>NC_141698.1:933439803-934760964 GCF_964263255.1 Lissotriton vulgaris | reverse complement strand
ACACCCGCTCAGCCTCAGAGGTGACACTAACTCTGTGATCCAGGAGGCGATGCCACGGGGAAATATCCTTTACAACACGGATGTTACCCCGCAGTGCAGTTACAACGCGTCTTTTACAACGCAAGTCGTAACCACGACTTGCGCTGGAGGGAGCTCTAGGCTAAGGAATAGTAGATTTACTATTCCAACACCTTCCCTACTGTACGTAGGCTGATGTTGGAATAGTAAATTTAACTATTCCTAAGTCCAGCACCCCTACAGCGTAAATCGTGGTAACGACTTGCGTTGTAAAAGACGCGTTGTAAAGTACCGCAATGTAATACATCGTGTGGTAACAACGTACATCCGATGCGACGTGGCGGCAGGCCCACACTGCCTGCTGGCTCAGGCCTATACTGCGGTCCAGCAAGGCACACAAAACATGATCCGTCCGGACCGCCAGGACGGGGCATCATCCCAGGCTGCACACCAGCTCAGCACTTAGGGTGCCCCTACCTCAGTGCACCGAAAGTCACCGTCCTGTGGCGTTGTGCCTGTGCCGGCTGCAGTGTATCCGGTGCCACCACGTCTGTGCCCCGCTAGTCATGGACCCTCTATGATTGGGTATCGTGGTGCAGACGCCATCATGTCACCTCCGACGACATGAGCCACATGGACATAGGGGGAATTCACGGACCCTTCATTCATCAATACTACCACACATGAAAGACCATAGACACAACACATCTGTGTGAGTCAGAATGTTTAATGCACATTCAGTAGAGTGTTGCATCTGGAGCAGTACAAGGCCATGCAAACCCCACTTTACAATGTTGGCCCGTGGAGGGCCAGCCAGAGCCCTTCAGGGAATGACAAGTCCAAAGGAAGAGGAAGAGTTCAGTCCACAGTCTGATTGCTTTGTCATTGGCAATCAAACAGAATATGGCAGTGCATTGCGATGTCCACGATGTGTGTCGCTGAGTGTATTATGGGACAGTGGAAGGTGATGATGCAGAGGGCAGAACCAAGCTGAAACTGGACATATGGCAGAGATGAATGCTACTGCGTCCTTCTTACCATGATGGCGCTTTCATCCGCCTCTTCGTCCTCTGCTGTTCCATGTGCCTCATGTGTGGGTGATGCTGGCCTTTCTCCAGCACTGTGTGGCAGTGACACCTTGGGGCTGGAGGTGGAATGTCTGCTCACTGTGTGGCAATGACACTTCAGGGGGAGGAGATAAGGATGTAGTGAGCATGCATCAGCACCAGGCCTTGTGGCAGCAATGCCATGAGGATGGTTTTGAGGTCATTGAGGAACCCAGCTACCACTCGCTGGTGTGCAGGCGTGGCAGCCACTCTTTCCGTATTGGCCCGCTCCATGGTCTCCATGAGCTCTGCCTCCAGAGCGAGCTCGATGGAGCCACTCTGACGGGTCAGTCGTTCTTGTCTCTGAGTCAGGACTCTGCCGATGTCAGCCATGGTTCATTGGAGAGCATGGAGTGGACTGTGGGTGTCCGTTAGGGACAGTGAGTGATCCCTGATGGGGCATTAAACATCCAAGTATGGCATCTAGTTTGTCTGCCATGCAGTCAAAGCCCTCCCGCACCTGTTCAGCAAGCTGCTTCTGGCACCCCAACACACAGCTTTGGAAGGCCATGTGTTCTTCGTGGGGGTACTGGGAGGCAGCCCGGGAGGTGGGTGCTCCCTGCTGTGTGGTCTGTGCAGGGGGTGGGGTCTCCTTATAGCAGCTGGACTGCCCTGCTCCTGGAGGCGGGATGTGGAGGCTCTCCATGAGCTGCTGGAGAACATCGGCGTCGAAGCTGTGGTGGTCCTCTTCGTCATCAGAGAAGAGAGGGCTGCAGTGCAGGAGGTGTTGATTGTCCCTCTACAAAGTGAAGGGGAGATGCAGTTTAACAATGTGTTCACATGTGTGTTGTCGCATTGTACATGACTGTGTACATCGGAGTTGTTTGGGAGGAGCTGCCTATTTAATGGGGAAGGTGGACATAAACGTGTGTGTGTGTTTGTACTTGTATATTGTCATCTCACACTTACCTGCAACGCTACTTTGTGATTGGCCAGTGTCTACACCCAGTCGGCACTAGTTGTGTCCTGTGTTCTGTTGTAGACATGTTGCGGTTTGTGCCACATTGTTGTCATTGTTGGTATACTCTGCATGTTATGTGTGTGCTGTATTTTGGGGGTGTGGACCCTGCTGCTCTGTTTTGCTGCCCCTTATCCTTTTCTGCGATGTGCCTTTGACTTCTGTGCTTATACAGTGCAGAGATGTTGCATACTTGGGTACATTTGTCTCTTGGTGGAAGTTAGGGTCTGGGGCATGGTTGGTCCGCAGATGTGCTCAGCTCAATTGTGCATATGTGCCATTGTGGCCATCTCACCCCATCCCCCCAGTCCCTGGTCGTTACTCACCCTGTTGCTATTGTGTCCAGTCATGTTGAACAGTGTCCGGTCCCCTGACTCCAGTCACCATCTTCCCACTGATCACTGTGGACACCATTTACTCCATATCGTCCAGCTCCTCCTGTGGCGCAGAACTCACACCTCCAGTCTGCATTGCTGCCTTCCCATTGTTGGCAAGTTTCAGCTTGGTTGTGCTCTTGACGTCAATCCAGCACCTCTTGACCTCTTCCATTGTCCTCTTCAGCACTCCCACTGCATTCACCTTGTCCACGATGGACTGCCATAGTCCATTTTTGGTTGCTAATGACACAGTAGCGGTGACAAACAGTTGTTGATGGTGTTCGACCACCTCCGTTATCAGGATCCTGTTTTCCTGCGGACTGAAGCACTTTTTCCTGCTCTTCTTCTACTTGGCCTTCCCTGACTCCGAGGCCCAGGTAGGTCCTCCGGGGGGCTTGTGGAGTTCTGGTTCTCCTCCGTACTTGCTCCGGCAACATCCATTGTGCTTCGTTGTTTTTTGGCATTTGTTTGTCAATTTTTTTTCTACTTTTAAGGTGATTTTTCCTGCATGATACGTGTGAATTGCAGGCCTGTAGCTGATTTTCGCTGATTTTACTCATCGCATAATTTTTAGAGTTTGCGTTTCGCTTTTTGTGGCATGGCTTTGATTTTAACGCGGTCAGATGACGCGTTATCTGGAGACTATTGCATGGTACCGCAGTGTTGAGAATGCTTGGTTAACACGGAGTAATTATCCTGCGATACACTGCAATGTTAGAAGTTGAGTTAGGTTACTTTTGCAATGGTTATCACACGTTCTTTAGAATATGCCCCACAGTTTGGAAAGTTATGATAGATTATGAATGGCCGTTTTTCGTATACATAAATTAAACTCACTTGAGTAGCAAGTTTCCGAACTTCCAGATTCAAACAATGTTTGGATGAGTAAACCATTCTGAGAACTAAATAGTTGAAATGCATCTTCGTGACAAATCCATATTGTTTTTTGCCATGAGCATTGCTTAGAGGGAAAACTCATTTTGTAGCAATAAAAAAAGACTTGAGGGAAAAAAAGAAATCTGAGGAAACAGATCAAGCAGTGCGTTAAATGTGATGAACTCAAAATCAAAGAGCAACAAAACATCACAAAGTGGCTATTAGGAATAATGATCTTTTGCGTATAATTCCCCCAAGTTTTTTTGTCTTCTTTAACTGAACCCATATTTAATGGCCCTAGGGCCAACCAGTGGTAAAGGGCCTCTTATTCCATTCTAAACATAGTAAATTTGCGTACACCTAATTGTCACATCTATATGCTTATAAGTCCCTAGTATATGGTACTATGTGCACCTAGGGAAGTGGGAATTAAATGCTACAAATGGGCTGCAGCACTCATTGTGTTACCCACTAAAGCAGTACCGAAAACATTTCTCCAAGCTGCCCGTGCACTCTATGTGTACAGTTTTAAACTGCCATTGTGGCCTGGCAAAATAAACCTTCAGCCAGGTCTAAACCTTCCTAGTGCTTATGAGTCACCCCAAGGTATTCTTCATATGCCCATAGGGAAGGCTGAATGGTAATTAAAAAGTAGGATAAGTATATTTCATGTTTTACATGTCCTGGCAGTAAAATCCTCCCAAAGTAATCTCCACTGGAGCAAGGCTGTCTCTCTCAAAGGGAAAAACTGGGTTACATTATAGGAACTTATATTGCTAATTTAAGATATAAAGGTTATTCAGGGACTCCTTTTAAATGTAATTTAAAATCCAATGGAATGGCAATGTTGGATTTCATATTACTATTTTGAAAATGACAGTTTTAGAAAGTTGTCATTTCCCAGCCTAAGCCAAATGTTCTTTTCTGCCAGTGGCCACAGTCACCTGACTCTTGAATGGGTCCCCTGTGGTGATTTGTTGATTGCCTTTAGACAATGAACAAAATGGTTGGGTGTGGAGAGGTGTTTTTCTTCCTGAACAGAATGGCAGGGGGTTAGGACAAGCCTCTTTCTGAGCTTCATAGTGTGCCTTCACTGTTACTGCAAATCATGCTCACTTTCAGGCCTCCTTCTCTTTGTCTTCCTAGTCAGCTTGTCTCAAAAGCCAGTAGGAGGGGGGAGCTGCTCGTGAACTGGTTTGGCATGATCTGAAGGGAAGGTTTGCTCATCTTCAAAGCCACACCTCTTGGGTGGGCACTGGTAGATATGACCGGAGGAAAAAGAGTTCTGCCATGCTGATTTTAGGGTAGGAGGGTCTCTGTGGGATAGAGTACAGTAAGAAAACCCATGACATGTTGCAAAAGTTGATAGGGTCACCCATGAAAAATGTTAACCCATTGGTTATGGAGTGGCCAGGAGTTTCCACCATCCACAGGCTTTCACTGGGCATAAATGTGGCATCCCCAGTACCTTCTTCAGACCACTCCTGGACCTGTGAATATTCAGAATAAGGACTACCTTGCTGTCTGAAGAACCTGAGGGAAGACTGGACCTGCTTGTCTTGAACCTAGGACCCTAGAAGTGACCCCAATCTTCGGTTGGTAAACCTCCAGCTGAGCAGCGGGGATGCCAAAAGCTTCCAGTAGCCTTTTCTGGAACTACCTAGGTTACCAGTTCCCATTGGGCCTGTCCTGGGTTTGTTACTGGCATCTGCTGAAATGACTCTTGACCCCTGAGTGCTGTGCCCAGGGTCTTGGACCTTTGACTGGTGGCAAAGGGTACTCCTCTTAAAGTTTCCTGAAACCTGGAACTTAGATTTTTATTTCCAACGTTTTGCTCTGAGAACTGACTGGGGATTGGGACCAACCTTCCAAGCAGATTCAATGAAGATGCATCGCTAATGGGCCGAATATTCAGGTTGCTCCAGCAGGGTCTCACAGAGAAGGCGTCCAGCCTCATGGAGCTTTCTTCAGCCACAGCCTGCAGCTTTGCCCCACTGTGTGAATCCGAGCTCCAAAAAAGTGATTAAGTCCGAAGTTAGAAATCTTCACCAGAAGAAGGCAGAAAAACATCAGGCTGATAATTGACCTTCTTTGGGTGTAAAATTCACAGTTCTCTCACTCAGAGCTTTACCGTAAAAATTCAATAGCTTCACTAAGACCTGAGGCAGTGACTATCTAACACAATGGAGCCCCCTTTGGCCACAGTCTGCTGTCTTGCCCCGTTGAGAATTTGTGACTTCCATTCGAGAGACTAAGTCCAAAGGTAAAGTTTTTATAGGGATGAACCTGGTCCCTGTATCTAACACGTGCTCCCAAGCACAATCACATGGCTTTGGTTGGTGCCTAACTCCATTTAGCACTATCTTGTGCCCTACATTTTAAACATTCATAACTGTGATTCTATTAATTAGATTTTTGTTGTTTTGGTTTCATTTTGTTTATTAAAATGTATTCTGTTTTTCTAAATTGGTTTAGTATTTTTCTTGGGTTGTGTTTTTGTTGTATTACTGTTTGATTACTGCATACCTAATATACACATTGACTGTGAGTTAAGCCTGAATACATGTATGCTAAACTATCAGAGGTTTAAGCACAAGTCTTTTTTAGGACGTTTGTAGTTCACTCTGACAAGGATTATGATTTTTATTTGAGGTGGGGTTTTCTCCCCCTCAACTAATGCTCCAGTTTCTTACATTGGTGATGAATATACAATAAGAAAGTACTAAGTTTGAGCTGAGAAGAGGAAATATCAATGAAATACTTTTGAATATGTGTTGTAGGAGAACCACAGTAGCTCAGAGCACATCACCACCATTGTTGATGGAACAATTACATCCCAAAGCATCAACTAAAGAGGAGATAGGTTCTCAAGCAAAGACTGTCTAGAGAATTGTCAATCAGGTGCAAAACCTCATCTGATACCCCAAGCAGTAAGAGGCTACTGCTGGAGTGTCAAACTCACAAACGGTGATTGGAGGAATGCATATAAAAAGCATCCTCCCATCACCTTTTGTGTTTGATATAAATCCATAATGGACAAAGGGTATGCCCAGACATGGGACCCTTGCTCAATGTGCTTCTGGAACCAAGCTACACCCTACTGAAGAGTGCCAATCAGGGCGAAACCTGCTTGGATTGCTTGTGTTCCAGTTCTCAGAAGATCTAGCTTGGCTATTTGGGCTGGGACAGACTGATCCTATTGGAGCAAGGTCGAAACTTAATTGCATATGGTTGGTTCTAATATGAGATGCATAGAGAGCAACATATTGATCTGTTGGAAGGCTACCCTGAACAATTGTCTGTGGTTACATTTATTGCAAGCACCCCCATCACCTTTTGTGTATTTAATGCTGGATGTGCCATTCTCTGACATTAGGATAGTGTATTTTGTCTCATCCCATTCTTGCTACTCTTTGGAGATTCCATTCACATCAGTATTCAGAGTGGTGTCTGTGGAGGAGTCGACAGGGCAGAGATTGGTCAATCAGAGAAGTGTGGCTCACTGGTTAGAGCAGGCAAACCCTGAAGCAGAGGTCAGACCAGGGACCAGGGTTCAATTTCCGACGCGGCAGGGTCTTGAGCTCAAATGTCCATGGACTCGATAATTCTCGCTTCGGTGCCGGACCTAATCATGGGTTCACACTCTGCAACTCTGGGCATTAAGCTTGCTTAATCTCAACAACGGCCCCCCCAGCGGCGGGATGCCTGGCTTTCACCTTGGGGATGCCCTGTAGGGGCTATCTCACAGGGAAAAGCCAGGACGGGTTCCCAAAGCAAGCGCAGAGATACCCCTTCGGGGGTCGATTCTGGCGCTATATAAGAAACATAATAATAATAATAATAATTGCTCCTGCTGGGACCGATGAAATAACATAGGTAACTGTTGTTTCTTAGTTGAGTGCTGGGTAGGGCTCTACAAGACCAGATACTTATACTGTGAGGTCCCCTGAACCAGGTTTCAGCACTGCAAATTTCTCTGAGTGGGATAAACTTGGTTTTCTTGCCTGGTTCTTGTCTGGTTTGAACATGACCTTCCTTGGCTAGCCTCAGAACATTGTCCCAGTCTATTGGCGATTTAAGAAAAACACTTTACTCTGTGAAAATTTCTCCTGGTTACTCCAGCAGCCAGGTCATGACTCCTACAGGTTTCCGTCCTCTGTGTAAGCTGGGTGTTTTACAAGGCAATTCACCTTCACCCTTTTGTGTTCCTAGAGCAGGCAAAAAGAAGGACAGCCGCCAGACCCTTGGAGAACAGTTTTGGACATTGGGTGAAAGTAAGAGTCCTAAAGTATTCTTCCTACTAGCAGGGCCCTCTTCTTTGGGGGGGAAAGCTCACTACATTCAGAAATGGTCTGAGCTTGTGGTGTTGGGGTGCCAGTCTTATACTGCATACTAGTCAAAGATTCTAAAAAAAGTCACACCCATTTCTGAATCTGTTTTCACCCTATGTTCTTCTCCTTTAAAAGCAGTCCTTGAGTTTGACTTTACTGTACAAATTCACGTAAACCCTATATCTAAAATGTTAACCTATGTCTTCCAAGGGAAGAAGGTCAGGCTCTACGTAAACCACTCCCCTGTTTATGTGAGGTTTCGTCTTTTGTCAGGATCAAGGTCTGGTATTTCCCCTTCCTACGGTTGTAACCACGAATCTGGGATAGGCCTTGGAATAAATAGGGGCAGATCCATTCATCCTCATTTACCGCCTCCACATCAAAAGTGGTGGATTGATGGATATCCTTTGTTCCTGAAACTGCTCCTGTCCCCCTCTAGATGGCTAATCCATGTTAAGTAGCCAGTTGCTGACAACACCTTTGCCTTTCTATGCCCAGGGGTAAGGAAGTTGTTGTTTAGAGAGCAGGGTTGTTAACTCCATCCAGAAATGTACATTGGGACTCTGGAGGTGAGTTGAGTGGCAGAACTAGTTCTAAGCCAGTATCAGCTCATGGAGCAAAAAGTATATTTTTATGAAGTTTGTTTTTCACTACACGTATCAGAAATCTGCTATCACATCAAATTCTACTTTTAAAACAAAGTGGAAAACAATTTCGAAGCATTTTGCTAAGATTTTATAGGGAAAGATAGAACTTACCTAGAAGTGTTCATGAGATTGTAGCTAACCCACACAACTAAAACAGCTTTTGGGTATTTAGTCATTGTGAAGGCATACTATTTGAAATATGTTGCAGGCCACTTCATTATATGGGCGGCAGTATTTCAACATCGACACGGTCCCCTGAGGGCTGTTGTTTACAGAGGCGGCGTGAGGGTGAGAGTTCCCTGCTTTCTTTCCGAAACTCTCAAGGCCATTTACAACGGACTACACCCCCCACAGTGCATCGCTCCGCACTCACCTGGGCAGACGCGGTGGGAGGCGCTCTGAACGCGCTCAAAAGCGTTGCATCTTTTCCATCTGTGTGTGCGGCAGTATTTCAACATAGGCACGGTCCCCTGCGGGCTGTTGTTTACAGAGGCGGTGTGAGGGTGAGAGTTCCCTGCCTTCTTTCCGAAACTCTCGAGGCCATTTACAATGGACTACACCCCCCACGGTGCATCGCTCTGCACTCACCTGGGCAGACGCGGTGGGAGGCCCTCTGAACGCGCTCAAAAGTCACTCCTCTTCTACAGCGGCGCGGGAAGCTGCGCGGGATGAAGCCGGGACTAAGCCCGGGACCAAGGGTGGGCCTGTTTGTGCCTGTTCGTGACGGGCAGTGACTGGACTGGGCCACACCACTGTGGTATTTACTACTATATTCAGTCAAAGCTAGGCTTAAGGCCAGTATTGTATATAGGCCACTGATTTTGTGTTTTAAGGGTGTTATTATCTTTCAGCGATCTGTTCCCTTCCTGATTTTATTTTAATTCTCTTTTTCTAAAAAAGGCCAAACTTTGTTGTCCCGTTACTCTGAACGATCAAGTAATCTACGTTTAGCATCATGGGTAAAACCAATCTCCCAACGTCCGGCCCACTTACACGGCAAAAAGCAGCTTCAGCAACTCCAGTCCCGAGTTTAACGGCTATTGACAAAATGCTACAAAAAACAATTGGGGTGGTTTCATCGGCTATAGAGAACACAGATCGATGACTCTCTCTTACACCTGCTATGCCTCCCCCCTTGCCAACCGGGAACGCGTTTTCACCTACTGCCAATTCGCTTGATTCTATGTTAGTGTCCTCTTTTGCTGAGCTGCCATGCGCCCAAATTGTTCCAGATATTAGTTCCCCTATAAACCTCGTATCCTTTACAACCCCCCAGGTAGCTACAAAAGTACCTAAGTGCTGCCCTAGAAATAAGAAACTGAAATTACATAAAAAAACAGCTAAAGCAATTATCTCTTCCCTAGATTCCCCACAGGCTGAGCTAGGCCCCACTATTACCACTCTTACCCCCCTGGTATGGACCACTCACTTAATCTCATTTTAAAATCCTGATGAGTAGAATTGATAACGTTGTTTCATTGTTAAAGTACAAGGGTGGAGGAGGAGGACAGCTACCTGCCCTTACCAGGAATAACTTCGAGAAACCGGACCTAGGTAATATTTATGAGGCAAACCCATGTCCAAGTATAGATGATGATCCCCGATCTGACATCCTGGCACCTGGATCGGACTCATCGAATACGTTCAAACGCATTTCTATTGTTACCGCTTCCGGTGCTGTTATCCCGCACAAGATGCATGCAGACAAAGCCACTTTTGCCCCTCAAGAACCATCCTTAATCAATCAATCAATCAATCAATCAAGGCATTTATAGAGCGCGGTGAGGTGCTGTGGTTGGCTCGGAAGCCAGACTGTGGGGGGTCGAGGGATCCATTCGTCTCGAGGAAGGCGGCCAGCTGCTTGTTGACGGTCTTCTCGATGACTTTGGCTGGGAACGGGAGGAGCGAGATGGGGCGGTAATTCTTGAGTTCGGTGGGGTCCGCTGTTGGTTTCTTTAGTAGAGCGCTGAGTTCGGCGTGCTTCCAGCTCTCAGGGAAGGTGGCGGTGTCGAAGGAGGTGTTGATGATGTCCCGCAGGTGGGGTGCGATGACAGCGTCGGCCTTGTTGAAGACGTGGTGGGGGCAGCGGTCGGTCGGAGATCCGGAGTGGATAGAGTTCATTGTGCAGATGGTGTCTTCTGTGTTGATCTGGGTCCAGGCGCTGAGGGTGGCGGTGGGGGGCATTGGTGCGGTCGTGGGGAGCGTTGTTTGTGGGCTGAAGCTGTTGTGTATGTCAACGATCTTGTTGTGGAAGTAGGAGGCGAGGGAGTTGCAGAGGTCTTGCGACGGGGTGATGTCGTTGTTTCCGGCGTTGGGGTTGGAGACCTCTTTCACGATGTTGAAGAGTTCCTTGCAGTTGTGTGCGTTGTTGTCCAGCCGGTCCTTGAATGCTGTTTTCTTGGTGGCGCGGAACAGTTGATGGTGCTTCCGGGTGGCGAGCTTGAGGGTGGTCATGTTGTCCGGTGTTGGCTCCCTTCTCCAGGCTTTCTCGAGGGCTCGGCAGTTCTTCTTGGAGCTCTTGAGTTCGTCGGTGAACCATGGGGCCTTCTTGCTGCCGGGTCTGCTAGGCGGGGTCCTCAGTGGGGCGAGGTCGTCTGCGCAGTTGCTGATCCACTTCGTGAGGTTGTCGGCGGCCTGGCTGGGGTTCGCTGAGCTGGCGGGGGGTGCTGGCTCAGGGAAGCGGCAAGCTGGTCTGCTGTGATCTTGTTCCAGTTTCTTCGAGCAACCTGTTGCTGGTGGTGGTGGATCGTGGATCTTCTGAAGGTGAAGTGGACGCAGCTGTGGTCCGTCCAGTGGAGTCCGGTGGCGTGGCTGAAGATGATGTCCTTGCTGGATGAGAAGACAGCGTCGAGTGTGTGTCCGGCGAGGTGGGTGGGGGTGGTCACTAGCTGCTTGAGTCCGGGATTGGCGAGGTTGTCAAGCAGGGTGGTGGTGTTGCGGTCGTTGTTGTTCTCCAGTTGGAAGTTGATGTCCCCCAAGAGGATGTAGTCAGCGGAGGGGAGGGCGTGCGGGCAGATGAAGTCGGCGATGTCTTCGCTGAATTGTGTGCGTGGTCCCGGGGGTCGGTAGATGAGGGTGCCTCTGAGGGTGGTTTTGGGGTCCGTGTGGATCTGGAAGTGCAGGTGTTCGGCGGTATTCAGGGTGTCGTCGGTGTTGGTCGTGATGCGGATGGTGTCCCTGTAGATGATGGCAATGCCTCCTCCAGTCTGGTTGCCGCGGTCTCTTCGGGTGATCTTGTAGCCCTCTGGGATGGCGATGGCGATGTCGGGCGCTGAGGAGTCGTTCATCCAGGTTTCCGTGAGGAAGGCGACGTCAGGAGCCTTGGTGTAGAGGAGGTTCCAGAGTTCGATGGTGTGTCTGTGGACGGAGCGGGTGTTGAGTAGGATGCACTTGAGGTGGTTGCTGCTGGTGTTCGGCTTGGCGGGTGCTGGTGCGGGGCAGGTCCGGTTGCTGTAGAACTTGCAGGCGTGACAGCTGAAGGGTCCGTGGGTTCGTCTCGGGGTGGCTCGGTAGCATCCCGGGATTCGGCCGGTGTTGAGTGCGTTGAGGGTGGCGGCGTCGTACGTCCGGCAGGCGGGCTGGGGTCTGCGGGGGCCAGGGGTCCTGGCACTGGGCGCGGTCCAGGCGCGGACGGGCGTAGACGGGCTTACCTTTGGCGCGCCTTCGGCGCACAATCGGTGCACCCGCTGCGCGTGACCGCTGCGCGTTACCGCTGCGCGTGCGCACGGTCGCCATTTATGGCGAAGTGCAGGGAGGGAGGGGCAGCTGGGAGGCGGGAGCGGGGAGGAGGGGGCGTGGCTACACTCCCCGGCGGCGGGAGCGGGTGCAGGGGTTGGCCGCACAATGGGGGGGAAACCAGGGTCAGCACGGGGAAAAATACACAAAATTAAGAGGGCACAGTAAAAAACAACAATACAGCAGGAACAGTGCAGACAGGGGTACAGAACGCGGAGGAGACAGCAGGCGGGGGGCGTGGCCTGAGGGCGGACCCGAGGGCGGGAAGGCTCTTCGAGGCAGGCAGAATCGGCAGGCGGGGGCACACGCAGCAGCTGGTGGCCATGCGGCGCGGGGGTGTCCTACAAGTAGGTCACACTTAATCCCACAAGCTAACACTAGAAATCAGCCAGATCAGGTTATGGCCCCTCACAAGTCTGCCACGAAATCTTACACCAAGGGAACCCAACATTCACTACCTTGCCCCCAGTTACCCGCTGCGGCCTCTCCGCATGTGGTGATACTAACTGGAGTTCCTTTGCTGTCTGGTGAGCGAGGTGAAACATTCCCCAAGCTGAAGAATAACATTATTTTTTGGTTGAACAAATATAGATCACTTATGGGATCGGGGCAGGGAGAATTTTTATTTGCTAGAAGAGTCAGCTGGCTGGGGCCTAAACCTAAGGATATTGGAGGGGATTGCATGATTGTTAATTTCAATCAAGGAATCTTGATTGGAGAGGTCCTTGTCAACTGGGTTCAATCATCCCACTGCCTCTGGGGTACTTTTACCCACGGGAATAAGCACCTGGAGGATTTGGAGTAACCCACTTTCACCAAGGTAGACAGGAGGTCAAATTTTACTTACCTGTAGCTAATAGATTCCGCGCCTTAAATAATGTAGATTGACTACACCACCCACTAAGGTATAATAAAATAGTTTCTAGCATAACTGGGTGTCCTGTGGAGGAGTGCTATAGGGTTGAGGAGGGTCCACCCGAGACGGCTTTCGGGGCTCAGGTAGAGGGAATATTAACAACTTCATTAAGTATAAATCAACGCCTTCAAGGAGATGGAATCGAGCTGGACAACCTGGCAAGAACGCCCCCTGTTAATGTGTCTGCACCTACTCTAGCTAGTCCTTCTGGGGCTGAACCCCTTAGAACATTGATTAGATCATGGAACTTAGCAGGGATAGGTTCTCAGCTAGCCCAACCAGAATGGGGTGAGTTGGTGGACCAGTACGATTTGTGCTTGATCCAAGAGACATGGATGTTGACCGCCCCCACAAGGGTGGGCTTTGCAACATTCTATATACGAGATGTCCAGGGACCCAGAGGGAGACCCCCGGGGAGACTTTGTATTTGGGTAGCTACGCACTTGGGGTGCTCTGTGAAGGTCATAGAATCCCACTCCCCGGATGTTGTTTGTATTGTTCTTAAATATCTGGATGGTTCGAGCGTGGCGGTTTTTAATGCTTATTTGCGTCCCACTCCCCATACGTTGGGGTCATCTATGTTAGATGCTCTTGATGATCTTCTTTTATTATTTTCCTCAACGACACATAGAATCATTGGGGGTGATTTTAATTGCCACTATGAACCCTTGCCCGGGATCCCTTCTGTAATGCAAGATGAGGAATCTACTTGGCACATTCAGGAATGCTCTATGTATCTGGCAAACCGCTTGTCGCCACTGGCTCTGCAGATCAACAAGCTCTTATTAACCCATTCTCTCAGAGCTTGTAATGGCAGATTTTCCCCGATGTTCCAGGTAAGATCACCTATACCAGAGTCGGGAAAAGCTCAACCATTGATTACATCATGGTTAACGTGGAATTCTGGTCCCAAATCAAGGCCTTCAATATAATTTCAAGGGTAGACAGTGACCATAATCTTCTGTCACTAGAACTTAAACATACACTGGGTTACCATTATAGATTGGGGGAGCTGGAGACCCACGCTGATACGAATCTAACCTTTGCTACGGGGGGCAGACGTATTAGGTGGGCTAAGTTAGCGCTAGCTCCCGATAAAGTGGCTGAGCTATACCAACACAATGCCTGCTCCCTTGTGGAGGCTTTCGATCTCTCGGTTGCTAACTTTGATTCTTCCTATGTCCAGGTGCTTGAGTCCATCCACTCTATTCTAACCATTACTTTGGCCGTCTACTTTTACACCCCAGTCAACAAGAGGCCACGGCCAAAATATCAGGCCCAATGGTTTAACAAACCCTGCATGGTGGCTAAATGTGCACTCATCAGGGAGGTCAAAACTGGTTCTCTACAGAGCATTAGAGTTGCTAGACTCTCTTACAAAAGTATAATTGCGGAGTCTAAGTCAGAATGGGAGACTGCAAGGTGGGCTAGTATAAAAGAAGCCTTGGACGGACGTGAATATAGGGCCTTCTGGAATTTAGTTAGAACAGTCTTGCCAGAAGGCACGTCTGCCCTAATACCTAACCTAAGTAAAGAGGTGTGGATTTCACACTTTAAGTCCTTGTTCTCGCACACTGTTAGCGCATCTTCGGTAGACCTAGTCCCACCAATGAAGGGTAGGCTCACCCTAGAAGCACTGGATGCAAAGGATTACTTGTATTGATACTTGTATAGCGCACTACTCACCCGCAAGGGTCTCAAGGCGCTTGTACGAATACCGCTTTGGAACCAGTCCTGGCTTTCCCTGTGAGGCGTCCACTCCTGGGCACCCCCAGGGTGAAGGCCAGGCATCCTTAGCGTTGTGGGGGCCGTTGTGGAGATTAAGCAAGCTATTGCCCAGAGTTGCAGAGTGGGACTCTATGATTAGAATAGGCACAGAGGCGAGAATTATCAGGTCTGTGGAATTTTTGAGCCCAAGACCTGCCGAGACGGGGAATTGAACCCTGGTCCCGGGCTAGACCTCTGCATCAGGGTCTGCTGCTCTAACCATTGAGCCACACTTCTCCAATTACGACTATCCACCTTGCACCATGCTGGAAATTCAGGCGGTCCTTAGGAGCTTGTCCTCCGGGAAGGCCCCGGGACTGGATAGAATCCCTGGAGACCTATTCTAGAGCGAGCAGAAGGTGTGGACCCCTTATATTTGGTTATACTTTAACGCCATCCTTCATGGTATGGAAATTCCCCTCACATGATTGGTGGCAGAGATCATTCCCATCCATAAAAAGGCCTCCCCTCTCGACCCAGCAAATTACCGCCCCATCAGCCTCATTCACGTCTTGCAGAAATTGTTTGCCCACTTCTTACTAGCAAGGTTGCAGAGCTGGATTGATGAACATCACATCCTGACCTCCCTTCAAGCAGGCATTCATGCTAAGGTCTCCACCATCGACCAACTGTTCAGACTTCAATTAGTCTACTGGAAGACGGTGACTATGGGAGCTGGCAGTCTCTATCTAATCTTTGTAGATCTCCGATCTGCATTCGATTTGGTCCAGAGGGATAAGCTTTGGGCCATACTGCTAGAGATGGGTGCCCCAGTATATCTGTGCCGATTGTTTAAACGCTTACACCAAGGCACTTTTGCAAGGGTGAGGAATGGGAGGAATGGGGAGCTTTCGGGCCCCCTTCCCAGTGGAAAAGGGTTTTTGGGCAGGGGTGCGTGTTGGCCCCTACGCTCTTCTCTTTGTTCCTTAATGGACTGATTGACCATCTTTTGGGTGCCAGGGATTTAGATTCTCCTAGCCTAGCTGCACGTAAGATACCGGCCCTGTTGTTCGCTGATGATACCCTTTTGTTATCAAAATCTTCTATGGGCATCCAGCGAACTCTGGAGGCGTTCTGCTCTTTTTGCAGAACTAGAAATTTGGAGATCAATCTTTCCAAAACCAAATACATGGTTTTTAACGCTAAATCATCCAATTGTCTTTACCCCCACTTGGATGGCTCAGTGTTGGAAAGAGTCTCGACCTTTGACTACTTGGGGGTAACATTGAACGACAAGATGGAATGGGGGTCGCACATGGCCAAGGCAAACATGAAGTTGGCCCAAGCTTCTGGTGGCATCTTAAAGGTTTATAATGAGTGCTGATTTAAAACCCTGGGACCGCCAGAGGAAATCTATAAAGCCCAGGCGAGAGGTGGTGCGCTCTGGGGCCACGTAAGCGCCACCTCTCTGTCTACCACAGATAACAGCTTCACTAGGCGACTATTGAGACTTCCCCAGAGCACACCTTTGTTCCCACTACGTTTAGACTTGGGTTTGGCCCCTATACAGGAGGTTATGTCTAATCGCCCTTTGTTGTACTGGAGAAGACTCTGGACTACTCCAGAGCTGCTAAGTTACAGGGAGGACCTAATGGATCTACTGACTATAAGGGGAGTGGGAAAAATTCCCTGGTTAAAACATGTTAAGCAGCTTTGTCACGCATTGGGTAGGGGAGACATGTGGCTTTCTCCAGAGCAAACCTGCGCCTCAATCCCTAAAAGGTTTTTGGTGAATGTACTCAAGCAATATCGAATGGATCTTATAACACTTAGCCCTACTCTGGGTGGATTGACCAATAGATTACTGGAGGTCAAGGACAACTACCATTTTGAGCAATTCCTGGACGATTTTCAGCCCCTACTGGCAAAAAAATTACATATACAATTTAGATATGGAATACTCCCAGTTAGGGCAGTGACAAATAAATGGTCGAACGTTCCTCTTTCAGTTAGTTCATGCCCTGGGTGTGAAAGTAGCGAAGAGACGGATCTGCACGTTCTGCTCTTCTGCCCTTTTTACTCTAGGGCAAGAGCTAAATGGATCGTCCAACTATGCAAGAATATGGGTCTCAGGGGTTATAGGGAAGTCTTTAGAATCTTAAAATAAGACACCACCCCCTTGATTGTGTTCGCGACCTCCAGATACCTCTTGTCTATGTGGCATGCCAGAGGCGCGAAAATTAAAAAATTTCTATTTGCAAGATCTGTGCTTTTGTGACTACTGTAACCTCTAAGGAATTTTTAAAACTAAATTGCGAAGGGACTGCTCTCCTTTCTCTTTTCATTTTTTTTCAATTGTACAAGGATCCCATTATGTTTTAATGCTGCATCTCAGAATTGTTTTTAGGAGTATTGTTTTTACTTTGAGTACATCGTATTGTTTTATATTGGTATGTTTTTATTTCAAATGTTTGTATACATGTGCTTTTATGGCTTGTAGCCGATAATAACGTTTTTTGACTGACTGACTGATATTGTTAGGCACGCAGCCCTGTGGGATTACAGGGAACTCTTCAGGGTGGTTTCCTTGAATGGAAAAGGCACATTTCCATCTGCCAGTGCAGGTATATATGGATGGTGTAAATACACATTGCAATACACTCATAACTTTTAGCTTTTATGACAGTGGGGCAATTTGTGACACAGTATACAATGTCTTTACTGGTGAGTTAAATACACCAGTTGGATGAAAGCTATTTTACAGCACTATTTTGAGCTACAACTCACAGACTGTGACACTGAAATGCAGTGCCACAGTG
The DNA here is from genome assembly GCF_964263255.1 of Lissotriton vulgaris. Taxonomy (NCBI): domain Eukaryota; kingdom Metazoa; phylum Chordata; class Amphibia; order Caudata; family Salamandridae; genus Lissotriton; species Lissotriton vulgaris. The sequence continues at coordinate 934,743,474 of NC_141698.1, read as the reverse complement.
CACAGAGTCATAATAACAGTTAAAAGAGGGTCCAGAAAATAATGGAAAATCCAGAGTGATCATCCAGAGAAGGTGACTCTGCTACAATATACATTCACCTGGCACAAGTAATCGACACATGAACTGTTATTGCTCCATATTTAAAGTACCAGTCCATCCTCAAGCTATGTGTCATCGTTCCTGTTATATAAATCGCTCTCATTAAATGATACTGTTACTAAATACATTTAAAGACTAGGGCCCTTATTTATGAGGCCTTGCGTCAGTTTTGCGCCGCAGGTGCGTCACTTATTGTGACGCACCAGCTGCGTAAAAAATGTGCCTTGTTGCGTCATATTTAAAAAGTGACGCATCTAGGTAGATGCGTCACTTTTTAAACCCCTGCGCCACATTATACCTGCGTCAGGTATAATGTATGCAGAGGGGGCATTCCCCCGCAAAAAGCCTCGTAATAGTGACGCAGTGAAATCTATGAGATTTCACTGCGTCACTTTTAGGATGCTGTTGCGTCAAAATCTTGCGCCTGCCTCACAGCAGGCGTAAGACTGATGCAAGCCCTTTCACATGGGGCTTTCCCCATGTGAAAGGACGCATTGCTGGAGTTGCGTCACTTTTGTGACACACTCCAGCAATGCGTCACTTTTGCGCTTACAGATACGTCAGAAATACTGACGTATCTGTAAGTCCTTGCGACATGATGCGTCATACATTAAATATGATGCATCATTGGTGTCGCAAGGAGTGCGCAGTGAAAAGTGACGCATCGCTGTTTTCACGCAGCGATGCGTCACTTTTCATAAATGAGGCCCTATGTCTGCAAGGCACCATGTTTATAATGGAAATAACATAGGGGAATGGTTAGGTAGATCCTGACCCTCTTCTCTTGTAAGTAGGTAACTTAACAATTTTAGATTCAGGGTTTATGGCAGGACTTAATGGGCTGGGCTGGAAGGGAGTTTTAGTATCAACTAGTGGTGTGCCTTGCCTTTAGGAGGTCATGCATTCGAATCAATGTCTCAGAAATGTTCTGCTAGCTCTTGTCACCTTTAAGGTTATTGAAAAAGTGATGCAGTTAACTGGAAAATTAGGGATTATCTTTCTATTGGGCATTGTGCTTGTGTTTTTTGGGGCAGGATTGCTGCATTAAACTACCTCTTTGAAAATGTTCAAAGGCGTTGCACAGTCCGGGTGTAGTGCAGTGCATTCTCCCAGTGCTGAGTCTACCGAAAAACCTACAAAATCTTCTAGCTCAACTATAGCAATCCCTATGGATTGTAAGAGGTAGAATGTCTTTATTGAAGGACTTCCCTTGGTGGCAAATGTTTTGATGGGAGGAAGTGCCAAGTAGAGCATAGTAAATAAGAGCACAAGAGTGACCCTTTTTGGACATTTTGTGCACCGAAGTCCAGGTTTAGACTGACGGAGAAGCAGCTTGGCCCATCCAGGTTTTTCATACGACAGAGTGCTTTATAGCAAGCCATCCACCCCACAATTCAAAACCAGCAGGAGAATGGTAATGCCAGATTCTCATATGAAATCCCTGATTAAACTAGCATATAAGCACCTTGCTTCTGGGCACTTTGGGTCAAAATGTCCAAACAAATATTTGACTCATATTTCTTCTGACCTGTCATGAATGTGAATATTCAGACATTCATCCAAACCATGACCATCATTACTGAAGTCTGGTAAATATGGGAGACAGGCCATGGCGCACCAGGCACCAATGTTGGTGATTGTTTCTTCTTGTACAAGGGTGGGGATAGACATTGTCAGTGCTTTGGGCCATTCCACTGCTTCATGCAGCAGGTATATAACAAGGACGATGACACAAGGTAAACTCCAGAAGCACGACTCTTCTTGTATCTTCTTTGCCCAGTTTATTTTTTAATAAAGAAGTTCATTCACACAAGACAGCTATTCTCAAGTTCATCTACTTGAAGCTCATGTAGGACAAGTGGGTATTCAAGAACATGTTCTCCACATATTTGTATTGCCCCTTACCAGTAGATGGATTGAGGAATAAAACCGACCTTCTGAGGTGGAGAAAACAGTCTTTTCCTTTGCTATAGCAGTTTAGGGGCATGCTGTCTAATCAACCGTAGCCATGGCAGGAGGCAAATCACAAAGGTCATTCACTCAATCATGCGATTATTTTCTGAGTGTAATGCCAGTGAATTATAAATAAACACATACATGTCCCTGAAATGACTGCTGTGTCAACACACAGCAAAGTGGAACATTATAAACTAGTCAATTTCCCCAATGTGATAGGTGTGTAGTGGTAGGTTCTACATCTTGCTTTAGACCATACTGCACAATACACACATTAACGGTAATAGAATGTGGCATTACTCCCTGAACATACAGGCAATGTAAGATGGCATGGTATAATTACTTCATAGTCAAATGTCATCTGACAAAAATTTTGTGTTATAAATATTGTTTAAAAAATATCGGCCACTGGTGTTTTGCAAAAGCAAAACTACACCCAATGGAATGAAATTTTAGTAAACAATATTTAAGCTACTATAACTATGTTATCAAATTTTGAAATACTGAAGGCCTTATTTATGAGAACTGATGCATCTCTGTGGTAAGGCAGCAATACATCAGAAAAACTTGCACTGTGGTATGACATTTTCAAATGCTTTGGATGCGTCGGATTTACGGTACGGTACACCATAGCGTAAGATTCCAATATGTGTCAAAACAAATGCCACTTACGTGGGACGGCTGCCGCAGAGAAAACTGATGCATGGGCTGCAAAAGTAATGCTAGGCTGGTTTGCAGCACATAAAGCAAAGCAAATCACCTCAGTGTCCCATTGGAGTGTGTAGGAGATACATATCATGCCTCATGAACCATGGAAGATGTATAGAGACAGCCCCACAGTGCCCATGGAACCCCTCCCTTGCACACAGTGATGGTACACTGCATTTTGCCCCGTTTTGCATTGCTCGATGCCTTTACGTTATTCATAGGCAGAGTGCGTGTCTATTATGTGTAACTTGGGGAATTGCTTTACACATGTACCATGACATGAAGTGTATGCTCCACAGAAACAAGGGAAGATATTTCTTTGGAGCGGGACACTTATTGGCAGGAGAATGATGAGGAACAAGTTGCATAGAACACCAGAAACATTGATTTTACAAATAGTGGTATATTCCACGATAATGTAGCATAACTCTTCATAACAATATTGCACTTCCATATGGCCAAAGAAACTCATCACAAGTGCATCAATAATCATCGGTTACAACCCTATGCATCCTTAAAAACACTCATTATAAAAAAACTATATGTGCACATTTTTAATAATTCTGAAAACACCACAACAGTACACAGGGAGCTGAAGAGGTTGATAAAAAAGAAGGAATGCTTTGCAATTACTAGCATGCTTAAAAGCAGTGCTTAATTTAAGCCATGGTTTTTGGTGCTGGGCACAGGCACTTTATTGTCAACATCAGCACTTATAAAAGTCAGCCACATGGTGGTGCTCTTTGTGTAATTCAGATATGAGGACACAACATTTGTTAATATTTTCAATATATATTTAAAAATGAATAATCCCTGCTGCCAAAGCAAATCTTATAGCTTTGGGGGCCTGGAATATTCAGAACTGTCACACTTGTAGGAGTGTGATGGTTAGTCGTTTTGTTGGCAGTGTCTTTGTACTTTTCGAATTGTTTGAGAGCATTATGTTCAAATATTTTGCAATAATGCATTGATGTATTGTTATTTTATGTTTTACATTTTCAATGAATACATTTCAAATCGTTTTTATTGGAAATTTAGGAAAAAATAAAGTAAAGACAATACAATAAAGCTTCAATTACATAGATTGATTCAAACATGTTATTAAATGACACCCACAGAAAACCAAAGGAAAAATTAAGACAAGCAGATCAGGTACATTACATCCAAGCTATCAGAAAGTATGGTGTTCACAATGTGATCAGGTGGAGAAATATATACACAACCACATATGAATAAAATACAGTGTTAAGTATTACATCACGGAGGGTCATAGTGAAAAGACGATGCATCTAGAGATTTCCATAATTTCTTGCTGGAGGATTTCCATGTAGCCGCTTGCAGAGCTGGATTATCAGCTCCTCTCAGAAAAGAGAGCCATTCTTGCCATATTCCAAAATTGACCTCTGATGAGCTCTTCCATTTACAAAGGATAACCTTGCATGCTAGTGTCATCATTAGATCTAGAAGTTGGCGGTCATGAATGTCTGGCAGCTGAGGGTCTAGTGCACCTAGTATAACGTAAATAAAGTCCTTCACAGGGTCAATTTAAAAAAATTGGCGAATATAAGCAAAGGCTTTCCCCCAGAATGTCTGTAATATAGGGCAGGAAAAAAGCATATGGGCTAGATCCCCAATCGCTGTCTGACAATTCCAGCAAGTGGGTGTGTCTCTCAGATGACATTTAAAAAGCCTATGTGGGGTCCAAAACGTTCAGTTCAAAAGCATGTATTTTGTCTGGCAAAGAATTGGAGATATCTTATTGGACAGGGCGGTTTTATGTATTACATCCCAGTCTATTACTATTTCCGTTGAGTTAAGTTCCGATTCCCATTTGCCTTCCGCCAGTCTGTGGGAGTTCTTGGGCAGAGGGAGGAGTAACTTGTAGACTTTAGACACAAAGTGGTCAGCATGAGTCAGATGAGGCAGGAGTGTCATAAGCCAAGGGGAGTCAGTGGCAAGGTTACATTTAGAGATGATAGATTTCAATTTCAGGAACTGATAAAAATCTATGGGGGGTAGGTTATATGTTGTCTGTAATGTCGAGAATGGAATGGGCTGTGTATCTTCATAGAGGTCCTTAACCATATTGTGTTTAACAGGATGTATTTGGAATGAGGTAGCTGTGCTAAATCCATAGTAAGGAGGGTTGGTAGGGGTGCATGTGCAATGATAGATTTTTCAATGGTTAACCACACTGGGACATAGGATGGAGAGTCTACCAGCCAGAAAGCTCCCTGTTTACAGAGGAAAGCCGTCTGGTAGTTCCTGAACGAGGGAAGGCCCAGGCCGCCTTTCTCTTTTGCTAGTTGCAACTTTTTCAATGATATTCTGTCTTTCTTCCCCCGCCACAGAAACTCACCAAATAGCTTATCCACCTTTTTGATGAAGTCGTCCGTAAAAGTCATAGGAAGCATGCTGGCTAAATAATTCACCAGTGGGGTGGACATCATTTTGAGAGTTTCTGCCCTGCCCCACCAAGAAAGAAACTTGGGTGACCAGCCGTCTAACAGTGTGGAGATCTTTTTTAAGGTTAGTTCCTCATTAATTTTTAAGGTTGATATTACATCCTTCCAAAAATCAAGACCCAAATATTTAAAGCATTGTGGTTTGCCAGGTTAGGCCAGAGGTTCCAAGGATGTCCTTATTTCCGATGTTATTCAGGAGTTTAACCTCCGTTTTATCCTTGTTTAGTTTGTATCCTGAGACCCTGGAGTATTCATCGATAGTACTCATTAGCGCAGGAATAGCTTCATCCGCTCTTTCTGACATAATGAGTACATCGTCCGCATATGTGGTTAGTTTTATGGTGCAATCGTTGAATGGGATACCAGCAATTGCATCAATATGCCTTATATGATATAGAAACGGCTCAATTGCTAGTAAAACAATAATGGGGAAAGAGGACAACCCTGTCTTGTTCCCTGTTTCAGACAGAAAGATGAGGAAAAAGAGCCACCTGCTCTAACCCTTGCAGTAGGACAAGCGTAGAGGGACATTACAAGTTTCGTGAATATTACGCCTAAGTTGAACTTATGCAACACTGCTTCGAGAAAGGCCCAATCGACTTTGTCAAAAGCCTTTTCGGCATCTAACGTTATTGCCGCCGTGGGTGTCTCTAGAAATTTTGCTTTCTCCAGCACGTGCGCCAGTACCCTGGTATTATCTCTAGATAGTCTATTTTTTAGAAATCCTGCTTCAGACAGGTGGATTAAGGTGGGAAGGACTCGCTGCAGACGGGCTGAGAGGATCATAGCTAGGATCTTGCAGTCAAGATTAATTAAGGAAATGGGTCTGTAGTTTTTTGGGAGGGAATGATCTTTCCCATCCTTGGGGAGTACCGCGATGATTGCCTCCGCCAGGGTGCCCTTTACTTCACCTGTGCTACTTATTTCTTGAAACAGGTGCCACTATTAGGTAAAAGGTACTCAAAGTTTGCACTCATTCAAAAATATTAACAAGTTATCAGCGCAAGTTTTTCCCAACTCATAAGACAAAACCCACATCCAGTATCAGCACCCACTAACTGAGCGTTGGCACAGATAAAGTGAAAAACTTCACTTGCTCAATAAACACTTCACACACTCCTTCAGACATGAGCCCGGAGGTTGTACATGGCCAAAGACATGTGGACAGTGGTGGCAGTCAAAACTTATTATCCTTCATTAAGGGCATGAGAAACATCTTAAGAGGATAACTTTTCTCAATCCTGGTTGTTTGGATTGTAATCCGTTAGGTTTCACTGACACTGAACATTTGTAAGATGTAAATAAAAATGTAAATGTTTTGAGCTTGTATAGCGAACAGCTACCCGCAGTGGGTTTCCCGGCGCTTGCTTAGGGAATCCGTCCTGGTATTCCCCTGTGAGATAACCCCGGCAGAGTATCCACAAGGTGAAAGCCAGGCATCCCGCCGCGAGGGGCCGTTGTGGAGATTAAGCAAGCTATTGCCCAGAGTCGCAGAGTGTGAACCCGTGAGTCGAGAAGGCACCGGAGTGAGAATTATCGAGTCCGTGGAATTTTTTAGCCCAAGACCCGCTGAGGCGGGGAATTGAACCCTGGTCCAGGGCCGATCTCAGCTTCCGGGTCTGCCGCCTTTAAGCCCTGAGCCACACTTCTCCAAGATGTTGCTGTACTGCCAGGAATTGTTAATATAAACTCTAGATTCCCTTCAGCATATGCTCCAGCACATAACCTCTGACTTACTGTCAGTGATTGATGCTACTGTAATCTGGACTCGGCAATTTAATGCAATTCTGGCCAGTTGTGAAGTAGTTACGGCACAACATCTCATGCATGTGATATGCTCACTTTTATGTTACTCTGATTTGGAGGTATGAGTCTCATTTTGTCAACTCTTCACCATAATTTGTGTTAAAAAAGTATGTGTTTATCTCTGTGGTCATCGATTAGACATCAATTAGACATCACAGATTCCAAAGCTTTTCAATAGTAAATTAATTGGACAAACTGGCATCCCAAGTGTCCAGATGAAGTGTCCAGATGAATAAGATGCAAAAACACATTGTCCTAAGCATTGTCCTAAGCACATGATAGTCAATGGCAAACAATTCATTTTCAGCTTCAGATAACTGCCCAGATTTAGAAAGATGTCACAGAACGCAATGCAGTACCCACAGTACCCTCATTTGGTGTGCTGCGCTGCATTGCATGAGAGCGCAGTATCTACGGAGATATGGCATTATCCTGCTCTCTCCCTAGCACTGGTGCAGAATCATGTGGCATGGCAGCATGCGCACACCTTTGCACCATAATGCAAGGGTTTGTATGTGGTATCTGGCACAGATTATGCACTGGAAGGGTGCCCTTCCAGTATAAAATAATATCACCGAAAAAATCTTACAACTTTTCTCACTTCGGATGTGTGCTGTACAGTGCAGCAAACAGTGCTGCAAAATCCTGTCTACAATTATAAGTGGATCGGGTTTTGCATACAAAACCATGGGTTGTTGCATGGGAATGCCCATGAACCACCATATAATGCCCTCTTGATGCAAAGTAATGCAAGGTAGCGCTTTGTGCTGATTAGAGTTAGCTTCAGACAACTTTCCAGCACAAAACAAGTTTTACACTGGAAAATACATTAAAAATAATGTTTTTCCGTGGTTTGCTTCACTTTTGTGGCACAAACCAGTGCATAATGTTTGAAAATCTGAGCCGATGTATTAAGGTTTTAAAAAATAAACTAGGAAGACTTGCGGGCTTCGAAACAGTAGAGTATTCCACAATGCAATATTCCTGCTTAAATGTAATTTCTAATTCAAAAAGTCCACAAGAAAAGCCCTAGTCACAATATATTAGATCCCAAGTTACCTTAATTTAGCTTGTTATAATTGTGACCCAATAAAATAGCCTTGATCAATTCCAGTTTCATTTATAGTTTAATGGCTTATCAATGTTTGTAACAGAACCATTAGTAAACTAGACCTTAAGGCAGTGATTAGGTCCATGACGGAAACCTGAAGCCCTAGCAATGGGAAAATGGAGAACATGGCACTCAGCACTAAATTCCAAATTTTTATTAAAAAATAAAAGTTGAAAATGGTGCCTTAGTGTTCTTGTTTTTAAGTGGTAATCATTTCACAAATTCCACTCAGTGAGCACAGATAGTATCTTTTAATTATTGTTAGTGCTTCAAGAAATAAGCGGAATTCAAACAGACGTCAGCAGCAGCCTGCACAACTACTAAGCATTAAGAGACCGTCTTTTATAGTTTATAAACCTTTTTTTATAAACTATTAACACTTTGCCTTGCCCCATGATGAACTACATCCATCTCTCTGTGTGCAGCAGCACTTGTCCTGTATCAAATACATAGCAATCATTCAATCAATCAATCAGATGACCTGCTCACCCATAAGGGTCTCAAGGTGCTGGGGTAGCAAAGGACACATGCCTGTGATGCAGCGCTACTCCGAAAATAATTTCTAAAACCTCATCACTTTTCCCTGAAGTATTAAATCATGCATTTACTCATCAGTGGGGCCCATAATACTGCGAGTCACTCATACACACTTTCTTTCTACCTCATGAATTGGTGTGAATCAAAGGAGAGCTGCTGGATCATAGCGGAGTGTCTAAATTAAGCTAAATATTTTTAATATGTACACATGCAGTTTAAATTGTTTTACCATGGTCTGATCAAAGAAACAATTTATTCAGACACACCACCATTTAATGGTCTAGGGATCTGCTAGTAAAAATTAGGCTAAGGATGAACAAGACCAGCTTAATTCTTCCTTTATCTAATTTTTATTTAAAGAAAATCTTCTAGTATGACCTTTATTTATTCACTTATAAATTTGTTTAATGCAAATAGATTTTAAAGGAAAGAACGAATTTTAACTCATACATTTATATTTCATTTAATTCAAAATTCAGGAAATAAGTACATTATTAGTAGGTTATAGGACAAGAATATTAGCAAAAGACATAATAGTTCCCAAAGTTCACCTCCCTATGCTCTCTAGCTATTAACCTCATCTAAAGACTCCTATTAATTCAAGCAAAGTTAAAGTTCAGAAAATTTAAAAGTTCTTACGCCTCAGGAAAACTCAGCATTCCGACAGCATGTGAGGATACACAGATGGAAATCGACGAAGAGAGTTTTTTCTTAAGTCCGGACGTACTCTTTTATACCCTTTTTCTCTATCTAATTTATCTAAATTCTGTAACATTTGGGGTCTTCTACAGTTTTGATTGGTCAGTCCAAGCGGTGGATGAGCATAACCTCATCATCTTATGGTTTAACTTCGGCTAAATCAGCGCAATGAATTTCATCATTGTTCTTATAATGTATATTTCGTCCATGTCCTTTAAATGGCAATATTCAGTTCCTTTCTCACGGTTCTCAATACAAATGTTCATTTTGTTGGCCGTCAGTCAGGTTTTCAGAGCACACTACCCTTGAATCATTCTGCTGGCTCAAGCAGGTCATATTCGACTTGCAGCCTTTTCTACCACGCACATGCGTACTGCATCTCAATCACAGAGTTTATGGAGACGTCCATCTTGTTCTAGGCTTCACAGGCAAGAACAACAACTATTATAGAAACAAACATAAATAAACGTTAATTGTTGAATTATAACCCTTCTGTTTACCTTCCCCCTTACTAAGGTATTCCTGTTAGTTATTACCTAGCAAATAAGCTACATATATGCACGTTATACTCACCTGCCTTCATGTATTTGCCACAAATACATACACAGAAAGCATATTCATGCCGCTTTTGGTTAGTTTAAAGCTTCTGCCTTAGTTTTGAAGATATAAAATTATATATATCCATGATTGGCCCACTATGAACTATATAACCGCATATACGCATTAATAACCGCATAGAAGTAAACAATGTATGTCAGTTTAATGATAGATATATGAAGGCCCGTTCAGACCTACTGGTATAGCCGGGGCCACTGTGTTTCATTTCTTCTCGTTTATGTACTGTTTCCCTGAAATCACATGGTTTAGCTTAGGATACAAAACCATGCTAAATTGCTCAGTCTGCTTCTCTGATCCTTTGTGCGTAGCTCAGGGAAACCCAAGGTCGCACCTGCCCCTCTTGTGGGATGCGTGCATTCTAGCAGAGCCTGTTCCTGTACTCCCCAGGCTACAGATAGACCAGAGGGCATCTCACTGACCTGCCCCCGGAATAGCTTCAGCTTAGCTACTAGCAATCAATGGTGCCTTATATGGGTTTTCCTGCTGGCTCACTGACAACTTGTATTCTTCCTTGTAGGGTGTTAACCTGAATGTGTGAAAACGTATATATGCTTTGTATCTCTTGCATTTCGTTAGTCTCCTCTGCACACCTCCATGGGTCATGTAGACCGAGGCTCCCCTGTGAGGGCTTGCATTTGATCGAATAAACGACTCGACCTTCTCCATTGCAGACTGCCTTATTATTCTTTTATGGTATATTATCGGCTATCGGTAAGTGTAGTCCGCTCTTGTAAAATTTGATTCCTTCAGTTGGCGACTCCGCCGGGACTCCACAATAGGGTCGGTCCCTCCTATAAACAGGAGCAGAAGGGACAGGGAGGAGTTCTGGCCGAGTGGGTGGACAAGAAGTATTTTTGATCCGAAACACCCATTAGTGGTTAGACTATTGGAGAGTCCGCCCTCGAGTCCAGTATCCCTCCCAGCTGCTGAAGACCCTACGCCGGAGTCCTACGGGCTTAACCCGAGAGAAACACAGACTATGCCGGTCTGTCTAGAAATCGGCAGTGGAGAAGTCAGGATCGGCCTGAGTGCACCAGGTGAGTGAACTTTTTGATTAGATTTATAAACGGACGCTTGGAGGAAGTGTCCACTTGGAAATAGCAGTCTGCTTTTTGTTGGTGGTCGGGGAAGCTGGTCCACAAAGGTGAATCAGAAAGGGTCTGACGTTGCGGTGCAGGGACTGCACGGGCAGACACCCCTTGGATTTGTTTGGTATTTCAGATAATACTTGGTGCCTTGCGGAGCACGGAGAGCTCGCTTGGCCAAATTCACTGAGGGGAAGCCCTGGGAGCAGCTGGGTAAGCTAGGGTTCTGGAGCTTCGTGCCCCGAAACACCGGCTCAACCAGAATGCGACAAGGGGATACCTAGGAAGTGTGTTTGTGGTTTTCCTACCAAGTGGATTGTTTGTGGTTGAATTTCGGATTGGTCTGGGATTCTTTTTGAATTGATTCCCCGAACGGGAGTCGACGTACTCCGTTCGTATTTGAAGACATGTCATTTGCATTTGAATTTGTATTGAGCTCATTTGTTACCCTGACACACTTTACTTTACATGTGTGAGAAATAGAAAGAGTATGAGAGAGTGAATGGTGAGCAGGGCACGCCCATATGAAAGGAATGATTGAAGACTTATAAGAATTGTGATATCATTGTTAATCATGCCTTGTTTTAGCAAAATATGTTTTGGATGCTGCTGTCAGGGAAGTGCTCGGCTGGAAGAAAGACAGCCTGCCCCTCCCGAGGGAAGCCCCAGTTTTGATATGTATGTTAAACATGGTCTCACACCAATTTTGTTTAATACGTTATGGCATAAATATAGTAAAGGATAATACTGAATTGCAATGGCCTTTAACAGGGTCGTTTGATGAGAAAAAGATTGCTTACTCGCAGAATAAAATGTTTATGAAGAAAAGTCGCCAGTCAATGTTTGACTCCTTGAACCTATGGTTGAAGGAGGTTAAACAACGGCGAATAAGGGAAGAGAAACTGGGAAGGATTAAATCTGGGCAGACTATAACCCAAAAAGCCATAGCTTATGATAAAGGAAAAGTTGAGGAAAATATTGCCCAAATGGACAGGCAGTTCCGTTTGGAGACAGACAAGAGTTATGTGGCCTGATCCGATACTGGAGATGAGATAGAGGATTTGTTAGAACCTCGTCCACCTCCTCCTTACGCTCCACAGGGTTTGTACCCAGCAGTGCCCTTAGTCCGAATAGATCACCCAGGGACTGCGTCGGTCATTAAGGATCTTACGGGAGCAGTAGCTGCAGCCCGCCTGACGGGTCTGTACGGAGTGCGCTGCTTCCCCCTCCCTCACTCCGACCATATACCTCACCCTTGATTTCGTTACTACCAGACTTGGTTGTCCCTTCCATTTTACGCCCAGTATTTCTCTCCCCTCCGGCTCAAAGCACTATAGATCCCCGAGCTTTGGCTACCTTAGACACTACACCTAAACGTCTTGGGTCGGATTCGAGCGACCAAAGTATTTGTACCAGATCCTCGTTAGGTATGGAAGAACGGAAGGCTATAGTAAATCAGCCATCCCAATGGATGCGGAATGCCATTTATACAATAGAAGATATTTGGAGTACTATGAAAGATTTCGAGCCCGTTGCGCGGCAACTAGCTTTAGAAAATAAGGCGATTTGGTTGATTTCGTTATGGGAACAGTGTTTTGAGGAGGGACTCGCTCCACAAATATTGAGAGACATAAGAGAACGAGCCCACAAATTCCAGCTACAGTCCGATGAAGTATATCAGAATGTAGCGACTCTCTTGCAGTATCGGGAGCGAATGCATCAGAAATGTGCAGATTGGGGAACCCAGAATCCTATGAGAGAGGTACATCCTCTTTTCTTTCCAGAATTACCTGAACTTACAGATAACGGGGGCAATGTAACTAGAGCAAGGGTGGATGCAAGGCTTTAGGAACAATGGGTTATACCCCTTGGAAACGAAGCTAGGTCCTTACATTGAAAGCCCAGCTCCCTGACCCTCGTAAGAATCCCACTGCTTATTACAAGGAATTGGCTGAGGCTGTCAACTCAGCGATCATGACCATACCAGATATTGAGTTGTTTTTCGGCCTTTTGACCCCGGTTGATATTTGGAGACAGATACATGATACGGATCACGTTCCCGAGCTAGGGGGAACGTGGGATCAACTGAAAACTTGGGATAAGGAACAAAAGCCTGGAGAGAAACCGCGAGATTAAATTTTAGCAGTACCAGATAAAATCATCACATACATGCAAACCCTCCTGCCTCCTAAGAAAATAGATTGGGATAAGTTAGCCGCCTGTAAACAGAAGAAGGATGAGAGTGTCTCGGATTTCTTCACCAAGTTTGAGAAAACGTTCATAGATTTTAGTGGGCAGGATTTATCCACAGATGGGGGAATAAGACTGCTTGTAAATAGATTTGTGACAAATCTAGTACGAGAGATTATGTCCCGCCTACAGACAGCTCAGAGTACGTGGACTACGGCTACCCCGTCCGTGATCCTCAGTATGGCTCAGTATTATGAGCATCGAGAGAATGAGAGCAAGGAAAGGACTGAAAAGAAAACAAAAGATTTAAAGACTAGAGTCTTGTTGCAGCAAGTTAGTAGAGGACAGAATGCGGGACGAAGTGGGCGTGGTTCCTTCCAGAGAGGAGCAGGTAGAGGAAGAGGAGGTCCCCCAAATATCGGCATTAATCAATGCTCATATTGTAAGCAGGAGGGGCATTGGAGGGCGGACTGTCCTTTGTTGATGGCAAGAAACGGCCCCAGTAGGGGACAAGGACGGGCCGGGTAAATGTCAATTGAAATAGTATGCGGAGGGAAGACGAGGATTCCCGAAATAATTTTTTGATAGTCCACAGAATAGGCAGTACTATAATGAGAATTACGATGGGTAGGATGGACAAGATTATGCATGAGACAGCCAAGGACAGAGAGGGGGCCAAATTACAGTACCAGTTGACCAAGAGGGACCTTATGTACAAGGGGAACTGTTGGGTGCATCACGAAAATTCCTATTTGATACTGGAGCGATGAATAGTTCAGTTGCTCATACAATGGTCCCAGGGGCTGCTCTGTCTGGCCAAAATAATGTATCAGTAGGATTCTCTGGAATACCTGTGGTAAGCCCCGTTTCTAAGCCTTTGCCTTTCACTGTAGGTCCTATTTCTGTACAGTCCCCTTTTCTGTTGACATCTAATTGTGGTGAGAACCTTTTGGGTTTAGATATCTTAAAGAAATTACACGCCCGGATTTACTGTTCACCTGATGGTGTATATTTGACAATGCAGAAACCCTCTTTGAAGGACGCTCAATATTTTGCGAAGAATGAGCGTCTTCCCCCTGAATTCTCCACAATTCCTCAGACTTTGTGGGCAACAGGAGACACTGACGTTGGTCTGTTAAAGATAGCCCCCGTGTCCATTACCCTGAAACCTAATGCGCAGCTGCCTCGCATTCCGCAGTATAAAATTTCACCTGAAGGTGAACGGGCTATGTTAAACATTATTTGCGATCTCATTCAAAAGGGGGTAGTGGAAGAAACAGCAGCAAATACTTGTAATAGTCCGATTTTACCGATTTTGAAGAAAACACCAGTTGATGGTGCTCCAGATTATAAGAACACATATCGTTTTGTGATTGACCTTCAAGCAGTTAATAAAATTGTGGTTCCACAGTATCCAGTGGTACCTGATATAACTGCCATTATAACTATGATTCCTCCCACAGCTCAGTATTTCTCGGTAATAGATCTGAAGAATGCCTTCATTAGCATCCTGATTCATCCAGATAGTAGGCATATCTTCGGATTCTCATTGGCTGGCCGAAGTTTCAGATTTACACGTGCTCCTCAAGGCTACACTGAAAGTCCCAGTATTTATAGCCAAGCTTTAAAAGCATTTCTTGATGAATTGATTCTGCCAGCCAGAAATGCCATTATTCAGTATGTAGATGATATACTAGTGGCCTCTGATACTAAAGAGGGATGCAAAGAGGCTACGGTGAAATTGTTACACCATTTGGCTAAGAAGGGAAATAAAGTGTCCCTTTCTAAATTTCAATATTGTCGACAGGAAGTGACCTACTTAGGCCATTTTCTGTCGAAAGCGGGGAGGCGATTTACTCCTGAACGAATATCTGTTATAACTAACATGTCTGTATCTCGTACTCAACGTGATGTTCGTGCTTTTCTTGGAATAACTTCCTACTGTCGTCAATGGATTCCTAACTATTCACTTCTCTCTAAACCCTTGTTGCAATTGACAACCAAATATGTGCATGAACCCCTACCCTAGACGGATGAATGTCAAGAAGCCTTTGAATCTTTAAAGTCTGCTCTTTGTTCTGCACCTGTGTTGGGAACTCCAGATTACCGAAAGCCTTATTCACTTTATGTGCATGAGGTAGACGGTTGTTCATTATCAGTGTTAACACAGACTTTTGGTGGGAAACAGAGACCCTGTGCATTTTTCTCTTCAGTTTTGGATATTGTTGCACGCACCCTCCCAAGCTGTCTGAGGGCCACTGCTGCAGTAGCACTGGCCATCCGACAGTCAGAAGGAATAGTCTTTAACACTAATCTCACAGTCATGGTACCGCATGCTGTGGATATCCTTCTGAATAGGACCAAGACGCAACACCTCACAAGTGCTAGATTGACAGGATATGAATTGACATTGTTTGCCCCTCACATTACTATTAAAAGATGCACTACTTTGAATCCCGCCACGTTATTGACTCTCCCTGAGAAAGATGAAAGAGTTGATATCCATGATTGTGTATTTAGAACAGAAGAGGAAACAAAGGGACGTGTGGATTTAACTGACGCCCCTTTACTTGAACCAGATGGGGAATTATATGTGGACGGCTCTTGCTTTAAGTTACCAGATGGCACTGCAACAGCTGCATATGCCATTACCACTTTAAAGACCGTAGTGGGAACCGCAAGGATTTCACATCACTCAGCCCAAGCAGCTGAACTAATAGCTTTGTTAAGAGCCTGTGAAATTAGCGAAGGTCTAAGGGTGAATATTTTTACAGAAAGCCAATACGCCTTTGGCGTTGCCCATAGTTTTGGGAGGCTGTAGAGGGAGTGGGGTTTCTTTACTACACATGGCCAGAAAATTCAGCATGGTCCCTTGATTGATCGATTGTTATTTGCCCTAACCTTACCGAAGAAGTTAGCCATTATTAAATGCAGTGCACATAAGAAGGTTGAAGATTCTACTGGAAAGGGGAACGCCTTTGCCGATTCAGTAGCAAAAGAAACGGCTCAGGCTAAAGGAAGTCCCATGTTTCTCAGTACATCTGCCCGATGGCCCACCAAAACATCTCTTTTTGATAATACCCTTGAAAGTGTGAAAGAATTACAGAAAGAAGCAACTGTCGAAGAAATGCAGAGGTGGGAACGGGAGATTGGGAAACTAGATGAGAATGGATGTTGGATAGACCGATCTGAGAAGCAGTGATGGTTGCTCCCTAATGCACTGGTGTATGCAGTAGTCACCATGGCGCATGGCCCGGGCCATATCAGTGCTAAAGGAATTAGCACAGTATTAGACCCGGTATGGAATAACCCCAACATTTGCAAAATAGCGGTCCACATTGTCAAATATTGCCCGGTGTGTTTACAACATAACCCAGGAGGTAGAGAATCTGTTTTGAGTGGCAATTTTGCCCCACCATCTTTGCACTTTGAAGTCTTACAGATAGATTTCATACAAATGAAACGTGTGAATAATTTGAAGTATGTATTGGTGGTGGTATGTGCTTTTAGTAGATGGGTCGAGGCCTACACCACCAAAGATGCTACTGCAATTACCATGGCGAAAGTTCTGATCAAGGAGTTTTTCCGTAGATTTTGTTTGCCCCGAATTATCTGGTCGGACAACGGGCCCCATTTCAATGCCACACTTGTACAAAGTGTTTGTGATGGACTAAAAATTAGACAAAAATTCCATGCCTCTAGTCATTCACAATCAGCGGGCCTGGTCGAAAAATATAATGGCATATTGAAGCTTAAAATTGCCAAAATCTGTGCAGACACTAGATTAAAGTGGCCCGATGCCCTCCCATTAGCTTTGCTATCCCTTAGAACGACTCCTCATTCTAGGACTGGTTTGTCCCCATATGAAGTCATATTTGGCCATCCTGCAAATGTGTGGGGAGTCCCTAGGCCCAGATCTTTTAGAGATATTGATTATCCATTGATGACAGATTACCTTTATGCTTTGACTAAAGATTTACGTTCTATTCATCAACAGGTATCAGACACATTGCAGCCACTACCTGTCCTGGACATCGATTGGAGCCTGGCCAGTGGATACTGGTGAAGAATTATCAACGAACATCGAGTTTGGAGCCCAGATGGTCTGACTCCTATCAAATTCTCTTGGTGATGAGGACGGTGGTGAAGGTGCATGGCCGCAAACACTGGATACATGTGAGCCACGTCAAGCGCCTCCCGCTGCCCCTGCCCTTTGACCGACAAAACAAAGACGGAGTGCCGAGTCAGGAAGGAGAATTGATTCAAAGCTTTGTTCCCTTTTCGGATGCTCAAGAAAAAGGGCAATCAAGTGCAGTGTTGCCTGAAGGGCAAGGTGAGATAGCTCAATCAGAAGCACCTGCCAGTCCCGAGGCAGCACAAGAGGTGACCGAGTCTGTTACCCATGCCACTGAATTGTTTTCTGACCAGGAGCAACCTGGCCGTTGTCGATACGATCTGCGGCCCCGAAAACAGCACGGCACCCCACTCTCTCATGGAAGAAATTAGACCAAGACTTTGTGATAAAAAACGTCGAGTAGTGTGATTGGGGTGCTGAGCGAGACACTGGACTGAACTCGCAGAGAGCTTGGAACATTGTGTAATAGGCTCTGTTCAGAAAGAAAGACTGAGTTAAGGGCCGCAATCGTACCTTTGGAATCTGAAAGTTTGCTTTTTCCTTGGATGAGAGATAAGGGTCTGCCTGTGAGGCTCTGAAAAACGGACACAGGGAGAAGATCCCTTGGTGGGAAGAAGAAACCCTCTGGTGGTGTGTGTGCTTTGTGGATACGAAGATTAGTTGTAGATTTGACTGTTAGAGAGTATGTTTCCCTTTGATCGATTTATGATGGAGGATGAACGACCTCTTGCTCCTCTGCGCCATTTTCATGATATGCAGTTGTTTTCCGGATGGCCCACAAGAGTGAAGGTGGCATTCGTTGTTTTTATTGTTCTAATCACTGTAATAATGATGTGTGTGTTTGTATACTTAGAATTTCAACATCCAGTGCAGAAATTGTTGAAAACTACTCCTGCTCCAGAGGAACACCTTTTTTATTCTCTGCTCCCGCATAAGGCTAGGCATAGGGCGACTTATTCAAAGAATGTTTTTATTGAGATGTTACACCAGACCCACAGTACCACGAACAAAACGAACTGTTGGGTTTGTGGCTTGTTACCGTCAGTTATGCATCAACATGAGTTATTCATCTCTCTCCCTTTATCGTATTTAGCCAGCTGCGAAGCATGGTGGCAACTGTTATCGTTGATGTACTCTCATTATGTTGTAAATCCCAAAATATATTCTGAAAGGGATTATGAAGCCATTCTAAAATATATAGAGCGACACCAAGGATTTGATGCTGAAGGAGATGAAGGTCAGGGTTCTTTAGATTAACCCTGGGCGGAGTTGGCGGAGTGGGGCTTCGCGGAGCTACGCAAAGTGGGCGAGAAACTACGCCCACCTCCGCACTCCGAGTAGCCCCACTCCGCAAACACCGCTGGCCGCCAGCCCCGCCACCCGCCTCCCGCCTCTCTCCCGCCCTCCCTAAATACTTTAAATTAAAGGAATAAATTAATTTAAAACGCACTTACCTTGCCCGCCGCTGCCCGCCGCGTCCCTGGGGCTCGCTATCTTCCGTCTTCTTTACTAATGCGCATGCGCGGGCGGCCGCGCATGCGCATTTCTCACGAGAAAATGCGCATGCGCGGCCGCCCGCGCATGCGCATTAGGAAAGAAGACGGAAGACGGAAGATAGCGAGCCCCGGGGACGCGGCGGGCAAGGTAAGTGCGTTTTAAATGAATTTATTCCTTTAATTTAAAGTATTTAGGGAGGGCGGGAGGGAGGCGGGTGGCGGCCAGCTACGCTCCATCTGCGGAGCGTGCATAGTGCCGCCTGGCTATGCCCGCTCCGCAAAATGCGGAGTAGGCGGCACTACGCACACTCCGTGCACGGAGCGTAGCTGGCCGCCCACCCCTACTTTAGATCCAAATGCCTGTATGAATGTATATACTGACTCTAAAAATGATACCTGGTTGCAAGAAGAAACGCAGGATTTTGAACTTTTTAATTCCACTTTATGTTTTCAGCATTTTAAGGAACGCAATGTTACAAATGACAGAGCCCTGCCAATCCCCATCATAAATTCCACTTCTTTGTTTTGTATTAGGGGGCAAGGTCATATTAAGGTAGGGAGTAGTACCTGTAATTATACTTATACATTGCAGACCGACAGTACTCCCCCGATGATCACTCCCCCTAATGTATATTTTGTTTGCGGGGAAAATACCTATACTTGGCTTTCACGAGGATGGGCAGGACGGTGTTATCTGCCCTTTCTTTACCCTCCTGTGTATATTGCCCCTTCTGATTACCATAGAACTCATCAGCTAATGAAGAGGGAAATAGAGTCTAATAGGACCATTAGAAGCTTTGATACTGACAGTACTGATCAGACCGATACCTCATTGCAGCAGTTTGTAGAAATTTCCAAGGGCCTGGTCCCATTCTGGGGTCCGATCTTTAATAGTCGGAATATAAGGCGTTTGTCTAGAATTGTGGAAAACGTGGTCCAGACCACGACCGAAATTTTGACCAACCTCACTGTAGAGCTTCAGGCTACGAGACTTGTCTCTCTTCAAAATCGGATGGTGTTAGACGTCATCTTGGCGGATAGGGGCGGAGCTTGCCGCGTGATCGGCAGCTCTTGTTGCGTTTTCATTCCTTATTCGGCCCCTACCATACATCTTGCCATAAAATATTACATCGATTAGCTAGCGAGCTACATGAAGAGAACGGTACTTAGTCCCTCAGTGGGTGGTTCTGGGGCCTGTTAGCTACCTGGGGTTGGAAGATATTCATGATCTTGGCAGGAACATTTGGAATAATTTTCACATGCTGCTTATGCCTCCAATGTGGCCCGGCATGCTGTACTTTTTGTGCCACTAAGATAACGTCTGCTCTGACCCTTTCTCGACAAGAGAAGGTAGACAAACTAATGATTCAAAAGGAAGTAACAGACCTCATGCAAATTGATGAAGGAGTGTTTGTAGAATAAAAATAGTTATATTGGCCATAGTAGGCCAAAAGGGCCGTCTGTTGAGATATAAAATTATATATATCCATGATTGGCCCACTATGAACCACATAACCGCATATACGCATTAATAACTGCATAGAAGTAAACAATGTATGTCAATTTAATGATAGATATATGAAGGCTCGTTCAGACCTATTGGTATAGCCGGGGCCACTGTGTTTCGTTTCTTCTCGTTCATGTACTGTTTCCCTGAAATCACATGGTTTAGTTTAGGATACGAAACCAGGCTAAATTGCTCAGTCTGCTTCTCTGATCCTTTGTACGTAGCTCAGGGAAACTCAAAGTCGCACCTGCCCCTCTTGTGGGATGCGTGCATTCTAGCAGAGACCGTTCCTGTACTCCCCGGGCTCCAGATAGACAAGAGGGCATCTCACTGACCTGCCCCCGGATTAGCTTCAGCTCAGCTACTAGCAATCAATGGTGCCTTATATGGGTTTTCCTGCTGGCTCACTGACAACTTGTATTCTTCCTTGTAGGGTGTTAACCTGAATGTGTGAAAACGTGTATATATACTTTGTATCTCTTGCATTTCATTAGTCTCCTCTGCGCACCTCCATGGGTCATGTAGACCGAGGCTCCCCTTTCAGGGCTTGCATTTGATTGAATAAACGACTCGGCCTTCTCCATTGCAGACTGCCTTATTATTCTTTTATGTTATATTATGGGCTATCGGTAAGTATAGTCCGCTATTGTAAAATTTAGTTCCTTCAAGGCAATGCCTGGTGTCGCAGGGGGAAAGGGGTCGCAGCTAGAGCGATATGTATTAATTTTGTAGATCAGGCTGGTGTTGATGGAAAAGCTCCAGTTCAAAGAGTCCAAAAGACTGAGCTCGAGTTTACTTCTAGGAGACTTTCAAGAAATCCAATTCTGAGGGTTTAGGAGAAAGTAATTGTCTTGAATTCATCTTTGTAATTGGCTTAGACAGTCTGATTGATGATATCTTTGTTGAAGTTTTTAAGTACATTTGGGTACCACCTGCATGCTTGTACTACATTTCTTAGCATCAGAATACATGGTTTCATGTACAGATGCAATAAGATTGTTTCTAACTCTGTGATAAATGTGATATATTGTTCCATGATTCAACTCCCACACCACTTCTTTTAAAAAAAAAATTGGCCTCTCCATTCACAAAGGGGAAAGGGTTCCTCGGGGACCACTTCCTGTTTGCAAATTGCTTATCACCAACTTGAAGTTGTGGTCGCAAAACAATCATACTTCCCACTGTGACTCGCTTCCTAATAGTGAAGCGCAAACCATATTTTGCGAGTCGGTAATAGATTACTAACTCGCAACATAAGGTTTGTACATTCTACAACCCTTTTTAGCTGTCGCAAAAGGCCAGATTTACCTTTTGCGTACATCTGGCTCAAAGATCTTGTACAACAATGTAAAGTACATATTCCTAAAATTCTTAAAGCTTATGAAAAAGATGACCCTTACAGCAAGCAAAAAGGAAAGGTGGCAATTTTTGAGAAGACGTTGCAGGATTAGCTAAAATCAATGAGGTTCAGAGAGACCCTATAATGGCATACTTACATTTCTGGATTATTAACCCTTTGATCAGTAAGAAATTTATGTCTGCAGTGATCAGAGAGGATGTTTGCAAAGGGAAATGCTAGTTAGAATATCTCATTTTCTGGAATGAGCACTGCTACGAAGAACATATGGCAGCACCTCAATTTTTGTTGGGCTGGTGTTGCTGATGTTACCAAATTATGTTACATTTATTTTTAAATTAAGAAGGCATACATTTATCATAGAACCTGTAGGAAACAACTGGGGTTGTAGAGCTATTTAGTGATGTTACAAGTCACTATCGAATCAGAAAGAGTTCCTTCAGAGAGTTAGCTGCTAATGAGACACTAGAATCGAAATAGATATTTTGGTCTCGACTAAGGCTTAGTTTACCGTATGCAGTAAAGTTTCCAGTTGCCCCATCTTTGAGTAATGTTTTGTCAGTTTATTTTTCCTGTATCTCAAGTGGTGCAGGTCCTGGGAATCCTGGGGGCATATTTACAAGGCCTTTGCACCACCAGAGCATCACTTTTTGTGATGCTCCAGTGGTGCACAATGCTAAGCCATATTTACAAGGCCATGCAAAGCCACCCTGCGTTACTTTTCATGGCCTTGTACATATGGTCCTCTTTCATGCATTACCCTATGTGAATGTGGCATTCCATGAGCGTTGCTGTGGGTGTTCCCACGGACCACCCATGGTTTCTGATTCATTCCCAGATTTACAAGGTTTTGTAACCTGGGAATGTGTCAGATTATAACGCCTCCCCAGGGGAACCATTAAAGTGGCTCAACGGTGAGAAATAACAATTTCTCCTCATTGTTGTCTATAGTTTCCTGGGCAGGAAGGGGAAGAGATGACTCATAATTACATCTGAATAGCTTGTGTCCTGCCCTCACAAAAGGCCTGATTTTCCCCTACTGGTAGCCTAGAGTCAGGGTTGGGTTGAAAGGGATCACTGTGGACTTCAGAGATTTCCTTTCAAGTCACCCCATACATCAAAAAACTTTTAGTTATAATTACTAAGGCTCTGGCCATATCAAATCATTGCACAACTGGATCTGGAAGTACTCTGCTGGAGTAAAGACTGTTGTGCTGAAACGGACTGTTGTGAGGAACTACTTCTCTGCTTTGCTGAGCTGCCATGCTGCCTGCTGATCTCTTCTCTGCTGGGGGCAAGGACTGGACTCTTTCACTTGAACCCAGAGTGACGCCAAGGGATTGCTGGCTTGCCTTCTGTTTTCCAAAGTCTCTCGCACACAAAAGACTTCCTGAAATCCTGCTGGTGCTGCTGGATTCTGCCATCTGTTAGTCTTACCCTTGCCTGAGGTTCCCCTTCCAATTTTGGGATTCTGAAGTACATTTTGCAGCTGATTTCTGCAAAAACCTCTGCATTGCTTTGACTGCATTTCCTCCGCTGTGCCACTTCGCTGCCAACACAGAGGCTGTTCAATGACGAAGAATCCACAGCATGTGTGGTTCAACAATGATGCAGTGGCAGCTTGACAACAAAGCTTTGTATTGCCATCAAAGAGGCTCATGATGATGCCGTGCCCTCTCTGCATGGCTCCCCGCAGTAGATTCTCTACATTGACAAAAGCTCCATCCAAGGTATTTCTTCTGCCAGCAAGATCTGCCTGGGTCCTGTAGCCGAAGTGCCCTCCATCACAGTCTGTCCAAACTTTGACTTTGCACCTGTCCCTCGCGACCTTAAGTAATCTTTTGACCGCTAGTGACTTCTAAGAACTATTTTTTGTTTATCCTTTAAAAATTTGTATCTTGCCTTCTACTTATTAAATTTTTTTCATCCTGGTCTTGTTTTTCTCAGATATCTACTCTCTATCTTTCTAAATCTACGTGGAGTCTTTTTGTGGTGGTGTCATTGAGTTACTGTAATTGAAGTGTTACATAAACACTTTACACATTGCCTCTTAAGTAGGGGTGGGCGGTGAACTCTGCTCGAAAGGAGGAGTTCATGGAGTCTTGTCACTATGCGCTCTGCCCAGGAGCGGAAAGTTTGTGCAAAAACTTTGCCCACTGCCGGAGCGGAGTTTACTGGTACGCGTCCGCTCACCCCCACAATCCTGTTCACTTCTGCCAAGCTCTTTTTTTATAGGTGCCCGTGCAGCGCTCTGCGAATACACCTCAAACCTCTAACATAGTCTATTCCGCTACCGAGACCCACAGAGCTCTCAGTGGTACCCCAGTAGGGCGCTCCGTCCCTCCACACTCCTGCCCCCTCGCTTAGTAACATATCACTGACTCTCACCCTACTGCTGTTCTGAGTGCCCTCTAACTCTCTCCACCATCACCCCTCCCTTCAATAAGTGCTTCTGCTGCACAATGGCACCTTCCGCTAATTGCGTCAATTTCCTACCTCTTCGGTGGCTGTCACCGGATCCGTGGCTGGTGGCTCATTCCCAGAACTGACAAAGGCGCTTCTCCCCCACGTGAAGGACACATAAAGACGTATGGTGGCCGGAGCTGCCCATCCATCAGAGCTGGTCAGTGCTTGTGACAGAGCAGCCTAATCTGCTCATCCCCTGGGTGAGTGATGCCTTCTGGCCACCATACCCCGCTGCAAGGCCTCAGTGCTGCTGCACCAGGGAAGCCCACTCCTCTACCCTGGCTTGGGGGAGCCTCTCAATGGGGCGCTCACTGTGCATGACTTCAAGAGCTTCTACCAAGGGCCTTGGACCCCACAGCCAGCCTCCTACTACTATCCTGCTCCCGGGTGGCTACAACGGTGGCTACTACTACAGGCAGCTGCACAATGCACATGCAGCATCCGGGGACCATGCAGCCGCTAGTGGGCAAGGATTGCTCTTGCGTCCTGCTCCGAGCTCAGGTAAGAACAAGTGAGGCAGGGAGGGGCAGTGGCCACCGTTAGAACAATGAATGTATTGTAAATTTGGGTACAATTAATGTCTAACATGAGTAACTATTTCAAAAATGAGAGGGACCCCTTTGCAACCAGGGGAATAGGGCACTTCAACAGTAAAAAACGTTATCCCTTGGTGAACCAAGTCTCAAGATCAAGACCCCAAATATGGGTTTCTCAGCCAACCCAAGTATAGGCGCCCTAGGTTCTTATACTAACTAATACACTCTAACCACAGCAGTATAGTTCATTGTTTTATTATTATAAAAAAACATATTCGTACAAATACAATTCAATGTTTAAAAGGTCTCATATAGAGCCACCGGTTAAAAAAAACAACAAAAAAATAATTTTTTACATCAAATTCGTAAAATACAGTCTCTAATACATGTAGATTCCACCTGACAATTATAAAAAACAATATAATCTGACACTTGACATTAATAAACCTTAAAAAGGAGAGACATACACAAAGACATAAAATTTGTCAATAGGTATTGCACGTTTCTGGGGTATCATATAAACACAGTCCTGAGAATAAATGATTATTGATCTGCAGGTTAGGTTTTTTTACTCCCTTAATCATGCCGTAGGGCGTCGACGCGTTTCGATGGTTTCAGTGATCTATTACCATCTTTATCAAGACTATATGTTATTCAGTCTCTCCTACTGATTGGCACTGGTTGGTTGCCCGTAGTTTAGACCTCCTGCGGATAAACATATTACCGTCAGTGTCTTATTAAGGAGTTTCATTATACATTTTGTGGTGCTTCTTCCCAGTGATATTGACAGTCCAATTAATATTAACGGTACACATTTACTAAATTATCTCTTGTCTATCCATACATTACAATATTTCTCATATTTTTGGCCTATTTTTGGCAGTTTTGATACATGGCAAAATAAAATCTCATACATGGCAAAATAACAAATCATTGCTAATTGGTTTCAAAAATTCATATATAGCATGTACAGCTTGATTTATTGCATCCTTGTGATTCATCTATATACACTGTATCACCCATTTTCCTTATTTCATTATCGGGTTTGGTTTGCTCAGGCAATTCGATTGCCTAAGCAGAAAGATCATGAAATTCTGTAGCATGTGAAAGGTAAATGATAAAGTGAAAGTGTATGGGAAAAGGCTAGGAGGTAAGCTAGGACCAAAGATAGAGCAAACAGTGAGATAGGCAGAGTATTAAGAAGGGGACATAGTAAAACCAAACCCGATAATGAAATAAGGAAAATGGGTGATACAGTGTATATAGATGAATCACAAGGATGCAATAAATCAAGCTGTACATGCTATATATGAATTTTTGAAACCAATTAGCAATGAGATGTTATTTTGCCATGTTTGAGATTTTATTTTGCCATGTATCAAAACTGCCAAAAATAGGCCAAAAATATGAGAAATATTGTAATGTATGGATAGACAAGAGATAATTTAGTAAATGTGTACCGTTAATATTAATAAGACTGTCAATATCACTGGGAAGAAGCACCACAAAATGTATAATGAAACTCCTTAATAAGACACTGACGGTAATATGTTTATCCGCAGGAGGTCTAAACTACGGGCAACCAACCAGTGCCAATCAGTAGGAGAGACTGAATAACATATAGCCTTGATAAAGATGGTAATAGATCACTGAAACCATCGAAACGCGTCGACGCCCTACGGCATGATTAAGGGAGTCTAGGACACCCCCCGCGCCGCACGGCCACCAGCTGCTGCGTGTGCCTCCCCGCCTGCCTGCCTCGCTGCCCCGGCTGCCGCCGCGTGACCATGCCCCCTGCCATCGAGCGGCGTGGTCTGTGCTCGCCTGACCGGCTATCTTGCCTTGTACCCCTGTATTATTGTTTAGAATAGTATTTGTGTTTTCCTTTAGTGCCTTGTACCCCTGTATTATTGTGTAGAATAGTAATTGTGTTTCCCTTCAGTGCCTGTTTGCCTGTTTTTTGCCCCCGTCTCATCCCTCCCCGCTCCCCGCTTCCCGCCACCACCGCTAACCCCGCCCCTTTTTTCCTTCTGTACCCTCCCCGCTCCCGCCTCCCAGCTGCTCCGCCCTCCCTCGCACTTGGCCATATATGGCGACCGTGCGACGCAGGTGAGTGTGACCTAGTCTAGGACACCCCCCGCGCCGCACGGCCACCAGCTGCTGCGTGTGCCTCCCCGCCTGCCTGCCTCGCTGCCCCGACTGCCGCCGCGTGACCACGCCCCCTGCCATCGAGCGGCGTGGTCTGTGCTCGCCCTACCGGCTATCTTGCCTTGTACCCCTGTATTATTGTTTAGAATAGTATTTGTGTTTTCCTTTAGTGCCTTGTACCCCTGTATTATTGTGTAGAATAGTAATTGTGTTTCCCTTCAGTGCCTGTTTGCCTGTTTTTTGCCCCCGTCTCATCCCTCCCCGCTCCCCGCTTCTCGCCACCGCCGCTAACCCCGCCACTTTTTTCCTTCTGTACCCTCCCCGCTCCCGCCTCCCAGCTGCTCCGCCCTCCCTCGCACTTGGCCATATATGGCGACCGTGCGACGCAGGTGAGTGTGACCTAGTCTAGGACACCCCCCGCGCCGCGCGGCCACCAGCTGCTGCGTGTGCCTCCCGCCTGCCTGCCTCGCTGCCCCGGCTGCCGCCGTGTGACCACGCCCCCTGCCATCGAGAGGCGTGGTCTGTGCTCGCCTGACCGGCTATCTTGCCTTGTACCCCTGTATTATTGTTTAGAATAGTATTTGTGTTTTCCTTTAGTGCCTTGTACCCCTGTATTATTGTGTAGAATAGTAATTGTGTTTCCCTTCAGTGCCTGTTTGCCTGTTTTTTGCCCCCGTCTCAACCCTCCCCGCTCCCCGCTTCCCGCCACCGCCGCTAACCCCGCCCCTTTTTTTCCTTCTGTACCCTCCCCGCGCCCGCCTCCCAGCTGCTCCGCCCTCCCTCGCACTTGGCCATATATGGCGACCGTGCGACGCAGGTGAGTGTGACCTAGTCTAGGACACCCCCCGCGCCGCACGGCCACCAGCTGCTGCGTGTGCCTCCCCGCCTGCCTGCCTCGCTGCCCCGGCTGCCGCCGTGTGACCACGCCCCCTGCCATCGAGCGGCGTGGTCTGTGCTCGCCTGACCGGCTATCTTGCCTTGTACCCCTGTATTATTGTTTAGAATAGTATTTGTGTTTTCCTTTAGTGCCTTGTACCCCTGTATTATTGTGTAGAATAGTAATTGTGTTTCCCTTCAGTGTCTGTTTGCCTGTTTTTTGCCCCCGTCTCATCCCTCCCTGCTCCCCGCTTCCCTCCACCGCCGCTAACCCCGCCCCTTTTTTCCTTCTGTACCCTCCCCGCTCCCGCCTCCCAGCTGCTCCGCCCTCCCTCGCACTTGGCCATATATGGCGACCGTGCGACGCAGGTGAGTGTGACCTAGTCTAGGACACCCCCCGCGCCTCACGGCCACCAGCTGCTGCGTGTGCCTCCCCACCTGCCTGCCTCGCTGCCCCGGCTGCCGCTGCGTGACCACACCCCCTGCCATCGAGCGGCGTGGTCTGTGCTCGCCTGACCGGCTATCTTGCCTTGTACCCCTGTATTATTGTTTAGAATAGTATTTGTGTTTTACTTTAGTGCCTTGTACCCCTGTATTATTGTGTAGAATAGTAATTGTGTTTCCCTTCAGTGCCTGTTTGCCTGTTTTTTGCCCCCGCCTCATCCCTCCCCGCTCCCCGCTTCCCGCCACCGCCGCTAACCCCGCCCCTTTTTTCCTTCTGTACCCTCCCCGCTCCCGCCTCCCAGCTGCTCCGCCCTCCCTCGCACTTCGCCATATATGGCGACCGTGCGAACGCGCAGCGGTCACGCGCAGCGGGCGCGCCGATTGTGCGCCGAAGACGCGCCAAAGGTAAGCCCGTCTGTGCCTGGACCGAGCCCAGTGCCAGGACCCCTGGCCCCCACCGACAGAAGACGACCCGACTGTCCTACAATGCCACCGAACTCATCGCACTCAACACCGGCGGGATCCCTGGATGCTACAGAGCCACCCCGAAGCACACCCACGGACCCTTCAGCTGCAACGCCTGCAAGTTCTCCTGCATCCGGACCTACCCCACCCCAGCACCCGCCAAGCCGATCACCAGCAGCAACCACCTCAAGTGCATCCTGATCAACACCTGCTCCGTACACAGGCACGCCATCGAACTCTGGAACCTCCTCGACACCACAGCTCCTGACGTCGCCTTCCTCACGGAAACCTAGATAAACGACTCCTCAGCGCCCGACATCGCCATCGCAATCCCAGAGGGCTACAAGATCACCCAGAGAGACAGCATCAAACAGACTGGAGGAGGCATCGCCATCATCCACAGGGACACCATCCACATCACGACCAACACCGACGACACCCTGAAAACCGCCAAACACCTACACTACCAGATCCGCACCGACCCGAGGACCACCGTCAGAGGCACCCTGATCTACCGACCCCCCGGACCGCGCACACAATTCAGCGAGGACATCGCCGACTTCATCAGCCCGCATGCCCTCCCCTCCGCCGACTACATCCTCCTGGGGGACCTCAACTTCCACCTGGAGAACAACAACGACCGCAACACCATCACCCTGCTCGACAACCTCGCCAACCTCGGACTCAAGCAGCTGGTATCCACCCCACCCACCTCGCCGGACACACACTCGACGCCATCTTCTCATCCAGCAAACACATTGCCTTCAGCCACGCCACTGGACTCCACTGGATGGACCACAGCTGCGTCCACTTCACCTTCAGAAGAACGACGATCCACCACCACCAGCAACCGGTTGCTCGAAGAAGCTGGAACAAGACCACAGCCGACCAGCTCGCCGCTTCCCTGAGCCAGCACCCCCCCGCCAGCTCAGCGAACCCCAGCCAGGCCGCCGACAACCTCACGAAGTGGATCATCAACTGCGCGGACGAACTCGCCCCACTGAGGACCCCGCCTAGCAGACCCGGCAGCAAGAAGGCTCACCGACGAACTCAAGAGCTCCAAGAAGAACTGCCGAGCCCTCGGGAAAGCCTGGAGAAGGGAACCAACACCGGACAACATGACCGCCCTCAAGCTTGCCACCCGGAAGCACCGCCAACTCATCCGCGCCACTAAGAAAACTGCATTCAAGGACCGGCTGGACAACAACGCACACAACAGCAAGGAACTCTTCAACATCGTGAAAGAGCTCTCCAACCCCAACGCCGGAAACAACGACATCACCCCATCACAAGACCTATGAATACCTGAGAAGTACAGACAATGGTTCAGAGATAGTCACAAACTCTCTACACAGACATGGTTGGATTTCCTGGACTATGCTGGTAAGTCAGTGAAGAGCTTGGGAAGAGGCAGCAAAGCTGATGATTTTGAAGGGTTGTGCAACTTATTTTTGAAGGAGCACATTCATGAGAAAAGGGGATAGCAAGCTGACTGACACCAGGAAGCTTGCTGAGGAGCCAGACATTTGAATTAGCACCAGAGTGTCCAAGAGGAGTTATGGGGGGGGGGAGGGAGCTCAAAAAAGGGCATTCAGGGTTCCCAATAGAAGAAAGAGTGGGAGGTAAAAAGAAGGAGTTCTGTAAAGACCCCCCAACATTATTCACAAAGGAAAGGATCTGGTTCTCATTCCCAATCTTGCAACCAGAAACAAAATGACCCTGACAAAAGTCAGCATCCCAAATCTCACAAGTTCTAATACTGTGGTGAGCATAGACACTACAAAGGAGATATCACATGTCCAAAAAGAGCACACTCTCCCACTGGAGGACAGAACCCAGGAGTGGCAGCATAGTGTTGGGGAAGGAATTTGTCCTAGTCAATGGGTGGGGTTAGTGGAATAACCCTAGTGTCCCTAGGTTACAGCAAGATGGTTCCTAAGATCCGTATGCCATGAAATACTACAAAGTATAGGCAATGGGTCACCATCAAATGGCAAGTTTTTGAGGCTCTGAGGAACACAGGTGCCAGTATGAATGGCCACAATAAGCTTCCCTTGGAGTTTCATAAAACTTTTTTTCAGAACTTTGCAAAAGATATGTTGACAACTTTCCAAGGGGCACAACAGGGCCAGATTCCATCTTCCTGGGAAGTTTTAGAAAAAGGGACAAACCACCTACGCTGCCAGGATCATATAGACCCATTTTTCAATTGAATTGCATTGGTAAATTCTATGTAAAGATTTTGGCTAGCCACTTAACTAGGGTCACTGCTCCTCTTGTATCACATAAGCAACATGATTTTATCCTTGGAAGAGGCACTGTCAATCACTTAAGTAGGGTTGTCCCGCTATTCGATGTCGCTAATGCACAACAAGCCCTGCTTGGATTGATCTTACTTCATGCCGAAAAAGCATTTGACCATGTCTCTTGGGACTTTCTTTGGGCAATAATGCGCTGGCAAGGATTTGGAACAGGCTTTATAACAGCAATAAGGGCCATGTATAGAACACCTTCTGCTAGAATGTGTTCAATGGGCCTAAAATCAGATACAGTATCTATTCCAACGGCTCAAGACAAGGGTGTCACTGTTTACTCCTTTTGTTTGCTCTGTATATTGACCCATTTCTAACTATGCTTGAATGCAATGTAACTATTAATGTCTTAACTGCTGCCATATTTCGGCGCAGTGCGAGCATTCTAAAAGGTGGGCGAGGCCGCGTCGGCCAATGGCCGACGGCAGCACGCAACGGGTTAAATCTGTTAATCCAGATCCAGCAGTGCTGGAAATTGAGTGGGTGGTTAAACAGTTTTGGCTACTTTAGGGCTATAAATTAAATGCCGCTAAAAACAGATTATTTGTATTAATCAGGCTCTTATTGATGATCCAAGGATTGCTGAGGAAGTAGTATATTTAGGGATTAAAATCAGACTTTGTTTTGATCAATTGTTAGTACCAAATTGATCCACTCTCCTTGGTAAAATTAAAAGCGAGATTGATAGAATTGAACGCCAGCATATTTCATTAATTAGAAGGTGCAGTGTTTTAAAAAGAGCTTCCTACCTAAAGGACTTTCTTTCTTTAGGGCTGTATCTCTGGAGCTAAATAAGACCAGCTTCAAAACCCCCAATTGCTCTGTGCTAGCTTTATTTGGAGTCAGAAGAAACCCCGAATGGCAATGAAATTCATGACTCTACCTAGAAATCGGGTGGGGGGTTGGGCAATACCTAATTTTACATTTTAATACTGGGTCTGTCTTCTACACAACATGCTCATTTTATTAACAGGGGAGGGCAATATACATGCTGCAGAAGCTCCATCTATATACCAAATGCTAATGGGCATAGCGGTAAGGGAGGGTTGTTGAAGGACCTGGAACCTAGTTATTATAAAAAGACTTGATTCAAGGTTCTGGTAGCTGCTAATAAAGTTTGGAAGCGAGTTAGAAGATGTCTTTAACTTGGTAGGAAATGTTACTATACACCTACATCTGCTTCACTATTGCTACCTCCATCTTCTGGGATACAGTTATAGAAGGATGGTGATAAAAGGAGATAAGTACATTATGATGATCAGATTAGCTCATATTCTGAGTTGGAAGAAAAAATCCTTATTGTTAAGGGCTGATTTCTTTAAGTTATTACAGATCCGAGATTTTCTGTGTAGAAAGAAAAATAGTATCACTGCAATGTCTACAAACACCTTAAGTTAGGCAATCAGGCTCCTAGAATCTCAGATGGATGATTTGGAGATCCAAAATCGTAAGTGGAATTTAAAATTCGATAAGAACAGAGAAATACTACAGAAATCCATTGCGATGGGGAAGAAGTTTTAAATCTCATCTAATCTGAGGGCACAACACTATAAAACTATCTTTAATTTATATTACACCCCAGCAAAATTATTGAAATGGGGAGGGGCAGTTGAAGGTAAATGCACTTGGCGAGGGGCTGAACAGGCGGAAATACTTCATGTGTTTTTCATGTTTCCAAAATTAAGGCAGTTATTAGGGAGGATGGAACAATTCCTGATTGATATAGGTTTATCTGTTACCCTTACACCCTTAATGATGCTGCAAGGTCTGTTGGATGAGTCACTGACCAGCCGGACTGTGAGAAAACAAACGCATCTGATCCTTGTGGCAACATTAGTGGCACGGTTATGCATTGCCTCACATTGGTTGAAGAGAGAAGCACCGGTCCTTTGAAATACGGAGAGCGAGACTTTTCACAATCTGTGATCTTGAGTCCAACCTTTATATCCTTAAAGTCATAGTAACAGTAAATTATGAGAAAGAGTCTGGGGCAAGATGTTAGATCTAATGAATTCTTAAATTCCTGTAGTTGAGCTGGATTTCCACCCCCAAAATATGAAATATGCATTGCTAGTTATGAAATGGGATTAGAGAAATGTTGTATGGTGCAGTTTAGGTTTCAGCCATAGGTTCAACCTGTTAGGATATAACTAGACGTTGCAATAGAGGTCTCTGTTATGTTGCTCGAGAATGAACCGCAGCATTTTTGTGAATTGTATAGCAACTCATTTATGAATTAATGAATTACTGTAACTTTGAAAAGATCTATGATTTCTATCGTGATGTGTTGCTTTATTTCCCCTTTTTCTCTCCGTATTTTTTATTGCACAAATTATTATGATATGCTTGTTTTATTCTAAACTGCGTCATTAGTTTGGTCAGTATTGCTTCATCTATAATGTACTGTGCTTTTTCTTGCTCATTGGCATTGGCGTAATATAATAAATACATTTAAAAAAATGAATGACAATGGAAGTGAGTCAGCTGGTGATTCCCAATTGGATTACACCAAGTTATGGTGCCTGACAATAGATAGGGTAATTATTCTGTGGCCCGGTCCTATTTAAGTGGGTAGGGGCGGGGAATTACATGTCTATTGAAAGTTGCTGTGAGCTCTGCAATGCCTGACAACTGTTTGTTGGGTAAGGACCTAGAGCTCAAAATCTGAAAAGAGGTGGAGCTCAAGGCTCATGTGGAGATTTTGGGGTTCGCCTGAGTGGATCTGTGTCACAACAAGGTCCTTGACTGCCTGGGAGGGGAGTCAAAAAAGTTACATAGCTGTCTTCAGTAGCAGTTGGGAGGACCTCCTCTTTCACCTCCAGGAAGTGCTTCAGCCCTGCAACAGGCATGCCTGACTATCAAGGCCAGTAAGTGCAACATAGGGCAGGGGTCTGTGGTGTACTTGGGACACCTGGTGGGCAGGGGAAAGGTTCAACCTCTTCAGGGCAAGATAGAAACGATTATGGCCTGGCAGCTCCACAAATCCAGAGTGAGGTCAGAGCATTATTGGGCTTCACTGGGTATTACAGGAGTTTTGTCAAGGGCTATGGCACCATTATTGCCCCCTTGACTGAGAAGTAGCTCAGAAATTTAGAGGCAGGTCAAAAAGAATTTGACTCCCTATAGCAAGCTATTTGCACAGTTCCTCTGCCCAGGACCCTTACTTCTTCAAATAATTTATCGTTCTGACACATGCCTCATAGCATGTAGCCTTCATTTTGAGGAGGTTACTCTCAAGGCAACGCAGCTGGATTACAATATAGAGAGAAGCATTTGATGCAATCTGGGCACTGAAAAATCTCGGGCCATACCTGTTTGACACTCACTCCCTGATTCAGACTGACCACAGGCTCTTCAGGTGGCCATGCAGATGAGGGATGAAAATCCAAAATTTCAGAGTTGGTCCATTTCCCTGCAGGGTATGGACTGCAGGGTAGAACACAGACCAGGAGTAGACCACGCTAAACCTTTGACCCTGCTCGCAGGCAGGTCACTCCCCACTCCACCACACAGCCACCAGCTGCCTCGTGTCCTGCTTCCTGCCACCGCCTGGTTCCCGCCGTCTCCCGATACTTTCCCGCCGCTGTGTCCCTGCAGCCCCACCCCCCTGCTCCCCATTGGCCACCCCACTCCTGCCTCCCAGCTGCTCCTCCCTCCCTCTCCCCCCTTAAAGGCGCCGCGCAGTGGTGTAGGATCGACCTTTGACCCTCCTCGCAGGCAGGCAGGTCGCTCCCCATGCCACCACACAGCAACAGCTGCCTCTTGTCCTGCTTCCTGCCGTCGCCTGGTTCCCGCCGTCTCCCGATCCTTTCCCGCCACTGTGTCCCTGCGGCCCGCCGTCCTGCTCCCCATTGGCCAATCCGCTCCTGCCTTCCAGCTGCTCCTCCCTCCCTCTCCCCCCCTTAAGGGGGCTAGGAAGTGGTGTAGGATCAACCTTTGACCCTGCTCACAGGCAGGTCGCTCCCCACACCACCACACAGCCGCCAGCTACCTCTTGTCCTGCTTCCTGCTGCCGCCTGGTTCCTGCCATCTCCCGATCCTTTCCTGCCACTGTGTCCCTGCGGCCCGCCCCCCTGATCCCCATTGGCCACCCCGCTCCCGCCTCCCAGCTGCTCCTCCCTCCCTATCCCCCTCTTATGGAGGCCGCACAGCAGCACCACAGCGGACGTGCGCAGTGGGCATGCCGTTGGCGCGCCCGCCTGCGCCCGTCCGCGCCAGGACAGCACCCAGCCCCAGAAACCCTGGGCCCCGCGAAAGCCACAACACCAGACTCCGGTACGACGCCAGCACCCTCTACGCACTCAACGCTGGTCGTAACAACACCTGCTTCCAAGCCACCCCGAAATGGACTCACAGACCTTTCTCCTGCCACACCTGCAGCTTCAACTGCGACAGACCACCAAACCTCCAAGGACTGGACCCAACCACCTCCGCTGCATACTCCTCAACACCCACTCCACACGCAAACACGCCATCGAGCTCTGGGACCTGCTTGACACCTCCGCCCCAGACGTGGCCTTCCTAACCGAGACCTGGTGGAATGACTCCTCAGCCCCTGACATCGCCATAGCCATCCCAGACGGCTACAAGATCATCGGCAGGGATCGCGCCAATGGAATCGGAGGAGGAATATCCATCATCCACAAATCCACCCTCAAGGTCGCCACCGACACAGACGACACCCTCAACACCGCCAAACACCTGCACTTCGGGATCCACACCAACCCCAACACCACCCTCAGAGGAACACTCATCTACAGACCACCCGGACCCCAAGCCTAATTCAGTGACTCCATCGCCAACCTCGTCAGACCCGTGCCGACACCACGTATTCAACAAAGCAGACGCTGCCATCGCACCCCAACTACGGAAGGTCATCAACATCTCCTTCGAAACAGCAACATTCCCGAAAAGCTGGAAACACGCCGAAATAAAAGCCCTCCTCAAGAAGCCCAAGGCGAACCCCAAGGACCTTAAGAACTTCTGGCCCATCTCCCTGCTCCTGTTCCCGGCGAAGGTCATCGAGAAAATCGTCAACATGCAACTCACCCGCCACCTCGAAGACAACAACATTGTGGACCCGTCCCAGTCCGGGTTCAGACGAAACCACAGCACCGAGACAGCCCTCATCGACGCCACAGACGACATCAGACGCCAACCAGACAACGGCAAAACATCAGCCCTCATCCTCCTGGACCTGTCAGCCGCCTTCGACACGGTCTGCCATCGCACTCTAAATACACGCATCCAAGAGAAGGCCCTTGACTAGACAACGTCCTTCCTCTCCGGCAGAACCCAGAGCGTCTGCCTCCCGCCCTTCCAATCCGAGGCCACCGACATCATCTGCGGCATATCCCAGGGCTCATCCCTCAGCCCGACGCTGTTCAACATCTACATGGCCCCCCTCGCACAAGTGGCCCGCCAACACGACCTCAACATCATCTCCTACGCCGACGACACCCAGCTCATCCTGTCCCTCACCAAGGACCCACACACCGCCAAAACCAACCTCTATAACCTCTTCGATGCTGGTGACGGAACCATTCCGTCATCAGTCACGGTTGAGCTGTGCTGATGACGGAATGGTTCCGTCACGACCACACCCAGTCCTGGAATGTCCAGCA
The DNA here is from genome assembly GCF_964263255.1 of Lissotriton vulgaris. Taxonomy (NCBI): domain Eukaryota; kingdom Metazoa; phylum Chordata; class Amphibia; order Caudata; family Salamandridae; genus Lissotriton; species Lissotriton vulgaris. The sequence goes on along the minus strand of NC_141698.1, from coordinate 934,706,834 downwards.
CGGGAGGGAAATCGGAGCAGCACGCAAGGTGCTAAAAGGAATGAAGGCGGTCGCTGACTGGATGAGGAACAGCTGTCTGAAGCTGAACTCGGACAAGATGGAGGTACTCATCCTCGGACCCACCCCCTCAGCCTGGAATGACTCCTGGTGGCCGACCACACTGGGAACAGCACCGACACCCACCGACCATGCACGCAACCTAGGATTCATCCTCGACTCTACAAGTGGATCCTGACCGAAACAAGAAGAATGGTGACACAGGCCCTCGTCAGCAGCAGACTGGACTACGGCAACGCACTCTACGCAGGAATCCCAGCCAAACACCTACGACGACTATAACGCATCCAAAACCCCTCCGCCCGACTGATCGTCAATGTCCCCCGCTGCAGCCACATCACCCCCCCCTCCTGAGAGACCAACACTGGCTCCCCGTTGACAAGAGGATCACCTTCAAGCTCCTCACCCACGCACACAAAGCACTCCACAACGCCGGACCAGCCTACCTGAACAGCAGACTCAGCTTCTACACCCTGACCCACCAGTTCCACTCCGCCAGCCTCGCCCTCGCCGCTGTCCCCCGCATCCAACGAACAAACTCCGACAGCAGATCCTTCTCCTACCTCGCCACAAAGACCTGGAACACCCTCCTTACCCAGCTACGGCAGACCCAAGACCTACTCGCCTTCAGAAGACTCCTCAAGACCTGGCTGTTCGAGCAGTAGCGGCACCCCCTCCTCAGTTATGTCTTTTTTATCATGTTGAAATAATATACGAAAGAATCTTTGATGAATTTAAATGTATGAGACCCTTATATTATCAAAATGATAAGTAAACCCTTATAGGGACTGTTTGTTTATAATAGTGACGTATTGCACCTAATAAAGAAATTTATAGGCAGGGTTTTGTTTTGATTGTCACACATGTTGGACCTGTCATCCTTAGGATGGTCTTCTCTCAACTTTTTGATGCTGCTTTTCACATTTTACTATATCTTTTTGTTGGCCTTAGGACCTCTTCATCACTGCTAACGAGTGCTAAAGTGCAGGTGCTTCTCCACTAAACATGTTGACATTGGTGTTTACCTATTTGGCATATTTAGTTTACCTGTAAGTCCCTTGTAAAGTAGCACACCCTGTTCCCAGTGTCTGTATACTAAATGGGCCTGCAGTTGTTGTGCCACCCACACAAGTAGCCTTTCATACCTGCCTCATGTCTGCCATTGCAGGGCCTGTGTGTGCATTTTAATGTCACCTCGACTTGGCACTAAAAAAACACTTTCCAAACCTTTAACTTACCTTTTATTATACAAAGGTCACCCCTAAGGAAGGACCTAAGTGATTCCAAGGTCGAGGGTGCTATGTAGCTAAATGCAGGGTATGTACTGGCAGTGACAAACAGCTACATCTGTTTGTCACTGTTATGATGCATACTCCTTCCATAGGCTACTATTGGGGATTCCTTAAAACACATTTAAAGCTGTAACTACTGATTAGAAAGGAGTAGCTACTTCATTTCTAATATCTTTGCATTGGTGGTGATAAATCCTCTTTAATTGCAAATTTGAGATTTGACATTATATTTGTAGAAATGCTACTTTTAGAAAGTGGACATTTCTCTGCCCTTAACTTTGCACTGTGTTCCTGTAGCCTTGCTCCAGTACATGTCTGGGCTGGGTGACGGCTGCACTTTGTGCATTCCCTCTAGACAGCCACAACACAGGATGGACTGGGTGTGACAGGGTATTCGTCTGCACATTTATAGCCTTCCTGGGCAGAAAGGGGGAGAGGTGACTCACATTTACATCTGAATATGTTGTGTCCTGCCCTCACACAAGGGGCTGATTTACCTGCTACTGGTGGTCTCAGTCTTGGAATGGGCTGAAAGTGATCATTGTGCACTTCAGAGAGTTCCTTTGAAATCACACCCTACTTCAAAGTCACTTTTGGGTATAAGTACGAGGGCTTTTGCTCTATCAAATCAGTACACTACTGGACATGGGAAGGACACGGTTGGAGTAAAGACTGCTGTGCTGAAAGGATTGCCACTTTGATGTGACTGACTGTTCTGAGGAATTGCTTCTCTGCAATCCTGCTAGTGCTGCTGGACTCTGTCATCTGTGAGTCCTACCACTGCCTGACGTTGCCCCTCCAGTGTTGGACCTCAGACGTGGGTTCTGTGGGAGCACTTTGTTTCATCATTGGCAGCAGTTTCATGGTGTGAGAACCGCCATGAGACTGCTCGTGACGAGAAAATTTGTAATACGCTTGGTGGTGCCGCAGTGGTACCACCAAGTATATTGGACCCTCGAGATCGCTGCGCCACGGACAAGGATCGTGGATCCCTGGCGGTTGTGGCAGTTCTCTGGAGGTCCGACTACCGTACTTGTAATGTGGCGGTTGGACTGCTAGTGTGGCGGTCCACGACTGCCCCTGCACCTCCACTGCAAGTTTGGTGGTCCCATGGACCACCAAACACGCAGTTAGGCCCTAGGCCCTTTGAGAAATCCTGATAACTCTTGAAATGGTCAATGGACTTTGCCAAATGAAGCAAGAACGGAAAAATGAACTATGCATATATCAGTAACGGTCGGAATATTAATGTTCAGTCAATGATAAGAGGTGGATGAATTTTTCAACAACTTTATCTTAAAGGATTGGTATGGTTTGTTATCTTTATCAAGATTACTTGGTTTACAGAAATATCAAAAAAATATTGATTAGTGACAGCATAAATGAATACAAAGTGTCCCATAAAGCAGAATTGTCACTAAGCTAGCTAAGAACCTAATCTACCCTAAATAGAACCCAGCAAGATTTAGAATCTGAAGGAAACTTCCCATCAAGAGTTGCTCAGGAAACTCAGCTGAGTTCCCTACAGCTGCAGTAACAGCCATCAATAATAGAATGATCTTTGATCTGGAAAAGCTCTTTGAATAACAAAGAATAAAGTCACATTTATCCGAAGCTATCGGCAACAGAAGCAGACGACCAAAGCTCTGGTAGAAGAGTCACAAGGCAATGAAGAGGGATCTTGATCAGAGTCTGAGAGAGTCTCCTTCAATCTAGCTAAACACACTCATTTATCTAAAATCACACAATAAAGTATCAAAACTTATTAGATGTTCACTCCTCTCATCCAATGGCAATCGCTCATACAATGTTGCCACTTCCAATGCTTCTTCCCCCGATTTCCACTGTAAACATTTGCGCCAATGTAAGGTGAAACATTGTTTCATGACCTTTTTACATGAGGAAAGCTCTCATGAAAACCTTCTGTCTAAGTTAAAAGAAGCGCTCAATATCCATTGTAATTACAAAGCAAGTTCGATATGATGAGGTCAAACTAGCAATATAATTCTGTAAAGAATTCATAAAATATATCGAAATCATTATTTATTCAACAATCACAACAAGCTTATTGTATTAAAATAGGTAATCTAATATGGTGTGAGGAAACTAAAGAAACGCAGGTTTGAAGTCAGCACATTCTTAAGCAAGTTGCTGGTGCTAGGCAAAATGGTCTAAATAAATGTCTATTAAGCTATGAGCAAGAATAGAAAAAAATTTACTTTTAGGCCCTACCAAAGGGACACATTTAAAATGATTGCCTAGTGTAAACTTTTCTACATAATTTTCTATACACTTTTAATTAACACACTTTCCCTATGTATATGAGTTATTAATATATTATTTGCAGCATTAATAAGGATTCTTACATGTTATAAAGCAGGCACAGTTTTCTAAGTGCCATTTTCTATGCAAAAGCTTTACTGCAGCAGTTTAGACGCATCCTAAGGTGGAAATCGACGTGGTTTGTAAGTCAAATTTTCATTTTTGAAGTAATTTCCGACAGTTCTGCAGCTGACTTCTGCTAAAACCGATGCATTGCCTTGATTGTGTGAGAATTTCCACTGTAGTGCTGCTTCAAAGCCAATGCAGAAGCTGTTCAACGATGAAGAGTCAACAGCCTGCGCGGCTCCACAACGACGCAGAAGTGGCTCAATGATAAAGCTTTGCAGTCACTTCAACAGGGCTCAATGACAAAGCGGTACCCTGTGTGCGCAGATTGACGATGATGCAATAGACCCTTGATTTTGACAAGAGCTCCATCCAGGGTATTTTTTCAGCAGGACCTGTCTGGGTCCTGTAGCTGGCCTGTCCTCCATCACAGATGACCTGAACTTTGACTTTGCACTGGTCCCTCGTGACCTCAAGTAGCCCTTTGACCGCTTGTGACTATTAAGCACTATATTTTGTATATTCTTTAAAAATTCATATCTCAAGATCAACTTATTAGACATTTTCATTTTGATCTTGTTTTACTCAGATACATACTCTCTATTTTTGTAAACCTGTACAGAGGCTTTTTCTGGTGTTTTCATTGAGTGACTGTAATTTAAGTGCTTCATAAATACTTTACATTGTGCCTCTTAAGTTAAGCTTGACTGCTCTGTGCCAAAATACCAGGAAATAAGCACAGGATCATTTAGGGTGTGTATCTGACCTACCCTGACTCAAGTGGTGGTCCATATTTAGATAGGCTACAAACCTCTAGCAACTCTGGTGCAGCCGGAGCCAGTTTCTGTGGCCAGCTGCAGTTAGCCCAAACATGGTTGGTTGCTTGTCGTTCAGGACCCGGGCTGTTCTGGCCTTTGTCTAAGGATTTAACGATGCAGTCAGACCTCCCGGTGACTGCTCCCACACCAGTCAGCCTCCCTATTTAAAAGTGGGGGTGGTGTGACCTGGAATCCAGGCAGTCGCAATCACAGCCAACAAGGGCTAGACCCCGGCCATTGTTATTACATAACAGCAGCCTTTCTCATCAATCATTTCAGCTTGGTTCCCCCCTCTCCTTAGAATGACCATCTTGGCTTCTGCCGCATGATTTCCAACAAGATTGGTTCTGAGGTGTTGTATACCATCAGATAAAGGAAGGAAGCAAAGCGGGCAAGGGACGTTGAAAAGAAATGGGGCAAAAAGCATCAGATCCACTTATCTACTAAGGGTCAGAGGCCATTTTGGAGGGTCTCTTCCTCTCTCGGCTAGACTTGAAGGCCTCACCTCTCAAAATGGTGGGCATCCAACACATCTGAAACTGACACAAGACTGGTTTTTCATCTCAGGCACTGAAAGGAAAGCAGGACTATGGGAATGTAACCACATCATCAAAAGAAAGGTAGGACTATTCTAGGCTGCATCAATGGAATACCCATCTTGTAATAATGTCTCCTCCCTTGCTCATCCAGCCCAGATTCCTTTTCTAACATGCACAATCGGACCAATACAAAATCACACATTTAAGTCCCACGCTACTTATCCTACTTTTTATGGGATTAGACCCCGTAAAGATGAGCCATGAGCAATGGATACTTCTAATTATGGAAAGCACTTTTACTCTCACTGAACTACAACCACTTGATACACAATAAAAGTAGGCCTTCTTATAGCAATCATATGCCAATTTCATCCTCAATCTCAAAACTTCACACGTCTCTCACCATTTGCATCCCTTTCCAACATGGCTCCAAATAACACCTGCCCCAACGCCAACCTGCTGTCACAGGTGGGCCTTAAAGCTTTTAAAATTGTCTACCCCCTAATCTATCAGAAAATGTTGCTAAAAACTTCAAACATAACCTACTCTAACGAAACCCCCAAACGCTTATCTGTGATGCATACTTTTGCACTTCAAAAGGTATTGTTAGTAATGACCTAATCTTCTTTTCTAACAGAATAGCCCAATGGAGAGGAGTCTTAAACTCCTTGCTCCAATACAAACCTATAACGAAAACTCCTCAACATTTTTTAATAACTGTAAGACCCTCACCAGACTTCAAGGTCAATCTCGTAATATGCGTCTACAACAATGGAAACATCCTTATTCAAGCATCGGACCGTAATCATGAACTATTTGAAAAAATCTTTATGAGGTGCAAAAATACCTTAGTTAACTCTGTGTCATCTGCACCACCTAACCGAAGTCACCAATACCTTACTCGACTTCCACCACCTTATGCTCCTCCTCCTCACTGGAACTGTCTCGGCTTAACCAGTCACCAGGTGTTGAAAAGTTGATTATTGGTAGGGGCAAATGTAGGTCTGCCACTGGCAATAAGGCCATTAACACATAATAGGAATCAGCATAGGTCTTAGACAAGTATTCCCATGCACAACACTTGGTAGCTTGGCTGACGGCAGGCAGGCTTAACTTCAAAGACAGGTATGTAAAGCATTTAAAAACACCAATTCAGCAAATAATTAAGACACAACACATATTAAAAATCCAATTTATAAAAATAGGAGATATTTTTATCTTTAAAATGACATCAAAACGACAAAAATCCAACGTAGGGAACCGGAGATATGATTTTTAAAGATTTATCACTTTATAGCACCTACAAACATATAGCACCATTTTGGGATATCTGGTTGCGATAGACCGGCTCAAAGTCAAAGTTTCAGGCTTACTGCAATGGAGCCCTGAGCAGCTACCCCTCGCGGTTGGTCTCGGTCACAGTTTTTACCTTCGGACTTAGAAACGTTTCTAGAGATTTTCTCGCGTGGTCCCTCAATGCTCTTCACCAGGCCGGATTCGGTGAGGGTTCCCCGGCCTTGGATTTTTTCTACTGCCGGTCAAACTCTGTAAGTCAGACCTATGGAGCTTTTAGCGTGACGAACCTGGAAGTTTTGGCCGGCTCGCGGTTGAAGGCAGGCGGCATGTCTGGCCAGGTTGGGTTGTTCTCCCTATGGAGCATTTTTCCAAAGTTCTCCAAACTCCTGGAACTTCTTCCTGAAGCTCCCCAAAGGGTCCCAGAATGTCTCAAACTCGCTCCAAAGGTCTGGAAGCTCCAAAATGGTCCTTGAAAGTTGAGGACTTCAGTTCCCACAATCCACTTGGACAAAACCGTTACAAATTCACTGGTAGTTCTTCCGGTTGAGGATCCTTGCTGGTGATGTTCCAGGTGAGCTCTGTTAACGTGTAACTTGCAGGGACTCTTTAGTTCTTTTGCAGCAAGGTAATCCACAGGGCTGTAGTTTCACCTGGTGCAGTCTACAGAGGGCAGGCCTTAGAATGTGCACCCCAATTTCTTAGCATGGCAACGTCTTGCTTTCTTAAGTTGTAAGCAGCAGATCTGAGAGACTCTGCCGCTCCCAGATACTTATTCTAAGTTCTCTGGGTCAAGCGGGGGGTCACTGCTGACCAATGGGAGCAGGGCAACTCCCCAAGGTATGACCACATCCGGTAGAGTGTGACTTTATTTTGTCCCAGAGTGCACCAAATCCTCCACATTCATAATGTCTGAATTTCCAGCAGGGAGGTAAGAGCTGGCTAAACACACCCCTAGGATGGCTACTTTCCATAGACTCTCCCCCTTGCATCTGTGCATTCCTTCCATAAGCCTAGCTCTGGCTGAGGTAAAAAGTTTAGAGGTGCAAATGACACTGGTTTGCTCCCTCCTCTTTGAAGACCATGGCTTATGACTCCTCGCCCTGCGCTGGCATCCCTGTGAAACAGCACACTGCCCTCCCAGAATAGCTGGAAACCCCAGGGGCTCTTTATCACCTCGTTAAGGCAGCCTGGCTAATCCACCTAACTCTGACCTATCAGGACAGTCTACTGGAAGGCTGAATCTGGACATACAAACAAGAAAGTCTTATAATTTCTTGTCTGTACATTTTCGGGAGAAATTCAACAATATCATATTGTTGGATGTATCACTACTATTCTTGGAAGCCTTTGAATGGAAGTTCTATCATTCTCCTATCAGGAGTTATTAGTTAATAACCTATTGCCATGTTAACATATGTGGCATGGGATTTGCAATGGGAAAAATGACTTGGGCCATTTTTCCAGCACCCGGACTTACAAAACATATTTTATAAGTACTTCGCTTATATCTACAGGACCCCCACTCCATGGGACAACTAGGGGAGACTTTAGGGGCTCTGAATCTGTAGAAATATTGTAGATCCTTCCTCCACAGTGCATCTAGCATCACATTCGAATTTAGGCAGCACTTTATCACATGTGGGGAGTGAAATGTGAAGTTTCACTTAACCCAGGGCATATACAACTCATTTGATAAGGGTCTACCTTATATACATACCTGACCCCCAACCCCTGAGACATCTTGGGGAGACCCTGGAGATTCCTAATATGCCAAAACATTGTAGATTATCCATTTTTAAGTGCCCCAAGCCCCAAAGTCGAGTCCGAACACAATTTTCTTTTAAAAAGCAGTCCTGCCACCCAGGGCTACTTTTAAATACATCTCAGGATTCAGCAGTGCACACATACAAGTGCAGAAAAAGCTGCTGGTCTTTAAACTGCCATGCCATATTGAGGGCTAGGAACTTATAGGTAGTTGTAATCCCTGTGCCCTAATATTTAATAGGGTCTGATGGGGTAGGGCATACCAATCACAGGGGTACCCCAACCCTTAGTGTACCCTAGTGTATGTAGGTGTTTTCATTGTATTCTAAATGTGTCACCTTCAGCATAGCACTGGCCCTGGTTCTGGTTAGGCAGAGCCCAGGGTGAGTCAGAGTCAGTTACCACTAGTACCATTCAGCAACAAAGTTGTGGGTGCCCAGGGCACAGGATGACTTCTCAACTCCAGGAGACACCAATAATTAAGCTAATGTTGCTGATCCTATGTCTTCTCCCACAATCAAAGATTGCATGACAATCAGTGTGATGGTCTCACCCTCTACTCACAAGTTTCATCACACATCATTGAAACTCATTGATCTCCCCACTAATGATCTCAATAACTACAACATGGAAAACTCTAGATCCTCCAGTTGCACGTCCTATTCATGTCTTTCACTAAAGTGGACTCCTCACTCTTACACCGCCATACCTGACACATGGATCTCAACTACCCTAGTCCACAATGTTCTCCTTGCTGAGGACAATTGGACTCCCTCACCTACCCCTTTCCTCCCCAATTTTCTGTCCACTAACTTCCTCTCACTCCTCGTCACCCTGCCTACAACTTACCTCCCTGCAGCTGAAGATTGCATATCACATACCACCAATCCCCCTCACGAATCCCTCCTCTAAAGAATTTCACTCACTTCCCACTCCTAGACTATCCAGCCTCCCTTTAAGTCCCCATCCATCGAAGATAAGCTGGCAGACCTGAAGCATGATCTCCTGCTAGTGAAAGAGGGCCTTCAGTACTGGTTACTTTTCTCTGGGAAGATGGAACAGTTATGGAATCTGAATACCACCACTAAATCCAATCAACCATGTCATCCCACAATAACTAAACACAATTGGAATAGCACCTTGCCCATAGTTACCCTGGGGAAACTAGACTGAAAATCACAGCCACATTCCAATCCCCCATCCAGACCCCATAGAATTACTGACCATCTAACTGAAAAAGCTGACATTCACTCCTTTCTCCTATCATACAATACCTCCCTTGATAACTCATCCCTAGCTTCATTCAAGACCATGATTATTCCCTCCAACATGCTTAGTGAACCCAGTGTCAAACTCAGAACAGTGAAGACGAAGAATTTACTAACTATCTTCACATCACACCTTCATACAGTAGTAACTAAATCCCACATCAAACTGATGCTTCTTAACTGCAGATCAGCAGTAAAGCATGCAGACGATATTGCTCACCTCATACTTACGCATACATTGGACCTACTGATCTTAACCAAAACCTGGCTCAATGACTCCTCCTCACCAACTTTGGACATCTTAGTGCACCCTGAATATGACATCATCAGACTGGATTGAGCAGGTAAAGTGGGGAGCAGCATTGCATACATATTACACTCTGCTCTCACCCTGAGACATACACAAACTGCACTGATGTAAACCTGCAAAAAATATGGGTTTTGAAAACTCGAACAATGACAAAACAATCTGCACACAATTTATCACCCCCCAGGTGTCAGCCATGTTTTTATAAAACAAATGATGGAGACCATTTCCTCTAACTTTGAACAACACCTTAACCATATCTTCCTTTGGGATTTCAATTTACATTGGAAAGACACAAATGACCCTCTGTTCTGCACTTTCAAGGCTTTCCTCTCTGACGTTAACTTCACAAAGTCCTGCAATGAACCCACCCACAACAAGGGCACCAACCTTGACTTAATCATCACCAAACACAATTCGATACATCTAGGTTACATATCACCATATGACTGGTCAGACCATTACCTTAGCTGCTTTCTGATCTTGGAAAGGGTGCTGATCAGACAGGGTCAACCCGTAAAATGAAATAATGGGCAAGAGATCTAAGGAACATCAATGTTAATGATCTCATCTACACCAGCAATAACCTACTCCCTCCTCCCCCTAACATGACTGACCTTGATTACCATAGCAAACTTTACATCCACACCATGATGAATGTACATAACAAAATAGCTCCAACGCAGCTCAAAAGGATACCCAGCGAACAATCCAATCCCTAGTTTAATTGCTCCCTTACAATGAGAGACATAAACTAAGGTTGGTGTAGAGATCATGGAGAAACTCTTCCTCTAAAACAAAACTAAAGCAGTCGAGGAAGACAAGAAGTGGGTATCACATCAGTTGTACCAAAGCCAATCACTTGAAATCACAACTTGACAATGACAAAAATAGACACAAGAACCTCTTTGAAATTATCAAAAAACAGCAAACAACCAGCTTTCTCCACCTAACAACTCACTTCCCAGCAATGAGGAGTTCTCTACACACTTCAGAGACAAAACTAGAAAAATTGAGTTAGGACTACAACTCACCATACTAAACACACATTTCCAAGCCAGACCAACTCCATGTTTAACCCTTGGTAAGTTCCCCTTTCTTTTGATACATTATATCCAAACAATATCTATGTTGACCACCCAATGTCTGTTTAACTTCTTTAATGGTTTGCTTACATGTACAGTTTGGGTCATGTTCGTGCTCATAAAACTTTTTAAATAAATAAAATTAAAAAACTAGAGACCCCATTTTTAACACAAACTATAACATCACTTAACCCTTTGTGTTATTTTTTCAGTTAATTTCTTTTATTTTTAACATAAGGTAAGATATCCATTGCTGTGGGTAGCATGGAGTAGGGTACAGGGCCTTGCCCGTGGCCTGACCCTGAACCCAAACCCTACCGGTGCCTAACCCTATGCTGGCATCTAACCCACCACTGTGCATGGCATTTGGCCATGCACAGTGAGGAGTTGGACACAGTGCCTGTCCTGCAGCTGCACTGTATGGGGTTGGACTTACAGTCCAAATTAGGCCAACCCAGTGCTGCAGCATGTACATGTTACTATGTGTAACAATATGAAGGGCGTTCTTTTAAGTAAGGTAGATTTGCTAGCTTTGTTAAAGGGTCAAAATGCAAAACCTGGTGGGCCTATTGGCTTTATCAAGGGGTCACAACATCAACATATATAAAGCAGACCTATTGGCTTTCTAAAAAAGTCACCAATAACTATAATCAAATGTATACTTCATAATTTACAGAATAAAATGTTTGATAATAGCAATTGTATCTAATTATTTTAGTTAAAGAATTTGTTTAAAAAAATGTGTTTGTGTCTTTTTTTTTAACCTTTTTTAAGCCGCAATGTGCTGACATGGAACCAACCATAATGGATGCCTGCAGTCCAGCTGAAAAGCATACAGCTCCAGCTGGAGTACTTAAAAAATATGTTAACCTCTCCTGGGGTCATGGATTCAATGACTCGAAGACTCACTGTTATTCTATAATCGCTAGGTGGCTTCTGCATTCTCAGCAGCCCCACAACATTAAAAAGGTTGGTGGTGCCCCTGACTCCTCCAGGGACACCATCTGAAAGAGGTTATATTCTTTGAAAAAGTCCTAGCAAGCCTCGAAAAAAAAGATTGAAGTGACATTATAGTTGCCATATATTTAATCAAAAGGAGACTAGCTCATCAACTACTAAGTTAAAGGACTCAAATATGTTTTGTCAGGGTGTAGGAACACCTTGTAGGTGTGTTCATGAAGTCCTCACCCACCAACCTAGTTGGTGGCATGCTTCATCATCGGGCCCACCCAGTAACACCTAGCATGTCCCGGGTGTGCTTCGACGCCTGATTACAGCGGAGCAGGTATATTGCTGAGTGTGCAGTGTGAGGTGTAAGGTATAGTGATGTTAAAACGGCTTGGCGGGGGTCCCAGTACCCGGGGGTAAATTAAACTTTAATAACTGGGCCTCCGTCAGCGGTTAAAAATAAGGCTTTTTGGATGTAGGAGGCGAGTTACGACCTCTCACATCCAGTGGTGGGTCGACATGTTTCAGCCAGTGCCTTATGACTATGCTGGCTTTCTTCAGGACCAAGATAAAAAGGTGTAGGTGTGAATTAAAAGTAATGGGTGTGTAATCCAGACTATGTGTATACACGCCCTAAAGTGTTTATCTATGTGTGAGAGGGGGATTCCCTTCTCAAAAACACGCTAGTTTTAGCTGTATATGACTTCAAGGTAGAGAAGTGGCAAGGGGATGACCAGCTTTTCTGGGCAGAGCCTGCCTGGGACCTGTTATGCCTCCTTCGCATACCGGTTATAGTTGCAATGACACAAGAACTAACTTTTAGAAACAATACGAAATCTGAAATACACCAGTTGTAGTTTAGTGAGCAAACTATAACCTGCATCCCTGCCATGTACTACTTAGAACACACATATTATATCACTCATGACATGTTAATTTAAATCATTAGTGCCCTGCAGCCATGGCTGAAAGCCAAGTGCTGAAACTTTGGCTGCAGGGACTGGTCTGTAGCCAGGCCTTGTGGGCCCCGGGATGTGGCCAACTCAAGCTGCCCATGGCTGAAGACCATGTGCAGAACAGGTTGGTGGCTGGGAAAATATCCTAGGCACAAAAAGATCTCTTGAGCAGATGCCTTACTCCATAACATGATTAAAATGCAGCCTCATTATCACAAATGAATTAAGCAGAATAGATGTACTGTACCATTATTCCTTGTTGCCAATTCATTTGGGATATATTTTTTTATAACAATAAATAAATAAATGCATAAGTTGACTTTCAGGCTGCACTTTTCTTGACTGTTCGTGATTACACCCCTTTCCCTCTCCACATCTTTACCCCAAATGTATGGTTTACGGGAGAATATTTTTTCCAAATCCAGCACTGTCTCTCCCTATTTAGCAGATAGGCACTGGTTATATTAAGGCTATGTTAAAACGAAGTTCGAATGCCTCATCCCGGCTTCTATGACCACAGGTTTAAATACCCATGTATTGCACATATGTGTGTTTCAACTTCACCATTTCTAAATTTACATTATATAAAATGTGCTTTTTCAAACACTCGTTCACTCCATGAAGGTAACAGTATTAATACAGTTCAGTGCCGAGATAATTTTGTCTAGGCATTTCTGCATTCGTGAAGAAAAATATGTAATCTAGCAAGGAAAATTAAAATGGAAAGTTTGTGTACAAAAATTGCCTGTTAATATTTTTATTTTATTGTATTGTAACATAAAATTGCTCAACATGGCCGCTAGATGGCGGCAGAGACCTATATCTGTAAGGCACATCTTCTGTTTCGCCATCAACTAAGGGTAGGTATCAAAAAATCTGCAAACTTTTCAACGGAAATAGTTCTGAGAATAAATGTAATGTTTTACAAGCAATATTTCAACCGCTGCATTTTTCTGCATGGAAGATCTGTAGCTTGCTGGAAACTCCATCCTTCCTCAAAAGTTTCATTAGGCTTCATTCTCTGGCAGTGCTGCGACATTTTAGAATATTTTACGGGTAGCTTAATTTCCTTTAATAAATCATGGGCTTAGTAGCATGCATATTGCTGGGTAGTGACATCTCTGCTAATGGTAGCCTGGCTATTATGTTTTGGCACTAATACTGAGCTCTCAAAACACATTGCATCAATGAAGCCAGCTTGAAATCCATCCACTCATTAAAAAAGAGGGATGGAATTAGGGTAGGCATTGTTTCAATTGGATTGGACTACAACCACTTCCTTTTTTTCTCTAAAGTATTGCCCATCCTGTAGCACAGTTGCTTAATGAACACGTATGTTCGGTATTTTCGAGATATTGCTGTAAATAAGTAGTTTATTTTTTTGAAGACATTTTTTTCAGTGTCTCTGAATTTTAATCTTGAGCTTATTATGTACCATTAAAGCCTTACATTGCCAAAGGAAACCGTCACCCAGTGATTTAACAAGCAGGCCCAGATTTTATATGGATTAGTGCTGACGTGCGCAAGGCACAAAGTGACGTAAAACAGCAGCGACAATCAGGGTCATATTTAACCCCAAAAATAATGCAGAGCTGCAAGTCACCTTGCTGTGCTGCGTGTCAGGGAAAGGGCAGGAATGCAGCATATATATCACAGTATTCCAGTATTTGCCCAGCGTTGGCGCACAATATGCTGCCGACGCCGGCGCATGCACCCTTACACCATGGTGCAAGAGTGCCTGTGTTGCAAGCAGGATTGTTTTTGTGCAGGAAGAGGCACCTTCCTCCACAAAAACAATACCCTCAGGCATTTCCTCTTTCTATATGTGCTTCAGAATGCAGCACACATAGAACGAGGAAGTAACAACGAAAAATAAAGATATGTCTCCTCGTTACACCTCCCCTGGGATGGCGTAGCATTTTGGTGCATTTTCAGGTCCATCAGTAAATTTGGAAATGCGTCAAAGTCCACAGGTGTTGCTTGGGAACACCCACGCAATGCCCAAGGAATGCCTCCTTGATGCAGGGTAGCACACTGCAGTGATTTGAGCTGCATTACATTACTCCAGATGAATAAATCCACTAAGGGCGACCCAGGGGGGCCTTGTGTGACTTGATAAATCTGATCTTTCGGTTTCGTCGGTTTTGCACCAAGTGTGTGGTGCAAAAGCAATGCTACTCCTTGATAAATGGGCCCCTTAACTTTTAACCACAGCGGGGTATAGTTATTCTTTCATTACTCAGCTCAGGAAGTCACCTTGCTGCGCTGCATTAGAGTAGAAGGTCAGCAATGTGCCACCGTACGGTGCATTCCTGCCTTTTCTTGGCGCTGGCACACAATGTGCTGCCTAAGACCAATGCAGGCACAATGATACAAGGGTGCCTGCATTGTTAGCAGGGTTGTATTGTGCAGGAAGGGGCACCTCCCTGCACAAAAACTCCCTTAAGGCATTTTTCTTTTTTATGAGTGCTGTAGAAAGCCTAACGGCTAGCGTGGTCGACCCCAAATCTGGGGAACTCGGTCAAGTCTCAGCAACGACGCTCAACATCCTGTGATACGGGGCAGATCACTTAACCTCCCCATGCCTAACATAAATGAATGTGTCCTTATGTAACACAACTGGTGCTCATGTAAAGCGCACTGATACCTGACACCTTCGGGTCAAGTTTGCCCTCTGCAAAACACTGAAAAAAGAAAAAGTTGATTTTAACGTAGTGCCACCCTTCCAATATATGCAAAGCATGGGTTCTGGGGACGAACAGCACAAAATTCATAGGTTTTTGACTAAAGTTGCATGATATGGCTTTGTGCCTGTTAGAAACGGGTAGCGTGGTGCAGAGCGGGTGCAGCACACACAAACGAGGCACCTGGCACATTACAAAAAGAGACTCCACACCAAGTTAGGTGAAAAACAGTATGGGGCCGATTCACAGAACTAACTTAAGACAAAATCCTAAACTTACTACTTTTGGTATTCACAGAAGTTAGGATTTTGTCTTAAATTTGTCTTAAGACAAACTTAAGACAGACTTAAGATAGACTTAAGACAAAATCCTAACTTAAGTCTGTCTTAAGACACACTTAAGACAACATCCTAACTTCTGTGAATACCAAAAGTAGTAAGTTTAGGATTTTGTCTTAAGTTAGTTCTGTGAATCGGGCCCAAAGTGTCTTGTAAAATAAACACCTGGGAAGGGAATCACAGGTGCAGATAAACTGTGCCAGCCGGCACCGGGGAATAATTCACAGGGAGACTATATACAGGGCAGCGCCAATCGGGTCACTGCCAGAACCATCACAAGTCCAAGGATAACTGAAAGTCCATAAGCAAAAACGTCTCTCCGGGGCTCAAATGCCCTATGTCCCACAAATATATTTACAACAGACTGATTTGCATATAGCCAGGTTCTGAGCTGGGATGGGGCAGTGAGATAAATAACGGTGATGGATCAAGCCCTGATCTTTGGACTGGGTAAGAGTGGTCTGCTCAATTCAGACACTCTGTTCATCACCACCCCCTTTTGTAAATCGATTTTGGCCACTATAGGTGTGGCAGGGTATACTCAGACATGAGTCCCTTTCTCACTGCTCCATCAGGATTCAAGCAAGCCGGGCCGAAGAGGCTGAAATGCCAGAAACCGGTCCCCGGTAGCTTGTCTCCTTTCTGGTAAAGAATTGGCTTGGTAGTTTAGTCTGCCCTGTTCCCATGATGCACTGGGCCAGGGACAGACTGATTTGCATATAGCCAGGTTCTGAGCTGGGATGGGGCAGTGAGATAAATAACGGTGATGGATCAAGCCCTGATCTTTGGACTGGGTAAGAGTGGTCTGCTCAATTCAGACACTCTGTTCATCACCACCCCCTTTTGTAAATCGATTTTGGCCACTATAGGTGTGGCAGGGTATACTCAGACATGAGTCCCTTTCTCACTGCTCCATCAGGATTCAAGCAAGCCGGGCCGAAGAGGCTGAAATGCCAGAAACCGGTCCCCGGTAGCTTGTCTCCTTTCTGGTAAAGAATTGGCTTGGTAGTTTAGTCTGCCCTGTTCCCATGATGCACTGGGCCAGGGACAGACTGATTTGCATATAGCCAGGTTCTGCGCTGGGATGGGGCAGTGAGATAAATAACGGTGATGGATCAAGCCCTGATCTTTGGACTGGGTAAGAGTGGTCTGCTCAATTCAGACACTCTGTTCATCACCACCCCCTTTTGTAAATCTATGTCCCACAAAGTCAGGGCTGGCTGCAAAAACAGCAAAAGCAAAGTGCGCAAAGCACTGGGGCAGGGCCGGAGTGTCTCTCACTCCTCTCTCTCTTCTCCTGAGGAGTACAATGCCCCCCAATACGTTGCAGCTGCCCACTGTCAACCAAGCAGGCAGGGGGGAATCCCACACGCCGGATCCCCTTGTAGCGCTTTAGAATCCCGGCACTGCAGACGTCCGCTCCTCTTCTCTTGGGCACAGTTGTAGCGCCTTGGCAGCAAGAGGGCACAGTCAATGCAAATATGGCACTCTGGCAGCACCCCAATGCAGCACACACGCAGGGGAATTAAAATATAGCACTTTGACAGCACAGCGCTGCAGGCGTCAGCTCCTCTTCACCTGGCACCTTGAATATAGCGCTTGCAAGGCACTAGGTCCCCCTAGAAGCTTCAGGGACAAAAGATAGTGTTCCTCTTCTGGTAATCAGGAGAACAGTGCCCACCAGGCGCTAGAGTGCAGGCAGAGCAGCATAGTCACTACAAATATGGCGCTCACCAGGCGCTAGGTGACACACAGTTCCCCGGGTCCCACCCGTGGGAGTAGTGCCCACGCTCCTCACCTCCTCGGAGTGCAGGCAGTCAAAGTATAGTACTCACGAGGTGCTAGGGCAGCAGAGCAGGCAGGCTAGGCTGGGCAAGATCAGCAGGCAGTGGGCACTCATCAGTACAGGATAGTAGCTCCTAGAAGCGGTCATCTATAATAAAGTGGCACTTCTCCTGACATAGCATTCTTCACTCCAGCAAAGGCTCTCACTGGCCCTGTGGACAGCAGAGGGGTACAGATGGGCTCAGGGGCCAGCACACAGGCCCATGCGGCGGTACCTCCTGGTAGAGTGTCCCATCTCATTCCAGTCCACCCTCAGTCTGAGCACATGGCACCTCTACTGCTCTACGTATACACCCCTCCTCCCACCTACCAGAGAGAGCTGGTAGCTTCTAGAAGGTCCCTGGCAGTTCCAGCCTCACTGTCACTGGGGGAAGTGTAGAGCACTTTGTCACTTCAAACACTAGACTGCGAGCCCACCTCAGTCAGGCGGCACAAGCAGACAAAAATGGCGTCAATTTTAAAAGTGACATTTCTGCAATGGTAAAAATGAAGGTGCGTACACCATTACACAGCATTTATTATTTCCCTCTCACATCACACATGGGATATACATTTCCGACCATGGGGGAGTTCCTCATATACCTATGTAAGGCAGAAAGCACACACACTTTGCACTGCTAACCAGCGCTAAAGTGTTCAACATTCTGAACCCAATTCCATCACAGCGAAAGGGCTAGGAGATAGTCAAAAAGTTTCGGGATGACCCTGCAAGCAGGTCCAAGTCCAACAGTGCCACATCCTAATTCAATGGAAAACAATGCACAAGTCTGTGGTTAAGCTGTATATCGGCTAATATACATACTTGTAACTTGTGATTTCCACTAAAGCGCACTTCTTACAAGTCTGACCCCTGCGCACTGGTCTGCATATATGATTTTGTCCTGGAGCATTTACCTAAGGTTCAAATCATATGCAATGCATTGCTGAGTCATCTTTGTATCAGAGCCCAAAACTGAGTGTCAAACTGAAATGACATTTTTAGAATGGGTATCTCCAATGACATCATCTGGAGATGACTCTTGCTGAATCGGGTGTTATGCTATTTTTTTGTCCTTCAAGCTGCGCTGCAATTTTTCACGCAGAACTTTTTTAGATGAAGCTCAGTCAGTCTGGGCCGTAGAGTTCGGTGGCCCAGTGTAGGGGGTTGATTTACTAGAGGGAGGTGGCACTAAGGATTTTGTGGACCCAGGCAAGACATATTTGGGGGGTCACCATGCGGAATAAATTAGCAATAGCCCACTTTGTCCATGGATTGAAACATCTCTGCTAGAATGAAGAGGTTAAGAAGAAAGGCTCGAGAGAAATGCTAATCGTACTGCGAAGAGATGTGAACACAAAAAAGTTGCCTGCTGGGCTGGTACAAATAAAATTGGCTCGGGAAAGAAAGGACGTCTCGAAAAGTCACTGCAATACATTTGATATATTGTTTATGACCCACTAAGGGAACTGCAAAGTGAAGGATGAAGCGACAGAGCAGAAATTAATGTTTGCTCGGAGAAGTGGCAGCCCATTGCTAGACAGGCCTGAGGAGATGTAAGCGGCAGACTGGGAATGTTACAACTGTTTGCATTTGTTGGTAATTTCTCAGCTATCTTAACTAGGCATTTAGCTGTGCAGGGCAGTGCAGCAGGCCACCTTGCTGTGGGGCCCTTTGCCACAGGGAAAGGGCAGGTAACCACCATATTTATCCAATACTGCGTATTCCTGTCCTCTTCCCTTGCTCTGGCCCCATTTTGACAGCCTAGCACCAACACGGGCAAACCTGTACCATGCTGCAAGGAGGCCTGTGTTGTAGACAGGATTGTTTTTGTGCAGGAAGGAACACACATAAAAATGTTTAAAAAACAGCACACATAGAAAAAGTAAAAAACGAGGAGAAATACACACATTTCTCCTGGTTACGCCTCTCCTGGCGAGGTGTGTCTTCTTGGCACATCCCCAGGTTTACCAGGTTTTGTAAATCTGGGAATACATCAAAAACCATGGGACCCGTCCCAGGTGCAGAGTATTGCAATGCAGCGATGTGCGCTGTGTTGCATTACTCCATATTTTTGAAGCCAAACAAAAAGCCACACTAAGTGACTTTACGTAGCTTCAAAAATATGTCTTAATGATTGTGTCGCTCTTGCACCTCGTTGCGTGGTGCAAGAGTGATGCAAGAGTGATGCAGACCGGGTTATAAATATAGCCCTTGGATCGCAAAAGGCTAGTACATGCAATCTAGGGCAGACGCTCTCCAGCACACATTCACTTCAGAAATTTATAATTTAGCAAATAAATCATAAGATCAACTGGTTTGTACTTTATCTTATTATGTACTGTATGACATCAATGAATGACGTAATTCTGATAAAAAGATACAGTACAAACCAGTTGATCTTATGATTTATTTGCTAAATTATACATTTCTGAAGTAAATGTGTGCAGGAGAGCTTCTGCCCTAGATTGCATGTACTAGCAGCGTCAAAATTAATTTTGTTTTACCCAACAGAACCAATTGTTTGTTTAACCATTGATTACCCAGGTTCTGAGGGACACAGGGTTACCTCTTTTCTTTAATCCTTGGATCTCAAAAGCCAAAAATTCGCAAAACTGAGCAAAATGACACAACAAAGAACATGGTATCCCAAAGCAGTCGAGTACATGTGGCAGACGGCGTACATCAAGATTGCAACAGAGAGAAGGTGGGAGACAAAAATGACCAGCCCAAAAGCAGCATGTGCTACATGTCCCAGAATGGCAGACATTTTCAACATTCATTTATGGAGGGCTTGATGAGAATCATCAATTATTTGCAGGTCCAGGAGGGAAGAGCTCACATCAATGTTCTAGCCGGATGTTTATTTCATGAGTTTTGAAACACCATCACTCATGAATAAGGGAGGCGCGATTCAGTGGCTCTGTCATTCATAATGATCAAAAACAAACATATATATCAGAGAGTGGTCTTTTTCTTTTGGTCTGTAGGAGCGCCTCGGTGCACACTGAATTACTTCACAGGAGCCTGCATGTGCTTCTTGGTTTACTTTCAAGATTATATTTCTCTATCTCGAGTTGAAAGTTGTGTTTAATACTGCCACAGCTTGATCGGGGGTGGGAGTGGGGGAATAGCAAGTGTGCAATGCGCCTTCCTGAAAGCAAGGACAATGGGCCCCCTGAACACTAGTTAGGTAGTAAAAAAGTATTGATAAACAGAGTCCAGGGAGCTCTTCAGACCCATGGGCCCGGTGCTACTGCACCTGCTGCTCCATGGATGCCTACTGTAAAAAAGGCAAGACAGGGTGGCAAAGCCTTGTCTGTTGTTGACCCAGCACTATGGAATAAACTTCCCATCTCGCTTAGGCAGTGTATTGACCATCTTACCTTCAGGAAGAGGCTGAAAACTTTCCTGTTCCAGTCTTAGCATTCCAATTAGATTGTTACTCTCCTCTTTCACCTGTCACTGGTGTGGGGCGCAGAGATACTCCTCTGGGAGTCGATTCAAGCGCGGTATAAACCCACAAATAAATAAATAAATGGATGCCTACACCCTTGAGCTGGATGGCTGTTCTGCCCATAATTATGCAATCTGTTGTCCATTTTTCATGTTGTTTGCAATATAGCGGTATATATACAAGGGATTGTGCCACAGGAACGCCATTTTTTACGATGTTCACGTGGCTCAATGCCTTGCACCAACCATATTTACAAAGATGTCCGAAGCCACTGTGCATGGCTTAACGCTGCTTTGTGAATATGGTACCCTTTCACACATGAAAGGGGAGTGCAGTGGGTGCTGCTGTGGGTTTCCACCACAACATCCATTGCTTTGTTACACTGCCCCAGATTTACAAGGATGTGTAAATCTGAGGCAGAACCAAAAACTAGCATCATGCAAAGCATGTATAAGATTGATGCAACAACGAGTAATACTTTCATTTCTCCTCATTTTTGTGTTTTCTATGTGTGCTGCATTCTACTGCACACATAGAAAGAGCAAACACCAATAATGATTGTTTTTGTGCAGGAAGGTGTCCCCTCGTGCACAAAAACAATCATTAAATAATGTCGATTTGCCACTTATATGTGTGCAGCAGAATGCAGCACACAGAGAAGTAGCAAACAGCCATTGTTGATTGTTTATGTGCAGAAAGGGACATAAACAATCATCCCTGCAGTGCAGGCACCCCTGCACTATAGCGCAAGGACATCTGTGTTGCCGCTAGGCAGCTATTTTTAGTGATAGCACAAAGTAAAATACAAAGGTGCTGTATTGTTGCAAATAAAGACCTTCTATGCATTTGTTTTAGATGACACAGCGCAGCACTGAAAAAGTTGCCACTGCACTTCTACATTTCCTTGTACATATGCCCCGTATGCCCCATAGTTATTTTTTTTATAGGAAATCGTTTTAATCCTCATCTGTTCATTTGATACCGAAAAGGTAACTAAACATACCTGTATTGGTATTTTTGATCTAATTGAAGAATGATGTAAAAAAATT
Organism: Lissotriton vulgaris; assembly: GCF_964263255.1. Lineage (NCBI taxonomy): Eukaryota > Metazoa > Chordata > Amphibia > Caudata > Salamandridae > Lissotriton > Lissotriton vulgaris. The sequence continues at coordinate 934,684,766 of NC_141698.1, read as the reverse complement.
CCATCTCACCCCATTTAGTTTGCTGTGAACCCTCAGTTTTGCTGCAGAATTTAATGACAGCTCGCTACCCACTCATTTATCAAATAATGCATGTTAATAATTGTGTATGATGTTAAAAAATAAAGCAGGCTTACCACATGGATGAACTCCAAAAGCAGGAAACAGGAAACAGGACACTACTGCTGGCTTGCTGCATTAAGGACCGGGTGGCGCAGCAGCCACTGTTTTTGCACAATGCTGCGTTGCGGGCAGACCCATTTTATGGGCTGAGACTGATTAGCTAAACATTCTCAGTGCAAAATTGTCATTTGTTATGATTTGCAGAAATCTGCCCTCATATGTTATAGGCTTGATTCCCTTGGTAAACCCTGCAGGATGGCAGTAAATGTGGGTAGAGAATTCCGTAAGGGACACCTAAACTAAGCACTTAGGGGCAGATTTATGAAGGCCTTGCGCCGCCGATGCATCATTTTTAACATGGGAAAAAGTGACGCACCGGCGGCGCAAGTCCTTCATAAATCTGCCCCTTAATGTGTCAAAGGGTTTTTCTCATTCTATGGGCCTTATTTATGAAGGCCTTGCGCCACCGGTGCGTCACTTTTTCCCATGTTAAAAGTGACGCACCGGCGGCGCAAGGCCTTCATAAATAAGGCCCTATATCTGTGGAAAAAGGCATTGATGCAGATGAGCCCTCATCCTAGATTGGAAAAAAGCTTTCCGTTTTTTATGTAACACAAACTAGTCCTAAGGGCATTGGGATGATTTTGCATGAGACAGGATTGCATTACAACAGGCAGCTCCATCTTTTTTAAGGTACAGGGAGATTAAACGATTTGTGCAGATTTATAGGATGTTGCACCAATGAGGGAAATCAAACCTAGGGCCTCATGTACAATGATTTGGCAAAGGGCAGTGGCACAAGTGTTTTTCTGTTCTGCCCTGTGTCAAATCAAAAGGGCAGGAATGTACCGTATTTACGAGATACTGTGTATTCCTGTCCTTTCAGCCGGCACAGGTGCACAATATGGTGCCTGGGGCCAATTCAAGCACCCTTGCACCACGGTGCAAGGTAGTCTGCGTTTTTGCATGGATTGTTTTTGTGCAGGAACCTTCCTGAACAAACACAATCCATGGAGGAGTTTTGTCTTTTCCAATGTATGTCTTTGAATGCAGCACACTCAGAAAGAGGAAAAACTAGGAGAAATAAACATATAACTCCTCAAGAATGCCTGCCTTGCAGAGGTGGACAGTTTTGATGCATACCCAGTTTACGGATCATTGCAAATCTGGGAATGCATCGAACCTATGGGTGTGCATGGGAACACTCACCGCAACGCCTGTGGAATGCCTCCCTGACGCAATGTAAGGCAGTGCAGCGACTTGTGTTGCGTTTCCTTACATCATATCTATGAGGCCATGAAAGTCACTCAAAGTAGATTTGCATAGCCTCGTAAAAATGCACTGCCTGAGAAACATAAGAAGTGATGCACCTGCGGTGCAAGGGGATTGTAAAAAGCTCCCTCGCTCCCAGTTACAGCGCTAGCAGCTCTGGCAGTTAGGCCACATATGATGATGACCCAAGATTTCCACATTTTCCCATCAATTATATAGGGGCTGAAATCAAAATAATAATTTTATATAATGCAAAGGGACATCCCTAGGAGCATGTACTTATGCTCTGCTCGCTGTCTGCTTCTACCAGTCTTTCAAGACAAACATGCAGGCCCACACTTCGGGAGGTCAGGACTAGAACTTGGCGATGGTGGCATGGCTGCGTCACAATAGACATGCTCCTAAGCTGGCAGCCCACCAGAAAAATGCCAGAGTGGCAAAATCAGTCCCATTGTGATCGTAATGAAAAATCTTTGTATCTACTGAGGACATTTCCTCTCCATAGTTTCTCTGTGCAGGATATTCCATCGATTGATTCTTCTCTCGATTCCATGCAGTCATTGGGGTACCTCTTCAAAGGGCCCTTCGGGGGCATATTATCAAGACAGGCGATAAAATTATCACAGTTTTAGCTGCAGAAAACTGCTGCTAAAACGGCGATAATGGGCTTGATAATATGCTCTATGGAATTCCATTTGAACCCCATGTTAAATGTGAAGGACATCTAACATGGGCTTCAATTGGAATTCCATTGAGCACATTATCAAGCCCATTATCGTCGTTTTAGCGGCAGTTTTCTGACACTAAAACTGCGATAATTTTATCGCCTGTCTTGATAATATGCCCCTTAGTTTTTATTTTAGAGAAACAATCATTTATACAAGATGAGGCAAGAGGAAATATCCATCCAGAATTCCAGAGATTTAGGAGACTGTAATGAAGTGAAAAAGGAGAAGGCAATGATAGGTAATTTGGCTTTTATATATTGCAAATATGTGTGCAGTCTTTACTAACATCAGAAGATATATGACCTCAGTTTATTCATGCATACTGAGGTTCCACAGCTTCTACCCATACTCCTCCTCTGTGGATTATTAGTTAAGCTTTATGAACATCATCTCTCTAAAGAAAGTGTAAAATGATTAGCTCTAACAAGGGGGCAGGAGTTAAGAGCGTAGCATTAAGTGAGAGGGAAGCAAAGAAAAGAATCAGTTCCAAAGGAAATGTACTTGGATCCAACAACGTGCAAGGGCGACAGCAGAGTACAGGAGAGCCTTACAGGATGTCAAAGGAATAATTGGTGCAGCATAGCTGCAAAATCGGCCCTGTACCAAAATCGACCGAAAACCGGCCCGGCAAAGAGCTTGGCGGCACCTCCAACCCCCCGAGTGGGGAGGAGGCGGGCGGCCGTGCACTTTGCCAGGGCCGGTTGTGGTTCCCAGTCCGGCCCTATGGCTGTCCTTTCTCCCTGCGCTGGCACATTTTCACCAGTCTAGCACCAACATTGGCCCCTTTGCATGCATGATTGTTTTGTACAGGAAGGAGCACCCTAAGAGGAAAATCGAGATATTTCTTCTGGTTACGCCTCACCACTGTAGGCATACAGATTTGGTGCTTTCTCAGGTTTTCATGATTTTGTAAATCTGGGGCAGCGCCAAATTGCATGGATGTTGCATGGGAAACTCCACTGCAACACCTATGGAACGCCTCCTGGAAACAGACTAAGGTGACACAGCAATTTGCATTGCGTGGCCCTACTCAAGTTTTATGAGGTCACTCAAAGCCATGCAGGGTCGCTTCGCAAGAGAGCCCTGCATCACTCATGTACCACTTTGCATGGTGCAACAGTGGCACAGGGTTATCATGAATTAGCCGAAAGTATTCAACAGCCTACTATAGTACCCAACAAAATATGGAAAAATTAACAAGATCGAGGAAACATTCATGGTTTTAGGGATTTATTACGTTTGTGTTGATCAGCTTTCTGCCAAATATGGAAGATCTAGAAATCCCTGTGGTTGTTACGGTTACTAAACATTCATGACCATTTAATTTTTTTTATACAGAAACTTGGGAATTTCAAGAAAGTGTCCCTCAGATCGCAATTGAAAATAACCATATTCCATATTAGTACCATATGAGAGAATTAGAATAGTCATAGGATGCTCTTCAGGGTGGGTAACTGTAAAAGGCAGACTGCTTTGATCTAGTTTACCAATGTCGAGGCCATGGTAATTTTGATGCTCAGGTTTTTATCCCACTGGTTGCCATTGTGAGCTTAGGGCCCAGTGGTAAAGGCACGAAGAGAAGGTTTCAAAAAGGAGAAGGTCTGACAGGGCAGAGAATTTCTGCCTTTTTGCCTTTAATGTTCAGATGATATTCCACCGTTCAGATCTCCATCTTTGAAAGACAGCTGAGCAACTGAGCCACTCCTGATGATCACCTAAGATCTTCATTATAATTTCATCGCCATCTGTGTATAAGAGAAGAAGGAAGCCAAAACATTGAATCATGTAAGCTGGGGGGGGGGGTCATGTGTACATGAAATAAGGCAGTATTTTACCCTGAGGGACACTGCTTCCCAAACTCCCGGCTGATGATGCAAAGGCCAAAATAGATATCTGTAGCATTCTGTCTGCTAATAAAAATTGAGATCCAGGAAAGAACTACACGTTGACACTCTTAACCTTAGGCCTGTGCAACATAAATTTATGGCTCACCATGTCAAGGCTGTAGAGACCCAATATGATCAGATTTGTTGGAAGCTCATGCAGAGTTGATACAATCACCAGCTCTATGCTGCAACGGAGGCAGAAACCCATTAGTGAAGGATGGAAGAGCTGATCAGCAATCACAAAATCTTTCAACAGGAGGAAAACTGCATGTTAGGACAATTTGACAAAATAAATTGATTCCAAAATTGCACAACTGTTAGCCAGGTTGTCAGGCTCCAGCAATAGATTTTTTTAATAATGGAGAATTATTGGCTATCTTCAGACGACTGGGAACAACTCCTGGCGAGAGTGAGGCTGGAAGAGAGTGCTCTACAAGCAACACATTTGTATGACTCATAAAAGTAACTGGATGGTTTACTGTTCCTCAATAATGACTGAAATCATCAAGAGGGTCCACTGGGCTAATGAATTGACAGGTATTGAAAGCGACTTGAAAGTGGGAGGAGAGGCAAGCGAAGATCTATGGTCCAGAAAAGTTCATGAGACTGTAGAAATGATATTTATAAAGAAGTCAACTGTGAAATTTCACATCTCCGATGTCAATAAAGGATCCAGCTATTTGCCACGTCTTTTACTTCCCTAATAATTGTAATAATTGAAAAGATACTAGCTGGCAGACCACAAAAATATTGTTGGATACAAACATCACATCAAAAATGTTGTGATGACAAAAATATTTGGGGCAGCATATTGCACATAAGAATATCATTTATTAAGTGTTTAATATCTTTCTTTAATATAATTGTGTACAATATAATTTGAATAATTGCCCAGGTCTCATTAGTTTTGCATCATAATTACTATTTATTTGAATGTTAATTATGGGTAATTATTTTTAATATATATCTGATTTTTGCCTTTTTAAATTTATTTTCATTTATTTAGTGGCTGCTTGTTTGGTTCATGTGGTGTAGAGTGGTAATTTGTTTTTAATATATATGTTATAATTATTTACTTATATATTAATATTAATACTTTTTATTTGTTAGTTTAACTACCAATCATGTACTCTATTTTATTTGCCAGCTATTTAATTGAGCCTTTAAAATGGTAATTTATTTTTTAACTGATAATTTATTAGGTAAATTAATGATGCTGCAAAATATTTAATTGTTTTAAATAACTATTGGGTACTATTTTTCTAGCATCATTTTTATTTGTTTTTGTGGGTGTTGGGTACTTAGGGTAGAAAGCTGCAGTGTGGTATAAATGTATATGTTTTGTATTTTTGATTGTCAATTATGTTTTGTATTTTTGATTGTCAATTATGTTTTTTGTAATCTGCATTTTAAATGATGTATAATAATTTATATAAATTCTAATAACATTAACATTAATAATTGTGTACTGTTAAAATGTATATTTTTCATACATTAATTAATTATTATGTTTATGTTTTATCTATATATATTTTACTTTGGGAGTGGGAATAATAAAAAAGCCAACCCTTCCTACGCCCAAAAATGTCCTTACTGATGCTTATGTTGCATTGAGTTTAGACCTGATTGGCATATTTCCCTCACCTATAAGTCCCTAGTATATGGTACAAAATGTACACAAGACCTGGAAGTTTATTGCCACCAGTGCACTGCAGCACCTATTGTGCCACACCCTACAATAGCAGTGCAAAACTGGCTTCAGCCTAAAAGTGTAGCATGACTGAAGGGGTATAAAAAATGCAATTCAATTTATCCATGATACTTCCACACAGACACTGCAGCACCTATTGTGCCATAAACTACAATGGCAGTGCAAAAATGGCTTCGGCCTAAAAGTGTAGCGTGACTGAAGGGGTATAAAAAATGCAATTGAACCTGTCAAACTAAGCCCTTTTTACAGGTCAAGAACTCCTTTTTAAATATCAAATAAGGCTTTTTTTTGCAGGCCTTGTAGCCCACAAATGGTAGGATACATGGTATTTAAAAGTGGGACATATAGAAAATGAACGTTACCATGTACCTACAGAGTCAAGGTCCTGAACGCTATTTACTATGTAGGCGATCAGAGTGCAGATTAAAATACTAGTAATGTATCTCAGGAATGGGGGCCAGCCTGAAAAATCATTGTCACTATTTCAATACAAATCATTTCAATGGTGAAATTGGATTTTAATAAATGTTAAGAAAAAGTAACTTTTAGAAATTTACCTTTTCCCTCGCTTGAGTTGCCGGAGTCTAATTTGCATTAACTGTCCAGCTGATTCTAGCCTGGGCTTAGCCATGGAGAGCTTTGAAAGAGGTATGAAATCCCCCCTAGGAGAAAACAGTAGGCTGACCCAAGTGGGCATAGATAACACATCTGAAACTCCACAGAATGTTCATAGTGGTGGCTGTGAATATCTTGTTGAAACCACACTATCAAACCCTGTTTGATAGGTCTCTTGAGCCGCATGTAATACTGGGGGTGCACTTGATAGGGAGAGGACAGGATGCAAACACAATTCTTATGTATCCCCTGCCTGGCTGTGCAAGGCCTGCTGCATATTGGATTTTTGTGTTAGATGTGGGACTCAACTGCTGATGTATCTATGATACTACCACACACACACGCACAGACACCGCCCTCAGAGCCTAGGTTAAGTGTGGCCAAAGAGTTTCTTCATCTTGAAAATTCCATTGCACAATGCATATTGGACCTGTGTGCTGTAAGGAAGCAGAAACTACTTAAATGTGTAAAGGGTTACCTTCTGGAACTTTTACCTCAATGGTAGGGTGTGCACATGAGTCATCCTAGACTGGCTGGCGACAATCATGGTGCCAACCCTAAACATGGCACCCAAGGCACCTTCATCAGAGTACTGCTAAACTTGTGAAAGGCTACCAGACACTCTGAACCTGGACTGGACTTTGTTGCTGTCCTCTGCCTGACACACTGAGTCTCTTTAAGTGATCCCCCTGAGGCCCTGGGAGACTTAGAAAGTTTACTCCTGTGGTGTTTCGGGCACCAAAACAAGTTTGCTAACTTTTTCAAACCTTCTGCTCCAAAGATAAAGAGCTTCAATGGGATCGACTGCAAGAACTATAGAAGTAGCAGTTGCCCAGTCTCAGATCGAGTTCCAAGTGTGTCCTAGGCAGAGAAGAGTTTTTCCTCAGGAAAACAATAAAATCCTTTTCCAGACTGGGACATTGAACCCCTTGTTGAACTTCCCTACTTCCAGGCCCTGGCAGGGGCAATCTGCTCCATTGCAGGCGACCTCAAATCACACCTAGGTCCCTGGCTATCGCAACCATTAACCACACTTGGTGCTTCCCTCTTCTTGCTGCTATTTCACTTAAATCTTTGAAAAATGAATATGTCTTGTTAACTTATTTGGAGATTTGTCGTTCTGGTGTCATTTGCTTATTAAAATTGTTCCTTCTTTTTATAAATTGGAGTGGAACTGTTTTAGTGTTGTTTTTTTTTACTTTTCAACTGTGTTGATACTTCTAAATTCTTTGCACATTTTTCTATAAGTTAAGTCTGTCCACTCTGTTACATAGCTACAATGGTGTTAGACCTGTCAGCCTTAAGGTGGTCTTACCACAAACGTTTTGCCTTCCCCCTCCATTTTTACTGACCTCGTTTTTGCTGGCTTTAGGCTGCTAACCAGTGGTAAAGTGCTTCTGCTCTCACCTCTAAACATGGTAACATTGGCTTGTACCCAATTGGCATATTTAATTTACTTATGAGTACCTATTGAAGTGGCAATACCTGTGACCAGAGCCTGTAACTTAAATGCTACTGGTGGGTCTGCAGCACTTATGGTGCCACCAAATTAAGTAGCATATTAAACATGTCCCAGGCCTGTAATCTCGACCTGGCAAATTCATATTTTGCCAGGCCCAACCCCAGGGTGCACCCCACGGTGCAATGTATTTAAAAAGTTGGACATGTACTTTTTTTCATTTCCTGGCAAAGAAAAAATCTTAAATTAGTTTGCCAGTACTGCAAGGCCAACTACGCCCATAGAATTACATTGGAGATACATTATCACATTCTATAAGTGTACTTTCCAAATGGGAATAGGTAGCCATATCATGTTTGGTGTCTAGGCAATCACAATTTAAAATCCTAACTTATGGTGAAGTTGGATTTTAAATTGTAATTCCGAAAATGCCACTTTTAGGAAGCAATTTTGTATTTCTTGCCTTAACCAATTTAGTATCTGGGTCTCATTACTGGGTGTAGCTGACAGCTGAGCTTTGTGTACTTCTAATAAACAGCCCTACACAATAGGGAGCCTAGTTGGGCCTGGAAAGGCTATCACTGGCAGGATGGCACAGAGGAGATGGGTACAGCCCTACTTACATTTGAGTAGTCTTTCTCCTGCCTCCAAGCAAAGGTCTGGATACCTCCTATAGTTAGTCTGGACCCAGGACAGGGAAGGCAGGATGCTCAGGGGAGTCTACAGCGTCAACAATGGTGCACCACTTATGTGATGGGACACAGTCTGTTGATGCAGACAGCGGTTCAACCAGCACACATCTAAATATGGTGGGTGGGATACCGTCAGCTTGGCAGAGTACTTGTACACTCTACCATGGCGGGACGACAGGAGTCCAGCCATGATCTAAATCAGGCCCATAGTCATGATCCTGAGAGTTAAATATTCTAGCTACCAGGAGGTAAAGGGGGGAGGCTCCTGGGGGCACTCTATGCGCTCATTCCACTGCATACACCAGTGAAACGCTAGCCGGATACACCAGGTTCATAATTCACATTTCAACATATGCAGTGGCATCCGACCTCTCCACTCCCTCAGGTAAGCCCACCAAGTGACTGTTGTTGTTAAAGGCCCTGCCATCCACATTTTTGACCCAATGCTCAGGGCCGGAGTGAGAAACAAAACCTGCCCTGGCAAACTACTCGGCTGGCTCCCCTTGTTCAGCCGAGCTGTTTGCCAGGGCCGGTTTTGTTACAGGGGGTTGAAATTTCCGGCAAAACAGACTCCGAGGGGCTCCAAACCCAACCACCACCATGGGCGGCCCACCGGGGAAACGCTCAGTGCAAGCCACAGCCAGTCCGGCCCTGCGTTCCGGGCTTGAGCTTTGATGAAGATGCCATAGCGGAGGCGTTAAGATCAGCACCCCCACTCTTTGGAGCTGGAGGTGCCACTGCCTAAGGTTCTACTAATGATGATTGGGCCACATTAACTGTAATGAAGAAAGAAAGAATGGCTCAGGATTACTGTCCATGGAATTATGATGACAGAATATTTAAGGGCAAACATAGCCCCACAGGGGCTTCTTGGCTTCTTGTCAACATGATACCAAGACTCTTTCTCGAAGACAGCCAATTTAGGGGAGATTGGTGTCAATGTCATGGAAGTGCACGAAGGACCTCCTGTGTTTGATCGTCAAAACGGCCAAGAGACTGGCGGATGCACTGCTCATTAAAATCACAGCTGTAGAAACCCCAGCTCTGACGAAGACCCCATTTACCACCAAGTTAGCAGAAATCAATCAAGAGATTTCCGAAAATCAAGAATTTTTACTTAAACAAAAGATGACCAAACTCCAGAGAGATGTGGCCAAGTTTGATAAAGAAAAAGTGTACCCCTATCTCAAGGAGGGTTATACTAATAAGAAAAATGGCTACTCCTCGGATGAAAGTTCAGATAATGGTAGCCGGAGGGGTTCATCTGGCAGTGACTCCAGCGGTGGCCCCCCCAACAACAACCGCAATCAACACCGGTCGAATTGGAACCAAGGTTTCAATCAGGGTCAAATGTTCCAGGGACCACCACAAATGATGCCACCCTGGCAATACCCCTTTTATCCCCAGGGACCACCACAGTTCTTTCCAATGAACCCTCCTTTTCACGACAGAGGTTGGGGCAGAGGAAGAGGGCGAAAGCGAGGAGGCCAGAAAGGGGTACAGTGGCAAGACCAGCCAACCACATCAACATCAGTGGAGACCAGGAGCTCAGCCGGAGAGTTTGATAGTCAACCTTTCCACGAGACCTCTCACTCTTACTGAGACCAAGGTCCTCGAAAAGTGATTGGGCTTTGTTTCCACCCCTATCCCAGACAGCTTTAACGAAATGTGCGAGGTTAAGCAACTCTTTAGGAAAATACGCCTGCGTTCCTTCTTCAGTGAAAGACCAGAGATTGATGGAACCGATACAGGGTTGCGTAAACGTCCCACGTTTACTCCAACCGATGGTAAATGTAAATGTAAATGTAAATGTAAATGTAAATGTAAATGTCAAGGTATTTGTAGAGCGCACTGTCACCAAGCGGTTTCCTGGCGCTATTACTCATACCGCTGTGGAACCCCTCCTGGCTTTCCCTGTGAAGTGTCCACTCCTGGGCACCCCCAGGGTGAAGCCAGGCATCCACAGCGCTGTTGGGGCCGGTGTGGAGGTTAAGCAAGCTATTGCCCAGAGTTGCAGCGTGGGACCCATGATTAGAATAGGCACCGAGGCGAGAAATCAGGTCCGAGGAATTATGAGCCCAAGACCCGCCGAGGCGGGAATTGAACCCTGGTCCCGGACCAGAACTCTGCATCAGGGTCTGCCGCTCTAACCATTGAGCCACACTCCTCCACTCCCCCCTGAAGTCCTGGTTTTTGAGAGGGCAGTCCTTAAGACTTTGGAGAAAAAACCAAATACAAGTACCTTTACCAACCTCACTAATGCTGAAAGACAAGCTGTACAAACTCTCGGGAATGATACCAGCATTGTCATCAAACAGGTAGACAAAGGGGGAGCCACAGTGATCCAAAATACTAGTGACTATGATATTGAATGCAAATGACAACTTGCCAATACAACCCATTACAGACCACTTACTATTGATCCCACTCCTAGGCTAACCACCACCATCACCAGCCTGGTCATGGAAGGAGAAACCAATGAGTGGATAACTAAAAATGAGGCAGAATTTCTACTCACTACTGACCCAATCATTCCCTATTTCTATACCCTACCTAAAATTCATAAGGGTACCACTCCTGTACCAGGTAGGCAAATTGTATCCGGCATCGGCTCACTTTTGGAGCCCCTTTCGAAATTTTGTGATGTGTTCCTCCAACCTGTTGTGAAAAAAATGCCATCCTTTCTCCAAGACACCAGGGATGTGCTCCGCCTCATTGATTCCATCGAGGGGAGAGAGAGCGTCGACCTTCTTTTAACTTTAGATGTGGAGGCGCTTTATACTAACATTCCCCAACAGGCCACTTTGGAGGCTGTGGAAACCACTCTCCGGATGGAAGAGTGGACCTCACCAACTCCTATTTCATTTATTATGGCCTGCGCTAGTATAGCACTGACTGAGAACTTTTTCCAGTATGGGTTGCAATTATTCCACCAGATTCAGGGGACTTCAATGGGCTCCACCTTTGCCCCCAGCCTAGCCTGTATCTACATGGCCACCTTTGAAGACCAATGCATCCATTCAGCACATAATCCCTTTGTTCAGAACATCACAATCTGGCGCAGGTATATCGATGATATACTGGTCCTCTGGCAAGGGGACCGGGAGAGCTGCGATGCTTTCTGTGCTTGGATCAATCACCAAAAGCCATTCCTCAGATTTACAGGCACAGTCTCTGATACCACAATACCATTCTTGGACTTAACCATCTGTCTGGACCAAGAAGGACTTAGCACCTCCCTGTATTGCAAGGAAACAGATAGGAACAGCCTTCTCCTCTACAAAAGCCACCATCCCAGAGCCCTACGGGATAACTTACCCTTTGGCCAGTTCCTTAGGATTCGCAGAAATTGCACTACTAACTCTGACTACAAAAAAGAGTCTGCCCTGCTCCAACACAAACTACAGGATAGAGGGTATCCTATAAGACTTATTCGCAATTCACGCAAAAGGGCCCTCAATAACCCTAGAGAGGCCCTACTGGAGACACATCACAAGGAATCTGACAACCTGATCACTTGCGTGACTTGCTTTACAAAAAATTCAGCGTTTTTCAAAAAAACTGTGAATAAACACTGGGGGTTATTGAACACAGGGGGCCTAGACATCCCACGTCCCCGTTTTGCCTTCAAACGCACGTCCAATCTTAAAGATGCCCTCATTCATACACGCCCGAAAAAACGAACGACTACTGGCCAAAGTACCTTGTGGGGGCTTCCACCAGTGGTTGGTCACTATTAGTGCGGGGGCTGCGTTATATGCCCACAGACAGTACAGTGCAAGGAAATTAAATTGTCGGATACTTTTACCTGGCACATGAACAAACATACTAATTGCAACAGCTCCAGATGTATCTACATGCTGATTTGTCCCTGCGGAAAGAACTACATTGGCATGACAATGAGGCAGGTTAAGTTAAGAATCATGGAGCATAAGAGCAATATCCGGTGCTCTAAAACACACACAAGACTCTATGAACACATCGTCCAACAGGGCCACCAGGCAGACAGCATTAAATGGCTGGTCCTTGAATCTCACCCGTCAATTACTCAACAAGCTCTGTTCAGGATTGAACAGCGATGGGTTCACCGCCTACAATTAGATACACTGGGCCTTAATGACTCCGTACCTTGGGCATCACTGTCTTAATGATCCCCTTCTGCTTTAGCAGTTACTACTTTACAATGCTGTCAGATAACAATCAGCATCCAAACCCTGTCCTCCACCCCCCTGATGTGGTCAATGTTGATTTAGTCTCACTACCCATGATCAAGTACCATCCCTTGAGGGTTCGCACTAAACTCTGATCATCAGTGCCAACACTATCTCCTTATACCCCTGTACCCGTCTCGCTGAGGCACTGGGGTAATACAATGATAATGCAAGCAGTTTCGGATAGATTGTCCCTATGCATGTTCTTAAGGGCACTTGGGTTCCGTCAATCGACCCCTCTTTAAGATGGCCGCTTCATTTACTGAACTTACACCTACTGCCTTTACGAACGCATACACCTATTCTAGGCATGCGCAGACATGAGTGTCGAGAACCACGCCCACTAGCAGAGCCCTCACGGCGGAAGTACGAACATCTTTTAATCCCGGCTGCATTGGCAAACCGGCACCAGCTGTTCCGCGCTACAGTTGGAGCGCTAGACGTGTGGGTAGGTCTTCGTACCCAGGCTGTCCGCACTAGAGGTAAGCAGTATGTTTGTTTGTGGAGAGCAGGGTCGTTGTGTGATGCAGTCCGTCTCCGCATCTCGTTAGTGGAGGTTTACCACATCCCTCGGAGGTCTTCCCGAGTAATCCTCATGTCCTCGAAGGACCATCCCGAAACTTGGCGGCTCTAGTACTTGGCTCCCCATGAATGCTGTAGGACAAGTCACAGGGGAGTGTGAGGAAACTTGGTACCATATCCCACATCGCCAGGCTACCCTATGGGGGCGATAACGGTATGCCTGTTACGTTGCTCTATGCAGGGCAAGCCTCTTCACTTTCCCTGATTGCCTACCTATTGACATTACATGGTATGCCGTACACTCCAACCGTTGGGAGATCCAGAAGGCGTGACCTGACTTGCTATGATTTTGGAGGCGGTGGAGTTTACCACAACGAGTATTGCCTTATCACCCACTATCTAGGCATCCTTACATCCACCACCTTTTAGTGGATGGTTCAACGTTGTGTGTCCTTCCTCCCTCCTCTCCCCTCCTCAAATCCTTAAGCTGACACCCAGTGCACATACGTGTGTTTGTTTCCCTTTTACAGGTATCATACCTCACTGGGCAGCCCCACGGGAACAGACTGCGGGGCCCACTAGGGACACTCCTTGGGTAAGGACTAGCCCTTGCAATTAATGCTTAGTGACATCTTCATCCTATATGTATATATATATATGTATATTTTCCATGTGTTTTTTTATACCGTCAATCTGTATTGATGTGGCCATGGGCATACACTTCAGTAATGCCCGTTAATTGTGTTTTCTATTAATGTTGTGTGTGTATTATGGAGAGCTGTGGTGATCTATTGATGATGAGATAACGCCATTATCTAATGTCGGGCTGATTTCTATACATTTCTTCCAGGTCACCCCGCTAGAGCAGGACCTTCTGGCCTGCCTCCTTACTGACCCAGAGAGGTTGTATCTTTCTCCTCCTATTTTTGTTGTTTTTTAGTCACCGTGTAGTACCGAGCACTTGAGGTCCCGAAGAATTGCCAGTCAGGCAAGAAACATGTCGACCGATTTAGAGGGTTGAGGTAGTCCGCTGTGCCCCTTACAGTCCCTATCTCCCCTCCCACCCTTTTAACAAAGGGAGTCAGCCACGCGAATAAAAGTGTTTGTGGACTGACCCACCTTCTTTTAAACCATCACCCCCTCACAACTACACCTTCACCAGACCCCTCACACGCACTCAACCATTGGCTGGAACAAAACAAAAGAACTCCAACAAAGAGCGCCTCTTCGGCGCCCATCGGACATTGCAGCGCCAGTCTGACGAGGAGCAGGAGACCAATGATGAAGCATGACATCTAGCTCACTGGGTGTGTGAGGTCTTCTAGTTCCAAAAAGGGAACATTCTGTCCCCTGCCTATGCTCTCCTTCCTTAAACACACACGTTGTTATCTTCTCCTGGGGAACTTTGTACTTTTGTGATATACGGCCCTGCCAATTCTCAAGGATTTGCACTCAGTGAGCGAGCTGAGCAGTATGTGCTGCTGAGGCCGCCAAGTAAGGAGCTCTATCCAAGAGCTCCTGGGTTCAGTATAACCAAAGTGGTTAAATCCCTGGAAAAACCCTGCCATCCACCCAGACCCACAGGCCTCATGACTACGGGACCAGTGGGAAATCGACTCACCCCGGAAGGACTGGCCCCCATCCAGCACGACCACAGCGCGACGTCTCTTCGACGGACTCGCTCCAGGGTTTAGGATCTGGGGATCCTCTGGCTACATCGAGGGCTGAGAGCTGGCTATATCATCGGAGAGCTGGCTACATCATCTGAGCTGGGTGCTCCCTGGGCCGGCGTCGCCCAAGGGTCCCTCTGGTCGTATATCACCATTGCATCGTGGTTCAACTGGGGACACGGGACAGAGGTGAGGCTCCAGACCCTCTGCCAGCATCGCGCCCAGGCTGTCTGCGTGCATTGCCTCCAGGCTCTCTGCGCCCACATGGACTGCGTTGTGCCTGCACACATAGTCCTCACTGACTGTTCCCCGGGACGGCGTCACCCAAGGATCTGCTGGGACTGCTGGCCACCAAAAATCATCGAAGGAGGTGCGGAGGCTGGACAGAGTATTGTTACCACCGGACCGGGCGGGAGTGTCAACACCGGACCGGACGGTGCATGAACGAGGTACGAAGGCTAGTGATGAACCAGACCATCGCGGGAACGCTTATCTGCCCCCCCTGTGAACTGCGTTGCTCCGGGCGCCCAAGTTCATGGGAGGGGGAACGAGGCTTGGATGGTCGGGGCCGGAGGCGGGTCAGTCTTTCACCGAACTGCTGCGTGAGCTCCCTGGACCGCACAGGGTTCGGGAGAGCGATGCAGCGCGATGCACGGCTGACTCGCCGGGACCGCAGAGCAGCATCTGGGGACAATACAGTACTGTCCATGACAAGAAGATGCACATTATACCCTACAATCTCACGTGGCCCACATCAACCTCATGCTGTTAAGAGGGGCGTTTCAGGTCTCCTAGGAGAAAGAGAAATGGTATAGAGACAGAACCTTTACCGGACATATTAACTGGAGAGTCAGGGCCCGGCTTGCTTGACCTCAAAATGGAGGCCGCCGCTGACCTCCAGAGACAAAAGAAATAGTTCTCAAAGCAAAGTCAGACTGTAAGTATCCACGCCAGTCACCTCTTCAATTTCTGTGTTCTGGCCACACGCATGTGGTCTGGGAGCTCTACTACATCTGGACCGCGGCCATCTTGAATGGAGGATGGCTCACATATAAGACTTTATTTACAAATTGGCAGCTCGAAAAGAAAAGCAAGTAAAAGAGGACTAGTCAATACTAAATAGAAAGAGAAAAGGGCACCTAGCTCTCAGTTGAGCTTGGTATCCAAGACGTCGGCCATCTTGAAGTGACTCCAAAAAGTACTTTTTAACAGGAAAGATTTGGGTAATTATGCTGAAGTGCTTCACTGAAATGACTTTTTTAAAGAGGAAAGACTGGGAAAGCACTCAGAACTTTCTGCTAACAATACGCCTATAACCTAAATGTTACAGAATTAAACAATTATAAGGGAACACATCTAACATAAAACTAGACAAGTGACAACAAAGGAGAGAAAAGAAACCTCAAGAATACCATTAGCCCGGTTAACAGTCGTAGACAGATAGTAATACAAGAGAGGGCATCACCATAGTTAGTCATGTCAATCAGTAATAGGGCCGACAACTATTTGGAGTCAGTTGGCATAAACGCATATGCCATAAATTACCCAACCAAACTAACCAAGAACATAGCCAAAAAATTCAAGCACAAACCACTGAAAAAAAACCCCGGACACGCTGATCTCTGACCCCTTCTTTAACAATGACAAAGGCATTATCGTGAATGACCTGATATTCTTCACCAGAAAAACAGCAAAATGGCGCGATGCCGTTTAAAAAATGCTCGACATAAAAACTACAAACAATATCCCACATGGCACAAAACTTACGATCATATCATCACCAAGATTCAGAGCGGACCTATGCATAACTGTTTACAAGAACGGAATAGTGCTTATACTAGCAGCCAACAACGAATTAGAAACATTTGACAACATATTCTCAACCTTAAAAGAATGTGTAGAGAAATCAAAACCTCAACAACAGCAGACTCCACAGGTAGACTCCCTATACTTCGCCAACAATACCTCCACAGTCAGCATTCCAACTAGAGACCCTCAGGAACTACAACATTCAACGCAACTAGGAGACACAACTGGAACAGGAGGAACGGTGAATGGGAAGGTCACAGAGAAAACAGAAATGTCTACACGATATGCGAATACCGACCCAGAGCTGTTTCAAAGGGAAGAAGCAACGTCTCTCCCCCATGAGAGGACATCTCCTACGAGTAGGCCGCTCAATGAGAATCTGTAAACATCTGTGGTGGAAGATATCACCCCTTCCAGACCCACCTCCTCTACAACACAAATGACACCTAGAGCTATACGAAATGTAGTTCCCCCAAACAGGGTATTAAGGCCACGAGACATAGATAACGCAGCCCACATCGCAAACAGAGGCGGACCAGTCAACCGAAATAGTGACAAGAAGATAAAGATTGCGGGAAGGAAAACAGATCTAAAATACTGGAACACTAACAGTGAACCACAAAAGGAGCGGATGTACACTCCTAATATGTCATCCCAGATGCAGAGTGAAATCAGAGAGCTACAAACACAAGTAGGCTATATGTCACAGGACATACAAAATGCACTACAGACGATGGAAAAGATACTTGAAAACACGGTAAGCACTCACTCCAAAGTCGAGCACATCCAAGAACTAGTATATAACTCACAAAGAAAGAGCAGTGAGATGGCCATGCCTTTATCTAATAGGCATAACAGACCAGACAGAAATCATAATTACTTGTCGGAGGAGGAAACCCTAGCCTTACTCCGGGCATATGAGCCTACGGATCATAATAGAGGGGAGGAAATTAGAACAGTACCAATCGACGCTAATAGAACATCCAGACATAATGAAAGGAAACCTAACCTCAACAACTTACATCAGGTCCAGCTAACCACCGACTCGCAAAAGCCGAACACTAAAAGCTCAGGGAAACCTCTGGAATGCCTACTGGTTAACTGCCGGTCCGCAGTGAAACATGCTTCAGACATCGCTGCCCTCATCATTAGCAAGGAAATTGACCTGACAATACTAACAGAAAAATGGCTTTCAGAATCCTTGTCCCCATTTATGGATCTTCTAGTGCCCCCTCATTACAACATTGTGAGATTAGATAGACCAAAAAAGACAGGAGGGTGTATAGCCTGTATCCACCGATCGGACATAGAGGTCAGTCAAATATAATCCGATCCACTCGAATCATGTGAATATCTAGGGCTTAATATAGGATCAGCAGACAATCAAAGGTGTAACCTACATGCTCTCTACCACCCACCAGGAAATAATGCTACTTTCATAGACCAACTAATGGAGATCATAACAGCTAACTCTAACACACACGCTAATAACATATTCCTAGGTCATTTTAATTTACACTGGGACGACAATAATGACAAACAGGTCAACTCTCTCAAAGACCTTTTGTCGGAACTAAACCTCACCCAAGCCTGCATACAGCTAACACACTCAAAAGGAGCCACTTTAGACTGGATAATATCAAGAAATAAGGATACTTCAATCCACACCATTGTTCCGTGCGACTGGTCGGATCACCATGCCATAACCTTCCTGATACACACCGTGAAAAAGAGCAAGCCCACACAACTTATCAAACCTAAAAAATAGACTAGTGACACTAAAGAATCAAACATTGAACGACTGATAGAAAGATGTGAGAAGGACCACCTAACAACCTGCATAATGTGAATGATCTATCGGATCACTACACTTCATCAGTAGCGAATAAAGTCAATGCAACCATGCCACTAAAACTGAAAAGAGTCACAGAGAAGATCAAAAATCCATGGTTTAATGGGACACTGAATGAAGATAGGCGGAAACTAAGACTTGCTGAAAGAAAATGGAGACAACACCCATCATCCCCCGAAATGAGATCCCTCAGAAAAGTCAGAAACTAATACAAAAAAAACATCCTCAACGCCAAAAATGAATTTATCAGATCAGAACTGGACAACGCAAAAAATAGACCAAGTAAACTATTCGAGATCTTGAAAAAACAATTCAATAAGTCGGCCAAATCTGCCCAAGAAACCACAAAAACGCGACTAAGTTGTGAGGAATTCTCTACATGCTAGAAAGAGAGGTCAGGAGAGCAGCGGACAACCTCCCTATCCAACCAATCTCAATTATTAATATCACCTCGAATATCGACCATAATATGACAAAAAACAAGCCTCAGTGGAATACCTTCAAACTATACGACCAAAATACCATCGCCAAAACGCTCTTGGATATCAAACCTAATAACCACTTAAAGACCCACTCCCCTCAAAAGGTATGAAAGAGATCAGCCATATCGTCATTCCAATATGGATAAACATAATAAATGCCTCTCTTTCCCAAGGGATCCTTCGAGACTGCCTAAAAACAGGTCAAGTAGTCCCTATCATCAAAAAACCTACAGCGGACCCGGCAGATTCTAATAACTTCGCCTAGTGACCAATATTCCATTAGTTGCCAAACTAATTGAGAAATGCATGCAAAATCAACTGAGCAATCACATTGCCAATTGCCAGTTGGGATTCAGAACAGGACACAACATGGAAACAACAATCCTACATATTGTCCCTAGACCATAATCGAACATGTTTGTTAGTCATTCTTGACCTGTCTTCCGCATTTGACACTGTAATTCATGAAAAACTACTAACCAGACTCCATGACAGGAAGGGAATGTCTGGATATGTGCTGAAATGGTTTGAATCTTTCCTTCAGAATGGAACGCAAAGATTCCTGATCAACCAGACACTATCACCATCTTACCCTAACTCAATTGGAGTTCCCCAAGGATCTACATTATCTCCATCACTTTTCAACTTGTATGTCGAACCCTTTACAGAAATTCTCCGGAACTCGAAGATTTCCTATCACGTATACACAGACGACACGCAGATATACATCAGGATCACATCTCTCGAAAACATCAAGTTAATGAATGAGGCACTAAAAACGTCATTACAATGGTTAACTAGCAATCATCTGAAGTTGAATGCACAAAAAACAGAATTCCTATTAATCTCACCACTAAAGAACAAAACAGAAGTGAAGGAATGGACCAAACTGAACACAGCACTGAATTGCACCCCTACTCTAGTGGACTCAGCGAAATCACTAGGAATCACGCTGGATGAGAACCTTGACATGAAAACCCACATCAAAACTGTGGCAAAAAGTGCCTGTTTTCATCTAAACTTAGAAAAGTGAAGTGAAACCATTCATCTCTACGGCAGATCTCAAACTGGCAGTCCAATCCTTGGTTATCTCAAGGATTGAATATAGATGCACAACCTTAGCAGGGCTACAAAAAATGTCCACAGCACCACTAAAAGTATGCCTCAATGCAGCTGCAAGACTCATCTCCGGATCGAGGAAGTTTGGCCATATCTCTCCACACCTGAAAGCATTATACTGGCTACCGTATGAAGTCAGGATTCAACTAAAAATGGCATGTATTACCCACAAAGGGCTCCACTACAATACACTGAGATACCTGGCCCAGAAAATTGAGTTATCAGGAGGAAGCAGACCTGCCAGGAGTACCAAGGAGCTGTTGCTGAGACCTCCCATCTTCCGGAAGAAGAAAGCATATGATTGAGCTTTCTCTGGAGCAGCCCCCAGAATCTGGAACTCACTCCCTCCAAACATCAGGAAAATTCCAAACACAACAACATTTAAGAGGGAAGCTAAGATCCTCCTTATGAGTAAGTTCCTACCATAGACAAGACAGTTCTTCAGTAGCACTGTGGCATAGATGTCACCAAACAGAACAGCATTGTAAGTAAAGAGAAAGTCACCAGCGATACTAGAGAGAACCATTAACGGGTAAGATACCACGCCTGACTCAGGGAGGGAGATTGCATAGGGAAATTACACCCCAGAACTTACCTCATATGTTTATATATATATATATTGTTGTGTTAACACTTATGACTGCATTTTCACCTGCCTCATATCAGTGTGAAATGTCTGTTATACAAGATGTAACTCTAAACTACCTCATGTAATGTGAAGATCTCTGATATCCAAGGGTCACGTTCGCGCTATACAAAACTCTTTAAATAAATAAAAATAAATAAACAAATATGCGCATCCAATTTGGGGGAAACATGCTGTAGCATGGAGGTATGTTGTTGTTGAACCATGTCACACAGGTTACGATGGTCCTCTCTGAGGACACTTGGCCAAGAGCCAAGCTGTCAATTTTATCCTCCAAGGTGGAACATGACTCATGGATCTCCGCTAGTATTAGATTCAGTTGTTGGGCATGGATTCTGCATGAGTGACTGTGTAGGAGGGGTCAAAAGTAGACCTGGGTGGTGAACTTTGCTCTGCTCGTGGAGTTTGCGGAGTTTTCTGCACTCCGCACTCCGCGTTTTTTGTTTTTTGATGTGCAGCAGAGTTTTTTCCTCACTCGTGATCGCTAACTGTAAGATTGCAATCACGAACAGTAAGTTTGCGAGCTGCCACTCGGGTAGAATTTCAACCTGAGGCCAGGAATACCAGCACAAACTGCAGTTCGCACTGCACTATGCTGCTCGTGGAACTTCACAGAGGTTTTTTGGAACTTCGCAGAGTTCTCTGTAGCAAAACTCCGCGAACTATGCCCAGGCCTGGTCAGAAAAGTCCTGGGGTGGGCGCCCACAGGTTTAGTTCTTTCCATGACAGAGGCTGAGTGGGGGGGCACAGCCTCAGGCACCAGATTTTAAGGCTTTATAGTTTAGCAGGTCCGGGTCCACACCAGTCGCCGCAAGGAGGCCCACTAGGCACCCAGTCCCGGTTGATACGAGCAGCCTAAGGAGTGAGTTCACTCCAATACACCTGAGTAGGCCCTCTGGTCCACAGTGTTGGTCACCCGATAGTACAGACAGGGCACACCAAGCATGTAAGGGTCTCATGTCAGCATGGCGATCACAACTGAAATTGATGGACGATGATGAGTAATGTGCGTGAAGCCTCACAGGTCCTCAAGGTCCCTTGTTTTTAACAAGGGGACAAAGATCTCCCTCATTGAGTTGTAAATGAATGCAGGACTCAGCACGTTGTGATTCTATTTCAGTGCCACTGTGATGGTGGGGTTCCAGACTCAGCAGTTGAGAGCTTCCTTCTGTAACATTGTCAACAGGGGCAGCTGCACAAAGTCCAGAGGTCCCAATGACCAGCCCACATGAAGGGAATATACTGTTTGGTCCCCCAACAAAGCCACGGGAGCAAACGTAGCATGGGGCCTCAGCCATTATTTAGTCAAAAAGCTGATGCCGCCTAGTCAGGCTTCTGGGCGAGGTTGCCTTACTGCAGGCTGCTCCCCCAGCCCATGAGGGATGCAGTCACAGCTGATCTCTGGGTTGTGGCATGGAGTTAGCATCCCCAAATGGAAAGCCTGGGGAGGCTAGACCAATATCCACCTACCTGATGGCAGCCGATATCACAAGAGACATGTGGCATACAAACCCAGCGGCATGCCACCACTCGCTCAATCGCTGCTGATGCAGCTTGGCCTGGTCAGGGAGCATCCCACCTCCCAGGCCACATTCGTCATAGCATGCGTCTCTCCATTCTGGGTCTCAGGACAGGAGGATATCGACCCAGCTGGGCTCCAGTCATCTTGCACACTGCTCAGGCGAACGGGAAGCACTCGAGAGAATCGACTTCTGGAGCTGGAATCACTGTCCACCTAGGTTGGCACCAAGCTCCTTCAACTTGCGGCTGCGATCTTGCCCTGCTTACTAGACTCCTTATTTTTTACAAGGTGGTTCAGCTAATTTTTAAATGACTGAAACCTTTGACTTGACTTAACAAGATAGTGACTCAAGCACTTGCTGCGGACTCCAATCCACTCTAAGTATTAAATCCCTTTGTCACATGGTGGCATCTGCTGAAGCTAAAAGCTCTTTAACCCCTTCCATGCTCATGACGAGCTCAGTTTGTCATGCAGCACAGTGCACCTGTGCTCATGACGAGCTGAGCTCGTCATGACCACACCCGTTTTCATTGCTGTCCAGCACAGCAGGGGAAACTCTCAAGCAGCGATGTGGTTAAAGAGTCTAACCATCTCTGATGAATGAGAAACAATTCTTAAGTCGAAGGAAGAAGCTTTTTTTTTCTAAACAGGGTGCTTTTTGTCTGCCATGGGAAAGCTTGCCCCACTGACCTCTGATTGCCATCTTTTAGGGTCAAGATGACCTCCAAAGTGTGTTTCTGCAGCATTTTCACCGCCTGTAACTACATACATAGGATAGTAGGACACACACACAATTTACATGACATTTCAAAAGTCTTCCGGACTTGCTTTAGAAAACTCAGATTACTTAGTTACAACTCATGAATATTGACCAACAGCTGTGCAAGCTGATTTATGGCTATTCCGTACCCACATTAGGGGTCTGGTCAAAGACACACATTTATTTGTATCTAAGGTTTTCCTAGCGTTCTTTCATGTAAAGGTAGTCAAAGCCACCACTTGACTTATAGGAACCAAGGAATCGGACTTCAAAATACTAAGGGCCTGACTACGACTTTGGTGGTGCGACATCGGGTCAGCCCTGCTGCTGCACTGCCAAGCTGTGGTCAGACCACCCACCAAATTAGGAGTTTCCTCCTGTGTACAAGGCATTGTTTTTGATGTTCCAACGACTGTGACCTTAAAATGGGTACCACAAAGGGAATGCGTAAAACAGTTCCTTAACAGTATGGATTGAAAAGTGCATGCCATGCAGGAACTGGGGTGCTAGCATACAGGGTGCACATGCTGTGCCCCCTGTATGCATTCACATGCAGAGGAGGCGGGCCCCCTTTGCTTCCTCTCCTCCATGGTGTTCATAGAGGAGGAACCTCCTTGACACTGCCGGCAAAGAAGAAACCCATAATATTGTTGGTGGGGCTGCGGTGGTCCTGTCAAGCATATTACGGCCTCCTGCCCACTGCAATATGCTTGGCAGGACAGCAACACTGCCAGGGAACAGCAGTTACCTGGCAGCTGCGGCGGGCTGTGGCAGTCCACCCGCCTGAATTGTAATAGGGTGGTCGATAGACTGCCACCGCCACGCCCCCATGAGTCTGACGGTCCGTGGACCGCCAGACTTCTAACTAGCCCCTAAGTAGGGAAGGCACAGCAGACCAAGCCTGGAAGTCTTTCAGGGAGCTAGCTGATCCAATCTTTGCATAAAGTGTTCAACACATAAGAAACATATAATACAAAACTGTTCTTATCAGCTGGACTCTTATTTTTAGAAAGGGAGTGGGGTGACCTATTGCTCCAAGGCTTTGTGAAAGAATTGTCAATACAGCTCAACTGGCTTTGGTGAGAATTTGAAGTCCAATATGTACCACTAATAAGATAATCAATTAGTTTATTTAAACCCAGTTGAACATGGTGTGCTGCCAAAGAAGTATGAGAGAACTGGTATCATCTTGATTACATTTTCCACCTATTTTTATTGTTTCCAAAGTCAGGCGTAGGTGCTTTTGAGCAAACTCTCTGTATTTCTATTCCTATGCCTACATTTCACTTCAAAGGCTTCAGCCCTCCTAACATAAATGCACCAGGAAGAAATCTCTCACAGGTCCTTATGCCATTGGAATAAATAGCTGGTGAAACATACATCTTATATGTATCTCATAAAAGATTTCACCCCAGATATTGGGCTTTCTCAACATGTATTGAGGCAACTGTCTCGATGAAAAATATCAAAATATCAAAACTAGGGGCAAGATGTACTAAGAAAGCACTCTGTGATTCCCTAATTGAGAATCCTTGTGACTCGCAATTAGGAAATCGCAAAACGGCATGCACAAAAGTGTGTTGAACACTTTCTGCAGTTCCCAGTGGGTCGCAAATGACCTACCTCATGAATATTAATGAGGTAGTTTGCAATTTGCCAGCCATTAGCGAGTGCAAAAATCACAGTGAAGGTGGACTGCTGAGGTCAGCAGACCACAATGTCTGTGATTGTTTTTAAATAAAGCACTCGTTTTTTTGTAAAGCAGCCTGTTTTTCTTGAAGAAAATAGCATCTGTTACAAAAAGAAAAAGGAAAAGTTTTCTTCTCATTTATTTATGGCAGACAGGGGTTTTCTCGGGCCACTGCCTGTTCTTAAAAAAGGTTTTCGCATACATTCATACAGGGGAAGGTGTCCCTTGGAGCCCTCCTCCCAATTGCGAATGGGTTACCAACAACTTCAAGTTGGTTGTAACTGTGAATGTTTTCGTATCCCATTCTCGGCTGCAAAATTCCTACATACCAGTGCTATTCGGAATTAGGAAGGGATGCTCTAAACATGCCCCTTGACAATATCGAATTTACAAAAGCAAAATTAGGGGGCATATTATCAAGGGGGTTTATCTCTGCTTTTTTGGCTTTAAAAGCCAAGAAAGCAGAGATAAAATTATCTCCCTATTACCTAGCTGTCGCTAACACCAGTTAGCGACAGTTAGTGGGAGATAGCGACCATCTTGGGCCCCACTTTGCATTTCAGTGATATTTATCCCTAATGAGATGCAAAGTGGGCGTGCCAAGATGTCAGCGACTGGAAACAGTCGCTAACATCGCTATCTCCTATTACCAACTTTTGGAGATATTCGCGCTAAGCGCGAATATCTCCAAAAGCTAACACCTGTCCTGAGCAGTTCTTAGCCATGTTATCCAATGGGTGGTGGATAACATGGCTAAGAGCATTAGCTCGGTAATGCATGAATATCGCTGACTTTTCAGCGATATTCATGCATTGCGGCGATTTTTATCGCATTTGTGATAAACCTTGGTAATACCAAGGTTTATTTGCGGTAAAAATCGCCGCAGCTCAGCGGTACATTTTTGTCTCTAACCAAGCAATAGCGATAATTATCGCTATTGCTTGGTAATATGCCCCGCAATTCGGTAACAAGTTAAGGAGTCTTTTTTTTTGTACATGCCAAAAAGCATTTTACCGGTAAAAAACGGCCTTCCAGTGGTAAGATGGTTCATACATCTGACCTTATGTTTCCATGATTGTTCAATATGCAGTTAAAAAACAGGGATGGTGGCCTGCTGGACTCATCAGACCTCTGTCCGGGACTGCTTTTCAATAAAGCACTTTTAAAAAAAATGCAGTACGTTTTCCTTAAAGGAAAGCGAAATGCATTTAAAACATCTGGCCTTATATTTCCATGAATTTTCAAAATGCATTTTAAAATCTGGGATTTTGCATTACTATACTTTCCAAATAACATGCTCATACTTGCTGCGGCATTTCAAATAAAATATAAATCAAAGCTTTAACAATTTGCTGTAGGCTTTATGGCAGCTCTGCTTGAGGGCACATAAAACCTCATACTGACATTGAAAAATCAAGAAGTGAAGAGAAATGCTACATCATTTCTCTAGGGCTATTATCATAAATAAACAATGTAGCCAAAGGCACAGTAATTTCCTAATTCCATGGTTAAAATGTTGTTAATAGTGACCAGTGCTCAAAGGACTAGTTCGCAGTTTAGTGACCCTTTCTTTGAGATTTTTGCCCAGATGCATCAAGCATTTTTGGAGTCGCAAACGGTGCGATTCCTTAAAATCGGCCGTTTGCGACTCCAAAAATGCTTTTTGATATGCATCATTAGTTTTTGTACAAATTCGCTAATTTTGCGAATTTCTTAAATGCGATTGCATTTAAGGAATCACATTTTTGCGTTTCCTTAAATGGAATGCATCATTGTTAAAAAATTAGCGAATTTTAAAATTGCAAGTGCAAATTACCACGAGTTTGAACCTCGTGGTAATTTGCAAAATTGTTTAAAAAGCACAAAAATGCATTTTTAAACTGTTAAGTTACAGACACACATGTCCTTAGGACATGTGTGTATGTAACTTACATGTAAAAGTGCATTTCATGGGTGCAGGGGGGGGTCCTTTGGACCCCCCTCTCCACCCTTGAAAGGCTTTGTTGAATTCCGATTTCAAATTGCGAATTTGCAATTCCGATTCATTCCTATGGGCAGTTTAGCCCATAGGAATGAATGGGAATTGCGAATTCGCTATTTGAAAATCGCATTTTTTATGCGATTCGGTAAAAATTGCGATTTTTACCGAATCACAAAAAAAAATGCAAAAAAAATGATGCATACCATTTTGAGATTCCTAATTTGCGATTCGGTAATTTTCGCAAATTAGGAATTGCAAAACAGTACTTTGATGCATCTGGGCAATTGAGTGGAATCTCAGAAACTAAAAATGAACCTGTCATGTGAACGTTGTGATAGTGAATGAGTATCTTTAACTAGACACTGCAAGTGATGTGTTTCCTTCGTTTATTTGTGAAGAAGTGCCACAGTAAGTTATATGGCAGAACACCACATACATGTTATCGTCGATCATAACCAAAATACAGACTACTGTAGTGCAGGAAACAGTCGCTGGGGAACTGGATCTAAACATGGCCCTCGTTTGTTGCAGAGGGCAAGTTTTTCTTTTGGTAGGTCCTCAGAGCACATATTTTTACCAACATTAATAGTGTTATTTCTCCAGCTGGATGCATTACATTATAATTCAAGATTTATTTCATTGTGTCAGAATATCCTGCACCACACATACTGTGCTACCAAAAATGCTGTGAAGGAAAGTATATATAGTTTAGTATATTAACTTCACATCTGCATATTTTGACCATATGTATATATTGTAACAGTAAAGACATGTGGCGTTGAACATAGTAAGTATATACTTATCTTGACGATATTTTGTTAGTCAATATTCTATCTGTAATATTTTTGCAGAACAATATTAAGTCAAAGATACTCTGCTACCATGCTCTATTTTTATAATCTCTGAGTCTCTATTACTCTCAAAACATAGTAATAAAACTAATAATTCCTATATTTACATATTACAAATTACAATAGCTGCCACTACCATTAGCACGTACGAATGGTGTTGACGAGCCAAAAAGTAGCTTTAAAGGATAACGTTGCTAGTTACTTTACTGCATGATACAGCCTTGTACACCTGCCCTAGTCATGCAAGATGCTCCATGGCATTATGCCATGAGGTGTTACCTTTCCAATTAGGTGAATGCATTAGCCTTAACCTCTTTTACAGTGTAGGCAGTAGTTAGTGCTTTTCTAATGTAAATTAGAGTACCATAAAGCACTTCTCTGAATGGTCCGGGAGCTAAGTTAATCCCCTAAAGATGTTGGTGCCCCGTATCTGAGGCTGGTCAACAAATCGACACATTCAATATTAGATGAAGCACATTAAACTTCAGAAAAAGGACACACAGGGCCAGATGTATCAAGTCAAGTCAAGTAATTTATATAGCGCGCTACATACCCAGAGGGTCTCAAGGCGCTTGAAGAAGGGTGGGGAATTACTTGTCGAATATCCAGGTTTTAAGTTGCTTTCTGAATGCTAGGTGGTTTTGAGTGAGGCGAAGGTGAATGGGGAGTGAGTTCCAGGTTTTAGCTGCCAGGTAGGAGAAGGATCTTCCTCCCATGGTGGTTTTGTTGATGCGAGGAACAGCAGCAAGGGCTTGGTTGGAAAAGCGTAGCTGGCGGGAGGGGGTGTAGAAGGAGAGTCGCGCGTTGAGGCATTCGGGTCCAAGTTCGTAAAGTGCTTTGTGTGCGTGGGTTAGGAGGCGTAATGTTATCCTCTTATTGACAGGGAGCCAGTGGAGGTTTTTCAGGTGACTAGAAATGTGGTCTTTACGCGGGATGTCTAGTATGAGTCTGGCAGATGAGTTCTGGATGCGTTGTAGTTTTTTCTGAAGTTTTGCGGTGGTACCGGCGTATAGTGTGTTTCTGTAGTCCAGGCGTCTTGTAACCAGTGCGTGGGTGACCGTTTTTCTGGTTTCGGTGGGGATCCAGCGAAATGTTTTTTTGAGCATGCGAAGAATGTTGAAGCAAGATGATGAGACGGCGTTGACTTGTCTGGTCATCGAGAGTGAGGAGTCCAGGATGACGCCCAGGTTCCGTGCGTGGTCCGTTGGGATGGGTGCTTTTCCAAGGGCCGCTGGCCACCAAGAATCGTCCCAGGCGGAGGGGGAGGTACCTAAGATAAGGACTTCTGTTTTGTCTGAATTCAGTTTTAGACGGCTGTGCTCCATCCACTCTGCTACTTCTTTCATTCCTTCATGTAGGTTGGTTTTGGCGGTGTTAGGGTCTTTGGTGAGTGAGAGGATCAGTTGAGTGTCATCAGCGTAGGAGCTGATATTGAGGTTGTGTCGGCGTGCGATGGTCGCGAGGGGGCTCATGTATACGTTGAAGAGGATGGGGCTGAGTGAAGATCCTTGTGGCACGCCGCAAATGACTTCAGTGGCCTCTGACTTGAACAGTGGGAGGCGGACTCTCTGAGGTCTTCCGGAAAGGAACAAGGTGATCCATTCAAGTGATGTTTCTGAGGCGTTGTAACAGGGTGCTATGACAGACTTTGTCGAAGGCTGCAGAGAGGTCGAGGAGGATGAGGGCGACTGTGTCTCCATTGTCCAGTAGAGTTCGAATGTCGTCTGTTGCTGGGATGAGTGCGGTCTCTGTGCTGTGTTTGGCTCGGAAGCCGGACTGTGAGGAGTCGAGGGATTTGTTGGTTTCGAGGAAGGCGGCAAGCTGGTTGTTGACTGCTTTCTCGATGACTTTGGCCGGGAATGGAAGGAGCGAGATGGGGCGGTAGTTTTTGTGTTCGGTGGGGTCAGCTGTGGGTTTTTTCAGAAGGGCGCTGAGTTCGGCGTGTTTCCAGCTTTCCGGGAAGGTGGCGGTGTTGAGGGAGCAGTTGATGACGTCTCGGAGGTGTGGTGCTATGATGGAGTCTGCTTTGTTGAAGATGTGGTGAGGGCATGGGTCAGTTGGGGATCCTGAGTGGATTGAGTTCATCAGGCGGATGGTGTCCTCCGTGGAGATTGGGTTCCAGTCATTAAGGATGTTCAAAGGGGGTGAAGGTTTGGCATACGGTTGGGAGGGTTGGTCTCCGGTTTGGTTGTCGAAGCTGTTGTGGATGTCTGCGATTTTGTCGTGGAAGAACGAAGCTAAGGAGTCGCAAAGGGTTTGAGAGGGAGTGATGTCGTTGGAGTTGGCAGTGGGGTTGGTAAATTCTTTGACGATGTTGAATAATTCCTTGCTGTTGTGGACGTTGTTGTCAAGTCTGTCTTTGAATGCGGCTTTCTTGGCTGTCCGGATCAGTTGGTGGTGTAAACGGGTGGCGTTTTTGAAGGCGTCCATGGTGCTGTTGTTTGGGTCTTTTTTCCAAGCCTTCTCAAGGGAGCGACAAAGTTTCTTGGATTTCTTAAGATCATCGTTGAACCAGGGGGCGTTTTTGCTGCCTAGTTTGATTCGACGTTTTTTCAAAGGTGCTAGGTTGTCGGCGCTGATGGTTAGCCATTGAGTGAGGTTAATGGCTGCTTGGTCGGGGTTCGATGAGTGGGCAGGGAGGTTTTGAAGAAGCGATGAGGAGATCTGGTCGATGGTGATTTTGTTCCAGTTTCTTCGCAGAGTAGGTTGAGGATGGATGTGGGTTGTGGTTTTTTTGTAGACAAAGTGAACGCAGCTGTGGTCCGTCCAGTGGAGAGTTGTGGTGTGACTGAAGGAGATATGTTTGCTGGAGGTGAAGATAGGGTCGAGTGTGTGTCCTGCATAGTGGGTGGAGGTGTTAACTAGTTGTTTGAGTCCGATGTTAGCGAGATTGTCCAGAAGCGTGGTGGTGTTGTTGTCGTTGTTCTTTTCAAGGTGGTAATTGAGGTCTCCTAGTAGAATGTAGTCCTCGGAGGGGAGGGCGTGAGGGGTGATGAAGTCGGTGATGTCTTCACTGAATTGTGATTGGGGTCCTGGCGGTCTGTAGAGGAGGGTGCCTCTGAGTGTGGTCTTGGGGTCGGTGTGGATCTGGAAGTGGAGGTGTTCGGCGCTAGCGAGGTTGACGTCTGAGCTGGTTGAAATGCGAATGGAATTCTTATGGACGATGGCGATGCCTCCTCCTGTTTGGTTAGTGCGGTCTTTTTGGATGACCTTGTAGCCTTCCGGGATGGCTATGGTGATGTCTGGAGCTGATGAGGCATTCATCCAGGTTTCTGTTAGGAAGGCGACATCTGAAGAGATGGTGTCTAGTAGATTCCAAAGGTCGATGGCATGTCTGTGGACCGAGCGGGTGTTAAGCAGGATGCATTTAAGGTGGTTGGTGTCGGATCTCTGTTTGGTGTTTGTGGATGTGGAGTTGGTCTTGGTGCCGTCAAACTTGCAGGAGTTGCATGTAAAGGGTCCATGGGTATGTCCAGGTGCGGCTTGGGCGCAATTGGGGAGACGGCCGGGGTTTAGTGCTAAGAGAGTGGAGGCGTCGTATGTAATGCGGGTGGGCTTAGCATTGCGGGGACCAGGGGGTCTCACGCTGGGCGGGGCCAGGCGCGGACGAGCGTAGACGGGCTTACCTTTGGCGCACCTTCGGCGTGCATGGGGCGCGATCGCTGCGCGTTAACGCTGCACGTAAAAGCATCTGTCATATATGGATAGTGCAGGGGGAGGGGGGAGGTAGGGTCAGCTGGGAGGCGGGGCGGAGGTCAGGGCAGGGAGGGACAGCAACAAAGCACAAAATGGCAGCAGGACAGTAAACAAACCTGAAATGGAGGAACAGCCTGAACGCGACGCTATGCACAAAATAAACAGATGTGTCCAAGCACAAGACTATCCTCCTGGCTGCGCGTTTTCAAATAGTGGCACGACGCTAATTATTTACTGTGCAGTAATTGGTTCCAAAGCGTCTAAACGATCTCAAGCGCTACGAGTATTGATTAATGCAGACGAGCGGCTGAAATGTATTAATGCTCGTGGGCGCTGCGAGGTCAATACAGTAATGGCGCGCTGCGTTTACACAGCTGATTGAAATGTGATATGCTCCTGGGCGCTGCGAGGTCTCTACAGTAATGGCGCGCTACGTTTACACAGCTGATTGAAATGCGATATGCAACAAATGGCAGACAGTCAGGACAGTGCCGAGTCAAGAGGGGAGATGTATGACCATTCGCTTTTGCGACTCACAAATTGCAAAAAATTGCAAGTCGCAATTTGGGAGTCGCAAAAGCCAATTTACCACAGTGTCAGAGTCACTGTTATCAATTCCCAATGGGGTCGCAAAATGCGGGGCTGATGAATATTAATGAGCCACTGACAATTTGCGACCATATTGGGAATAGCTGGCCCTCCCAGGAATAGTGGCCTGCTGGGCTCAGCAAACCTCCATGTCTGAGACTGCTTTACAATAAAGCAGTTTTTTTTTAAAAATGCAGCTCGTTTTTCCGAAAGAAAAACGGGATGCATTTAAAAAAAGAAAAGAAATGTTTTTGTTTAATTTTTTAAGGGCAGGTAGAGGTCCCTGGGACCACTGCCTGCCCTCCAAAAATAGAGCCAGTCACAAAGGGGAAAGGGTTCCCTGGGGACCCCATCCCATTTGCGACTCCATTAGAAACCTCTTGAAGAAGGTGGTAAATTGCAAGTGTTCTGCGACCACAATTGCGGTTGCAAAACATTCATACATGGCTTGTGAGTCACTATTAGGAAGGGAACGCCCCTTCCTAATAGCGAGTCGCAAAACACTAATTTGCGAGTAACAATTTTTGAGCATGCAAAAACTTGTCGTACATCTGGCCCAGAATGTTTAATATCAAACAATGAAGGTTTATTAAAAGTTAATAGTTTACAGAAGCCCAAAAATAAGCTTAGAGGTAATTTATGTTCTGAATTAATATGCTTCATGGTAGAAATGGGGGTCTCTAGTTGGCAGCCGTAGGTACCTTTGTCTAAATGGGACCCTTGCTTCCAGTCAGGGTAAGGGGGATACACTTCTAAAATAACCCCTGCTCACTTCCTTGGTGGCTTGGCACGAGCAGACAGCCTTATCTCAGAGGCAGTGTGTAAATCAATTGTGAACACATACAGTAATACAGTGAAAACACTACAAATGGACACCACACTAGTTTAGAAAAATAAGTAATCTTTATCTAAAACAAAATAAGACCAGACGACAAAGATTCACCATACAGTAATAAAAATATGACTTTCAAATGGTAGAAATAGTTCAGTTCAAAGCAAATTGCAGATGCAACATTTTTCACACAAAGTACCTTGGTTGCATTACGCAAACAAACAAAATGGGCCGCAGGAAAGGTGATGCGTCAGTTCCTTACACTCAGGGATGGTTATACATTGGTTCATTGTTCCCGGGGAGGTGAAGTGTTGGTTCCTTAGTGGTGCGCAAGTGAGGTGATGCGTTGGCTCCTTACCGGAGATGAGGTGATGTGTCAGTTTCTTACTGCGTGGGGAGGTGCTGCGTCAGTTTCTTACTGTGTCCCCCAACGATTCAACAGACTTGGCGCCCTCATGCGACAATTCAGAATGATGTGTGGAGTCTTGCAGCTGCACAGAAGGCCTTGCGCCAAAATCGATGCCGTCATCTCGGACTTCGGAGATCAGTGCACTCGATGAGGCGTGCAGTGATTTCTCGAGCCACGGCAGACGCTGCAATGGTTTCTTTGGCGATGCATCGGAAACAGGTACGAATGCATCACACTTCCTGGTGTTGCATTGATTTTTTCAGCTCCCAGCATGGAAAACAGTCTCTAGAGTTCCGAAACAACAGCAGACACATCCTTGCAGGTGAGAACTCCACCAAGGGAGTTCATGGGAGCTGGTAGTGAAGTCTTTGTATCCCTGAGACTTCAGTACAGGAGGCAAGCTCAGTTTCAAACACTTGGAGATATTCCTCAGGCAGGGGACACAGCAAACAGCGAAGTCATTTGTCCTTTCTTTGGCAGCAAGTAGCCAATGCAGGCCAACCCCAGACAGCAAACAGCACAGGGGCAGTATTCGTCCTCAGCTTCTCCGGCTCTTCTCTTTGGCAAAGGTTCCTCCTGATTTCCCAGAAGTGATCCAAAGTTCTGGGGTCTGGGTACCAATATTTATACTAAAAAATCCTTTGTTCTCTGGTGGCAGAGAAGCCCTGTGCTTGGTCCAAACCGGTTCTGTCCTCTCTGGTGCAGCTTCCTGGAAGGAGGTGGAGACAGCATTGTGGAAGGCAGGCCAGCCCCATGTTGTTGAAAAGAATTCTCATTTTGAGCTACATTAGCTATTATAAACTAAACCTGTATAAACATAAGTTCTCTTTACTAATAGCTTCAGGGTGTGTATGTGTTACTGTCACGTTAATTCAAAGCATTGAGGGGGCAGATGTGTGACCATTTTATTTTGCACCAAGCAATTTGCGACTAATTGTAAGGCGCAAAATAAAATGTACAACAGTGTGCTTAACAGTTTGCGATTCCAAATGGGGTCGCAAATTGAGATTCTCATTAATATTAATGAGCCTCTCGCAATTTGTGAGCCCATTGGAAATGACAGGTCCTCCCAGGGATGGTGACCTGCTGGGCTCAGCAGACCACTATGTGTGGGACTGCTTTTAAATAAAGCAATTTTTTAAAAGAAATGCAGTCCCTTTTTTCTCAAAGGAGAACGGGATGCATTTAAAAGAAAAAAAATTAAATGTTTTCGTTTCATTTTTAAAGGGCAGGCAGTGGTCCCCTAGGACCACTGCCTGCCAGTAAAAAAAATTTTTGCATGCATTTGCAAAGGGGAAGGGTTCATTGGCAACCCCTTACTGTTTGCGAATGCATTACCACCTACTTGAAGTAGGTGGTAATTGCAAGTATTTTGGGACCGCAATTATGGTCCCAAAACATTAGTACGTGGTTCTGAGACTCTTTTTTTTTTTAAATTAATGTTATTTATTGCCCAGAGCAGAT
Organism: Lissotriton vulgaris; assembly: GCF_964263255.1. Lineage (NCBI taxonomy): Eukaryota > Metazoa > Chordata > Amphibia > Caudata > Salamandridae > Lissotriton > Lissotriton vulgaris. The sequence goes on along the minus strand of NC_141698.1, from coordinate 934,650,179 downwards.
AGTCAATTCATACAATGTACACTAATCAATGATCGTGAATAAGAAAAAAAACTTTAGGAAAGACAAGCGAAGTCTAAAAGGATCGTTTGGTCAATAACATTATCAAAAAACAACAAAAAACAATGTTCCTACTTCCATAATTTCAAAGTGCTAACAGTGCTAAATACTAAAATATTGCAGGGTTAAACAACAGCATACATTATTGTTATTGTTTGCCTTTGCCCCTCAATATGGATCATATTCTTTAATTGGGTGGACAATGCATTCTATCTAGTCAAAGAGCCCTGCAACATTAAAGTGCAATAGTGACTATCCTTGAGCATACAAAAATTAAGTGCAGAGTGCTAAGGTACTAAATATCAGTCAGAGATTCCCAGCCATCAGAGTGCTTCCAAACAGTACTAAACTTTTTCGTTGCCCCAGCTCTCTTGGCGTAGGCCTCTGCAAACCTCTTTGTCCTTAGCATTTTGTTCACCCATTTTGAGTAGGATGGTACATCCTCAGACCTTCAATTTTGAAGGATTAGACAACGAGCCACTAGGGAACCAATCTCCTTGTATTTCTCTTTGGCTTTAGTCAGGTAAGACCATTTTTTTGAGATGCCAAAAAGACCCACCTTGGCCTCGGGGTCAAGTGTCTTATTAATGGCCTGGCTTATTGACAGAAAGATCTTACGCCAGAATGTTTCAAGTTTTGGACATGTAAAAAATATATGGAGCCAATCACCCCCACCTTGAGCCTGGCAACAAAAGCATTTATTTTCCACTCTCTGAAAATGTTTATTAAGAGCTTTTAGGGAGAAATAGCCCAACCATCGAGATAAAAAGGCCTTACTTTCTAGCTGGGCTATAGCCCCCCACTCCTGACCCGAGAAGAAACAGTTGGTTTCACGGGTTATTTTGGCAAGAACTTCTTAAACCAGGGGGGACTCTTCACCTTTTCTCAGTAAGGTGTACTAATTTCCCATCCCTTTCAATTTGGCTTTGTATAAGGCGTTAGCCTTAGCTGATGGCATCCCGCTTGATAACAGATTATATTTATTTATACAATTTACAATCTGGAGATATTCCAAAAACCCAGGTTTTAGTCGAGTATCAGATCTATCTAAGACCTCTTGCCAGGTGATTAATTTCCGTGAGTTAAGGGAAAGGCCCAATTCTCCTAGCCCGCAGTCCTTCCATCTTTTGAGTCTGCTAGAGTGGATTTGAAGCCCAAAGATTTTACACTCTTCTAGTTTCAAATAATAAAAACCAGAAAACCCAGCTTGTTTAAAAAAGGGCTTTAGTCTATAGGAGAATTCCCGAACAGTCTTGTATCGGGTCCTCTTTGGTAATTTAGCTGTTTTTAAAAATGTAGGAACTTGCGATCCAGACTCCTGGATCATTCTGTCATAAAACAAATATCTAACAGACCATTAGGTTCCAGTAGACGAGCTGACAAATCCAAGATTGCTGCCACATAATAAGTGTTAATATTTGGTAGCACTAGACCCCCCTGAGCGGTTCCCAACTGTAATATGGGCAGCTTAACCCTAGATGCTTTCCTATTCCATACAAAGTCCCTAGTCATCAATTCGATCTCTTTAAAGTAATGGGAATTAATCTTAAGCAGTACATTTATAAAAAAGAAAACAAATAAGGTAAGAATATACACTTTAATGAGTGCTACGTGACCAATCAGAGTTAACAGTAAAAGAGTTCACCTATCTAACAAAATTTTAATTTTGTTACGCATCGCTACATAGTTAAAACTCAATACCTGTTCAAATTGATTGCAGTCGTATATACCCAAATATCTAATCGCTTCTGCCTTCAGGGCTTGGGATTTTAAATTTAAGGGTAAAAAATTGCAGTCCACATTCAATGCTAAAACCTCAGTTTTGTTTTGGTTTATTTTATATCCACCAATCAATTCAAAATTACTGAATTTGTGTAGAACCTGGCCAAGCTTTTGTTTGTCGGTCGCAGATATGGTATTATGTCATCTGCGAATAATTTTAATGTCGCCATTCCTTCTATTGGGGGTTTTATTTCAGGATTTCCACAAATTCTTATAGCCAATGGCTTGATAAAAAAGGTGAAGAAGATGGGGACATCGGACAGCCTTGTCTGGTGCCCTAATTTATATTTTTTGCCCCTATAGTGTTTATTAAGAGCTTTTAGGGAGAAATAGCCCAACCATCGAGATAAAAAGGCCTTACTTTCTAGCTGGGCTATAGCCCCCCACTCCTGACCCGAGAAGAAACAGTTGGTTTCACGGGTTATTTTGGCAAGAACTTCTTAAACCAGGGGGGACTCTTCACCTTTTCTCAGTAAGGTGTACTAATTTCCCATCCCTTTCAATTTGGCTTTGTATAAGGCGTTAGCCTTAGCTGATGGCATCCCGCTTGATAACAGATTATATTTATTTATACAATTTACAATCTGGAGATATTCCAAAAACCCAGGTTTTAGTCGAGTATCAGATCTATCTAAGACCTCTTGCCAGGTGATTAATTTCCGTGAGTTAAGGGAAAGGCCCAATTCTCCTAGCCCGCAGTCCTTCCATCTTTTGAGTCTGCTAGAGTGGATTTGAAGCCCAAAGATTTTACACTCTTCTAGTTTCAAATAATAAAAACCAGAAAACCCAGCTTGTTTAAAAAAGGGCTTTAGTCTATAGGAGAATTCCCGAACAGTCTTGTATCGGGTCCTCTTTGGTAATTTAGCTGTTTTTAAAAATGTAGGAACTTGCGATCCAGACTCCTGGATCATTCTGTCATAAAACAAATATCTAACAGACCATTAGGTTCCAGTAGACGAGCTGACAAATCCAAGATTGCTGCCACATAATAAGTGTTAATATTTGGTAGCACTAGACCCCCCTGAGCGGTTCCCAACTGTAATATGGGCAGCTTAACCCTAGATGCTTTCCTATTCCATACAAAGTCCCTAGTCATCAATTCGATCTCTTTAAAGTAATGGGAATTAATCTTAAGCAGTACATTTATAAAAAAGAAAACAAATAAGGTAAGAATATACACTTTAATGAGTGCTACGTGACCAATCAGAGTTAACAGTAAAAGAGTTCACCTATCTAACAAAATTTTAATTTTGTTACGCATCGCTACATAGTTAAAACTCAATACCTGTTCAAATTGATTGCAGTCGTATATACCCAAATATCTAATCGCTTCTGCCTTCAGGGCTTGGGATTTTAAATTTAAGGGTAAAAAATTGCAGTCCACATTCAATGCTAAAACCTCAGTTTTGTTTTGGTTTATTTTATATCCACCAATCAATTCAAAATTACTGAATTTGTGTAGAACCTGGCCAAGCTTTTGTTTGTCGGTCGCAGATATGGTATTATGTCATCTGCGAAAATTTTTAATGTCGCCATTCCTTCTATTGGGGGTTTTATTTCAGGATTTCCACAAATTCTTATAGCCAATGGCTTGATAAAAAAGGTGAAGAAGATGGGGACATCGGACAGCCTTGTCTGGTGCCCTAATTTATATTTTTTGCCCCTATAGTGTTGGCATTCACAACCACCCTGGCTTAGGCGCCTTGATAGATGTTATTCAACATATTAATTATCTGAACAGGAATGCTACATTTTTGCATTACAAAAAAAATTGCATCCCAATTTGGCATTGACCATCCGTAACTAGAGTTGGTATTGTGTTGTTTGTTGAGAAATCAAGGGCCTGGATTAAAAACCCAGTTTTAGAAGACATTGACCTCCCTGCCACAAACCCGGACTGGTCGGGATGAATTAAAGCTTGGGCAATCGGGGTTAAACGTTGAGCTCATATTTTTATTATAATCTTAAAATCGGCGCTGAGGAGGCTAATCAGCCTGTAAGAATTAACATCCTCATGGTTCTTCCCTTTTGTGACAAAACTAATGATGATAGACTCCTTAAAGCTAGGGGGAACTGTGCCTCCCAGTCTAACTGTATTGAATAATTTTGACAAAAAAAGAACTAGTTCTTTGGAAAACATTTTATAAACTGCAATTGGGAGCCCATCTGCTCCACAGGCCTTGGCCCCTGAAATTGATTTCACCACATTTGAGATTTCTGCATTCAAAATATCACACTCAAGTTGGGAGATTTACTTCATCAAAATATTTGTGAATTTGGCCCAGTCCTACCTCATATTTTGTAGCATAAAGCTGTGAGTAACGCTCCACAAAAACTAGAGCTATACCGTCTTTATCCCATATAATATCTTGCGTCTTTGGATCAATGATTTCCGATATCAAGGATTTCTCCTGTTTAGTTTTTGTTAGCCCTGCAAGCATCTTTCCCACCATTTGACTCTCCTCATAAACTTGCTGTTGATAGATTCTGGAGCTATTTATTTCTTCAATTAAAAAGAACTCTTTCAAAGCAAGCTTTGCCCTTTCTAGCTGAGTACCAGCGACACCTGTCCCCTGGGGCTGAGTGCCTCTGGAGCTCATTGCATTGTCTACTGCCTGTTGGAGTTGATTAATCTTAACCCGCCTTTTTCTCAACTGAGCGGCTGAGAACACAACCATCTGCCCTCAAATGGCTGCCTTAAACCCGCCCCAAACTGAAAAAATGTCTGTCGTACCGTAAATTTATCCAAAAAAAACTCCAATATCCACTCTTTGGTTTAGGCTACTCACAGAGGGTCTTGCAGGAGGAGACGATCCATCTGCCACCTCGATCTCCAACTCTATTGTCACAAAGGAATGGTCTAAAGATGAGTATGCCCCTATTGCAGAGGCTGTATACCTTAAAGATCATGATATTAAGAAAAAGTGGATCCGGTAGGCCGTGTGAAATTGATTAGAGTAGTATGTGAATTTAGAATCAGTAGGGTTAGATTGATGCCAGGGGTCTACCAGCAGATGCTCTTGCCTTAGGGGCTCCAGAACTTTCTTTGTTTGGGGTTTCAGCTCTTTTTTCTTTTTGTTCAAGGTCTTGAATAAAGTTGAAATCCCCACCCAGCATTATCTTTCCTGGGGCCCCCCTAAGTAACTCACTGATCTTTAGTAGGGCTATAGTATCATCCACTGTTGGGCCGTAGTAATTTACAAAATGTAAGATCATTCCATTTTGTTTGGCCTCGACCCACAACCACAGACCCAAGGAAACTCTCAGAATTTGGCCAAACTCCCAGGGAAGACTACAGCAGAAATAAATAGCAACTCCTCTTTGGGCCAGTCCGGCCGAAGCAAAAAATGCTTGAGAAAATAAATCTAGGAAGAAATATCTTGGGAAGGTTCGTTTTTTAATGAGTTTCCTGTAGGAATACTACCTGGGGCGAGAAGGACACTAGCCACCTAATTAAGGCTCCATACTTTTGATTTGTTTAATATCCCATTAACATTGATTGAGATAATACAGCACTTACTAGTAATTTTTACCATATTTCCAAAAACTCAAGAGAAGAGCACTAAAAGAAAAATTCTTAAGCACTCCGATTATCCTAAGGGTCTTTACCCTAATGCCCCTGCCCTTTTTGCTGCAATACTATTTTGAGACCCCCCCAGGACACCCCTCTGGAGAGGTGAACCACCACACTAACCACCTCTCACCCCCACTGCTACTTTTAAGGGTGCCATGGTTCTGAACTCTAAACAACCTAGCTAAAGAAAGAAAGAAAAAACATCAATAAGTTCATTGGTTCACTTTGACACAGAAATCTCCTTGCGAGACCGTGAGCATCTTCCAAGTTAGAAAACATGTGAAATTTTCCCCTTACAAGAACACGCAGTTTTGACTGTTGAGCTATTGACGCCTGTGCGCCTTGGGCTTTAAAAAGAAAAAGAAGTTTAACAAACTGTTTGCGCCTATGGGCTGCCGCTGCTGACATATCAGGGAAGATTCTGCAGTTAGATGTTTAATTGATCGGAAATTGCCTTTGTTGTATGGCCTTAGCCAGGATCTTCTCGTTTATGCATTAATCTGCGCAGTTAACTAAGATGGTACGCGGACCGCTTGAATTTGGAAATGGATGGAAAGGAACTCTATGGGCCCTGGTAATTGTAAGATCCCCGCTGAACTCGGGGAGAAGTTTTTGTTTAATGAAGGATTCCACCCATTGCGGCACCTGGACGCCTTCACTTTGAGCTACATTAGCGATTATATACTAAACCTGAATAAACATAAGTTCTCTTTAGTAATAGCTTCAGGGTGCGTATGTGTTACTGACATGTTAATTCAAAGCCAGATGTATGATCATTTTATTTTGCGCCAAGCAATTTGCGACTAATTGTGAGGCACAAAATAAAATGTACAACAGTGTGCTTAATACTGTTTGCGATTCCCAATGTGGTCGCAAATTGAGAGGCTCATTAATATTAATCAGCCTTTCACAATTTGGAGCCCATTGGAAAAGACAGGACCTCCCAGGGATGGTGGCATGCTGGGCTCAGAAGACCACCATGTGTGGGACTGCTTTTAAATAAATCAATTTTATTTTAAAATGCAGTCTATTTTCCTTAAAGGAGAACGGGACACATTTAAAAAAAAAATGTTCAATTTTTTAACGGCAGGTAGTGGTCTCCTGGGACCACTGTCTGCCCTTAAAAAATATTTTCGCATGCATTTGCAAAGAGGAAGGGGTCCCCTGGCGATGCTGTCCTGTTAGCGAATGCATTACCACCTACTTGAAGCAGGTGGTACTTGCAAGTGGTTTGGGACTGCAATTGCGGTTCGAAATATTAGTACATGGTTCTCAAACTCGCTATTTGGAACGGAATGCCCCTTCCAAATAGCGAGTCGCTGAATAGGCTTAGTACATGGCCCATGATGTTTTTACATGTGCAAACGGGTTCGGAAACCTGTTTGTGCATGCAAAAACGGGTCGTACATCTGGACCTTAATATCTATAAAGATTTTCTCACAGTCAATGCGCATCAGTGATTATCTTCCTAAAGAGTACATTCAGTCCGGCATCCTACTTGTAATGCTGTCACTTTTTTGCGGTCCGTAGCTACTGAACCTATGTGTTCCATTTAGTTTAAGGCAAAGTAGCTGCCACTTTCATGAAACTTTACAGGTTTGTTGGCTTTTTCCTGCGTAGTGATTCTTTGTGGGAGGGAGGGGGGAGAGAGAGAGAGAGAGAGAGAGAGAGAGAGAGAGAGAGACTAGGAATTAGGAAAGATCCTGGAAAAGATTGGTTAATACACGCCTAAAATCACAATAAATCATGCACAGGAAATGTATTAAAGTTTACAATTAAATTACTGCCGCTTACAACTAAAATACCCATCAATTAAGGCATTGTATTAAATATGTAAAAACCAGATGGATACTTGCTAGAAAGTTTCCCAAAATGCATTACACAATTAATCAACCTTTTCTGTAAAGTCTCTAGAAATTCAACACAATGTCTCAATAAATGCAATTCTCAGTTCTGGGACTGCTTTCATTTGAGACCCTCGCGAGGCAGGTGGTGTCTATGTGCCTTTAAGTGTAGCTGGAGGCACTGAAGCTTAGCTGTTGGTCATCATGTTTGATGCTTCCACCTGGAACATTTTTTGTTTTTCACAAACAGACTCTTAAAGCAGGAGCTTGTTACTGAAAACAAAAAAAAATATTGCACTAACTTAGAGTTCTCCACGAGTATCTCGGCTTTAATGTAAAAAAAATTTTTTCAAAATGATATTTATTTTATGTATATTTTGACTCTATAACATAACTTTAACATGTAGTTCAACTCGAATGCTTACATTTTGCAGCTATGCATAATGTCATAACGTAAAGTTAGTAATCAGAAGTTACTTTTTGGCCATGCTCGAATGAGCCTTTGGTCCTAAAAGTTATGGCCTATCTGACTGGTCAACCCAATGTGTAGATTCCATTCCGTTACTTAGTCTATTATGCATGTGCGGGTCCCAAAAATCTCGCAGATGTGTCTTGGCTTGTATTTGCTCACTGTGGGGCATATTATCAAGGACGGCATTAAAATTATCGCCGGTTTAGTGGCAGAAAACTGCCGCTAAAGCGGCAATAATGGGCTTCATAATATGCCCTGGAGAATTCCAATAGAAGTCCATGTTCACACCAGAACATGATCTTCTATTGGAATTCTCAAGGGCATATTATCAAGCCCAGTATCGCGGCTTTAGCTACAGTTTTCTGTTGCTAAACTGGCGATAATGTTTAACACCGTTCTTGATAATATGCCCCTGTATTCTCCCATTGGTATGCTGATGTGTCTAATCTAGGCGCTTTGGTAGTGATCCAGACCACTGCCACCTGCAAGTTCGCCTGCAGTAGAGCCAGGGTACACTTCTCCGTTCTAGATCTGGAACCTCCTCTGTGATTCCCTGTGAAGACATCTCTGGTGTGGGTTTGAAATAAAGGGGCATATTATCAAGGAATAGCGATATTTATCGCAAAATGCGCTTAGTGCATTTTTTGTATCCCTGCCTATCGCTGGATATGTTAGCGGAGAAAACATGCTATTAGCAACGTTTTTCTCCATTGTGCAAAATATCCATTGGATAAACAGGTAGGTCATGTTTTTAGCAGGCGTTAGATTATAGCATTTTTTTAATCGCTATGCCTGCCTTGCTATTAGGCGATAGCTGTGTTAGCAACGGCTTTCAGCCGCTAACAGTTTGGGTATGCCCACTTTGCATGTCATTAGCGATAAATATCGCTGACATGCAAAGCAAAGCGGACCCCAAACCGGTCGCTATCGCCTAAAAGCTGTCGCTAACTGCTGTTAGCGACAGCTTGCTGATAGGGCGATAAAAATATTGCCGCTTTAGCGGCAAAAAGTATAGCTAAAGCGGCGATATAGTCCTTGCTAATTTGCCCCAAAGTTCTACCACCGCTGATAGTGCCACAAACCTATCTGCCCAATATGCAATCATCTTTGGACAGATGCAGGAAATGTGCAAAAGGCGGCATTGCTTGCTTCGCATTTAATCACATACCTGGGGTAAAGTTTGCAATTCGTTCTGTGGTATGGTATATCGGGATTTAACATCCTAAAGTGTTTGTACGCAAATGGTATGTCTTTAACTTGTGCACAGGCAAGCTTCCACTTTCTATCAGATATTGATTTGCACAGCTCAGGTTCCAAAGCCTGTTCAGCAGTCTAATGCAGTGCTGCCCCAGTGCTAAGTGACTCATCGTGCATGAAGGAGATTGTCCTGCCCCCTTCACCCCTCTTTTAATATAGTTAAGATTGCCAATTCAGCTGGGGTTGCTGGTGGGGTGAGAAACCCTGGGAGCACCAATGGTGCCTCGTGTCAGAGTGAGATTGGCAGTGGTGCAGCTTCACCAATTTCTAAATAATCCTATAAACGGAGAAACACCCCTCCTGGAAACAAATCACCTTTTTCTAGTAATGGTGAAAGTAGTGGGTTATTATCTATCACTACCCAGGAAGAATATGGTATGGGTACTCCCATTTATTTAGCTATCGATGTAATTTTTTTGTATGCTTTTGTGACCAGTAGGCTTTTTTGGGTGGTTCAGAACAGAAAAAAAGTGCATCGGTGCGACCATCCTAATTGGGGCAGACATTCGGATATTTATCAATCACTAGGACTATGGTGGAAGGGCTGTTGGAGAAATGGTTCTATTGATGGAGGAAGAAGAGACTCCATCCATGGAAACCTGGGGGCATATTACCAAGCAATAGCGATAATTATCGCTATTGCTTGGTTAGAGACAAAAATTTACCGCTGAGCTGCGGCGATTTTTACCGCAAATAAACCTTGGTATTACCAAGGTTTATCGCAAATGCAATAAAAATCGCCGCAATGCATGAATATCGCTGAAAAGTCAGCGATATTCATGCATTTCCAAGCTAATGCTCTTAGCCATGTTATCCAACTCCCATTGGATAGCATGGCTAAGAACTGCTCAGGGCAGGTGTTAGCTTTTGGAGATATTCGCTCTTAGCGCGAATATCTCCAAAAGTTGGTAATAGGAGATAGCGATGTTAGCGACTGTTTTCAGTCACTAACATCTTGGCACGCCCACTTTGCATGTCATTAGTGATAAATATCACTGACATGCAAAGTGGGGCCCAAGATGGTCGCTATCTCCTACTAGCTGTCGCTAACTGGTGTTAGCGACAGCTAGCTAATAGGGAGATCATTTTATCTCCGCTTTCTTGGCTTTTAAAGCCAAAAAAGCGGAGATAAACCCCCTTGATAATATGCTCCCTGGTGCTACACTCACATATCAAGCTATGAGTCTGAACGAGGAAGCATCTGCCCATTGTCTGTATATGTCTTGCTGCCGTCAATCTCTAACTGACCCATGCATGTTCTGAATTGGTAGTCGCTCAAGCAGCAACACTAACATCTAATTTTCTTGTTTTATTTAACTTGATTTAGTTATGGGAAGACTAAACTCTAGGCACTTTTGGCTCATTTTTGTGCTAAACTTTGAATGAAATATGATGGAAAAAGAAAAATAGGAGTGGTTTATACTTACAATTCTGTAATTTTCCAGCTGTTCATATCTGCTATTTATGAGGGTTCTATCAATTTGTCTGTCATCATCATTTTAACAGTAGGATATGACATAGACTCAAGCCAGGCTGAGTGGCAAGATGGTCTGGAAGGGTATCAAAATTGTTCCATATGGGAACATTTTGGCTCATCACACTCTTAAATATTTCATTAGAAACAGGGGATTTCAAAATTCTTTAAGTGGTATTTCTTAAATGGAAAGCATATTTAAAAAAAGAGAGCCAAGTAATTCAGCTCGATTTATCTGGCCAAGTTTAAGATATAGTTGTACTGTTGAGCATAATTTGGATAAACAAGGAATTGACTTTTAAAATCGTTTCCATTCAACTACTGCATTTTTCGTAAGTAGAGTTCATTAAGAATGGTTCAGGATCATGGGACAGGCAATCCTTTTGGTTTGAACCAGAAGCCGGGGCACATGGCGCAGTACCTGGTGTTGAAAGAGCTCTGTGAACATATGTTAGAAATTGGGGTCTCTAGATTGCAATGACTTGCACCTTTGTCCAAGTAGGAACCCTTGCTTCTAGTCAAGGAAAAGGAGTCACCCTTTACACCCTTGGACAACCCATTGCTCATCTCCTTGGTAGCTTGACACAAGTAGAAAGGCTTAGTTCACAGGTAGTGTGTAAAGCATTTGTGTACACATACAGTAATGCAGTGAAAACCCTACAAATATAAACCATAGCAGTTTAGAAAAATAGGAAATCTTTAACTATACAAAAAAAGACCAAAATAAAAGAAAATCCACCATACATGTCTCAAGATATCACCAAAAAATAGGTTATTCACAAAAATAAAGCCTGTAGGAACAAATAGCTCCATCTGAGGCTATTACGATGTTGTAAAAGCTGAAAATCCCAAAGTACGACACAGACCGCGAGGTGCATGGCCCTGAGTCGCATTGATCCCAATGAACAGTACCTTGGTAAATGATGAAACCAAAGATGGTGCACAGCATCGGGGGTTATACTTTGTTGGCGCCTGGTGGGTTTGGTTTCTTACAGACCACAGGGGAGGTAAGGCATTGGTTCCTTACTGTGAGGCGTTGGTTGCTTTGGTTGCGGGCGAGGTGACATTGCGGTGGCGTTGAGGCATCGGTTCCTTGCGATGATGCGGGGTCAACGGATTCAAAAGGTCACCCAAGACAGGTACAAAGTTGAAGCAAAGGCGTTTGTGAGGTCAGGCTGAGGTGTGAGTTGGATGGTACATTGTGAGCATCGCAAGCGGAGCCCACGGCTTCATTGCAGGTAGCAGTGCCCTCTGTGGCAGCAGAAACAGTGGAGGCACCGGCCTCGGTGACGGCATCGGCAAGCATCGGGGCTTCGGTGTCAGTCGGGGTGGTGTGGCATGCACTTCCCGAGCAGAGTTCACGGCTTCATTGCAGGTCGCGGTGACGCTTGATGGCGTAGGGTGTTGATATTTTCCTCTGTGGCAGCTGCAACAGCAGTTCTAGGTGCAGGAGGACAGAGGGAATTATGCCTTTGTGACCCTGGGACTTCAGAACAGGAGGTAAACTCTACACCAATCCCTAAGAGATCTTCTTCAACCAGGATACATAGCACACAGCAAAGTCTTGGTCCTCTCCTTTGCAGAAACAGCCACTGCAGGCCAACCCCATACAGCAAATAGCAAAGGGGCAGCACTTCTCCTTCAGTTTTCCCAGCTCCTCTCCTTGGCAGAGGTTTCTCTTGAATCCAGACGTAATCTAAAGTTCTGGGGTCTGGGCCCCAATATTTACATCACGTTTTCCTTTGTTCTCTTGTTGCAGAGAATATCTTAGCTCAGTTCAAACTAGTTTGTCCTCTCTGGTGCAGCTTTCTGGCAGGAGGTGGAGACAGCATTGTGTAAGGCAGACCAGGCCCATTCAGGTTAAAGGAAATCTCCTCCCATTACTCTAAATGCAGCCCAGTTCTATCCAGCCCAGCCCTGACTTATCCAGGAAAGGCAGAACACACCTCAACCCCCCCCAGTGGCTGTCTACAGTGAAGCACATACCCAGCTCCTGTCACTCCAGAACCAGACAGTCAATACACAAACCAGCAGAGGCACACAGGATGTAAGAAAAATAGCCACCCTCTAAAAGGGGTATTTTCAAACACACAGTATAAAAATCACATTTACTAGAAGATGCATTTTTATATTCTGAGTTCAGGCATAATAAACTCCATCTTTCAATCTTGTCCCCATGGGAAGTTGAACTTGTAAGATGTTACAGAGTATTCTCCATTCTAACCTATGGGACAGATAGCCTTTCAAGAGTGAAAAATTAAATACACTGTATTTCACTATCAAGACTTGTCACACACACCAGTACATTTACTACCTTTCACAAACTGCACCCTGCCCAAGTGGGTACCTTGGGTCTGCCTTTGGCGTGACTTACCTGATGGAATAGGGAAGGTTAGGGCCTGTCAAGTGGTTGCACTTGCTAGGTCAACATAGCAGATAGACCTGCATGCAGACACTGCAGTGGCAGGTCTGAGAACCCTCTGAAAGGCTGCTTGTGTGGGTGGCACAATCATTGCCTCAGCACCACTGGCAAACACAAGGAGATGATGGACGGGGCGCTGAAACTTTTTAGACACTCACTCCTAGTCACAGATCTGGGTTAAATCCATCATCAATCTTTAGCTCACTTCGCCAACTCAGTTCAGACCAAGCTATATGCAAATCAGTCTTGACCCTGTGCCTCATGGGAATAGTCCAGCCCGAACTGCCAAGCCAGTTATGCCCTGAACCGGACACAAGCATCCTGGGACCGGTTTCTGAGTAACATCCATCATCAGCCAGGCTAGCTTAAATCCAGTGGCAAAGTGAGCAAGGGGCCACTAGCAGGTTTCAACTACAGGCCCTGGCAAAAACAGTGCACTGGACTTAGTAGTAAACCAAATAAGCCAATCTTGGAAACACCAATCCATAAACACAATTTACCTTCAGAGCATATGCACTTTATCGCAGTGGCGAAGTGCCCAAAGTCCTATAACTAAATAAAAAAGGATCAAAAATAGGAGGCCAACTACAAAAAGTCTGGGGATAAGCCCGCTGAAAAAGCCAGGTCTAACAACATACATTTTCTGCTCGATACTGAAAAAAATAGATGTAACAGTTAAGCAGAAACATAGAGTGAAGTTTAATTAAATAGTAAACATGGTAAGGGGTCCCCAGTCAATATTTTACGTTGTCAAAAATAATCCACATTAAAGTCACACTGTAGTTTCTCGCATAAGCAAAAAGGCTATCAGTGAACCAGAGTACCTGGGTAGTTTTAGTAAGTGATGTAAATGTGATACTTTAGGTAAAAACATGCTGAAGTGTTAATACAGATGCTTCCCTGAAGCTAGCAATTTACTAACGTAAATCGTATTCTGCTCAGGATTTAAGACACCGCTTTACACAATGTCCTTAATGAAACCAATTGCATCAGTCCTTTGTTAAAAAACCAATCACATTATTCTTTCACAATTTTGAAGTCTTTAGTATTGGAGATGATTTTCAAAGTAGGTTGTCAATTCTTCTAAGGTAAGGACCTGCCGCTGTCAGTCCCCCTACAAGTTGACATGACAGCTAGCACAGCGTATTTGTTTAATTTGTGTCAGCAGTAAAAGAGAATATCTGGCCTACATTAACCCAAGGTTTTCTCTTCCTTTTCCAAATGTTCTTTCTCAGAAGCAGCCTGTTCCAAGCTGTCAAAGCTGAACTAGAAAGACGCTGATATACCCAGCTTAAACATACATCAAACAGAAACAGCAGGGATCAGCCAATGCCTCTCGTCTTCATTATGGTCTGCCTTGACAGTGCAACTCTCACCAGATAATTATGTGAGTATCACTAGAGAAGGGCTTGGCTCTGCCCACATGTTGGGAGCCAGGAGTGCATGTTTTGATTTTGCAGAAGTTGGGTGCTTCCACAAAAAGTGCTTGCCCTCCAAGTAGGTGTGACCCTTTTGTTTATTTATCCAGCTACTCAGCCTGAACTTTCGAGGGTGCACACATGGCACTGGAATGCTATTAAAGTATCTTAGATAACTAGATAATTGATGTTGTTTTTCCTGGCAGCTTCTTCGATGGGAGGAGGGAAGTCATTAACCTGTGCATTGTTGTAGGTCTGAGTTGACAGTGAAACTGTCACATGGCCTTTTAACCTACATGAATATTATTCTATATTTCCTTGCTTCCACACAAATACATATCTCATTCTATTCTATTGCTTGCAATACTTCACATTAATTTACAATGTTCCTTTAAGGCCCGATCTATTGGCATTGCCAATGCCTGTCTTCCATTTTGTTTCTCCTTTGTCTCTGGGCTATCTGAAGAGAATACACAATGTGGAACTACTCATACATGTATTTGGGAGTGTGTAGAGCTGTCTTCGGCAGTATTCTTAGCTGTACTTGTGCATGCCTTTGTGTATTGGTCTGATAACATCTAAAATGGGATTAAAAAAGAGAATAATTATAAATATTCATATACAATGAGGTTAACTTTGAAAAGACTACACCATCTTTGAATGTTTACGAATGGGATGTTGGAAGTTTCACAAAGGCATGTTAGAGTATGTAAATGTAAAATAGTACTCATGAAGTACTACTTCTCCTACTCATAATTACTTTTCTGAATCAGCCCCTACATTACCCTCTCGAACTGACCTCTTGTAAATGCACCTATCTATTGGTATTTAGCACTAAGCATGGGCGAATTTTGCGAATTCGCGTCCTGTGAATTTGCGGATTTGCGAATTTGCGATCCGCAAAATTCGCGAATTTGCGGATTCTTGTTTTTTTGCATGTTCGCGGGGTTTTTTGCGTGTTCGCGGGGTATTTTGCGTGTTCACGGGGCTTCTTGCGTCTTCGCGAGCCGCTTGCATAGCGAAGTTACCCATGCAGTCGGTTATGGGAGAGGGAGAGAGAGATAGATAGATAGATAGATAGATAGATAGATAGATAGATAGATAGATAGATAGATAGATAGATAGATAGATAGATAGATAGATAGATAGATAGATAGATAGAGAAAGAGAGGGAAAGAGAGAGGGAGAGAGAAAACGAGAGAAAGAAAGAGAGGCCGGATCTCTGAAGGGCCAGATTCCTGAGTTGCCCCTACAGAACATACAGCTTTTTCTTTTTAGCAAAATGCATATGAAAATTGTGCTGTAAAGGTCTCTTTTAGTTTAACCCCTCCTGACAACTCAAAATGGGTGTATTTGCCATCCTCTTCCTTCTTCCTGTTTTTTATATCTGTAAGTGCTTCCTGATGAGGTTTAATTCCTTGGACAGGTGCCTCGTTGCCTACTTGTAACTATTCTCTGACCCTGCTTCTAGGGTCAGAGAATAGTTGCAAGTAGGCAACGAGGCGCCAGGAAGCAATTAGCAGCAGGTGTCCAAGTTGAAGTTCATTTGTTTGTAACCCTTTCTTAAATGGTTACAAAGAAATTAGGTTCAACTTTTGCACCTGCTGCTGTAACCCTTGCTTGGCTGAAAATTCGTCCCCGCTGATTCGCGGACTTAACAGCGATTTCGCGAGATTCGCGGATCGCGACATCGTGGAAAATCCACAAATTCGCCCGCAAAACTGATTTTACGCCCACCCTTATTTAGCACCCAACTTTCCAATGTATTCTGGGAGCAGGGCAAGATCTACTCTACAGAGCATCTTCCATGAGGATGCAAAATGTGCACCAAGTTGGGGACAATAGAGACAGCGAAATGTGACTATGTGTTTTGGGAGTCCAGATGTGTCCAACATGCATGGATATGAGTGAGCCACAGTGGGACTGGCATGGTATCATACAAACATCCAGATTGATATGTAGAGTGCTTCCAGGAGCACCAGTCTACAGAAGTGGATGGCATGGTGGGACTTTCCAAAGCTGCCACACTGCAGCCTGAGTAAATGAAATTGCAATAAATATGATATATTTTTTGGGCACCTCAACCAGAATGACTGGTATTGCTTAAGGTTATGCACTAATTCTCAAACGGTTCTCTGGGGCAAGAGTTGGACTTGTGAGCGCCTCTTGGCCTTGCTTCCAAGACTATTTACACCCTTGCCTTCACTTTATTGGAAAAAGGCTTCTAAAGTGCATGGGTTGGCTGGAGCAAGAGATACATTACAGAATGAGGTGCCAGAAATGATACATTTTGCATAGATTCATATACTAGAATTTGAGATGAGTCATGGCTAATACAGACATCTATGTTGTTGGTGTGCGTGCCTACTGTATTATTGTACAATGTACATAGTCACTGGCTTTGTCTTTGCTGTTAAGTATTGTTCTCTGCTCTACGGGCCCGATTCACAGAATGAACTTAAGACTCAATCCTAAACTTACTACTATTTTGGTATTCACAGAATGCACTTACTACTTTTGGTATTCACAGAAGTTAGGATTTTGTCTTAAGTTTGTCTTAAGACAAACAAGACAGACTTAAGACAGGCTTAAATTAGGATTTTGTCTTAAGTCTGTCTTAAGTCTTTCTTAAGTCTGTCTTAAGTTTGTCTTAAGAATGTCTTAGGTCTGTCTTAAGTCTGTCTTAAGTCTGTCTTAAGTTTGTCTTAAGACAAACTTTAGATAAAATCCTAACTTCTGTGATTACCAAAAGTAGTAAATTCATTCTGTGAATGCCAAAAGTAGTAAGTGCATTCTGTGAATACCAAAATAGTAGTACATTTAGGATTGAGTCTTAAGTTCATTCTGTGAATCGGGCCCTATGTCTCTGCCTGGTGTTTCAGAATCTTCTAATAGCATTTTTTCTCATACTGCTGCAGGACACATCGGATACTAATATAAATCTAAAGAGACTTTCTACCTGGAAAGAATCTGATAACTCAGCTAAGCGGATGAGCTTTCAGAAAAATAATAAATGTCAAAGTTGTGAAATATCTCCAATAAAATGAATAGTTAAACCACTTTTGAACATTATTAATTATACAAAACCTACCCAATGTGTGTACACAAGAGCAGTAGCCATTTGTGATGTTTTTTCCCAAAGCAAAACTACTATTCTGTGACCATCTTTATACTTTACTTTTAATTTATCATTTTAGGATACCAGATGCCCATTTCAGAACAGTACAATTAAAAAATCATGCATGGAATGGCACTCTAATTGGGGCAACCCCTGTAGCAGTGTACAACTGGGACCTTAAAAAAAACTTACCTTGAAAAGTGAAAAAATATGGGGGCAGCAGGGTGAGAGAAGTTCATGGGAAACAGGTTATCAAACATGAGCTGTCCAGTAGTGGCATGCATCTTCCGAGTTCTTACAAAAAATATGAACAAACAAATAAATAAAACTTCAAACAAGGCGTCTGGGAAGAAAGGAAAGTGATACAATCCTCTAGGGTGCTAAAGCCAAAGGAAAAAAATAGTTCCTTTATGTCAGCAGCAAATGAACGCAAATCATCCAATCAAACCAGAGTGTTGGAAAGTGGTTTATTAGTAGTGATAAGTAGGGACCTACCACTAGTAATGAGGCCACAAACACAAAAAACGTTAAAGTCCAGGTCTCAATAAATTATTTCCTTGCTCAATCCTAGGTTGCTGTCTTCAAGCAGGCCGGCTTAATTTAGGAGACAGGAGTGTAAAGCATTTAAAAACACCAATACATTGAATAGGTAAGGCACAGTACGCAATAAAAATCCAACACCAATTTATAAACATAGCATATATTTTTATGAACAAATAGACACTAAATATATGAATATTTTAAACCCTTCCCTGCAGCGCGAATTCTGCTGTGGTACGGGATATAATTAGGGGGCTTAACCCCTTTGCATGCTTAGGATGGCCCCCCGCCGTCCTTCGTCACGCTGGGCGTGTGCTCAGAACTGCCGGAGGCCGTCCGTACTCCACTCACTAATTAATTCTTCCGCACAGGAGGGGAATGTGCGCCACGCTGTGGAATCGGTGGAGTTCGGATGGTCAGGTACCGTCCGGAGCACACAAGGGGTAAAGATTAAAAGTAAAACTAGTGCTTAGAAGTAAATAGTCCTCCAATTTATGGAGCTTTTACAAAAGTTACCCAGAACTTCACCAAGCTTCCGGGTCATATTCCTGAAGTCCCTCTTCTGGGTTCAAAATGTTCAAAATACCAATCCAAGGGTCTAGAAGCTCTGAGATGGTGCTTTGGATGTTGGGGCTACGTTTCCCACAATGTACCTAAACAAATCCTTAAAAGTCCACTGGACGCACTCCAGGATGGCAACTTCTTGGTGGAGATGATGTAAGTTATGTTATGTTATGTTATTGCTTTTTGTACAGCGCACAGCTGGGCTCTATTAACCTGTAGCTTTCTGGTATTCCACTCATTAAACCTTGTGAAGTGGGCAAAATCCTAAGGGCTGTACTAACAAATTATGCAGCAGGTGCAGTCTTCCAGACTGCAGCCCTTTGGATGCAGATCAGGGTTCCAGCAGGCCAGTCTTTTTTCTCCTTGTTGTTTCAGGCAGTACATCTGAGTTGATTGGCAACTCTCCCTTATTTATTCAGTGTTCCTGGGCAACACGCAGGGGGGCTGCCCTGACCAAAGTGACGCAGGGTGCCACTCTCATGTATGACCACTTCTTTCAAAGTGTGGCACATTTGTGTCTAAGAAAGTACTATTCTTCCAGAATCTAAAATGGAGAAACTCTCTCCTGAATAGTTAGATCTGGCAAAGCAAACCCAATGGTGTGGTTTAATTTTCTTTAACACTTCCATCCACTCCACTCCCCTTCACTAATCTAATTACAGGGGCTCATGTATGGCTGGGGGTGCAGGATGTGGGGGTGAGCATGTGCTGTCCTAAAGTGTCCTTCTCTCTTTGAATATCAGTATGGCTACTCCATCCCCATTTTGCCTTTTGCTCCTGCAGCTGCAGTTCTCCACCCACAGGAAATCGTTTGTCTCTATAGCAGGTCACTTCACACCTCATAAAGACAGCTTAGCTCAGCCTGACAGAGGCTGGCCAATTAGGAGAGGGCAGCTGGAAGGCTTGATTTTGGCATACAAAAAAGGAAGCTCTACAGCTTCTTTTTTGTAATAGTTATTATAAATCTAACAGTGGCAAGTTGTTGGATTTATCATAACTATCATTTTGAGTCTTTGAATGACATTTTCAGCTCGCTTCTGTCAATATATATACTCAAATAAAATGGGCCCGATTCACAAAACTAACTTAAGACAAAATCCTAAAATTACTACCATTTTGGTATTCACAGAAGGCACTTAGTCATTTTGGTATTCACAGAAGGCACTTACTCATTTTGGTATTCACAGAAAAAATTTAGGAGTCCTAAAGTTAGGAGTCCTAACTTTACTACTCCTAAGCTGAGAAAAATCCTAACTTTTAGACTTTCCGTATTCACAGAAGGCATTTAGGAGTACTAAAGTTAGGCCTCCTAACTTTAGGACTCTTAAATGCCTTCTGTGAATACCGAAAGTCTTAATGTTAGGGTTTTTCTCAGTTTATGAGTAGTCAAGTTAGGAGTTCTAACAGAGCTTAAAATGTATCTGACTATTTTATTTTAAAAGTCAAAAGTATAGCTGTTTTATGAGTTTTTAATGGGACCCATGTGAGCCTATCAGAGATGTGAAAACTCAGGTAACCTTGTTATTTTAGCAGGGCCTGGACCAATTGGTAAGCAAGACTGCAACTGGACTGCATCAGCTTTCGGGCGAAGTCTTGATTTGGCAGTAAACTAAATTTAGGATTTTCAGTTTTTGTACACATTTTGCATACTGCGGCATGTGTTTTTTTCCATTAAGTTGAGAGGAGGCCCTCAACTCTCAATTGGCAACCCTTAGTGAAACAGAGTAAATTAAAAAACAAATCACATAACAGGAGATAACTTTTGCTGGAGTCAGAATAAGTGCATGATTCCTGACATTTCCAGTTCTTAAGCCTATGATTTCCTGGCACACAAAAATCTGATACTAAGGCAGGTTAAAAACAAGGAATATGTATCCAATTTTTCAAAAACATTTAGTATTTGAAAAAGCAACATGCTACATGCCAATGCATTGTGAACAGAGCCCTTTGAGGAAGCAAGCCTGGATTGCAAAAATGTCTTATGGGTGTCGTCCTCAAAGAATGTTTGAGTTAAACTGGGAAGTTCGTTTCCCCCTGATAACATAGTGTGCTGGAAATAATGACAGGTAGATCTGTGTGTTCATGCCTATAGGAGTGATGTCTCACACGCAGATAGACCCTGTTAGACCTGGTATCCTTGGTGTGGTTTTCCCCTAACTTTTTTCCTTCAGACCTCCTGTTTTTTCTGATTTTCTTTTTGCTGGCCTTACGACTCTGAGCAAGTTACCACTGCTAAGCAGTGATAAAATGCTCTCTCCTTAAAACATTGTAAGATTGGCTTATTCCAAACTGGCATATTTATTTACTTGTAAGTTCAATTAAAGTGACACTTCCTGTTCCCAGAGCCTGTAAATAAAATGCTAATGGTGGGCCTGTAGCACTGATTGTGCCACCCAATTGAGTAGCTCTTTAAACATGTCTCAAGCCTACCATTGCAGTCTGTGAGTGTGCAGTTTTAAAATGTCATGTTGACCTGCCAAAGTATGCCCTTTACTCACACACATGGGCAACTGATTGGTGAAGGATTCTACCAAAGAAACAACAAGGTTAGAGTGGGTGTTATAAGACAGCAACCAAGTACTCACACCTTTACGAGTCAATCCTACCTAAGTTATACAAAGTAGTCTGACATAGCATTGCATGGATTACTAAATTAAAATTAAAAAAATCACAGACAATGGACAAAAGGAAAGGTAAGCCTCATTGCATGAATTTACAACATGTAAAGTGTGTATTGTTAGACCTGACATCCCTGGTGTGGTATTGCCAAAACCTTTTACCTTTGCACCCTTACTTTGTTGAACTTGTTTTGTTGGTATTAGGACTCTGTGCACTTTACCACAAATACCCAGTGCTAAAGTGCTTGTTCTCTCTTCTCAAAACATGGCAGATTTGACCTACACCTAATTGGCACATTTGAGTTATTTGTAAGTCCCTAAACAAATGCTACTACCTATACCCAGAGCTTGCACATTAAATGCTACTAGTGAGCAGCAGCACCCATTGTGCCACCAGTTAAATTAGCAACCCATAACATATCTTAGGCCTGGCACTGCAGGTTGTAGCAAAAACGTAGACTTCCATGTAAACCTGAAAAAATACACCTCTTTCCAGGTCTAAGCATTCCATTTTAATATGTGTAAGTAACTCTTAATGTAGGCCCTAAGGGCTCATGGGGTAGGGTGCACAGTATTTAAAAGGTATTACATGTGGGTTTTAGTATTACATGTCCTGGCAGTGACAAATTGCAAACATTTTTTCACTCTTGTAAAGCTATCTCTTCCATAGACCAACACTGGGTTACCTTATTACCTTGATAAGTGCTAACTTCAGATTGGGAGCAGATAGGGAAATTATGTTTGCACGTAAATTAAGTGCAATGTGAAATCCTCTCTGACTGTAAAGTTGGATTTCAAATTCAGTTTTGGAAATGACATTCTAAAAAGTTGCCATTTTTCTGTCAAAATCAAATGTGCCTTTCTACAAATGTCCTGGGTCACATGACTGTGAATTGCTCTCTTGTTGTTGGCTACCTATTCCTTCCTGACATCGAGACAAAAAGGTCTGAGGTGTGAAGGGAGAGGTTTTATCTGAAACAATGGCTGGGGATGAGCTGTGCCTTGCCTTAATTACACTTCAAAGGTTTCTGCCTGCAGCACACACACAGGACCCTGACACCTGGGACCTTGGCACCAGGGACCCTGACTCCAGGCCTTCCTGTGCTCTTGCCTCCCTAGATATTGTGGAGCCAGCACAAGAGCAGGGGAAGAGAAAGAACTGACCAGAACCAGTTTTGGAGCTAAGTTAGGGAATTGCGCCACACAAAAGCTGGCACCAGTTTTAAAAGTGGACTTCCAGAACCTCTCAGCAGAACATTCCTGGACTTGTAGTAGATTCAGAAAAGGACTGCCCTGCTGTCTGAAGAAGAGGGACTGCCCTGCTGACTGAAAAAGGTGGAAAGAACTTGATTGCCATGGGCCCAGACTCTCCAGGGTGACTCCAAGGGTCAATTGGATCACCTTCTGTATAGCTACAAGGACAGAACAAGCTTCCAGAGGCCTCCCTGCAACTGCTCAACTAACCAGCACCAACTGGATCTACCTGAGTCCTGCGGCCATCATGATTTGGATGGAGCTGGAATGAGTCCTGGTCCCCAAGAGGTGCATTACATGTCCTGGACCACTTCACTGGCATCAATAAAAACGCCTACTAAACAAAAGGTGAATTTGCAGATGTTCTGGGCTTCTCACGATTGTGATGTGTCCACTTCATGGCTAGAATCGACCGCCCGTGACAACAACCAACACAAAGCTCCAGTGGGAGCTGATCTTCACACTGACAGTGATCATCCATGGCAACCAGCTACGCAAGGCCTGCACTGTGTGCCGGCAGCGACTGTCCACGACTATCAACCTTCAAGAATGTCAAGCTACAACCTGACCTTCACACTACATCAATGACCGTCTGTGATGCTTAACCTGCTCCTCGCACCATCAGGACTTGAGAAGGAACAGATCAACAGGACTAATTTGGTCCCGCTATCTGACTAGCACTCCATCACTGTCAGCCTGAACTTGTGACTTTACCACGGTCCTGTGTGACCAGATTTTTCAGTGGCACTTTGTGCTTCTTGGCATTATTTCCACCTAAAATTGTTTATGCCTATTTGAGGCATATTGTATTATGGGGTAAATAAAGGACTTCAGCAGCAGAATGGGAAATATTTGGCCTCATAACTGAAACACCTGAGAAGTGAGTGAACATGTACAGGTGCATGCATAGGTCCACATAAGAGGTCCAAAACTATAGGGAAAGAGGAGAAAAAACATGTTTTTATTTTATAAGAGTAGATGGGTCATGCAGGGGGTTGGAAAACATGGCGGCCGCTGGCTAAGGCGGTGCGCGCATCTGAAAAAGGATCTCTCCCCAGTCCCTGAAAAAGATCGCATAACGTCTGATTTTGTACCCGTTCCTTACCGGCTATCGATGTAGTGATGTAGAGAGTTCCCCCGGTGGTTTTGTGGTGAGGGAAAGTGGGAGTTGTGTCGGCTTGGGGCTCTCTTTCGTATGCGCCGGCTGTCCTGGTGTGGCGCAGGCTCAATGTGCGTGAGCCTGGTACCACCCCCCCACCTTTCTCCTGTAGTGGAAAGAAGCAGCCGTGGAGCTTCAGCGAAGCCGCAGTGCAGCAGCCCGTGGTCTCCTAAGAGGCGGCTGAGGGAAAGCTGATGAGAGGAAGGCAACAATACATCCTTTTTTTGACAGTGCTCACCCCGCGGAGTGCACAGCGCCGGATCTTGAGACGAGGGAAGCTGCGCTAGTGACACAGCATCGGCGGTCTGTGGTTCTCCTCCAGCCCTGGAAAACTCGGCATCTGACAGTAAGGAGTGGGAATGGGGAGGAGGAGGAGGAAGAGGCTCGAAGCCCACAAACTACACTAGCAGTACTCCTGGCAAAAGAGCTAAAGGCAGAAGGCGGGGAAGGGGATCAAAGAGTAGTACCACTGCGGACAAATACGGAAGAGGCAAGAAAGTGTCCCCAAACGCTGTACGAGGTCTTAATCCAGCGAAAAATTACAGAGTGGGGGCAGAGGTGGTTGTTGGAGTTGCAGTTGCAGTGGAGGAGGATCCCGAAATAACCGCTGCTGGGGCTACTCAAGAGGATATTACCATAGGAGGGCTACTTATACTATACCCAGTAGCAGCGCCAGCTTAAACACCCAGGCTGGGAGTAAAATAAGAAATAAAGGGGTATCAAAGAGTGCAACACGAATCACACCATCACTGCACTCCTTCTTTAAGGTTCTTCCCCAAGTCCTTGACATCCAACAAAATGCAGGGAAGGCCAGTGGGCCTGGTGAAAAAATTATGAGTAATGCCAAAACAGCCCAGGTAAGCGAATCAACCGGCTCAGGGATCACGGTACAGGCCGCTAAGTCACTGCCAACAGAAGACCACAGGGGTCCCGACCTGAGTACGGAGGATGCAGGGATAACAACCGGAGTTCCAGCTATGGGGGGAACTAGTGGGGATGGCCGCTTGGAGGTACTCCTGTCAACAATGAGGGGGGAGATCAAGAGTGCTTTGCGGAATCTAAGAGCAATCAAAATGAGATCAGCACGGTGTGTGAGACACTTGAAAAGAAAGTGGATGGCCTCTATGAGAGGACAGAAAGTTTGGAAGGAACAGTGGGGAAATTAAAAGCTAGCCTTGAGTCTGCAGTGATCAAGATTCAGTGCCTCCGAAGAGACGGGGATGCAATGAAGGAGAGGGTCGAGTTCCTGGGGAATTACTCTAGGAGAAACAATCTTAGACCTCATAAGCCAGTTCTTGTCCCACTTGTTTTAAATCACTACTTTTTTAAACGCAGTAATATGAGTTTCTAGGAGATGGTGGTCCGTTAGGTCCTATAGGCGAATTGGTGAGATGGGGTAGGAAAGGGCCATGATTGGGTTGCAATTCCGAACCTGGAATGTCAATGGCGTGCATGTGAGGGGTAGGAGACATAGAATCATACAATATCTGGGCCACACCCCCGCGCAGGTCATCGTCATTCAGCAAACTCACCTACTCAAACATGAGGTGAACGATATGCTGAAAATGCTCAAGTGGGTAGTCAAGTTTCTATGCACAGACCACAACACAAATACACGTGGGAGCCTCATCATTTTTAAAAAACAGGCTAAGGCTCAGATCATAGAGTTCCAGGAGGATCTCAGTGGGAGATGGCTCATTTCCAAAGTACGGCTAGATGGGAGGCCATTCAATTTGGTGGGCAACTATGACCCCAATCTCAATGACCCTTCACACCTGAACAAAATTCATAGTTATCTCATCACTTCCCAACATCCGGTGATATGGGTAGGAGATTTTAATCTCGTTCTAAACCCCACTTTAGATAAGTCCCCCAATTCCAGAGCATTGACGCACTCCAAATCCAGGCAAACCCTCATATCAATAATGACAACTTTGGGACTTGCGGATGTCTGGAGGGAGAAAGCAGGTAACACTCTGAGGGTTTCCTTCCAAAACCTCAAATATAATCATAAATCGAGAATTGATTACGCCCTTTTTAGTTACATCCTCAAAGATGCTCTGAAGGAATTGGTTTATCTTCCCTCCCATTTATCAGATCACTCTGCCATCCTTTTTACTTTAACCCTTTCCCAGCAGATCAGACATACTACCTGGTCCTTTGACCGGACGATTTTGCTAGAGGATGAAGTGATAAGCTTCCTTATCGCGGAGACCACCTCATTCGTGGAAATCAATCTAAACTCTGCTACTATTGTGACTGTGTGGGAAGCACTCAAAGCTTATCTAAGAGGGTGTATAACCAACCAAGCCTCTTACAGAGGGAAGATATATAGAGAAGCAATCACAAAAAAAGAGCAAGAACTAGCATTGATTGATCAGAAGAGAGGCTCCACCATTCGATCTTTAATTGACCAAGAGAGGCGTGAGGAGTTAAAGAAAAATTTGGATAATCTACTTCAAAGAAGGGTGGCTAAGAGGTGGGAGGCTAGCAAGCTCCAACACTTTGAATATGGGGAGGCTGCAGGCAAGGTTTTGGCCTAGAAAATTAAATCAGGCCAAGCCAAAAAATACATCAGGGAAATAAGGGTGGGGTGGGGGAGCCCTTGCTGGGACCTCCAACCTAGGAATTGGAAGTGCCTTTCAGGAATTCTTCCGGAACATCTATAAGGAGGAGATCACGGAAGACGTGATGGCCCGGGATGCATGGTTAGATAAGATCGGAATGCCTTCCCTTTCACTAGAACAAAGTGATCGCTTGGACAAAGAAATATCAGAGGCAGAAGTCTGTAATGCTATTAACCGATTGAAGCGGGGCAAGGCGGCCGGACCAGATGGTCTACCAGGGGAGTTGTACCGTGTCTTGGGTCCCGCTATCATTCCAACATTGACGGCCCTCTTCAATGATATCTTTATGGAAGGCGTAGTTCCTCCCGAGTCATGGAGGGAGGCAATGATAGTTCTGATTCCCAAACCAGAAAAGGATCCGACCGACTGTGCGTCTTATCGGCCGATCTCGCTCCTAAATGACGATTATAAGATCTTTGCTGCCATTTTATCAGCATGGCATGGGAGCGAAATCGGCTCAATAATACATGAAGATCAGAAGGGATTTATAAGGGGGCGCCAGCTGGCAGACCTTACCCACGATCTGATCGGCGTGATTGACATCGCCTCAACCTTCTCTCTACCCCTGGGTATTCTGACCCTGGATGCTACCAAAGCATTTGACAGGGTCAACTGGCCCTATTTGACCGCTGTAATGAGGAAGTTTCCGTTTGGGGAAAGGTTTCTCGAGTCATCAGCCTTTTATACAGGGACCCTAAGGCCAGTCTTATGATTAATGGTGCCTGCACTGAGCCCTTCTAAATTATAAGGGGTAACAGGCAGGGCTGCCCGCTCGCCCCTCACCTATTTAACCTATATATAGAACCCTTCGTGCAAGTTCTCAGAGAGGTGCCTAGTATCATAACCTTCAAATTTGGAGGGTGGGTGAAGCGGGTAGGACTCTACGCCGATGATATCCTTATTTATACAATAGATCCGGTTGAAGCTTTTCCCACAGTTGTAAAAAGGGCAGAGGAATTTGGGTGGATCTCCGGATATGAAATCAACGTGGGAAAGATGGAGATCATGACCTGGAACCTAGATAACTCACAGCTTACAGTGACCCCTTCCATGCGATACCTGGATATAAGGATCACTCAGGATATCAGCAAGATAGCACAGACCAACCTGGACCGGGTTTTCCGAGAATGCAGGGCACGACTAAAATCTTGGTCCTTTCTTCCTTTGACCATTCTCGGGAGGATAAGCCTGGTAAAAATGTCTATCCTCCCCAAATTTACATTTATATTCAATTCTATCCCATTAGCCTTTGATAAAAAACAGCTTCAAAAGTGTCAGGTTTAAGGAAAAGTGTGAGGCCAGTCAATTGGCAACTATTAGCATGGAAGGCAAGGAGAGACCGGATTCGAAATACGATTAAAGAAGTGAAAGATGGTGAGTCAGGGAGATTTGCTACTGATACGAAAGACATTGCTGTTGCCTTTCACAGGTATTTTGAAGAGGTATGTAGGGAGGATCTTTTTCCAGATAAACAGGAAATAGATAACCGGGTGAAGGTTCTGAATCCACTGTCACAAGAGCTTCAGGAGATATTAGACCAAGAGATAATGCAGGGAGAAGTTGAGAAGGTTATCAAGCAGGTTAAGAAAGGGAAAGCACCTGGCCCAGACGGGCTTCCTGTTGAGGTATACAAGGTTTTGGCTGTGAGTATGGCACCCTTATTAACGAAAGTTTTTAATGAAGTCTTTTTGGGGAACGCGGCCCTTCCTGCTTAGTGGAAAGAGGCAAATATTATAGTTATTCCTAAACCTGGGAAATCTCCGAAATACATGGACTCGTACAGGCCGATCTCGCTTTTAAATTGCGACTACAAGCTTTTTGCGAAGATTATGGCGGATAGGTTGGGTAGAGTTGTCCCACATCTTATACACGAAGATCAGAAGGGGTTCATTAAAGGCAGGTACTTAAAAGAGTTAACTTTTTCCCTTATATGCAGCATAGATGTGGCCGTCACGCATAATCTCCCCCTGGCGGTAGTCGCTTTGGACGCCGCCAAGGTGTTTGATCGTGTCAATTGGGTATATTTGAAGGTCTTAATAACACACTTACAGTTAGGGGCAAATTTTGGCACGGTCCTGGCGCGGCTGTATCAGGCACCTACCTCGAGGGTATTAGTAAACGGGACATTAACCCCGCTAATAAAAGTAATGAGGGGTACAAGGCAGGGATGTCCCTTATCTCCTCTCTTGTTCGATCTCTATATAGACCCGTTAGCTTGCAGAATTAGAGAGAAAGACTTGATTCCTCTGTTTGAGTTTCAGGGATGGGCCAGAAAGATCGGACTATATGCAGACGATATAGTTATTTTAACCCCTAAACTCCATCAATCGCTGGGCTGTATAGATACCATAACGAAGAAATTCAGGGAGGTCTCTGGATATCGTATAAATGCTGACAAAACCGAGATCATGTCTTGGAATTTAAAAACAGCTGATATAGCTTGCAAAACTGAGATAAGATACTTAGAGGTGTGAATAACACAAGATATAAAGGAACTCACTAAACAAAGTCAGGAAGGAAATCTCTTTGGCTATGAGAGGTTGGACACACTTACTGCTAACAATTTATGGCTGAGTTAACTTGGTGAAAATGATGGTTCTACCCAAGATAACTTTTTTATTTGACTCCTTGCCTCTTTTGTTTGAGAAGGAGGGGCTCATAAAGTTGCAAAGCGAGATTGGGTCATTTATCTGGGCATCTAAAGGATTGTGCCTATCTTGGAAAAAGATCAGGAGAAAACTTTTGAAAGAAGGCCTGGCTGCCCCAGACCTCCAGATTTATTTTTGGGCTTTTTTGCTCAAGAACTGCAGAATGCTTTTGGGCACTCCAAGGAGTCCAGTCATTGGTAAACTACTGTCAGCACTGCTCAGAATGGAGAAGATCAAGCAGAATGGATTTATGTACAAATTTGCAGACCCGAAATTCTTTAAAAAAATAAGATTAAAGGTGTTGAAAGATTTAGCGACGGTTTGGTACAGGACCAGGAGGGCAACAAGAATACCATATTTTAGTGCAATGTCACCGATTTGGGATACACCAGGAGCTCCAAACTGGTCCGAGGATGCGCTGGCAAGGTCACTAAAATTAGAGGGTCCTCAGAGATGGGGGGATTTGTTTATTAAAGGCATCTTAGCACCGTAGAGATATTGTGAACAAAAGTGGGGATACAATTTTTCCAAGTTTAAATATCTCCAGATACAAAGCTGGGCTGCCGGGAAAGAAAATTTAATCGGGCAATATAATGTGTTTGAAGAGAAGCTGGCTTTGGAGACCTGGATTACAAAAGAAGTGGCGATGTGGTACTGGTCAATAGTGGAAATGGAGGACGGACCTTTTACACTGCCGGAGACCCTGTGGGGAGAGTGCTTGCCGAGGATTGCTACAGAGGACCAATGGCAAGTAACTATGTTGATTCTTTACAAGGTGGTAAAACCCGCAAATTTAAGGAGAAACCACTTGTTCACTCTCCACAGGGCGTATTGTCTCCAAAAAAACTGGCGAAATTCAAAGCTGCCGGAATAGTGAGGTGTTCCAAATGCAGCAGCCCAAATGAAGATGACCTGCACATGTTTGTCACATGCCCGGGGACAGAGTCCTTCTGGGTCGCAGTGAGTAAATGCTTGTCAACCGCACTGGGCCAACATGTTGAGGTAAGCCCTGAACTTGTTATGACGGGAAGAACTGATTTACAAGGTAAGGGCTTGGATGACAAAGCAAAACTGATGTTTTACACTATATTGGTGGCCCGAAGGGAAATTTGCAGGATGTGGGTACATGCTGACCCTCCGTCAGACTTGAAATGGTTAAGAGCTATGAGAGCTATAGCGAAACTAGATATGGTTGGTCGGCACAAGAAGAGATACAGATTCTGGACTCCGTTCTTACAATGTTATGGGTGATGGTAAGGGGGGTTAAGGTTAGGATGCAAGTAAGTCCTATGATTAAGTCTCTCCAAAATCTAGGCGGAAACTTGCTTCAAGGAGGAACGGTGTTGGTGGCGCACCTCCTTCAATTAGCACTATTTCTACCATATGAGATGAAATTGCCCTAGGGCGGAACCGCAATAGAAAGGGGGTGAGGGGAGGCGAATGGGGAAAAAATAGAAGTGTCAGCGGGAAATTAACTCTTTCATCTGGAGATACAAAGCAACCAGACTGGCATGGAAGAAATTAAGAAGGAGGAGGGAAAAGGGAGGGCTGGCACTGCCAGACTTACAGTACTACGCTTGGGCATTCCAACTAACCCATTCAAGGATGCTGTTAAAAACACCTTCAAATTCCTCAAATGGGAAAATGTTTAAAGCCCTGCTAGTTGGGGCAAATTTGCCACTAGATGGATTTTTATTCAAGTTTGGTGATCAGAGATTCTTTAAAAAAGTGTGACTAAAGATTTTACTATCATTGGCGAAGGATTGGGTGCAAATGAAAACAATAATAGGGTTGGCCTATTTTTCAAACTTCACCCCAATTTGGGCTTCCCCGAATGTTTGAAAGACAGTCTAGCAGCCCCTGTTAAGGAGGCTGGGATCCTAAGATGGGGAGAACTATTAGCAGGAGGAATGTTGGTGGAATGGGAAGAGTTGTATGAGAGGGTTGGCCCTGCCTTAACAAGATTCAAATATATGCAACTGGCTAGTTGGTCCCAGGAGCTGTCTAGGAAAAAGGCTCAAGTAGGGAAGAACAGCTTCCTGGAAAAACAATTGGTAGAGAAGCAAGGGGGGAGTAAGGCGGTGGCATTTTAGTACTGGTCAATTCTGGAGGAGGTGGACGGGGACTTCACTCTTCCTGAGGAGTTGCAAGGTTTGGACATAAGTGCTCAAGGTGACTTATGGATTAGATCTTTCACTCTCCTGTATAAAGCTGTTAAGCCAGCGTGCTTGAGGCAAAATCACCTGTTTACAGCACATCAAGCTTATCTTTCCCCTTTAAGGCTTTCCAAATTCCAGCCAGGAAAGTGCTGTAATAAGTGCCTCCTCTCCGCAGCCTCCGATATCCATATGTTTTTGGAATGTCCTCACATAACTGCTTTCTGGGACGAAGTAAAGGTCACCCTGGACTCAATTCTTAAAACATCAATATCCCTCACTCTGCCATAAATAAGATTTGGGTTGGATGAAAATCTTACGAGGCCAGCAGGAACTTTTTTATTTTACGCAATCCTCCTCGCAAGACGGCAGATCTGTAAATATTGGGTCAACTCTAGGGAACCATCGCATGCGGGTTGGCTAATGTCCCTGTATGAAACATCAAAGGTGGACATGACCGGGTCCTGCAGTAAATGCAATCTCACTTTTCGGAATCTGTTGGTTCAGTGGAGATAGAATGATCACAAGGCCAGCCCGTTTTTTTTTTTTCCCCTGTGTCCGATGATTATGCCTATATACTCCATGGCCCTGGTTGTGGCATCACTCAAGAAGGTTAACAATGAACCTGGTCCAGCAGGCTTAAATCCGCCTAGATGGAGTAAAACTTCCTTAAAAGCATCTTCCGTTAATCTGGTACATTTGTTCTGGGCTTGGGTAAGGAGTACGTTCTTTCCCGGTGCCTAATGGACACCCAAGGTGGTTGGCGTTTTTTTTCCTCTTGGAACGAGGGTCTGGCAAATGAGGCCAAAAAAAAAAAGAGTAGAAGGGCACAGCGGAATGTACTGACTGTAGGAGAGTAGGGTCTGCTTCCTATGGTTACCCCCAATTTTTGCTGGGTTTCACTGGTTATTCAACTTTAGTATGGCTGTGGCCCTGCTAATCAGCCTAGCTGTACTCTCTCTTAATTGATATCATGTAGTTTAGGTACATACCAGATTGGGTACTGGGTCACCCTTGTGAGCCCCTGTTTATGGTACCTTAGGTACCCTGGGCATAGGTGCGCCCTAGGCCTACCAAGGGCTGTAGCATGTATTGTGCCACCCCTGGTTAGCCTTCCAAACTGACACCACAGGTCTGTACTTACAGCCTGGGTAAGGTGGTGTAATCACCCCTTACTTAGATATAGTATATCTATATCTACCTTATATATAGACACATAGTAACCTATAAGTCACTCCTATGGCAGGCCTTGACAAACCTGCAGGCAGAGTGCTTAGTTTTGTGTGGAATGTGCCCTAGCATGAGCTGAGCCCCTCTGCAGCTTTCAGAACCATCTCCTTATAGCTGTTCTATGATATAGCCATACCATATACTCTTAAGTGCATTATAATCCTCGCGGTTAATGCTAACTTTGGTTTGGCTTTATCAAAACATGTCTTGTAAGGTGTCAAACACTTTGGAATACTACTCCGTGCCAATTCTGGCGGTGGGGGTAGCATTCCACCCTTCTAGAGGGAGAAGACCTATAATTACTGTTAAATCTGGTTAAAGTTAAACAGAGCCCCAGCATCACAAAATGGATGCTGCTGCCACAGACACGAGTCTGCCCTCCTGCTGCTGGAAAATAACTCTGGCAGGGGAGGCCTGAACAATAGGTTTCCTGTCCAGGGAGGTGCTAGCACCTCCCCAGACAGGCTTTAGTGTATTGGGGCAGGGAAGGTTGCATTCAGTGAATGCTTTTCAGACACTGCCTGGGGAACACAAGGTGCTCCATGCATTTCCAGGTTCAAACAGGTTTCTGGGGAACTCAGCCCCAGCTCTGGTGCGAAACTGGACAAAGGGGAAGGGGTGTAACCACCCCTCCAAAGGTCCATCCATAGGAGGGACCTTAGAGTTAATCCAACCCCTAAACTTGCTATAAGAATAGAACCCCAGTCCCTAGGACTTTAGATTATCCTTGACGAAACTCTGCAACATATATCTTGGACCTTCGACATTTCAAATCGACTAGAAGATGGAAGAAATCTCCCTTGTGGTCAAGGAGTGACCACCCTGTTCAAACAGGCCCCAACTGCTTTTTCGATGGTCTGCATTATTTAGGCTCCTGCTGGATCCCAAATAATCTGTGACACAGGACATGGACTTCCAGACATCTCTGATGCTGGCCTGTGCTCCCAGCAAAGCTGAGACCTGTAGAGGACACAAGAGATGTGAGACCAGAACTCCTGGACATTCTGCATTTTGCAACCTGCACCTACTTCCCGAGGTATCCTGAAGTTGTGCATTGGGGTGCTTGAAGTCCCAGCCCCAAGCACCTTTTGCACTGAAGCTCAGAGGACCACACTCCACGAGTATCCCGTGGGCCCGCTTTGTGCATTTCAGCTTGATACGTCTTTGCGGTTCGTAGTCTATTGACTAGTGAGCCCCCACAAAGACCAATCTTCACTTACTTCAGCTTTCCTGGTTGCTCCAGGTTTTCTCCAACTCCTCTCCAAAGGGGGAGTTCCTCAGACCTTGCTGGTCTGCACTGAAGCCCATCTTGACATCCTGCATGGATTGCATTTGCCAAGGCTTTTTGGGTCCAATCCAGATACCAACACTGCAGTCAACTAGATCCTTTGAGGGACAGCTTGAATACAGCTCCTCGTTGTCGTCGATGTCTCTTGGTCCTCGTGGCTGAAGAGACAAGCTTCACCTTCTCACCTGAAATCACCCAACATCAGCAGGCATCTTCCTATCGCCATCCTGGTCACTGGCTAGTGACCCAGAATCTGTCTCCTCTGCTTTCAGGTTCTTCACATCTCTGATCCACCCTTGGATCCACCAGGACACTTTTCCTCTGGTCGCCTGCAGCACTTCTTCGCAGCTCTCCATAGGACTCGACGACGAAACCCGACAACCCAAGGCACATATGAACCCGGCTTCCCTGGGTGTGGTAAAACAAGTACTCTGGTGCTCCCGTGGGTCTTGACTCTCGCAGTGTCCTAGTCATCTAGAAGTACCCTTAAATTGTAACTTTGTAACTTGTTCGTTCTCCATAGAAAGTCAATGGTAACCCGCAGCTGTGTTTAGACACTGCATGCGTCTCCCGTGGGCCTCCTACATCCTAACCTTTGATGGTTCTAGGCAGCCCCAGCGAATCTACAGGCCCTAGGTCTGCTTTCTAACACTCACGGGATTCTTTTACCACTATTTTAGTATATGTTTTG
Source organism: Lissotriton vulgaris (assembly GCF_964263255.1). Classification (NCBI taxonomy): domain Eukaryota; kingdom Metazoa; phylum Chordata; class Amphibia; order Caudata; family Salamandridae; genus Lissotriton; species Lissotriton vulgaris. The sequence continues at coordinate 934,615,986 of NC_141698.1, read as the reverse complement.
TGAGGCCCCTAGGGCATAATGTACACTGTGCAACTTATCGTATGCAAATTAAGGGGCATATTACCAACAACTAGCGATAATTTTTGTCTCTAACTTGTTTAGAGACAAAAATTATCGCCGCACATCGGCTATTTTTATCGCAGATAAACCTTGCTATTAACAAGGTTTATCGCAAATGTGATAAAAAACGGCCGAAATGCATGAATATCGCTGAAAAGTCAGCGATATTCATGCATTATCGAGCAAATGCTCTTAGCCATGTTATCCACCTCCCATTGGATAACATGGCTAAGAACTGCTCAGGGCAGGTGTTAGCTTTTGGAGATATTCCCGCTTAGCGCGAATATCTCCAAAAGTTGGTAATAGGAGATAGCGATGTTAGCGACTGTTTTCAGTCTCTAACATCTTGGCACGCCCACTTTGCATCTCATTAGTGATAAATATCACTGACATGCAAAGTGGGGCCCAAGATGGTCGCTATCTCCTACTAGCTGTCGCTAACTGGTGTTAGCGACAGCTTGGTAATAGGGAGATAATTTTATCTCCGCTTTCTTGGCTTTTAAAGCCAAAAAAGCGGAGATAAACCCCCTTGATAATATGCCCCTAAGTTCCTTGTATTGTACTTTTATCTCTGACCTCATAAAGAGTGCAGAGGGGTTTTGTTTAGAATAAATACAAATATATTTGATATATACCTTGTGTGGTGTTCTTTTATTTGATCATTCAAGAGATTATAATTGGTAAAACAACTTGCTTAACTCGTCTCCAAGTCTTAGCCTGAAGGCTGCTCTGCACAGCTACCACTAGGATAGCTTTCTAAAAGGTTGAATTTATAACCTACCATCAGTAATGGTCGTTTGGACTGGTGCAAGGGGCCCACTAGAATAGTGGACATCATATACCAGGCCAACTTCTCACATTGGTGTCCAGCGGATGGGATATGAGCTTGCATTGTTTTACCAAATAATCTTGAGAATATCATTTGAAAAATCACACCAAGGTACCAGTAGGTACATATAAATCAAGCTTATAATACATAAGTTCTACTGAATTTAGAAGTTGTAGGTGGCAAGGGCCTAGCACACCCTGACTACAACTCCTAGAGATGTTCTAGTAGGAAACCAAGTAGTGTAGGTAGGTGCACACACCAAACCTCACTAGTCATGGCTTTAAAGGCATGGTCTAGTGTGCCTCTGCAAGAAGGCAACCCCATGCTGCCTTCTAAGTATGACACATTCTCTTCCCAAGAGTTAAGAGGTTTGTGTGCCATAAAGAAATTAAAGCAAGGAGAGAGTCCCACCACCCAACGCCTAATAGATATCTTAGTGGCAGAGGACTTTGCCAAAGCATCAGAGCCAGAAACCCAAGGTAGTAGGTAGTGGGGGGCATCCATCATCAGAAGAAGATCCTAGTGGGGTTCCCCACCTGCACTCTGAAGAAGATGAGGATGCAGACCAGGAAGTGGTTAATTAACCCAACCTGGAAGACACAGGGCTACCTGGAGATGGTTGTGGCCAGCCAAGGCCTCCCTCTATCCCCCCACGTAGGCCTACTGGTGGACCTAGAAGTGTAAGATCACCTTCGGTGGAATCTAACCATTCTGGTTCATCAATAGGGTCCTCTACCTCATATCATTGGAGAAGAAGTTCCCCTGAGAGGAGGGAACATGAAGCTAGGATGAAGGAAGTCCAGCTTAGGATCAAGAGGCAAGAAGTTGCCCTTGAGAAAGAGACCCTGGCTCTTGAAAGAGAGATAGCAAAAAGGAGTCAAGAGGGATATGGAACGGTATAGGGGATCGCCCTTCACTCTAACCAGTCAATCAACAACAAGATCCCTGTACCTGGGGCGCTAATAACTTAGCAAAGACATGAGTACACATTACTCGAATTGCGTTCATTTTTTTGCATAACGAGCTAGACCCCTGCTATCTATCGCAGTGTGGTATTGCTCCTCTAATGTCTAGTAGTCCCCACTCATTCTATGGTTCCAAAAAAATTAAATACTGTGGTCTCAATTCAAAAAATGTCCAGCGTGATGTCCCATAGATGTCTGCTGTATAAACTAACAGTGCATCTATCCACACTTCACCATATGTGTCCACACCTTAAGAAGAAAAAATGTGTGGTGGAGAGGAAGACACCTCACGGGCGAACACCCTCGGGGATGTTGGCAGATGTTACCAACTCAATGCCCCTTTCTCATCATCGGTTGTCTTCCAATCCGAACAGAAAACAGAAAAAATTACAACACACAAAAAGAAATGCGTGTAGAGGTGCAACATAAAGAGTCCAACAACATTAACTCATAACAGACAGAGTGACATAAAATCAACAGCCACACCCACTCAATTACTTTATTCTTCGTATTAGTGTGAGCTGAAGAATTAAAAATAAGGTTGGTAGCTTAATATCGCCTACCAGTACCTGATACCGACATGTTTCACTGCCCTGTAAATTTCGGCAGATTCATCAGGGTATAGAACACTCGGTCAATGCACCAATCTGTTGAACATCCGTTTTGGACACTATTGAATTGAGACACAAATAAAAACCAGAGACATGCCATATAGTCAAAATAGGTTCGTAGGTTTCCACATCAGTGTAATGGTGTATAGGCATATATTTAATTCTCATAATAGTTACCCCTAGTCAGCATGTGTAACTCATACCGGCTGACTGAATCACGATTTGACTCGATTAAAAACGATTGAGGTAGCAATCTAAAGAGGGTACAAAAGGAGGAAGGCGGATGAGCCCCAACATTTTCCAAGCTCAAAACGTTATCAAGTATGCCTAACCTAGTATAGCACATTGATGCCCTGCTTCCACCTGTAAAATGACAAATAGGGCGCGTTCCAGCACCCGTAATGTCAAGTTTCTCCGTGTCAATACCCGGGGCGTCCGGCACCCACTCTGTTCTATGCCTCAATGTTTCACATTTCAAGTGGCCCCCAGCTATGTATCAGCGCGTAGTCAAAAAAGGGAACTGCTCGTTGTTAATTATAGCTCAATGCCGCTATCTGCTCGCCCCCACTCCTCACCGTACGGTATGGAAACCGGGACCGTCTCTCATCCCAGGAACACCGCGCACCCGCCGGCGTTTGTTTTTAAACACCCCGGCAGGGTCCGGTCACCAGATAACCCGCGCATGCGCATTGAGGCATAGAACAGAGTGGGTGCCGGACGCCCCGGGTATTGACACGGAGAAACTTGACATTACGGGTGCTGGAACGCGCCCTATTTGTCATTTTACAGGTGGAAGCAGGGCATCAATGTGCTATACTAGGTTAGGCATACTTGATAACGTTTTGAGCTTGGAAAATGTTGGGGCTCATCCGCCTTCCTCCTTTTGTACCCTCTTTAGATTGCTACCTCAATCGTTTTTAATCGAGTCAAATCGTGATTCAGTCAGCCGGTATGAGTTACACATGCTGACTAGGGGTAACTATTATGAGAATTAAATATATGCCTATACACCATTACACTGATGTGGAAACCTACGAACCTATTTTGACTATATGGCATGTCTCTGGTTTTTATTTGTGTCTCAATTCAATAGTGTCCAAAACGGATGTTCAACAGATTGGTGCATTGACCGAGTGTTCTATACCCTGATGAATCTGCCGAAATTTACAGGGCAGTGAAACATGTCGGTATCAGGTACTGGTAGGCGATATTAAGCTACCAACCTTATTTTTAATTCTTCAGCTCACACTAATACGAAGAATAAAGTAATTGAGTGGGTGTGGCTGTTGATTTTATGTCACTCTGTCTGTTATGAGTTAATGTTGTTGGACTCTTTATGTTGCACCTCTACACGCATTTCTTTTTGTGTGTTGTAATTTTTTCTGTTTTCTGTTCGGATTGGAAGACAACCGATGATGAGAAAAGGGCATTGAGTTGGTAACATCTGCCAACATCCCCGAGGGTGTTCGCCCGTGAGGTGTCTTCCTCTCCACCACACATTTTTTCTTCTTAAGGTGTGGACACATATGGTGAAGTGTGGATAGATGCACTGTTAGTTTATACAGCAGACATCTATGGGACATCACGCTGGACATTTTTTGAATTGAGACCACAGTATTTAATTTTTTTGGAACCATAGAATGAGTGGGGACTACTAGACATTAGAGGAGCAATACCACACTGCGATAGATAGCAGGGGTCTAGCTCGTTATGCAAAAAAATGAACGCAATTCGAGTAATGTGTACTCATGTCTTTGCTAAGTTATTAGCGCCCCAGGTACAGGGATCTTGTTGTTGATTGACTCTTGAAAGAGAGAGACAAAAGAGGTGACTAGAGTCCCCTGGTTGCAGCATTATCCCTAGTATTAGGGATAGGTCTTATAACCATAGAAACCTAAACATGTTTGTCCCTCCCTATCAGACTGGGGATTTCATCCACAAATAGATCACTGCACTGGAAAGGACCTGCAAAGTGCAGAAGGTACCCCAGGAGCAGTAGGCAGCAATCTTGTGGCTCTCCTTTGCAGACAAAGGTAGAGATAAGCTCCTCACTGTAAGAGAAGAGGGTGCTGATTATTTCAAAGTCCGGAAGAGTGCTCTAATAGATGGGTTTGGCAGTTCAGAGATACCCAGAAGGCACAGACTCAGGACTGGACTGACTCTGCAGATTGTGCTACTAAGGCTCTGGAAGGCTGGTTACTGAGCAGTAAAGTGTGTGACTATACAGGATTGTATAATCTAATCATGAGAGAACAGATTCTTAATAATTGTCGGAACCAGTTGTTGCATCAGCACTTGGTTGACTCTGATTTGACCTCTCCCCAAGAGTTGGGTAAGAAGGCAGACAAATGGGTCAGAACCTGGGTGAAGCAGAAGGTACAGAACCAAGGTGGTGACCAGAAGAAGCAAGACCAAAAGAGTGGGGAGAAAGCAAAAGACCAGAAGTCTTCACAAGGTCCCCAAAAAGCTTCTAATGGTGGGGGTCCCCAACAATCCAAAAAGAAAGAAGGTCCAAAGAAGCCCTGGTGCAAAATTTGTAAAAGTAATAGTCACTGGACTAGTGATTGCACCGAAAAGGAGACAGCTCCAGCCACCATTGCCCCTAAGGCAATTGTTCCCCCTAGTTTAGCTCCAGGTGGTGGCTCACAACAGAAGGGTGTAGTAGGGTTAACCCTGGAACTGAGATGGGTTCTGGCCTAGTCAGAACACCAACTCAAGCTGTTTTGATCTGTGATGGAGGCATGGATATGTCCTCCTCTGTGAGTCGCAGTAATCTGGGCAAGTACAGACGAACTCCATTAGTCCATGAGAAAAAGGCGCAGGACTACAGGGACACAGGTGCCAGTGTCACAATGGTGATATCTGACTTTGTGGACCCTGGACAGATCATACTTGGTGAAACCGTCCAAGTGACCAATGCTAGTAATGTCACTACCACACATAGTATGGCAGTTGTTAATTTCTCCTGGGAAGGAGTAACTGGCCTTAAGAAGGTTGTTGTTAGTTCAGACCTCCCTGTAGAATGTTTGATTGGCAGTGACCTAGAGACATCAGCCTGTTCTGAAGTGGAGTTTAGGACACATGCAGAAATGTTAGGTATCTGAGCACATGTTCTTGCAGTGACTAGGTCACAGGTCAAACATTGCAACACTGAACAGGCACTGGATTCTAGAATAATGGACCAGTTAACTACCAGGAAAAAGAGCAGTAGGGTAAAGGCTGAGCCTCCCCCCTGCCTCAGAGTGATGGTCAGTCTTCTGAGGTAGCTGATTGTGAGCCTGAAGAAGGAACTGTCCTAGAATATCTTGAACCTGATCAGGTTGAATTTCTTGGGACGGGGGACCTTCCAATGCAGATCTGAGGCAGGCACAGATGGACTGCCCTTCTCTTGAGCCCCTCAGACAGTAAGCTGCTGCTGAGGCTGCAGGGAATACTAGTGGCACCCATAAAGTTTACTGGGATGAAGGTCTCCTGCATTCAGAGGGTATAGACCCCACGTCTGGTGCTTCCAGGAGGTTGGTCATACCTTTGGTATTCAGAGGCTTCCTTTTGACACTGGCCCATGACATTCCCCTTGCAGGACATCTTGGCCAGAACAAAACTTGGGACAGGCTTGTCCCTCATTTTCACTGGCCCCACATGTCAGAAAACACCAAGGAGCTTTGTCGCTCCTGTGTAACCTGCCAAGCCAGTGGCAAAGCAGGTGGCACTACAAAGGCACCCCTTATACCACTACCCGTGGTAGGGGTTCCCTTTGAAAGAGTAGGGATTGACATTGTTGGACCAATGGATCCTCAAACAGCTTCTGGTGGTAGTGGATCATGCCACCAGATACCCAGAAGCAATATCACTTAGGACCAGTACAGCACCAGTTGTGGCAGGAGCCCTCTTGGGAGTTTTCTCAAGAGTGGGTTTCCCTAAGGGGTAGGCGTGAGCGGAATTTGCTAAATTGACTTTCGCAAATTATCGCAAAAATTTCGAAAATCTCTGCAAACACGTGGAAATATTGCGAACACGCAGATGTTTTTTTCCTGCCCGTTCACAGTATTTTCTGCGTGATTGCAATGGAAATGACGTGTTCGAGTCCTCACGCTCTCCCTCGCGGTGGAGAATGACGTGTTCGGGTTCTCTTCTCTTGCTCCTTGTCGCATTAAATATGACGCGTTCGCGTCCTCACGCTCTTGCTCGCGTGGAGAATGACGTGTTTGGGTTCTCTCGCTCCTTGCTGCATTCTAAATTACGTGTTTGCATCCTCACGCTCTCGCTAGCGGTGGAGAATTAAGTGTTCTGGTTCTCTCGCTCCTTATCGCATTCGATATGACGTGTACGCGTCCTCACGCTCTCTCTCGCGGTGGATAATGATGTGTTCGAGATCTCATACTCTCGCGGTGCATGAGCGCAAGATGAATGACGTGATCGCGGGCGCGATAGCGCAAAATTGCTACCAACAATCCAACATCTTGTGGAGCATGCGAGCGGATCGGGAAAACTTGTCAGTGAAGGCAAGGTAAGGCAATTGCGCGCATGAGAATGTATTTTTATAGCCCGAGCATGAAAAACATTTCTGGTCCGCTGCGGGTCGCAGAATTTTTGGCATTTTCGCGCTCTCCGCGGAATGCGAAAATGTCAAATCATCGCAATTTCCGCAAGCGGAAGGGAATTTAATGTCTAGGCCTACTAAGGAGGTTGTATCAGACAGAGGTGCAAACTTTATGTCTAGATACTTGACTGCAATGTGGAAGGAGTGTAGAGTGAACTATAAGTTTACCACACCCTATCACCTACAATGCAATGGTCTGGTTGAAAGATTAAACAAGACCTTTAAGGGTATTATTAAGGGTCTCCCAGAAAAGCTCAGGTGGAGATGAGATATCCTGCTACCCTGCCTTTTGTTTGCATACAGGGAAGTTCCTCAGAAGGGGGTTGGCTACAGCCCATTTGAACTTCTGTTTGGGCACCCTGTCAGAGGTCCATTGTGTCTAGTGAATGAGGGATGGGAGTTACCTCTCAAACCCCCTAAACAGGACATTGTGGACTATGTACTTGGTCCCCCCTCCCGGATGGCTGAGTACATGAAAACCTGGAGGCCAGGCAGGAATTACAGAAGGCCTGGCATGACCAAAAGGCTGTGCTGACTGTTTACCAGCCAGGACAGAAAGTGTGGGTGTTGGAGCCTGTGGCCCCAGCAGCTCTCCAAGACAAGTGGATTGGACCCCACACTATTGTTGAACAGAAGGGAGAGGTTACCTACTTGGTAGATTTTGGAACTCCCAGGAGCCCCAATAGGGTGCTTCATGTCAACAGACTGAAACCATATGTTGACAGGGCAGACATGGGCTTGCTCATGGCTACTGATAAAGGACAGGAGGAAGAGAGTGACCCTCTCCCAGACCTGCTCTCTCAGAACCCTGATGATGGGTCAGTTGATGGTGTAACCTTGGCAGGTAGTCTCACTGACCAGCAGCAAAGTGACTGCAGACAAGTTCTGCAGCAATTCAGATATATGTTTTCACAGACTCCAAGTCAGACTACCTGGTGAACTCATGAAGTGGACACTGGGGAGAGTCTGCCTGTTAAAAATAAGATTGACAGGCAACCATATCATGTCAGGGACTGTATCAGGACAGAAGTCCAGAAAATGTTGGAATTGGGAGTGATTGAGCCCTCAGAGAGCCCTTGGGTCAGTCCAGTAGTCCTTGTGCCAAAACCTCACAACCAGGGTGGTAAGAGAGAGATGAGGTTTTGTGTAAACTACAGAGGTTTCAAAGCTGTCACTAAGACAGATGCCCATCGAATACCCAGTACAGATGAGCTCATAGATAAGTTGACAACTGGCTACTGGCAAATCAGGCAAGCGGATAATGCCAGGCCAAAGACAGCATTTTCAACCCCTAGTGGGCATTATCAGTTTGTGGTGATGCCTTTTGGTCTAAACAATGCACCAGCCACATTTCAAAGATTAGTGAACAAAGTCCTCTCAGGCCTGGATGACTACTGTGCAGGGTATCTTGATGATATTGCTGTCTTTAGCTGCACCTGGAAGATCACCTGATCCACCTGAAAAATGTTTTGGAGGCCCTGCAAAAAGCAGGCCTAACTATCAAGGCTATTAAGTGCCAGATATGGCAGCGTCAGGTTGTATACCTGGGCCACCTTGTAGGTGGAGGCCAGGTTCAACCATTGCAGAGCAAAATCCAGACCATAATGGACTGGGTTGATCCAACCACCCAGACTCAGGTCAGAGCTTTCTTGGGCCTGAATGGGTACTATAGGATATTTGTCAAGGGGTATGGTTCCATTGTGACACCCCTGAATGACTTAACTTCTAAAAGAATGCCTAAAAACATTCAGTGGACAGTCAGCTGTCAAAGGGCATTTGATGACCTGAAGCAGGCCATGTGCACTGCATCAATTCTGCAAAGTCCTAATTACTTCAAATAATTCATTGTTCAAACAGATGCTTCTGAGTTGGGGGGTAGGAGCTGTGCAATCACAATTGAGTGAAGAAGGTCAGGAGCAGACAGTAGCTTTTATTAGCAGAAGGCTGACCCCTAGAGAGAAACTTTGGTCAGCTATTGAGAGGGAGTACTTTGCTGTGGTTTGGGCCTTGTCGAAGCTAAGGCCATACTTGTTTGGTACTCACTTCACAGTTCAGACAGACCATAAGCCCCTCTTGTGGCTAAAACAGATGAAGGGTGAAAATCCCAAACTGCTCAGGTGGTCCATTTCCAAACAGGGGATGGACTATACAGTGAAACATAGACCTGGGAGTAACCATACCAATGCAGATGGACTCTCCAAATATTTACACTTAGAACATGAAGACTCAACTGGTCAAGGTTAGTTTAATGTCCCTGCGTTGGTTGGGGGGGTGTTGTGTAGGAGAGTAGGGTCTGCTTCCTATGGTTGCCCCCACTTTTTAGATGTCTTTCACTGGTTTTTCGACTTTAGTATGGCTGTGGTCCTGCTAATCAGGCCCGCAGCCTAGCTGTACTCTCTCTAAGTTGATACCATGTACTTTAGGTACATACCAGATTGGTTACTAGGTCACCCTTGTGGGCCCCTGTATATGGTACCTTAGGTACGGAGGGCATAGGTGCACCCTAGAGGATGCAGCATGTATTGTGCCACCCCTGGTTAGCCTTCCAAACTGACACCACAGGTCGGTACTAACAGCCTGGGTAAGGTGGTGTAATCACCCCTTACTTAGATATAGTATATCTATATCTACCTTATATATAGACACATAGTAACCTATAAGTCACTCCTATGGCAGGCCTTGACAATCCTGGAGGCAGAGTTCTTGGTTTTGTGTGAGAGGGTGCCCTAGCATGATCTGAGCCCCTCTGCTGCTTTCGGAACCATCTCCATATAGCTGTTATATGATATAGCCATACCATATACTCTTAAGTGCATTATAATCGTCGCGGTTAAAGCTAACTTTGATTTGGCTTTATAAAATCATGTCTTGTAAGATGTCAAACACTTTGGAATACTACCCCCCCTCGCCAATCCTGGAGGCGGGGGAAGCATTCCCCCCTTCCAGAGAGAGAAGACATGTAGTTACTGTTAAAACCGGTTAAAGTTAAACAGAGCCTCAGCATCACAAAATGGATGCTGCTTCCACAGACATGAGTCTGCCCTCCTGCTGCTAAACGAACCTCCGGCAGGGGAGGGCTGAACAATAGGTTTCCTGTCTAGGGAGGTGCTAGCACCTCCCCAGACAAGCTTTAGTGTATTGGGGCAGGGAGGGTTGCATTCAGTGAATGTTTTTCAGACACTGCGTGGGGCACACAAGGTGCTCCATGTATTTCCCAGTTCAAAACGGTTGCAGGGGCACTCAGCCCCAGCTCTGGCATGAAACTGGACTAAGGGGAAGGGATGTAACCACTCCCTCCCCACGTTCACCCATAGGAGGGGGACCTTAGAGTTAGTCCAACCCCTAACCTTGCTATAAGTATGGAACCCCAGTCCCTAGGACCTTAGATTACCCTGGGAGAAACTCTGCAACATATATCTTGGACCTTCGACATTCCATATTGACTGGAAGATGGATGAAATCTCCATTGTGGTCAAGGAGTGCCCACCCTGTTCAAACAGCCACCAACTGCATATTTGCTAGTCTGCATTTTCGAGGCTCCCGCCGGATCCATGAGAATCTGCGACACAGGACACAAACTTCCAGACATCCCTGACGTTGACCTGTGCTCCCACCAAAGCTGAGACCTGCAGTGGAAACAAGGGAGATGGGACCGGAACTCCTGGAATCGTGCATTTTGCAACCTGCACCTACTTCCTGATGTATCCAGAAGTTGTGCATTGGGGTGCTTGAAGCCCCAACCCCAAGCATCTTTTGCACCAAAGCTCAGAGGCCCACACTCCTCGAGTGTCCCATGGGCTGCTTTGTGCATTTCAGCTTGACGTCTTTGCAGTTCCTAGTCTGTTGGCTAGTGAGCCCCCACAAAGACCAATCTTCACTTTCTTCAGCTTTCCTGATTGATCCAGGCTTGCTCCAACTCCTCTCCAAAAGGGGAGATCCTCAGATCTTGCTGTTCTGCACCGCAGCCCATCTTGACATCCTGCGTGGATTGTGTTTGCCAAGGCTTGTTGTGTCCAAACTAGATACCGACACCGCAGTCAACTAGATCCTTTATGGGACAGCTCGAATCCAGCTCCTGGTTGTCGTCGATGCCTCCTGGTCCTCGTGGCTGAAGAGACAAGCTTCACCTTCTCACCTGAAATCATCCGACATCGGTTGTCATCTTCCTATCACCATCCTGGTCACTGGCTAGTGACCCAGAATCTGTCTCCTCCGCTTTCAGGTTCTTCTCATCTCTGATCCACCCTTGGATCCACCCGGACACTTTTCCTCTGATCGCCTACATCACTTCTTCGCAGCTCTCCTTTGGAATCGACGTCGAAAACCGACACCAAAAGGCACCTATGAACCCGGCTTCCCTGGGTGAGGTGACACGAGTACTCCGGTGCTCCCGTGGGTCTTGACTCACGAAGTGTCCTAGTTTAAAAGGGTTCCATCGTAGTTGGCCCCTAGGGCATAATGTATACTGTGCAATGTATTTGATATACCTTGTGTGGTGTGCTTTCATTTGATCAATCAAGAGATTATAATTGGTAAAACAACTTGCTTAACTCGTCTCCAAGTCTTAGCCTGAAGGCTGCTCTCCACAGCTACCACTAGGATAGCGTTCTATAAGGTTGACTTTATAACCTACCATCATTACGGGTCGTTTGGACTGCTGCAAGGTGCCCACTAGAATAGTGGACATCACATACCAGGCCAACTTCTCACACTGACATTACTAATTTATAGTAGTTTTAAAGATGTGCAATCTAGAGTTACCCTGTAATGCGTTTTTAATGGATCTTGGTGGGTTTTAAGAACGGTTACCAAATATTGGATCTTGCGACGGGGCTGACTGTAACCTCGTCTTTTTTATCAAAACTTAAAGAGTGCCTTCCAGTCTATGCGTCCCTTACTCAGGAAAATATTGATGCTCTTTAAAGTGCTGTATGATTGACTAGTCATATTTTTATATAATGTTATTTGCTTGCGTAATATGGACAATTATGTATTTTTTACTTTATATTGAAGGGGTCTCTTACAACAATTTCCTCAGCATCTGTACAGTATTTGCTGACATAAAGGAGCAAAACCGAAACGAATCTAAAAGATGTGCAGCTTTTGGAGTTGTCTTGAAACGAATCCGTAAGTATCAGTCTCAGCGTGTAGCAAATTCGAGGGACAGCTCTATACTACCTCTGCGCATTTCACATTTAATTTATGGGGTTAAAGTCTTTGCTCCTTTTTACCTTGCCAAATTCTTTCTGAAAAAATTAAGATTTGTATTTCTGTCCTTTATCAGATACACTTCCATGTAATCTTTCGCAAATACCTGTGTCTGTGCTCATTGTAACTCTTGCAAATACCTGTGTCAGTGCATGAAGACATTTCTTTCTCATATGTTCCCTGGAAGAATGCATTCTCGATTTAACTCCACTCTTCTTCGAATTGCTGCTTTTAGCAAGCTTTTAAACCCATTATCCCTACAGCAATGTGTGTGTTTCTCATGAATAGTGTCGCTTTGAAAAGTACTAACTGCTCACGAGAATATCTTTCTTTATCTCATGAAGAACATTCTTTAAATAATCCTCCTATTGTTTCACTTGTCTTCCCTTTGTGCAGAGAATTAATTCCGTTATATGTACATCCCACACGAAATGGTGAAAACCATACCAGGTGTCAACCCTTTATTATTTTGACTTTTTATAAATAGTCATTCTTCCCATTCAGACCTATAATTTTATGTAATTCCTGCCCTAATAATCATGGTTTTCTGTAATAATTTTCCTCAATAAATATGCATTAGCGAAATGACACAGGCGCTTAAAAAACATGGTGCTCTTAACCAAGTCCCTGGAGACTCCCACACGCATGAATCCCTATTCCAGTCTGATAAGCACTGGAATGGAAAGGCAGCTTCATAGGTTCGAAAAAATGCTCCTGGCCTTTGCCCCACGAGAGCTGCTTTATTATAATATGTGTCTTCCCTCGGAACATATTGAATTAGGGCAAAGCAGTGAAACTCCGCAGGTTATGTAATAAACGACAAAGATTTAATATAATAAATACAGGGAACCATCATCATCATTTGTTAAAGTTACTTTCTCATTCAATAAGTGTGATTATATAGGTCTCTGACTTAAACCCATGCATTATATACATGATTACACAGATGGCGTTTCTCATAATTGATAGATACATCAGTCACTAAATATTTTATTCTGTGCTTATCCTGTTACAGCAGGAATTCATGGTTCATCTGATTGGCAGCTCTTTGACTTCTGACTTCTTTCAAATAAAGGCAAGCTGTGATCGAATACCAAACCTCTGCATCGTGCCAATTATTGGTTGTAAAAGTTTATAGCCCTTCAAGTGTAAAAGGGAGAGCGATGTCTTTTTGACATTTGGGACTTGTGACGCTAACGTCTTCATTACCTTTTTCCAAACGAAATCCAGGCGACATCTTGGGGGGGATTTATGATGGACTTGCGCCACGTTCACGCCGCCGTTGCATGACGCATCAGCGCGGAAACATGGCGCATCCCTGCGACCTATTTACAATGTGACACACCTAGGCCGATGCGTCACGCTGTAAAGCCCTGCACCACATGAAACCTGCGTCAGGTTTCATGTGGTCGTTCTGTCGCAGGGTGGGCGTTCCCTCGTAGGAAAGCCCCGTAAAACTGACGCAGTGAAATCTACAAGATTTCACTGAGTCAGTTTTACGAGGCTGCTGCATCAAATCCTTACGCCTGCTTGTAGCAGGCGTAAGGAGTGACTCACCACGTTATGTATGGGTGGCCTCTGTACATTGCAGGAGTTGCGTCTCACTTGCGACGCTACTCCAGCAATGCGCCGCCGGTACACCACAAGATGCGTCACGCATCTGCCCTTCCTTGCACCATGGTGCGCCGCATTGTAAATGCGGCACAACTGTGGTGCCGCAAGGAGGGAATTGCGTGACGCATCAGTTCTGGCGCATCCCTGCTGATTTGCAGAGATGCGCCAGAACTCATAAATCTGCCCCCTAGGGTTTGTGACTTACTCCGGAAGGGTCCAAGAGAATGTCCAGAACGTGGCAAGATTTTTTTCTCCAAAAATGAAAAAATGTTTTGTGGAAGAAAGTGCGTGGATTCAATTGAAAAAGTACCTTGGAAGGAAGTGCATGGATTCATTTCTTGAACTTGCAGGAAAAAAAGGTTGCTATTCTAAAAGCACTCTTAACTCAGCTTTTGAAGCAGGTAGAGAGGAACGAAAATCATGTTTTGTAAGTAGGGATCAATAATTCCTATATTTGAGCTGACTGCGTGCTTGCAATTCTTGAGAAAATTGTTTGAAACCCATGCAATAACACAGAAATATTTTTATCTCTGAAAACGAGAAACCATTTAATGACATTTTTATTTTTTGTACTTTAAGGTTTCGGGAGGTCAGGATAATGAAAAGATGTCAATGCCAAGCAGGTGACACCTCCCCGATTCCCCCACATCTCTAGTGTTTCAAATAGTTTGGGGTAGGAAGGGTTCTCTGGGTGTCAGTCAACACAACGCAGAAATAATGTAGATACCTCCCAGAGGAAGCTGGTACGATATATGCTTTATTGACATGATCATGATTTTGACCCTTCCTTGTCCTGCACAAAAAACTTACCCAGAAATGATGGGTACTATTTTAATCAAGGAAAATTGTGGAAACAAAGCATGGTCACAATTTTGTGGCTGACTAGAAAGACTAAAAATTCCTCTTTTTTGTACATAAATGTGAAGAAAATGTATTTTTAGCTATAGTTTGATGTTTGCAATGCAAAAAGTTGCATTGCAAGCCTCACCTCTTGGGATTCTCACAGAGTTCTAGCAAAAACTCTGTGCATCTCCCACAAGATAATGTACGACAAAGGCCCCCCAATCCTCAGACCCCTGATGAAACCCCACCAGTCCATCAAAAACCTAAGATCGGACTCTCTCGCCCTCGCCAGCATCCCAAGAATAAGAAAGTCAAGATCCGGCGGCCGCCTGTTTTCCTACAATGCTTCAAAACTATGGAACACCCTCCCATTGGCCATGAGGAGAGAACACAACCTCCTCTCCTTTCGGAAACAATTAAAAACCTGGCTCTTCCCTTAAACTTCTTTCTTACCGCCCCCTCCCTCTCTGGAATACAAGGTCTTGTTAGCGCTGGGATGCCCGAGGGTAGCTATGCGCTCTACAAATCCCTACTCAAACTCAACTCAAACTCAAACTCAAGGCACAACAATTCTTCTTATGAAAACAGTGCCTCGTGTGTGTAGGAGGGAGCATTGCATGGAACAGGAAAAATCACAACCAGTGATCTACTGAGGGTCAAACCTTGTACTATTTTTCTATCGGGATGGCTGCATGATTTAAACATGGGTTCAGCTGGAAACCAGTGAACCCTAACAACAAAGATTTTTTAAACTAGACAGAGAGGGTAATTAAATAAGGCGTGGTTTGCCTAGACCCTACCTACCATTGCTGCCCAGAAAGTCCTGAAAATGGCAACTTTGGCTTAAAAAGGTTAAATGATGGAGAAGTAATGCTTTATTGCCAAACTACTCGTTTCAACAATGGAGAAATGTGTCCATCATAGGCGTTAGAGCATTCTCTCCATCATTGTGCTCTGTTGTAGTGACACCAAGGCCTGGAGAGATGTGTTATCACACATCCTGTTCTGTGACAGCATGTAATGGAAGGCAAGAAGGGACTACAGAGAGAACAGAGAGAGAAGAGGAGCATGTGGCACCTGGTGCCACAGGTCCAGGTGATAACCCGTTCTTTGATTCCCCTTTCTAGGCCAAGTTTATGAGCCAGCTGTGAGTGAAATAAAGCAGTGAGTTGCAAGGAATTATTTACTGGAGCATATTATTCAAAGACACCGGAGACCACAATGCATATTGCCTGTAACATGATCAAAGTAACGCTTTACCTCAATATAAAGGTTGTTGTTTGTAGGAAATTGGGTTATTTGAGAGGGGTAGAAGTCCCACTCAAATAATAAACACAATCCTAGTCAAGGTGAAACTCAAAAGTCACTAAATTAACCTGTGGTTAACCCTCTGGTTGCTTGTCACATAAGTAGTCAGACTTAACTGAGGGAATGTGTAAAGAATAAATGCAGCACACAAAGAGTAATAAAGTGAAAACACAAAACAAGAAAAATCTCAAACCAATTTAGAAAAATGAATAAGATTACACCAAAATAAAGTAAATCCAATCAGTAGAACATGAGTTGTGAATTTGTAATGTTGTTAATGCAAAAGAGCTCCTAAAAGATCAAAGTGCCAACCGCAAGCATCTGTTCACACAAGACCAGGGCAAAGTAAATGTTAAGGTGCAGGTTCAAGGTGGTGGGAGCCAATTATGTCCTTGTGGCCCTGAACAAGACGCAAGCAAACTAGAACTTGGAGATACTCTGGCAGTCCTGGGTTAAGGGATGATGCAGGGTTTAAGTAGCAGGGCAGGACTCTGTTAGTTTGAGGCAGGCTCCAAGCAAGAAAGCATTCTTTCCAGACGCAGAGTATACACCAGGCCACAGCAGCAGAAAGTCGGCTAAGAGTCCTTCCGCAGGTCCAGAGACTGAACTGAAGACCGTGTCTGAACATTCTATTTGTATACCTGATGCCCTCATTGATAGATGTTTCTATTAAAGTGTTTGGAATTTCCTGACTCCCTTGCTGTGGCACCAGGCTGATAGAAGGAACAATGCAGTGTTGACAAGCCCTTTGTGTGAAGGCATAGCACAGCCTATTCAGTTGCAAGTGGGGCTGTGCCCAGCTACGCCTCCATCCTACAAGCAGATGGCACATCCATGCACACTCAATTCCTCAATTATGTGATCATTTGGGAGAAATTCATAAAATCTAACTGCCAACTACACCCAGTCATCCAGCCATGTGATCCAGGACAGGCTGCAGGCACCAAATGGCAAAGGGCAGGAAAATGCCATCTATCTAAAAGTCTTAAGAATACAACAACGGCTCCTGAGGATACATATATATGCCTTATGATATGGTTTAGGCACAATGGCAATGTTTGGGTGGTGTGTGGGATGTTTAAGAAGGAGGCTACATACACACGTAGAGAATATGATTTTCAATTTGCATTTTTTATGTAAGTATTCATACATAAATTGTACACAGTATCAACAGCATTAAATACATACAAATAGTAACAATTGATTAAAGAAGAACCTATACTACTAAAGTGCTAAGTAATAGTGTATAAAAAACAGGAGGTTTCTAGTTTACATTGGGTTTCAAAAAGAGGTGACCTAAGTAATTGTAAACGGTAGGAATGCAATAGTTGGAGAGTATAAGCAACTATTGTGGAAAATCTGCCTCTTTATAGTTGTCGACGACATTTCGACCCGTATTGGGATGTCGGGTCTCCTCAGGACTAGTCAATGTTGGGACAGCAATAAAATGTGATAAGCCAATGTTGGCTAGTGGGCAGCAGTTGTAATGATAAGGTCAGGTATAAACTCAGTAGATGCATGTATGGTATACCTGGGAGGGGCTGGCGCTACTTGGAGAGGAAAACAAGTGGCACCTTGAGGAAGTAGTGAAAGCCAATAAAAAATTTACAGGAATCCCACCGGGACCTGTATGGAGTACAATGAGGAAATTGTATAATTAGAGTCTGCAATGGCGCTTATTCGACATGTTAATTGTACAGACAGGCCATATACCGGTACTTACCCCTGAGAAGGGTTAAGTAAGCAGCTAACCATGTGATATCAGTATGACCGTACAATTCGGATTCTTTCCAATAATTGGTATTCACAAAGTTGTAGACGAATCTGGGGCTCTAGTGTAATTTCCCGATTCATGCCCTTATATAGGCATCAGAATCATAACCATATTTAGACACAGCCAATATAGTCCAAATACGTCATGGCAACTTCCACAGATTCTTAGAAATCCCAACGAGTTCTTGGAAAGTCCAACCTCTAGCAGTCCGGGACTTTCCCCTACTTCTGTATTGATTTGTCCTAGAACTCCTGGAGTCCCAGTGACGTATTATGTCCAACCTTACGTCAAACTCGGCACCTTCCAGGTATAAATATACCAGCATCTGCCCTAGCAAAACACACAGTGGTTTGGAACAGATCGACTAACTACTTGCCCGACGCCCTGCTGTAGCGAGTGCCGAAGGAAGCCGACCCTCCAGCTGACGCACTGAGAGAGACCCTGTCTTTTCTCTTGCCGAGAAATCCAACTCCGGTGTTTCCCGGCTACCCTTGCGGGTTACAAAACCTCCTGCATTCTATAAACAAGGTACGGAGCTGATTAGACCCTTAGAGAATTCTTGGATAGATTCTTGGCAGAAACTATTTTAACTCAAGCTACATCTCGCTTACTCCTTCCCATGTACTAGGCTTGGGTTAGGTACACTGGGGTAGGCGTATCTTAGAAGCACCAGTTGAGTACGTTTAGTCATCTTTTATCATTGTATGTATTTTATCCATTTTAAGTATCTTACGACTTAGAAACCATATACATGCTTTTACAGTATTATTTCATTATACGCTTTTTACTGTACACACTTTACTTTACGACAAGTATTGCGATTGTAGCAATTCACTTCTCTTGCATGAGAAAGAAGACTGGTCAATAAATAACTTTTTTATTGAACACGCCTGTCTCTCTATTTCTCTGCACTTCTGGTGAAACTAAGCATGCACGATTGACTGAGTGAAATAGCCATCTATTGTTTCCACGACTCTGGAGATATATTCCTTATTCTTGGGGAACAAAGTTGTCATGTTATATGGTTGTCAGAAACTAATGCCTTATTGTGTATTCGAGAAAGTTTCTAGTGACCTCTGAGCTAGCTGGCATTCACAAATTAAGTCTAACATATTCAATAGAGGCCTAGTCGACGTCAGTCCTACGTCTAAACTATCGTTTATGTTATTCCAATGCGCAGAGCCTATTGGGAATATAGGAACTACACTACAACAGGAGAGGCACAAGACTGTACAATGGAGGCAAAACAGGGGGAACGAGTCAGAATAATGCTGACACAGCGAATGTTATATTGGTTGTGACAGTGATCATGTTGCTCACTTAAATGCACAGGAGGGCGCTCTTGGTACTACAAGAGATCATGGTAGAACAATGGATTGTTCTTTAATAAGGAAGTTCCTTCAGGGTGGCGTTGGCGCTGTTGGCAAAAGGGATTTTAAATTAATGTCCACTCGGCAGAGCGCTTGGGAGTTGAGAGAGCATGTTGGAAATGAAGCAACAAGTGGTTGTTGCACGATCTCGTACCTGCAATGAAGCGCGGTAACCATCTGGGGTCTCTTCAACATGTCGTCTCCTGTCGGTGCGATGACAAGGTATGTCTCTCAACCGACCGCGTTATATACGGCCACTAGGTTGGGGCTGCTGCATGGATTGCAGAGCAACGTATTGATCTGTATATCTGTGATCACAGGATTGACCATACCATGGAAATGGCCAACAGAATCTGGATTGACGATGAGAACACGGCATCATGATGCTCAGGTGTTCAGATAGTATCAATTACCCTTGGGATCCCAGAGGGGTACAAAATAGTTAGGATGGACCGACCCACCAAAATGGGTGGTGGTATCGCCATAGTCCATAGGGAAAGCATCGCCATCTCCATATTGGACCAATGCTGCACTGCAGATATGGAATTGATGATTTCTAGGATTGACATCTCTGCCAGGACTAGTTGGAAAGGAGCTTTGGTCTATCGCCCCCCTGGCCATTGCATGACCTTCTCCGTTTCCTTAGTGGAAGCATTGGACTCACACATTAACTCAGACACTGACTTCTTACTCTTAGGGGATTTTAATGTATACAGTGAATTACTGGATAATGTGGAGGCCCAGTCTCTGTTGGCCGATCTATCCCTACTAGGACTAACACAGTACAACACAGACCCCACTCATCGGGCAGGACACACATTAGTTCTAATTCTTTTTAATTCCCCTAAAATTGTGTGTCACCCCCCTAAACAGGTTAACAAGACAGATCCCTCAATTATAGAATTTGCGATGCCTAACCTGACTAAACCTTCTAACCAGCCCCCACCGCTACCTCTGTGGCAGAGACTAGGGCATAAAATGTCACAGGAGGTCTTTCAAGAGACATTTGTTCTACCCCGCATTACTCCTTCTGATAATATTAAGATGGCTCTATCTAAATATAACCTGACCATCGATTCTGTGGTAGAAACCATTGTCCCCCTAAAAATTATGTAAATTGCGCGCCGCGCATCGCCAAGAAGTATGGTTTTCTGACCAACTTCGATCTCGCAAAAAGGCGTGTAGGAAGCTGGAAAAGACCTGGAGATCGTCGCATCTGGAGGCTGATAAAAAATGCTATTACACTGCTTTGACCTCCTATCATAAGGATATCAGAGCAACATGCAACAGTTATATTGCCTCTCAACTTATGGAGGCAGGTAATGCCCTTAAGCTTCTGTACCAAATCCTCCAAACCTTCATTAAACCTACAGCCTGTGAGAGCCCTGAGGTATCGTCGCAACAATTATGCGACAACATTTCCCTCTATTTTACTAACAAGATAGACAGGATTTATGACAAAATCTCCGATTCTAGTCCATCTATGGGTCGGCCTTTTGTACCATCTCAGGAAAAGAAGGTCACCAACCTCACTATGCCGACTAAGTTCCCGGCTGCCTCTGTGGAGGAGGTTGAGGACCTTATTGGTCAAATTAAGAGTGGCTGTCCATCAGATCTCATTCCTGCCAGAGTCATGCCAGTGGTGGGAGGGGTGCTTGGTCCTGTGATCCAGTCCTTGGTCAATCTCTCGCTATCTGAGGACCGAGTTCCACAGGATTGGAATAAGGCACTGGTGAGACCCATCCGGAAGAATACCATCATCCCCTGGCCTGACCTGACCAACCTCAGGCCAATATCTCTCCTTCCTTCCCTGAGTAAACTAACGGAGAATCACGTCAACTTACATCTGTCGAGCTTTATCGAAAGTACAGGGAGTCTGGACTACTCTCAGTCCGGCTTCAGGCCAAATCATAGCACCGAATCCGCACTCTTGTCGGTTACGGACGATCTCCGCATGTCCTTGGATAAGGGACATTCAGTGGTTCTGGTGCTATTGGATTTATCGGGGCGTTTGATACTATATCCCACGACATCTTACTCAGACGTTTGGCAGAGGTTGGGCTTGAGGATTCGGCACTGGCCTGGTTGAGAAGCTTTCTATCCGGCCGCACACAGTGTGTTAACATGGGTGCATTTCGATCTGCCCCAGCAAAGATCACGAAGGGGATGCCTCAGGGCTCATGTTTGAGCCCTACACTCTTTAATATCTATGTGGCCCCCCTAGCCAGGATCATGAGAGCTTTTGGTTTCATCCCAGTGTCATATGCTGATGACACTCAGCTCCTCTTCCCATTTAAATCACTCACACACCGCAGTTAAACAGACCTTCTCCGAAGGCATGAAGGCGGTCTCAGAGTGGATGACCTCGAATTTCCTACAGTGCAACGTAGGAAAGACGGAGGTTATGCTCTTTGGGGAAGCCAAAATGCTGTGGACACCGGATTGGTGGCCTTCTGATCTAGGTCCTGCACCTTGCCCTAAACAGGTAGTGAAGAACTTGGGGGTGCGACTGGATCAAGACCTATCCTTGAAGGACCATGTGAACTATACAGTAGGATCCTGCTTTCAGGTTATCGGATTACTCCGTAAACTGTTCCTCCTACTTCCAGACTGCACCAGAAAAACTTTGGTCCAGGCTCTGGTGCTCAGCCGCCTGGACTATTGTAATGGGCTGCTGGTATCGGCCAATGAGGGTGTACTTAGCAGACTTCAAGTGGTACAAAACACTGCTGCAAGGTGGGTTCTAAATGCCCCTCCCAGATCCCCTCACACCCCTTGCTGGAAAAATTACACTGGCTACCAATCCGCCAAAGGGTCAAATTTAAAACCTGCTGCCTGGTCCATAAGGGTTTGCATGGTTTGGTTCCTTCGTATCTGGCCGAAAAATGTGTCCCCTATAACCCAGCACGCACCCTTCGTTCCAGCAACCAGTTGCTTCTGCAAGTCCCTTTGGTAAAATAGGTAAGACAGGGGGGCAGAGCTCTGTCTTCCGTGGGTCCAGGACTATGGAACTACCTCCCTACTTCTCTTAGGCAATTTACAGACCACTTAACGTTCAGGAAAATAATAATAATAATAATTCTTTATTCGGTTAATCACAAAGAAAACCATAAAAGAAACAGTCAGCAGAAAAAAGTCCATACAAATACGAGTGATTAGAAAAGACATTTCATAAGAACGTTTACACAATAAGAAAAACTGACATATGATTAAAAAAGAGAGGATTTTTGCTTTTAAAAGTCATTGTTTTTTCTAGTGCATGTTGCTAAAGGTTTTTTCTGTAGTTCATGATACATTTTAAAAAGTTTAAGACCAGGTAATAGACTTCTTCAGACTCTAAGGTTTGCAGTCTAAGAAAGGCCGGTCGACATTGTCTGAGGCCCCATCGCCTACATAGCGGGAGAATCCAACGTTTTCTGTGAGGATGGTAAAATTTGCAAAACATGATAACGTGGATATTAGATTGAATTGATTTCCCGTCGCAGGGACACGGGGGCATGCTTGATTCCCAGGCCTTATTTAAGGGAAAAGCGACCAGTCTGAAAAAAGGTTCAGTCTGAGCCTGGTCAGCAGCATCCTGTCATATATTTTAGTGTGCAAGGTAATGTACGGTTGAATGCCAAAAGTTTGCTGAACTATATTCGCGTGAATCACTGAAGGCTTTATAGCATCGGTTGACAATCTTAGTGTTTCCAGATGTCGTAGTGCAAGTTCCTTAAGCTCCTTCTTTGGGAGGGCGACAATCGACTCTGGTTGAAGATAGTATTTTTCAAGCCCAAGGTCGGTAAAAAAGTTTCTAATATAACGGAGCCACTTCAGTCTGAAGGAGTGGTCGAGTGACATTGTGTCAGCCACTATCGACTGAGATAACGTGTTTGTGTCCGATATCCAGATACGCCTCCACAAAAGCAATGGCTGGATTTTGAGAAGATCCTGGAGATAAGGAATTCCCAGTTCCATGTGGGAGGCGTAGGTTGGTGAACCTTTCGGAGTGGCAAGAAGAAATCTTATAAATAAATTTTCAATTTTTTGTAGGGCTCCAACGTCTGTGTGACCCCAGACCTCTGCTCCGTAAAGAGCAATTGCCTGGCACTTGGCATTGTAGATTCTCAACAGTTCTGCTGGGCGCCTCCTTCCCAGTTTCCGTGAGAAGGTCTGCAAGGCCGCTATTGAACGCTTAAAAAGGTGGCATCTCGTGTCCACTGCTGGTTTCCATGTTAGCTTGTCGTCTATCATGATCCCGAGGTATGGATATTGTGTGGTGATCTCAAGTGGTTGACTATCAAGGAAGATGTTTTTTGTGCCTTTCTTCGCCCCCCCGTGATCATGACGAACGTTTTTTTTACGTTGACCTTTAAGTCCAAGGCGTTCATGAAGGTGGTGTATCTATTTAGTGAGTGCTGAAGTTCGCGCGGCGTTCGGGTCAGGATGACGGCGTCATCCACGTAGAGGAGTGCTGGAATCGATCTCTGTTTCATTTTAGGGAGGTCCTGGGCCCCCCTCAGCATCTCCTCCTCCAGGCCATTGGTGTAGAGTGAGAAGAGAAAGGGGGCCAGAACACAGCCCTGCCTGACACCTCGCTCCACACCAAATGACGCTGTCAGCTCACCATTCTTTCCGAAACGGACTCTCGCCGAGGCCCCAGAGTACAGCTCTCTCAGGAAATCCAGCAAGGAAGGATCCACATTCATTTCTCCTAGGACTGTCCATAGTTTGGAATGTGAAACACAGTCAAAAGCGGCAGACAGGTCCACATAGACCATGTATACCGTGGTTTTCTTTGCGTGCATGTATTTGGCCATTATAAGACTAAGGTTGAGTGCCTGCTCTACTGTCCCAAGGCCTTCTCTGAAACCGAATTGTAGATCCGAGATAATGGCTTTTTCCTCGCTCCACTGTTGTAGTCTCTCCAAAATGACCCTCCCCACCACTTTCCCAAGGGAGTCCAAGAGGGAAATGGGACGGTAGCATTTCGCATCCTGTCGGTCCCCTTTCTTGAAAATGGGGACCATGATTGATCTGGACCAGGAGTCTAGAATGCCCTCGCTGGCTGCAGCTGCGCATACTCTTGTCAGGATAGGTGCCCAGAGCTCCTGGTTGAATTTGAAAAGGTCAACAGGGACACCATCAGGGCCCGGGGCTTTTCCTGTCTTGCTTTTTTCCAAAGCCGCCAAGATTTCGGAGATGTCAAAAGATATTGGAATTGGGTATTGTACCTTGTTATAAAGGTTAGATGGGTGGTCTGTGGTTCCTTGATCTTTGAATATATTTTCAAAGTGGGCTATCCAAGTTCCCTCATCTATGGCCACCTCTATCTTGGGAGAGTTGTTGTCCGAGAGGTATGGGGATCTGACCGTTCTCCAGAAATCCTTACTGTTTTTTGATAGGGAGCTCTTGTCTAGATCTTTCCAGAGTTTCTCTTTCATTTGTTGTAGTTTTAACTTGCGTTCCAATTTGTATTTTCTTCTCAGAAGTTGAATAAGGCCCGCATCTCTTGGTTTTTTATGAAGGGCAGATTTTAGGTCAGTTAGAGCTCTCGTGCAATTGTGGTTAAACCAACCTTTTCTTTCTGGATGTTTGTTAGTTGTTTTCCCCTTGAGTAGTCTCTTGGCTACTGCCAAAATTTCTGCAAAATTCAGCAGGACCTCTGAGTGATTTAGCGCTGGGTCCAGACAGTTAATAATATTTGGATACGCCTGGTTCACTAATTTTTTTGTAAGGTTTTGTGGGTCGATCTTTTCCCATTTTATGGAGTAACCATTATGTTTTCGTAGTTGCAGGCTGTCTTGGGTAAGAGCTTTTGCTATATCTGTGACCTTAGATTTGTATTCTGATGGGTGGAATTCAATCTTTAATGCATAGTGATCGCTTAGTGTGTTATCCATTACTTGGTGATCTGTGACCATTGTAGAGAGACCTTGGGACAGCAGGATGTAGTCCACTGTTGTTTGATGGCCTCTACCCACGTAAGTTGGGTTAAACTGGTTTTTCTCCGCCTTTGGGGAGTTAGCGATCAATAAGTCGAACTCTGACAGTGTGTTATTCATAGCATTTGCGGATTTATTGTGGACGAAGTGGGCTAGTGGAACGTCGTGGTCGTCCACAAACCCACAACATTGGGTGTGTGCCATTGGGCATGGGGGAGTGTTAAAATCGCCTCCCCAAATGAGAGGAATCATTTTAGAGTTGTCCTCCCGGTGTTGTAGGCATCTTAGTCTCTCCTGCATGTTTTCAACGAAAATTAGGAAGTCGTTTTCCGTTAGATTGTTATATGAATTAACAAGAGTGATAGTGTCTTCGTTTACAAAGGAGAGGGGGAATATCTGGCAGTTAGAGTCAGTGAAAAGATTGGTCACTTTTAAGTGGGATAGAGTGTTAGCAATGTAAATTGTTAGTCCTCCTTTGGGTCGACCTATTGCACTTCGGATAGCTGGTGAAGAATAGGTTTTGTACCCCAGAAGGTGGAGCTCTGAGGTTGCCCAGGTCTCTTGAAGACAAATTATTTTGCCTTGTTCTAGGAAGTTCACAGCCACGGGGTCTTCGATCTTTGTTCGTAGGCCCGCCACATTCCAAAATAGGAAAGGTATTATGTGGGGATTCGCTTTCGGGGCTAAAGTTGGTAAGATCGTTAAAATGTTGTTGCTTAGGGGGGGGAATCTAGCAAGTTGGGGCTAGTATGTTCTGTATCCCTTGATGGTCAATCCACCATTTCTAAGGGACTGTATCTATTTGCTAATGGAATATTGTACCAAGGGTCCCATCTGGGAGGTTCTCTACGGATCATCCTCTGGTGTTGATGTCCCCATTCTCCCCAGTTTACTCCCTGATGACAAGGATTTACTATTTGCCAAGGGTTTTCCTGCTCCCGAAAGCGAGAGGCGCCATATTGTCTATTCTCGTAAAAAATAGGTTGGCGCTGGGGTGGTTCGACCCAAGGGAAAACGGGGTCCTCAAAAAAGTTATTATTTGTGGTTTGAATAATGGGATAGAAGAATGAAAGGGGTTTAATTCTAATTCCTCCATTTAAATTGGATTGATCCCAGGAGCTAATGTAGTCTGCCGCCCAGGGGTCCTCAAAGGTAAATATGATGCAGTCCCCTGAAAATTGTTTACTGCCTTTCCCCACCCATGGGGTCCTACGTAGTGAGGAAATCCTTCCATGGCAGTTTGGTGGCATGGGACGATTTGTCTGTAGCCAATGGTGTACTTTATTTTTTAAGGACCATGGAGGTTCCGCCGTGTTGGGAGCTAGTTCAGGTACTCCAATCATGACCGCTACGTAAGGGGCAGCCTCAGGGGGAAGCTCAGTATGAGGTCTAACTTCTCCAGCCCCTCTTAGGGTGTTTCTTTGGGTTGGTTGGGAAGAGAAGTTGTGTGCCGGGGTCTTGGGAGGAGCGGTTTTTCTTGATGCTGGTTGTGACGAAGTAGTTGTGGATGGCCCATTATTACTTTGTTTTGATGTGGTTGGCCCTGTGGTGGTAATGTTTAGTGTGCTTGAGGTCGACGTGACTGGGGGTGTTGGGGTAGGGGACGATACTATTGATACTACTGTCTGTGGTGTGGTTGTTTGGGGAATGGTGGATTTTGTGCTAACGCCCAAAGGATTTGAGAGGGCGTTATGAAAAGGATTTGTGCCCCCTTTCTTCTTTGGGGGAGGCCCCTGATTGTGTTGTGGCATGGAAATGAGCTTCGATATCTGGGTCTCTATCTTTGTTAGTTTTCGTTCTACAGGTCGTAGGAGTTGTTTAAAAATTTCAGTTAGCTTATTTATGAAAATAAGATTGTCATGGTCTTCCGGGCCCTTTTCCGTGGATGGTTGGGTTAGTGAGTCCAGTAAAATAGGAATAGTGCCTTTCTGCTGGTCATGATGTACAATTACAGTGGCAAGTTGTTGCTGTGGTGGTGGTAGTGGAATGCGTGGAATGTCAGAAGTATTGGGAGGGGGAGCAGTTTTAAGTATGATGGGAATTATTTGAGTAGACTTGTTTTTACTAATTGCTCCTTCCCTCCTTCCTCTAGCTTGAATATCCTCCAAGGGTAATATTTGAGTAGGGGATTGAGGGGGTAGCTCAGGGTTTTTTTCTAGTTCTGAGCCTAACGGAGAATCTGCAAGCTCAGATACAGATAAGTCTACATTATTTGGGAGGCTGCGTCTACCTTCGTTCACAGTTCCTGGTGCTTTTTTGTTGGTAATCAGAACGGGAGTTCTGGCTTCAGCGAGGTTACCCAGGGAGGATCGTTTAGCAAAGTCTAAATCCAATGAGACTCTGTTTTCCATAAGGGGGATACTTTGGTCGATGAACGAGTTTGCTTTTGTAAGAAAGTCGTCCATAGGGCCCAATAACTTTCCGACGCTCCCTGGAGCTAGTGTCTTTTTCCCTCTTGTGACTACCATCTTGTGATGTTAGAAGTCGATGTAGTGGATGATGTTCCTGTGACTACAATAAATATTACTTAGATGGTGAATGTATGGGGAGAATAAATAATTACTTACAAAGGGAGGGGCCCAGTCCAGTCTCTCCGGTCCTCGAACGGCCTCAAACGGCCCGCTCTTTGCCTGGTCTTCGCCCCGGGCTGCGACCCGCGCGCATCCCGCGATGCGCGTTCCAGAGATCGCCTTTAAGATGTGGCCGGTTGTGGGGGCGTGGCACTGGGAGGGGGCGCGGCTCACGCGGGAAGAGGACCAGCTGGAGCTGTTGTGTGCTGGTCCTCGCAGTCCCGGGGCCAGCGCCTCACCCTCCTCTGCGGCCACGAGGTGTTCTCAGGCTTCCTAGCCGGTCCAGCAGCGCAGGAAATGGATTTTAGGCTACTCCTGTAGCGCAGACGATGCAGGTAGGACTGGAAACAACAAAGTCAATTCACGAGTGGCACCCGCAAAGCGGGTGCCGCGAGAAGTTATTGGGCTTGGCTAGGGGCGTGGCACTGGGAGGGGCGCGGCTCACGCGGGAAGAGGACCAGCTGGAGCTGTTGTGTGCTGGTCCTCGCAGTCCCGGGGCCAGCGCCTCACCCTCCTCTGCGGCCACGAGGTGTTCTCAGGCTTCCTAGCCGGTCCAGCAGCGCAGGAAATGGATTTTAGGCTACTCCTGTAGCGCAGACGATGCAAGTAGGACTGGAAACAACAAAGTCAATTCACGAGTGGCACGTTCAGGAAAAGGCTGAAAACTTTTCTGCTCCAGTATTAGTATCTCACTTAGGTCTAAGCTCCTTATCTCCATCTCTCACGGGCGTTGGGTGCAGAGATACTCCTTCGGGAGTCGATTCAAGGGCGGTACAAACCCACAAATAAATAAATAACATTGTGGGGCATCTCAATGAAGTATAATGGAGAGCCATATGAGTTGTAGTTTAGCACGCTGGTCACACATTAGGATAACATTAGGTATGGGCCAGCATGCGTGAGGGTATTGCATTGGCCGCTCGATATTGTAACACGTATTTGCATGTACCCCCAACTAAATGTGTGTGACTTCAATTATGTAGTTGTTTATTGTGATTAAACATTCTTTCATGACTGTGGTCATATGTTTCTAAATTCAAGGGTCATCGCTTAACACAACGACTGGATTCGTATATCTTGGATGAATGCAAATAATCTTACATTTCTATGTACACGGGTCATAACTTAGGATAGCGATTAGTGTGGTATAATAAGCGATGCATACGTAGTAAAAAAAGGCTGCGTGTTTAAACATGAAAGTAAAAATCTGTGGCGGCGGCTATATCTATGCACAAGTTGCTGGGACTATGGCATCTGACCAAGATGTATATCTCTCGACAGCATATATTCCGACGGCATATATTCTAGATACAGTAGTGCTGATAAGGGTATTATAGTGTTCTGACAATTACAACTGTGTCATGTAGGTTAGTTAACGGTAAGAAAGCATAAACTTAGTTTAAAAAAAAACCTTTTACAGTACTATTGAACATGGGCAGAAATGTTACATTCCATAATGAACTGGGACCAGACTAGTCTCATTATCTAACAGCCGCAACATTTTCCTAAT
Source organism: Lissotriton vulgaris (assembly GCF_964263255.1). NCBI lineage: Eukaryota > Metazoa > Chordata > Amphibia > Caudata > Salamandridae > Lissotriton > Lissotriton vulgaris. Next base: position 934,586,797 of record NC_141698.1, on the reverse strand, counting down.
GCGGTTACGTTGTTAATATTGCTATTGCCCAATATTACATGGCAGTCCTTAATTACACGAAATCATGTATGTGTTTCTTAAAGAAAGGGTTATACTAGCAACATGTTTACGATAATATAAAAAACAGTGCACACTAAATATCTGAATTGTCATATGAGACAGTCTATTCGTTGTAGCCGGCATATCGTATTCAACATTTCAACAGTGATCGCATAGTTTGCAGTGCCATACTATGTCATAATTTGTTGCAGTGTAGACCTAGCACAGGTCTATCCAAATTAGTGAATTATATATATATGTATGTTATTCTAGGTACATGCAGTTCTTAGAGTGCTAGTGAAGTCACAAAACCCCGCCATTCTTCTGCAGAGTTTAGGCCCTCTGTTCTTGAGTTGGTATGTTCAATCCAGCGACATTCTAGTCTTTGGAGTATTTGTAAGAGATCACCTCCCCTGACTGGGATCTTAACTTTATCTATAACCTGCCATTTTAGGTCATCTGCTGTGTGCGATTGTTCTAGGTAATGGTTGACAAGTGGGGCATTGGGAACAGCATTTCTGATCCTACTACGGTGTTGGCTGATGCTTGCCTTAATTGGCTTTTGTGTTTGGCCTATGTATGGGAGTCCACATGGGCAGCTAATACAGTACACTACATTTCTGGTATTGCAGTTGGCAAAAAATTCTAGGGTATGCGTGACATTTTCATGTTCAAATGTTTTTGTATTGCATGTGAGTGTACATACCACGCAGTTACCGCATTTGTAATTGCCTTTCACTTCTCGGAGCTCCCATGTAGTGTGCAAGGTTCTGGTCGTTTGTATAGACTCTTCTAGGGAAGATCTAATAAGATGATCTTTTATATTTCTGGCACTTTTGTAGGCAAACATCGGAACTTCTATGTTGGGGTTAATGCTCTTAACGATATGCCAGTTCTTGGTGATCAAATTACGCAGTTGGTTCGTATGTATTCCAAATGTAGTGACACCGATTAGTTTGTTAATTTTGGACTTTTCTTTTGGCATGAGTAATGTCTCTCTTGGACAGGATCAGGCTCTTTTAAGTGAGTTCTTAACTAGTTTTCTTGGGTAGCCTCTAGATATCAGTTTGTTCCTCAGCACATTTGCCTCTCTCATATAATCATCTTCTTTGGTGCAATTGCGCCTTAGCCTTAAAAACTGACCATATGGAAGACCATCCCTAAGAGCCCTTGGATGATGACTATTGTATGTCAGTAGTGTTTTGCGCTCCGTAGGTTTTCTATGCAGCGATGTGAACAATTGGCCTCCCTCATGCTGAATGTTAAGCTCAAGAAAGGCCACACAGGATCTGTGGATGGTAGAGGTAAATGTCAGATGCGTTTGTATGTATTCAGGTATGAGACGAAGTCTGTGAAATCAACATCACTACCTGAGAAGATGGGAAAAATATCATCTATGTATCATTTCCAACACAGAATATTGGAGCAATATACATTGATTTGGTTCATGACATATCTGTGCTCTATGCAATCCATATAAATGTTAGCTATTTGGGGGCTAAAATTGCCCCCATGCTGGTCCAAGGGTATTGCTGATAAACGTATTCTCTGAGACAAAGTAGTTATATGTCAGTGCTATATGTAGTAATTCAATAATGAACAAGGTGGGCACCTGAACAGTATATACAATAATAATAACCGTGGGTCTAAGGAAACTCAGAACTCTGTATTCAAAAAAATGTGTCTTGTCCACTACCTGATACGCTTGGACCCATCACTTTGTGATATGGAATCCCATCAGTTACACTATCTGAACCGCCCTGTTTGTCATAATTTGGGCCAGTCTTAGCAAGTGGTATGTCCACAGCGCATACTCAGTACACACCAATACAGGTAACTGAAAAGCAGTGCACAAAAATAACAAGTGAGAGTGAGTGGTTAAAAATGGATAGTGGGTGCAAAAAGAGACTTTAATGGAGAGCAATCCACTTCCAAGATTAAAAGACGTGGAGTGCAAAATAACAGTAGTTTTAAACAAATATCTACTGCCTGTTTATGGAGGTCGACATGTTTCTGCAGTTGTAGATACTATGTGTATCTCCTGCTTCTTCAGGACCAAAATTATATTTTGCTACTGCTTGTAAAACGTGAATGTGTGTTAAACAGAAATCAAACAAACATTAGGATATCACCCGATAAGACCTTCTCAATGCTCCTGTTAAGTAGAAGCTGATTGCCACAGGAGAAATTAATCAAGTGTGGATAACACATATAAAAGAAAACAGAGAGAAACACATTAGTGAAAGTTATTTGTCATGAGTTTCCATGGCTAGCATTGTTTATGTACTCGCAACTTACAAGTACAATACCCAACCATTCCTGATTTATAAATGCCTCTCACTCACCTAGAGTTTGAGAGACCGACGCCGCTCCTCGCCTGGCCACAGCTCAGGAATTGGGGGCACAGCTCTAATGTTAAAAAAGTAAACCACAAAGAAACCAGTGAAAAAACCTCATAGTGACCGCCAACCCTCAAATCTTAAACCATTAGATTCAGACAGTTGATAACAACATCTCTTCTGGCACACTCCTTCAGTTCTTATTTGTTTGGAGTACCAAAAGGATATTATAGCAAAAAATTGGGAAGATATAGAAAGTTTATTAGTATAGGTGTCTATGTGCCTGGGACTCAGGACAACAGGTATTAGACCTGTGTTAGACCTGTATTGACGCTGCTACGGTCACCTGATTGCAGCACATTATTTCGGTTCCATTTGCAGAAAGTGCTAAGTCGCAATAGACATGTTAATGTCGCAATGGAGCGAGGTAGACTGAACTATGATGGAAGCATTGTCATTACGGCTTACAGAAAACACCCCGAGCCGGGTGTAGAGTTTGTGGGTTATGTGGCTCAATGACAACACAACTATGATGCCACAATTCATATGGTTAGAGAAGTTGGAGATAACCACTCGCAAAATTGTCCGCAATACCGATCGCGCAGTGCGGATAAGCTCACCTACCTATCCGTCGATACCCCAGTCAGGCATCTGCGCTGTACGGGGAGGCGACGAGGGAAGCTTGCTCTCCCATTACCTAGATGCGGAAGTGTTTGTCCATTCCGGCATCGTGCTGGTGCGCATGCGCCAAACCTGCTGTCGCGTAACTGACTGCGTGTCAGTGCTGCGACTGGAGAATCATGGGTAGTGTAGTCACAAAATCGAGTCTGATTAACTCGATGTTGTCGTTTATGATAAGGATGGTGAGAAAGACAATGTAAAGAGATTAAATTTGCAAAGCGTTAGAATCAAAGTACCAAAACAGTGTAAAGTGGGCAATTTGATAGTGCATATCATCACTCATAAACGAGCTGATGTCAAGATTGTTACCAATTGCCGGGACTTTATGGGGGAAATTTTGAGAACGTACCATTTTGTGTATATATGTGAGATCAACCATGAATCACACGGTATGGTTAGTATTCCAGGCCACCGATTCAAAGCACGATTATTAAACAGAGGATGACCCTGAGGTAGTCATAAGACAGTCAGTCTATTGCCGAGTGCCTAAGATAAGGTGTGCAGTTAATATATGAGACAGAACAGTAGTCTCAGTGTGCACTCAAATATGGCAAGGCATATAGACATAGTCCTGGGGGTAAATAGAACGATATGTACATTCTCATGCCACAAAAGCTGGAAGTCCAAATGGCTGACAGTGCTACCTGGAGATGTAAATACTGGAGGTCAAAAAGGGCATCACTCTATAATGAGGTCCAGGGGATGTCCTCATTCAGGCCATTTTTGTCTGTATTCAAACGGTATACCCATTTTTGCTCCAATTTGAAAGGATATTTCGTGATATCAACAATATGCGGGGGGATCCGCGGTTGTTCTAACACGGTCCACGAAAAGTCTGTGGGTGCATGTCCTACCTCTAAGAAGTGGTTCGTGAGGCGGGTCGCTTGCTTCTTGCATCGGATCGTACTCTTATGTTCCGATATCCTTACTTTTATTTTTCTCGTTGTCATTCCCACATATTGTAAGGGACAGGGGCATTTGATGAGGTAGATAAGGTTGGAACTTTTGCAGTTGGTGAACTGCTTCTGATCCCACCGCCTAGAAGTCCCAATATCGATACTTGTGGAATGGCCTATTTGGGCACATGCAGCACAATTCCCACAGGGGTGGTGACCCTCCACTGGTGGAAGGTCCCATAGAGTGCCCACTTGATGAGTTTTCTTTGGATCAGGTCTAGTGTGTACTAGCCGATCTTTGAGACTTGGTCCTCTTTTGTACGCAAATAGAGGTATAGGAAGGTTGTCAGGGCCAGTGTTAAGGATCCTCCAGTGTAGTTTTACAATTTTCTTAATGGCATTAGATCATGTATTGAACGTGTTTACAAATGCTATCCTCTCATTCTTTGGTTTCGGGAGAGTCACTTCTAGGAGGGATTCACGATTATTGTTTGAAGCTCTTTTTTTGGAGTCACGAATCAGTTTTTTAGGGTATTTCTTACTACGAAGACATGATTCAAGTTCTCCAGCATGTTTGTTGAAACCCTCCTTGGTGCTGCAGTTGCGTTGAATACGCAAGAACTGCCCAAAGGGCAGATTGTCCCTGAGGGCCTTAGGGTGACAGCTGTCATATTGAAGCAGGGAGTTTCGTGCCATGGGTTTCTTATACAGTTCGAATTCCAGGCCCCCTGTAGTAGCTGTAATCCGGAGATCCAGGAAAGCCAAGGTGGTTTTGGAGAATTCAATAGTGAAGCGTAAGAACGTATTTTGCTCGTTCAACCACTGGTGAAAGGTCTTAAGTTCGTCCACGGTTCCACGCCACACGACCAGAATATCATCTATGTAGCGTTTCCAAACCTTTATTGATGGTAAATAGGGGTTTGTAGATGATAGTACACACTCTTGTTCAAACCTATGAACATATAGGTTAGCTAGGGACGGGGCAAAAACACTGCCCATACTGGTCCCTGAAGTCTGAAGGAACACTGTATCTTCGAACCGAAAGAAATTTTCTTTCATCGCCATTGTGGCGAGTTCCATAATGAAAGATACTGGAGTGATGGAGTTCCAAGTTTGTTCCCGTAGTAGTGACTCTACCACTTCTAGTGTCTCACTTTGCGGTATTGAGGTGTAGAGGGACTCTACATCAAAGTATACTAAGATATCCAAATTGGTGTCGAACTCAATATCTGGTAAAGTTCTCAACAAATCTTTTGTGTCCTGAATATAAGTTGGCATCAATTTTACCAGGGGTCGTAGAAAAATGTCGACAAATGTCGATAGCGGTTCCAAAACGGACCCGATGCCGGAGATTATGGGACGTCCTGGTGGAGGGCGTTGTTTTTTGTGAACTTTCGGGAGCACATAAAAATATGGCATCACCGGATTGGGAGTACAGAGGAAGGAGGCTTCATTTAGCAGGATCCAGCCTTCTGACAATGACTCCTCAGTGAGATGTTTGATGTGCAGAGAGAGTCTCTTGGTCGGATCTGTAGACAAAGGACTATACGATTTAATGTCACTGAGTTGTCTGACACATTCCTGCCAATAGGTGCTTGTATCCAGCAGGACCGTAGTACCACCTTTATCTGCAGGTTTAATGATAACTGCATCATCTTTAGCTAGACCCGTCAGGGCCTGCTGTTCTTGCCTTGAAAGATTCATGAATGGTAGGTTGGTCTTGGTAAACAGAGTCTGAATGTCATGTCTTACTGCTTCCTCAAAGGTTAATACCTTAGTTGGGATGGTATGAGGTAGAGGCATAAAGTTAGAGGCTCTTTTTAACCCAGTATTGGTTTCAGTGGAAGGGCTCTCAGAATTCAAAAAGAAAAAATGTAGTCTGATCTTCCTGAAAAACTGAGCCAACTCAATGTTGGTCTGAAAAGGATCTCCAGTAGTGGTCTGGACGAAGCCTAGTCCTCGGTTCAACACTTGAGTCTCGATAGGGGTGAGCTCTCTGGAGCCTAAGTTGATTATCAAACTGTCTCTGTGCTCGTTCCCGCTTGTTCCTGGGGTACTTGTTTGCCACTCTGTAGACCCATTGATTGCGGAGGTACTGTCCACTGTACTGTTCCCCGGGAGGATCGTCTTCTGCCTCTTGTCCTTCCTTGGCCAAACCCTAAAAAAGGCTGCATGTTCTGATTGTGAGGAAAAGGCATAGGGCCGGAAGGGCCCATAGGTTGGGGAGGAAATGGACCTCCAGACCACCAAGGAGTAAATTGATTGGGACCATAATTTTGGCCTCTCCAGTTCCTTCTATTGCCTCTACCTCTTTGTTGGCTAGTGGGGTTGCCTTGAAAGCTGGAGTCTAAGTCGCTGGAGTTGTCCTCAGAGGTCGATGTACCGTAGGTGGAGCCCCCTCTGCGACCATTCCTGTTGTAAGTGGGCGGTAGATAAGTGGCGCTGGTGTAAGGATACACCTTGTCCATGGCGAATTTTGCCAGATATTTCTTGTATTTTTCAAGCTTTGCAAACAAGATGGAGTCCTTAAATTCTTTGGAAGTTTTGTTGTTTTCGTCTTGCTGTTTGGTAAACAGCTTCCCTGTGATCTTAGTCCTGATTTGACCCTCCAGTACCTGAATCTCCACAAGCATTTTATCTGAGATACGTTTTGCAGTTTTAATTATCAACACAAGCCAGTCACAAGTGCATTTCCATGCTATTAGTGACCAGTCGCGGAAGAAGTCTTTGTCATCGAGAAAAAGTCTTGGGGCATTCGTAACAATCAATCCCGACGGTGCACAGTTGCCCCGGAGATACTCGGCCATGGCAATCCCATGTACACAGGTACGGGAATAGCTTTTTTTCAGTATTAGGATTTTGAGCCACCCATCCTCATTAGTCACAGGTTGGGCTGGCATTGATTCAAGCATGCTGGGGTTATCACTTAAAATGGATTGGATTTCTTCCTCATCAAAGGCCAAGCCTAAGTTGGTCGCCATTGTCTGGTCAAAGAAAGAGAGAAGGCAGTCGTCTAATTGAGGCAAACACTGTCAAAAATGTGGTCTATTGGTTTGGGATACTTCAGTGGAGCACAGCTTCACACTAGTCAAAACTGTCGAGAAAAGTTTTAAAGAAGAGAAAAGACCCGCAGTCATACAACTGCTCTTAAATCACAACACAACCAGAGAGAGTAGGGTCCAAGGGAGATATTTAGAGACCACTCACAGTTATAGCCCCTCAACGAAACACTATATACAATAATAATAACCGTGGGTCTAAGGAAACTCAGAACTCTGTATTCAAAAAAATGTGTCTTGTCCACTACCTGATACGCTTGGACCCATCACTTTGTGATATGGAATCCCATCAGTTACACTATCTGAACCGCCCTGTTTGTCATCATTTGGGCCAGTCTCAGCAAGTGGTATGTCCTGGACAGGCCTGGATCTAGTGTCAAGAAGTTCTTTGATAACTTGAATGCATTCTCTTTGCGGTATATTAGTATACAAAGAGGTGATGTCGAGGGTAGCTAGCCATTCTTTTTCTGTGTTGTAAGGCATCTCTTCTAGTAGATTTATCATGTGCATTGAATCACGCACATATGAATCTTGTAGAGGAACAAAGTCTTTTATGAAGAAGTCCATGTACCTCCCTATTGGTTCTAAAATAGAACCACAACCTGAAAGGATAGGGCGACCCGGAGGGTTCGTGGTACTTTTGTGTATCTTTGGTATCGTGTAGAGGACAGGTGTTCTCGGATGTCTAACATTAAGGTATTCAAACTCTTTTTTGCTAAGGTAGCCTAGAATAAGTCCCTCAGTAGTAATTTGCAGGTTTGCTGTCTAATCTTTTGTAGTACCTTTCCTGTTTTATTTGATTCCTTATCTCAATGTCGTAATCTTCTCTACTTTGTATGACTATGCCCCCACCCTTGTTTGCTGGTTTTAGGATGATTGACTGATCATTTTTCAGAACATTGAGGGCTTTGCGTTCCTCTATTGTAATATTATATGGAATGTACTTTCGGTCATTCTTCATCTCATCTTTATCTGTCAGTACCACTTTTTCAAAGGCAATGAGCTCTGGGGGCATCATGCCATTGGTTGGATAGAATGTAGATGGTGGTTTTAGGTTAGTGACGGAATCTTGTGAGTATTCCTCTTTGCCCAGGAAGAAAAGTTTTAACCTAATTTTTCTAAAAAGTTAGTAAATTTCTGTTTTGAGGGTAAAGAAATTGGTGGGTTCTGTAATCACAAAGGATAGTCCTTTGCTGAGTAGTGATATCTCCGATGATGATAGCATGTGCTGAGAGAGATTAAAGAATATTTTCTGTTCTGTCTGGACTGACCATATCATAAGGAAGCTTAAAAACAATCCTCCCCGCAAAGCAGGCATCCTCGCACCATGGTGCAAGATTGCCTGCATTGGCGCTAGGTAGCCAATTGTGCACCAGCCATGAGGAAAGCGCAGGGATGTGTCGATGTGTATTGCTGTAAATACAACACTTCCCTGCACTTTGCAATTAATGCAGCTCCGTGCAGCAAGATGGCTTGCAGTGCTGCGCTACGCCATTTTCTAGTAAATATTGTCCCTTAAAATAACTTAATCTAACAATGGCCTCAACTCCAGTCTCCAAGTCATCGAATAACAAATATAAAAAAAAAAGGAACTTAAAATAGTGGTGCCTGCCCTCTCCCAAACAACAAACGTTGTACAAAGCATTGCATTGAACTTACATATTGTTTTCCCATAAAGTAAAGACTCCAAGGGTGGGAAATAGCAGAGACTGCAGACACAAAGAGAGTAATGCTTTTCCTCTAAAATCCAAATCCAAAATGACCGATTGCTGATCAAAGAAGAGGGAGGACTCTTCGGTACAGAAAGAGAAAGTTGCTATTATATTTACAGTCACCTTCCAGTCTCTATGACACTTTTCTTCTGTAAAAAAATTAAGAAAGAAAAAGGTGTTTTGCTCTAAAAAAAATTACCTGAATGGTCCACTTAGATACAACATCATATTACAAATGCAAGTTTAAGCTGGTTTACAGACATGTGTTAAATGAACTGATTCTCACCTTCAGAGCTGCAGTTGTGCACTCCAAAATTTCCCGAAGGCTCAGGTCGAGTAAAAAAGCAATAATAATAATAATAATAATAATACAGATGCTTGTAGAGCGCGAACAGCTACCTCTGGTGAGGTGTCCCGGCGCTAGCGAGTCCTACAGCAAAGAGCGAGTAGTCAGGAGGAAGATCAAGATTATTGCATAAAGAGCCAAGTTTTTAGGAGCTTCCTAAAGCTAGCTTCTGTCATGGCAGATTGGATGGCAGGGGGCAATGTATTCCATAGTTTAGCCGTGCCGGCAGAGAAGGACCTGCCTCCAAGTCTAGCTTTCCTCACGCGCGGAGTAGTTAGCTTGAGCAAGGAGTTTGAGCGCAGCTCTCGTTTTTGGTGGTAACGGGGAGTCGAAGTTTTAGATAATTGGGACACGTGCCTTTTAGCGCTCTGAAAGCCAAGGTAAGCACCTTGAACTTAATTCTGCTTGCCACTGGCAACCAATGCAGCTCGTGCAGATGCGGAGAGATATGCTGCCTGAAAGGGACACGTGTTATCAATCTCGCAGCCGCATTCTGCACGATCTGTAAGCGTTGCACCGCATATTTGGGCAGACCAAGAAAGAGGCCATTTGAATAGTCAAGTCGAGATGTGATTGTTGCCTGAACAACCGTTTTTCGACACTCGACTGGTAGCAGGGGCAGAAATGTTCGCAAATTTCTGAGTTTGTGCAGGCAGCTGCGGTAAGCTGTTGTATATGCGGCAAGAAGGACAGATTCTCATCCCATCTTACTCCTAGATTTTTTGCATGGGTTCCGGGAGATGGGGCAGGGCCCATTTCCGTTGGCCACCACAGGTCCGGAGGGGGGTGTTTGAGATTTCCAAAGAATAACACCTCTGTTTTGCTCGCATTCATTTTGAGTTTATTAGTGTTCATCCATTTGGCCACGTCTCGAAGACAGCCCCTGATTTTACTAAAAGCTGCCTCTGACGTGTCTGTATAGGGGAAGACCAATTGAGTGTTATCCGTGTATGATATTGCCTTGACCCCCCATTTAGCAATCAAGGTGAAAAGCGGGGCCGGATAGACATTGAACAGCAGAGGGCTGAGTGCCGACCCCTGTGGGACACCACACCAGAGGCCTTTAGGTCCAGAAGAGAAGGGGCCCAGGGCCACTTTCTGGGACCAATCTGTGAGGTAGGAGTGTAGCCAGTTTAGTGCTTTGTCTCCAAGGCCGATGTCCTTAAGTCGAATCAGCAGTCTGCTATGATCTACCGTATCAAAAGCAGCGGATAGATCCAGGAGCTCCAGCATAGCTGATGCCCCTGAATCTAAGGACCACCTGATTGACTCGGCAACCTCAATGAGGGCCGTCTCGGTGCTAAAGCCGGCCCTAAAGCCAGACTGAGTTTCATGTAGGGCACAGCTTTCTTCAATAAAGCTGTTAAGCTGCCGTTGGATCAGTTTTTCGAGCATTTTGCCAGGGGCTGCTAGAAGGGAGATGGGTCGGAGATTGCTCAGATCATCCAGCCTTGGGGTTTTTTTTTCAGCGGGAGAAGAGTGGCCTGTTTCCAGCAGTCCGGAAACGTGCCTGTTGTAATGGAGGTGTTCCATATGTGTAAGAGGGGAACTGCGATTGCGTCAGACATTAATTTCCACAGTTTAGGTGGGCATGGATCATCAGGTGCCCCAGATTTACATTTTTGTATTTCTTTCAATGCCTCAGAGAGGGTGATGGGCTGAAATTGATTTAAGGAGGAAGCAGGTGGCTCAGAAACTCCCAACTCATCCATAAATGTCGTCTCGGGGTCCGTAAAAGTATCATACACTTTTAATATTTTGGTGTCAAAGAAATCTGAGATGGTTTCACAGAGTCTTGCGGATGGGATGATATCCGTCTCGATGGCTCTGGGTTTGAAGAAAGATTTAACAATCTTAAAAACGTCTTTACTTGATTGTTCCGCCTGCTGGATGGAGGTCGCAAAGAAGATTTTTTTGGCTTTTTTTATGGATAAATGTAAGGCATGGAGGGCTTTTTTATAGCTGGTTTTGTCTGATTCGCAATAATTTGCTCGCCAAAGGCGCTCCAGCTTTTTGCATTTACTTTTTTCGGCCATCAGCTCAGGGGACAACCACGGAGCAGAGAGAGATTCTCTGCGCGGTGTAGCGATTCTGGCCGGAGCGATAGAGTCCACTACATTGCCAATCCACGAGCTCAGTAATGCAGCATCGGAGTTTACATCCGAGGTAAGTGGTAGGGGGTTTGCTAAAAAGTGCCGGGCATAGAGTGTCCGCTGTTAAATTATCCCATTTTCTCCGCACATAGGAGCGTTTCCCTGTGATCTGAGACTGGGAGGAGATTGAGATGGACATAGTGATTAAGTAGTGATCCGTCCAGAGCAGTGGTATCGGAGAATTGGCTTTTGTGTTCAATATGTTGGAAAAGAAAAGGTCCAGCATATGCCCCGCCCGATGCGTGGGGCCTGCAATAGCTTGAGTTAGATTGGCCGATTGCAGGGTTGAGATGAGGTGAGTAGCCTGTGGACAATCAGGATTGTCGGCGTGAAGATTAAAATCACCGGCTACGATATAATGCGGGTGGGCTAAAGAGTTTAGGACTATAAAGTCCATAAGCTCACTCAAAGATGATGTTGGGCAGTCCGGGGGTCTGTAAATAACTAGGCCTGTAAGAGACAGTTGGGGGGTAGTTTGGAGGCAAAAGTGTAACCCCTCTGTACCTGGGAATGTAGTAGGAGTGGAGGACAACAATGTGTATTTCTCGTTGTAGATGAAAGCCACTCCACCACCTCTTCAGCCTTCCTTTCTATTAGAGAAGCTCAGTTTAAAGCCTGGCGGTATTGCTAGCGAAATGGATGCCATGTTGTCCTCATTGAGCCATGTCTCTGTAAGGCACAAGGCGTCCCATTAAGAGTCCGCTGTTAGCAAGCATAAATCATCAGCATGCTTAGGAAGGGATCTGCAGTTAAGTAGACCGATCCTAAGTTGGGTAGAGCAGGTGTTGCGGGATGGTTTACTTGCTTTTTTGATAGGAGATACTATTTGGGGAGAGACAATGCCTGGGATGCCAATAGAAAATGCACATTGATTGCCCGCTATAAGAACTTCAGTTAGCAAATAGAAAATGCTGCTCATGTTCATAACAACTGCATTGTTTCAGTATTTTTCATGTTACAATTTTTCCCTGAATGGAATTCTCGTTACACGACATGGTGTAATGGTGTAACCCCAGTCATTAAGTGTGAACTTTATTACATGAAATTACCAAAAATATGCATTACCAAATATACTCCCTGCAAAGTACAGGTGGGGCAACTTCTTGGCTGTAGAACAAATCAAAGCATATGGGACTCAGATGACTCTGATAGGTGAATTACATTCCAGAACATGGCCAAACCATAAAGTGGGGAAAGATGCACCCCTAAAATTAGAATAAAAAGTTACTTAAAGTAAGGCTGTATCCTGGCCCTCCTTTAATTTTTTTCTCAGAAAGTAAATTGCGAAGTGCAGTTATGTAACTTGAAAAAATAATGCCAGTCCCCGTAAAAGCTTAAAGACTTTTTTTTTGTGTTCAAATTATTTTTTAAAAATGTTATTCATTCATTTGATAACTTTATTTCGGTCAAAGACTATAAAAGTGCAAATAAAATACATACAAGCACATAATATTTAAGACAATAAATATTGAACAAATCGTTATTTTAAAAAGAGAATTAAACTAGTAAGTTATCAAAAAACAGCGGTATAAAATATCATGATTGTTACAAATGGGTTATAAAACTTTGTCTTCTACACCACATGCTAAATAAATATCGAGATAAGGCAAACACTATGGGGGGATGGGTGTCATATGTCAGATTCCGACAAGCCTGAACAAAATGTCAAAGCTTGAGATTCCTGCAAATCGGGATCAACCAACAGTTCCTAATTGTTGAATATGCAGGACAAAAAAACATTACATGAGCTACATTTTCACTTTTATAGTCGCATGCCGGACAAGATTCTTTGTTTAACTTTGACCATTTGCATGTGAGCGACCTAATTGGTAGGGTGCCATGCCTTAACTGGATATATAGCTTTTTCGCAAGTGGAGGATGTATTACATCCATGAATTCCTCAATTTTAGGGGCCTATTACGATGGAGGATTTTTTTGCATCCTCCGGGCCGGCGGAAGCCACCGCCGGCACGGAGGATGCGGAAAATCCTCTGAGAACCCACCAAAGACCCACCACCACATTAGGATGGCTGATGGGTCCTGGTTTCCGTCCGCAGCTTTTCCGCCGCGGTTGGCTTACTACTGCGGCAGAAAAGCTCTAATATGGTGACGGTGTCTCTCAGACACCGTCAGCCATATTAGGATGGGCTGTGAAAAATGCTTTTCCGCGGCGGGTTTTTCTGCCGTGGTAAAGCATGTTTAACTTCACTGCGGGGGCCCGTTGCGGGCCCCCTGGGTGAAGAGGGGGTGGGGGGTTGTAATGGCCGGATTTTCTGCTTAGATGGGATCAGCCCTGGGGGCCCCTCTAACCCAGCCAAAACGTAATCACCTCCCTCCTTAGAACATATTTACAATGGGTATGGATACATATACGTACAGTTCGTACCTAAGGATGGGGAAATAGCAATAAACATGCATAGGTTTTCTACCATATTCTATTCACATCAGCTAGTCTCGCGGCCACCCAGACCCAGACTAATCTACCCTAGGGCAGATATGACACACAATCCGGCGTGTCTACACACGTGGGTCTGCAGCCCCAGTGCTCTCATTTTCCAAACGGTCTACAATCTGGCAGACCTCCACGCTGGTATCCCCCCCAGCGCTCTCACTTACACACGGCCCGCAATCCGGCAGACCTCCACGCTGGTATCCTCCCCAGCGCTCTCATTACACACCAGTATCCTCCCTGGTGTTCTCATTAACGCCACTTACCAATGACGACCACTTTCCTATGAATACCTTCAGCTCTCTGTCTATTCACTAAGGGTCTGCTACTACAATATTATTATGGGATGGCCGAATTACTTAGTGTCAACAATTCCCTAGCTCAAGGGCTCCCTGTTCTCCCTATTTATTCAGACTTACCGGATCAGGGGCAGCATCTGTTCTGGCTGTAACATCTGACTAGGAGAAAAAGGTTACCTATGCTTTGGAACAGAAGACGCTGTTTACAGGATTATGGGATGGTGTACTAACTTTATCCCTTGGTTGCAGGTCTCCCATCTCCCTAATTATTCACTATTACTTACCTGATCAGGGGTAGCATCTGTTCAAACAGTAATACCTGACTAGGAAATGGGATTACCCTCACCATGTGGGGACAAAAATATACACATTATGTGATTGAGTTATTCCTTGATTTAAGCGCCCCTACTCCCTTCTGAAGACAGGCTAATTTTATCATAAAAAAACTCATGCACACTAGTTCACTAATTAATGGGGAGGTTTATTGAAACAATGATAAAGTACACATACACAAAACTATGGGTCTCTATAACTAGCAGTAACTTTAACACACCGCTGAAAGAAAAGGATTAGACATACAATTTATCTGCGGGGTAACAGGAACTTTTAACACACCGCTGGAAGGGAAAAGATTAGACATACAATAGCCTAGGGAATAAGAACAAGATTAAGGTGTAATTGTAAAGGGGACTAGTTCAGACTACCTCACCTATTAGAAGGAAGATTTCTCTCTGACTCTGGTGGGATCAGGGCTCTCTCTGTCTCTCCCTCTGTCACCACATCACCACGCCTCTGGTTCAATTGCTCCAGCTGACAGCCTTCTTTGATGCTCTCTGCACTGCTCTCTCTCTCCTCATCTTCAGCAATCGTCTGCCTTCTTTCTCCATTCCAGAACTGCACTCTATTCTGCAGCTCCGGCAGACATCCTGTTCTCTCTCCAAGCTGAACTGACCTCCAAGCTGGACTGCACACAAGCTGGAATGAACACTCCTCCTCTCCTGTAGCTCGCTAATATGGATTCCTCTCCCCTCATGGAAATTTCCAACAGAGGGCTGCCTCCTACCGAATTCCTGTGCCAGCTCCCAGGCTTCCACGCAACCGCAGTGGCCAGCTGCTTGTTACGTCTGGGCCCAAGAGAAAAACACATTCCTCGGATAAGAAGCAGTCCTAACCGGTCTTCCTCTAGCACACAAACAGCCTTACTGTAAACTTTACCTTTCCCCCTGAAGCCTCTCAGCTCCATCAAGATGGAGTCCCTCTAGTTCTAGGCCTCATAGGCCTAAGAAGGATGAAATAACCCTTATCTCTGTCAGAGTACCTACATAAACCATACCAATATGTAATATAAAGTCAGGACCACAGGATCCAACCTCTACTATAAGAAATAATGACAGGCCAAAGCCAATAGGCAATAGATGGCCTCCTCTAGGTCTGGAAGAAAGGGCTTAAAAGGGCCAACACAAGCTAAGAATACACATCCTAGATGTGAGCAAGATTAAAGTCTATATCACTGCTAAATAGAGCCAAAAACCCTGCCATTACAGGGGTGCACATGGGGGGTGCCTATTGTACCCCCATGCATTTGTATGCAGAAATCGGCAGGCACCGGACGGTGCCTGCAGCTTTCTGCATACAAATGCAATGTATGCATTTTTACCATTGCGGCGGATGCAGCTTGAAGCCGCACCCGCCGCAATGGTAAAAATAGAGGATGTGACCGCCAGGGTGGCGGTCACATCCTAATTGCACAGGAGGGAACTCCGCAGGCCATGCGGAGGTTCCCTCCTACTCTATGGTGGCAGACGGACTCAGCTCCGTCCGCCATCATAATCGGCCCCTACGATTCCACTTTTACTAGGAGGAACTCTGCCGACAGCCTACCCATATTTGCAGTCCTCAGTAGTGCAGAAAAGTTCTGCCTTCAAATCTGAGTTTGCAGTTCCTTTTTCAATATCTCAGGACAATGCATCTCAGGTATTTCTCAGAATGGCGGGAGATCCTAATATGTTGCAGTCATGGGATGTTTTTGCTTTTAAGGGAGGTCCAAACCTCAGAGAACTCAGCTCTATAAGGAGCCAGTTCTGGGACTGACCACAGCCTCTTCCAATATATAATAGGTCTTGCAGTTATGATCTCCTCTATTGGCTCCAACCCAAGATCTAGTCTAAGAGGGATAAGTGGTGTGCTTAATGGCAGTCCGACTAGGTTCCTCATAAAGCTTGGTTCCACCCTTCTGAGGTTAGGTATCTGTTTGTGCCCCCAAAGTTCAGTGCCATATATTGCAGCCGTTCTAGCCTGAAGACAATATATTTCAAAGGCTGGAGATGCCGGTTTGAAGGCTGACCCCTTGAGAACTTTACTAATACCCCCCGCTACCTGGGATAGTTTAAGCGCCGACTTGGCGGTTTGTGCATTCCAATCAAAGCTCTCCGTCAGGGTAATACCCAAATATACAAAGGTCTTAACCCTCTCTGGGGGGGGGTACCATTTAAGACTGGGTTTGGGCTTGTCTGCTTCGGGGGGTTGAAAATCATGAACTTGTTTTTTTCCAAGTTAATTTCCAATCCCCGCAAAGCACAGAATGCTGCAAATCCATTAAGAGTTCTTTGAATGCCCGATGATGTCTTCAACAGCAGCAGAGTTATAACAAATAATGACAATACAAAAAATAGCACTATAAATAGAACCAAATAAGAATGCATAGGTATAAAGAACAACAATTACATTTAAACTAAAAAATTAAAGGAAAGGAGAAGAAGCAGGTATAAATATGCTACTAATCATCTTTAAAGTAGAGTTAATACCAATTAAAGACTAAAGCAATCATTATATCAATAAATAAGTGAAGAACAATATTTGTAAGAAGATAAATAATAATCAATAGGTTTCCAAAATAAGTTATAAGAATTACAATTATGATTAATACCATTCAAAGATAGCTGGGCTCCTCATCTAGTAAAAATAACCCACGACCACCAAACATGAACAGATAATAATGAAACATCTTTCAAACATGTTGTAATGGATTTTACAGCAGCTGATAACAAAAAATTGAAACGTTTACCTTCTAAGTCAGGTAATTGTTGAGAAAGAACAACAGCTTTACAAATGACCTTTTTAAATGAAAGATCTTCATGGATGTGAAATATTTTTTTTTATAACATCCCAAACTTCTGTCCAGAATTTAGAAACAGAAGGACAATGAAAAAGCATATGTTTTAGCAAACCAGTATGTAAATTACAATGCCAAGAATTTGAAGTGGAAAGAAGTTCAGCTTGAAACAATCTCAGTGGAGACCATAGACAATTATATAAAATATAGGAATTCGTTTGAAAAAGCAAAACAGGTAACCATCCTGAAATATTATTGAGCCAAATTGTTTTCCATGTATCATGAGAAAGAGAGGTTGAAAGTTCATTATTTCAGAGAGTTGAAATCACATTAATGTTGTTGCCTTGAAATGTAATCTTCTTTTTATAGATTTATGAAACACCATGAGATAACGTGGATACTAATTGAATATAAATTGATAGATCTGATTTGGTATTTAAAGGTATGTTATAAGTAAATTAATCTAATATAGAATTACATAAAAGTTCATATTCGAGGAAATCAGAAGAAGGTAAATGAAATTCTGCAAGTAAAACATCAAAGGATAGAAAAGTATTATTATTGTAGACATCTTTAAGGCACAAAATACCAGCTTTAATCCATGAATGCCAAAATCTGACATTTTTAGTAAGTTGTAGGCGTGAATTATACAATAATGACATATCTTCAGTAATGGACATGGGTGATTGGAAAATTAAGTCAAAATCATTTATTAATGGTTTAGTGGATTTTAAAATAACAGATTTGTGAAGAAATGTTTATTTAATGGACATGGATAACAAAGTAGATAATGGAAACGGATCCACCAGACTCCATTCTATAAAAAGCCATGTTGGGGGATTAATCAGACGAGAATGATTAAACCAAAGAGAGCTTTGTTGTAATATAAAAGCGTTATGATAATTAAAAAAGTACGGCAAACCAAATCCTCAATTACATTTTAGGCAATTAGAGTTTTTTATAACCAACACAAGGTGCTTTATTGCTCCAAAGAAATTTAGAAAGGAGTTCATCTACAACTTTGTAAAACTTCATAGGAAATTGAGTAGGAATCATGGCTAGGGAATACATTTTTTTGGTGCTATAGTCATTTTTATGGAGTCCATTTTTCCCCACCATGAATGATGAAGCGTAGACCATTTAGAGATATTTTATCCTTAATATAACTTAAAGTAGAGTCACAATGTAATGATATTGTTGTTTTCATATAAGAAGAGAACAAAATGCCATGGTATTTACATTTTTCTCTTTGACAAATTATTTCTTTCATGGGTAACATATCTGGATATATTGAAAGGAAAACATTCTATTTTATTAGTATTTAACGTGTTACCAGAAATTTCGGAATAAGATTAAATAATCTCTAATAAAGGAGGGTATGAAGATACAGGATTGCTAATAAATAAAATTACATCATCTGCATATGCTAAAGTTTTAATAGTAACCTGATTAAAATTAATACTAGCAATATCATTACATTTCCTAATGGAAACAAGCAAATGTTTGATAAGAAGAATAAATAAAAGCAGGGAGAGTGTACAACCTTGTCTGGTACCTCTGAAGAGAGAAAATTTGTTTGAAGTTTGTCCGTTAATAAGTAAATGAGCAGTAGGAGTGGAGTAAAGAGCAGATATCATACTAATACAAAAATCACCAAAATTAAATGCTATTGAAGTACGGAAAAAAAATTGTCAATGAACTTTATCGAAAGCTTTTTCAGCATCCAATGCAAGTACTCCTTATGGTAAGGATTAAGTAGACCCTTGTTCTATAAAATGTAATAAAGTTCTTGTATTATTGACAGAATATCTATTTCTCATAAACCCAGACTGATCTTGATGAATAAGAGAATCTAAAACAGAGGTTAGCCTGGTTGCAAGTATTTTTGCATAGAGTTTACAATCTTGGTTAATTAAGGAAATAGGACAGTAATTTGACACAAGTGCAGGGTCTTTGTTAGGTTTAGGTAGTACAACAATCAAAACCTCAATAAAAGAACCTGTGGTAGCCCCTGTAGAACTAAAAAAGTTAAATAGTTTTAAAAAAATGAGGAATAAGCTGCAACTAAATTTTTTAGTAAAATTCTGCTGGAATGCCATCCGGTTCTGGGGATTTATTTTGTTTAAGAGACTTAATGGCTAATAAAATTTCATCTTCAGTAATGGGTAAATCTGATTTTTTTTTAGTTAACTGAGAAACCTTGGGTAAACTACATTTAGATAAAAAAGATTCAATTAAAGAAGGACCCTCAAATTTATGTTTATTATATAGAGTAACTTAATAATTTAAAAATTCATTAACATTATCATTTTGCAATAATGCAATTTTCCCATTCGGGCCATGAATTGAATTTATTTTTGTTTTATCTTTTTCGATACATAAATAGTTGGCCAAAAGCCATCCAGATCTATTAGCATTAAAACCGAATTTGGCTTTAGAGTTAGAGAGTTGAACACCAGCTAACTTACTTAGGATCAAATTAAACTCATATCAAAGTTTTTTTAATTTCAATCTATAGTGAGGGTTATTAGAGGTAATAAAAAGTTCTCTCACATTTTGCAATTTATTTATCCAATTCCTTAATTCTTGCATTGAACATTTTGTTTTCATGTGCCATGAGAGAAATGGAGGCACCCTTGATATAGGCTTTAAAAGCATCCCATTCATTCACCATAGATGTAGACGCTTCTAGATTGAGTTTTTACCATTTTCAGTTTATTTTGTTCATTAAGAACAATACTAGTATTCATGCGCCATCTGGATTGTGCTTTAAAATTTGAATTAAATTGTAGAACAATAGAAATCAAGGCATGATCCGAAATATCAATATTGCCAATAGTAGGAGTAACAACAGAATTAATTAGTTGTCTGGAAATGAATAACTAATCAAGTCTTGAGTGTGAGTTATTTGGTTAGAGAAAAAGGTAAACATTTTTTTCTGTTGGAAAATACAATCGCCAGATAGCCACCAAATATGTGGTTTTAAAAAAAATGTTTAAAATAAAAAATTACCTAGAACGTCGAAATTTAGTGAGAGAAGATCTATCTAATAAAGGATCAACAATGAGGTTGAAATCTCCTCCAACTATAAGAGGACATTACCTAACTTGAGTACTTCAGTAGTTAGAAGAGACCAAAAAATAGGACATCAGCAGTTGGACCATACACATTAAGTAAAAACATAACTGTATCATACATTCTAATTTTGACATATCTACCTTCTGAATCTGAGGATTTACTAAAAATTTGACAATGTAGTTTTTTTGCAAAAAGAATAACAACACCATTTTTTTCCCTTTGCAGGAGAAGATATAATTGTATCAACCCACTTTTTTTTTATAATCTAAAACTTTGTCTTCCTGCATGAAGCAAATATCTGCCTTACGGCTTCCTAAATAATATAGCATTTTCGTACGTTTTACAGATTGTCCTAAACCCTTGACATTCAAAGAGATTATTTTAATGTTATGAACATTAGCCATAGTAAAGTAGAGAGGAAAAAAAGACTAAGAAGACGAGAAAAGTTGAAAAAGAACACGGGCTCTAAAAAAGGGAATAGGAAGAAAAAAGGACAAAAGAGAAGACAAGCAAACATATAAAAGACAACAACAAATCAACATTGATAACAAGTTTGAAATGCGCACACACTTTGCAAGCATGACCGAACCGTTGGAGCACTGTGTGGGAATACACAGTAAATTAGTCAGAAATACATATTAGAGTGATGTTTAGGTAGCAGAATCATGCATATCCATAGAATGCTGTGAATGTTGATTCAGGATGAATCTTAAATCATCAGGTCGTTGGAAGGACTTTGAAAAATTATCTTTCCAAATTTGCATTGTTGAAGGATCAAAAAGACCATATTTGAGTCCAAGACTTCTTAATCGTGGACGAATGCCTGTGAATTCCTTGAGAGTCTTAACAGTATCCTTAGCAAAGTCTTGGTGAATACATTTATTATTACCATTGACCATTAAGGAACGAATTTCCCGTACTGCTTTCCTTATCAAAATCAAATGATGGTGACGTAAAACCTTGAAAATCATTTGTCTTGGTTTTGTGTGGTGAGGATTACATTGAGATGGAATCCTATATGCTTTATCTATTTCAAATTTCTCTGGAAATTTGATATTCAAAAGACCATGTATCAAATTCTCCAAATAAAGTCTGCAATTGGAACCTTCTACATCTTCTGGCAAATTAAAAATACGTCAGTGGTATTGCCTGTTGCGATTTTCCAAATCCAGAAGGAGAGCAGACATAGGAGATATTTTTGCCACAAGCGGTGCAAAGGCATCGATTTTAACTTTACTATCCTGGATTTTGATTGAATTATCTGAAACCTTCATTGACCTACTAGCCATATCTTTCCTTAGGTTTTTAATCTCTGATGCTATTGTATCAATGCTGGATCAAAGTGATTGAATTTCATCAACAATTAATGCTCAGGAGATTCCACCACTAGATGTTATTGGAGGAGGAAAAATATGTTGTTTCCTCTTATTATGAGGTGTTTGCGCATTTTTATTCTCCATTTTCATATTATGAAAAAAAATTAAGATTGTAAGTAAATCCAAAGTGAAGGAAAAGGGGATTACTGCCGAAAAAATGCTTCAAAAAAGGTTGGTACAGCAGCTAAAACAGACTGTGGGAGTGGTTAGGAAAAAACCAGGCTCTTTCCTGAGCAATACTTCGTCCCCATCACTGGAAAGCTGGGCAGTACCTTGAGACAGAGTTTGAAGTTGAAGCAGGAGGGAAGAAAACACAGCCTCCGATGTCGTGCGGACCAGGAAAACCACCACAGCAATAGGTAAGATCTTCAGAGAACCGCTACAGCATTATAAAGCAATATTCTGACAGGAATTCGCATTGAATTTAGCAAAAACAGGCAGTTCCGACGATGAGCTCACCGGGAGGCGGCCATTTTGTTTTGCGCCCTCGCGCGTCTCCCGCTTAAAGACATTCTTAACACTATAAAAGTTGATCCAGGGGATCACAATATCAGTATTTAAATTTGAATTTATTATTCTGGAAGTCTTGGCTTTCGTCTTGGTTAAGTAAATAAAGCAATGCATGTACCAGAAATTGACTGTGCCAGGTAGTTATTCCTCGTGGGAGTTTTAGTATTTCTTCTTCATCTGGCCAGGTCTTTCCTAAATTAAATGGTGGAATGTTACAGAAGGAAAGATGGGACCCTAAAGTTTGCTTTAGCCCTAGATTTGAAATCGCCCTAAACAGAAAAGTTAATCAGCTGCAACACAGAGACATATTTTATAGAACCGCAGCCTGTATTTATTATCGAAACATGGAAAATGCTATGCTCCCAGAATAAAGTTGGTTTGAAATCTGCATTTAGATAATAACATTATTGTAATCAACTTTCTAACACAAAAACATGCTTACATTGATTCAAGCTTTACTTTCAATGCTAAAATAAAGTTTTTATGTTTCACAATGCTATGTATGCTCTTATGCCACTTTGGGGTTCTTTGGAAATTGACCATATTGTATTTATCTGCAGTGTGGTCTTGGAATTAAGGGCCAGATGTGCAAGGCATTTTTGTGGTCACTTAAGGTCTCCATTCGTAATTGATGATCCAAGTTAGAAGACATGGATCAACTACACAAAGCAGATAGGGTCACCTTGATCCAGGCTGCTATCATGCCTGTTTTAAACTGCCTTGATTATATGTAGCATTCACATGGAAGACTCTGAGCTAAAGGGCTGAGATCTGTGCTCACATAAGGATAAAACACCAATATAACGCATGGGACTTCCCCCAAGTGGCAGTCTGCTGCTGAAAGATTACCAGGTAACAGCTGCAGAACATTTGCAAAAATGATTCTTGATTTTATTAAAGTGCCTTGTTTACTCACTGTTGGTACTAAATACTTAAATATAAAACAAAATTCATTGGAAACTGTGGAGATTGATGAGCATTAAACATAATATTTGGAGAAATACCTCAGTATTACATAACCAAAGTTCTGAAGTGTCATGGCACAGGTCACAAGAAGTGTGTGAAATTCCCCATTGGGTTTTTGCGACCTGCCCAGAATTGTTGATTGCAATGAAGAAGTAATTAATTGCAGCACAACATGTATATTGATAGAGAGTCAAAAACCCTCCTGACTCATCAATATCAATGAGGCCGGATATATTTTACAACTCCCTATGTATGGCTGGGAACAAGTGGATTGAGGCTTGAGAGGGACAGCAGACCTCCATATCTGCGTACATCACATTCTTAGAATGTCAACCTCTTTTTTTTAATCTTTGCACTTTCAGAGAGAAATGCTACCTGCTAAAAAAAAGGTTATGTTGTGGAGATATTGGGAGGAGCATGCACTGATCTCCCATACTGCTATCCCCTAAGGCCACCCAACACAATTCCAATAGTGAAAGCTATCTTCTGGCAATTAATTCCCACATGCAGATCAGTGACCACCCCAACCAGGCTGGCAGTAACTGATCAATGGCCTGCAGCCAACATTGCAGTCAAATGCCACTGATGCATCCCTTTGCAGCTGCCATACAGAAAGAGGTCCTATTCATTTCCCTTCTAGTCACGGGGACTGCAACCATGACAGAAGCAAGATGTAGTGGTGTCAGTGCACTGTGCACTGTGGTGGCACCCTTCCAATCTCTGCTTGAGAGCTATTAAACCTCAAGCAGGAGCCTTTGCGGTGGCTCATTAGCCACATGACTGAGATATACTATTAGGTTTTCCAATCACCAAAGCAAAATGTAAGTGCTGAAAATGTACACATCTGTAAAGTATCATAGGCCAATTATGACTGCAAGCAACAACTAATGCACATTTGCATTTGTGTTAAATTGCTGTGTGTAGTCAAAGCCAATTCTGGTGCACTTGAAAGCGCAGTTGGTTGTTCTTAGAAAGAAGCACTGCTTTGTACTGACACTACCTTTATAGGTCTCGCTACACAACAATTTTAGCTATCTGGTAGCCATACCTATTTTCTCTAGTACAAACATAATGGACTTTGTGTCAGCCCTTTGCTTTCGACTAAATGGCTTTGTTGTCTATCTCACTTCCCTGCTCCTGATGTGATGGCTTTTCTCTCTTTTCATGTGTTTCATCAGGCCAGAGCCTTTTAGTCCCACAGGGGCAGATGTACAAGGAAGTGCAGCAGCATGGAAATGCAAGCCCTTTGGCTGCACCACGCTGCAGCACTTCCGAAGCACAGGAATGCAACATATTTACAATAATATGTCGCATTCCTGTGCTCTCCCCTGCGATGGCGCACAAACTGCTGCCATGAACTGGCACAGGCACCCTTGGACCATGGTGGAAGGATGCCTGCGTCATGGGGAGATTATTCTTGTGCTTGAAGGGGCACCTTCCTGCACAAAAATAATCACAAAAGGCATTTTCATCTTTCAATGTGTGCTGTAGCATGCAGCATGCTTTGAAAGAGGAAAAAAAGAGGAGAAATGAAAACATTTCTCTTCGTTGCGCCTCACTACGCCTCCCCTGGGAATGGGCCATATTTACAAGGAGAGAAAAAGTAATGCAGGGTGGCGTTTTCTCTTCTTGTAAATATGGAGAAGTTAAATGCGCCTCCAGTACGTCACAAAAAGTGTCGTACTGGTGGCGCAGGGGATTCGTAAACAGTGTCCTTTCTGGCTGACTTTCATCCTTCCATTTCTGACCTTGCTTGCATTCAGTGATCTTTCTTTCTCTTTTTCTACAAGCAATCAGTGAGAGGACATGTCTTTTCTTACTCTCTTCAAATAGTACTGCTCCTGCCTTCAAGTTTCCCTCATCCCCTTTCTCTCCATGATGCTTTCCCTGCCCCTCCCAAGGCCCTCCCAATCCAACACATTTTTAGGCTGAGCTTAGGCGGCACACATGCACTGTCTGCAAGTCCTGTTGTTATCACTATATGGAATGTAATCCCCACTCCTATCTCTTATTGGCTGGTGCTCCTGATACATCATTTCCGTTTTCAGCTCAGGAGCACTAGCCAACTACATTTCCCTTACGCTTGTGGTTGTTTATATGTCCTTAGGAGGCTACTTGTTTTATTTCCTGCTAGTATTACTGTATGATGTGTGAGTGCCTGTTCCTAGTACCTAGAACTGTTTATTTTATCACCACAGCACCCGCTTTATGGGTTGCCACGTGCATAACATGTAGGGACATGGCTGCCATGCTAACACGGTGCCCGCTTTTATGGATTTTTTACTACCATGTGCCCGCTTCATGGGCCACCATGTGTATACGTTTTATGTGCACGGGTGCATCGCTTTGCTTCAGCACGGCGCTCTCTTTCATGTTTTTAATGTCAATAACTCTAAATCTTGCAAATGTGATACCTATTGCATTGCAAATGCTTGTTTATAATAGTTTGCCCTGTACCTTCCCCTGCTCCCCTATGCTAGCAACCTGTCCCACTTACCACCCTCCCTCAGTGTTATCGTTATTTTTTTCTTCTTCAGAGTACCTGGCAGCTGCATAGCTATGCCAGAGCGCTCACAAACTTGTTTTCAGTTTTTCTTAAATATTTTAATTTACTGATCTATCATGGGCATCTTGATATTAGATTGTGATGTAAAAAGAGCATTGGCAAACCTGATTGCTCCACAATTTAGAGGTGATATCTATAACATTTCTCAATGCTTGTTTTGCAAAGGCCATGGTTGATTTGAATGAAACAATAATTTTAGACATGCGTGCTTTTTTTCTCTGAATACACTTAAGGGGTTATATTCTAAAATCTTTGGTAGACGCCCAGGTGGCTCAAAGTGAAAGCAACTCATTGCATCAATTTACCTACAATTAAAGGGGCTATAGCCACAAATCAAAATTGTGCAACAGTGTGCAAGTGCCCACGCAAATCTTGGTATTAAATCTAGGCGTTTACATTTGTTTATTTGTTGAATTTGAGGGGCATATTAGCAAGAACCTTGTTTAGCGGCAGGAAACTGCGGTCAATACAGCGATAATAGGCTTGATAATATGCGTAATAGAATTCCAATAGAAGCTCAGGTTAGATGTGCAGGACATCTAACCTGGGCTTCCATTGGAATTCTATAACGCATATTAGCAAGCCCATTATCACCGTTTTAGCTGCAGTTTCCTGCCGCTAAAACTGCGATAATTTTAACGAGGTTCTTGCTAATATGCCCCTATATCTTTCATGAATCCCATGTATTTTTTCAACGGCATGTGCCTCTGCAAATATTTTTTTTAAAACGACCCCAAAATTGGTTTGTACCAAAGATAGTAATCAAAGGCAACTGTTGGAGGAAAATCCCACTTGTGGGCTTTAGAGAACACCAACATTTCCCCATTCTGCTTGATTGTAAACATGTAAGGAATTCGCAACGGATACAACGCGTTTCTAATTTGCATACAACAGAGGAGTTCAATCTCTCTCCTCATATAATTTTTTTAAAATGTTGTCAAATAATATTCTTATTTTAAGCATATATGAATAACTTACTTTTTTCGAGAGAAGTCTAATTCTCGGCGTCTGTGTGTCCCTTTTTTTAGCAATAGGATTTGGACTTGGGAGGAACCGCTTTTATATTAGTTTTGACTTGGAAAGCAGTTTTTCATTTTAGATACTATAACGGTTTCTATGTTAGTGGAGGCCAGCACTAATTCTGTACGCACCACATATCTAATCAAAACGACATTATATTATAGTTTATAGTATTCTAACTTCTGCCAGTTTTATTTGATTTTTTTTAAGGGCAGTACTCAAATTAATTTAAAGGCTGTAGAAGGTGCAGGTAATGAAGTATAATCCGAGCATCGAATGTGTCCCCCTTGACATTCATTACCTATCAATTAGTCAAACAATTAATCATACTCTCAAAACTGTTGTGGCCCTTTCTACACAATCCATGCATCTGTAGATTGCTGTTTTTTTCAGAAGGGTAATTTCAATGATTTCTCTCCATATCAATATACAATTAACGTTCTTCTGATTAACCATTCGCAGCTGGCTTGGCTCGTGGCGTGGAGGTGTGGAGGGGTCGCGCATGGAGAAGTGCAGAGTGTGCATGACTGGTTTGGTGGGCCCCACAGGGCCGACTAAACAGTCCTTCTGCACTCAGGAGTGGGCACACCACTCCTCCCCTGCCCAGCTCGCAGAGCAGCCCCACCCTCCCGCCTACCCACAACCAAACATAAAATGGAAATACCTGAAAGTTATTACCATTTTATGTTTCTGCTTCTCACACTGCGAGAAAGCAGTGGGGCAATGCTCCTCCTCCCTAGTGGAGGAGCCACCCCAATACTGGCTCTTAATGAAATCTCAGTAAGCTTGTTTTTTTTATTTGTGATAAATAGTGCATGCATGTGGTCACCGTTGTATCTAGATGTAATGAAATGGAAACAATGAGATGGTGCATTGTGATAGACGATTGTTTTATGTTTATTTAAGAATGACACTGTAGGGGCGGCTGTTCGATTGTAAAAGAGGTGAGGCGTAATTTAGAGACCAGAGTATAATATGCAGGTATGCAAGCTAGCATGACAAGTCAGCTGAAACTGAAGTAGAGGAGTCAGGGGGGATTGTCCCCACAAAAATGGGATTCAGTGCAGAAAGGCTAGTGGAAATAAAATTATTGGTCCAAAAGACAGGGATTGAACAATAGCTGGCTTGTACACATGCCAAAGTCATACAGTGTGAAGATGTAGGGTGAGAATAGAGCATAGGTGCCAGGCAGAATCCTTATTTTCTTTAGTTACCAGCTTAACATGACCCAACCATGCACATGGACACAAGAGTGGTTAACAACCGGCAGTCCGGGGTAGAAAGAAACCTCAAATAGTCCGGAAATGGCAGCAGTGCTTACCTGAGCACCTCAACACCAACGTGGAGGATAGAGGCCACTCCTAGGATACATACCGCCCATCAAGCTGGGGGTGTGGTGTCCCTGCTTTGGATGCCTCAGTTGGACTCGGAGGGTCTGCTCTTCATGGTGGCTGCTGGTGCAGGTTGATAATGATCATATTTGCAATTTTTTTCACAATAATTCCTCAACTCAATAATACATATATTCATGCCATAGAAAAACGCAAAGCATCTAATTAATGCAAGGTATAAATAATGCGAAAAAATTACCTTTCCCTGTGACAACATGCTATAAATGTTCAGAAACCAAAATGAATTAGCATCAGAAAACGGTGCTCAAAATAAACATGAACGTGTCGATGCTGCCAACACCTTAGACAAACGAAAGAACTACCACCACCTCTGTACCTGTCATCACCGTACTGTAAAAAATTAATAACACAACCACCTAATGTCAACGCTGTCACGTACGTTGCACAGAATCAAAAAACACACTCATTACAAACCCTCATCGACACGTACCTGTTTATATCCTGTCCTTCCGTAAAACCTTCTCGAAGTTTGCAATACAATGTGGTGAACGGAACGAATCATGAAGCCCTGGTTACACCCATAGGGAAACGAATCCAATGGATATCCCTTTGCAGAAGGGATTTCGACAGATCCCTTCCCGGTAACTTTTCTAGTTTCTCAAGAACAGAAAATTGTAGTTGGGCTATGCTGTGCCGTGCTTGTAACCAATGAACCACTAAACTGCTGTCCAAGTAGACCGGACGTTTTTGAATCTGAATTCCTTGAGTTCCGACCTAAACCTACATTTATGTCTCCTGTCTCTCATAAAGTGTTGGATTCATTAGAAAATTTGGTTCGTAATGATTTCAAAAGGTTGAACATGAGAAGAACTAAGAATCAAAACTTTTCTGTTCAAGATAAGAATATCCTCCAATCAATGCAGTCTAATGCAAGTATAATCATTCAAAAAGCAGACAAAGGAGGCACAATTGTCGTGATGGATAAACAGTTCTACATGGATAAAGTGAATGGACATGTCATGGACGCATTGACATATTTTCCACTAGAGAATAAACCCACTGTTGAATTAAGTAAAAGACTTTCACAAATTCTAGAACAGGCGTTAGAGTTGGGACATATATCCACATCTACGAAACAGTTCATGACAGTTGACTACCCCAGGAGACCACGACTTTACATGCTCCCAAAATTACATAAAGATCTCCACAAGCCTCCCATGAGGCCGATAGTGACGGGATGCGGGACTACCTTTGAGCCTTTAGGTCAGTACATAGACTGTTTTCTTCAACCCTTTGTTCAACAATGGACTTCGTATGTGAAAGATACCAAAGAATTCCTATTGAAGTTAGACTCTGTGAAACTGCAAAAAGAAGTCATTTTGTGTACAATAGATGTCAAATCATTGTACACCTCTATTCCACACACAGCAGGAATGGAAGCTGTAGAATGGGCTTTGCTACAACAATCACAAATAAGAGCAGACAAAGTTTTTCTATCGGAGATTCTACATTTTTGTCTGTACCACAGTTATTTTGAGTGGGACAACAAATTTTATTTATAACAGACCGGTACCTCTATGGGCTTTTTGTGAGCACCTGCCTACCGAACACCTTCATGGCCAAATTTGAGGCAGATTACATCTTGAACAAAAGTGAGTGGAAAGATCATCTAATGCTTTACTGTAGGTAGATTGATGATATCTTCATAATATGGGCAAACTGTAGAGATAAACTTGAACGGAAAATTGAGCAACTTAATAGTTTCAACGATCAAATTCAGTTCACGCACACTACCAGTGTTGAAAAAATTTCTTTTCTGGATGTGGCTATTACCCTGGAGGGTTTGAAAATTCATACTGAAGTTTTCAGGAAGGAGACAGATGTCAATAATGCATTAACTTATCAGAGTTTTCACCCACAGAATTTGAAAAAGAGTCTACCACACTCTCAACTCTTACGAATTAAGAGGATATGTTCTGAACCCAGCAATTTGGAGGAGCATCTAAAATTTCAAAAACAGAAATATCTAGAAAGGGTGTATCCCAGGAAATTTTTGATAATGCAGAAGAGCGTACATCTAAATGAGATCGAAAGGACCTCTTGAAAAATAAACCCAAATTGAATAAAAATCGACAAGTCTTCTTATGGAAATTTTCCACAAGTTCCCAAAAAATTAAGTCTATTATCAATCTTCCCTGGGAACTGTTGCAGCACAAATCTTATTTTCAGGATATTTTTAGACACAAACCTCTATTTGCCTTTACACGGTCTAGAAACCTAAAAGAAATATTGATGGAACCACCAAAGAAAAAAACAGCCAGACTATATAGAAATGAAGAGATGTGCAAACTGTGTACATTGTAATAATGAAATCAGTGTTACTAAGGTGTATCATCCCCTAACAGGAAAACCAATTCAATTATTCCACAACTCTGATTGCAATTCCTCTAATCTCATTTATTACATCAAGTTTCCTTGTGGAAAGCTGTACATTGGAAAAACTGAACGCATAGAATTTCAGAACACAAGAGCACCATCAGAAATCAAAATAAAAACAGCAGTTTAGTGGTACATTGGTTACAGGCATGTCACAACATAGCCCAACTAGAATTTTCTGTTCTTGAGAAACTAGAGAAGTTACTGGGAAGGGATCTGTCGAGATCCCTTCTGCAAAGGGAAATCCATTTGATTAAAAAATTAGACTTCCAAGATCCGAAAGGGATAAATGAAAAAATTGATTATTCTTGTTTTTTATAATTGTAATTCTGATTGATCATCTGACCCTATGGAATTGTTACAGTGACATAGTAGCATGCACTACATTAGTTTGTAAGTGACAGCAGTGCTAAGTTTTCCTTTCAGCATGTTTCTTCATTCCCCTTGATTTTACACTTTTTATTCTTTTATTTTTTCCTTTATTTTGAGCACGGTCTGCGTGACAGCTTGGGTAACATTGGATTTGGGGCTTGAAATTCCTAGTTGATATGGGTTACACGAGGAGTGGTTCATCTTTTGAGGGGTTCGAGATTAGCCTTGCAATTGTTTTAAAGACATTGGGTCTCTGTTGTTCTAGTTTTACTGTTCCAAGATGGCGCCTGAGATTTGTGGAATAGTCCCTCATTGATTTCTGTAGCTACCTGGAAGCCGGCTGTTCTGGTTCCGGAATTGCGGGTTTTAAAACAGAGTATCTCCGCCACCAAGGTTAAGCATGTCCTGACGGGTGAGAGAGGCAGCATTTGGATTATTTCATTCTGATTGCTAAAGTTGGTCAAAGGTATGAGACCTTTTGAGTGCATTTTATTGGGAGTTTCGATATCGGCGTAACCAGGGCTTCATGATTCGTTTTGTTCACTTGCCTAAAAGCTGTCGCTAACTGCTGTCAGCGGCAGCTTGCTAATAGGGCGATAAAATTATCGCCGCTTTAGCGGGAAAAAGTCTAGCTAAAGCGGCGATATCGCCCTTGCTAATATGCCCCTGGGCTACCGGTTGAGAGGGCTGAAACTCTTCTAAAGCAGAAACCGCAATACTTGTCAGAGGCAACCCCAGATTAACCTGTGCTCAATCCTCTGTTACTGTGGCATAGAGCAATCAGGCTTAATTTAGAGGTAATGTGCAAAGTATGTATGCCGCACTTAAAATAGTAATAAAGTAAAAATACAACACAAAAAATACCATAACAGATTAGAAAAATAGAGTACGTTTTAATAAATAAAACACCAAAACAGCAAACATCCCATATGTACAACCAAAGATATGCTTAGGCTTAAGTGAAAATACTGCCAAAAAGGATACAGAGCGATCCTGGTTGCAAAGCTTTTCAAGGTCCAGCATTAAAGATGAGTCAGGCACCAAGAGGATGCAAGGTCCAGGTCAGAGATGTGTCACACAGCATCGGTTCTGGGGAGCTGCAAGGCTGCATTGTGAGGTCTGGCGTTATCCTTGAGGAGGCAGTCGATGAGGAGGCTTGCAATATCAATCCAGGCGCCAAGGATGAATGGCGCACCAGCTGGTTTGAGGAAGCTGTGTGGCTTGTGATATGAAGTTCTGCACATCTTTGAGGCTGCCGTTAACAAGGGGCTTCCGATCAATCAAACAATCAATCAATCAATCAATCAATCAGGGGTATGGTAAAGCACGCTACTCACCCGTGGAGGTCTCAAGGCGCTGGTCAGGGGTTGGCAGTTCTGTTTAGAAGAAGAGCCATGTCTTGAGTGCCCTCCTGAAGGTGTTCAGGGAGAGGGAGAATCCAATGTCAATCTGGAGCTCTTTCCAGGTCTTGGCCACGATGCGGGAGAAGGCTCTTTGCCCTGCTTTGACTCTCTGGATGCGTCGGGTTTCGGCAAGGGCCAGGTTGGCAAATCGAAGTTCCTTTTGGTTATGTGGAAGGTGATTCTGCCATTAAGGTATTGGGGCCCAGTGTTGTGTAGACATGTGTAGGCGTGGTTCACTACCTTGAATGAGATTCTCTTTTCGACGGGGAGCCAGTGGAGATTTCATAGGTGTTGGCTGATGTGCTCGTGTCAAGGGATCCCCAGGACAAGTCTGTATCGTCTGGAGCTTGCAGATTAGAGACTTGTTTATGCCGGTGTAAAGGGCGTTGCCGTAGTCCAGTTTGCTGGTAATGAGTGAGTGGGTAACTGTGTTCCTTGACTCATTGGGGATCTATTTGAAGGTCTTATGGAGGATGCAAGGGTGTTGAAGCAGCTTGAGGTGACCGCATTGACCTATCGGTTCATGGAGAGGGAGGAGTCGAGAATGATGCCGAGATTCCTAGCGCGGTCCATAGCGGTTGGGGGACTGCATTGGGCGGTGGGCCAACAGGTGTTGTTCAATGCTAATGGGGTGGTCCCGAGGATGAAGACTTCTGTCTATTCTGAGTTGAGCTTCAGGCAGCTGTTGTTCATCCCAGCTGTAACGTTCTGCATTCCTTCCTGGAAGTTGAGTTTGGTGGTGTTGGGGTCCTTGGTGAGGGAGAGGAAGAGCTGGGTGTTGTTGTCGTAGGATACTATGCTGAGGCTGTGCTGTCAAAGGATGGTGGCGAGGGGGCCATGTAGATGTTGAAGAGGGTTGGGCTGAGTGATGACCCCTGGAATACTCTGCTGTTGATTTCCGTGAGTTCAGAGATGAAGGGTGGCAGTCTGATCCTTTGGCATCTGCCGGTGAGGAACGATCAGATCCAGTCAAGGGCAGTTCCTTGTATGCAGGCGCCATTAAGTTTGGCAGCGAGTGTTTGGTGGGAACCTGTGCCGTAAGCTACTAACAGGTCGATTAGGATCAGGGCTGCGGTGCGGCCTTGGTTGAGGAGGGTGCGGATTTTGTTTTTGGAGGCGTGTAGGACGGTCTCCCTGCCGTGGTTGCTGCTGGGTAAGGATTACAAAGGGTCGAGGATGGTGTTTTCCTGGATGAACCTTTTCAGTTCTGCATTGCCGGTTTTCTCCATGACTTTCTCAGCGAAGGGGAGGCGCGAGATGGGGTGGTGGATCTTCTGGATCTGCTGAAGGCTTCTTGAGCAGGGCTCTGACTTCTGTGCTTTTCATGTCATCGGGGAAAATGCCGATCTCAAAGCTGGTGTTGATAATGTGTTGTAATTCTCGTCCTATGGTGGTGGAGGCTCTGTGGTAGATGTGTGGTGGGCAGGGATCTGTGGGGGCCCCAAGTGGATGCTTTTCATGTTCGAGGGGGTGTCTTCGGTAGTGACAGGTGACCTGTTTGCGGAGCCAGGTGTGTAGTCGTTGGAGTTGTCACAGAGGTTTCTGATCTTCAGGTGGAAGTAGGAACCAAGCTTGTCGCAGAGGTCCTGGGAAGAGGTGATGTCCGTGGCTTCGCTGAGGGGGTTGGTGAATTCATGGATGTTGCTGAATAGTTCGTTGGAGCTGCTGGAGTTGGCGAGGATTTTGTTGTGGATAAAGATCCTTTTGGTGGTTCTAATGTGTTGGTGGTAGTCCGTCAAGGCGTTCTTGTAGGTGGTGTAGTTTTCGGGTTTCTTGTTGTTTCTTCAGTTCTTCTCCAGGCATCTGGATGTGCGCCTGGCTTTTTGTAGGTCTGTGGTGAACCAGATGGCTTTCCTGGGGTATTGTCTGTTGGAGTTGCGTAGAGGGGCGAGTTTGGCTGTGCAGTTGGAGATGCATGTGTCGAATTCCCTGGCTGCGAGGTTGGCGTCAGTTGCAGAGGTGGGGGTGGTGAAGTGGAGGGTGGAGTTGAGCTGTTCGTCATTGGCTCTGCTCCAATTCCTTCTTGGGGGGCACTGAGCAGGTTTGGGCGGCTTGCGTTTGTCGATGCTGAAGTGTACGCAGTGGTGGTCGGTCCACGGGTGTTGCGTGGTGTGGTTGAAGTGAATGCTGTTTCCTCTTGTGAAGATGGGGTCGAGGGTGTGTCCTGCCTTGTGTGTTGGTGTGGTGACTCTTTGTTTCAGTCCGACATTGGCGAGGATGTCTCATAGGGTGGTGGATTTGGGGTAGCTAGGGTTGTCGAGGTGAAAGTTCAGGTCACCGATGAGTATGTAGTCCATTGAGATGATGGCGTAGGTACAATGAGTTCAGTGATGGAGTGGGAAAAGAGGGCATGGGGGTCTGTAGGTGAGGGTGCCACAGAGTGTGGAGTTGGGGCTGGTCTGGACCTGGAGGTGTAGTTGTTCGCTGGCGCCAAAGGTGTTGCTGGAGGTAGAGAGGCGGAGGGAGTTCTTGTGAGCCATGGTGAGGCCTCCTCCCAGGTAGTTAGGGTAGTCCTTCCTCTTGATCTTGTATCCATCCAGGATGACGATGACGATGTTCGGGGCTGTCAGACAGAGAAAGGTTCCACTAACCTTTGTAGCCAGATACATCGGGAAAGATGATGATGCTTAGTACTCTCTTCCACCGCTATGGCAATACCCCAGAGTAATATATAACACTGCTGGAATAATACCACCACGGGGAAAGGGAATAAAGGGACAAACGAAACAAAAAGGTTGCAGCTGTCTGGCATAGATAAGGGATGTCGTCAGGAGCTGTGAACCTCACTCTCCTGCACTCCACCCCATCAGCCCTGTAAGTTAAACACAAGACATACATAAGAAGGCTCCCCTCCAATGCTTGCAACCCCCAACACTCACCCTATGTGTAAGTATTCACGTGACCAACAGCTGCACTCTCTCAAGTAAACATGCATAAAAGGAAAAAGAGAGAAAGAAAAAATTAATGGCAGCAGTCTAGTCCAGAACAAATGTGGCACTTATCTGGATGAAGATATTTCTCTCCGTTTTGACTGGTATTTAATCCATGGGTTGTTTTAAGCACATTCTATACAATCCTCCAGTCTATTCCAGGCATCTGAATTTGCCAAGGCTTATTACTGAAGAGACTATGTTTAAAACAGTTCAAGAGCGCTCCTTAGCGCTAATCCTTTTTGAAGTCATTGATATGTAATAAGAAAGAAACTGTAACATTCATTTTCTTCCCAACGATAAACCAGTACAGATAAGTTTGCTGGAAGTAATGACTGGAAGAAAAATGATCTGCGTGAACACAGCGCGACCCACAGGCTGTTACACGAAATGTCAATGTGGTTCCTGCCGAGTTAGCGTATGAGACGCTACTCGGTTGAGCTCTCCCGCTTCAGAAGTTCGTAAAAGCAAATAGATAAGAATGCTCTTTTCAGAAGGGAGAGCAAAACGGGGTTTCTCTATGATGCGGCGATAGACGCTTAGAGCCAAGCGCAGTCGGGGCAAAAGAGGAATGTAGATTTCCGCGATGCAGGGCAGACCCGCCTCGGATAAGGCGTTGCCTAGGTGGAAGCAGGATGGTATCTCCTAATGGGCATCGTCGAGATTTCTCGGGCAGAGTGGCGCTCCACCTGCAATTGCGGACAGAAGAATGGCAGCTGTCTTCAGGCCGAAGCTGCTCGGTATAAACAAGGTGAGGAAAAAACAAGGGGCTCGTACTCCTCCAGGATAGCAGGTTTCTCGAGTGACAACCCCGTGTAAATGCAAGGGCGGGGCTTATATGTTTTCAGTCAGGTGCTGTGATTGCTTCTCCCTAAGGATTATGGGAGATGTGGTCTACTATAGACACCATTTATTCAAGATATGTTCCTGTTCTCTGTGCCTATCTTTGATTAGTCATAACAGAGGTGGAGGAGGGGTTGGTCCAAGTTTCTGTAAAGAAGGTGATGTTGGGTGAGAGGATGTCCAGGAGGTTCCAAATTTCCACAGTGTGTCTGTGCAAGGAGCACACGTTGAGGAGAATACATCTTAGGGTGTTGGTGGGTTGGCAGCTGGATCTGTGGTGAAGGTCTGGCAGCAGTGGTGGCAGGAGAATTGGCAGTGGGTTATGTTCAGTGTGGCTGCTGGCAGATGTTGTTTCTTCTGGTGTTAAGTACTAGGAGGGCGGAGGGTTGCAGATGGGCTTGGGTTTGGCATGCCTGTGGCACACCAGCGGCGTGGCTGCTGCTTGACTGTGAAGCGGCCACCATTAAATAGAGAGGGCAGGAGGGGCGTGCAGCTGGTAGGTGGGCGTGGGAACCAGCCGGGGGGAGGGTCCCCAGGGGCAATAGTCACAGCCACAGAGAACAGGCAACTGAACCTGAGGGAAAAATGGGCAACAGAAAAGAAAACAAGAATCACAAGTGACAGGCAACCATAATATAAGCGGCAAGCAGATACACAGAAACAAAACCAAAACCAGGCAACAATGGGGAGCGAGCTTAAGGCAGTGCGAGGCACACGCTACCAATGGCACAGAGCACAGCGGCCTCAATCACCTACCAGGTGGAGGGGAGCAGGGTCAACGGCGAGGCACAGCACAGTGGAGCTGCTGGGGAAGAGCAGATCTCAGACTAGAGGTCAGAGGTCTTACATGTGCTCCCCCACAGTGGCCACCATTTAATAGAGAGAATGGGAGGGAATACAGCTGGGAGGTGGGCGCAGGAACCGGCAGGAGGGATGGGCCGAAGGGTCAGCAGTGGAAGGGCACAGGGTACAGGCAACTGAACCTGAGGGAAATTGGGCAACAGAAAATAAAACAAGAATCACAAGTGACAGACAACCATAAAATAAACGGCAAGCAAGCAGACTAAAACAAAACCAAAACCTAGCAACAATGGAGAGCAAGCTTAAGGCGGTCCGAGGTGCACACAACGAACGGCACTGAGCACAGCCGACTCAATCACCTACTTGTACGTGCATATATTTATGTTTAAATGTGGTACCTGCACAAATTGTATTAACATAATAGTGGGTACTGACTTTATTCAGGACGACATTAAGTGGACAAGGAAACAGTTCACCAACTGTAAGACAAAATAAACGTCATTCATGCAATTGTGTATCCCTACCCAAGAATTTACATTGGTAAAATTACGCAAGAGATTTGTCAACACGTAGCGCAGCACTGATTAAGGATAAAAAATAAAGTTGTAACAGCACCTATGGTGAGCCACTTCATTGACTCCAATCACCACGAAGTTTAGTTTAAATGGACTGTGCTAATTGCTATCAAACCATCACCAAGAGGGGGTGACTCTGAGGCTTCACTGTTAAGAAAAGAACCCTACATGATAGCTCATTTCAACAGCACCACCAAAGGACTGAATGAACTGTCAGAAATGGGTGGAATTTCCATTTTGCACGATGATTCAAACAATCTTTGGAAACATGCATTTACATTTTAATACCAATGAACACACAAACCTTGAAAAAGGTATACATGATCTATCCTTTCTTTGGATAAGATTCACTTGTTGCCCAGTTTACTTTTCATAACTTCACAAACTAACTTAACCACAATGCAATGGGACCAGGTCACTCTTTAAACTTCCTGTGACCTGGAAGCATTTTAGAGTGAGAAACTGGAAGGAGACACCATTAGACGACTGGCACAGCAGATCACAAGTAAGACTATACAAACTTTCATAACATGGGCGCGGAAAATATTTTTACAGAATAAGACACATGCTGACACGTTATTTTCTGTTTTCACAGAGAGACATGATGCAGTCCGTTTCTGTGTGAACTTTAAAGGTAGCAACCTTCTTTACAGCTTCATGAATTAATCAGCAGAGCGGCCCATCCAGCTATTGGTAATTATTAAACCGACTGAGATATGGAAGGAAGCATTAATAAAAACATCGCCGGCATGGCGAAAGTAAGTGTTGTCTCTTGCCCACAAAGCCATATGTATCTAATCAAATACTCTAATCAAGTAGCCCTCAACTCTATTTTTAGATCACCCTTCTGAACTCCAACTAGGCTTCCAATTAATTGGCAGCAAGCATTCCAATATCTTTAGTAAAAGCCCCGCGCGACGTGGCGCAAGTAAGTGCCTTTTCTTGTTCCTTCAGTGACGAAATATTAACATTTACCCAAAGAGCGCCTGCCACACTTCCGCCACAGGCAATCGTAACAATTGCCTGGGGGGGCACATAAGGCCTGGGATATGGGGGCGGTGCCTTGAAGGCCAGATCACAATGCTGGTGTCAGACAGCCTTTCCATGGTGGTGGAAAGGCTGGCAGAGGCTGGCTACTGGAGGGGGGTACTCATGGTGCCCCCCTACATTTCCATGCACAGGGTGGCAGGCACTGCGCGGTGCCTGCCACTTTGTGCAGGGAAATGCACAACATTGCCATTTACCATTGCGGCGGGTGCCAGCAGCACCCGCCGCAATGTTTAATTACCTGACGCGACTGCCGTGGTGGCGGTCGCATCATAATTAGGGGTGCAGGACCACTGAATTGCAGGCGGGTGGTCCGCATCCAGCTACGATGGCGGGCGGACTCAAGTCCGCCGTCGCCAATTATTATCAGCCACTTTTAATGGGCTCCTTAGTCTGGAATCCTCGATCAGAGAGTTCCAGAGCCTTGGTGTTAGGCATGGGAAATATTTGGCTACATTTTTGGGATTTTGTAGTATCGATATTCATTTAAAGTAGCTTCGAGCATTTCGTAGTTTCCCTTTGTAAATAGTGAATGCTACTTCCATTTACAAATAAGAAAGGCGTGTCCAAAAATAAATGTTAACATATATATTTTCTCACGCAAATAATAGAAACTAAATATTAACCCTGGTAAAATCACTACAATAAGCGCTCTTGAATCTCCACTATCTCAGGACATCTTTCTAGTATATGCATCCGTCAAGTGTTCTGTAAGATGCACACGACTTGATGGTAAAGGAAATATTCATAAATGTTTCTTCCTGCTTCTACCTCAAACATAAAAAGTTAGTCAGGCTCCCTGGGATTATGGAGCTCAGAAATACCACCAGTGAAGTAAATCACATAACTTGAGAAGAGCGCAGACTCAATATAACATCTCATTACGCTTTTGTAATGGGGATGTAAAGAATGGTGATTCTAAGAAAGTCAAAATATACATACAAATCTTTCATTAAACCTAGACAAAGACCAAAGTGAGTCAATTGAAATGCTTGATTGAGTGGAAACCGCATTTTAGTTGTAGGGGTGCATGATAATCATATGTAGGTAGCACTCAGATTAAAATGCTTTGTTGTATTAATGTACAGTGTTAGAATTTGTGAATCATGGGATATCAACTTAGAAAATGAATATAACTGGCATCAAACATTAACGTGAAGAACTCATGTTCTGCAACTGCCAACTATTCATGGATTTTCATGAATGTGCTTATTAATCATGTAATTTCATATGTAGGTTAATGCATTAGTTGAAAGTGCCTTAATGTTATGTGAGCTCGTAAGTTTATATGAAGTTTCTTAAGTCAGCTGAATCTCGTAGGCGTGAAATTCAGCTCCATGGAAACTCTCACTTTAGAATTAACAGTTGAATTTAATGTGTGCTGTCTAATTTGTTCTTTCTCAGGTTTTGTGTTGCAGGTGAAGAAGCGCTCTTTTTAGCTAGAATAATACCTTTGTTTTAGTAGTCAGGCAAGGAGAGAAGAGTAGGGATGTCATCTTAGTGCTAGAGTAGGGATGGATTTAATGCTTTTCACTCGCTAACCCTTGATGTAGGGAAACTTGGACTTATGTTTCCTGATCTCTTGTATCTTAATTATTGAGATAATTGCATTGATGATGTTGCATCATCTAAATTGAATATGCAGATTTGCTTCATGCTAATTCCGATGTACTTATACACCCTTGTATTGAGGTGTGTTAGAAATGTGGGTCTCTTGATGGCAACAGTTTGCACTTTTTCCGAGTAGGGACCCTACTTCCTAGTCAGGGAAAGGAGGATACACTTCTAAAATAACCCTGCTCACCCCATTGGCACGAGCAGACAGGCTTATCACAGAGTCAGTGTTTAAAGCATTTGTGAACACATACAGGAATACAGTGAATTCACTACAAATGTACACTACACCAGTTTAGAAAAATAAATAATCTTTATCTAAACCAAATAAGACCAAAACAACAAAAATCCAAAATAAAGTAATACAAATATGACTTTCAAATTGTAGAATTATTTCTTTTCAAAGCAAATTGCATAATCAACATTTTTCATACAGAGTACCTTGGATGTGTCGCACACACAAACAAAAAGGGTCGCATGGAAGGTGATGCGTTGGTTCCTTACATGCAGGGAAGGTGATGCTTCGGTTCTTGCTTTGGTGGAGGTGATGCGTCAGTTCAGTA
Source organism: Lissotriton vulgaris (assembly GCF_964263255.1). Lineage (NCBI taxonomy): Eukaryota > Metazoa > Chordata > Amphibia > Caudata > Salamandridae > Lissotriton > Lissotriton vulgaris. The sequence continues at coordinate 934,546,260 of NC_141698.1, read as the reverse complement.
CGCTGCGCAGGATAGGTGATGTGTTGGTTCCGTACCGGGGAGGAGGTGGTTCGTAGGTTTCTTACAGCGTGGGGAGGTGATGCATCATTTTTTTTTACTGCACATCCCCCAATGATGCAACGGACCTAGTGCCTCAATGTGGTGCATGACGATCCGGGACGATGAGTGGGTTCTTGCAGCCGCACGGCAGGGCTTGCGTCGGAATCGATGCGGTGCTCTCAGATCAGTGCTTCCTATGCGGCGTGCAGAGATCTCTCGATCCGCGAGCAGGCACTTTGGGGGATGGTAGGAGAGAACCAGACTCCTATATATTTGATTTTAGATTGACTCCACTTGAAGTTGGTATCAGAAAACATGAATTGGTAGCATATGGAGTTTAAAGGTAAGACCTAAATTTTAGTTTAATTCGTAGCCAGATATTTTGGAGTATAAATCAATTTCCTGTAAAAAGGTCCATAAAGAAGTAGGAGGTTTTGAGAGATATATCAAAATATTGTCTGCATAGGCAGATAATTTGATTTCTTGGGATTTGTGTTGGATGCCTGTTATTAGGGGGTTGTGGTGAATGCATTCAAGAAAAGGTTCAAGACATAAAATAAATAAAAGAGGGGAAAGGTGGCAACCTTGTCTAGTACCTCTATAAAAATTAAAATACAGGGACAAAAAAACATTACCAGAAACACAGGCACGTGGTTCTGAACTTCATAACTTAATAAATTAAATACATTTGGGACTGAAACCAAACTAATGAACAGTTTTGAACAGGAATGGCCAATTTATACCATCAAATGCTTTTTCTGCATCAAAGGATAGTGCAGCTAAAGGATCGGGGCACCTTTTGCCCAATGTGAGAATGTTAGGAAACATCCTAGCGTTATCAGAAGTGAGCCTACCTCTAATAAAGCTGTATTGATTGGGTTTAATAAGCAAGGGTATAACATCATCTAATATAAAGGCAAGAATGTTCGCAAACACTTTACCATCATAATTAATTAATGAGATTGGGCAGTAATTTTGACAAAGGGTATGGTTTTTATCTGGTTTAGGGAGGATTACAATAAGAGCATCTAAAAAAGATCCTCCAGGTTTCGATTTTGATATAAAAGAGGTAAAAAGTTCAAGTAAATGAGGAGCAAAGATAGAGGAAAAGAGGAACTGAGTTCAATAGAGAAACCATCTGGACCAGGGGCCTTGGCACTCTTTAAAGATTTAATGGCATCTAAAATCTCCTAAAGAGATAAATCCTTTTCAAGGAGAGCCATAGCATACGGCATGGAGGGAGGAGAAGCAAGATTATCAAAGAATGACTGGGTATCACTTTCACAAGGGTGTGTATCATCCATATATAATGAGTTATAGTAGGATAGGAAAGAAATAACAATATCTGAATCAGAGTGTAGTAAGTTGTTAGAAAGGGTGTTACGAATGGGACCAATGGTTTTCCTTTCCGTTCTAACTTTTAAAGTAATTGCCCAACATTCTACCCAATTAATTTTGACCCCCATGATATTTGGATTTTATTTTGGGTAAGATATTGCAGGCATCATTTGTAGCTAGTTTATTTAAATCTGATTTCACCTTTATAAGGTTTTGGAGATGAGTAGGGCAATTGGACGTAAAATAAGAGTGTTCAACAGTTTTAATATGTTTGAGGGTACAGAGATATTGGGAGTTCAACAATGTTTTCTTTTTGGCAGTGTAGGCAATAGTGAAGGCTCTGAAAGATGCTTTAAAGGTGTCCTAGTTGTTATGGATAGAAGTGTCACTAGGCTGATTTAACTAAAAAAAATCATTTATAAAAGGGGTATCCTCAGAAATGTAGGACTTATCAGATAATAGGGAATTGTTAAATCTCCATCGGACATTTTTGCAGGTGGTAAGGGACAAATCAAATGAGACAGGGCCATGGTCAGAAATAACAATAGATCCAATCTCCGAAGATTGGACAGGGGGAAGTAGAGACTTTGAAACCAAAATATAATCAATACGCAACAAGGTATGGTGAACATTAGAGAAAAATGGAAATTCATATTTATCAGGATTACAAGTCTTCCATACATCATAATGGGGAGAGGAGTTGGCCTAACGGCCAGGGCGTTCGACCTCAAACCTGGGGAACTGGGTTTGTGTTTCGGCAATGACACTAAACAACCTGTGATTCTGGAAAAATTACGTAATCTCCCTGTGCCTAACAAAAAACATGAATGTGTCCTCATGTAATGCAACTGTTGCTATGTAAAGCGCTCTGATACCAATTCGGGTCAAGTTTGCACTATATAAAACCTTGTAAAAAAAAAAGTGGACAAGAGGTAATAGCAGACTGAAATACCTTATGCAACTTATCAGGTCTGAATTTACAAATTAGTTTTTCTGTCAGAAAAAAGGGTCTAGCTAATTGTTAAAATCTCCAGCAACAAGGATGATGGGATTAGTAATAGAGGATAATTTTAATTTGACCATATGCCAAAAATCAGGTTCACTTTTTTAAAAATTGATCGCTTTATTATAGACCGGGGCTTGAAGTGTTGCCCATTGTCCATTTGTGTCACATTCAGTAGATAAGATTTGAATCTTTAGGGGTGTGTGTGACATAGAATTGCCACACCACCCTTACGGTTGACAGCAGGTGAAAATACAACTTGGCCCACCCATTGGCATTTGAGTTTAAGTGCTTCAATATAATTAGAGTGAGTTTCTTGTAAGAAAGCAATTTGACAATTTAGTTTTGATAAGTGAGAGAGTACCTTTTGACGCTTGACAGGATTACCCAGACCACGGGTGTTCCACGACAAAGCATTACGCATGTTGTAGCTTAAAGACAAAGATACAAGGACAATGATGACACACTGCAGAGACAACAATGAAAGCAAAAAGACAAGGTTTGTCAACAATAGGATAACGTAAAAGGATTATAAAAAACATGAAAAGGAAAAAGAAAAAGAGCCTTATGCGATTATAAAGAGAGGAAAAGAAGAAAATAATAGAGAGAAGGTAATGGAGAAATGAGGATAGCAAGAAAGGGAACATGAGAAGAATAAGGAAGATAGAAAAGAGAAAAGACGGATGAAGAACACAAAGCCAGATCTGAAACAAAGAGAGATTAAGATGAGAAACTGGCATGTTGGCACCCAGAGACAAGAGCAACAGCAGCGAGGAAAAAGAAAATTATACAATAGAAGATAATCCAACCACGTGTATCGTGTTTGGAGACCATAACTAGGGAATACAACTACAGACAAGAAGACATGTATTGGTAACAACAATTTAAGTTTAGGAAGATTGTGCATTTGTGTCCATAGGCGTTCTGGTGTTGGTTTGCAGGAACACTTTTAATTTAGTTGGATCTTCAAATGAGCAGGAAACACCTTTGTCAGTAATTTTGCATAGCCAAGGGTGTAATATGCCATATCGGCTATTCAGAGATCTCATTTGAAGACGAAGTGCCAAAAACTCCTTACGTCTAGCATTGGTTGCATTCGAAAGATCCTGAGATATAAAGATATTGTGAACAGACCAAAGAAGACGGCATTTCTCTCTGGTGCTTTTGAGTACACGCATCAGGCCAGTGTATTCTAAAAAGAGTATTATGATACCACACAGTCTGATAGAGTGAAGCTGAGGACAGACCAAGATGATGTGCTCGTTGGATATTTAGAGGAGAAGAGGACTGAAGACTTAGAAGGTCAGGTAAAAATGTCTTTAAAAAGGAAAGTATATCAGGACCCTCAATATTTTCCGTTAAACCATAAAGGCGTAGATTGTTCCTTTTGTTGCGATTTTCAAGTTCCACTCTGTGGAGCTTAAGCTTTTGGATTTCTTGTTCCAGCAGAGAAATTTTTGTCGCTAAGTCCTGAAGGTGGCCTACACGTTGTTCCATTTTGATTATTTTGCCTTTCATATTAATCCACTGGTCCTCAATCAACTGCAGTTTTTCGTTGGTGGCATTCGTGAATGGTTTGAGTGCACGCAGTTCGTCCAAAAGTGCACCCTGAACAGTATTCGAAGATGGCTGGATCAGAGATGGAGGGTCATTTTTGGCCCTGTTAGGTTTAGTGCCTGAGGAGGATGCCTTGGTAAACTTAAGCAAGTCGCTAGACATTTTATTGCAGTGTGACTGACGTTGAGGAATCTCATTAATGGCAAGCAGTCTGCCCATACAGTTAATAAGAGTTCAGTATAAGTGTGCAATGATACAAGCAGCACTGAGAAGTGATGAGTTAGGGAGAGAGTCCCACTGATTGATACACATGCAAGGAGTACCTCACAGCACATGTAATCACATTCACCTCTCAACAAGGACCATCAAAAGAGGTGCAAGTAGAGTTGATCTAAAGACTGTTTATAACCCTTAAGCATAGTAGGATTTTGTAAACAAATGTATAGATATCAAAAAGCTGATCCAAGACATGTGAACTATAGCACCATAAGGTCACAGATTCCAGAATATATACGCTAATTGAAGCAAATGAATTCCTTTCGCCTTTGTAGTATTTAAAAATATATCACTTAAGATCAGTTGGAGGTAAAGGCTTGCAAATACCAAACAAATAAAACACCATAGCACAGGTTTGAAGTAAAACCATGGCATTAAAAAAAGGTGCAAGGAAATGGTGAGAGTAGCAAAAAGTTGAAGAATGCTCACTCAGAGTTATTGGCCGCATGAGGGGATAGAGAAACAGAAACTTGAACAGCGCGCCATTCAAAATGGCGGCAGCCCACGAGTGAGGAGAAAAGTTGTTGTGGTGAAAAAAAATGAAAAACGGGTTTAGCGGGTCGCCCGTCAACTCAGCATCATGCAATACCAATTAGGCATTGAAGACCAGCCTTGGAAGCGCTGTGTATTGTCTCAGTGTGGCAGAAAACAGCACTTGCGGCTCCGTGAAAAGACGGAGCTCAGTGAAACGTCGCCATTTCGTTCTGGCTTTTAAGTCACACCCCTATTATTACTCTTTAATAACTATTAAAACTGATATGTGCAAATATTTAAAAGTAATTACATTATATTTAATTACAATTAATCTAATGTTCATCTTTAAAATCAAGAAAGTTTGATAAAATATGTTGTAATTAAATACATGTGTAATTTGTGTGGATTAATATCTTAACATCAACTTACATTTATTTTTATTGGGGAGGAGCCAAGCTCGCGACCGTGATGGCTGCACTGTAGCTCGGCTCCGTCAACCTTCCTGCCTGAAACGAATATCCTGTACCTCATCCTGCCCCGAGGAGACACATTCGACAGAATATGGGAAGGTGAAACACTGCTCGCACTCACCGTTTGTCCCGGGGGCTCCTAGGTGCCGCGGATCTTGAGTTGTGCCCTTGTTTGTTCCGGAGCCTCCGTGGCGTGCGGGCCGGGGACTCGCCAGTGACGGTCGGCTGGAGCGGGGTGTCGACGCTGGCCCCCGGTGGAGGAGAGGGGTCGGCTGAAGAGGCCATTGTGCGGTTGTACCGGTGGCGACTGGCCGGGCCCGGTCTGGTGGCCCGGGGGCTCTGTTGCAGGGCGCGGCCTGCCTCGGACGGGGGTAGACCGTACGGGAGGCTTGTTCTCCTGTCTGGCCATCTTGAAGCCCTTCGCCCGGAATCGGCGGGCGGCGCCCGTGAGACGGTGGCGCCGGTGACCCCTTGTTTTTTGGAGGCCCATCTTTTTGCACCAAGATTGCCATTACCGGGGCTCGGCGGGACTCCGTTGGGCCTTATTCGATGGCCCGGTCCGGGGGTTGAGGAGCGGAGCTTCCCTGCTGCACTGACAAAATGGCGGCCGGCGCCCTGGGTCTCGGACCTGTTTGGGGCGGCGAGTCTGGTCTGTTGAAATGCACGATGGCTGAAGCTTGTGGGAGTGAGCCCACGATTGGCGATGTCTTCGCTGCCCTATGTTCTTGGCGTGCGGCCATGGCCTTTGACGCAGCTGTGCAAGATAGCGGTTCTGCCGCCATGCCTGTTGGGCCGTCCCCCATGAATGCAGCCCGACTGAACCAGCGTGCTGCTTTGCCTCTCCCGGCTGTTGCGGAGAGTGCTGCCGCCGTTCATCTGGGAGACCGAATGTCTGCTACCCCGAACCTCCAGGAAGTTTTGATTGTGGCAGAAATGGGTGAGGGCCCCACGTCGGGGCCCATCCAGGTCGGTCTAGCTGGGGTGCTCGTGGCTGTTTGACTCGAACTGCTTTGGTGGGGTCCCACGGCTGCCCCGTGGGGGATACCTTGCCCCTTTGGACAGCGGGATCGCACCCAGGCTGTTTGCTGCTCCTGGTGTTGCTCTTTGACAGTTTGGTCTGCTGCCGCCATTGTTTACATTGCTGCTCGAGACTGGGATCCCCTGTTTTGCATCCTTGGCCTGCCTTGTTCCGATCCTGTGTACACTCCATGCCGAACTGCTTGCTGTATTCTACTTCATTGTGCACTAAATTTATGATCAGGAGAGGACAGGGGTGAGACAGAATTGCCTCGGTGGACTGCTAATTAATGTATGGAGATGAGGACTGCTTGCAGCTGTAACAATATGACAGATTCCTCTTCATGTTCCTTATATTTTAGGTTGTGTCGATCTCGTTTCGATGTGGGTTTCAGCTGTGTTAAGGCGGGGGGTAGGAGCTGAATGATCGATTGCAGATCTCCTCTCCCACTGGTTTTCTTTCCCCCTTCCTTCCTCTTTTTGTCTGTTGTGTTCTTTTCTCACTTTCTGATTCTTCTATATTTCGGGTTCTACTTAGGGCGACAGGCACGCTGCTGGGGGGTTGGCCGTAGCCTTCTGCAGGGGTGCAGGGTGGTGTGGGAGGGATGGGGTCTGTATATTGTTAGTTTTTTCTTAGTTCTATGGCTCTTTTGTATCCCTTTATCGGGACGCTGTGTCTGTGCGCGTCCTCCATGGAGTGCTGGCCGGCAATGTAGGGTATGACTTCCTCACGTCAATGATAATGATAGCACATATACCATGTCTTACTCGCCTCGACCCCGATTGTGGGTCTCTAGTCCTGTGTGCTTTAGTCGCCATGGGACGCGTACTGCGGCGCTGCCTTCTTTCTTTCCTGTTTTAATATTCCTTTTTCTACCCTTCCCCTCTTTTTCCCCTTATATGGGTTAGTATAGTGGATGGTTATTTTTGCGTTGCTGTTCTGATTCCTTTGATTTGTACCAGCACACATTCAGGTGGTGACGGGTGGATGGTGGGCAGCGGTGGGAACTGATTTGAAATGGGGCGACTATACGTTGACTTTGCCAATTGCTGCTATTACTTCCGCTTCTCACTGCTCCTTTGTATTTATGCTTTCACAACTGACCGCCATAGGAATTCAGATGTCAAAAGTTGCAACTGATCCTGCTATACTTCCTATTATATTATAAAATTAACCTTCTTTAATCCTGCTCCTAGCTGTTATACCCGGCCTTTTAATGTTGACTGCTTGATTATATACTGCTGAGAAACTGCTGGGGAATTTCAATGTTGACTTCGTGCGTTCATAATGTGTTGTGGCCGGCCTGATTGGTTGTAGGCCCGTATTTGTATGCTTCTACTTGCACAATAAAGGTTTTCAAAAAAAATAATAATAATAATAATGTATTTTTATTTATACCTACTTAAATTATTTGAATTTAATACATTATTTCCTTAGGGGTTTCATTTTAAATCTCTACCTCCATTATGTTCTGTGGGAGGGTATTGAAGTATATCAGAAGCAAGCTATGTGTAGTGCTGGACTTACTACTTTTTCTTTTTGGAAGAAATTGCTTACACTTGTATATTTGTCTCCACCCCTTTTTCAGAGGGTGGAGACATGTAAGTCATACTTTTGAGTAACTTTACACTCAGATTTGTGGATAACCCAAAGTAATAAAGTTACTCAAAAGAGTAAGAATATATACTATGTGTAAATTACTTCACATGTGCGAGTTACCTTTCTGAGAGGCGCCCCAATGATAGTAAGACAATGATATCTACAACATAACAAACACAACTCACACTGTTAAGATTCAGATTATTATAGTGAAATTTTGCAAGGCCACCATCAGTAGCAAAAAGCCATGCAAACGGGGACATTAAGCCCAGATTTAGAAAGGTTTTCCTCTGGGTTTGCATTACCTTTTTAACACAGACACAGACCCGAAATTGGTATTTGTATTAGTTTGCATGAAAAAGTAATGTAAACCAGTGTGAAACACTGCTTTGCGTTACTTTGCATATGCACGGGGCATTCCGTGGGTGGTACACGGGCATCCCATTCTACCACCCATGGATTTTGACGCAAAACCATATCTGCTAACAATAGTAGACAGGGTTTTGTGCACTTGAAAGTAGGCATTAAAACGAGAAATGCTTTAATTTCTCTTTCTTTTTTGACTTTGCATGTGTACTGCACTCTACAGCCCACTACACAGGATGACAAGTTGTACAGTCAGTCTAAGCTTAGCAATTTCTACTGGAAGGGTATCTGTCCAGCATAAAACCTATGCTAGACTCACGCAGACACCTTTGCACTAAGGCGCAAATAGTTTGTGCGTGTGACGCTCTGCAGCATAATTTTGTCATGGAGTTAGAGAGAGGGGAGGAGATTGCCATATCTCTGTAGACATGGTGTTGTCCTTCTCTTTGCCTCTCCCACAATGCAACACAGCAACATTGGATGCTGTGCTGCGTTGCATGGGAACTTTATAAATATGGGCCCAAGTTTGATACCAAAATACTCATAATGTGGCAGCAGAAATCATTTCTGACTCTAAATTTTCTGATGCAGACAGGTTATAGAAAATGATGAATCACTGCTTGTGAGTAATCAGGCTTATTCAACTAAGTGTAATCTCTTCTTCCATAAGTGTCAGGGGACAGAGTATTTCTCTCTATGAGCTGCTATAAAATCTTGTAAATAAGATAAATGTGTCTAGTCAGATGATGACGGAAAGGACACTATGAATGATGGATGTGCTGTGGCGGGCATTAGACCTCATGAGAAAAATATGTTTATAAACAACAAAAATGGGAAATTCCACAAGTCATCAGCAACTAAAATTGTGAGTAATTTCTTTAAAACAGCAGTGCAAAAATGCCGACGATTTCTTCTCTTTTCAGAAATAGATTATATGTTTTCATGAGTTAATCATTTGAAGGACAAAGATGTGCAATACTCCAAGTACAGTAATCATAGTGCATTTTTTAAACAATGAAGGAGCAGCTAGCCAGACATATGAAATTGCAGATTGAGTAAAGAGCCTGCAAGACAGTATGCATAAAACCGGGCGATAAATTGTAGTTTGCTCTTAAATCATACGCCACGCCCAAGTCAGACGAACTGCAATTTAGGTGAGAGGAGTTGGCCTAACAGCTAGGGCGGTTGACCTCGAATCTGGGAAACAATGTTCAAGTCTTGGCAATGACGCTGAACATCCTGTGATTCTGGGCAAATCACTTATTTTCCCCGTGCCTAACAAAACTGATTGTGTCCTCGTGTAACCCAACTGATTCTATGTAAAGCACTCTAATACCCGATTCGGGTCAAGTTCGGACTATATAAAACTCTGTAAAAAAAAAAATAGGTAAGTACAGAAAGACAGAGTTGGATTCTGTTTCTCCAACCCACAGTCACATTATTATCCCTCTGCTCGCCAAGGACCTATATGAAACAGGTATCAATGACAGTGTTATCCATCATGTACGACTTCCACAGCAATACCCATAAAATTGTGATCACCAAAAGGGTAAAGGTGCTTTCCACTCACCCAATGTGATTGGCAAACACATTAAGCATGAAGCTTGACTGATAAAAAGCAGTTGTCCAAATTAACCTGGTTGCACCACACACCGTAGCACACAGAACCTTAACAAGTATTGGCAATGTCAATTGGTCTGGGTTTAAAGGTATGATATATGGCAATTTGACACTTTAAAAGTAGATAGCATGGGAATGGAGATGTATTTCAGAGGAAGCAGCAAAAAACTTTAAAATAATATTGGTTTGGTTTAAAAGGTCGGTGACAGTTGCAATGTCAAGCCAGACATAAATATCAATGTAGGTTAATGACTGCACTTCCTCCATTTGTGCTGCTGCCAGAGAAAATAACCACAGATTATAAAGTTAGCTAAAGCTCTTTAATTTTTATCATAATGCATGTGTGTGCCGCTCTAAGTTCCAGCTTAGGCAGCTCGGCGAATAAACAGAATGATCACAGACAGCTGTGAGGAAGGCAAGATCTTTCTTTGTGGGACCACACAACGTCTGCCCAATCAAAACATGAAATCCTGGCTCCTACCTTGTAGGTGGAGCCACAGTTTTGCTACAGAGGATTCTTACCTAATTTTCTGGAGATGGCTGTGTTGTCTAGTTAGACCATAAAAACCTAACATGACCCATAGGGTTACTCTAGAGTTCAGGCTAAAATAATGTAATAATAATGCACAGGGAATTACTGATAATGTGACTTTTTTCCCCCTGAAGATTGTTTTGGGGATAACATAGTAATCTGACATCCTTTCTGCAAATTTATGGTGCAAAACCTGGACTACTGTATCTTATCTGGCTACATTTGTGCAAGAGAGAATATCAGGTCTGTTGGGCTCATGATTTGGATGTACGCTCCGGTTTGAGCCCAAATCAGGATTTCTGAATGAAAGCCATAGTGAATTGCAAAACCACTGAAAAAAAGAACAAGCCCAAACAAACGTTAACCAAACAAATAGGTCTGGTTTTAACTGTGACATCGCATTACATAAAGGCAAGCAGATCTTATGGTTTTTTGTAAAAGTACTTTGAAGCCAGATATATTAAATGTAGTTGTGTGCTGTGGTTTGCTACTTGGTGACAATGTAGTGATAATGCTGATGATGGTTTTGGTATTGTTTCTCTAGTACTGTTGGTAGTGGTATTGGTATTGTAGAGGTGGCATTGATGGTGTAGAATTGGTAGTGGCAATAGGGGTATCGATGTTGCTGATGGCATTGTATTGCTGAGGTATTGATTGTGTTTTCTTTTCTTGATGGTGGTTTTGTTGATGGTATCGGTGGTGATATTGGTGTTAATGTTGTTGGTAATATTGGTAATTTGGGTTGGTAATGTGGAAGGTATGATAATATGTATTATTGATGGTGGTATTAGTGTTGGTGGTGTTATTTGTACTATGGTACTGATGATAGCGTAAGAAGCTGAGTTGTGTATACAGAAAGCCTTCTGATACATCCCCTGTTAAGGCACACCAGTGGCGTTCATAAAAATGATTCGCAGGAGGGCTGGTTGGTAGATTCGCGGGCCGTTGCGAATGCAATGAACCACCAGGCACGCTACACCGCAGCATGAAAACTCCGTGATCAAGGGCATTCATGCACGAAATGCATTGGGGACCAACTTTTGCATCAACCCAATGAATGTGTATCGTAACTGATATGTTGTGAATATCAGCATGAAGAATTGTCATTAAAACCTTGAAAATTTTGAATCTACCAACCAGCCCTCCTGCGAATCATTTTTATGAACGCCACTGGTGTGCCTTAACAGGGGATGTATCAGAAGGCTTTCTGTATACACAACTCAGCTTCTTAAAATATCTGGTGCATGGACGGTTTGCACCACCCTTGAGAGCACCCTAAACCAGCTTAAATTCTCACCGTGAAACACCAACAACCAAGCAGTGCACCTCCCACCTCTTACACTGATGATAGCGTGACATAGGTAGTTGAATGGTACTAGTGATATTGGTGGTTGTGGTATTGGTGGTGGTGTGATATCGGAGGTGTAATGAGCAAACATCTGAAGGCCATGTTAGGGTCAGGCTTGAGTCATGATGAAATATACCTACTGCAGTAAAAGTGTGGATTGCTTTCCCTATTCAATGCATATATGAGACAAAGAACTGAATACAACTATACATATGATGGTTGACTGCACCTTTTAGATGTAGAATAGTCCTTCATGAACTGGAATTGAATCAATACTTGGAGGTGGAATGATACAACAAACAGCCAATAGCATGATGGCGAGAAAAAAATACAACTCTGGAGGGTATTGACCATATCTTCAGCCAATTGCTGAAAGAGGCTAATCCAAATGTTAACCATTGGTTGAAGGGGCATGACCTAAACCTACTCTTTATATATTTTAAGCAATAGGTCAGACAACTGCACTGTAAAACCAGACTAAGCAAGCAGTGGCAACGTTAATGAGTTTTGGCTTGAAAAAGTCAAGATACTGGCTTTGGTAATGCTTTTTTCCAAGACGCAGTGAGATTTCGGCTAAAGTGCACCATGACACATATACGTGCCTGCACCACGACACATGACACAGGCAATGATCTTTAAATTAATCATTATAGCTTGGCACATGGCTATGTTAGAATGGCAAAATGAAATGTTAAACAAATATATGTATAGGGCAAAAAAGTGAAATTAGTGGCCTAGCAGGACTACACAGGTGCCAGGCCCTTATAAAAGAAAAACAATAAAACAAAACATGGGACAGGGATAGGGAGCAAAATGGGCACTGCGAGGGCCTTGGCAGAGGGGCAGGGGGGATTGAAACAAGAGATGCAGGGGAAACCAAGGCAACACATTCACTCCCCTGGACTTCTGAATCTAACATAAATGCACAATGGCATAGTCAAATGTTTACACGTTGAAGCATTAAAACTGGATTTCACATTTGCATGGCCTTGCAACTTTCACTTTTATGATGCCCCAGCCGCATGATAGCAGAAGAGACTTGGAGTTTGAAATTAGCTCAAAGAAAATGCATCAAGTGGCTCATGGATGGATCTGGTACTCCAAAGTTGATTATTGGTAAATGTCTTAATACTGAGCCAGGTGTTTATTGCCTGGTGAATTCTAGATTCGATGAATCAGGGAACATTTCCTTCTGAATCACAAAAGCAGCTTCCCCCTCCTTCTTGTTGGTAGGAAGCTGCATAGTATACCTTCTTGAGAAAACGAACAATAGTGATGCAGAAGACTTTGTGAGAAATCTCTTGTCACCAAATGTACTATGGTTGCCTTTAAAAAGAGTTGGCGTTTGGCACCTTTCCCATTCTAAGGTCTTATGATACACTTGTTGTACTATTTATCCTTTAAAGTAACTCTGTTTACATGTTTTGAAATACATACCTTCCTCCTCTTACCCACAGGCAAGCTAGTTTTCATGAAGACCAAGAACCATGTAAGAGTTATCAATATATTGCACAATTATTCATCCTAACTAACATATTAACAGGCCCTTGATAATAATGTGTCCAGTGAAATACTTTGCCAAATCATTGAACATTAAACCTAAGCCCTTTATACTTAGAAAGCATTTGTCATGCTTTGGGGGAATACATTCTACTCACTGCCTCTGTGTACACTAATAGGCCCTGTTTCACAAAGGTAATTTACAATGTTGAGTAATTTACACTATTGAGTAAGTGCACTACCTTTTGGCTATTCAACAAATCCAAGTGTAAATTTACTCCAAAAGTGCAATTTACATGTCTCCATCAAATTGAAGAGTATGGCTACTTTTGACAAACTGCAGGGACTATTCAGAAAGTTAGCTGACACTTTTGAGTAATTTATATAATAGGCCTGGTACGATGAGGCACTGAGCCTGGAGAAGTGCTTATGATCTTACAGCAAAAACTATCTATAGGAATACAGTTAAAGCATACCATGAATCCAGAAGACCAAGGCCATGCTTTTGCGAACATGATCACGACGAGCAGCAATCCCGACAAAACTATTTTTGCCCTCTCAAAAACATGTTAAAACCCCCACCTTCTGCCAATAATACTATATCCTACAATCTACACTGCGAGACGCTAGCTAAATACTTAATCAGCAAGGTGGAACACCAACACTTGATCCGTCTCTGCTTGAGAACTTCTGCCCTATATCCCTACTCCCATACCTGGCTAAAACCATAGAGTCCTACGTTAACATTGCTCTGATTAAATACTTGGAAGCAAGCCCAATCCTGGATCGGTCACAAAATGGCTTTCAACCTAGGCACAGCACCAAATCTGCACTACTTTAAGTCACCGAGCAGCTACGGGCCACTCTGGATGAGAGCAAAACCTCAGCGCTGATGTTTTCAGACCTCATTTCGTCCTGTGACACGGTCTCCCATTGGATTCTACTACAACAGCTTGAGGAGATCGGGGTCAAGGGCAAGGTCCCAGCCTGGTTTGAAACTTTGCATCTTTACTGACCAACCAAGCCTTCCAGGTCTCTGCTCCTCCCTTCTTGTCCAGCGTCCACCCTCTCGGATGTGGTGTCCCACAGGGCTCTGCCTTGAGCCCCACTCTATTCAATGTCTATGTCCGCTCCCTGGCCCTTCCAGGCAAAACACGGAGCCTCAACATGGTATCATATGCGGATGATACGCAATTGGTATTTACTTTCTCCAATAACCCCAAACAGGACATAGTAAAATTTCAAGTTAACCTTATGGCCATCTCAGACAGGATGGCGGATAACTACCTGCAATTTAATTCCACCAAGTCAGAGGTGCTCCTAGTGGACCGCAATGCCCACCTATGGGGGAACCAACGATGGTTTGCCACCCTGGGTACCCTCCCAAAACAAAAATGGTGGTCAAGAACATAGGATTCATGATGGACAACACCTTCTCATTCGAAAGTCAAGCCAAAACAGTTGCATGCACCTGCTTTGGCCTCCTACGTGGCCTGAAACCTATTCTACGATTCTTCGACGCACCCAGCCATCAAATTATTGTCCATTCAACTGTACAGTCCCAATTGGACTACTGCAATGGGCTCTTACTCGGCATGAATAAAGCCGTAACCAAAGGACTCCAACAAGCACAGAATGCAGCTGTCTTTATGCTTTTTGCACTACCTATGCAATGCCATGCCTTTTACTTGCAGCAATGGCTTCATCGGCTGCCGATAAAACAGAGAATCCATTTTTAAACCCTCTGTACTACGCACAAGATCTTACATGGCCATGGTTAACAAATTTTGAATTGGCTGTGCTCGCTGAATATTCCACCTTGAACGCTTCGCTCAGTGGATTTGCATCTTGTCATGGTCCCCTGAGTTCGCAGGTCAAGAGCAGGGGGCGCTCTTCCAGGGCTTTGGCATCAGCCTTATGGAACTCTATTCCTCTTGCTGCATGGGATACGCAAGACCACTGGGCTTTCAGAAAAATGGTCAAAACATGGCTTTTCTTAAACCTCTAGGTGAAACCCTCTTCTGCGTGTGCCTGTCAGTCTTAGCACTGGGACGCCCCGTGCTGGAGCAGCCATGCGCTTTACAAGAACTTATAACATAACATAACATAACATAACAACACTCACACACAAACACACACACGCACACACACACACACATCCACACACACACACACACAAATTCAATAAAAAAGTTAAGTTATGTTTAGCTTTGGTTATAACACCTTAACATATGTTTAACACATTAACATATGTTTGAAAGAACAATTCACTGAAAACATACAGTTAAAGGGAAGATATTGTTGTGGATTAATCCTTAGAAAACACTGAAATTCACAAGTTATATTTAGGACCACAATCCATAATTAAAAAGCATTTTTTTGTCTGCATATAACTTTAGGCCAAGAAAAAAAAGAGGTCCTAAACTGCATTTTCACCATTCATTTTCCAAGAGAAAATTGGACACTGATACAGCCAAAACGACTGAAAGGAACACACCACATTTGACAGAAAGCTGTATATTGATCCAGAAAGTGTGCTTTTTGCGGTTTTGTGTGAATCTACATAGAGCTGGCAGAGCTCTAGATAAGATCTGATTGGCTGCCACCACATCAAAAAAGGTGAGGCAGCATCCATTTTAGCGTTCAGGGACTCAGCCCCCTGTCCTGAAATGTTTTAAAAACCTATATGGTGGGGCAGCGAAGTAGGGGCCTGATGGGGAAAGTCTTTTTCTTTGTACCAAGTATCTAAAGAGAATCTATGGATCTGCTGCGCCGAGAAAAATTAAAAACATGGCTTCCAGTTATTTTTGATTATGCATCCACCAGCATAGGCCAGGGCCCGGGAAGTTGTTGCAGAAAATCATTTTATAGGGGAGGGGGCTTGTGACCCCTCTCTCCCCAAGCCTTATTGAGGACACTGGGTCCCCATCCCCAAGAGTTGATACTTATTATTAGAGGATGGGGGCATGCAACCCCTCTACTAGAGTCTCATTCAGTCCCCATGGACACTAGCTCCCTTGCTGATACTTATAATTAGGGAAGAGGGGTGTGCAACCCCTGAGTCAAATTGAGGTCCCAGGCATCCCATCCCCAGGGGCTGATATTATAATTAGGGGGTGAGATGTGGGATACCCCTCCCAAAATCTTATTGAGGATGCGGGACCCCATCCTCTGGGCTCATATTTAAACGTAGGAGTGGGGTAATTCTGCCTCCGCCCAGTGGCAATCACCAGGACCAGGAACCTAATTTCCCAAAGCCCAATGAGAGTAGTGTCCCTGGAACCCCATCGCTCGGGAAACTGCTGTTTCCCACCTGGGAAAGTACGAGCATACCCAAAGGCTCTCTTTCTACTAGAAAAATTATCTCTGCTCCTACTGGGCAGAAGAACTGAAAAATGCATTTCCCACCTGGGTGGTAACATGGTGAAAGATTCAGGTTCCACCAGCACAACAAGAGTCAGCTTTAACTTGGGCCTAGGTATCGGTCAAGCACAACAAGATGACCACAGTTGGCATTCAATGATTTTTTGGCAATACTTTTGACTTTAAACTTAAAACTCCAGTATTACTTATTGTATTTTAGACATTTTGGTGCCACTTTACTTATTCAAATTTACTGTATTCATTTTCAAAGTTAAGATTTAGATTATGTTGAATCTTGACTTTATTAGTCTCTGTATTAATAGTTTAGACCTTCAGCTCGTCTACTGTGTGCCTTCACTGTGCGCTTGACCGATACCTAGGCACAAGTTAAAGACGTCCATGATGGAGCAAAGGTTGGATACAGAAACCAGGTTTGAACCAGTTGGCAGTTTTTTCATTCAGGTTTAGGACCATAATTCATATATAGGTGGGTGGCCCATTTCTCCATCAAGGAGGCGGGCTAAATTACTCCATCACCCAGATGGAGGTGCCACCAACCTACTTAATAAATGGCCACCAAGCTGGTGGTCATTTCTAAAGCATTGGCATGGGCAGCCGTAACAGTGGTTTCTGTCAATGATTTTTACAGTTTGGTGCAGGACTCTGTCAACATGGTTGAGCCCTGCACCAAACTGTTTTCTTCTTTTCTTTTCAAACAAAAAATCCCTAATCAGGATTTTCTTTTTGAAAATAAAAAAGAAATAGCTCCCCTTGTCTGGAGAGTCCTCTTCAATGACAAGGGGCGCATTTAGCAGGTTTCAATGCTGCTTACTGCCAGGTTTTACTGGTGTTGAGGGTTAGTGAAAGCTGACCTCTAATGCTGCCTATCTAAATAAGGGGAGAAGAATTAGAGGTCTGCCTTCACTTCAAAGGGCTGTTGGAAGAGCTTCATCAGAGTGGTCTCCAGTGTGATTAAAACTATGGTCCTCTTGCTTTCAAATCTGTCAGTCAGACCTTTATCTTGGTGGTTGTGACAGAGCATACTTACCGCCAAGATATAAATTGGGCCCTTAGTTTTTGGACTAAAAGTCAAAAATATTGAGCAGGGTAAGGCAGTAGGCTGTGCCCAAAAATAACTTCATGCCATTGAATAGTTGCTAGACGAGGCCTTGGAGAACCAAACAGCTTTTGTTGGGAAAACTCAATGCAGGATAGATTTGAATATCGCACCCAGAGAAGGTCCCTCACAGGCTGGAAATTTTGAGTGCATTTTCCCAGTGAATATTTCTATCTTCGGACTTAGGGCTTTATTATGACTTTAGCAATCCTTCAGTGGTGCTACCACCTAAGCATGAGCGAATTTTGCGGATCTCGCGTTCGCGAATTTTGCGGATTTGCGGATTCGCAATCCGCAAAATCCACGAATTCCCGCGAATTTGCGGATTTTTTTTTTTTTGTGTTCGCCCGTGTTTCTGCCAGTTCGCGAGGGTTTTGTACACTTCCGCAAATTGCGAACTTACCTGTCGGGTCGCAAGTTTCGCGAACTTGTTGTTTCTACGTGTCCAGCCTGTTTGGGACACTCTTCTTCATCACTGCCACTCTCTGTCACCACTGCCACTCTCTGACTACTCATGCCACCCTCTGGCCCACCCATGCCACCCTCTGTTTCATCACCACACCCTCTGGTTGTCCAGTGTACATTATTTTCGGCAAAGCAAAGCACACCTTCCCTGCCTCAAGTGACCTGAATTAAGTTGGGGCTGATTAATGTGTCACAGAATATTTTTTTAGCTGGCACCTGCTTCCTTAGTGCGCCCTGATTAGTGATCTTTTGCACTTGCTAAGTGCTTTCATTGTTGCAAAATTAGTTACAACACCTGCCCTGCCCCAACTGACAATAATGAATTAGGGGCTGATTAATGGATTTTAACTTCCAGCCTGGCTCCTGCTTGTCTCCCTTAGCTGTAATTCAGGACCTTTGTGGCATATGTGTAACTATTCTGAGGTTCAGAGCAGGGTCACATAATAGTTTCAACTGGCAACTGAACCCTGGAGGGGCCCCTCAGGAAGCACTACAGGAAATGGCTACTTATGATGAGCCTGAACTTTTGAACCTGGTAAGTAGTTACTTTCAGTTTTGCTAAGATCGTATTTCTGCAATTTTGCACTTATTCGCGGGGCGCGAACTCACGCGAACTCACGCGAACAGTGCGAGCAGTGCGAGCAAAATCCGCTGCTCGCGGATTTGCGGATTTTGCGGGAGATTCGCGAATCTCGCGGATTGCGGATTTCCCGAAAATCCGCAAAATCCGCGAGCGGAACGGATTTTCCGCCCATGCCTACTACCACCACACCGTCTGCTAGAGGGCCACCAAAGCCGTGGTGCACCTGCCCGCCTGATTACGATTGTAATCCTGGTCGAGCGGGTGGTGCTAAGACGATCTTGCAGTAGTGGTCTGTTATGCTCATGCCACACCTTTGCAGGAACTGGGGATGCAAATCCAGGGGGGTACAACATTTGACCCTCGCATGCACCGCTAGGCCCTGGAGTGGCAGGCAACCCGGTCAACCTCACTTCTGGGGAACTGGGTTCGAGTCTAGGCAATGAGGCTGAACATCCTGTGATTCTGGGCAGAACACTTAATCTCCCCATGCCTAACAAAAATGAATGTGTCCTCATGTTATGCAACTGGTGCTATGTAAAGCGCTCAGATACCCGATTTGGGTCAAGTTCACGCTATATAAAAATCTATCAATTCAAAAAATTCAAAAAAATGTGTTGCCTCTCCGCCTGCCTTTTCATGTTCGGCTCACTGCCATGAAAGGGGTGGTGGACAGCTGACTCATAATATGCTTGGCGGTTCCCGGGTGCAACTCCCTGACCATTGAACGACCACCGCATGATCCTGGATCCCTGGCAGTGGTCCTACTGCCACACTTATAATAATGAGGGTAGGGCCACAGTGTGGTGGTGGTCGGACCACCACCACAAGTATGGATACCCTATGGACCGCAATAATCATTAATTAATTAATATTCTTTCAGCAGAGTGAAGGCTGCAGGTTGAACTGAAGAGGGCTTCACAAGGTCAGATACTTTCTCCCGGAGGTCCCACTGGATTGGATTTGCTGTTGCAGTGAGGAATGTCACTAGAGTTACCTGGATCTTTGGCCCAGCAGCAATACACCTTCATCAGACTGGCAGGTTGTCCCCGGTCCCCTTTAAGTTCTGAGATCAAAAAGTTGGCAACATTTCCAGGTTTTATAATTTGTCAGGAAAAGTACATTGTTACAACAGACAAGGGTACCGGACCTTGGGGCAGCACTTGGAATTCAAAACTCACTCTAGTAGAGGCCAGCAGCAGGGTCCAGGGCAGGTCCAGTTTGAACTGTCCAGCTCGAAATGCTGAGAAAATACCTCTTGAAGCTTGTTGTGTGCTTGTAGTTCAAACAACAATCCCTTATGACATTTGGAGTCATCTTCTTTGTCTTGGGTAAAAGAGAGAAAGAAGGGTTCAGTCCTCTTGGCTCTTCCCAGGTCACAGTTAGCAGATTGATTACTCTTTTCTTCAGGTCTAGAAAGTGTTCTGAGGAGGGTGTTGTGGGTGCCACATTAATACCGGGCACCAGTCTGTGGCAGTGGGTGACTCCTGGTCCCTCCCTAGCCAATGGGGTAAAGGTTCCCAGGGACAAACCTAACCACTTTTGTAGCACTTCCTGTGTCCTGAAAACAATTCTGGAGTACCCCTCTCTCCCTAAATACAACATATCAGAAATGTTCTTACTCTGGTCAGAACTCATTGTGCCCAACCAGAGGTGCGGCTATGGAAATGGACAACCCCAGCCCTGTGGTCATTCTAAACCAGTTCTGGAGCAGTTGCTTCTCCCTTTGGGATTGGTGCTAATCTAACTAAAAGAACAATAGTGTGGGTTGACCCGGGTGTGAGATACATACGCCTGTGACAGGTGATACTTCCTTTAAGTTAATTAAGGGGCTGGGCACAAACCCCTGGTCATTCTGTCAAGGAAAGGCTAACACCTCTCCTCACCCAAGGCCCTTTGTCACTGTCCTGTGCATAGTTTGCACCTCATCACAGGGGAGCAATCAGCTTTCAGGTGATAGCTGAAAGGCACAGAAAGGACTTAGAGGCTTGAGGCAGGTTAAAAGGGACATTTCTATAAGTGTCTATAAGTGTCTGTACTCAAATATGTATTACAAAAAAGGTGTTAAAATGATTTGGGTTTATAATAAATGTTTTAAAAAGTCAAAGAATGAACTTTGGAGCTGGTCCCAAGGCAGAATATTTAATTTTAGTACTATTCCCCCAATGCTCTCCTATGGAACAACCAAGCGTGCAACAATGAAAATAACTTTTACCAGGTTTTTGCTGTAAGCACATGATTGAGATTGGAGGTTAGAAAGATTTCTCCCAAGTGGTGCCTCCCCAGACCTGGAACCTTGGAAGTAGGAATAAAGGTGTTCTGCCAGCCCAGCTGTGATCCTCATTAGAAATGACGCAGTGTGATGCAACCTGACACAGGCCTCGCAGCTCCTCATCTGAACCACTTTGTGCAATGCATGTCAATGTAGGACCTGCAATGCTCTCAAGAACTGCTGCTGTGTGATGCAACACTCCGCATAAAGGGCATAAGTTACAATTTTCAGATGGTATAACCTGGTCCCTGAATCCAGCCAATGCTCCGTCTAAGTTGTCTCAGGCTAGCGCGACCAGATAATCACAGTTGGTGCATGGTGCTTGTAAGAACTATTTTTATCTAAACCATTAAAACTGACTAAATCTCCAGGTCTACTAATTTGATTTGTGTACTTTACCTAAATTTGTGGGGGATTTTTCTTGTGTTGTTTTAACTTGATGTGTTTAAGTACTGCATGAACACCTTACACTATGCTTCTAATTTAAGCCTGACTGCTTTTGTACCAAGCTACCCGAAGGTTCAGCAAATATTAATTTAGTGACATTCTGTGGTTTACCTTGACAAAGAATGTGCTTGTTGCTTGAGAAAGGTTTGACCCAACCATCACCCAATTTCTCACACCTGTCAAAAGGTGTTTTTTTGACAGGTTGAATTTGAGGTTTAAACTGGCACAACAGTGCTGCCATAGGCAGGCATGTAGCAATGTGAGCATGTATCTACAGATAACTGAAAGCAATTGTCATATATGGGGGACAGGAGTTGGTCTAAAGACTAGGGCGGTCGACCTCGAATCTGGGGAACTGGGTTCGAGTCTCATGAATGAAGCAGCACATCCTGTGATTCTGAGCAAATCACTTAATCTAACAAAAATGAATGTGTCCTCAGGGAATGCAACTGGTGCTATGTGCTATGTAAAGTGCTCTGATACACGATTCAGGCCAAGTTCGCGCTATATAAACTCTGTAAAAAAAAAATATATATATATATAAAGCCTCTCTCATATAACTTGCAAATTCTATGCTGCAACATCTGTTTCTGCACTGATCACATTGTGGGTCTTGTTTATCAAGCAAATGTGTCTAGGGGATACCCATCATGCATCCCTGGGAGTCACGAGATCAAGGGAGTTGTGGTTTTTTAAACAAATGCAGACAAACTGGTATTAGGACTAAATGTAATTGTAAAACCGAGCTTTTTTAGGAATTCTTTCAAAGTTGACATAAATAAATAAAGGTATACTCTAGAACTAATCAGATATCGACAGTGATTGAAGAGGGTGCTTGGGTATTTATTCTGTATATCATATCAAACTGTACTTGGAATGGCAGGCAAACAATGGTTCCAAACATTCATTTATCTTCATCAGGTGTAAAAATAAATCTATCTATTAAGAATAATAATAGTGTTAGGTATGACCTTAAGGATGAATATCAGATGAAGAAATTTTGGCTATCGCTAGTCCAGTATTAATCAAAGGCTCATAAATTGTGTGACAAAAGGTTACCCGAACAACTGATAGAGAGACAGAAAAGTCGGATTATTTCAATTATGCAACTGTTTCATTCAGAAGCATTCAAGGTAGGTATGTCATCATTAAACCCATGTTGATGAATTCAAAATGTGAAGATTTATTGTTGTTCTTTACAAAAATGCAAATGCAGAATGTAAGATCTACCAATTTATAGCTTTTAAAGTATGGTCCTGCTGGTACCATCTTCACGGTGATCAATTTTTAGAAAAAGGGTAGTCAATTTGGTTGTGGCTTTCTTACAGTGAATGTTGCAAAGGTGTTCTTATCTTTACCTTGTGGGTTGTCAGGCTTATGTATTGTAACCTGCTAGCCCAAATTATAAGGTATTTGCTCCTGAGCTATTGTAATTAGTGAGATCTTGCAGACCCAAGTCAGGTGTGTATTGTTTCTTAGTCTTTCTTAAGTAATGAATAATAGTGCCCCTAGCCCGTAGGAAGAACCCAGTTAACTGCTTCTGCTGCCCGCAAACATCTGGGATTTGCTAGTTATGCGGGTCGACCACAGGATTCAACATTGACTCTCTCACATGAAACCGGAAACTCCTGGGGGAGCTTGCACCATGGGATGAAATCACCCACACTCCTCACAAACACAAACCAAGATGGAACAATTTACGAAATTCCTCTTTGGAAGCCAACAAACATGCAGACCAACAATAACCTGCTCCTCCTCCCTTCTGACTCCATGGGAACAGCCTCAATTATGCAAGTGATCCAAGCATCTTGAACTGCCCCAAGGCCAAAATTAGGGAAGCTGGCATCATCCTACTACTCCTACGGAAGGACCTGTGAAGAGTTGCAGAAAGAATAATTGAGACATGGGGGTGAACTACTACCCAGTAGGACAAAGGTCTCCTAACTCTACTCATCCATAAAAACCTGGAAGAATGAGTGAAGGGTGCTGAACATACAGTACAGAGGAACAACCTAAGATTGTGGGGTTTCCGGAGTTGGTGGCCAGCTTGTTCCCGGAAACGTTCCTTGAGTCTTGGATAACATTCTGGCTTCCAGTGGAGCTGCTATCCCCACTGCTTCTTCCTCAAGCGAGCCTTCTGAGCCTGGACATAGAAACCTCCCACCAGAGGGTTCTTATTGCCAAGGTCTTTAATTATGAAGCTCGGTGGGTTTGTTAGAAGAGAAAGGGAACAAGAGCTCATCCCATTCCAGTCATCCTGCATCCTGGTGTTTCCAGAATATACCCAAATGGTCCAGAAACAGAGGACATTTTTGATGCGGTTAAACAGAATCTGAGGGCAATGGCCTTATTTACATGCTCCTCTTTCCAGCACATCTAAAAGTAATCCACAACTCCTGATCCATCTTCTTTGATCCTCCTCAAACAGCATGGGGGTGGTCAAGGGAACAGAAGACACTCTGATGTCCCTCTAAGAACACCTCTCCATTGCCAGACACTCTCTGCAGGTGCTGTTGCAGGGTAGACGCTGCCAAGTCTAGGAGCCCAGAGGCAACATCTATGGAAGCAAAAAGGCCCTCCCCAAGTCTGAATGGGCCAGCAGCCTGGGCCTCTGCAATGTTTGGAGAACATAGCACACATGAGATCGTGAGTATATACATGTCTTAGCAGCAAGAACATTTTTATGCCGGCAACAGACATGGCCATAACCACTAAGGCGACCACACTCCTGAGAGAGATCTCAGACCATGCCCCAGTGGCAATGATACCGGGATTTGTGGATGGAGACCTGCAACCTCTGTTGCAGTTAGTTGCCCGGTATTTAAAAGACCCCAAACGCTCCCAATAGCTTCTGCATGAACTACATACATAGCTAATCAGAGCTCATTCGACTCTCCGGGGACCCTCTTGGAGGTGTGGTAGGCGGTCCAGTGGGGTAAGGCAAAGTCCTACTTCCAAAACCAGGATATTGTAGATCTTGAGGCCCCCCTGCTGTGCCTTGAGCGTGAGCATCTACAAACACAACAAAGGACGGTTGCAGCACATAGGGCCTTGTTGCACCAACTATGCGTCAAGGAGACCAATAAATGTTGGATAGCCATGCAAGCATCTGCCTACATATGAGGTGATAAGACAGGCAAGCCGCTCCATTGTATAGCAACCTGATATACCACAACCTGGTTGATTCCAATCGAGAAGCACTCCACACATCAATTGAGATTGCGGCCTCACACGCCTCATACTAGCCTATATGCACAACGCTCTTGTGCCCCATGCAAAACCACACATTGTCGTATCAATGACCAAACTCCTTCCCTGGACAAGGACATGTTTATTTTTTACTCCATAGCCCCATGAATGATACTCGATGGATACCTTGTTGATGCAAGTCGCTGAATGAGAATGTCAGCATGACCAACTGTGTGTAAGTCTTGGTAGTTTAGTCTTTTCCGTAAATTGGCCCATAGTAAGGTTCTTACATAATACTTGAGGATGAAAGCTATTGAAATGTAGCAGAGAATTTCTATCTGGGGTTTTCAATATACTTTTTCATTGTGCAATGTTACATACTGATCCATAGTTCTAGAAACACTAGATGTCTTTTACCGGTAGTGTGAGTAAAGTTAATTTAGGTGTCAGGATTAAGTTCAAATAAGGTTTACACTATTTATTCTATTTCACAAAGTCCAAACATCTGCTTCTTCTCCCTTCCCATGTTATGAAAATATCATCTATGTATTGCTTTCAAATAATGATGAATGATTGGAAGGGGTAGATTTGTAAATGTTTTCTCTATATTGTGCCTATAAAAATAAAACAGGCCCCTCTTCAATCCTCAAAGTAAGATTAGTCCGCTCTGTAAGACTTCTGTAGCCTCTGAACTGTGCCAAGTATTTAATTAACTC
This sequence comes from Lissotriton vulgaris, assembly GCF_964263255.1. Classification (NCBI taxonomy): domain Eukaryota; kingdom Metazoa; phylum Chordata; class Amphibia; order Caudata; family Salamandridae; genus Lissotriton; species Lissotriton vulgaris. Next base: position 934,520,971 of record NC_141698.1, on the reverse strand, counting down.
AGTTAATATGTATTTATTTTTCAACAAAAGCCTCAAATACTTTATAAAATGTTCTGTTTCTGAGAGGTATTGGACTGGTCAAAATATCACTGTAATAATGAGTGTGAGAAAATTATCATTTTGCATGGTCCTCCCCATTTTTTCAAGAATTTTATTGCTTACTTTTAGGCCCTGCATAATGGAGCATTGCTGTCCAGTGCCTAGTGTAAGTGTGATGAAACTTAAAACATGTAGAAATTGGCTAATGCCAGGTTGGCTTATTTCACTTTTCTATAAGGCCATAATATACAGTGAACAAATGCACCCAACATGTGAAATTTAAATGGCACTTGTGGACTGCAGTGCCTATTGTGCCATCCATTAGTATGACAAAGGAAAACACAGCTAAAGGCTAAATGTAGTCTGATTGGTGCAGTGTAAAGCCAGTTGTGCAAATTGTTAAAATAACATTTTATAACAGGGAAAAACATCCCTTTTAAACATTAGTAAATCAGACATTATGGGGTCGATTCCGATTCAGGAAAATTCCCTCCGAATAGCCGTACGGAGCTTTTCTTCCCGTACGATTCGTATGGAGAACCGTACCCGCACGTACGACCTAGTACGATGTGTACCCAAAGCAGTACTCCGTACGAATCATACCGAAGACCGTACAACTCACTGATCCATACAAATCGCATTCGGAATGCGCAGTACACGTCGTCCGTATGGATCGAAGCTGTATTTTCTGACCCAGCAAGTACGAATCGTATCGACAACACTCGGTACGACTCTTTTTCTATGGGAGCTTAAACATCTGTAAAAGCATATTTCGCCTCAAAATGCGTACTAAACGGACCCCCCCGGGTACGGTGTATACACCCCCATTAAAGCAGGAGTACGGTGCGTCTGGGTACGGTGCGTACACCCCTGGATTTCAGGGGTACGGTGCATATGTCCCTGTGCGTACACCTCATGAATGTTGCCATTTGGCGCGTAGGGGTACGGTTCGTAACCCTCAAGGCCGTAGGTGTACGGTGCGTACACCCCATACGTACACCCCTTGCGTTTAGGGATACAGTGCGTATGTGAATGTGTGACTCTCTGTAGGAATTGCTAAAACGCGAAATGTTCCGTACGAATCGCGTACTCATTCCCCTGTCCGGATCTCACTGTGAGAGTCTAATTCGTACGGATGTAGCCTTGTATTTCGTACGGTTCGCTCGATTTCGGATGTATTTCTATTCTACGGATCGTACTACGCGATTCGGACGGATTTGTACGAATCGTACGGAAACGTCTCCGAATACGAATCGACCTACGGATTTGTTTCTCGAATCGAAATCGACCCCTATGTATGTTTTGTAGACTACAAGGTAGGGTGCATAATCTTTTAAAGTGGGACATATCGAAAATTAATGCTATCATGTCTCTACAATGACAGGGCCCATAAAGCTATTCCACTGTAGAATACTAATCCTGCTATCTCAAGAAAGGGACAAGCTAGAAAAACAATTGAAGTATTATTTTTAATAGTTATTACAAATCCAATTCAATGGTGATGTTGGATTTTGAATCCATATTAAGATAAGGTAACTCTTAGAAAGTTACCCTTTACCTTTAACTGCATGCTAGGAGGCTAATCACCATAAGCAGCTGCATTCCTGTTGGGCCCCCATCAACCTTCCTGTTTCCTTGGTCTTGGAGGACCACAATAGCCGACATCCTTAGCACGTGGACGCGCTACTTAGTGTAGATGCGGCCCGCAGCCGGGTGCAGCCGCATTCCTCTCGGGCCACTGTCAACCTTCCTGTTTCCTTGGTCCTGGAAGATCACAAAACTCAACAGTCTTAGTATCAGGCTCCGCGTTCCGTCTTCCTCGGGGCAGTGCTGCGAGTCCTATACCCGCACCCTCTGGACTGCCCCAGCGTCTGAATACACGAATACAGACAACTGGGACAATACAAACGCCGCGGGAAAGGAAGGGGACAGCGGGGAGGGAGATCTGCAATGACAAAGAACAAGGGATTTAGAAAACCCTACCTCCCTCACTCTAGCGTTAATTTACTAATGCTTTCTTAAGGCAACCACCCTCCCCCCAGGTACTCAAGCTATACCTGTAAAGGAAAATACAATAGGCCACATCCACTTGGAGACAATGGTTCTGAAGAGGTATCGGGAACTTGTACTCAACTGTGAACAGAAATATATCACAATCAAGGTCTCTGCTATGTATCAACAATTCTTCCTACATTGGTGAAAGCATAGAACACATACCCTGGGCTAGGCACTTATATTCTTATATAGGTACTTTTCAGTTCCAATACCCCTCCTGTCTCCTGAAGAAATGAGAACAAATAAATAATAATGAATCCTGTACCAAATATGAGAACACAGGAAATGAATGTCGAGTACTGTTCCTTAATGTTATGTAATCACACCAAGGAATACTTCCATCCGGAAATCCTGAACACACCACAGTTCGATATGCACTTGTATCTTTTCTCGGATAAGATGTGAGGCTCAGAGCGAAGCTCCCGCCAGTGAGTCCTATCACACCTGATAACCACAATTGTGAACTGAATAACCCTTGGTTATTCCCAACAAGAAGTTTGTTAAACCGAGTCTCTCTCAGCCGAGAGAAACTCCCCTGCAAACCATCAAGGGTAGTGCGCCGTTGGGATCGGAACTACCAACGCCTCGCACACCCGATCCAACACATTACTCACGAGTTCGTAGGACTTGGAGCCAGAACAAGTCAAAAGATCCTACCACCTCATCTGTAACACCAAACGGAATTATCGGCGTTTTCTCGCCCTTCATCTGCATCCTTTATTTCCCGGTATGCGTGCGCATCACTGGATTACGTGACGTCCGCAAAGCCTGCCGGGAAATGTAGTCCGACACCTGAATGTCCGTGTTTACCGACGGCAGATCGCCACCGATGATACGGGTCTTGACAGTACACCCCTCCTCACAAGGGGACCCACAGCCGGACGCGGCTTGTTCGGAAATCGACGGTGGAATAGGGCCACCAGTCTGGGAGCCCGAACCGCCCCAACAGGTTCCCAAGAGTTCTCTTCCGGACCATACCCTTTCCAGGAGAGCAAATATTGAAGACGACCCCGTACCCATCTAGAGTCCAGGATCCTATTTACCTCGTATTCACTATCCTGCTGTACCCAAATAGGCAAAGGGGCTTTCCTAACCGGACATTTGGAGGGCTTCAAGAGAGAAACGTGAAAAACAGGGTGAATGCGCAACTGTGCAGGCAACCTCAACCGAACAGCCACAGGGTTCACATGGCCCCTCACTCGGTAAGGCCCAATGAAGCGGGGATTAAAGACGCTATGTTTCCTGAATCTGATGTTTCTCGTGGATAGCCACACTAAGTCCCCTTTCTTATACTTGGGATTAGGTCTCCGATGTTTGTCAGCTTGGAGTTTATACCTTGCTTTGGCCTGTACCAGGTTCTTGCGTGTACTCAAAAGGATTTTGCGAACTCGCAACAATCTGTCCCTCACTTCTGGCAGCTTCACATTGTCACTCGCCAACAACATCGGGGTGAATCTAGGATGATGCCCGTAGGAGCAAAAGAAGGGTGAGTGCTGAGTGGATGCATGTTGCGTATTATTATAAGCAATTTCAGCCACCCACAACCAATGTACCCAAGAGTCACTGTTGGTCTGCACATAACAACGGAGATACTGCTTTAAAGATTGATTTAGTCTTTCAGTTTGCCCGTCTGTTTGCGGGTGGAAACTGGTGGACACTGAAGACGTGATACGCAAAGCAGTACACCATGTTTTCCAAAAGCGAGCAGTGAATTGTGCCCCTCTATCCGACACAATGTCTCTCGGAAGGCCATGTAATCGCACAATATTCACAAGGAGCAAATGAGCCAACTGTCCTGAAGTGGGTACCTGCGGGCAAGCGATGAAATGTCCCATCTTGGTCAAAAAATCCACAACCACCACTATGGTGGTATTGCCTTGATCTTTCGGAAGTCCCACTATGAAATCTACTGAAAACCTCTCCCATGGAAGCTCTGGAGTGGGTAAAGGTTGCAGTAATCCCTGAGGCTTTTGTCTGTCCGATTTCATCTGGTTACATGTCACACATTCTGCCACCCAACGACTCAAATCTGGTCTGATGGAAGGCCACCAAAATTGCCTCTGGGTTTTCTCCAGTGTCTTGATAAAACCCATATGTCCAGCACTGGGACTTTCGTGGCACCAAGAGAACACCGTTTTCCTCAACTTGAGCGAGGGTACTAGAACCTGTTGTCCTCTCATCGGTATGCCGTTTTTCAGTTTCCATTCTGGATGATGTCGAAGCCATGTGCGCCATACACAGGTCTGTGTACCTCTTCTGATTCCCATCAAGAAATCACTGGTTTGCGTTGCTCCTATGACGTTGGCCGGTTCCACGATAGATCGGATGGGTTTCTCTGTGGGAAGTAGGAGGTTTTCTCGTCTTGTAAGTGCATCCGCTTTTCTGTTGGTAGATCCTGGTCTGAACGTAACCACAAAGCGGAACTCCTCAAAAAACATCATCCAACGAAGTTGCCTAGGTGATAACTGTCTTGCTGCCCTCAGAAACTGCAGATTTCGATGATCTGTATATACAGTGACTACGTGTTTAGCTCCCATCAGCCAATGTCTCCATTCCACAAACGCATCCCGAATGGCCAACAACTCTTTTTCTGCAATAGTATAATTTATCTCAGCAGGACTTAACTTACGCGACATGTATGCAATGGGATGAAGCATTCCAGTAGAATCATCTTTCTGCGATAGCACCGCTCCCAGTGCTATTTCAGATGCGTCCGCTTCTACCAAGAAAGGAAGGTCTGGATTGGCATGTGTTAATACGGGTGCAGATGAAAAAGCGATCTTGAGTTTATCAAAAGCGACTTGTGCTTCATCATCCCACATAAACCGAACATTTTTCTTCGTGAGCCGAGTAAGAGGTGAGACCAGTCCAGAAAATCCTGAGATGAACCTTCTGTAGAAGTTGGCGAACCCCAACAGGCTCTGAATATCTTTGACGTTCTTCGGTTGAGGCCACCCCACGATAGCTTGTACCTTTCTCTCGGCCATTACTTGTCCTGAAGGAGTGAGCATTACACCCAGGAATTCCACCGTTGTTACGTGGAACTCACATTTGGTGATCTTGCAGAACAAGTGATGTTTCATTAATGCTTGCAACACCGTTTTCACATGCGCGATGTGTTCCTCGGTAGAATTGGAGTATATGAGGATATCATCTATGTACACGATGACATGATGGTCCAGATAGTCACGCAACACTTCATTCAAAAAAAATTGAAAGGCCGCGGGGGCGTTGCACAGCCCAAAGGGCATTACCCGATACTCATAGAGCCCATACCGCGTCTTGAAGGCGGTTTTCCACTCATCGCCCCTTCTGATACGCACAAGATGGTATGCACCACGCAGGTCGAGTTTGGTGTAGATGTGTGCTGATCGTACCTGTTCTAGTAACACAGGGATCAAAGGTAGTGGGTATTGATTTTTTACGGTGATGGAATTCAACGCTCTGTAGTCAATGCAACACCTCTTCTCACCATTGGCCTTCGGAATAAAAAACAACGGAGAGGCTGCAGGAGACCGGGAAGGCCTAATGTATCCTAGAGCCAGATATTTATCCAAATATGCTCGCAGGGTCTCATTTTCAGGAAGGGTCAAAGCATATATCCTCCCATTAGGGATTATCGAACCGGGTATTAGGTCGATCCGGCAATCATACGTCCGATGCGGCGGCAGAACCTCAGCCTCTTTGTCACTGAATACGGCTTCGTACTCCGCATAACATTGTGGAAGGGTCACCTCTTTTTCCGCTGCAGTGGCTATGGTATGTACGGAACACAATGCTTGTGCCGGGCTCCACACTCCTGAGAGACAGTGTTCTATACAATAGGGAGAATGAAACTGAACAGTTTTAGTGGTCCAATGAATCTCAGGGTCATGCTTCTGTAACCACGGAAGCCCTAAGATGATTCCATATTGTGGAGCCTCAATAATGTTGAACGCCAAATATTCGTGATGTGTGTGATCATGGATAACCTCATACTCCTGAGTATGACATGTGATGGGTCCTGCTTGTAATTCGTTCCCATCAACCGCATATACTGTTTCCGGACTTTCTTTGGGGATTAGCTGCACTCCCAATCTGTGGGCCTCGGCGATGTCCATGAAGCAACCTGTAGCCCCGGAGTCAACCATTGCCCGTATATCTTGTTTCACCTCCCCAATCAATATAGCCAAGTCTAGAAAGAGGTGTTTCCTCTCAGAATCCTCATCCGGGGTAAACGAAGGGATGATATGGGTGCTTGAGAGTCTCCCTCCATTGACCTTCAAGCTTTGGAGTTTCCCGACTCCTTCTCATCCATTCCTGCAAGGTTTTGACCTCCCCGATACTTGTTGGTTTTAGGTTTTGCGGGGCATTCGCGAACAAAGTGTCCTTTTTTCCCGCAATATAAACAAAGTCCTAATTTACGTCGATATTCTTTTTCACTGGCAGTTAAGGAGGCACGCACGGCACCGATGTCCATAGGCTCCGGTGAAGGATTCGTCTTTTCCCCACTACTCGCATGTTCATAGGGCATTACTGATTTATCTTTTCTTTTATGCTCTCCTTTTCTTTCTTTCATTCTATGGTCCAAACGAAGAGCAAGATCTATCCAAGCCGAACAGGTACGGGGTTGGGGGTCGATTTGTGCTAGCACATCTTTCATTTCTTCACTGAGACCTTGATAGAATATGGCTGATCTCTTGGGTTCCGGCCAGTCAGTTTCGGCCACCAACCTCCTAAAATTGTTTAAGTACGTGACTAAATCTGCATCACCTTGTTTTAATTTTAGCAATTCTCTATCTGCTGTGAAGGTTTCCGCTCGCCTATCGAATGTCTTTTCAAATTCTTCTTTAAAATCGTCCCAATGATATAAGAGGGGGTCATCCCTTCTAACGATCGGGACCGCCCACTGTGCTGCTTCCCCCCCGAGATATGAAATGAGGAAAGCCACCCTCGCTTGGTGTGTGGAAAACATCTTAGGCTTACACATAAAATGTAGTTGGACCTGTGTCATGAAGACTTGCACTTTTTTGTTATCCCCATAATATCGTTCGGGAGGAGCCAGAGGGATCTGTGCCGGCATTTCAACCACCACAGAGGTAGTAGGAGCTGAACCTCCAGATGCCCCATCTTGTACTACCGCTGTATTGGGTAATCTGTCGACCCTGGTTCGTAATTGGGCATTCTCTAACCTGGCTGCCGCAACCTCTCTACTGGAAGCTGCCAGTTCCACCTGTACTAAGGCCAAAGCAGCCAAAACATCCTCTAAGGTAGTCATGGCGGAATCACAGCACTGCCAAGAAGAGGTAAAATTCGTGGGCCGATAATTCTATCAGGCTCCGCGTTCCGTCTTCCTCGGGGCAGTGCTGCGAGTCCTATACCCGCACCCTCTGGACTGCCCCAGCGTCTGAATACACGAATACAGACAACTGGGACAATACAAACGCCGCGGGAAAGGAAGGGGACAGCGGGGAGGGAGATCTGCAATGACAAAGAACAAGGGATTTAGAAAACCCTACCTCCCTCACTCTAGCGTTAATTTACTAATGCTTTCTTAAGGCAACCACCCTCCCCCCAGGTACTCAAGCTATACCTGTAAAGGAAAATACAATAGGCCACATCCACTTGGAGACAATGGTTCTGAAGAGGTATCGGGAACTTGTACTCAACTGTGAACAGAAATATATCACAATCAAGGTCTCTGCTATGTATCAACAATTCTTCCTACATTGGTGAAAGCATAGAACACATACCCTGGGCTAGGCACTTATATTCTTATATAGGTACTTTTCAGTTCCAATACCCCTCCTGTCTCCTGAAGAAATGAGAACAAATAAATAATAATGAATCCTGTACCAAATATGAGAACACAGGAAATGAATGTCGAGTACTGTTCCTTAATGTTATGTAATCACACCAAGGAATACTTCCATCCGGAAATCCTGAACACACCACAGTTCGATATGCACTTGTATCTTTTCTCGGATAAGATGTGAGGCTCAGAGCGAAGCTCCCGCCAGTGAGTCCTATCACACCTGATAACCACAATTGTGAACTGAATAACCCTTGGTTATTCCCAACAAGAAGTTTGTTAAACCGAGTCTCTCTCAGCCGAGAGAAACTCCCCTGCAAACCATCAAGGGTAGTGCGCCGTTGGGATCGGAACTACCAACGCCTCGCACACCCGATCCAACACATTACTCACGAGTTCGTAGGACTTGGAGCCAGAACAAGTCAAAAGATCCTACCACCTCATCTGTAACACCAAACGGAATTATCGGCGTTTTCTCGCCCTTCATCTGCATCCTTTATTTCCCGGTATGCGTGCGCATCACTGGATTACGTGACGTCCGCAAAGCCTGCCGGGAAATGTAGTCCGACACCTGAATGTCCGTGTTTACCGACGGCAGATCGCCACCGATGATACGGGTCTTGACACTTAGCATGCGGACGCGCTACTTAGTGAAGACGCTGGCCCGCTGCTAGGTGCAGCCGCATTCTGTTGGGCCCCCATCAACCTTCCTGTTTCCTTGGTCCTGGAGTACCACAGCACCAGGCAGTCTTAGCGCGCGGACGTGCTACTTAGTGAAGACACCGGCCCGTGGCCGGGTGCAGCCGCATTCCTGTTGGGCCCCAGTCAACCTTCCGGTTTCCTTGGTCCTGGAGGACCACAACACCCGGCAGCCTTAACTCGCGGACTCGCTACTTAGTGACGACGCCGGCCCGCTGGTGGGTACAGCTGCATTCCTGTTGGGCCCCCGTCAACCTTCATGTTTCCTTGGTCCTTGAGGACTACAACACCAGACAGCCTTAGCGCACGGACGCGCTACTTAGTGAAGAGGCCAGCCTGCGGGATGCACGCAGGGACATGCCCGGGCCAAGGGCCGGACCGTCCACGCCCGTCCGAGCCATGGTTCAGTCTGGGCTGGGCCCACCATCTAACATTTTGCAGAATCGATGGCTAAAGACATAGGGAAGAAGACTGCTGAAGGCAGGAGGAAAGCTGCACACACAGCAACAGAGGAGATAAACTTCACCTATTTGAACACATTTTTAGCTAAAGCCTCTTCCGCTTAGAAATTTACCGGGCTGAGAGAAGATTGTCATTTGGGGGATATTGTCGCAAACAAGGATATGCCACCAGGTTCAACCCCCGAAGGGGAGATGGTTGAATCCTCCATTAATCTTGCGACAACTAGCTATACACCTCTATCAGAGATAATGGCTCCATTGAATCTACCAGTTGCGGTACTACTGCAAAAAAAAAGAGGGACCCAGCCACAAACCCACCCACACACAACCCTAAGAGACCATGGAGAGGTACAATTGCCCCAGAAAGTGTAAAAGGTGATAATAGGGAGACATTATAACCACCACAGACAGTTGTTCCACCCAAAGGCCAGAATATGGAAGACTTTGTGGACAAATTTAGAGAACTATTAGCTCCCATAATTCTGCGATTAGAGTATATTGAAAAAGTAATAAAGGAGATAATGGAGATAATGGAGATAATACCCCCAACATTTACACCATCTTGTGAGGGCGGGACTAGGGTGGAAGGTGAACATAATGTAATGGCAAGCACTAGTACAAACTCCCAGATAGTGGCATTGAAAACCCAGGGGGATGGCATTCCCATTTCCCGGTTTTCATCTCGGCATAATGTTGTTAATCCCCCTTTGGAATCATCTGTGGTCCATGGTCCATGGCCCAGGGCAAACTCCTGAGTCTAATCCTCACCTGGAGATAAGGAGTCAGGAACAGGAGTCTTCAGCTAGAAGGTAGAGAAAAGCTCCAACCGCTTTCTCAGTTTAAAGTAGGGTCGTACATTAGATCTCCCTCCTGCTGTATCCCCCTATGTAGTCGTTTTAGCAAACATTCCAACCTTACGAAATGACCAATAAAATTCAACTAATTCATAAAACCCATCATTGGCTTGGCAAAACTACGAATGGTCGGTTAGACGATCTCTGCAACATCTTAATGGCCCGCAGGGTTTTTTGGGAGGGGAGGCAAGCTAAAACGAATACTTCACTCCTTAAAGGGTGAGATGACAATACTATTTTATTGATTAATTTTTAAAATAACCTATTTGGGGGTGAAATGTACAAAGTTGTTGCTATTGTGAAGGAAATTATGAACAGGATAATGGGTGGGTGATTTTAATCTGCACCCCTGTCCTCTGCTATCAACCTCCACTCGTGGTCTAAGTGATGAGGATGGGGGTAGGAAGGTACATTTTGTTCACAATCAATATGGCAATGCTCTAAACAAACTTATTATTGTTAAAGATTTGGAGATTTTGAACCCCCGGTCAGAACTCACTGGCCTTCTGTATGATACCTTTTGCTCTACCCTGCATAGCACAGTAATAGAGTTTATATTAGCCTCAGCCACATTGCTAGGAGCTTTTAGCAATATGAATGTTGAATCCTTGGGCTTCAGGGATCATGCAGCTCTAACTTGGAATATGAAAATGCGAGGGATTCATGGTAATAACCTCTCACATATAAAGCCATATCTTTTTTTTTTAAAACTTTTATTCGGTTATCTCATAGCAAAACCATAAAAAGTACAGAAGTAAAATATTGCAATACATGTTAAAATCTCAATGTTTTGATACAATTAAAAACTGTTAATCATTTAAAAACCATTACTAAAAATGATTCATTAAGATGCTGTACATGAGGACAAGAAATCAAGTAGACAGAAGCTCAGGCTTTACAGCGAGTTTTTAGGCATGATTTTAAAAAGCAAGCTACGCACTTAGCAGCGTATTGAGAATCCAGTGACTGCAAGGCCAGGTAAGCGGGCCGGCATGTTCTCAGGCCCATTTTACGAAGAAGGGGAATGATCCAGCGCTTGCGGGGAAGCTCGTAATATCTACAGAACAAAGTTACGTGCATTGTAGACTGGGATGATATACCATCACATGGGCATTTCATTAGGTCATGCGACCAGTCCTGCTCGTTGGGAAAGGTAACTTAGCGAAAAAAATAATTAAATCGGAACCTAGTCAAAACATATTTTTCATAATTAGTTAGGTGGAATGTTAGGTATGGTTGGATACCAAAAACAGTCTGAACCGATAGGATCTGTACATTTGAGGGTTTAATTACTTCTTGGGAAAGATGCAGATCTCTGAGATGGATTAGACAAAGTTTTTTCAGGTCTTTCCTGGTGATATCTGTCATTGTCATGGGTTCTGAGAAAAAAGTTGTACAGTTCAAATCCTTAAGGAAATTGGAGACGTATAGAAGCCAAGGGATTTTGCTCCAATTTGCCAGGGCTAAGCAGTCGGTTGTCAATGAACGGGTTAGATGGCATTGCATTTTGGTCCAAATACGGGGCCACAACAGAATCGGCTGGCATCTGATGTTATCTGTCAGGTAATCGATACCCAGCTCGATGTGGCAACGGTATATTGGGGCACTTTGGGGAAGTGCCAATAAGTATTTTAGGAACCTGTTTTGAACCGTTTGTAAGTTATCTACAGAAGTATAACCCCAAACCCCTGCGCCGTAGGTTGCTACACTGTGGCATTTAGCGTGGTAGATTTTAAGCAACTCTGCTGGGGCAAGTTTACCCAGTTTCCTCGAAAAGGAAACAAGAGCTGAGGTTGCTCTCTGAAAAAGTAGCTTTTTACTTATCATGGCTTGTTTCCAAGATAGTCTGTCGTTCATTAAGATTCCTAAATAAGGATATTCCCTGGTGCGTTCTAACCTAACTTGTTCAATGAAAACTGGTTTAGGGTTCTTCGCCCTGGGGCCGATGTGCATAACAAAGGTTTTATTTTTGTTCACTTTCAATCCTAAGGAGAGCATAAACTGACAGTATTTATCCAACTGTCTTTGTAACTGGATTAATGTACTTGCTAAAATTACAGAGTCGTCCGCGTATAGCAGAGTGGGAATAGGGCGGTGATTAATAGATGGAAGGTCCTGGCTCCCTTCAAGCATGGCCGCTTCCAGCCCGTTGGTGTAAAGATTGAATAAGAAGGGAGCCAGGACACAACCCTGTCTAACACCTTCATTTACTGGAAAAGATGGAGATAATTCGCCGCCAATCCCATATCTCACACATGCAGTAGCATCGGAGTAGAGTTCGCAGAGAAATTGGATAAGAGGGGGGTCTACCCCCAATTCACAGAGAATGGACCACAGTCTTGAGTGAATGGCGCAGTCAAATGCTGCGCCAAGATCAATGTAGACTAGGTACAGGTTACCTCTTTTAGCCCCTACATATTTACCAATCAGAAGGGTTAGGTTCAATGCCTGCTCAACAGTACCAAGTCCCTCCTGGAAGCCATACTGGAGATCTGTCAGGATGTTATTCATAGACGCCCAATCCTGGAGACGTTCCAAGATCAGCCGGCCGGTGACTTTCCCCAAGGAGTCCAGGAGGGAGATGGGCCTGTAACAAGCTGGATTGTTACGTTCGCCCTTCTTAAAAATTGGAAGCAGGATAGAAGATGACCAAGAGTCTATTAGGCCTGTTTTTGTAACTGCTGCCATAACCTGGGTGACTAAAGGTGACCAGAGCTCCAAACTATGCACAAAGATATCTAGTGGAACCCCGTCGGTGCCGGGGGCCTTACCAGTTTTGGAAGATGACAGCGCGTTAATAACCTCATTGTGATCAAAGTGAAGGTCAATAGGAAATATTTGGTCCCCGGTACGTTCACCTGCCACGTGAACCTCAGTTATAGTATCTGCGGGGGGGCCACCAAATATCTTTGAGAAGTGGGCCACCCACTCGTCAGCCGTCACTGCCACATCTAGGTGTTGGGAAGATGTGACATCTACCAGAAAGGGTGATTTAACCGTACGCCAGAACAGAGAACTGTCTTTGCGTAGGCAGCTCTCATGTAGTTGGGCCCATAGATTCTTCTTGATTTCCTTTTTGCGATTGTGCTGTGCCAATTTGTAAGCCTTTCTAAGTTTAACAATCTCGGCAGGATCTCTGACTTGGTTGTGTAGGGCTCTTTTTAAGTCAGTTAAAGCTTTACGGCAGGTTGAGTCAAACCAGCCTTTGGTTTCAGTTTTTCTGGATTTGTGATTACGAAACAGTTCTGCCCGTATGATTCTAATAATTTTCAGAAAACTAGATATAATCAACTGGGGTGAGGAATCTGTTGCCAAACAGTTATTCATCCATGGAAGGGCTCTGGATATCACTTTGCCAGTAATTGAATGAATGAATGAATAACTTTTATTGTTTGGTTACTCAAAACCATTACATTAAAACAAATGTATAAAAAGGAGTTACAAAAAGTTAAAACAGGGAATGGGTTAGCGAAAAAGTCTATGCATTTACGAAGTCTCTATTCATTTAAGCCCTGAGTGGCCATCATCTTAGACCGTGTCTCTTGGATGAACTTCCCAAATGAGGCCATGTCTTTTAACTGTAGACAGTGTATATAATTGATGGACCGCCTCCTTTACAGTTCGGGTCCCCGCATGTCTTAGAATAGGCCTGAGGTAGAGACTGCATGCTGCACGCAGGGCCGGGCAGCAAAATAACAGATGAGCGTGGGACTCACGTTTGTAGTTGCAGAGCCTGCATTCCAATGCACCCAGCTCTGCCCGCTCAACACCATATAGTTCTTTGAGGGGCAGAGGGTGTAGTCTATAGGCTAGAATCTTATGGAGAGCTGTGCGGCCCACAGCCTGCGTGAGATGGTGTTTTGGATTGTACACAATATGCGGCAGGCATAGGGTCTCGTGTAGGTCTCTTATCGCTAGTGACTCCAGGATCTCTGACTTGGTTGTGTAGGGCTCTTTTTAAGTCAGTTAAAGCTTTACGGCAGGTTGAGTCAAACCAGCCTTTGGTTTCAGTTTTTCTGGATTTGTGATTACGAAACAGTTCTGCCCGTATGATTCTAATAATTTTCAGAAAACTAGATATAATCAACTGGGGTGAGGAATCTGTTGCCAAACAGTTATTCATCCATGGAAGGGCTCTGGATATCACTTTGCCAGTAATTGCTTCTGGGTCGATTTTGGACCATTATACAGAAAAGCCATTTACTTTGTCCATGGACAATGTTTGTTGGTTTAATAAGCTGACCCTAGTTAGCTGGGGTAAAGCATTATTAATTGACAGGGTAACACTATTAGGAAAGTGGTTGCTACTAATATCTGAACCTGTTTTAAAAGTTTTCAGTTGAGCCTTTATTATCTGGGAGCATAGAATGTAGTCGATGACACTTGACAGACCCCTCCATGAAATGTTGGAAGGAATTCAGCGGGTGGTTCCACGAGGTCATTCGCATATTCCAACTCCAGTGAAAAATGACACTCATTTAGGCAGTTACCTAGGTTCGTGTGTGTGAAATGGGTCAAGGAGCATCCGTTTTCGTCCTGGAGACCACAAGTACCATTCTTGTGGTTATTACATAGAAAAACATTAAAAATCCCCCCCCCAAATCACATAACAAATAAGGGAGGTGTATTTGTTCCGTTGTTCAATTAGAAAGGATGTAATTTCAGTTAGAGTTTTAACACATTCAGCAGACTGGAGGTTATTATAAAAGTTAACAAAAAAGTACAACGTACGCTTGTTAGATGAGACCTTTAAGATTTGGAAGTTCTCGCTGGAAAGAAGAACAGTTAAGTTCATAGATGGTAAATTATTTGAGGTATATACTACTAAACCTCCCTTAGGTCTACCGTAAGTTTTAGAACTAGCTGGGACATGGTATTTTATAACCCTGGATGTGTATAGGCTCAATGGCCCAGGTTTCCTGTAAGCATACTATTTGATGTGCACTTACTGTGTCTAGCCATGGTTTGTGGTTTATCTTGGAGCGGAGGCCAGCAACATTCCAAAACAGGACAGAAAGGGTCAGAGTAGAGTTTGCCTGGTCACTGATGTTAGAGAGAGCGTTGGGAGCTAAAGTACCTGACCGTGGATATGAGTCTGTTATCGGAGCAGTGGAATGTAATTCAGAGGGATCGTCAGGAATATTAGAGTTCTCTAGCAATAAATCTGGATCTGTTGATCTTGGGAGAACTACCTTCCCCATGTTACCAGATGTCTCGATAATTTCATTTATTGCGACTAGAGACATTGGTAAATCAGAGGTTATTTCTACGGGGGAGGTGGGTGTTTTTAATTTTAATTCTGTCGTCATATCAGCGATAACGTTTGTGGAGCATGATGTCGGGGAGCTTAATGATGGTTGTAGGGATTTGAACTTCGAGAGCGGAGGACCTGTGCTTTCTTGACTGGTACACGATGGTGGTCAATATACCATTTCTAAGCCGTCAAATCTGTTTGCGAGTGGGATGCCTCTCCAGCCTAGGGGGGGAGCAGCATCTCTACCTCCATATCCGGGCCAGTCAACCCAGTCTCTTCTCCTGTCCCAGTTTCCTACTTGGGTCCAGTTCCATTCTGGGCCTTCATTATAGCGAGGTGTTGGCGGGTAGAAGTAGGAGAGTCTTTTTGTATCTATCCCGTCGTTTGTTGCTGGCATACCCCAGGAGCAAATATGCTCAACTGTGAGTGGGTCATCAAAGTTGACAATAACGCAGTCTCCCAGGATTCTTTTCGGCTCCTTGCCTATCCATGGGACCCTGCGAACCATTGAGACTCTACTAGCAGAGTACGGTGGTAGAGGTCTATTGATAGACAACCAGTGCAGTACTTTGTTTTTTAAAGACCAGCCTGGTTCCTCCATATTTGTACTCAGCTCAGGAACCCCAGTCATAATCACCACATAGGGACTTGCTTCTGGTGGTAGGTGTATTGGGTGTCCACCCCTCCCCCTGGACCTGGTGTTGGTATTTTGTACCCCTGGAGGCTTAGCTTGGTCAGACTTCAGGGTTTTAGGGGGGGCTAGAGTTTTTGTTGTATCAGGGCCCTTCTTCACCACTATGGCGGGGGGCTTTTGTTTTACGGATGTCACTTCAGTGGCGGCTTTTGTGGCTTGCGCCCCTGCCTTAGGGCTTTTGTTATTCGCTTTTTGCATCACTGTTTGTGCAGGACCCGTCCCCTTTTGGATTTTTGAAGTTGCAGTCAGAGCTGCTATCTGTTTTTCAATCTTTAGGAGGGTCAGTTCAATGGGTTGCATATAGGTTTTGATTAATTCCCCTAATCTGATTAGCAGTTGGTTATTTATACCGCAAATTTTGCACCCTCCACCTGTGTTACTGTTTACACTAAGGTTTGCTATGTTCGTGGAAAGATTAATAATTTCTGTTGGTGAAGTGATTAACTCTCTCTGTATTGGACCAACTTGTCCTGGTGGCTGGATAGTGGGTAAATCTTTATGATTAAATTGTTTCTTGGGATGATTCGCTTTATGCGATTTCTTTGATTTCTTCTGTTTAGGTATCGCTCCCTCCCTTAATCCCCTGTTTGGTGCTGTGATGGAATCCTCCCGGTTCGGGCTCGCAAAAAGAACAGGGGTTTTTTCTAACGACATAGATGATTGCGAGTCCGAAAACTCTAAAGATGCTGACAGGTCGACGGTGTTTGGCACAGTGTGTGTTTCTGCATGTACTTCCAGTAGTAACCCGGGTTCCAATAGGCGTGTAGGGTCTTAGCTACAGCAAGGGAGCCCAGCGAGGACCGTTTGGCCATGGCCAAATCCTGCGATACCCTTCGTTCTAGCAGGATTATGCCCTGGTCAATTGCCTCGTTAGCCCTAGTAATAAACTGGTCGATTGGGCCAGTTATCTGTGCAGCACCTTGTGCTGTTTTGCTTCTACTACCTCTAGTTGTCATGGTGTGGTTTGGGAATTATCAAGGTTAGGACAATGTAAAAGAAGATATAAGATAATATTTGTCCAATGAGGATAGGAAGATAGGTTTCGCGGTGCAAATGTAAATAAGGTGGCCCAGTCCAGTCTTACCCGGTCTTTAACGGGCTTAAACGGGCCCGCCCTTGGCCCGGGCTTCGCCCGGCGTCCTGCTCGCGTCCCGCGGGGCTGGCGCAGGTTATATGCGCCTCCTGGCGCGTGTCTCCGTGTCACTGCCCGCATGGGCTGCTGGGGAATGTAGTTCCCGCTCTCGCTCTCCACTCGGCGGCACCACTCGTCTGCTGGAAATTGCGAGTGTGCGGCGGGATGCAGGCAGGATAACCCAGCGGCTGTTCTATACCCAGGCAGTAAGTTCTTTTACTTTGTGTGGCGATACAACGTCTCTGTGTCCTTGATTTGGCAGAAAAGAGAGTCCCCGCTCTGCAGGGGCTGGCGCAGGTTATATGCGCCTCTTGGCGCGTGTCTCCGTGTCACTGCCCGCATGGGCTGCTGGGGAATGTAGTTCCCGCTCTCGCTCGCCACTCGGCGGCACCACTCATCTGCTGGAAATTGCGAGTGGGCGGCGAGAGTCAGGCAGGATAACCCAGCGGCTTTTCTATACCCAGGCAGTAAGTTCTTTACTTTGTGTGGCGATACAATGTCTCTGTGTCCTCGGTTTATCAAAAAAGAATGCGATAACACTCAAGTGGGAGGGTATTGATAAGACTGTCCTTATTCCCCAGGTTGTATCTAGTTGAAAGAAGGAAAGAATTCTTTATGGAGACCCAAATTAGGACCCTCAGCTGACGATAGAGGACTTCTGAACTATTCTGCTAGAAGTGAAGAAGAATCTTTCGAAGACTGGCGGGTCACACAAACCTATAGGACCAAAATGGTTTGATCATAATTTCTATTTCTATTTAAAACATTTGTAGAGCGCAGCTGCCCAGGCCAAGGGGCGCCCCGGAACTAACAGCAGAGAGGAAGCATCACCACAGATGGCAGCCTACACAGTAGGAAAAAGAAAGGTTTTAATACCTTTCCTAAAATCAGTGAGATTGTTTAGGCCACAAGTATGAGGGGACAAGGAGTTCCAAAGGATCGCCGCTCTGTACTGGAAGGAATGACCTCCGGCCCGAGTTTTCCTAACTTGAGGGACCAACAGCAAATGTTGGCCCATAGAGCGGAGCTGACGGGCAGGAACATAAAAGGAGAGCAGATCCATCAAAACGATGGGGGATCCAAGCTTCAAAATTTTAAAGGCTATACAGAGAGCCTTAAACTCGACCCGGTGAGCCACGAGCAACCAGTGAAGGCTGCAGATAGTGCTGGTCATCGAACAGACTCTGCGCAAGCCCAAAAGAGCTCTAGCTCCGGCGTTCTGTACTCTATGTAGCCTATTCGCCCCAAAGTATAGGGAGTTCACATAATGAAGTCTAGATATACTCAATGCTTGAATAATGATCTATCTGGTTGGGGCATCGAAGAAACCTAAAATGGCTTTAACCCCGCGTAGTAGAGCGAAACAGGTGCCCGCTACCATCTTCGTTTGCGTCTGGAAACTGAGCAGGGAGTCCATCCATACCCCCAAGTTCTTTACAACCTGTTTAGGAGGGGGGTACCTAAATTCCTGGGCCACCAGTGCTCATTCCATAGCCCATGGTCCTTTCCACCAGTAACACCTCTCGCGAGAAATGCGCATGCGCGGGCGGCCGCGCATGCACATTGGTTATCAAGACGGCGGCGTGAACGAGCAGAGGGAGCCCAGGGACGCAGTGGATAAGGTAAGTGCCTTTTATTTATTTTTATTTGCGCATATACTTAAATTAGCTATGTTCGGGAGGGCGGGTGGCGGGCAACTTCGCTACGCCCACGGAGTGGGCGTAGTGTTGCCTGCTACGCCTACTTTGCAAAGGGCGAAGTAGGCAACACTACGCCCACTTTGTGGGCGTAGCGAAGTCCTTCGCCCAGGGTTAGTTTAATCCATCACCGTTCTTTAGCCCACTCTGCCACCCCAGTTCAGACATGGCTATATGCAAATCAGTCTGACCCTGTGCCTCATGGGAACAGTCCAGCCCGAACTGCCAAGCCATGCCTCCCCTCGACCGGAAACAAGCTTCCTAGATGTAAACCCACACTGTTTGCAGCTGAAGGGACCCTCTAAAGCCTTCAAACCGTGGACTAGGCAACTCCTGGGCAATGTTCTAACTGTTAGCAACTCATTCTCGCTATAGGTAAGGTGCAATTTCCCAAAATTGTCAGCGTGTCTGGCGTCTGACGCTGGCCTGCCGTGGACGGGCCCAAACGGGCTTGTCTTTGGCGCGGCTGGACAACCATGCTGTTTAAATATGCCCCGATAGCGGAAATGTGTAGAGGAGGGTGGAGCCACGTCCCTCCACACAAGCAGCACACGCTGCGGTGGACCGGGGACTGGCAAAAATTGGTGCGGGGAGCAGCACGCCAAAGTGAAAAGGTGAGAAGTTAAAAACAATACACAGATGCCACAGTCTTTAAAAATCTATCAGCACTAAGGCACTTTCCCACTCACATCGATCCCTCAAGAGTGTTCCAAAAATCCTGCACTGGTGAAACAAGCCCGGCAGAGTTACTTGAAGGCCAGGAAGTACAGTTAAAGATATTGAAAGAAAAGCCTTGGTGATAAATTACTGAAAGCTACAGTTACAATCAATACGAGGGACTTCTGGTTAATGGTTAATGTGCCATTTCTAAAACAAAGCTCCAATCCTAATCTGGACACACATGTGGATGAGGATTCATGGGTGGGGCACCTTAGCAAAATATTTAACAGTTTGAAAATTGCATCCAGAACCGAGATCAGATGAGCGCGAACAGCCATATAATATCCCCTTTATTTTTAATAACACAGAGATAGGGGCAGCCTTAGCTCAATGTTCTACTAATAAGGCTCCCAGCATAGACGGTACCCCAATAGATTTATTTACAGATTGCCCAGACCTGTGGGGCCCTTTGCTTACTAATGCATTTAATGCCATAGCCAAAAAGGGACCTCCGGTCTCTTTGCACGAAGCAGTTTTAATCCCAATGTATAAAAAAGGAGACAAATTAGACCCCAGAAACTATAGGTAATTTCCCTCCTTGACAGCACTGCAAACTTATGGGAAGAGTGCTACTAAATAGATTTGAGGCACGGGCTTTGGTAAATAACATCCTAATCCCGGCACAATATGGATTTAGAAAAGGTAGAAGGACCCAATATTAGTGCTTGAATCTGAACTTGCGTATAGCGAAGTACACTCAAGCTAAGCAAGGCAATCTCTACCTGGCCTTTATGGACCTTAGCGCAGCTTTCGTCTGTGTTTCTCACATTTATGGAAGATAAAGAGGGACATGGGGATAGATAATGTAATAAATAACTTCATTAGACAACTGTGTGTGAGGAGTGACGCTTGAGTAAGGTATGGCTCCCAGGGTGAATGCACCAGATGGTTCCCATTCATGAGAGGCCTTCGCCAAGGGTACGTACTCGCCCCTTTCTGTTTTCACTTTATACTAACGGGGTGGAGTCCTGACTGCTTCAATTGACTTTAGATGTATCCAGAGTAAATAAGATGTGCATTCCAATTTTATTGTATGCAGATGATATAGTTTTAATGGCACGCACGGGAAGATCGCTCCAGAACTTGTTGAATAATTATGTAGAATTCATGGAAAGTCTGGACTTTCATACAAATGAATCCAAGTCATTTGTATTCATCGCAGGAAAAAAGCTGAAAAAACTTCCTGCATTCATTATTTCGACCAGACTCTAAATTAGTGTTTTATGGAACTGTGGCGTCTGCGGTCTTCATGCTTCCTGGTACATTGATACCATGGCTTTACAAAACAATGCTAGCCATGACATCTAATGCTCTCCATTAACACTCCGTAACAGATGGGAAACTGTTATCGGCAGATGGTTCAGGGGAAAGGAATGGGAAAAAAAACCCTAGAACATATCTATACCTACATGTGCCATCACACGTTTCAAATTCACTCAGCTCAAGTGCATGCACATTAGGTACCTCAAGCCTCATAAGCTGAATGTCATGCAAACACACTACTGATCAGAGCTGCCCACGATGGGCCTTAGATGATGCAGACTTTCAACACAAGGTATGGAGCTGCTCAATCATAACTAGGGCTCCCGGTTTTAAGGTATTTATTTTTTTAACATTTCCGTCTGTATTTATCCATATTTATTTTTTGGTCATTTTTTCAGTATTTATCCATATTTATTTTGTCGGTAGCAAAAAAAAGACGCTGTAGCTAGTATTTATTCACATTTATTTAAAAAGGCAATGCGCGCTCAGTAGTTTTAGGTTCAGATAGATTTATGCAGATGGGCAAATGGGTTACAGCTTTTAACAAAGAGATCCTTTTGTTACTTGCTGTTAATAAATTTCAAACCTTCTGATATAAGACAGTGAGCTATGAAGGGTCCTGTAAGCCTCGCTGTCTTATGTAACACATCCTATGCATTTATTTACACATGATTTATTGTATTGTAATTGCATTATATAGCGCTTACTACCCTTGACAACGCATTGAAGAGCTTTTTTTATCCAGTAGCATGCTACTCCGGAAATAACTCAAAAAATCAGGGATTTTGAATAGCATGACTTTCCGTGGTGGTCGCATATTAGTCAGGAAAATAATATTATTCGAGTAGAGGTGAAAGAATTATGTTTTAGACTGGATAAAATCATTATTTGCCATTGGTACGCATGCATATTGTCTTGTCACTGACCTGGCAGTGCTAAAATAAATGCCTCCCCAGACTGAAAATGCTGCGGTACTCTGCAGTAAATACAGTGCTATGCAGAGCTCCCTGTGAAAGTCACGCTTCCCACTGGAGTGAGCCGTGGGAGAGATATGATGCAAGGAGAACCTGACCCGAAGCACCCTATGAAATCATATTGTGAGAGAACACACGTCTCCTACAAAATTAGGCATAGGAGCCAGGCCGTGACAGCCTCCGAGGGACAGTGGCAACAAAACTTCCAGTACACCAGAAAGTATGGGTTCCAGCTCTAAGATGCCCCATGTGGCGAAAAATGTTGCTGAATGTCACAAGTGCCAAAAACTGAGCAAGAGACTGGCACCAGAGACCTGCAAATGCCCGGCCTGACTCATGTGCTGAGAGGGCCCCTGCAGCTCGACCCCCTCCCCCGACCCACGGGGAATGGCGGGAGGGGGGGGGGCAGCTGCATAAAGCTAATCACTTCACAGATACTCTCAAGTATCTGTGAAGTCATTAGCTTTGTGCATTTGTTTTACCTTAATTTCTTTTAAGTGTGCATCCTGCCGCACCTCTGGTCCTGCCAGGACAGCTCCAAGTCAGGATACTTAAACAAAAGGAGGCCCTAATAGTCCCTTAACATCGACCTTTCTAGTAATTCCGCTGAAATCCGTGACGCCCTCTCCCTGCCTGCGCTTGGATAGACTTGTCTTCGAGACTAATTTATTGGCATTTTTCCGTTTTTACATATAAATGCAGACAAAGGAAAAATATTTTTCCGTCTGTATTTATATGTAAAAAATCCGTTTAAACGGAAAACCGGGAGCCTTAATCATAACACATTTTTTTACAGCAGACTTAGAAAGACCTGGAACTGACACCAGCTTCACTTGATCGAAATTCACCTCCTGGGCCTCTTCAAGAGGTGTCCTGAGAGGAAATCAGACAACAGATTCCTGGACCTCACCCTGGAAGTCACCTGCGGGGATATTGCATTACTCTGGAAATCACCAGAGCACCCACCACACATCAGTTGGAAGTCAGGACGTGGGCACTAGCTGAAGGGGTGACACTGTGATTTGAGGAAGCAAGAGAAATCCACAAGAAACCATTAGCTAATCAGGGAATAGAATTGTGAAATAGCTTCCTAGACTATGAGTAGTGACCCAGTTGGGACATAATAGGACAGCTGGTAGGTAGGCCAGGGCTCCAAAGGGGTGCCACTGGTAGAGAACATAGCTAAGTGTCAACCTCTGCTGCCACATGCTTACAAGATAACTGTTAAAAAATGAGTTATAATGTATTATTTGTGTGGCCTGCACAAGTAATGGGTCTACATTTGTCCTTCACTGGGAACCAATCACCCCATTGTAGCACTTGACTCTCAAAGGGTAGTGATGCTGAGCAGTCTACTGCCTACTCAAGATATGTGTTATGGGCAAGTAATCACCAGTCACAAATATGTAGTAATAACACTCACTAAATGATTGTCCAGTCTGTACTTTTTCTTTTGAAAAAGAAAAAAAGTACTTTTATTACACATACCTTACTCAATACTATGCCACGATTTACAAATATACACAAAGTGATGGAATTTAATATTGGGGACCTTGTGTAATCACTTTTACCCCTCCAAAGGCATGTCTAGATCAACAAATCACATGTCAGAACATTCACTTGCATTAAAATGCAATTATGGGATATCACATTGAATAATTGTACTTATTATTGGCAAATAAAGCATGTATACTTTGCATACAAGTGGTTGTCAGCTTCATTACTTCAATAAACCATTCACAAGGGAAAATGTCCACGCATGTCTAGGTGATTTGTATGAAATGAGCACTTTCAACATAGCTCCTGAGGGCAACACAGTTATAATAACAGCATCTATGTAATTATAGACCTTCACCCTTAACGGGTGTTTGCAGAATAAACACTATTATCAGGAATAAAAATGCTGAACTTTAAAGACATTCCCTAAAAACATCACATTTGTAAATGCACAAATGTGTAATTACCACCTTTTACAGTTGGATGGTGTCTCTTGGCATGAAAACTCATATTGTACAACTCTAGGCCACAATGATTGCAACCATAATCTACACCCCCCAGAGGGTGCATTATTCTGACACTGAAGAACAGAATTTCAGACATATGAGGTGTTTTAAAAAAATGAAAACCCTTGCGGGGTTATCTTTACCAAGTCCCAGCCACCTTAGGATCGGGGCTTTTCAACTTTTTGGAGGGGAGGCTACGTTGATCATGCAGATCCCCTACATCTTACGTACTCCTTTTGTGGTAAACCAGCTCTCCTGAGGCCACCACAAAGCCAATTCTAGTGATTTTGCAAGTAAACCATGGATAAGCCCTGCAGGACACTACGGGATGCTCCTCTGCGCTTTGCTGTGGATTTTAGAGCAGACGTTCTTCAGCTGCACTGGGGAGAGCCACGCCTTGCTCTTTCTTTGGTTCAGTTGGGTAGTGGCAGCTTTGCCCCACAGTTTTACTTTTCTAAGGGTGCCTGGTTCCATCTGGGCATCTTGTGTGACCTTGGACATTGGACAGCAGATCAGGGAGCCCACCCATGGCCCCTCTCACCATCTTTCTGCATGGCCAGTAGCCTCACATGCTGCAGTTGGACTTCCCGCAAGTATGCCCACTCCTGTGGGCAGTCGTGTACTGTGCCACCAGGTGAGCGGGCTGCATGGGGGAGTGCAGCAGTGTTTCCCCTCCTCCATCTCTTCGCCGGGGCACAGGAATAGGGTCCTGGGCCTCCTTGCAGTCTTGTGGGGGATGTGATGCCACTCCTCACCTTCATCTCCTCATCGGGCCCAGGCATGGGGCTCAAGGGCCTCTTTGCAGATTCATGGAGGGTGCTATGGTGCTCCATGCCTCCATTTCTCCACGGGGCCCAAGGATTGGGTACTGGGCCCCCTTACCCAGAGGGCGCAACAGTGCTCCCCGCCTCCTTTTCTTTACCAGGTGATGCAAGACGGCACTCCCTGGCAGACTTTCATCTTGGGGACAGTCCATGGCCCACCCCAGTAGCAAGGGTGAGAATGGCTGTGGAGCCTCACGCACTTTGTTGCTGTGCTCGCAGAGGTCAAAGGTCACCAAACATTACACAGGGATGTGGGTTTTAGATGGTCTTTGGCTCATTTTTCTCCTGGTGGCAAGCCATAGCACCTCTGGCATTTCCATCAGGTCTCATAGCCTATAAAGGTGACAAACGTTGCAGAGAGCTGGTTTTACTGGCTCCCTGCTCCGGTCTTTCTCTTTGTTTTCTCTGGGCATCTTCCTCCTTGAGCAAAGCCCAGTCTTTCCCCCAACTGGTCCACAGGGGGTATAAGAGAACCAGCTTTCATGGCCCTGTCGTGCGCCCTCACTGGTCCTGTGGTCAATCAGAGTCAGAGTCCTGGGGATAGATGGCAGTCAGGGGGTTCCTCTTTCCAACTGTCCATGACAGCCGCCTACAAGTCCAGTGTGTCGCTGAAAAGCACCATCAAATGAGCATTCTTCCCTGCGCAGGACCTTTTAAGTGGAGGTGGGAGTCTCCAGCAGGGCTGCACCTCCGGCCTATCCTGAAGTGCCACATCACCACTCCGCCCCGTTCCAACCTCCCTGCATGGTCTTCTGGGATAGTCTCATGCCACATGTCCTCCTGGGATCTCAGCTCCGCCCTCACTAACATCACAACCAGGGCCTTCCCCAACAGATCTTCAAAGGAGCCCCCCTCTGGTTTATCTCAAGAGGTCTTGACTCCCACCTTTGTTGATAGCATGGAGTAGCCATCTTTTTTTCACAAGATGACAGTTGGCTGGTTGATGCGGAGCAGTTCACCCAATCCCACCCTGCTCTAGAGCTGATGTAAGCACTGCTAACTGGGTCTATTGATGGGTGAGGCATTTGTCCCTGCACCTAGATAGAAAAGTAATTAACCCAGCCCATCGGGGTGACAAAAGGCCTGGACTCTGTTGCTAAGCTTAGTCCGAGAAATATGACATTCATGGATGACCCATAAGCTGTACAGATATGATTTTGGACTTTACTAAATTGTTCTTTACACACCGGTTACAGTGTACAGTGTTGAGACTCTGGAGTAGGTTGACCAAAGGGAACTGGAGCTGCGCCCTAAGGCCCCCTTTCCCATGGGATTTTAATGTAGCATCACCAAGGTGAAGACAGTAAAGCACACAGACTTTCCTTACATGCGTATACCCACATTATAAAGCCAATTCCAGGCCACTACTCAAGCCTGCATTGTCCCTTTGTGCCCGGCTACCTGTGTGCAGTACTGGGCTGCGCATGACAGTAGACTCTTACTTGCAGCTTTCACACATATGCACACACATGTGCAAATGTGTCCACATGAAACCAGCCCAGTGCACCTTACCCTGGCTGCATAGCAGCAGCCTTATCTTCAAAAGGAGACACTCGCGGTAAACATTTGCAGTACATTTTACCATGAGTTTACAGTGGGAGAGTCCCAGGTTATGAGACACTTCCACAGTAAAAGGTCAAAAACCAGGTGATCAAAAAGTGGAAAAATCAGGAGGATTAGATTACCAGAACTACCTTCTTACAATAACTAGCTCCTGGCCTGCCATTTTCCTGAGCACCCCCTCAATGAGCTATTCATACTGGGACAGTATTTCCCCTTTTTTGTTTAACTTCATTGGCTGTTTGGCACCGCTTTTATCGGGACACCATCCATTGTCCCTGCAAGAGTGGTCAATAAGAGTACCAACACAACTATTAACCAATACACTACTACCAGTGTGACAATTCAGACTATTCCAGACCCCCAAAAGTATAAAAAATATTGGCTTGGGTGTCAGCTATTTGTCATTTTAATGTATATTGTGCTCATCTCTATATAAGACAGCCAGTGCCACTGTCATCAGTGCTGGTGTTGATAATTAAGTGCCTGTGCTGAACAATGGAAACCACAGGCTCAAATTAAGCACAGGTTTTGCTACGTTTTTTGGTTTCATTGGGCATACGCTACCATAGCTGCAATAACGGGGCAGTGGTGAATATACAGCAGGGGTACTCATAGTACGGCCCGGGAAGCCTTCACTGGCGGCCCGCGGACCTTGTACACATCATACCAGTGTTTAATTTTTAAATTTTTTAAAAGAGTGTCTGCAAACTAAGTTACAGCAGCGCGACTCCGAGACTCTGCTGCTCTGTGGGGGCCGGCGGGGCGATTCCTGCCATAGTTAGAGTGGAGCTGCAGGGGCGTTAAGAGGTGAACACAGCCTCATTAACATTCTAATGATCTTTTAAAGACCTGTTAGTGCGCTCGGTGCAGCTATGTGTGCGTGTGTGCTCCGAAGCTGTCTCAACCCGGGCTGACACAGAGGCAGGGTGAGATGACAGAGGGAGAGGGAAAGAAAGGGAGACAAAGTGAGGAAGGGAAAGGGAGACCGGGTGAGGGAGTAAGAGAGGGAAGGAGGGAAAGGGAGGGAGGGAGGAAGGGAATGGGAGAGTGAGGGAGGGAAAGGGAGTGACAGTGAGGGAGTGAGGGACTCTGTGTACAGTTAGAATGCGTGTGTGGGTGGCTCGTGGCTGGCATCAGTACTGGGTGCAGTGACTGACTGGGTGGCATTAATCATGCATGTCATGTCAGGAGGACAAATAAACATAAACTGCAAAGTGCAAACTTAACTGATGATCGATCGAAATGACTTTTCAATTATTTTACGCGCACTGTGTTACTAGGCCTCGGCTCGGAGCCTAGACGCTGGGCGGCATTGATTTGAAATGCGATGGGGAGGCTCAGGCGAGGCGGCGCGGTGGCAGGGCCCATCTAATTAAGCAGCCGCCAAACAACACTTATACAGTCATGCCGTCATAAATAACATGTTGGAGGCGAGGCGCACAGTTAGGTGAAATACAAAAGTACTTACTGCAGAACAGGTGCCGCCGCCGGCCGCAACATGCATCAAATGTCGATGCCCGTGATATAACCATAGCAATCAAATATGTCAAAGTTACTAAAGATAAAGGGGCCCTATAGTGACATGATGTAAGTTAAAAAAGCACACCAACACGTAGCAACAAAGAGATGCAGGCTAGCGGGACCTTAAGTGACCTGTGTCGCGCAGTCCACGCTGTGCGATGAGCTACATGAACAGAGAGTCCAGTGGAACTGGAGTGAGGGCATTACAGGAAGAGATGGCAAACCGAGGGTGCACCGCGTGCAGCTGCATTGAAGGAAGAAAAATGTTAGCATTTTTAACATTTAATTGAAACTTCAGCACGTTCAGGTCAGTGATTTAGTTCCTGTTTACATTGTATGTGTTAATATTGCATAGTTGCATTCCCTAAAAGTGTTAGCTATTTTAAGGATTCTGTTCATGCATTATTTTTCATGTCTCACATTACTCTTGTACAGTGCATACCTTGAACTGAGTGGCACCACTTGAGAGCGCTCGAGCTTAGGCTGAGGGCACTGCGAGTTTCTCACTGTGCCTGTCAAATAGTGAAAAAGATGTTCAGAAATCTTGATGGACATCAAATCCTGGCCTCTCAGCAGAGCGCACAGGGCAGTGGTCATGTGTTCCAGTTGCAATGTGATTCTGTGCATATGGGTTTGATGGAGGTATACTTTTTTCAAAATAATGATGTAGAAGAACTTTTAGTGAATGCTTGCTACTCGTAACAAGTCATCCTTAACTTTTACGCCCTACCACTTTCAAATGTCACCAGCCGCCACTGTGAGGGAGGGAAAGGGAGATCGGGTGAAGGAGTGAGAGAGAAAAAGGGTACGAGGGAAAGGGAGGTTGGAAGGGAAAGGGAGGGGGAGGGAGGGAAAGGGAGTGACAGTGAGGGAGTGAGGGAGGGAAAGGGAGACCGGGTGAGGGAGTGAGAGAGGGAAAGGGAGACAGAGTGAGGGAGTGAGAGAAGGAAAGGGAGGTTGAGAAAGGAAGGGAGGGAAAGGGAGTGACAGAGTGACAGAGTGAGGGAGTGAGGGAGGGAAAGGGAGGGAGGGAAAGGAAGGGAGGGAAAGGGAGTGACAGAGTGAGGGAGTAATGGAGGGAAAGGGAGACAGAGCGAGGGAGGGAAAGGGAGACAGAGTTAGGGAGTGAGAGGGAAATGGATTCAGGGAAAGGGAGGGAGGGTAAGGGATGGAGGGAAAGGGAGGGAGAGAAAGGAAGTGACAGAGTGAGGAAGTGAGGGAGGGAAAGGGAGACAGAGTGAGGGAGTGAGAGAGGGAAAGGGAGACAGTGAGGGAGTGAGAGAGGGAAAGGGAGACAGAGTGAGGGAGTGAGAGAGGGAAAGGGAGGGAGAGAAAGGAAGGGAGGGAAAGGGAGTGACAGAGTGAGGGAGTGTGAGAGGGAAAAGGAGACAGAGGGAGGGAGGCAGAGGGAGGGGGACGGAGACAGAGAGAGAAAGAGAGCGAGAGAGAGAGATGTGTATGCCGGGTCTGGTGGCTCAATGGACGAAGGTGTCCGCTACAGGGACCAGTGATCAACCTCATGGTCAGTTTATTTTTGTTGCTCTGGCCCCGCCCCCTCCCCCACTGACCCCACCCCCACTGGTGTGGCCCTCGGACACAAACCACAGTGTAAATTTGGCCCCCGAGAGAAAGTTTGTGTGTATCCATGATATACAGGAACACATCTAGAGAGCAGAAGAATGTTCCGGACCTATGGAGTACGATAGTACAACAAGGTCAAACAAACTAAATAGAAAAGTGGGAGGGATGAACTGTAAACATATAATTCAAATGTATGCTGCATTATCCTTATGTATGTAACTGACTGCTGAACAATAAAAAGAAACTATAAAAATGGTTTAAAAAAGAACGGTGTAGTGTAGTTTGTTCTCTGATGGGTATTTGGCAAACGTTTATTCAGAATTCAGATATTCAGCTTCGGCTAAATCCCTATATGTTTGCCTAGCCAAAGTGAAGATGAAATTGTCACAGGATGAGTCATGTGAGATTAGTTGATGAAATAACAATTTTCAAAAAACCTATTCTTTTGTTTTCTGATAACTTGCTGTTTTTATCATGAACTATGAACATAAACAAAATGACACCATTTTTAAATGGCTTGTAAAGTATGATCATCAGTTTGGAAATTGGGAAAACAGTATGCATCTTCAACTTAAACAAATAATTTCCAATGTGGTATTTGGCTGAATATCAAAATAATCAATATTAACTCAATAGTTAACAGGTAAACCAGAAATTGTATTATTAGCAATGAATGCGCTTTGGTCGCCACAAAGGGTCTAGTTGCAAAGAGTTTGCGTGCAACCATAACAACATTCATTATGCTTGTAAAATATTTCTATGAAGCTACAGATACTAAGGTTTTTGAAATAATTTTCAATGTCGATTGAGCTACCATTTGTGCTCAACTAAATGTAAAGGAACAACAAAAGGTTTGGGGCTAACTAGTGATTTGTAATCAGCAGATAAAAAGTATGCCTGGGCGAAATTTAAATGACACCAGAGTAACTCGTGTAATTTTTTGGAATTTTATGTTACTCTTCCTCAGCAAAATTCCCCAAATTAGGCCACTTTGCATAATTGCGCACCTTTCGCTGTAAAAATGAATATAGGAAAAATAGAATGCAAGTGGCTCTTGTTCACATTACTTTCATTTAATGTGTCCTAGTGTCACAAATTGATGTTAGGACGCATTTCACACTAAAATATGTCTCGAAATGACAGATTTTCATTTTTCTTAATTATGGGTAAATAACATCATTTGGCTGGACTTCCACATATTTGAAACAGACCTAATACAAAACCCTCTTATTTCAGTTTCAGGGCCTTATTCATAAAGGTAAACTTCCAATTTTGGTTCAATGACCAAACACCAGACAGCCACACAGCCCACAAGAGCGCCACCCGCAGACACCACCAACTCATCAGGACCACCAAGATGACCGCCTTCAAGGACTGCTTAGACAACAACGCACACAACACCAAAGAGCTCTTCAACATGTGATAGAACTCTCCAACCCCAGCTCCAACACCAACAACATCCCACCATCACAAGACCTGTGCGAATCCCTGGCCACCTTCTTTCATCGCAAGATCACCGACATCCATGACAGCTTCCACTCCGACACCCCCGCACCCACCACCGAATCCACCACCCCTGCCACCACCACCCACACCAGCCGCCTGACCGCCTGGTCCAACGTCAGCGATGAAGACACCATCAAAACCATGAAGTCCATCCACTCCGGATCCCCATCTGACCCCTGCCCTCACCACGTCTTCAACAAAGCCAGCACAACCATCGCGCCCCACCTTCGAAAAACAATCAACAGTTCTTTCGAGACAGCAACTTTCCCGGAAAGCTGGAAGCACGCCGAGATCAACGCCCTTTTAAAGAAGCCCAAGGCGGACCCCAAGGACCTCAAGAACCTTCGGCCCATCTCCCTTCTCCTGTTCCCGGCAAAAGTGACAGAGAAGATTTTCAATAAACACCTAACTCGCTACCACGAAGACAACAACATCCTGGACCCCTCTCAATCCGGTTTTCGCAGCAACCACAGCACCAAGACCGCCCTCATCGCCGCCACTGATGACATCAGGATCCTGATGGACAAAGGAGAAACAGCTGCCCTCATCCTCCTGGACCTATCAGCAGCCTTTGACACAGTGTGCCACTGCACCCTATCAGCACGCCTCCATGATGCCGGAATTCAAGAGAAGGCCCTTGCCTGGACAACATACTTCCTCTCCGGCAGAACCCTTCAGCTCGAAATTCACCGAGATCATCTGCGGCATCCCTCAGGGATCCTCCCTCAGCCCGTAGCTGTTCAATATCTACATGGCACCGCTGGCCCACGTCGCACGACAACATAACCTTAACATCATCTCCTACGCCGACGACACCCAGCTGATCATATCTCTCACCGAAGACCCCCACACCGCCAAAGCCAACCTCCACAGAGGAATGAAGGCCGTAGCCGACTGGATGTAGGACAGCAGACTACAGCTGAGCTCAGACAAGACGGAGGTCCTCATTCTCGGATTCACCCCATCAGCCTGGGATGACTCTTGGTTGCCCACATCGCTAGGCACAGCCCCGAAACCCACAGACCACGCACGCAACCTGGGGGTCATCCTCGACTCCACCCTCTCCATGACCAGGCAAGTCAACGCCATCTCCGCGTCCTGCTTCAACACCCCCCGCATGCTCCACAGGATATTCAAATGGATCCCTCCAGACACAAGAAAAACCGTCACCCAGGACCTCATCACCAGCAGACTGGACTACGGGAGCGCCCTCTACTCAGGAACAACAACCAAGCTCCTGAGACGACTTCAACGAATCCAGAACGCCTCGGCACGACAGATCCTCGACATCCCCCAACGCAGCCACAACACACCCCACCTGAGAGGCCTGCACTGGCTCCCCGTCAACAAGAGGATCACCTTCAAACTCCTCATCCACGTACACAAAGCCCTGCACAACACCGGACTCACATACCTCAACAACCGTCTCAGCTTCCACACCCCCACCCGAAACCTCCGCTCAGCCAACCTCGCCCTCGCCACAGTTCCTCGTATGCAGAAAACCACCACCGGTGGCAGATCCGTCTCCTACCTCGCCGCCAAGACCTGGAACTCTCTCCCCACCAGCCTACGACAGACTCAGGACCTGCTGGCCTTCAGGAAACTCCTCAAGACCTGGCTCTTCGATCAGTAGCGCCCCTTCTCCCCCTCAGTACCTTGAGACCCTCACGGGTATGTAGCGCGCTTTATAAATGCAGTGATTAATTGATATTATCAAGGATCATTTCGCCACTTTTTTGGCTTTCAAAGCCCAAAAAGTGGCAAAAATTACATCCCCCTATTAACTAGATAGCGCTAACATGCAGTAGCGCATGTTAGCAGCCATTTTGGTATCGCCTTGCTACGCATCGCTAATCGGATGCAAAGTAGGCATACCTACAGAAAACAACATGAAAATGCTCGCTAACCGCACATCGCGGTATTAACAAGCCGGCCAAGACAAAGCGTAGCAAAGGAAAAAATCGCACTAACCGCGGACATCGCCGGATACTAACGTCTGCAAAATTGTCGACTAAGCTATGTGCATAATGGGAGGTGGATTGTAAGGTTACATCCACGTCGCCCTATCAACATTTTAAACAGCGCAGTCCAGATATCGCTGGTTTTCAGGCAATATTGATGGAAAGCGCTGTATACACATTCGCCTGTTGGCAAATCGTTGCAAATACGCCGCTAAACCGGCGATGTGATCCGGCGATATTAAGAAAATCGCTAGACGCGTTTAGCGATATTTATCGCCTGTTGTTGATGATATGCTCCGTAGTTGGTGAATAGCAAAAAGATAGCAAACTTTCCAAAAGTGTAAGGGGCAGATTTACAAGCCCCTTGCACCACTTTTACGCTGCCGTTGCGTCACTTTTGTGATGCAGCGGCAGCGCAAAAGATGCGCCATGGTGCGGGGTATTTACAACATGACGCATCCCCCAGATGTGTCACGTTGTAAAGCCCTGCGCCAGAAGAGGAGTACCATCGTAGGGGGAGGCGTTCCGGCGCAGAAACGCCTCCCAAAAGTGGCTGAGTGAAATCTACAAGATTTCACTCAGTCACTTTTGGGCCCATGCTGCATCAAAACCTTGCGCCTGCTTGAAGCAGGCGTAAGGCTTGACGCAGCATTGGACAGATAGGGGCCCCCTGATCATTGCTGGAGCTGCGTCCCACTTGCGACGCAACTCCAGCAATGTGCTGCTTTTACGGCACAGATGCGTGACGCATCTGTGCCGTTTTTGCCCCATGGTCCGCCGCATTGTAAATGCGGCACATCAAGGGTGGCGGAGCTGTGGCGTACAATTACTGGCGCATCCCTGCCTATATGTAGGGATGCGCCTGTAATTGTAAATCTGGCCCTAAGTTTAGCTTTGTGAATAAGGCCCAGAGAGGTTGCCAGGTGTATTAGTTACGTTTTGATGCTGCATCTGAGCAAGGCTAATTGTGATAGAGGTACTGATGAGGTTCCAAAAATGCTAAAACTATCATTCCAGTTAGGCAGTTATTTTGTGCAGTAATGTTGCACCCAATAAATCCTGATACCACGGGGTGCAATGATTACTAGTTGAGGTACTACCGCGTGTTTCTGAAGTCCACACCTTGGAAGCGGAGATAATGCAGTTAATACCAATTTTTCTCCCCGTTGTGATCTGCCAAACTGGGAGTGAGCAATGTTTTTCACACTCAAATTCCACCAGTTTTAACCATGCCGAACTCCTCCTGGCTGGGACAGAACAGAACTATTGTAGACTTCGGTGCGCTCTCGAATCTGTATAAAGAACCTCCTTGGAATGCAAACCTACATCTGGGGATGGGTAAATGCACTTTGCTTGAAGGGATTTCACATGAAAATTAAAATGTTCGATTTCGCGCGATATAACGCCCAGCACCTCTCCCCCCCTAACTCCCCCCCCCCCTTAAAAAAAACCCTTATTGTAAGGCAACTGGTCCTCAATTAAAGCTCTCTTCGATTCGAATTTGCGCTATATAAAACAAAAAAAAACACACATTAAAATGAGTACCCTATCTCAAATACATCTTTCAAACACCGATTGGATTGTCACGGGCAGAATGATTATGAATTTTGAGCTATGTCTAACCATTTTTGTTCCTGTCTGCAGACATTAAAATGTACATTTTTTTACAGTTCATGGCAAGAAGTGTGCACTGGTGGTTTAGCTAGTTTAACAGTCCTGATTAGATTATTCGCTCGTGAAAGCAGGTAGCATACTGAATATCACCCTCTGGATTAGCAATAGATATTTCATCTATTCCATATTAAAGTGATTGCTTTCCAGCTCACCCATTTGTTTTAATTTTTAGAGCTTATCTGTGCCTTCATCAACAGCGGTTATTGTCAATTTCTTTCATTACGTTGTCGCCTTGTATTTAAATATGTTTTCAATACCAGCAAGAAATATAAGTTTTATTACTTGCATTGTATAAAACGTTTTGTGTTCTCAGACAGTATATGAAAATATAACAACAATACGATGGAGCTGATTCACAAAAGCATTTATGAGTTACCCATCTTTTAATAGCCCTTTAGGAGGCACGGAGATATCTAATATAAAATTGAGATTATATATTACTGGCTTGGGGTAGAGCGGTTAAACATGGCTTTCAGTGGGTTTGGTAGCAGCACCCTCCTTTTATAAACACTATGAGCAAACAAAAAAAGTCCTCTTGGGGTTGCATTGAATGAATATTTATTGTATGATTATTTAAAATCGTATTCAAGATCGATAGCACATAAAAACATTAAATATAAAAATCTAAAAGATGGCATAAACTATGGCATAAAATCATACAATATAACATTTTAAATTGTCCTAACGTTTGTCGCCAGGCAAAAATGCCAACCTACCCCGATGCGAGGTCAAAGGTGGGTTGTATATGCGTTGGGTTAAAGTATTCGCTGCGGATGTCAGTGGTTAATGCGACAAATAGAAAGTGGTACACTGCCCGGGTCTATAAAACTCTAATGTTAAAATCGTCAATTACGTGCTCTATTAAGTATCGGTCTACATGGTCAGTGACGGCTACCGCCCCTCTCCCTGTATACCCACATCAACCCAGAACACATCGACACGGAACATGATTTGTCTTTGGAAGGTGGGGGATCGCAGGAAAATCTAATGTTAAAATCGCCAATTACGTGCTCTATTAAGTATCGGTCTACATGGTCAGTGACGGCTACCGCCCCTCTCCCTGTATACCCACATCAACCCAGAACACATCGACACGGAACATGATTTGTCTTTGGAAGGTGGGGGATCGCAAGACCCCCCCCGCCGTATTTATTAAGATACAAAATAATAAAATTGTTAAACAAAATATGCAATTTTTATGCAAAAATATTCAGGAACATTTAGATACATTCATATCGACAAGTGTGATCGGCTAGCCTTAACAAGATTCTAATACAGCTTGTTTCCTAACCGAATCTAACATCCTCATCTGAAAATTTTTGCATACTAACATTTATGGCGATATGGCAAGGCCACTAACCGGTGTCAGGTCTTACAAGCTACGCCCTTATGCAGGTGCGCATGCGCAGCCCGGCCCATTAATTACCCGGTCTACCCCTGCAGCCGAGCCCGTTAATTACTCTGTCCACCCATGCAGCCGAGCCCGTTAATTACTCGGTCCACCCATGCAGCCGAGCCCGTTAACTACTCGGTCCACCCATGCAGCCGAGCCCGTTAATTACTCGGTCCACCCCGCGAACTCTATTTAACCATTGAAGGAGGGCCCTAACTTGCGTCACCAGTTGCCCCTGAAGTTCTAGGAGGGGCCAGTGACCCCTCCTCCCCCTGGGCGGACACCTACAAAGGATGATGCCGCCCCCTCAGACCTTAAAATAGCTGCTCACCGGTCATGACCTTACCGCATGTCCAATACCCTAATAAATACGACGAACTGTGGAAAAAAGGAACTAAAGGACAGCTACACTATCTACAACAACATGCATGACATACCATCATCAGGCTACTATGGGAAAAAAGTCCCAAACAAAACAGCAAACATTATTTACATTTTAACACTACTCCCAAACCGGGAAGCCAATACTTAGTACACGAGAGACATACACAATTACAGTCTACCAAACATTCTAACCGACATTTATGCTTCAATTATACATCCTAAAAGGGAAACACTTGATTAATAACAGAACAGGTATACATAATGCACAACACAGTTTTGTTCCAGGGATGGTGGGTGAGGAAAATTAGGATGCCCGAGCGCGGGGCACGACCAGTGTGGGGGAGCGTCAGGCGACAAGAAGGGCCAACTGAGCGCTCCCCCCTTCTTTATTCCCGGGGACGCTGGGAGAGGGCGGTCCGTCACCCTCCCCCCGCCCCTCAACGCCCGCCCCTATGACCCGGAAGACTGCACCACGTCTTCTGGATCAGGGATTGGGCGCCGGCCGACCGGTGGTGTGGCGCACACCTCCCGCGTAGTCATTGGACGCCGGGAGATTATGCCCCCACACCACCGGGAGGCAAGGGGAGAGGGGATCGCCGCACCACCATGCGGGCGGGGAGCCAAGGGCCCCCCCTTCTCACATGGTCAGTGACGGCTACCGCCCCTCTCCCTGTATACCCACATCAACCCAGAACACATCGACACGGAACATGATTTGTCTTTGGAAGGCGGGGGATCGCAAGACCCCCCGGCTGTATTTATTAAGATACAAAATAATAAAATTGTTAAACAAAATATACAATTTTTATGCAAAAATATTCAGGAACATTTAGATACATTCATATCGACAAGTGTGATCGGCTAGCCTTAACAGATTCTAATACAGCTTGTTTCCTAACCGAATCTAACATCCTCATCTGAAAATTTTTGCATACTAACATTTATGGCGATATGGCATGGTCGCTAACCGGTGTCAGGTCTTACAAGCTGTGCCCTTACGCAGGTGCGCATGCGCAGCCGGTCCCGTTAATTACCCGGTCCACCCCTGCAGCCGAGCCCGTTAATTGCTCGGTCCACCCATGCAGATGAGCCTGTTAATTGCTCGGTCCACCCATGCAGCCAGCCTGTTAATTACTCGGTCCACCCATGCAGCCGAGCCCGTTAATTACTCGGTCCACCCCACGAACTCCATTTAACCACTGAAGGAGGGCCCTAACTTGCATCACCAGTTGCCCCTGAAGTTCTAGGAGGGGTCATTGACCCCTCCTCCCCATGGGCGGACACCTCCAAAGGATGATGCCGCCCCCTCAGGCCTTAAAATAGCTGCTCACCGGTCATGACCTTACCGCCACAGGCCAGCATTGTTACCCGACGATCTGGCCTTCCCCCTTCCTACTCCTCACAAAGGTCATGTTCCCCTCGCAAATCCCTCTAGCCATGCTAATATGTTGTTCGACCACAGAACATTCCCAGCCTCAGTCAAGTGCACCCCGTCCCGCAGGTAGAAATGCTCCCCCCAAATACACCCGTGAGGAATCGTCTGCAACCGGGGGCTCAAAACAATTTGTCCAGCTGTGTGTTGATCTTCTTTACCGAGTGATTCAACACCTTGACCGACTCCCCCCTCGCCACTGCCAACGAGGAATAAGTTGCGACCAGACTACTGTGCAACCCGCGCAAGTTCCAGACACCCACCCCGCAGTGGATATGATTTTGTCTATCAGGATGCGTCTCTCCAGTTTGGTCAAATCGTTCTCCCCCAGGTGAAGTATCACCACTGATGGGGGAGCGGGTTGCTGCGATAAAATTTCCACAAAGTAGTCCTTGAACTGCCTAATGCCCAGGCCTCCCCTCCCAAAGAAGGAAACAGAGAACCCCTTCTCCTCGGCCCTTCTCATCCTGTCACCTGAAAGAAATACATTCTTTGCGCGCCGAACATAAGAGTGGCCCACAATCCAAGTCACCACTGTCCGTCGATCTTCATGTTGCTTGCGTTGCGAAGCTGATGTTTCTTGCCGACATTCGGCGAGTTCCTCTCCCGCGTGACAGGTTCGAGAAACTGCAAAACCAAGGGATACCAAGCGTGAGTCATCTGGCTATGTCACAACATGTCAATACGTACATAACGTTTGTAACACTCAGAAGACCACCTCCCAATCATTTTAACTTTTTCGACTGGGAGTCCCCTTACAACTGCCTCAGTTGCTGCCCCGCTCCTGAAAGAATTCCGTGGGATCCAGGCCTGCTTTTGTGACCGCCAGATCTAGGACTCTCCTAAACTGATACCTGGTCAATGGTGTACCATCAGCGTGACACAATAATGCCCCTCTAAGCATACCCACCCGCTGCCTTCTAAAAGCCTCTACATGCGAGACTGGGCAACAAGGGATGGTCCGAGCCCGGTGAAGCACTATGGTATCCCCCCTTCCCTCTTGGTCGGTTTTCGATCTTTGAATTGTTACCCACATTGTATCATCCTGGATCACCACACAGGCCACTTGGAGGCCGCCCATTTTTTCACTCTTTGACGCTGCTACCAGCTCGCCTATGCTTAGAGCTCCATAGAACTCTATTGTGAACGCCGCTTTGAAAAGCATCACCTCCCATGTTGAGCTACAGATGCCCTGGAGTGCTAACAACAGGGCTGTGAGCCTTACCAGCCCAATCGGCTTTCTCGAATCTGTTGAGTGTCCCTGTATGCGACGCCAGCCCCTTAAAGCCTTGCGCACTACAAACGTGTTCGTAGGGTCCCTTACGCCCCTGGCTTGCGCGAAGAAGGAAACTGCCGCTCTGTGCCTGTTTGCGGCTGCCACAGAGCGCCCTTCCTTGTACATCAACTCTAGGTATGCAACAAAACTGTCCTCCTGCGCCCAGCTAGCCTCCCAATTGCGCCCTAAGAAAGTACAGTAAGACAAGAACGCCCCTTTGTATGCTGTCTTGGTCCTGGGGGCTAAGCTAGATGCCATGAGGTACGGTAGTCTGGGGCACCAATTCCCCAGAGAGCAACCGGAAAAGGTGCTGGCGATGGGTCTGCTGCTGGAAGCTGCTCCCTGAATACCTGCATTTTAAAGCGAGAAAGGGCATCAGCTACATTGTTGAGAATACCTGGCACATGTCAGGCCCTGAAAGTCACATT
The DNA here is from genome assembly GCF_964263255.1 of Lissotriton vulgaris. Classification (NCBI taxonomy): domain Eukaryota; kingdom Metazoa; phylum Chordata; class Amphibia; order Caudata; family Salamandridae; genus Lissotriton; species Lissotriton vulgaris. The sequence continues at coordinate 934,481,792 of NC_141698.1, read as the reverse complement.
CCATTTCAAGCATTGTAGCACAATTTCCTTTACCAAGCGCCGTATGAATGTACACTGTGCCGCTTGCTGGTTAATGCATTCTACCCCACTCATGTTATCCGACCAGAACACCACCGGTTGATTGCTAAGGTGTTCCGGCCAGACCATCAGTGCTACCCATATCGGGAATAGTTCAAGGAATCCGATGTTGGCGGTCAATCCCCACGACCCCCATTCCTCAGGCCATTTCTGGGCGACCCACTTGGTCCCCAGGATGGCGCCAAAGCCCACGCTACCAGCAGCGTCCGTCCACAAACCCAACTCTGCTGATGTCGTGGAGGGGCCCGGCCACACTATCCTGCCGTTGAAATCCTCCAGGAATGCCGTCCATATCCGCATATCCCGGCGAACCTCAGCTGACAACCTAGTGTGGTGATGTTTCTCTCTCAAACCCTTCATAGCTTGGGCAATCGACCGAGAGAAGGGACGTGCCATTGGGATGACTCGTAATGCAAAGTTCAATTGACCCACCATCTCCTGCAGCTGCTGCAAGGTAACCTTTTCCTTGAGTAGGCACTGGCGCAAGGCCGCCCTGAACTTAAACACTTTGTCTTTGGGTAACCTGAAGCACCATTCCAATGAATCAATCTCGATACCCAAAAATTCCAAACAGGTGGACGGACCAATCATCTTCCCAGGCGCTAGCGGAACCCCAAAAGCCTGCATGAGCACGCAAAATTCCTGCAATGCCCAGGCACACTCTTGAGTCCCCGCCTCTCCCAGGAAAAGGAAGTCGTCCAAGTAATGCATTACCTGTGTGTGTCCCGTGGACTGTCTCATGACCCACTCTAAAAAAGAGCTAAAAGTCTCAAAGTATGCACAAGAAATCGAACAACCCATCGGCATGCATTTGTCCATGTAAAATTTTCCATCAAAAGCGAAACCAAGTAAGTGGTGATCCAAAGGATGCACCAGCAACAGACGAAAGGCGGATTCAATGTCCGATTTGGCCATGAGAGTTCCCCGCCCCCACCCCCGCAATAGCTCTACTGCTTGGTCAAAGGAAGCAGACTTCACACTACAAATTCCTTCGTCTATCCCATCATTCAAGGACGCCCCTCTTGGTGCCGATAAGTTGTGGATCAATCTAAACTCGCCCTTCCCCTTCTTGGGGACTACACCCAATGGTGAACACACAAAATCGGGCACTGGGACTTCCTGGAATGGCCCAGCTATCCTGCCCAAAGACAGTTCCTTCTGGATCTTAGCCATAACTACTGCCGGATTATGTTGTACAGATAACTGATTCTTACAGTGCGCACTGCCTGCGTATCCCCCAGCCGGGATCCGGAAACCTTGGGAGAAACCTTCCTGTAGTAACGCAGCTGCAGCGCGGTCTGGGTACCTATTCAACCATGGGATCATTGCCAGGACATTAACGGGGGAAGGGGCTAACCGCGCATCCTACGCTATTCTGGTTTCTTTCCCCCTCTCTGACTCTAATTACCACTTCTTGATCTGCATGTTGTCTTCCCCGGGAACTCATTCCCCGGCGCTGCACGAAAGGGCTGCTGGGTTTTAGCGGGGAATACACTAGCTACGCTAGTGGGCTGGGCAGGGGCCATGCTCCCCGAGAACTGTTTATGCCACGACAGCGAGTCAACCTTGTCCCACGATAATGACAAGTCAAATTCCTTCGCTTTCCTGAAATTAATATCATATTCCTTTCATGTATCCCCAGGATACTCCCCGCTCCACCCCACAATCCTGCTCTGATTGCAAGCCATTGCCGCATGCACATTTGGATGGCGTTCAACAGTGATAGCCGTAAGGATGGAGAAGGCGCTGATCCAATTGCGCAGAGTTTCCTCCACCCTAAACTTTGCACACTGTACTCTCCATTCACTAGGGTGCATCCATTCTTTAAGCATTTTTGGCATTTTCCATTTCCCTATTGTCTAATAGCAAAGAGAAAATATATATGTACTTTCCCGCCCAAATCATCTCCTTCACCGCCCGTGAAACATGTTGCCCCAAATCTTTGCTCCTAGACAGGATCGTACTGTCCCCTAAGAGAGGCAGGGCTACCTCCTTACCATTACCGGACCCCGGGGCCATTACCGCTTTGCTTCCGATCGGTCGAGCGGCATCCATACCTGCAGAAGAAGGAGAAACAGAGGCCGCAGCCGCACTCGCAACTGTTCCCGCCCTAATCTTTTCCACCATCTTGGCCGCCTCAGTGGCATGGTCTAGTGTTGTGGGCATCATACCCCCCTTCTGCAGCCAAGGAAGTATAGTCGCTATCTGCGCAGTTAGCTCAGGTGGAATCGGAGCTTCGCACTCCGGCACTGCTGCCGGCACCACCGGCGGTGGGGGCCCCATGGGTGCCGGCACAGGAGGCAATGGAAGTTGGCAAACTGGGGCAGGCGGCGCCGGCCAGACAGGAGGGGCCCCTGATGGCAAAGCAGGAGCCGGTGCCATGGGAGCCGGGACTACCGGCTCCGGGGTAGTGGGCACAGCCACAGGTGCATGATCGGGTGCACTGCGCCTCGTCCTCTTGGATTTGATCCTTTTAGGCGAGGAGTCTGAATCCCCCTCCAGCAAAGGCGCAGCAATCTGCCGCTTGGGTCTACCGAGTGGGCCTGCGATATCATCAATCCTTTCCATCATTCGAGCCTCTAGGCCGTCAACCTTATTCAATCTCTTATCCATGGCATTCATTTTACGCATCATGGCCTGCTACATCAACTCCATTTTTGTCCCCTTAGCACCCTTGGCTCCCGGCATTTTGTCTATTGATCGATTCGCTTTTTGCTCAGATTCGCAATCCGTGCACCCTGTACCTTCACGAGACGGAGGATGCGCAAGGGGCTATGAGCACCACGCAACTGCGACCGCAACACCAGCTATTCCGATTGTTAGGGGTGGCCAAACTCTAACGTAGACCCACCCGGCGGCCACACGAAGCAATGAAATGCAAGCCCCCGCTCTCCTCTTACTGTCGACGTCCTGCGTGTCCTACGTCCAGTACTCTACCGATCCACTGTACACCGGTCTACCGTGTGAATGCTTTGGCCTGTATGATCCACGCTCGTCTGTCTGCTTCTACTGTCGCGCTACCACACACTCCTAGCAGCAATACTTGACCTGAAAGATAAAACAGAAAATTAGGAAGCCCGAGCGAGGGGCACGACCAGTGTGGGGGAGCGTCAGGCGACAAGAAGGGCCAACTGAGCGCTCCCCCCTCCTTTATTCCCAGGGACGCGGGGAGAGGGGGCTGCCCCCTCCCCCCACCCATCGATGCCCGCCCCTTTGACCCGGAAGACTGCACCACGTCTTCCGGATCAGGGATTGGGCGCCGGCCGACCGGTGGTGTGGCGCACACCTCCCACGTAGTCATTGGACGCCGGGAGATTATGCCCCAACACCACCGGTAGGCAAGGAAAGAGGGGATCGCCGCACCGCCATGCGGGCGGGGGAGCCAAGGGCCCCCCCTTTTCATTTGTCGCATGTTGGTGCAGAGGTCCCCGCCAAGAGTAGATTAGGGGCTGTGCTAGATGGAAAAACAAAACCTTGCCAGGGCTCCTAAAGTGGTACGACCTTTATCCGTGCAAGTGTGTGCCTTATATTAAAGTAATCAATATGCATGCTCTGTAGGGTGTTGGTCTATTTGGTTAAAAGGGGTCTCGTCAAAGATTGCGTAAGCCTGTAAGGTGCTTGATGGAAATTCTAAACAGTATGCAGACCCTTAGGGTGATCCGTTCTGCAGGCAAGCCAGTGCACACCTTAGGAATCAGAAATATAAGTTTTATCACTTGCATTGTATACAACGTTTTCTGTTCCCAGACTGTATATGAAATGTAACAACAATAGGATGGAGCTAATTTACAAAAGCATTTATGAGTTACACAAGTATAATAGCTCTTTAGGAGGCACGGAGATATCTAAAATAAATTTGAGATTATATATTATTGGCTTGGGGTAGAGAGGTAAATCATGGCATTCAGTGGGATTGTCCCGGCCCCCACCCTGGCAGCCCACCGGGGGAACGCCCAGTGCCCACTATGGCCAGTCCAGCCCTGGTAGCAGTACCCTCCTTTTATAAAAACTATGGGCAAAACAAGTCCTCATGGGGTTGCTTTGGTGCCCACCAATCTCTTGCCACAATCTTTATAATTCCAATTAGCTACAAAGAGCCCTCTCTGGAGCTATTTTCTGCCTCTTAGTTTCATTGATTTACATTAAAGACCTATGGGCTCATTTCATGTATCTCTGGTGGCCTGCTAGTAATGCAAAGGCCCACACCTCTGCACGCCCAGTCGAGACCTACAAACCTATGTTTGGCAAGGGTTTTTTTGTTCACATTGTATTCAGAAAAAAGTGAAAATTTGTCTGAAATTGAAATAGAATATTGGGCCTGACGTGCAGGGAAGCCAATGATTATCTTTTTTTTTTATACCCAGTGCTCCACACTCAGTATTAGCAACTCTATGCAGAGAATATATGTGCTGGATGGCCAAGGCTCAAAAGACTGGGCCTTCTTATGCATTCACCCCGTGGCCCTAAAATGTATGCGGTGCTGTGCAATACGTTTCCGTTGTAGAACCACCTACAACTCATCCGTGTGAAGAATGGTGTTTCACCTATATCTAAGTGAGGCTGCCTTTCCATAATGAGCTGCACTCATTCTGCTTCATTAAGGAATAATTAATGCTATCTGTGAGATAAAATGACTAATTTATTTAGACCATCCCAATGGACACATCTTCATTTAAAAGTTTTTCAGACAATAAATTACATTAAAAAATGCTGTGGTCACTCAGAAAATCTTACACTGTTTTAAACCTAAACTTCTTTTTGGAACTTGTTTTAAAACACTACAACTCAGAACGACATGCCAGTAATGACAGTTGCAGGCTAGATCCAAATAAGTATTACAATAAAAATCGACCTCTGTCGATGGAATGTTAAAGAGGCTAGTCTGTGTGTCTCAGTGCGGCTGTAGTGCACTGTAAATAATTGCACTGTGGCCCAGTAGGTTCTGTTGACTTTAGCAATATGAAACACTTTTCCATATAAGAGACTGCATGTGCAGCACGTGCCAGGCCTGTCACACGTCATCATTGGGGCGGAACTGTGAAGTCACGTCCTGAAATTTGAAAGATCTGTTGATTGTACACAATTACATAGGCAGTTGCATCTGAGATGAAGTTACAACAGGGGCAGAGTTACAAACCTGGGGGGATTCAGGAAAAGACAAATCGATTTCTTGTGTTGTAAGCATATGCTCAGAGTGAATAGTGGATAATTGTGTGATTCATTGGTGCATGGATTTTAACATAACCAAGAACTTAGAACATAGGCATATTGGAAAATCTGCTATCCCTGTTCACTTTTTCTCTCCTACTCCAAAATAATTCTCCAGTAATTAACCTCCTCTGACTTATTCTATGAGAGCTGGTGGGCTGAAAATGTATTTTTGACTTCCAGGAGAGCCGTTCCAGATCAGATGACCTGAGGAATTAGTGGCACTGCAAGAGAGAGACCCTGGTGGAACTGAGTTACTTGCTGGCCAAGCTTGAAAATATATAATTGGAGTATGGTTACAAATTATCTATGAACTAAATCTTTAATGAATTTGATTTGCAATAATTATCCTATCTGTGTGCTGATGGTCTCGTTAGCTGCTTCATAAGCCAACCACGGAAACAGTGACTTTTTTCACAAAAAGGCTTTTACAGAAGGGAAACTACTGCAACGTATGCAGTTAAATAGTATTTTAATCTTGTCTCCGGGATATTTTGCAGGCCCCTCTTTTCTTTTACTGTACAGCCTATGCAGGGAAAGAACATTTATAATATTTAACTGTAGGCACAGGTCACTTTCCATATTTGACACGTCCCACTTTTATACATTATGCCCTGTGGCTTTGTTGTGACCAAGGCTCTGCTTTGGGGTGTTTTGCATAATGTTAAAAATAGGTTTGCCCACATCTCAAAACTGTTTATATTGACACGTGCAGGCTGCTGTTTGAGCTACACTATTTAAGGCTGTGATGGAAGACCTGAATTAAAGCTTTTAAAGTCACTTAAGTGGGTTGTTTAAATCTACTCTGCAGTCCATTTGTGACATCTTTCCTTTATGCCACAAGTGCATTGCCTGTGTCATTTTACATTGGCCTTATTATAGATCCAGATATGGCAATCTGAATTAACAATTTTGACAATGTTTATGAGGGCACATAACTTGCAGGAGATGTTTATTTGTCTTCCAGTATCCAGAGTACAAATTACAATCAGATATAGTTTAATTGAGGAAAAAGAATGCACAAATAACAGATTTGTTGAACAACAGTGGAGCGTGCCAGACCCCGTAAAACACTGCAGTTAACTGCACCTCGATCTCTGCTATTATGCTTTTTTTGCACAGAACTAGAACTTCCTTTTTAGTTGTTTTGAAAATAAAGGTACTGTTTTAAATTTGAATGTACTGTTTAAAATTTGAATTCCCAACGTCTGATCCTGTGGTGAATTTGACGTGTGAAGGGAGGGGGAATTGAACCCTGAATTAGGAGGCTTCTGTGCCGATACCGCCATCTTTCCTAGACTGTGCGGTCTAGTTGTTTCAACTTGGGGACTTCAAAATGGGATGCTGCGCGAGTTTGCAGCAGATTCACGCAGCAGGTGCGCCTCTGGCACGCCGAAGGAGAGCCTAAGGTAAGCCCGTCTGCACCCGTCAGCCTCCCGGTGGCGGCCGGCGCCGGAACTGCTGACGTTCCTCCACCTGATCATTCAAATTACATAAAGTAATGCAGAGACAGGCTTCTAAGTGTGTGAGCTGCAGCCCCCACTTTTCCGTTCAGATAGTTGCTGACTGTCTTGCATGCAAATTCTGTAATTTGGTGGCCACTCCCAATGTTCTGGAGTGCAAGGAGAAGCATAACATTGGTGCCTACTCAGACCAAGAGCACAAGGAGGGTATTACTTATCTACCAGTTTGTGCCCCCAGCACTCTCCCCCTCCTCTTTCATACTCTGTCTCTCAGCCTCCCCCACTGCTTTCCCTCTTTCATTCTTAGTCTACTTCCTCTGCTCCTATCCCGTCTCCCCTGAATCTCTCCCCTTGCCTGCTTCGCCGCCTAGCCCCCTGTCCCTGGTGCCCTTTGACTAAGCACTCCTTCTCCCCTTGTTGGCGAAAGATCCAATATTTATACTCTGGAGTCTCAGGGATCTCTCTGAGAGAGCCACTGCGCCAAGGGAGCGACTCACAGTTGAGGTATGGTATGGCACCCCTTGCCAAAGCACTCTGGTATGTTTGCTGTATCTTTAAGAGTTTCCTGGTTGATTACATCATTAATAGAATGATGACATTTCAATTGCTGACATTTCAGTTTGCTGTTGCTGTGCTTGTTGATGGTTGCACATTAAAGCTACTCTACAACTACTACAGAAATTGAGTGCTTTTATCACTGGTGACGAGGGTCATGGCCCGATTGGGGACAGGCACCTGCAACCATCAACTCCCCTACACCTGGATTGCTTATTTGGACTTGTTTTTGCCGATTTTGGATTGGTATGGACAGTTTGGATTTACTTGTTCTGAATATACCACTGCATTTGGACACCTTGCAATCCTCTAATTGGATTGTTTTACTTTGGATTATTGGATCTGTGCGTTTTACTGAGCTTCTACTCTTATTTTTGTTAATTATTGGATTTCCTGACTTTCACCCTGCCTTCATTGTGTCTCCCTGTGAAAATCTGCTGTCTATTGGCCATCTGATTACACACACCACACTCGTGTGTAAGAAAAAGAAAAATCCGGAAAATCATATGTATTTTACCTTTACTTTGGACATATAGAATTGACACACCGTTGTGTGTAACGTTGCTTACAATTGTTTACCTTTGAAATCTACCTCGCGTGGAGCATCGCGAGCAGCCTGGTAATCTTCGCGCTCTGACTCTGCGTTCCCTGCTGGTGTCTCCTCTGCGAGGAGCCTGACGTCTACACGCAACGTCCTGACGCTCACGCGCAACGTCCTGTGGTATCATGCTGGCGGCCATTTGTTTTCCTGTTTCCTTGACAACAGCCTCAACGCCGATGCGCACGGTTGTGCATCGGTAAATCTTTCTCTTCTATTTTAATACGACTTTCAGCGCCGATGCGCACGGCAGCGCATTGAGCCAGAAGAATCAGTTATTTCATTCCACGATTCACGCCGATGCACGCGGCTGTGCATCAATCATCAACCTGGTCATTAATTCCTTGCTGATGTGCACAGCTGCACATCAATTTATTTTTAAGGTTTGGACTATTTATTCTACGCTGATGTGCACAGCTACACATTGTTTAATTCGCATTTTGCAATTCTAACAATAGTATTTTATGTTTTGTGCACAGTTTTACTTTGGAAAATTGTTTAATTTATAGATATTTACCTCAAAGTGCTAGTTTTCTAGTTACTTTGATTTCTTGTTATTTAGAGTTTACTTACTCCTTGCTTCATTATGGCTACTACATCTAGCATGTCACAACCACCACCTTTTCTTTCAGAAGAAGGCAAACCCATTCTTCCTTGGAAGAGATGGAGGAACTTGTTTGACTCTTATTTAGTTGCAATTGGAGGAGAGAAGTTTTCGGCTTTTAGAAAACAAGCCATTCTGTTACATAATTTGGGAGTTGAAGGCAGACACACTTATGATAGTATGGACAGTATACCTGTTGGTGGAGCTGATGGTGAACCTGCAGATGTTTTTGAGATGTCAATGACTATGTTAGAACAGTATTTTGGTCCAAGAATTAATGTTGTGTTGGAACGACATAGGTTCTTTACTCGTGTCCAAGGTTCTCGTGAGCGTGTTGGGACATATGTTGCTGCTTTGAAGACTCTTTCTCGTACCTGTGATTTTGGAGATTTAGCCGAATTTCTTGTCAGAGATCAACTTGTTCGTTGTACAAACAGTTCTAGAGTTCAAGAGAAGTTATTGTCTAAGAACCCCACTTTGAAGGAAGCTGTAGATATTGTAGAGGGCATGGAGAACACCTCTACATGGGTCAAGGAAATAAGAAAAAATGAAGAAGATGAAAGTCTACCTGTTACTGATAATAAGAAGAAAGTTTCTGACTCTGTACACATGTTAGAAGAAGAGGAATTTGTTGGTGAATGTCATGAAGAAGTTGCCAAAGTCAGTGTTGGTTCTAAAAACAAACCGTTTCAAAAGACTTCAGTGCCTCAGAAAAGTTCCTTAGATAATCATCCTTCTTTTTCTAAAGAATCTGCTTTGTCTAAGGAACGTTATTTTCATAAACAGCGTTCTTTTAACAACCAGAAAATGCGTTGTTTTAGGTGTGGGAGTTTTTCCCACACTTCTAATTTTCCCAATTGTTTAGCAAAAGAAAGTATTTGTAATAATTGTGGGATCAAGGGACATTATGCACGTGTGTAGATCTGGTAAGAAGAGAGACACCAATAAGTCCAATTCTGACATTGTACGTACCGTCGTGGTTTCTAATGTTAAAGATGAGATGGTTGACACGGAACATATTTTTATGCCATTCTGTGATATAAGAATTGACAAATTTGAATTTAAGCTCATGGCAGACTCAGGGTCGCCTTTTACCTTAATCGGAAACAAGATTTAGGATGAAGTTGTAGGTTTAGAAAATGTTCAACTTTTGCCTGCTGACATTTCTCCACTAAGTTATAATAAGTCCAAAATAGAAATGTTGGGATACATTGTAGCCAACATCTCTTTCAGAGGTAAGAGTATTAATGGCAAGGTTTATGTTGCTGTCAGAGGTGACAATCTTCTTGGATGGCGACATCAGCATGATTTAGGTAATATTCTTAATCCTGGGGCCAAAGATCCCAAGAATCAAGTCATGCTGATGGAAGATTTTCTTTCTAGTACTCTTCCCACTCAGGTAGATTCTGTGAGTGAGTCTGCCAAATATTTTGCTGATTATCCTAAAGTCTTTTCTGACACCTTGGGGTGTTTGAAGGGATTTGAACACAGGATCATTCTTAAGAAGTCTGCCAAGCCATGTGTACACAAGGTCAGGAAAGTACCTAATATGATGCTGGAGCCACTGAAGCATGAGATTGAGAGATTGTTGAATATGAAAGTGATTGAAGAGATTGAGTCCTCTGAATGGCTAAGTCCAGTAGTTTTGGCACCAAAGGATGGTGGGAAATCGATCAGAATGTGTGTGGATTTACGTGGTTTGAACAAATGGATCTGGGTGGATCTACAACCATTGCCTAACATAGCGGAGAGTATTAGTATTTTGAAAGGAGCAAAGATATTCAGTGTACTTGATCTTTCCTCAGCCTACCACCAAATCGTGTTACATGAGGATTCTAGACATCTGACTTCTTTTGTCACACCTTTAGGTGCTTACCAATTTCTAAGAATGTCATTTGGTCTAGCTTCGGCTGCTGCGTGTTTTCAAAGAGTAATGAAAATGGTTCTTGGCAGTCTTTCCAACGTGATGTTTTTTCAAGACGATATCTTGGTTCATGGGGTGGATGAGAGTGAGCATGACAGGGTATTGAGATCAGTTTTAGATAAGTTAAATGTTAGTGGACTTACTGTCAAGAGAATAATGTCAAGGGGAGGAGCTACGCTACGATCCAAGATGGCCACATAAGCTCCCGGCTCCGCCGACCTCCACCGGCAGCTCGTATATCCTGCCTTTTATCCTTCACACACGCCGGACTCCCACATGTATGAAGTGCTCCTGACTCTTGAGGTGCAAACCCGGACTCTCCAACTTACCGGGCGACGAAGTTACATAGAATTTACTTCTCGGCCTATTCTAGGGCTTCCGCCGGGACCTCGATTTCTGGCCCATCCGGGTTGGAAGTGATCAACATCGCCTGTGGGACCTGGGTTGCTTCCGGTCTTCCGACCTCGGTCCACTCCTTCTACTTCCAGTTGGCAACTGAGTATCCGGCTTAATTCCAGGACATGGCGAAATGGAACAGTGTCGCATGGGATATCGGTGACCGCGGTCGAGGGTCCTATGCCCGGTGACCCCCTGGGGAGCCGGGGTTGATGGGCTGGCCCCCGCGAGTGGCGAAGTACCGACTCTGCATGTTGTGTGAGCGCTCGCTGTTGTCATCAGCTCTGTGTGTGCCTGGTTCCTGGACGGTGTTTCAGGGGCCCAAATCCTGCCTCGTCTCATGCCGGAGGAGATGGGGGGGACTGACGGCACACCATCGCTGAGGTCCGTAATGGCCGCCATTGGGGCGCTCCGCTCTCACTTTGCCGTCCTCTGCCAACGGATGTCTGTACGGCTGGATGACGTACACTTGAAACCAGACGAGGATATTCCGACAAGTTGTCAGTACGCCTTGGACCCGTGGATTATTATCCGTACCATTTAGAGATCCCCGGGCGGAAGCCTGATTTAGCCTATTTTGATGACTCTGGCCTCGTGGATGGTGCACCTGTGAACGTCTTTGGCTTTCCCTGCTCCATTCCTGTTCGACGGAACATTGTTGCTAAAGGTTTTTACCGCCACAGACAGTTCTTCTGTGACTTTCGGAGAGGTTCGTCTTCCTTCTCCATCCTCCATTGTCGATTTTTCGGATGTCGCCATCTTGTCTCCTCTCCTCGATCCGTCACCAATGTTTTGAACTGTCTTAGACGCTTCGCTTTCCTCGTGATTGCTATGGCTTGGGCAACATGGGCCTTCGTGAAGAACCGAACTGGTCAGGGTTGACTTTGACATTAGGGGTCAGCGCTTCTATGTGCTCTATGCCGGATAAGTACCGTGTATATTGCTGGGAGTCGGGTGGTTTTTTTTGGAGTTCTCCCCATGTATGTATTCAGTACTCGCTTTAACAGTTGACATTGAATTTTGGGGAGGTTGCTGCTGGCGGGGGGGGTAAAGGGGACCAGGAGTGTGTTTAGTGCTCTCCTCCTCCTGCTTTCCTTCCTTTCTTTAGGGCAGTTCCGGGGCGACAGGCACGCTGTTAGGGGGGTTGGCCGTAGCCATTACAGGGGTGCAGGGTGGTGGGTGTTGGGGGGGGTTTATTATTTTAGTTTGTTTTGTTCTATGGTCCCTTTCTTTCTTCTTTTCTCTTTCGGTGGGGCTTCCCTTCCTCTTCAGTAGGTTGGCTGTCTCTCTTTATCTCACTTCTTTCTCAATCTGGCGTCTATACTTGCCTATACCTCACTGTCTCTGTAGGGTGGGTTTTCGGGATGATGCTTGTTGTAAATTCATACTTAGCTTTCTATGGCTTCTTCTTCCTTAGTCCTTTCTCTGTGTTCCTGTCTTCTTACATAGCTGTATTCTATCTGTAGTGTTGGGGATTCTACTATGGGCAGTTGGTCTGGTCAGCTGTGGGGAACTACTGCTCTGTGTCTTAACTTAATCTTAGTAACTTAATAAATACTACCTAACTACCAGAAGACGTGTCCTGCTGCCTGCTTAATTCTATTTACAACATTTGGCGACGAGGGTGGGATGTGGAAATTAGCAATCCATGTATTTGACAGAGGGGAGCTCCTAGACATATGGGGCAGATGGAAAACTGAATTATCATACCTAATGTCAAAGGAGTTTGAATGCAAAAGTAAGGCTACCAAATCTACTGCAGAGCAACTACAAAATATATCTCAGGACCTGTAGAAACGAACTAAGGATCGAGAACCAGTAGGGGAAAAATGTCTAAACATCTCAGAATTGGTACCTGAGGGGGACAATTGCAGAAAATGCCCTAGACTGGGAGTGAACAAAGCAAATTCCAAGTCTCACTGTAGCAAGTGATTGGTGGAGACAAAGAAAATGTCTCTGGACTGAAAGAGGAAAAGCTGAATTCCAGTACCCGCAAAAGGGGAGACGGAAAAAGTGATTTCCAGGACCCATTTAACTGGTGAATGGGTGGGGACAGAGAGATGTCCCTGTACTGGTAGAGAGCAAAGCAAATTCCAGGACCCGCTAAGCCAAAAGATGGGTGGGGACAGGAAGATGTCCCTGGACTGGTAGAGAGTGAAGCAAATTCCAGGACCCAACCGAGAGATGGGTGGGGACGAGAAATGTCCCTGGACTGGTGGAGAACATGGAAGACTCCAGGACCCGTTAGTTCAAGAGATGGGTGGAGACAGAAGAGTCTCTGGACTGGAAAGTACCGGGAGAGGACATAGGATGTCCCAGGACCGGGGTAGGAGTACCGGGAGTGGACAGACGTCGTCCCAGGACCGGTGGTGGACAAGACTCCCACAACCTGTACCAGGAGAGAATGAAGTGAGGTTCAACTCCGGCAGGCTTCATGACCGTGGTTTATGAAGTTCTAGAGTCTGTGTGATGAAATTTAAGGATTTTGGAAGCCTAAAAACAATCTGAGGCTCTTAACCCGAAGGATAGACCCAGAACCTGCACACCTGGTTCTGATCCAACTTTTTGGTCTGAAAGAAGTCAAGATCCATATTTTCTTCGGGGGTATCCTTCCAGAACTGTTGTGTTTTCTATGCAGCGAACATCTGCGTTGGACAATTTTTGTTTGAGAAAGTGACCTTTCTTTTTTCTGTCTTTGGTGGCCACATTGATGGAAGATAGAGAGTGGTCTGACTCTTCATTTTTGTCTCTTAAGGGGGGAAGGTGGTCGTAGTGATCTTCTTATTTCACTTCTTGATCCTGATTCTTCTCTCCTTGTTTTGGAAGTTCTTGAGGTCTTTGACCTCCTTAGTGTTATACGTTTTCTTTTCTGTTTTCCATGCTTTATCTTCTTACGTGTTTGAGGTTTTCATATGTGTTGTTTGTAGGGGGGAAGATGTGTTGTAAATTCATACTTAGCTTTCTATGGCTTCTTCTTCCTTAGTCCTTTCTCTGTGTTCCTGTCTTCTTACATAGCTGTATTCTATCTGTAGTGTTGGGGATTCTACTATGGGCAGTTGGTCTGGTCAGCTGTGGGGAACTACTGCTCTGTGTCTTAACTTAATCTTAGTAACTTAATAAATACTACCTAACTACCAGAAGACGTGTCCTGCTGCCTGCTTAATTCTATTTACAACAATGCTCTAGCTGAATCGCTCGCTATTACACTGACTTTTACTCCTTGTCTGCCTCGGCGGGCGTAGTGTGTCTAAGGATGTATTGTTCATCACCTGGTCCTGATTGCAATGCGGGGTACGTCCCCCCCATCTCTTCTTAATTTTATTGTAAGGTGTGAGGCCATCGATAGTGCAGCCACTTCTGCTTCTTCATAACAAAAAAATGGAACCTTTGATATCCTTCGCTCAGTGGCACATACATTCACAGGCTATGCTTGTCTCGTTGATATTACTTGGTCGTATCTATGTGCATGCCACTTGAATCTAATCCCTGAGTTTGCGGCCGTCCCCTGTGGTTGTAGGCCTGCGCTTGTAATACTTTGAATAATTCAATAAAGGTTTTCCCCCCCCAAAAAAAAGAGAGAAAAATATCGTATTGGTTTAGAGTCGGTCACGTATTTGGGACATGTTATCTCTGGAAGGGGGATTCAGCCCAAATTAGAATTGGCAGAGAGCATTGTGAACGCACCTATTCCCGTGGATAAAGATCAAGTCAAGTCATTCTTAGGAATGGCGGAATTTTATTCCAAGTTTGTTAAGGGTTTTGCCAGTCTTGTTGAGCCCATAAGATCTCTTTTAAAGAAGGGTGTACATTTGTTGTGGTCTGTTGACTGCGAGAAAGCTTTCGAATTAGTAAAAAAGGAGATTGGTAAAATGCCTACTCTGGGTCATTTTGACGCCAAACTTAAGACTATTTTGACAACTGATGCCAGTCTTAAAGGTCTGGGTGCTGTTCTTTCCCAAGTTGTGAATGGAGAAGAAGTTGTTGTGGCTTTCGCTTCAAGAGCCTTAAGGGAAGCTGAGTTTAATTATTCGTGTATTGAAAGAGAGGCGTTGGCAGTGTTTTGGTCTGTTCTTCACTTTAAATTTTTCTTGTGGGGGATACCGTTCATTGTTAAATCTGATCATCGTCTTTTGGTTCAAATTTTCTCTTGTCATCAGAGTGATCACATGACACCTAGATTAAAAAGATGGAGTGAAGGTTTGCAAGAGTATAACTTCAGAGTGCAGTATATTCCAGGACAGAAAAATAAGCCTGCACATTGTTTATCACGTCTTCCCATTCAAAGAGATTGTGTTACTGATGGTGTCAATACGTGTATAAATTGGGTATTGGAGTCTAGCATATCCAAGGAGGCATGGTTACAGTGTATTGAAGATGATGTCATTTTTCGTTTATTAAAGAATGTCATCAAGAACGGGTGGCCGAATTATGATACTCTTGAGTGTGATTTGAAGCCTTATTGGACAGTGAAAGATGATTTGTCTTTTTTCAAGGATAATTTAATGAGAGGTGACAGAATCGTGCCCCCAAGTGATCTAAGAGAAAGAGTTGTTAATCTTGCTCACGAAGGGCATTTGGGAAGGAATCTCACGAAGGCTCGGATTAGAGAAAGATACTGGTGGCCTGGTATGGATCGAATGGTGGAATCCGTAGTCAAAGATTGCCATTTATGTGCTGTAAATGACAAATCACGCACTACTAGTCAAGCTCCGCTTTCTCCTGTTGAGGTTCCTGCTACTGTCTGGACCAAGTTGGGGTTAGATATTGCAGGTCCGTTTGAACTTATGCCTTCTCATGAGAGATTTGTTGTGTTGTTGGTGGATTACACTTCTAAATGGGTGGTTTCCAAATGCATGGGTGTTGTTAATTCTATGACTGTGATTGAATTTTTGAAAGAAGTGTTTGTGTCTGAAGGTGTGCCTAAGTTTTTGCTCACTGACAATGGGGTACAATTCACCTCCAATGAGATGAGTTGTTTTTTGAGTAACTTTGGGATCATTCATCAGAAAACAGCTCTTTACTCTCCCCAAGAGAAAGGTCTCACAGAAAGGATGAATAGAGTGGTGAAGAGTTGTGCGCAGAGGGCTTTGGAGTCCAAGGTCTCTTTTACCAGTGTTTTGAGGGAGACGTGGTGGGCACATCGCACGACTCCTAATGCTGTCATGCAGAGATCTCCTTTTGATGCTTTGAGGGGGAGATTAGCTTGCTCTAAGCTCAATCCTACTTGGCTTCCGGAGAGAGTTTATGGTGACAGTGTTGAAAAGGTAGTGAGAAGGAGAGAGGCTTTGACAAACTATCATCATCCCTCTCCCCTTTTTGGGGAAAGATCCAGTAGGTAGGCCTTGGAGTCTCAGAGACCCCTCTGAGAGAGTCCACTGCGTAAAGGGAGCCTCTCGCAATGGAGATTCGGGAATGATACCACTTCCCCTGGGAACACAGTTTACTGGACTTTGGACGCAGCTATTACTCGTCTACCGGTTTGTGCCCCCGTCACCCTCCCCCTCTTCTTTCATGCTGTGTCTCTCACCCTCCCCCTCCTCTTTCCCTCCTTCATTCTCTTGTCTACTTCCCCTGCTCCTACCCCCTCTCCCCTCAATCTCTCCACGTGCCTGCTTTTTCCCTTACGTATATGTCCTTATTGTTTGTCTCGACCTAACATGTAACTATGTAGCTATGCTCTAATAACTGTGTAACCTTTGTAACAATGTAACCTGCAACTATGGTCTGATACTCATGTAAAGCGCTCTGATACCTCCGGGTCTTGCCAGGGCTATATAAAACCTTTCTAATAAAATAAAAAATGAATACAATTATTTGAAGGCTCCATTACTTAATACCCGATCAATAAAAAAAAAACACAAGCTTCAGCTCCATGACCTGTTAGTAGACTTAACTCCTGACATGATGTTCTTAACCGAAACGTGGTTAACCGAAGCCTCCAACCCCACTATCGCCAGTGCGATCCACCGAGTTATCAGATCCTGAGAAAGGATTGCCCAAGGGGAGGGGCGGGAGTGTGGCTCTAATCTTTAGGAGCTCTTTCAGCTTCTCATTGCTGCCGAGTGCAGGGATAGAGGGGGCTGAGAGCCTAGGCTTTCTCTTAGCTGTTTCTGCCCATCGGTCTATCGCAGGTGTAATAATCTACAGACCGCCAGGGCTGGCGGAAAAGTTCTTGGATTCTATCAGTTATACTATTGCCCCTATTGCTGCTAAATAAAGTCATTGTATGGTCCTCGGGGATTTTAATATTCATATGGATAATCCTACGGAACCTGAGTCTATGGGACTGTGAGACTCTCTTGACATACTCAATCTGACTCCTTATGTTTGCCACCCCACCCATGAAAAGGACCATACGTTGGACCAGATCTTTTCATCCAATCGGATTGAAAAGAATGCGCCCCTCCCTATAGCCTGGTCTGACCATTTCTTGCTAGGTTTTAGAGTGCATAGGGAATTAGGCACCCCCAACCACAAGGTAAACCCTGTGATGGTAGTTTTAGGCCCTTCCATGAGCTTACCCCTGAGGCTTTGCATAGCACACTTAGCTTACATCCTACTCCCTATAGTCAAAATCTTGAGAGTGATGTACTCTCCTTAGAAAACTGGCTTCAACTCCGTTCTTTAGAGCTTGCTCTCCTACCACTCGAGAAGCCAAAACCAACAGAGCCTCAGCCCCTTGGTTTACTAAGGATCTTAGGAAGAGAGTGGCGGACTAATTATAATCTCATGGATAAAACCACCTATAAACGGGCCTTGAGAGACCACTATAGTAAAGTCCATGATGAAAAGAAACTTCTTTTCCCAAAAAATGTAACAGGCTGGAAATAACAGCAGAGAACATTTTAATATTGTAAAAGATTTCTCATCCCCTAAGGCTATCAGCAACTCTTTTGCTCCTACCTGTGATTGGACTAACCATCTGGCCTGCTTTTTCCATGACAAAATTAAAATCATCCAAGATTCCTTTCAAGCTCAATCACTAGTATTGGAAGCAGATGTTGGTTGGTCCCCTATGTTAGCCCTAATACCGGTTTCTCCCTCATGCAGTTACCTGCCATTACGTTGGAGAAATTCCTTGAATTAATGAAGGCTCTTAAGTCCGGCTCACCCTCTGATCCCTGTCCAGTGAAAGTACTGGCATCTATTGCAGTGGTGATCAACCTAGCAGTCATTTTGGTTTTGAATACCTCCCTCTATGAGGGGCAAATGCCTCAAAGCTGGAAACATGCTAAAATTCTCCCGCTTCTAAAGAAACCCGCGGCAGACCCACTGGTCGTAGGTAACTACAGGCCAATGTCATTGTTGCCCTTCTTTTCGAAGGTTTTGGAGAAATATGTTAACTTAGTCACCACGGAATACAAGGAGGCCAACCATCTTCTGCACCCAAGTCAGTAGGGTTTTAGAACAAATTTCAGTACTGAAACTGCTCTATTAGAAGTCTCTGAAACCATAGACAAAGGGGGCTATGCGGTACTGATGTTGCTGGACCTTTCTGCGGCTTTCGATACCATGCCCCATGACAGACTCCTGCGAGGACTCCAGGAGGGTGGTATTGGAGGCACAGCACTCAGATGGTTGAACTCTTTTTTAAATGACCGCCAGCAAACTATTTGGTCCCTTCGTTTCTCGGCTCCTAACCCTCCTATGAATGTTGGGGTCCCACAGGGCTCAATCTTGAGCCTGACATTGTTTAATTTGTATATGGCCCCTCTTGCGCTCCTCGCAGAGAACTATGGGGCAAAAATAGTGTTGTACACTGACGACACGCAACTGTTGTTCAAATGTGAGAAGAGTGCCGATTTCAAAGACAGTGTGATCAACACCTGCCTATCAGAGGTGTTTTCCTGGCTCAGGCAAAACCAACTGAAGTGTAATCCAGAAAAGTCAGAGATTATTTTCTTCGGCCCCCTTCCCTGTGTAGCAAGACATCAATGGTGGCTGCAGGACATGTCCGCCCCCACCAACTTCAGTCGGCATTGTGAAACATTTGGGTCAAGTTGGACGTTGCCCTGTTCATGAAGGCTCAGATTCAAATGGTGGCTGGGATGTGCTTTGGAGTATTGAAAATGGTAGGGAATTTTCTTCCCCTGCTCCTGGTCTCACACAGGAAGACGGTAATCCAGGCCCTGGTGGTATTGAGACTGAACTATGTTAATGCCCTGTACTTGGGCCTTCCAGATTATTTACTAGGCCGCCTACAGGTGGTCCAGAATGTGGCGACTGGAGCCATTTTCATGGCAGGGCTTAGGACACTAATGACCCCTCTTCTGTCATCTTTACACTGGTAACCGGTTCGAAAGCAGATTCACTTTAAAGTGTTTATCCTGGTCTTTAAGGCTTTCCATATAATGAGGGCCCCCTACCTTGGGGAAAGGTTTCATCCCTATGTCCCTCAACTGACCTTTAGGTCTTCTGCCAAACTTCTGACGTACACTCCAAAGTCCTGAACTCCCGGTGTAGTGTTTTTATCTAGGAACCTGAATCAATATTACCCTTTTATGCCCTTACACAGCTATAATCAATAATATCCATGTAACGGCATAAAAATCAGATCCATATTTCAGTAAATCGCCCTTGCAGTCCAAAGCACAGCAAACGCCACTTCCTTAGATTCCTAGAAAGCACAACGAGTTCTTTCAACACACCAAACCTCCAGCAACCTGGGAAATCCCCATGTGATTTGTTTTGATTTGTAATAGAACTCCTGAGAAGCACTGTAAGAACGGCCAGTTCTTAGTGACATCTTTATTGACGTCTTCTGTCCACCCTTACGTCAAACCCGGCACCTTTCAGGTATAAATATGCCAACGCTGCCTTAAGCAAACACGCAGTGGTGAATATTGGAGCCGAGCGGCTATCTACTTTCCGAGAGCCCAGCAGATGCGAGAAACCCACGGACGCTGCCCCTCCTCTTTGACGCGCTGAGAAAGACACTGTCTTTTCTCCTGCCGAGAAAATCCAGCCTCCGGCGTTTCCAGCCTACCCTTGCGGGTGACTGGGATATCGAGTCCTGAGAGAGAGAGATACCAGACCTCCTATATTCTATTCCCAAGGTACAGTGCTGACTAAACCCTTAAAGAGAATTCTTGAACCAGATTCTTGGCAAAACCTACTTAACTCAAACTGCTACTTATTTACTCCTTCCCAGTATTAGGCTTAGGTCAGGTACACCGGGGTAGGCGTATTTTAGAAGCACCAGTTGAGCACGTTAGCTAATGTATATATGTATGTATATATTTTATCCATTTTAAAGTATCTTATGGCTAAGAAACCATATCAATGCTTTTACAGTGTTATTTCATAATTCTCCTATTACTGTACGCACTTTACTTTATAATAAGTATTGCAATTGTGGCAATTCATTTCTCTTGCATGAGAAGGAAGACTGCTCAATAAATAATATCTTTTATTGAAAAACGCCCGTCTCCCCATTCTCTGCACTCTGGTGAAACTAAGAACGCACGTCTGACTTAGTGAAATTATTGTCTAATGTTTTCACACGACTCTAGAGATTTACTCTTATTCTGAGGGAGCAAAGTTGTCATGTTTATGCGGTTGCCGGAAGCTGAATCCCTTCTTGTCTGAGCCAGGGAAGCTGATCCCTTCCTATTCAGTCAATAAAGTTTCCAGTGACCTCTGAGCTAGCTGGCGCAAACCCCAATTAAGTCTAACATAGTCAGTAGAGATCTAGAAGACCTCAGTCCTACGTCTACACTGCTGTTTATGTTATTCCATTGCGCAGGGCCTATAGGGAAAATAGGAACTTCACTACATGGCGCCCAACGTTTGGTAAGGCGATAAAACTAACGCAAGACTTTAGAGTAACTCAGTCGTGCTTTTTCACACAGACCCTTTTTCCTGTAAATACTCCAATAGACGTCTGGAGTGGGTGAAAGGTTAAAATCCGCCGGAACTTAGTAGGAAGAGATTCTTATGTATAGTTTTTGGTTTATTCAACATTGAAGGATACAGTGTTCCAAAATATTGTGCACCTAATCTTTGTTTCCTTGAAACTTGATCTGCAAAAAAGAAACTTTCTGTCAGTAAAATGGTGGAAGGTGAGGATGAAGCGGAGACAGCTAGAATAGCAGCTCGACTCCTAGAGGAAGACACCAGTCTCCTACAGAATGACCGGAATGCTATCCTTATTCCAGTCAACATAAGGAAATCTATAACTCTAAAACTTATAGAAAACGGACTGACAGCACGAGGTGGTACAGTCATTTTCGTGATAGAGGCACACGAATATCGGCAGACAGAGGTATTCTATTCATGGATAAACTTTCCAGCGGCAAACGCTACAACACACAAATTCCACTATTACAGAATAGAGGAACCTCCGGAGGAATACACTCCTTTCGAGGAGATTGAAATCCCATTAAAATACCAAGAGCACCTGCTCTGGTTTAAAGGCGCCCTAAAACATAATGATCACATCACCAGGCTCGGTCCACTAGGTAGACCGGGAGCAACGTGGTCGGTTCTAGCCAGCTACACACCACATCCAGACATTGAAAAAATGTCAGACACAGAACTTTTAGCCCAGCTAAAATTACTAATTAAAATACACAGACAGTTAGTCCAATATGTAATGAGGACTGCAACAGTCCAACCAGCAGTTAACATTCAACAGCTGAACCCTCATCAGGGGAACACAAATAAAATTACACCACAGAACATACAATCATGTCTTGGTAAAACACCTGCAAAACGGGAACAAATTCCATTCTGGCTAGCACAAAAAATAACTCAGATAGATGCAGTATTCCCAAATACTACCCCTAGTGAGAAACACAGAATTCTGACTATCTGCCTTCCAATGGGGGTCGCACCACATGTGGAGGACTGTGACACTTGGGGTACAGTCTTTGCTTCCATTTACACAAAAACACACAGTGTTCCATCTCTGGCGGTAATACCAGATGTACTAAGACAGATTTAAAATGAATACGGTCCAGAACCTGCTTTAACTCTGGGTATGAAACTACTGAAAGACTTCAAGCAGGTCTCGGCTATATTATTAGCCAACATAAAAGGTGAAGCGGCATCTGTGGCGATCCGCCAAAAATTGAAGGAAACAGATATAACAGACCAACCAATTGAACTTGCCAGAATCATAGAAAAATCATGTGAAGAACTAGGTAGAGGTAGTTTGGGTGGGAAACCGGTAAAACCCCAACTACTTGAAAATCCTGAGAAAATATTTATTAAAAATAATATTAACACTCCAAAAAAGAGCTGGGATGGAAATAAACAATCCAGTCCCAAAGAAAGAAGATTCCAGTCCAGAGGAAGGTCTCCTCGGCGGAGAGATAGAACTCCAAATCGAGAACACCAGTCTCCCCAAAGGGAGCACTCTGAGAAAAGATACAACCTTAGAAATAGGGATAATCTGAAGAAACCTGACAGATATCAAAGTGCTGATACACGTCCCTCTCGATCTTTTTCGCAGAAATCGGAAAGAAGAGGACGGTCGGAACACAGGGAAGAGCACGCCAAGTCCAAAGACAAGGAACCTGCTCAAAGTAAAAAATCACAATTTCCAAGAAAGAAGGTAGCCAGTATTAAAATAGTCGAACATGCCGAGAATACTGAGGACACAGCTGAGAAAAGGAGAGTGGGCACAGACAATGCTAGACAGCGCAGCAGAAATCAGCATAGCTCGCAAGATCCTGATGAATCATCTGGAGACAGTGGACACGAATAAATACATTCAAGTGGAAACTGCAGATACCAGAGTTAGCGAACCTCATAAAATATACGAAATAACACTACGTATAGAGGGAGATAAGACTAGGAAAATAAGGGGTCTGTTTTGGGATAATCTCTCAAAAGGCTATGACATCCTATTAGCTGAAAAAGACTGGCCACCAGAATTTGTCAGGGAGTGCCCTCATGACGAAGAAATGATTATGCCGGCCTTCTCAAATCATATTCCAATCCATAGAAAATATATATATGCAAGAAATTGGGCAGTAGCTCAAGCTCCTGCATTATACAGAAATCATGTAGGATGGGATGAAGACTCCCCTCCTCACAAAATCCAGTTAAAACATGACCCAGCTGCACAAAGGCAGTACCCAATTAAGCAAGAAGCTAAAAAACAGGTCAGGGAGATTTTAGATCAACTTGAATACCAAGGGGTGATTGAAACATGCACCTCTCAAATGAACAATCCTTTGTTTCCTGTCTCCAAACCAGACAATTTGTATCGTCTAGTCTTGGACTACAGACACCTTAACTCGTGTTGCAAAACATTTGCGGTACAAAATTCGCACAGTGCGGCACTAATGAATAACATAGTTCGCAAAAAATACAAAACAACATTAGACATTTCTAATGGGTTCTTTTGTCAGAATATAGTGAAATAATTGTCTAATGTTTTCACACGACTCTAGAGATTTACTCTTATTCTGAGGGAGCAAAGTTGTCATGTTTATGCGGTTGTCGGAAGCTGAATCCCTTCTTGTCTGAGCCTGGGAAGCTGATCCCTTCCTATTCAGTCAAGAAAGTTTCCAGTGACCTCTGAGCTAGCTGGCGCAAACCCAAATTAAGTCTAACATAGTCAGTAGAGACCTAAAAGACCTCGGTCCTACGTCTACACTGCTGTTTATGTTATTCCAATGCGCAGGGCCTATAGGGAAAATAGGAACTACACTACACCGGGTAGGTGGCATATCCTTTCAAGTGGTGGCTTCTTGGTTATGGAACAGTTTGCCCCTTTCTCTTAGACAGGTGCAGGATCTCCTCACCTTCGGAGGAAACTAAAGACATGCCTCTTTCAACATTAGATCCTGGCCTGTTTCGCCTTGGTGCACTCTGTTTTGTGTAGCGTGGTCTTTCGCAGCGCCGGGACACTATGTGGAGTAGCCACGCATTCCACAAATACCTAGTTAACATAACATAACTTAAAGTTATATCTTAGTGTTCATATTCTACAGATCATTAACCTAACCTAAAATTGCAATTAAAAGATGGGTTTGGGTGACCGTGGAGGCATTGTTCACCGTAAATGTAAATAATATTGATATCGTTTGCAAATAAAGAAGAACACAAGGGCTTAAACCACCCAACAAAAAGACAGATAATTCTAGATTGCACATGTAAACTCAAGGGTGACATAATACTCTTACAAAAGACGAAATTAGCCCTGCAAGAAGCTACCCTACTAAAGAAAGCCTGGGTGAGTGACCTCTCCTCTGCTCCAGCACTCAACAAAAAAAATGGCGTACTCACTCATATATCGATCTCCTCAGGGCTTACTATTACCTCATCTGAAGCTGACCTAGAAGGCGGATGGCTCATCACTGAATTACACAAAGATAATTGTTACATTCTCTCATATAATTATTAGTTATGTTTCTTTAATTGTTAGTTCCTTGCACATGCACTGGCATGAGCTCCTGCGTGAGCCATGTTACCTTTTGAATGCATTCTATATTCTGTTACAGTGGTCTAATAATGTTAGTTTGTACAGTTGGACATTGGAAGTTAACCTCTTGTAGGAGTTGGACCTGTTTAACGTGCTGCTAATAAAGAAACCTTCAAGCTACATATTTCTCTTGAATTCAACACAATTTGGCGACGAGGAGCACCACTCTGCAGCACATTTAAGGAGTGGTGATGGAACCCATGTGTGAGGATTTTTTACCTATTTTCTAAAAACTTTGGTATGTACACCTTCATAATTTCGTACTTTTGATTGTACCAGCGGCTGTTGCATTAATTCCACTGTACTCCTGATTGTACCAGCGGCTGTATTTCATACTGTTTTCACTATTTATTCGCATTTTTTTTTTTTAAAAAACAATATTTTTGTTACTTTTTTTTCTACTCTGCTGACTACAGTTTTTCGCTGCTACGTTTGGACTTCTACTGTCTACATTATTTTGTGTTTGTATGATCTTCCTTAACACCCCTTTCTAATACCTTTTAAAAGTAAACATCCATCGTTGCTGCGCCAGGATTCCACATCGCATGCAGACTTGCCGACGTGCTCTCTTCGCGACCTAGCAACGATCCACGTTCAGCCTTGTTCTTCTGAACTTTGACGTTCGCAGCGTGCCACGTCACACGCACGTCGTAACACGTCTCTCGTTTTCCTCCATTTTCAGAATCACCTTAGCAACGCGTTTCCATTGCAGCGCTTTGTCTACGATGAACTTGTGAGTTTATTTTCTAACTTTTAAGCATTTAACGGAATCATAAGTGCTTTCCACAAACTACGCATTTTAAAGCAAAGTACATTTTATGATGCTTACTTCAACAGTATAGTTCAATTTTTTTTTAAGACTACGAAAAACCATTACTACTTTGGAGTATTATAGATATGTTTATGTACTAATATATATATATACTAATTATGTTTATATATTAATACATACATATATTTTAACTATTTTTAAAAAAAAAACTATATCTACTTACCATAAGTTTGAACTAAGCAATTTGATCCGCCTGCTAAATTTCTTCAGATAAAAGGAGATCCTCCCATGCCTTGGTCAAGATGGAAGGAAGAGTTTGTTACTTACATGAAGGCTATCGACGGAGAAAGGATGGGTTCTGAAAGGAAAAAAAGTATTTTGCTCCATTGTTTGGGTTCAGAAGGACAGGTCATTTTTAGGTCTCTTCCCCAAATTACTTCTCAAAATGATGGTTCTAAGGATTCTTTAAATGTTTACACAGAGGCACTTGCTAGACTCGAAAAGAGATTTAAACCCAATTTTAGTATTGCATTAAATCGTTTTAAATTTTACACAAGGAAACAAAAAGAGGATGAGTCTTTTGACGATTTTTTAACTTCCCTTAGATCTTTTAGTGTTCACTGTAGTTTTGGCACCATGACTTACGAAATGATAAGAGACCAAATTATTGTCCACGTTAAATGCAAAAAGATTCAGGACAAATTGTGGGTCATGGGTAATCCGAATTTGAGTGAGACTATTGCTACTGCTAAAGCCCAAGAACAGTCAGATTTATGGATGGATACAGTCAGGAAAGATCCTATCAAAAAACCTCAAGAAGAAGAGATATGTACTGTGGGAAAGAAATTTGAACCAAAGAAAGACTATTTTTCTTCAAGACAAAATTTTAGTAAATCAAGATCTTCTCCACATCTAGGTTCAAATTCTCAGAATGTATGTTTTAGATGTGGGAATAGGTCACATTATGCAAACTTTCCCAAATGTCCTGCTCTTCAAAGAGAATATAAAAGCTGTAATAGAATTGGACATTTCAGTAACATGTGTAGAGACAAACGTCCTTTTAATAAGGGTTCTGTGTCTTTCATTTCAGAGGAGAATATGTGTACTATTCCAAATGTTCATAATGTTCCGGATAAAGGTTTTGTGGTGTCTATCATAGATGTTCAATCAAAATCAATACCTAATTCACCTAAATGCATTTTTCAAGTATTAGGTATTGATTTACTTTTAATGGTTGACTCAGGTTCACCATGGACCATTATCACTTTGGAATACTATAATATCACTTTGTCAAATGTTTTGCCAATAATTGATCTAAAAGAATCTGATATTAATGCCAGTGGTTTTTCCGGAACTAGGATTGATTGTATTGGTTTCTTCCATGTTAATCTAACTTTCAGACATAGGAAAGCCGACATAAAATTGTACATTACTAAGAAGGGCGTCAATGTGTTGGGTTGGTTGGACCAATGGAAACTTGGTATATTGCTTAATCCACGTGCCAAAGAACAAATTTCTTTATGCGATGATAGTTTGATGAACATTATCTCTACAGTCGAGGATTCTCAATGTTCCACTTACACTGAAAAGGCTGTTAACGTTATCTCATGTTTCCAAAATGTTTTCTGTGATAAGTTAGGTAAACTTAAAAATTTATCACATAAAATAGTTTTAAAAGAGAGTCATACTCCTATTGTACAAAAACTTAGAAGTGTTCCGATCAACATTAGAGAAGAACTTAAAGGTATGTTAGATGAATTACTTAAAGAGAATATTACAGAGCCAATAGAGTCATCAGAATGGGTTTCTCCAATAGTTTTAGTACGAAAACCAGACAAAAACTGAGGGTCTGTGTTGATTTGAGAGCAATAAACTCAAATATTGTAATTGACTGTCACCCGTTACCAAACATAAATGAGTTGGTATCTCTGTTTGATGGCGCGAACATTTTCTCTACCTTAGATCTCCATTCCGCTTATCACCAAATAATGCTAACAGAAGACTCAAGAAAACTAACAGCGTTCATAACTCCGCAAGGTCTATTTCAATACAAGAGAATGCCATTCGGTCTCGCATCTGCTGCCTCTGTTTTTCAGAGAGTAATGTTTCAAATTTTTATGGAAGTAGACAGTTTTGTAAAATGTTTCCAGGATGACATTTTGGGTTTTTCAAAAAACATTATTGAACATGAGAAACATTTACACATTGTGTGTTCAAGGTTGGAACAAAGTGGTTTAACACTTAAAGCACACAAATGCAATCTTTTTGAAAAATCTGTTGAATATTTAGGACATACACTTTCGGGTGAGGGTGTTGTTCCAAAAAAATCTAGCGTTGAAGCAATTATTAAGGCACCAGCTCCAGAAAATAAGGATCAGTTACTTTCATTTGCTGGTCTATGTGAATATTATAGCAAGTTTGTTATCAATTTTGCTACGAAAATGGAACCTTTGAGGAAATTACTTAGACAAGGAGAAAAATATGAATGGTCTGAGATACAACAGCGTTCTTTTGATGATATTAAACATGACATCATACATGCTCCTACACTCAAACCTTTCCGTATGAACAAAGAGTGCATAATTTCTGTTGATGCGAGTTTATATGGTTTAGGTAGTGTCCTGTCTCTAAAGGAAGGTAGCAATGAATGGAATGTTGCCTTTGCTTCAAGGACTCTTAGTGAATGCGAGCGCAGATATGCTGTAATTGAAAGGGAGTTACTTGCCTGCGTGTGGGCTATTGAACATTTTAGATTATATGTCTGGGGTTCAAAGTTCACACTTAGGACCGATCACAAGCCATTAGTAAACATCTTGTCAGTGGGTGGAGGATGGAATGCAACGGCAAGGATAGCCAAGTTAACATCTAAATTGCAAGAGTATAATTTTACGTCCCTGGGAAGAAAAACGTCACGGCGGATTGTTTATCACGCTTACCATGTGTACAGGAAGAAGTCAGTTCTATTAGTGGTGTTGATTTTGTTCTTTCGGTTCAAGATGTTGTGTGTGGAAAATTTAAGGAGATTTCAGAGACATTGTGGGAAGAATGTGTACAGAAAGACCAAAAGTGGAGAGAGTTAAAGGAATGTGTTAAAAATGGTTGGCCAAGAAAGGATTTGGTGCAGCCGGAATTAGTTTCATTTTATAAAGTTCTTGAAGATTTAGAATTAGATGGTGATTTGGTTTTTAAATCAGGAAAATGCATTCCACCTGAAGGCATGTATGAAGTAATCTTACGTATTGCACACAAAACACATCCTGGTATTTCGTCTATGAAGAGGTTGGTGAGAGACTATTTTTGGTGGCCAGGAATTGATAAGTTTGTGGATAGAATTGTCAGAGAATGTGCAGAATGTTGTTCTAGTGAGAAAATGCTTAAAGTACATACTCCTCCTATGAAGATAGTCAAATGGCCATCTCAACCTTGGGAGAAGGTAGCTTTTGATATATCTGGTCTATTTCATATGTTGCCTGAGGCATCACGGTATGCTTTAGGGATCACTGAAATAATATCGACTGACAAAATATCGACTTGCCAAAATATCGTGGACAAAATATCGACAGTCAAAATATCGAGTTTGTATCTACAAACAGGTAAGTACAAAAATATCGAGTACAAAATATCGTTAACAAAAATATAGATGTAAAAAATATCGACTTTATTAAAAACAGTGTTGAATTAAATTAATATTAAATTTTAATTACTAAAATATACTTAAAACGACTTAAATTAAATTATAATAATAAAATAATAAATGAAAATAATAAAAATATTTTTTTTAAATCTTATTTGTTGACCCTGAACCCTAAAAATACCCCTTTACCCAAAAACCCAAAACTGACCCTGAACCCTAAAAATACCCCTTTACCCAAAAACCCCAAACTGACCCTGAACCCTAAAAATACCCCTTTACCCATGACCTGAAAACTGACCCTGAACCCTAAAAATACCCCTTTACCCATGACCTGAAAACTGACCCTGAACTCTAAAAATACCCCTTTACCCATGAACTGAAAACTGACCCTGAACCCTAAAAATACCCCTTTACCCATGACCTGAAAACTGACCCTGAACCCTAAAAATACCCCTTTACCCATGAACTGAAAACTGACCCTGAACCCTAAAAATACCCCTTTACCCATGAACTGAAAACTGACCCTGAACCCTAAAAATACCCCTTTACCCATGAACTGAAAACTGACCCTGAACCCTAAAAATGCTCCTTTACCCAAAATTTATCAATATTATTTCATTACCAATTAATTATTAATTAACAATAACAATAAAGTAAATATATTAGAACATTAGGTGTAATTATTTTAATAATTAATATTATTTTTTCAAAATTAATTACTTAAAAATAACACAAAATTATATATATAAAAAATGTACTCTAATTAATGTAATTAACTAATTACAATTAATTAATTAACAATTATTTACTAATACAAAATATATTCAAAATTATATTAATTAATTAACTAATTTATATTAATTAATTATCAATTAATTATTAATTAAAAATATTAACAAACATATATTAATTAATTAATTATTATTAAATTACTTCCCACCCTATTCCCCTATAAACCCACAACCCGCTACAGAATTACATTACGCAATTATTATCAAAACAAAATTCATGTAATAAAATATTTTATAACATTAATACACACTATTCACACATATTATTACATAAAAATACACTATAAAATATTATATATTATTAAAAAATCGATATTTTTGCTATCTATATTTTATACAGTCGATATTACTTCACTTACCTGAAAAACGATATTTTTGTAGTCGATATTATGTCCAGTCGATATTTTGTCCAGTCTATATTTAAAACTCGATATTATGTCCAGTCGATATTTTGGAGTCGATATTTTGTCTCTATACCATGCTTTAGTTATGATTGACTATCATTCTAAGTGGCCGGAAGTGAAGTTTGTCCCAAAAACCACCACTGAGGCTGTAATTAACTTTTTCAAAGACATTTTTACCAGGGAAGGTTGTCCGTTATCTTTAGTGACAGATAATGGTGTTCAGTTGACTTCGTTAGAAATGAATAATTTTCTTAAAGAGTGTAACGTTATTCACAGGTTAACGTTGGTTTACGAACCACATGAAAACGGTCAAGTTGAGAGATTTAATCGGGTTTTGAAGAACTTTGTGGTGGATTCCATCAAGTTTGGTGTGAACTGGGTAAGTGCTTTAAGATAACGTTTGTGGAATTATAGAATTACACCACATTCTACTACACAAGTAAGTCCTTTCAATTCGTTTAAGGGAAGGATTCCCGCTTCTAAAGTTTTACCTTGGTGGCTAAGAGAGAAATCTCATTATTTTGTAGGTGACAAAAACTGTGTTTCTGATATTGCCAAGCGTGTTGAATGTAAACAGCTTAAAGTTAAAAAATGGTATGAAGATAAATGGAGTGTTAAGACACAATGTTTTCAAGTAGGAGAGTGGGTAAGAATTCGTAAACCTGGTTTATTGAGTAAAGGTTCGGACAAATACAGTGAACCTATTCAACTTAAGAAAGTCTTTATCAATAGTGCCATGACTCAAGATGGTAGGATATGGAATTTTGGAAGGTTAGCCAAATGTCATGCACCTGACATTTTGCATAAAGGAATACTGCATGAGGATGTACAACTTGGTAAAGATTATTCAATAGCTTCTAGAGTCAAGGATACCAAGCGAGTTATAAATGTTCCTAAGAGGTACATACATTCTAGCTGATTCATTCTGATTCATTAGTAAACTTCCTGCATTATGTTTTGTATTGTTTCTTCGTTTCCTTTTTTTTCCCCTTTTCTCTTTGTACATATGTTTTGTTAATAGGGAGATGTGTTACATTCTCTCATATAATTATTAGTCATGTTTCTTTAGTTGTTAGATCCTTGTACATGCACTGGCATGAGCTCCTGCGTGAGCCATGTTACCTTTTGAATGCATTCTACATTCTGTTACAGTGGTCTAATAATGTTAGTTGTACAGTTGGACATTGGAAGTTAACCTGTTGTAGGAGTTGGACCTGTTTAACGTGCTGCTAATAAAGAAACCTTCAAGCTACATATTTCTCTTGAATTCAACAATAATACTGACATTTTAATGGTGAACATCTATGCTCCCAATAGTGATACCACTAACCTGAACAAAAAACAATCAGCCACACCTGCCCAATCTAGACTCATCTTGGGTGGTGATGTCAACCTCCCATAGGATGGTCTATTAGACCGAAACGCCGCCTGCCCTTTTAGACCTAACAGGTGTCACAAATAAATGCTGAACCTTTGAAAAAACACAAACTAAATAACGTTTGCAGACTCTGTTTTCCAACAGGTCAGGATCACTCATTTTTTTCACATCCCCATAATTCATTCTCGATTATTGATTACATTTTAGTAGAGGATTTACATGTTGCAGCTATATCTAACCCCACCATTGAACTAATCCTGGTATCCTATCAAGTCTGCATTTTCCAACTGTATGACATCTCGTGCACCAGTTCTACAGCCACAACCTGGAGGATGAATGACCGCCTATCTGAAGACCCCATTTTTCAAGATGGCTTAGTTAACATCCACAATCTGAAGCCATATGATTAAACTAATGTCTAAGAAGAATAAGCAAGATAATAAGGCCCTAGACCTATTGGAACTTCAAATAAAATCACAAGAAAAATAACTTAAACTTTCCAGGGACAAATCACAACTAAACCAAATGACCAAACTAAAGTATGAATTTAACAAAATCCTAAGTAAGAAAGCACACCTTTTAGTTAAAAGAAACAAAGGTGTTGGACCTAGGGTTACCAAGTCACATAGGGTAGCCCAGCCTAAGGTAAGACAGTCAGTTCCTAGAAGCACAAGTGTAAAGTTTGCGCTCCACCCAGCAGTAACTCAATATACTTCCACACAAAAACGACACTACACCAAAATGTGTGGAAAAATACGTGCTGCTTTATAAAAATAATACTTTGCTCTCTTTTCACTATATAACCTTTGTCAGTACAGAAATACACGTTTCAACATTGTTTCTACAAATTACAAAATGTTGGAGATGAGTTCTCACAACTCAATTTACAAGCATTAGGGTTCAATACACAGGCTCTCAGAAAGCAGTGTCTGGCCACTTTGTAAGCTCAGGTAATCTTTGGACCTCCAAGAAAGGTTGATACCGATTATCCCCCCTGCAGCACCAAGGAAGAATGGCTATAAACCCCCACTTTACTGTTCTGTGAAAGCTCTCCTCTAGACCTGCAACAAAGAGGATTATTTATCAACACAACACTAAGCAGCATTCAAAATCAGCATTAGTGTGATCGGGTCACTTGTGGAAGTCTTGAAGGCTTCTGGCTGGTCTAATCCACTCTTAGTGAGGCCAATAGTTAGGAACCTTCTCCTCAGCCCTTCGATCGGAAGTACTCCAATCTTTAACTTCCCCCAACACACACTCCTTACTTCTCAGAGATGGGCCCTCGGGGCCAAAGTCTCGGATCGCCGGGGGAGGGGAAGACCACACCAGGGGTCTCGGCGAGAATCTGTTCGCTGCTTGACTCGCCTCACCCGTTGGACCAGCCACTCGTTGACAGAGCTGGCGCGGGGTAAAGGGGCCACACAGGCTGAAGGGAGCCGATGCTCGCCTCACGCCCGTTTCCTCCTCAGATGCTGACTCCGCCTTCCTAGAGGGAAGCGGCCTGACTGAGCAGGCGCAAGAGACTAGCGGCTCCACGACCGAGCCCGCTCAGCTACGGCGACTCCTCCTCTATAGCTCCGCCCTCGCTCCAAGACCAGCGTTCGCTCCACCGGGCCTGCCCAGATTAGGGAGAGCTTCTCCTTCACAAGCCCCCGATCGTCCTCACCGGCTCAGGGAAAAACAAGGCTGTCCCTTCCACTCGGCCACACCATCTGTGAGCCCTGTCCCAGACACTCGGAGCCTACCTTCCCTCCTGGCTTGCCGCTACTCTCATTAAGGCAGTCCGTTACCACAGGTACAGGAGGGGGGGGTGCGGTTGGAAAGTTGGGGGGGCAGTTAGTTCCCCAGCTCACGCGGTGGACTGAGGAGGGGAGGTCACAGGAGTTAACTCCTCAGTCTCAAACGTTCCTTCCTGGTATCACACTTTCAGAATCTAGTGAGGGCTTCCCTGCTGGGCAATGTACTGAGTTCTCCACTATTTCAGTCTCCCTCAACATGTCCTAACCCTCACTTCTCGGCTTAGGACCGGGTCAGGTGCCCAGGGTCTTAAGGAATACCACTGAGCAGTGTCAGGTCAGTAACTTTAAGGGAGAGGGGTGGTGAAGCAGTAAGGAAGCGTCCCTACACTGGGAGATCAACCCTCTGGATATCCTACCCCCACCTTATGCTACAGCCTGTACTCCAGCTGACTCTCTCTGGTAAGACAAAATGGCTGCACTGCCTGTGACCTTTTTTATAGGTTGGCATCAGAAGGTCCAGAAGGGACCAGAAGGTTCTGGAAGGTCCCTATTCTAGTCTATGGGTCCTGTCTAGGGATGACCGTTATGGCAGTTAAGGGCGTCTATTTTGTGGGTCCCATACTCTCTAGTCAGAAAAGGCACCTAGGCCTCAGGTAAAAAAAAACTATGAGGGCAAAAGAGCATCTAATCCCTGCCAACACCACAAAAAATCCAGTGTACACAAAAAGATTGAAAAGGTTTTGAGGGGCAAAAAGGGGACAAAATAAATAATTAACAGAAGGGCTCCTCAAAGGGCAGACAGGTCTAACATGCGTCCCCCCCCAGCTGAAAGTGGGGAGAGCTACCCAACCCCTTGGGAGTCCTCATCACTAAGGCGGAAATACCTAAAGAGACCGTCTGCATTGGCATGGTCCACTCCAGGCCGATGTTCCACCCGGAAGTCCATTCCCTGTGTCCACTTCACCTTCGATAGAACGACGATCCACCACCACCAGCAACAGGCCGCTCAAAGAAGCTGGAACAAGATCACGGCCGACCAGCTCGCCGCCTCCCTGAACCAGCACCCTCCTGCCTGCTCAGCGAACCCCAGCCAGGCCGCCGACAACCTCGCGAAGTGGATCAGCAACTGCCCGGACGAACTCGCCCCTCTGAGGACCCCACCCAGCAGACCCGGCAGCAAGAAAGCCCCATGGTTCACCGACGAACTCAAGAGCTCCAAGAAGAACTGCCGAGCCCTCGAGAAAGCCTGGAGAAGGGAACCAACACCGGACAACATGACCTCCCTCAAGCTCGCCACCCAGAAGCACCACCAACTGATCCGCACCGCCAAGAAAACTGCATTCAAGGACCGGCTGGACAACACCGCACACAACTGCAAGGAACTCTTCAACATCGTGAAAGAGCTCTCCAAGCCCAACGCAGGAAGCAACGACATCACCCCTTCGCAAGACCTCTGCAACTCCCTCGCCTCCTACTTCCACAACAAGATCGCGGACATACACAACAGCTTCAGCATTCAACGACGCACGCCACGACCACAGCAACGCCGCCCACCACCACCCTCCGCGCCTGGACTCCGGTCAACACCGAAGACACCGTCCGCATGATGAACTCCGTCCACTCCGGATCTCCGACCGACCCCTGCCCTCACCACGTCTTCAACAAGGCGGACGCTGTCATCGCACCCCACCTGCGGGACATTATCAACACCTCCTTCGACACCGCCACCTTCCCTGAGAGCTGGAAGCACGCCGAACTCAGCGCACTACTCAAGAAACCCACAGCGGACCCCACCGAACTCAAGAGTTACCGCCCCATCTCGCTCCTCCCGTTTCCAGCCAAAGTCATCGAGAAGACCGTCAACAGACAGCTTGCCACCTTCCTCGAGACGAACGGATCCCTCGACCCCTCACAGTCTGGGTTCCGAGCCAACCATAGCACCGAGACCGCCCTCATCGCCGCCACCGACGACATCCGAGCCCTGATGGACAACGGAGAAACAGCGGCCCTCATCCTCCTAGACCTCTCCGCGGCCTTCGACACTGTTTGCCACCGCACCCTAGTGCAGCGCCTCAGCAACGTCGGAATCCAGGAGAAGGCACTGGAATGGATCATCTCCTTCCTCGACGGAAGAACACAGAGAGTCCGCCTACCACCGTTCAAGTCAGAGGCCACCGAAGTCATCTGCGGCGTCCCTCAAGGATCCTCGCTGAGCCCCACCCTCTTCAACGTCTACATGAGCCCCCTCACGGCCATCGCACGCCAACACAACCTCAACATAATCTCCTACGCCGACGACACCCAGCTGATCCTCTCCCTGACCAACGACCCCGCCGCCGCCAGAGCCAACCTGCACGAAGGGATGAAAGATGTAGCCGAGTGGATGACAACCAGCCGCCTGAAACTGAACTCAGACAAGACGGAGGTCCTCATCCTGGGCTCCTCGCCCTACGCCTGGGACGACTCCTGGTGGCCCCCCGCCCTGGGCACCGCACCCAAACCGACGGACCACGCACGGAACCTGGGTTTCATCCTGGACTCCTCCCTCTCCATGACCAGGCAAGTCAACGCCGTCTCCTCGTCGTGCTTCAACATCCTACGCATGCTACGGAAGATCTTCTGGTGGATCCCCACCGAGACCAGGAAGACCGTCACCCAGGCCCTAGTCACCAGCCGACTGGACTACGGCAACGCCCTCTACGCCGGTACCACCGCCAAGCTCCAGAAGAGACTCCAGCGGATCCAGAACGCCTCAGCCAGACTCATCCTCGACATCCCACGAACCAGCCACATCTCCGGACATCTGAGAGACCTGCACTGGCTCCCCGTCAACAAAAGAATCACCTTCCGTCTCCTCACCCACGCACACAAAGCCCTACACGATCAAGGCCCGAGCTACCTCAACAACCGAGTCAACTTCTACGCTCCCAACGCCACCTCCGATCAGCCAACCACGCCCTCGCCGCCGTCCCCCGCATCCGAAGAGCGACAACAGGAGGAAGGTCCTTCTCCTACCTGGCCACCAAGACCTGGAACTCCCTCCCGACCGACCTGCGCTTGACCCAAGACCACCTCTCCTTCAGGAATAAGCTCAAGACCAGGCTGTTCGAGCAGTAACGGCACCCCACCCCCCCCCCCCAAAGCGCCTTGAGACCCTATGGGTAAGTAGTGCGCTCTAGAAATGTCTTTGATTGATTGATTGATTGAGATGGACCATCTCAACAACTTGGGATTTTCCCCCTTCATTTGCATCAGCCAACGAAGGGGTCGGTGGTCAGTCTGAACCAGGAAGTGCGAGCCAAATAGGTATGGCCGCAACTTCTTCAGAGCCCACACCACCGCAAAAGCTTCCTGCTCAATTGCACTCCACTTCTGTTCCCGGGGAAGCAGTCTCCTGGATAGGAAAACCACAGGCTGATCCAGACCCTCTTCATTGAGTTGCGATAACACTGCCCCAATGCCATGTTCGGATGCGTCTGTCTGGACAATGAACTCCTTAGAGAAGTCTGGGGCCCTCAGGACTGGTGCTGCACACATTGCCTGCTTCAATTTCTCAAAGGCTTGCTGACAAGCCTCTGTCCAGACTACCAGTGGAGGTTGTTTCTTTGAGGTAAGCTCTGTGAGGGGCACTACAATAGTGCCATACCCCTTCACAAAGCGACTGTAGTAACCTGTGAGGCCCAGGAAAGCTCGGACCTCAGTCTGGGTCTTGGGGGGGTTCCCAGGCCATGATTGCCTCGATCTTTGCCTGGAGGGGCTGCACTGTTCCCCTACCCAACAAGTGGCCTAGGCACACAACCGACCCCTGCCCAATGTGACATTTGCTGGCCTTGATTGTCAAGCCAGCTTGCTTCAGGGTCTGGAGAACTGCTTGCAAATGTTGCAAATGATCCTCCCAACTGCTGCTGAAGACAGCAATCTCATCCAGGTAAGCAGCAGAGAAACCCTCCATTCCGGAGAGGACCTGATTCACCAGCCGCTGAAAAGTGGCAGGGGCGTTCTTGAGCCCAAAGGGCATCACACAGAATTGAAAGTGTCCCTCAGGCGTGGAGAAGGCTGACCTTTCCTTTGCTCCATCTGTCAAGGAGATCTGCCAGTACCCTGAAGTGAGGTCAAAGGTACTCAAGTATTGGGCAGCTCCCAGCCGGTCAATTAATTCATCCGCCCTAGGGATCGGATGAGCATTAGTTTTGGTTACTGAGTTCAGTCCCCGGTAATCCACACAGAACCTCAGTTCTGGAGTGGTGCCTGGTGGAGCGGCTTTTGGCACTAGAACCACCGGACTGGACCAGGGGCTACTGGAAGGTTCTATAACTCCTAGCTCCAGCATCTTGGTAACCTCGCCGTGGATGCTGGCCTTCACCTTGTCTGACAGCTGGTAGGTCTTTGACTTCACTGGTGGGCTGTCTCCTGTGTCCACATCATGGGTACACAGGTGGGTCCTTCCCGGGACAAGGGAGAACAACATAGAGTACTGCTCCAGTATCTGGCGGCAGTCCTCCCGCTGTTCAGGAGTTAGGGATGGGGAGAGAATTACTCCCTCCACCGACCCATCCTTTTCCTGAGACGAAAACAAGTCTGGGAGAGGTTCGCTTTCCGCTTCCTCTCCTCCATCAGTCACCATCATTAAGATGACCTCAGGCCTCTCATGGTGGGGTTTGAGGCGATTAGCATGTAGCACCCGTAGGGGCTGTCGAGGGGTCTTAAGATCCACCAGGTATGTGGCCTTACCCTTCTTCTCTAACACCTCAAAGGGGCCTGTCCAGCGATCCTGGAGGGCACTTAGCTCTCCAGGCTCCATCACCCACACTTTCTGGCCAGGCTCCAACTCCACCGGGTGAGCGTTGTGGTCATACCACTCCTTCATTACTGCTTGGCTGGCCTCCAAGTTGTCAGAAGCTTGCTTCCACAACTTCGCCATTTGGCTCCTGAAGGCCAGCATGTAGCTCACCATATCCTGGGGAGGCTTCCTGGGAGACCTTTCCCATCCATCCTTCACCAGGCTGAGAGGACCGCGTACAGGGTGCCCATACAGAAGCTCAAAGGGGCCGAAGCCCACTCCCTTCTGTGGCACTTCCCTGTAGGAAAATAGCAAACAAGGTAGGAGGACGTCCCATTTCCTCCGCAGGCTTTCAGGCAGACTTCTGATCATGCCCTTCAAGGTCTTGTTGAACCTTTCTACCAGTCCATTTGACTGGGGGTGATAGGGAGTGGTGAACCAGTAGGTCACTCCACACTCCTTCCACATTGCCCGCATGTATGCTGACATGAAGTTGGTCCCCCTGTCGGACACAACTTCCTTGGGGAAATCCACTTGGGTGAAGATCCCCATCCGGGCCCTAGCCACCACAGGTGCAGTGACAGTCCGCAGAGGAATTGCCTCTGGGTACCGCGTGGCGTGATCCACCAGAACCAGGATAAACCTGTGACCAGCTGTAGTTGGTGGATCCAATGGCCCCACAATGTCGATGCCCACCCTTTCAAAGGGGGTGCTAACGACAGGAAGTGGTTCCAGGGGAGCTTTCAGCTTCACCCCTGTTTTCCCACTGGCTTGACAGGATACACATGTCCGACAGTAGGTGTCAGACGCCACTTTCATCTGAGGCCAGTAAAAGTGGGGGACAAGCCGGGCAAAGGTCTTGTCCTGACCTAAGTGTCCTGCCAAGGGTATTGCATGAGCCAATTCTAACAGGAAGGCTCGGTATCGTTGTGGGACTACCAAGGCCCTTGATGAACCGGGTAAGGGTACCTTGGGTTCACTGTAGAGGAGTCCGTCCTCCCAGTAAATGTGGTAGTGTCCCGCAACGTTCCCTGCTGCCTGGGCTTCGGCTTGTCGCCTCAGTCCCTCAAGGGTAGGGCACTCCTTCTGGCCCTTACAGAACTCCTCCCTGGTAGGCCCTCCCTCCACATGCCGCTCAGCAGGGAAGGGTAGGTCCTCCAGGGAGACTACTTCCCCCTCCACGGACTCATGGCTCACCACCGCAGGTGGCCGATCTGTCCCATGGGGCGTGGAAGCCGAAGCAGGCTTCTCCTGTCTTCGGGTCTGTCCCTTTTTGGCAGCGGGCTGGGCCATTGTTCCAGGCTCCAACCCGGGCGAACTACCTCTCCGGGCAGTCGCAGACCTTGTGCTTACACAGGCCCAGTCAGGTGTACCCAGCATCTCTGAATGCGTCCGGTATTCCACCTCTCTCCAAGCATTGTGCTCCATGTCATTCCCCAGCAGACAATCGACTGGCACGGCAGGGCTTACGGCAACTCGAAGTGAACCTGCAACCCCTTCCCACTCAAAGGGAACCTCGGCCACAGGGTAGTGGCCCATTCTGCCATCAGCCATCACAGCAGGGTGGAGTACATTGGGAATCACCTGCTCTGGAGACACCAGTTGACTCCTCAACATAGTCATACTGGCTCCTGTATCTCTCAGAGCCTCCCCTCTCTGGCCATTGATGGTGATCCATTGCCCATACTTGGTAGTATTTGGGGGCACCTGGATCTTAGGAACCATCTCCCGATCTTCCAGGGACACTAAGGTGACACCCACCCACTCACCCCCCTTATCTAAGGGCAACTCCTCCCCGAGCGCTACACTAGCTACTCCCGGGGCTTTTCCTCCGGTGGGAGGAGGTGGTCTCTTTGGGCATTTGACATCTCCCTTATAATGTCCAACACCACCACACTCGAAGCAGTGGACAACCCTTGGCTGCTGGCTCTGGCCAGGATGAGAGTTTCTGGGCGGGTTAGCCTTAGGGGTGAAACCTGTTCCCTTTCCCTGGAAACTGTTTTGGGGACCTTTAGAGAACTCCCACTTTTTATCTCCCCCTCCTTCTTCTGAGGGGTGCCCTGTCCGGCCCTTTGGGAATCCCCTCCAGTCCCCTTTGAGGACACCCGGGTACTTGCCCAGATGTCCGCCTCCTCTGCAAGCTTCCGGGGGTTGGTCAGCTTGCTGTCCACCAGGTGTTGACGCAGCTTGGGAAAACATTTCTCGAGTAAATGCTCCTTAATAAAATGGTCATATAACCCCTCATAGTCCTTCACCTCGCTGCCCTGTACCCAGCCCTCCAATGCCTTCCTCGCATAGTCCAGGAAATCCACCCAGTTTTGGGTGCTTAACTTGTGGCTCCCCTTGAACTTTTGGCGATACTTTTCCGGGGTTAGCCCAAACTTTTTGATTAACGCTACCTTCATGGTGGGGTAGTGAGTCTGCTCCTCCTGTTCTAGGGCCAATAATGTGTCCCGACCAGTGGGAGGCATATACTTATATAAACCACCCCCACAGTGTTTCTCCTAGATCTCATGGGCTCTTAAGGAGACCTCATTGGCAGCCAGCCATTTGGCTATGTCATCCCCTTGGCTATAGCTGGCAACTCTGTCTTTGGGTAGGTAGGGTCTGGATTCCCTGGTTGGTTCTCTGGTTTCGCTGCCACCATTCGGAGAAGTGGAGGGTCCTAATTGTAGGGCCTTGAGTTCTAGCTCTCTTAATTTAAGCTCATGAGCCATCCTCTGTTCCTCCCTCTCCTGTTCTAACCTGGCTAACTCCCACTTCAGTTGCCTTTTCTCCCTCCTGTCTGTTAGTTCAGCTTCGGTCAAGCTTCCCCCGGAGACACTACTGCCCCTCCTCGAGTAGGTCATTGGTCCTGGAAGTAGGTTTCCCATCTCTGGATGGAACAATCCCTCTGCCCCGATGACTGTGTCCCGGTCCGTCCCCTCTTCCTCCTCTTTTCCTTCTCCATGTGCTGCCACCCAAGCCCTTAAACTGGTCTGGAGTTCCCCCTTCTTGGCACCACGCTTAAAAAACACTCCCATCTTTTGACAAACGTCCTTAAACTGGGCTACAGAATAAGTGTCCAGTTCTTCCAAAGCAAATTCCATTTTGCTGAAAAGCAATGTAGGGACAAGCACACAAAAAGAATAGATTCACAAGGGACAACTTGAAGCTACCTCCACCCACCACCAGGAATGAATTTAGAAAAAACAAAAGTAGAAATTAGGAAGTCCGCCAGGAGATAACTCCGGGTGTAGGTCAGTGGATTACACTTAGTTACTGCAGAGTAGTCGCGACCACAGTTCTCATCCCACAGCTAGACACCAAACATGTTGGACCTAGTGTTACCAAGTCACATAGGGTAGCCCGGCCTAAGGTAAGACAGTCAGTTCCTAGAAGCACAAGTGTAAAGTTTGCGCTCCACCCAGCAGTAACTCAATGTACTTCCACACAAAAACGACACTACACCAAAATTTGTGGAAAAATACGTGCTGCTTTATAAAAATAATACTTTGCTCTCTTTTCACTATATAACCTTTGTCAGTACAGAAATACACGTTTCAACATTGTTTCTACAAATTACTAAATGTTGGAGATGAGTTCTCACAACTCAATTTACAAGCATTAGGGTTCAATACACAGGCTCTCAGAAAGCAGTGTCTGGCCACTTTGTAAGCTCAGGTAATCTTTGGACCTCCAAGAAAGGTTGATACCGATTATCC
The DNA here is from genome assembly GCF_964263255.1 of Lissotriton vulgaris. Classification (NCBI taxonomy): domain Eukaryota; kingdom Metazoa; phylum Chordata; class Amphibia; order Caudata; family Salamandridae; genus Lissotriton; species Lissotriton vulgaris. The sequence goes on along the minus strand of NC_141698.1, from coordinate 934,440,329 downwards.
CCCCTGCAGCACCAAGGAAGAATGGCTATAAACCCCCACTTTACTGTTCTGTGAAAGCTCTCCTCTAGACCTGCAACAAAGTGAATTATTTATCAACACAACACTAAGCAGCATTCAAAATCAGCATTGGTGTGATCGGGTCACTTGTGGAAGTCTTGAAGGCTTCTGGCTGGTCTAATCCACTCTTAGTGAGGCCAATAGTTAGGAACCGCTCCTCAGCCCTTCGATCGGAAGTACTCCAATCTTTAACTTCCCCCAACACACACTCCTTACTTCTCAGAGATGGGCCCTCGGGGCCAAAGTCTCGGATCGCCGGGGGAGGGGAAGACCACACCAGGGGTCTCGGCGAGAATCTGTTCGCTGCTTGACTCGCCTCACCCGTCGGACCAGCCACTCGTTGACAGAGCTGGCGCGGGGTAAAGGGGCCACACAGGCTGAAGGGAGCCGATGCTCGCCTCACGCCCGTTTCCTCCTCAGATGCTGACTCCGCCTTCCTTGAGGGAAGCAGCCTGACTGAGCAGGCGCAAGAGACTAGCGGCTCCACGACCGAGCCCGCTCAGCTACGGCTACTCCTCCTCTCTAGCTCCGCCCTCGCTCCAAGACCAGCGTTCGCTCCACCGGGCCTGCCCAGATTAGGGAGAGCTTCTCCTTCACAAGCCCCCGATCGTCCTCACCGGCTCAGGGAAGAACAAGGCTGTCTCTTCCACTCGGCCACACCATCTGTGAGCCCTGTCCCAGACACTCGGACCCTACCTTCCCTCCTGGCGTGCCGCTACTCTCATTAAGGCAGTCCGTTACCACAGGTACAAGAGGGGGGGGTCCGGTTGGAAAGTTGGGGGGGCAGTTAGTTCCCCAGCTCACGCGGTGGACTGAGAAGGGGAGGTCACAGGAGTTAACTCCTCAGTCTCAAACATTCCTCCTTCCTGGTATGACACTTTCAGAATCTAGTGAGGGCTTCCCTGCTGGGCAATCTACTGAGTTCTCCACTATTTCAGTCTCCCTCAACACGTCCAAACCCTCACTTCTCGGCTTAGGACCGGGTCAGGTGCCCAGGGTCTTAAGGAATACCACTTAGCAGGGTCAGGTCAGTAACTATAAGGGGAGAGGGGTGGTGAAGCAGTAAGGAAGCGTCCCTACACAGGGAGATCAACCCTCTGGATATTCTACCCCCACCTTATGCTACAGCCTGTACTCCAGCTGACTCTCTCTGGTAAGACAAAATGGCTGCACTGCCTGTGACCTTTTATAGGTTGGCCTCGAAGGGACCAGAAGGTTCTGGAAGGTCCCTATTCTAGTCTATGGGTCCTGTCTAGGGATGACCGTTATGGCAGTTAAGGGCGTCCATTTTGTGGGTCCCATACTCTCTAGTCAGAAAAGGCACCTAGGCCTCAGGTAAAAAAACTATGAGGGCAAAAGAGCATCTAACCCCTGCCAACACCACAAAAAATGCAGTGGACACAAAAAGATTGAAAAGGTTTTGAGGGGCAAAAAGGGGACAAAATAAATAATTAACAGAAGAGCTCCTCAAAGGGCAGACAGGTCTAACAAAAGGTAATAAAGTCTGCAGACGAAACAAAGTAGGCAGAATACTAGCCTCCTATTTAAAACAAAAATACAGGAAACCCTGGCTACCATTTATTACAAATGCACTCAGCATACCATCCAACAAAGACAAAGACATCAAAAAATAGATGGGGACGTCAAACTTTCCCTAGAAGCCCCAATTTCTCGAAACAAAATTTTACATGCAATCAAAAACTCAAACCTCCGAAAGCCCCAGGCCCAGATGGTTTCCTAGCCTCATTCTACCAAACTTGGAAAACGTGCTTGGTCGCCCCCTTGGAGGATCTGTACACCCACTTCTCCTTTGGCGCCTTTTAAGGAACTACAGCTGAACCAAAAATAATAGTCATTCCCACGGAAGGGAAAGATCCTTCCAACTCTAAAAAACTATTGTCCTATTTTCTTAGCAAACCCTCACTGCAAAATATATGCGAAGGTCCTTCCCTAAGATTAGAACCGATTCTTCATAAAATTATACATCCCCGGGTTGTTGCTGCAATACCGTATCGCAGCAACAACCCAGTGGCTGCCAGGGATTGCCTGCACGGTATCACCGGATATTGTTCCTCCTTTTTGCGGATCCAACTAATCTTAAGGACCGCCAGTTTCGACCCGGGATTACTTAATCCTAGCTGCTACTTGTGCAACCCTTCGCCCATCATCCCGTAAAACCTCGCCGTGTGCGCAAGATGGTAACCACACCGACGTCTTGAGCCCTGAGCGAGCTCTCACCACCCGCAGTGGACCCGTACCCTCGTAAAGTTGTAACCCATACCAGCGAGGTGTATCTTTGTTTCATCCAGGCATAATAAATTTGTACAGTCCTGTTGATGATCCCAATGTATTTTAGAGCACGGGATCGAAACATCGACCTTTTTAAAGTAGTCATACAGTGAAACCAATTTGTATTACTTTCTGTATGTACTATTCTGGAAAACACTTGTAACACTGATCTAAAAAGTGTCCAGTTAGCTCACTTTCTTTTTGCCTGTGTATATTTCTTCTTCTCTCACCAAGCTACCCTCTATCTCTCCACTGTGCTCTTTTTGTTCTGAGTATGGCACAGGATTGTGCCCTACAATTTTGAAACGTTGCTCATGTATTGAGATGTTACAAATTCAATGTTTATTCTAAAAATAAACTTCTTGTCCGGCTGGGCTTGGATAAATCTATAGCAGCCTACTATGGTCTGTATATTACTGCTTCACATCTTTGGAATTGCTTTGGACCGTTGTTCTTCTAAAATAATTGATTCATACCCTTGGTCCACAGCCACCTTTAGGGCCCCCCTTGTTTTTTCTAGAAACAACCTAGAAAACAGTGTCAGTAAAAGGTTTTACAGTGTCATGTTCAGAAAATGTATTGCTCTTTCTCCACATTTCTAGTCTATGGTTGTAACCATTACAAAATCAATCTCAATTGCATATATATTTTGAGTACAGTATCAATATGATTTACAGTTCATATTGTGTATGGAAATGTGTGAGTTTATTATCATAACCATACATCAAGATTCAGTTTTCTTCAATCTCCTAGTAAATATTGAAGTACATGGTTTGTTTTAAGGCCTGTTTCTGCTTTTCTCAAGCATAAAATCCACATTGCCTCTCTCCTTTGTAGAGTCAATTCTCTGTTGATCAATGTCATAAATTCAAAATGTACTGTGTTTGTCTTAAACCTCACAGTCTGTAATGTGTGCGGTTATGTGATATATGGTTTCATTTGTTTTACAGCTCTCACTTACTCTGTCCTTCAATGATCTGATAGTGCTGCCTACATATTTACATCTACATTCGCATTCTATGACAAACACCACATATTTTGTGTTGCAGTTTACGTTTGAACGTTTTTCAAATCTTCTGTTCATCAATCCCTCAAATTCTTTCTTTTTACCATTTACACATTTCGCAGTGTCCACATTTGTGAAAACCTAATGTGTAAGCCTTCCTGGAGTGTTCCTTTGTTTCTATTGGTGGGCAACTGGGTCTCAATAAATTACTCAGGGATCCACCCCTGTGGAAAGTGACAGTCAGCCTTATTGGGATAAATTCCTCCCATGTCTTGTCTGCCTGGAGGATATCTCAATGATTTTTCATTCTCTGTGTCAATCTGTTTGATAGCTTTGTATAATCAGTAATGAGGAAAATCGCATCTGATTTCCCTGATTTTTTTCGAACTGTGTCTTCAGGGTATCTCGTCTGTCTATTTTGGTAATACTGTTCCCTGCTCTGGACAGAGTTTGTGTATCATACCCCCTTCTGACCAATCTAGAATGTATGTCTTGTATACATTCCCGAAATTCTAGGTCATCACTGCAATTACGTCTGGCTCGTCTAAGTTCTCCATATGGTATAGCCTGAATTTGGTATTTGGGGTGTACACTTTATGCGTGTAGAATTGCATTACACGCAAGTGGGGTTACGATACAGCCTGCTATAGATCCCACTGTCTTTTATGTAAAATTCCACATCTAGAGATAATATTTTCCCCTTATTATACTGATAGGTGAATTTCATGTTAGTCTGAGTACTATTATGGTGATCACAAACTTGATGTAATTTATCAATCAAGCCTGTCCAAATCGATGTAGTGACCCCAATATAAATTGTAGTCATTGCATAGTGTTCCTTCCAGGCCCCAGAACCTCTTCTCCTCCAGTCACCCCATGAAAAGGTTTGTACAGGAAGGAGAAAACCTGGAGTCCATGGCCACGCACTGTATTTGTACTAGTTGTCTTTAAATAAAAACACATTGTGTAGAATCAGTTTAATCATGTCCGAAAGCATCTCTGTATGTGCATAAAGACTTGTGGATCTGGTATTCAGTGAATGTCTTAGCACCAAAATTCCCAAATAATGCTTTATACTAGTGTATAGGGCTGTAACATCTAATGTTACTAATGTCATGGTAGATTCCCAATTGATGTCCGTCAACAAAATAAGGATATGTTTGGTGTCCCTTTTATGGGATGGAAAGGATGGACACGAAGGGCTGTAAAAGAAATCCACATATTCAGAAAGTCTTTCAATAGGACCGACAATGCTAGAAACTATAGGTCTCTCTGGAGGGAACAGGAGATCCTTGTGGATTTTGGAGTGAGTATACAAGCAGGGGTATTTGGGGCACTCCACCCTCAGATATGTATATTTGTCATTTGTTAGGAGACAACTGTCGTCCCACTGCTTCAAGGATTTATTGATCTCACTTGTTAGGGTCCATATTGGATTATTTCTTACACTTTAGTAGCACACAGGGTCATTCATTTGGGAAAGAATATCCTGATCATAGTCTTTACTATTTATTATCACAATATTTGCCCCTTTGTCAACCTTACGAATAGTGACAGCCTTTTCCGTCAGTCTCAGAGCCTCGCGTTCCCCCTTGGTAACATTGTCCTCCCTGATTTGGTGTGTTTTTTGTTTTTGAGTGCATTTGTCCAAATCTCCCCCAAATCAATTTATAAAACATTTCTATATTGTTCCCTGATTGTAAGTTGGGAGCCCACTTAGATTTTTCCTTGAGACCACTTGTAATGTTTAAATTAATTTGTAGGTTTAGTTCATCTAATATCCTAGTGATAGTGATAGGATCACCTTCATAGTCCGTAATAGATAACAGGGTTTTGGCATCATATATATCCTGTATGTAAAGAGCACTAGACATGAAATCAGTTTACAATGCATCAGAGACTTTATTACCTTGGGGGTTTAGCTTAAAATATTTCTTGATTCTTAGACATCTGATAAAACTAAACAGACCTATTTTTATTTTGCAAACATCCCCCCTTTGATTAGGACAAAAACCCATTCCCATCGTTAAAAGTGAAATCATATATTTGTTTAGAGACTTGTTAGCCACATTGATCACTGAGACATCCTCTATTCCCCAAGATCTCATTTTGATGCCTCTTCTTTCTTTCTGGGACACTCCCTCTTTCCCCCTCTGGGTTTTGTTGTATTGTCTGTGTGGCTTATCTGACTACAGTTCCCTTTCTTGAATCTCTGTACTTCCCTTAAAAAAAATATTCTCAGTCATATTCTGTCGTGATGTGCCCTCCCCTACTTCTGATTCACTCTCACATGTTACTGAGGTATTTAGAGATGTGGGCAACCTGAACTTATTGATGTGAATTCGCCTGCTCTGTCTTTTATATCCTTTTGAATTAAGATGGTCATATTTCTTAGAGAATGTAAGATTCTACCATTGTTTTAATCTATCTCAGCTCATTTTAATTTTTTGACGTTAGGTTGTTTAATCTCTGTCCGGTGTTTCACTAGCACTTCTTTTAGGATCATGTAGTTGTTTTCAGTCACCTACACAAGATTGAGATCTTTGATGTCAGATTCTAGTGTAATAATCTCTGCTTGTAGTTTCACTACTTTCCTTTCTGGATTTCTGATAAGAATGCCCATTAGATTGTTTGAGTTTGATGTCAATTCCTTTTCCCAAGCTAGTAGTAAGTCTTCGTCTAAGTCATTATATGTGAGGAAAATATGTGTTCTTAATCCTCTCGGGATCCTATTGAGCTTAACATTTTGCTTGAGTGTGGCTCCCTCCCACCATTTACACATTTTGTTGCGCCTTAATCTTTCTAATCTTATGAACTTGTCTTTCAATCCTTCCTTGTGCTGTGGGTTATCCTTTCTTATTGCCTCTTTAATAGTGATACTTTTATTTAAATTGCTATATAATTTATATTTTTCTCTATTTTGGTCCAAAGTAGAATTCATATCTGGTTTAGGTTTTTATGTGTCTCAAGCTGGTCCCTCCTTTCACGAGCCAGCTTTCTGAGGGTGATCATAAACAAGCAGGATTTGACTGGGTGGTCTCAACAGGATGTTGACAGGCCCCACTCTGAATATTCTGTGGAGTTCAAAGCATTAATGTATGCCCAGTAAATTCAGCATTTTCTTTTTTAACCCATTGGATGCATTTCACACTTCTTTCAAACCTAATTCTGGGCTAGAACACAGACTAGGAGATGACAGAGGCTTATGCTAACTACCTTTCTAACAGTTCAGGCAGGTAAAGAGTAGCTTTTGAAAAGTTAGTTTTCCAAAATATTTATTACACATCTGACTTCACCATTGAATTGGAGTTGCAATAACTATTAAAATCGTGGGTTAAATATTTTTCTAGCTTGTCCTATTCCCAAGCTAGCAGTATTAGTATTTTAATCTGCACTCTGCCTTTCTAGATAAGACACTTATGTCTAGCACAGTGAAATTAGATTTTAGGGTCTTGCCATATTAGGGGCATAGACACATTAATTTTCTACATGTTCCACTTTGAAAAGCCATGTGCCCTACCATGTAGGCTACAAAGCTTCCACAGGGATGTCATACTAATATTTAAAAGGGAGATTTTTCCCTTGTTAAATGGGTTATTTTAACATGTTGCATTGCAGGTTTTATACTGCAGCAACCAAGCTACAATGATAAGCCTAAAGCCAAGTTTTCCTTTGCTACACTAGTGGATGGCACAATAAGTACTGCAGTCCACACATGACATTGAACTTTCCATGCCACAGGTGCAGTTTATGGGAGAGTTAAATTAGCCAATCAGGGATTAGCCAATGTCTGCATGTTTTAAGGGACAGGGCACATATAAAGGCACTGGACAGTAGCACCCCAATGTGCAGAGTCCAAAAATGAGAAAACAAAATCGAAAAAAAGAGGGGTAACCATTAGGCCCGGGCAGTGAACCTCGCTCTGTTTGCGGAGTTTGCAGGGGTTTCTGCACTCTGCGCTCCATGGAGCTCGTGGAGTGCAGAAAACTCTGTTTCGAGATGTGTAGCTGAGATTTTTTCCCCCTTGCGACTGCGAATGGTAAGTTCGGGATTGTGAACGGTAAGTTCCAAAACGCGAGCTGCCGCTCGGGTGCAATTTCTACCCGAGCGGCAGGAATACCAGCACAAACTGCAGTTCACACTGCACTCCTCCACTCGCGGAACTTCGCAGAGTTTTTTCGTAACTTCGCGTAGTTCCACGTAGCAAAACTCCACGAACTATGCCCAGGCCTAGTAACCATGCAAAAAAGTAAGAACAAGCAGGATTTCAATGTTTTGCAGAGCTGAGGCTGTGAGCTTTATTGATGTAAAAGCGAATACTATCTCATATGTGAAGTCTATACAACCTCCATTGCTCAGAAATAAACCTTTTGCCATGTCTGAACCGTCCTTTGTAATACTTATGAGTCAGCCCTATGGTAGGCTCTAAAGGCTCATAGAGCAGGGTGCATGGTATTTAAAGTGTAGGATATGTGGGGTTAAGTTTTACACATACTAACAGTTAAAAACTTCTAAAGTCATTTTCACAGTTGTGAGGCCAGTATCTCCTAAAGGCTAACACTGGGTTTCCTTATTTTAATTAATAAGTGCTAACTTCAGATTGGTAGCAAATAAAGAAATATGTTTACACTGAAATAAATAGTGATTTAAAATTCTCTTTAAAACTGAAGTTGGATTTTAGGATAATATTTTGAAAATGCTACTTTTAGAAATCTGGCACTCTCTTTCACAAAGTTTCTGAGGCCTTTCTATGAGTTTTCAGCTGCCCGGGACTGTTAATGGTTCCCCCATCAAGAATGTGTAGTGGGCCCAGTGTTATTTTCCATATAGGTACCATAAAATAGGCCCCGGTAACTTCATTAACCTTCACCTATATTCTTACCTACGTTACACTTGTCACGGTTTACAGAGACTGACCTTTTACTTGTATAGGACACTGCATTCAGTGCTAATACTTTATGCATGAGGATTCTTGGAAGCACAGCAGGACGACCATCTCCTGTACAATATCAATGTAAAAAGTTCATGCCCAACGTCCTCCTTAGGCCTACACAGTATTAAAGCGAGGTAGAACACCTGGGGAGACGTCGGCGTATATATACATCACATCTTGCTAAGATAGGAGAGAGGAGACCAAAACTTACCGGCCGACACACTGAACAGATTAGCTGAGGTTCCTTCATGCAGACACTCCGGCTCGCAGTGGTCGAACATCCCTCGCAGGGTGTCCAACACGAGACCAGGACGGGGTCCCACAGTCTCTCACTTCAGGTAATGGGATTGACTAAATCCTAAAGGGATTCTTGAATTAACACCTACACACATGCTAGGTTCACCCAGGTACATCTAGTTAGGGAGGCATCATAGGAGTATGCATCTATTTATCATGTATTTTATGTACTTGTATGTATTCATGATTACTGCAAGATGGCAGAGCTTTACCATCCGTTTACTTTTATAGTACTGCTAATCATTTATATCTTTTACTGTCTAACGGTTTTTGTAGCTTATCTATTCTACACCAGAATAACAGCTGTTCAATAAATACTTATTGAAAACACCCAGCCTGTTTATTCTGTGTATCTCTCTGAGACAGACTAAGTAAGCCTGAGTGACTGAGCGAAAAGTGGTATATTGTTTCCATCGTCCTGAGGGATCAGGGTTGTCATGTTCGATGGTTGCCAAGAATTGTTCTCCCATTGGTAAGAGGAGATTCTAGTGGCACTGTGAGCTAGTTGGTACAAATGGCCAACATACCCAGTGGGGGTGTTCAGAGTCAACCTGACACCAATCCTGCAGTGTATGCTGTCCAAACGGGCCGATCCTGTATAGGTTTTATAGGAACTACCCCACACCAGACAGTGAACAATAGGACCTCGGGAGCTGGGAGAGGGTTTTTCATGGCAGAATGGCTGGGGAGGAAATGTACACTACTTTGATTACATTTCAAAGGACCTTGCCCACAACACACACAACGAAATCTGACACCAAGGCTCTCTTGCCTTTGTCCTCATTGACCGTTTTGAGCAAGGACCAGTGAAAGTGGAAGAACTGACCAGAACCTTCTTTTTGGGAGGGGGGGGGAGGTCAGAAAATTCCCCCCACACAAAACCTAGCGTCAGGTATAAAAAGAACCACTCAACAGAACGCTTCTGGATCTGTGGAAGATTCAGAAGAATGACTGCCGTTCTTCCAGAAGGACTTCCCTCCTGCTTGTGGGTTGAAGAAGGAAGATTGGACCTTATTGCCTTGATCCCATCCTACCCTGAGTGACTCCAGTGGTCAGCCAGCTGCCCTTCTCTGTGATCTACAAGGAGACAACAAGCTACCAGAGTGCTCCTTGCATCTCCTCAGTTGACCAGCTGCAACTGGACCTGACTCTGCTGGAGTACGTCCTGATCACCAAAAGGGGACCCGCAGGTCCAGAACTCTTGGCTGGAATCAGGGGGAGCTCCTCCTGAAAGTAAAAGGTGAAAATCCTGAAGTTTGGGCTCCTCGCACTTGCAAATCAGTCAGTTTGCACCTAAGCTGTGCTGCCTGCAACAACTACCAACATGAACCTCTGGTGCGACTGGCTCTTTACTATTGCTGATGTTTATAATGTTGTTATTAAAATTATTCTCATTTGAAGTAGTAGCAGTAGTAGAAGTGGTGGTAGTAGTAGTAGTAGTAGTAGCAATAGTAGTAGTAGTAGCAGTAGTAGTAGAAGTAGTGTCAGTAGTAGTGGCTTATTATCATTAATCATAGTCATTGTCATAACAAAAGTGGTAATATTCGCATTCCCCAAACACTAATAATTATAGGAATAATAATAATAATAAAAACGACGTTGGTGCTGTTATTTTTATAATATTAATGATAAATAATAATAATAATAATAATAATAATAATAATAATAATAATAATAATAATAATAATAATAATAATAATAATAATGATGATGATACATATTGATATGTGTTGTTATTATTATTTCGGATTCAAACAACGTTTTTCTGAAAATCTGTGTTTCTGAATATCATTAAGGCTGATTGCTTTGCCTGCGACAAGGCCATGTCACAGAATATTATCATAGTGGCACGCAGGAAAAAAATATTATTTTTAATGAACATTTTAGCATAAAAATGGCTGACAAATATATTGGTTTTAATTGAAACCAAACGCGCGTTTTAGCTTCGCTTTGTCTTTACTCCAATTTTATACCTTTATTCCTTTACTTTCAGCCTGCTTGTTTAAATGCATTAGGCAGACTCCAGCGTGACCTTGTCCAAATTATCATATTCCATTTGTTGATTACAATTTCCCAGACAGTCGTATATCACTGGTAAGTGCTCATGTTCCAGGGAGCTGCGCGCGGCTCTTAGCTCGGACAGCCATCATCTGTGACATCACCCGTTCTACGTTCCATTGGGCCAGCTGGAAGCTATGGTGGACAGTCCTTTAAAGTGTGCCTCGTCCGGCACAGACCCTCTCTCCGGTTTTATATCCGGAACAGTAAAACGCTACTGCGTGGCTGTAACAGGAGCGCCCTTTAAAACATGAGGACGTAATTGTTCAAATGAATGTTCTGGCATCTATCAGTGGAAGCGTGCCGGAGTTTGCGTAGACACGTGTGACCCCCGAGGCGTGGGCCCTGTGGTTTGAATCATAAATGAGCAAAAGCCTCTCTGAAATAAAGGCATTCAGCGGCCGCATTATGCAGAGTGATGTATATATTTCAAGTTGATGAAAGTGCAATGCTGCCAAAGGGGTTCTTTAGAGAGAGTTCCTATGCCAATACTAATGTGCCTTGGAGCCAGAAAGGGAGTCATTGCCAAAAATGCGAACAGAAGAGAGCACTGAATACTGATCAGCCCCAGTGTGGTTTGCTTAAAAGAAAGATCAAAGCGGCCTTGACACAATATTGGGATTGTCCTTAAAACATTCAGGGGTAGATTTACTAAAGAGCCCCCCGACGCAGCAGCCACACATGCTGCACTGTGTTGTGTGACAGGGTGCGAGCAGGTGAGTGCCAAATCTACAGAGATAAGGCGCTCTTCTCCTCTCTCTCTCTAGCGCCAGTGCAGACTTTTGGTGCCTTACACTGTGCACACACACACATTTGCTCCACAGTGCAAGGGTGTGTGCGAGAGTCTAGAATATATTTTATGCTGGAAGGTTTCCCTTAAGACATGGCACATTTTTAATCTCCTTAGCACTGGCACATTTTTGGCTTCTATGTGCCAATGCACACAACCTTATGCCATTGTGTAGGGGGTGTTGGTTCTCTGAAGCATAGGTTTGGTACTAGAAAGGGGCCCTTACAGCACATAAACTATCCATGAATAGTTTTTATGGCATTCTTGCACAGTTTGGAAAAGATGCTACCAAAAGTCCTATGTAATAAAGCTAGGTCTCGCGGGTAGTTGACAGTGAATAGTCTCTATTGTGAGCAATGTGTATTGACTGCAGCCTCCTTCCTCCAGCTCCTCCATCTTTCTCACTAGTTCCTCCTTTCAAACATCAACATTCTCTCAAAGCAACAGGTGCAAGTAACACTGGATGAATGAAGGTTCTATCGCAGAGGCCCAACTACGTTGTTACTGCAAAAGGTAAGATACAACCTTTTAAATAAAAGTGGGCATTTTTCATTGGAAATGATTCATTTGATGTATGAAGTGATGAACGTGGGAAACAGCTCTGGAGCGGAAATACCAAATAAGGATTCTTGTTATGGTATGTGTTTGAGAGAGATAGACCACAATGTTGAACATGACCTATGAATAAGGACCTCATTTACAGTTTGGAGTATGTTGTAATCAGGACAACTCTGGTGCGATGAAGGCAATGTGGGTTTATTTCAATGGCAGATAAACAAGTATAAATTTTCATCAATAGGTATATCAGTAGTCCTAAGTATCCATCAACAGTCCTACCGAGAGCAGCCTGCTAGCTGCTCAGCCCCATCCATCCAACTGTCATTCTGCTCCAGTCACCCAAGCAATCCACACATAGCCCCCACACCAAACATTCCACTCAGTAGACTCACGCAGGCTGAGCAGCTAGGAGCAAGTTATCATAAGAGATATATAGTGATAGGAAATAATACAGAGTAGTGGAAGCAAGGCCATAAAGTGAATGATCTGTCGTTCAGCTATAAATCAGCTGTTCTCCTGCCTAACTAAACTAGCAGATCACATGCTCTATGCAAATCAGCAGAAGCACAATTATTACACCATAGTAGTGCTTTGTACTGGTGGTCTGTCCTCCAAGGGATGGCCAGGTCATAGTGACTGTCATCCCACCCTACTGAGGGCACGAAAATAAACATCATTTCCTTGCCTGTGTCCATAATGCAAGGGAGAAAGTAGAATGTCCCCTTTTCACAGAGAGAAAGCTTCTTGTGGGTCAGGATATTTCTTTGTTGGATAGAGAAGTCATTTTCTGAGAGGTCTCTTTAAAAATGGTGCCCACTTGGCAAACTTAAAATGCTGTCTCAGCAGTGGTCCCTCTCCTCACAACACAGAGATACCCACCAGGCAGGAGGGCCTTCTGAGAAGGATTTATGGTGGGCCGCTCCCAAGGTCTAAATAAATTCCCAGTAGGTCTAAAAAGATTGACTCCAAAAGGTATTCTAGTTTCTATAAGAAACTTTAGCGTTTTCCTTTCCATGAAAGCTGGACTCAAAGCAGCAAACATACAGTATAGTGATTTATGTGATGTGGTACATTGCAGTAAATGTAGATGAGAGTTAAGAAAATCAAGGATGAAAAATGTCCAAACCAAGCTGCTCATTAGGATGGCGGACGGAGCTGCATCCGTCCGCCACCCCAGAGTAGGAGGGACCGTCCGCAGGGGCTGCGGCGGTCCCACCGTGCAGATTAGGATGTGACCGCCACCCTGGCGGTCACATCCTCAATATTTAACATTGCACCCGCCACAAGGTTAAATATGCATGCATCGCATTTGCATGCACAAAGCGGCAGGCACCACGCGGTGTCTGCTGCTTCGTGCACGCAAATGCGGGGAGGTACCATAGGTACCCCCCATGTGCACCCCCCACCCCCGTCACCCTGGCGGGCCGCAACGGGCCCCCAAAGATATCTCTGTATGCTTGTCCATGGCGGAGAAGCCGCCGGGGAAAGGCATCAGTGTTCCCCCATCCTAATATGGCTGGCGGTGTCTGTTAGACACCGCCTCCATATTAGAGCTTTTCCGCCGCAGTCGTAAGGCGACCGCGGCGGAAAAGTGGCGGACGGTCTTCCTGACCCCCCAGCCATCCTAATCTGGCGGGGGGTCTTTGAAGTCTCTGCAGTGGTTTTTCCGCATCCTCCGGGCCGGCGGACACTTCCGCCAGCCCGGAGGAGGCAGAAAAAAAAGCAATCCTAATGAGGGCCCAAGTTAGATAAACAGGAAACAATGTACTGAGTAAAAAGACGCAGACATTTAGGACATCTGTTGTAGAAATGAAGAATAAAAGCAGAATTAATTGTAGTGTCCATTGGAGGGAGTCAGTTTCAGAAACGAAAATGTGGAAATTACCAGAAGGTACAGCAGAAAATTTGTTTCCATATCTGGGATGTAGAGTTCCATCCAAATTATCTGGAGAAAGACAGACTTATGCAAAGTACATTCAGTAAAAGTATTCATATTTTCAGGACTGGTCCTAAGACATCATTCAACAGTTGCAAGCCACCTGCTGGGGCTCCACAAGTCAGTTCAGGTGCACAGCAAAATGGTCAGTTCTAACTGCTTATTATGATTAAACTCCCAGAACACCACCTTCTTTTGTCCACAGTACCATCTGGACTTTCTGTAGATAGTGGATACTTTTCACAATTTTAACAGGTCTGCTGCTTTTGTAACAGTCAATGTCATCTTCCTCTGTTCCAGGGCACTGTGGCTTCTCCAGTCATAAGAGAGAAGTTTTTCATGGTTTTTCACTGGTAGGATTTGGACTGCTTGGACATTTTGGGCTTGCAATAAGCTAGCTTACATAGCTCGTGGAGAGGTTCTCCAGGCTCAGACCTTCACGGCAGAATGGGTTACAAATTTCCTGAAAGACCAGAAGTTTACCTATTCACAAGCACAAAAGATTGCATTTGTTTTTCTGGTTCCAGTAAGCTCCTTGATGGGAGCTAGTCATGCAGGGAATTATAAAGGTAAAATCTGACTGTAGCTGGTGATGACCCACTTTCAAGGGTCTGATAATGACTTGTAAGAAAGGAGACAAAAGGAAAGGAGAATTTCAAAAGAGAATTCCCCAGGATCACAAAGGGCTTCAGAGGAAAAGTGGGTCCCAATGAGGAAACCATGCACTAGGAAACAAAGGAATTCAGAATACATACATAACAGCCAATCAACAGGCAATCTGCATTTAGATTAATTAACACACAGGACGTGTAAGACACGCAGAAGACAGTAGTGCTAATGAAAATGTGGTATAAAGCAGTACAGTGCTCCACCAAGCAAGAATAACATTCAAGTTCTTCATTGACTAATGCTTTTGGGAATACAGACTGCAAAATATCCACATAACTTTCATATATAGAAAGACAAACTCTGTGGAGATGAAAACTTTGACAATGTTGTAAAAGGCAATGTTGAGAAAATACTCAAATAGTCATAGGAACTCCCTGGAAATAGAGGATAAAAAGACATGAACTATGCCATAAGAGGTAATTTAAACAAAATACTCAAAGGTAAACAAAACACCTATGTCCACATATCTTTCCGCAACGAACAATCCAGGATTGATGCGAGCAGAGTCTATAAAAGAGCGCACTTATGATAACTTGCGTCAGGGGTGACCAGGGAAGCACCTTCGAACCCAAGAGGTGCTGATTCTACACACGTGATGCTTGGCCCACGAGCCTGGTGACACAGCAGCGAGCAGGGATTCTCGGGAATTCGGTCTAGCATGAAAAGTGTCTAGACTGCCACATAGCCTGGCATGATCTGTAATACAAACCCGGTCCTAAATGTTATTCAAAACACTTGAAATAAGTTCAGAAGTTTGCCACAAGGTCAGGAATTCTGGCAAAATGTAGTCTTATGAGAAAATTAATTGTGCCTATCAAAACACTTGGGGGCAGATTTATGTTAACTGGCGCATCCCGAGGGATGCGCCAGTTAACATGCGCCACAGTGCGCCACAGCTACGACACCCATGGTGCGCCGCATTTATGATGCGGCGCACCATGGGGGAAAAATGGCACAGATGCGTGACGCATCTGTGCCGGAAATGTGGCGCATTGCTGGAGTTGCGTCGCAAGCGCGACGCAGCTCCAGCAATGCTCTGGGGGGGCCTATTCTTTCAATGCTGCCTCAAGCCTTACGCCTGCTTCAAGCAGGCGCAGGGTTTTGACGCAGCATTGCCCTGAAAGTGACTGAGTGAAATCTCATAGATTTCACTCAGCCACTTTCAGGAGGCGTTCCTGCGCAGGAACGCCCCCCTGCGCAGGAACGCCTCCTCATGGCGCAGTGCTGTACAACGTGACGCATCTCCTAGATGCGTCACATTGTAAATAGGGCGCAGGGATGCGCCACGTTTCCGTGCCGTTGCGTCACGCAACGGCGGCGTAAACGTGGCGCCAGGCCTTCATAAATCTGCCCCTTGGCATGGATCCAAGGTGAAAGGCAAATTCTGATTATTGGCTAGGGGTCGGGAAGCTGTTATAGGGATAAAGCTCAAGGTCTGTGAACTTAATCGGGCATTAAACAATACCACAGGAGTGCCCCTAGAGGCAGGTGTTCCCTCTAATTATGTTTCTTGAGATGCAGAATCTACGAGCATTCTTTTCTGAGCTATGTGAGCAAATGAAACTCAATAGGACTCACAATGTGACTAATCATGCTCCTTCTAAGGGTGATTTGGGACAATTCTCTGTTTCATTTTGAAAGAAAGGAGCAACACATAAATATTTAACTATTATTAGTCCAGTGATTTTGGCTGAAAGAAATAGGTTTTAGATAACGTTCTAGATAGATTGGTAGAGTTTCTGAAATAATTCAATTATTGCTCTGAAGCAGAAAATTCCTTTACGAACGTTGTTATTTATTCGTGTAGCACCAGATGAGGTTCAGGAGCATGTTACAACTTACTTGTAGAATATGATTAATCCTTCTAATCTGGGAAATGAAACCATGGCTATAATCTAGAGGAATAGCATCCACCATACATGTTGTAACAAATGTGATGGTAATCTAATGTACTATGGTGGAAAAAAAGTCCATCAGAATGCATCTGACAGGAGAATATGTCCATTCAAACCACCATGATATGTCAAATAGAATTTCTTTGCATTTATGCGTATACTTTCGCATAGAACAATGCAAATAAACAACATGCTGTTAGCTGAGTTATGTATACATAATAAACAGATTCATCACTAAATAATCTATACCTGCCAATCAGAGCCACAGGATTACAACATAGCAATTACTCCTTCATCAAACACATCACTGTGTGCAGCCACCTACAGCATGCTAGCTTAGCTTTAGCCACATACGTGACCTTGTTACTGCACCTGTTCAAAACGGCTGAAACTATCTCTTTTTATATTGCTGAGAGCCATCTGTACTCATACTCTCGCAGATATACTCTCTCTCATTCAACAAAACACATTCTATAGTTATTGATGAGAACCTCAACTCCACCCTCAACAGCAATGCATCCCACCTCGACCAATGCCAACTCTGCAGCCATAGAACTTTGCAGATGGATCAACAACTGTGCAGACAAGCTGTGCTGCAACCCCGACAGACAGCGTACAAGGAAGTCCACCTGGATCACCGCCGACCTCCAGGAATCCAAACGCATCTGCAGACGTCTCGAGAGGAATTGGAGAAACATCAATAATTCGGAGGACCGCAATAGATACAAGAATGCCATGACAGAATACCACCAATTCATCAGATCCACAAGAAGAACCTTTATCCAAAACAAAATCCATGCCAACATCAAGGAACTCTTCAACATCATTCAGGAATTCTCCAAGCCCCCCACCGAAGCCACTGACGTCACACCCTCCCAGGACTTCTGTGACAAACTCAGCTCCTTCTTCCACCTGAAAATTAGATTCCTCTACGCCAACTTAATCGAACAGACTCCGGACACCCACTCTACTTCTCCCCCAGGAAATGCCAATTGGCCAACCATATCCTCCTGTCCACCACTGAAGCAGTGGCAGCTCGCACAGGTAACGCTTTGGGGCGGTGAGGCAGGGCTAGGTGGGGGGCTAGTGGAGTGTGACATACAACATGAAAGTGGAGAGTAAGGAAATAAATCAATAAAAGCACTCACTTTGCACTCGCAAGCAACACAGAGCCACCACTGCACTGAAGACCCCGTGTCGATCATGAAAGGCATTCCCTCAGGAGCCCCCACAGACCCATGTCCCCTGCACATTTTCCACAGAGCCACCGCCACCATTGCACTTTAGCTACGACGCACCATCAATGCCACTTTCGAAGCCAGCTCATTCCCCAACAACTGGAAATGTGCAGAAGTCAAGCCCCTCCTCAAGAAGCCCTCAGCAGAGCCAATGGACCTCAAGAACTATCAACTCAACCCATCTCTCTCCTCCCTTTCACAGTCAAAGTCACAGAAAAGATCGTCAATGGACAACTAACAAAATTTATCGAAGAGAACTCCATCCTCAACCCCTCCCAATACGGATCTGCACCCTCCTCGACCTGGCTACACCACTGCCCTGATCCTACCCGTCCTCTCTGCAGCCTTCAATACAATCTCCCACCATACAGGGACCCATCCTCGACTGGCTCTGCTCCTTCCTCACCGGCAGAACCCAAAGAATCAGACTTCCGCCCTTCCTCTCCAAAACCACATAGATTAACTGCGGAGCACACCAAGGATCATTGCTCAGACCTACGCTCTTCAACATCTACATGGCCCCCTTTGCCACCATCGTCAGTCAGCATGGACTCGGCATAGTATCCTACATCATTCACCCAGCTCATCCTCCCTCTCACTAAGGACCCTCTCGCCACCAGACTCAGCTTCCAGGAAGGAATGAAGGATGTCAGATCCTGAATTAGCAGCAGCTGCCTCAAGCTTAATTTGGAGTAGACAGAAGTCCTCATCCTCGGACCCTCGACTTCTATATGGGACAACACCTGGTGGCCCACGGCCCTTGGCAGCCCACCCACCCCCATGGACAATGCCTGGAACTTCTGCATCATTCTCGACTCCTCCCTCACCATGACCCGACAGATCAATGCCGTCACCTCCACCAGCTTCAACACCGTCTGCATCCTCCGCAAGACCTTCTAAAGGATCCCCCAAATCAAGAAGGATCATCAGCCTTGCACTCATACCCAGCGGACTGAACTAAGGAAATGCCCTCTACACTGGGATCAACAAATCTCTGCTCTGCAAGCTGCAGGCCATACAGAAAACAGCAGCCAGACTCATCCTCGGCATCCCTCAACACAAACACATCACCCAACTCTGCGAGACCTCCACTGGCTCCCCGTTGAGAAGAGAGTAACCTTCAAGATACTCACCCATGCCTGCAAATGCCTCCGCAACACTTGCTCCAATATCTCAACAAAACAATCTCCTACCACATATCCAAGAGAAACCTCAGATCCGCTGCCTCGCCCTTCCGCAGAGCCAGAATGGGGGAAGAGCCTTCTCCTACATCACGGCAAAGACCTGGAATGAGCGCCCAATCAACCTCAGACATGCCCCCACTCTTCACATCTTCAGGAAGACCCCTAAGACCTGGCTCTTAGACTCATCTGAGCCGCACCCCCCAGCCCCTTGAGACCCCTACGGGTGAGTAGCATGCTTCACAATTCACTGATTGATTGATTGATTGATTGATTGATTGAATATAATTCTCTCTTGCTCGCTTTCTGACACACAACTAAAATGTGTGCCCTTTTTTGCTTGCTGTTGTTCTTTTAGCCACTAGATCACTCAGGTCCCAAATACAATGGGCCTACTTTTTCAGTGGATAGGGGGACAGCCTAGCATATACATGGCAACAATATTCTGCCAGCAACACAGCCAACCTGGGAGGCCACCCTGCAACTACAAGCAGTATTGACTATATGCTATATGTTGTAAAAACAATTAAAACAATTTTGAAATTAAAAAAAGTGCATATTTTCATTTTTGCGCTGAATTGGGATTATCATCCATTAGATATTGCCCTCTTGATATTCACCAGATAAAGCATTGCTTAAATCGGTGTTAGGGGGCTAAAAAAGTGCCAAATGAAATGCCTATGTATGCATCTAAGATTGTGTGAAAAAATCTAAAATTTGCAGGTATTCCCCACTCAAAGGGTTACAATTCAGAGGTGGGTACAAAATGTACACCAGTAAATTAATTTGTAGATCAATCAAATTTATTGAATATTTTGAGAAAAAGCAAAGAACATTGCCAAAATCTTGAACTTGGAAATTGTTATTCTTTACCCCAGAAAGACACTTGTTTTTACCTCGAATTTTACATTTTATTATTCTCACATTAGTGTAAATTTTCAGTGTGTTTTTAGCATACTATCATATCTGTATCTTTGTAATGGTTTTAATTAACTATACAATAAAGTTTTTCACTTTCACTTTCAGTTAATTACCACAGTCCTTGCAAACTATACTTATTGTTGGTGCAATGTACACAAAATCGTAATCAAACCCTGATAGACCTGTCATCATTAGGGTGGTCTTTACCCAACTTTTTGCCTTCTGCCTCCCACTTTTTGCTGTATCCTTTTTGATGGCCTCAGGACAATGAGCACTTTACCACTGTCAACCATTTCTAAAGCGCATGTGCTTATACCCTAAACATTGGTGTATACCTGATTGGCATATTTAGTTTACCTGTAAGTCCCTTGCAAACTGGTATCCCATGTACCCAGGGCCTGTACACTAAATGCTACTAGTGGGCTTTCAGCATTAGCTGTGCCACAAGTAGCCTTTCAAACCTGTCTCGGGCCTGACATTGCAGGGCCTGTCTGTGCAGTTTACTATCACTTAGTCTTGGCATCTAAAACCTTGCCAAGCCCTTGTATCCAGTTTTATTACACATAATACACACATAAGGCAGGCACTAAGTAACTCTAAGGGATGGGTGCTGTGTACCTGAAAGAAATGACATGTACTTTCAAGTTGTACGTGTCCTGGTAGTGAAACGCAGCTTAATTAGTTGTTCACTGTTGTGAGGACTACTCCTTCCATAGGCTAGCATTTGGGGATTCCTTAAAATACCTTTTAAGCTGTAATTCCTGATTAGAAATGAGTAGCTACTTCATGTTTAATATCTCTGGAATGGTGATGACAAATCCTATTTAATGATAAAGCTGGATTTGACATTACCATTCTCTGATCTTAACTTTGATCTGTGTGCCTGCAGCCTGTCACCAATACACGTCTGGGCTGGATGACAGCTACACGTTGTGCATACTCCCTAGACAGCCACAACACAGGAAGAACTGGGTGTGACATTTCTGCATTCATCTGCATACTGATAGTCTTCCTGGGCAGGGAGATGTGGTTCTCACTTACATATGAATAGGTTGTGTCCTGATCTCATGCAAAGGGCTGATTTAGTAGTCTGGAGACAGGGCTGGGCTGAAAGGGAGCATTGTGCTCTTCCGAAGGCTCGTTTGAAGTCACCCCCTGCGTCAAAGGCTCTTTGGAGTATAAGCATGGGGGTGCTTGCCAGATCAAAACAGTACACTACTGGGCCTGGAAGAAACTCTACTGGAGTAAAAGCTGCTGTGGTGAATGATTGCCTCTTTGCTGTGCCTGATTGTTCTAAGGAACTGTTTCCCAGCTATGCTGAGCTGCCCTGCTCACCTCTGCCATGATACAGAACCAAGGATTAAGTTAATTGGTTCTGCCATGCTACAGAACCAAGGATTAAGTCTCAGAGCGACCCCAAGGGCTTGCTAGCTTGCCCTCGGTGCAGGGACATCAAATCCTTTGCCATCTACTTCTTGAATTTACCAGCGCAGAGACTGTTCCTCCCAAATAAAAATTACTCTTTGGGAGACCAAGACGGTGTTTAATGAACTTCAGGGCTGCACAATTTTTGCGGGTTCAGTGCAATGCAATTGTACCACCAAGGTCTCATGGTCTTTCCACTACTACACAGGCCGTTCCGCGCTCCATGCTGACATTGTAGCCAAAGCTGCACTCTACACTTGAGTGGTGGTGGAGACAAAGGCAGCACCGGCATTTGGCATCACAGCCCCTCTCCTACCTGGGGCAACAAGGCTGCTGAAGACCTGGACAAGGTCATCGATGCCCCTGCCGCATGCCAACAAGATGAGCAACACACCAAATCACCAGCAGCCCAGTGGGAGCGCCGTATCAGAGGTCGGCACTGACGTAGACACTGCATTACAGAAGTTATTTGCTTTATTGGCAATTGGACTCATCTGGTCTTGGGGACTGAGCCGCACTCCGCACAGCCCAGTGCACATCATTTGCTTTACATACAATCAGTTCCAAGCAGCCCTTGTTGCTATGTGGTGCTCCCACTGCCCGCTCCCCCAAGCACATTCCTATCATAAATCCCCTATAACTCTAATTACCAAAAGAGAAGTAACTCCTGCTTCTAGGATTACAATATCTCACATATTTTGACAATGTTTGCATATTATAAAGCACTGCTTTTGCCCTGATTCTTTTAAATGTGACCTATTGATTGGATGTTTGTCATTTTGGTCTTATTTAATGATGATAAATGATTCCTATTTTTCTAAACCTGTGTGGAGTATTTTGGTGGTGTACTCACTGTGTTGCTGTGTGTGTTGAACAAATACTTCACACATTGCCTCTTATGATAAGCCTGCCTGCTGTGCGCCAAGCTGCAAGAGGATGAGCACAAGTTAACGTGGTGTGAAACTAGCCCACTCTGACTAGAGTGGGGGATTCTGCCCTGCTTCGGTATATACCTTATCCAACCAGAAGCCCCATTTCCAACAAGCCCTCATTCTCCTTCACCCCCTATTTTTCTGTTTTATTCAATGTTTAGCTTAGACATACTCCCTCATATTTGCAACCAAAAGCATTTGGTACGATCAGCTACCAACACACACTTGCTGGGGAACTGGCATTTTTTACAACTGAGGAAATACAATAACATTTTGGTAGAGCTCTGCTGTCTCACCCATTTGCCAAAACTCACCACTTATTAAAAGTGGAATGCACACTTTACTGACCATTGAAAAACAAATTAGATTCTGGTCTGAGATCTTCCAAATTAGAAAAGAAATTGCATAAGCTAGTCATTGCTTCGAAGTACGTTTGTTCAAAAATGGGAAAGGTTTTATTTAATTTAGTTTTAGTTTTTTAGTTTTACAAAATTTGAACAAGGCTTAATTGCCGTCATGACACTTTATGCAGAGAATAGAAAAGTGGGTGAAAACATAAAATAAAATAAAAAATGAACCAACATGAGGAGGAATAATATTTGTTAAAATAAAAAAGCACATAAAGAAAACTGTCAATAGAAAACAGTGAAAAAAATATATACACTATTTAAAACGTTAGATGGAGTAGTAAGCCAGATACAAAGTAAAAGTTAGACACAAATTACTCACATGAACTTAAGTTACCAATAGAAACTCATGCCTTGCCTTGTGTGACAGAAATCACCTTCTGTCACGAAAGTAAGAGCTCTCACTTTAATAGACTTGCCTTTTATTTACTTTTCGCATTTGCCATTTAACCCTTTCAGTGCGTCGGACGGACGGGGGCCACCCTTTATTTCACCCGCACCGCAGTGAAATTCGCACCACGGTAAACAAGTTAAATGGTGTTGATCTTGCTCAACAGAATAGCCTTTTGCAATACATGCTTTTGCATGCTCCATGTACGGGGGTTAATGACAGAATGCACAGCCACTCAGTTGTGCACCATACAGTTAACTGTGTTCACCACCACACTGTCAACTGTCTCATTTGGCCACACTCATCACCTTGCAGCAGACCTATCCAAATTATACACGACACTACAACACACTGCTCAGCTCAACCCAATATTTTTTTCCTAAGAACCATCAAGGTATACTTTCTTACAATGCTAGAACACACCTTTCTAGTACTCTTAACAAAATACATCATTCATGATTGGACACAATCATGGATGGTGTCTTACTGGGGTCAGCTTACCATCATGTCTGTGATTGCTTTTGAATAATAAAGCCAGGTGTGTTCCACCCAAAAAAAGTTTTTTTAGGAGACTTTGACATTCACTAATGGGTTAAATCATCTCCTTTGACTTCGTGATGAAATAAGTTGCAACCGATTTTCGATTGCAAAAACATTAATATACGCAATAAGAAATCGGCATTCAAAATGTTCGCCCTAAACACATCTCTTTCAAATACCAATTCATTATTGTTTCCTTAATCCATTTTACAATTCAAAATTTTTTTTTCAAATCGTTAATAGGGCTCACAACATTCCAAATAGTGTTTTAGTTGCCCAAATTCCAGTAGCGGCTGCTCGAGGGAATGCTGCGGGGTGATAGGGTGGAGCGGGGAGGGTCAGGGTGGAGGGTAGTAAACTCCGGCATGCAGCCGAACGGAGGTAAGTAAAGAAATAAAGAAATAAAACAAATTACATTGCGCGCTGCAGAGCCATTTGGCGTAGCAGCGTGCGCAATGTAATTTGTTTTATTTATTTATTTATTTATTTAATTACCTCCATTTGGCTATATGCTGGAGTTTACTACCCCCCAACCTGCCCCTCCCCTGCCCCACCCACCGCTCCACAGCACTCCCTCGAGGAGCCGCTACTGAAAAATTCACAGATTTTGAGAATCTGACAGTTTGTGACCGTTAAAATGAGTCCCTTTCTCTTCTCATAGAAAGCACACCTCTTCTTAAGTTTGCCCTTTCCTTAATGATTTGGGGCCGGAGGGGCAGGGTGAATGATTCCGGGGTGTGAGTGTGATTCCTGAGTTGTGTGTGTAGTGTCCTAGCTGACACAGTTAGGGGTTAACAATGTATGCCTACACTTAACACCCACCCACCACTGATGTCACGACATCACGTGACACAGTTAATAAAAGGAACCGAGCGCACGTGCTCTAGGCTCACTAACCATCTAACTAACTGGTGTCCGTGTCGCAGTCCTTCCACCATGTGGGCCTAGGGCCCCACGACTTTACAGTGTGAGAAAAGGGGTACAGCCGTGAGAGAGGACAGCTCCATATGTGTATTGTCAGGTGCTGAATCCCACGGCTAGCTTTTACGATCTATTTTTCAATATATTCCGAAAAAGAGGTGATCTCAATCTAACATTAGGTTTTGTTGGAGAGCTCTGAGTGGAAATGATTTACCGTATCTCATTTTCTTTTAATATTGGGAAGAGCGCCTTCATTTTGTTTTTAGAAAATCAGACATACATCAAAGCATGGACGTCTGCAATAATACCCTCCTTTTCCACACAGACAGAAAGTTCATCTTTGCTTTTTGATTCATATCCTAGAACAAAATATCAGAATATAGTTTAGATCCTTCCTGGTAACTTTGTAGGATTTCACTTTAGATGTAAAATAGTTGCCGGTTTGTGTTTGACTTTTTAATAGGTTCCCTAATATGGTCTAATAACTGTACCTTTTAAAACGAATGTCTAAACGTGACGCTGTGGTGTAGGCGGCTCTGCAAAGGCACTTTGAACATACAGCTTGAATTAGCATTTCAGTACGTGATTAGAGTTATTTTAATGGTCTTCTCTTCCATATAACATTTTAAGGAATTAATAGTTGAATTCGAATTTCCATCAAAGCATGTTTCCCCCACAAGTAAAAGGTCAGAAAAAAAGTTTTTTTCCCTTTTTAAGATCTGTGAGTGTTCATGCAAATTATCCGTCATTACGATTAGAAGCTGAAAATAGGTTTCTGAGTTGTTTTCTGATTAAGTAGCACTTTGCATAGTTCTAATTCAGCCAGCAGTGAAGCAACGATGGTTTTTCTTTGTGACAGAAGATATGTTGTGGTGGTTGTTCTAATTATTCACTCTTTTTTTATTCTTGACACAAAATGTGTGATTTATTACTGACTTGGTTATAAGGAAAGCATATTCTATATGTCAGTGCGCAACTCTGCAAGTTTACTTCTGATGGATGTTTTTTCATGTTTGTTTGAGATTTTAACAGGAACACATGCTTTTGAAACCAATGAGTATTATTTTGTGAAGATGAAGTGCACAAAAGATATTTGAAACACAATGATAAATCCAATGTGCAGAAGTGCAGGTTCTATCAAACAGCTTTCCCAGCATCTTTCCCAGCTCACCTTAGGCAAACTGCACAAACTAATATTAAGGGACAATTAGAAAAACTTTAGACTATTTCATGTCCTTGTGGTGTGTTTTAAAGTAGTGCTTGGCCAAACGCCTTTTACCGCTGTATTATCAAAGTAGGTTTTTTAGTAGTAGTGTTGTATGACAAGAATGTTTGTACATCTTTGTGTGTGGCATATGTAATGTAATGTAATGATGTCTTGTAAAGCGCATGAATCACCCCACATTGGGTATTTCCGCTCTGTAGACCGCTGGGGAACCCGTCCTGGCTTTCCCTGTGAGATGGACCCTACTGGGTATCTCCAGGGTGAAACCAGGCATCCATGGCGTATGTAGGGGCCGTTGTGGAGATGAGGCAAGCTAATGCCCAGAATTGCCGAGTGTGATGCCTGGTTAGAGTAGGCACCGACGCGAGAATTATCGAGTCTGCTGACCCTGGTCCACGACCAGTGGTAATGATGTGTTCTTTGTGTTTTTGTACTGCTCTCTTTTTGTGCTACAATATTGCAATGTATGCTGTGCTATATGTATTTGCTGTGTTCTATTCCAGTCCTTTTCTGTTTTATTGTGTTGTTGCTATGCTGCTTAGTGTCTGTTATTGTGCTATATGCTGTTGTGTACTTACGATATGTCAGCCATGCTATTACATTGCTCGACAAAAGCCTAACCCGCGTGTAAGGTTCCATTGACGAGCAACGATTTACACTGTCGGAGGTGGTAAAATAGCGCTGCTCCAGCCTTTCAGCTGTTTTCGACACCAGTCAGCTCCAAACAGTGGCAGAGACCTGTCATAACTTAGCGCTCCCACCACTTACTTTATTTGACACACCAACAATGTGGAAAAATAGGCTCCATTTAGGGAAGCCGCAGCGTTAGCATACTATTTAGAGAGGATTTGGAACAGCACACCTCAGTACTTCATGTCCAGTCAGGAGTAGTATAAATACACAAATGCAGTTCTGTGTTTCACCCAGAAAATAGCCAGGTTCCACCCAGCGTAAAACACTCCTTAAAAGCAGGTTAATAAAGTCGGTGTGGAAAGAGCCTGAGTAGAGCAAGCCAGAATTATTTACTGGAGGAACATCCGAATCAAAAAGTATATACATATACATTTCATAATTGCAACTTATCTGCATTTAAGTAGATAAAAAGACAATAAAGCCATAGGTCTAATATATAAAATTTAAAGCACAAAATGTGTCCTCGGAGCATATAATGTGACAGAGCCAATGCCAACATTTGATCTGCTTAATCAGAATATGCCTGCTCTCATGCTGTCTACTTTTTGATCAAAGTAAAATATTAATCAAAGTATATTCAAAGAGCAAAATAGTATTCTTTTACGATGCATGTTGCAAACAGGAGAGCAAATACGATTTTATTTCTGTCTCCTATGTCTTTGGCACACACGTCATCAGATCAATTCATCAGTCTTAGGAATGTATGCTTGAAGGCTTACCGCCCTCCCCTTCCGTAAACACAGGCTGCCATCTTTGGATTGCGCCTCCAGTGTTGTATTGGCCTTTTGGGAACTCGGGCACTGCTAGTTGGGCCAACTTGAAAGGGCCAGAGTGTGGGCTGGTGTCTGAAAAACTGGCCACACACTGGCCCTTCGAAATTGCCCTATGTGTGGCATTGCCAAAATGTCC
This sequence comes from Lissotriton vulgaris, assembly GCF_964263255.1. Classification (NCBI taxonomy): domain Eukaryota; kingdom Metazoa; phylum Chordata; class Amphibia; order Caudata; family Salamandridae; genus Lissotriton; species Lissotriton vulgaris. The sequence goes on along the minus strand of NC_141698.1, from coordinate 934,413,058 downwards.
AACACTGGGTGTCACCTGTATTTCACAACCTCAATTTCTATATTTTTTCCAAGCATGTTAGTAAGCAGTTTCTGACTCCTAAGGTTTAAAATGACGAATTAACCACAGTTTGTGTCAGTTTGTGTCTTGCATCCTCAGGAGTATTGCCAACGTTTTTTGGCAATACAAACTTTCCATGTGGTGCCGAAAATGAGGGGGGTCCTATCGGATATACTTCCAGCAGCCATTATTGAGCATGCCTGGATATGATTGGCCCCAGTGAAATTGTGTTGAATTTTTTCCAGTATAATTGTACGACACCAGGACTCATTCAGAAGCACATGTACATTGTCTGCTTTCTATTTGGAGCAGCAACCGGCAGAGTTGATGAGGGTGGGTTTATTATTTTACTGACCTTTAATCAAAGGCCTAATTTAAAGGCCATCAACCCTCAGTTTGTTCGAATATCACCCTGACTCACTGAGTTTAGTGTGATTATCTTTGGGTACTGAAGAAACACTAGCATTTTAAAGAGGAACATTTGTTAACTTGTAAACAGTTTAAGAGGCGGCCAGATTACTGTTGAAATATGCGTTTTTTCTATGTACAGGTGTTTGATCCATGTTGGTTCCAATCTATAATGACTACAGTTTTTTATTGAAAAGTATTAGTTACATATCCTGTAGACATCTGTTTCTGTTGTGTTTATTTTGCTCTGCTCAATAAAAAATGTTTTCTAAAAAAAAAAGAGTATCATCATGACTGCTAGCTATCTGGGTCTAACACCTGGATACCAATTCAGTATAGGGAAACAAAGGAACACAGATTATGATTACTTTACAACTACCTAATAGAAACTATGATTTTGAGGCAGGTTTTTTACATTGTTCAATCTCTCTAGGTCAGAGATTTGCATGCACTGTACTAATATCAGCCGTATCTGTCTTTGTGAGTAATTACACAAATCATGATTTGAATAGCACTTACTAATTTTTCATATTATAGTTTTAGAGCACTGCTCCTCCCAATGTAGTGTGTCAGAGTGCTTTACATTATGTACACCTTATAAAGCAACAACAAAGCATACAGGTGTGCACATCAATGAAAATTAAATGATGTATAAGGCATTGAGGGTTACAAGGTGTAGGATTCATATATCATAACTACTGTTAAGCATTATATGTTGAGAATGTGGTCAGGAGAAACAGTCTGAATTTAATGAGTATAATACAATGCTTGGGGTTATCTACACTAACGGACAAGTTACATACCTGCGGTAAAGCCTTATCTGCTAGAGATATGATATAGCCGCAGATTCCTTACCTTTGAAGTTCCGAGGAGTCAAACTGGATCTGGAAGATTTTTTTTTTAGCAATATAGCCCAGCGTGCCAGTAGGTGGTGTCGGTTGGCTCTGTGGGATGTTGTTGGAGCCATCTGAGTTGAAAGTGATGTCCGCGCTACCTCTGTGCACTAACATCATTTACTTTTCACAACTTTCCATGCCAGAAAATCATAGCCATGGAGAGTACTGACATTGCTGTATTTTTAAGAAACTGGGGACCTCAAAGGGCACAGCCCTGACCCCAGAAACCTGTCTACAGCATGGGGAGGATGGGTGGGTCAGTAAGGAATCTGTGGCTAGGTCATGTCTCTACCAGCTAAGGTATTATAGAAGGTAGGTAAATTGTCCATCTGATAGAGGCAACTAGCCACAGATTCCTTACCATTGAATAGATACCCAAACAATGTCATTCCTGAACGAGGTACTGTGGACACATTTACACTAGGAAGTCCTGCAGGACAAAGCGGCCAGCATGGCCATCCCTGCGGAACTGACTATCCAGGCAGTAGTGTTTGATGAACATGTGCAGAGATGCCCACATCCCTGCCTGACAAATGCCCGTGCTGGGACTCCGCATTGCAAAGCAGTGGTAGCAGCCTTCGCTCAGGTGGAATGAGCCCTTAAGTCTTCAGGATGCTACTTCTTGGACAGAGCATAGCAAATTTTAATGCAGAGAATGACTCACTGGGATATGGTCTTTTTCTGAACCACACAACCTTTCTTCCCTTCAACATACACCACAAAGAGTTGAATGTCCACTCAGAATTCTTTTGTGCGGTCAAGGCAAAATGACAATGCTCTTTTTGGGTCCAGGTGGTGGAGTTGCTCTTCTTTGGAGGGATGTGGAGGAGCACAGAAAGTGGGCAAGGTGACAGATTGTCCAACGTGAAATGGAGTCACCACTTTCGGAAGGAAAGTGGCCCAAGTGCGAAGCACCAGTTTGTCGGGGAATCTCGTGAGAAAGGGAGGTTTGGACGATAGAGCCTGCAGCTCACTCACCCTCCTCGCAGATGTATTTGCCACTAAGATGGCTGTTTTGATAGTGAGCAGCCAGAGGGGGCAATTATACAAAGGCTCAAAAGGAGCATACATTAGGAAAGTGAGAACCAAACTAAGGTCCCACTGAGGCATAATGTAAGGGGTAGGAGGGAACATATGTATAAGACCTTTCAGGAATCTTTGTAAAATAGGTGATTTAAATAAGAAGGGTTGGTCTAGTAGTCTCAGGAAGGCAGAAAAAGTTGAAAACTATCCCTTCAAGGTGTCTGGAGTGGAGCCCTGCCGGGCAACGGACAAAATAAAAAGCAAAACATCTGAAAGGAAGCAGAAAGAGGATCAATAGATTTTTCTGTACAATATTTTACAAACATGTTCTGCCAGCAGGCCTTACAGTCTTAGTGGAGGGACAACTGGCTGTCAGAATAACACTGCCTACTTTGGGAGGAAGGTCGAAGGTTATCAACTGCCACAGCTCAAGCTCCACGCATAATGGAGCAAAGTTGACTATTTCGGATAGAGAAACCTCCCCTGCTGATGCAACAGAAAATCCTCCCAAAGGCACAGCCTGATCGGAGAATCGATGCTCATGCTGAAAAGTTTGGGATACTAGACTCTCCTTGCCCAGGCCGGAGCCCCAAGGATGACTACAGCCTGGTCATTCTCTGAGTGGTATGGTATGGTATGTTATGGGCAGAAAGCTGTACAGGATGCCTGAGCTCCACTCGAGATGAAAATCATCTTCCAGAGAAATAAGCCTTGGAAACTCCAGGGCACTAAACTGCTGACATTGCACATTCTCCACAGAAGAGATCACACCTAACCAAGACTCTCCCCTCTGTTGATAGAGACCTGCGCCACCTCCGGATCGAGACGCCATTCATGATCTGCTAGTCATGGACTGCTGACTTTGTCCGTCCTGGCATTCAGGGAACCTGCAAGGTTTTGAACCAGCAGGCATATGCCCTGCTGTTCCAGCCATTTCCAGAGACGCAGAGCCTCTTGACAAAGAGTCCAAGACCCCACTCCTCCACCACTACAGGTCTTGTGCAGTTTCCTCTGATCTCTGGGCCATGTCATAGAGATTTCCCTGATGCTGCGCCCACTGAAACTTCAGGTCCCACTGCAGAGCCCGCATATGCCATCTGGCATGTGTCACTAGCAGGATGCTGAAGGCCATGAGGCCCAGCAGTCTCAGAGTCATTCTCACCAAAAATCAGGAAAAAGGCTGAAACATCATTATCATAGCCTGAATATTCTGAACTCGCAGTTCGGGAGGATAAGCCTGAAACTGCACTGTATCCAGAATGGCTCTGAGTATGGGGAGTGTCTGAGAGGGAGTCAGGCATGACTTTAGCACATTGAAAGTAACCCCCAGCAAATGCAGGAGGTTTGCTGTAGCCTGGAGGTGGGAGAGCCTGGGGCGAGTCCACCTTCAGCAATCAGACTGGTACCCCTGATCTGCGCGGGTGAGCTGCGACCACAGCCCTCACCTTGGTGATCACCCGAAGGGCACTGGTAAGGCCAAAAGGAAGCACAGTGAACTGAAAATGCTTGTAACCTACCATAAATTGCATGTAGCGCCAATGGGCAGACATGACTGGAATGTGGAAATAGGTATCCTGCAAGGCCAACGGTACCATCCAGTCACCTGGGTCCAGGGCAGACAGGACAGGACCTAAGCTAGAGTGAGCATCTTGATTTTTTCCCTATTGAGGAAGTACTTGTGGGTTCGTAGGTCTAGGATCAGACGAAGGCCCTTGTCCTTTTTGGGGACCAGAAAGTAGCACAAAGTACAACCACAGCCTACTTCAGGCTCCAGAAACCACTCTATGGCTCCCTTAGTCAAAAGAGGCATGCCTTCCCCAAGGAATAAAATCAAATGATCCTCCATAAGCCGGTCATAGGGTGGAGGAATGGAGGAATAGGTGGTCTCAAAGTGGAGGGTGTAGCCTCTTCGGACTATCTGGAGGACCCACCTGTCCAAAGTGATGGTCTACCAATGGTGGAAGTGATGGCTGATACTGCCACTAACTGTATGTTTAAGGTCTTGAAGGGCGAGACTAGGAAGGTTTGAAGCTGAATCTGCTGGGGGTGGTGATGGACTAACCCAACCTCTGGCCACCTGACCTCTGGCCGCCCGACCCGCTTGGGCAAAATGAACTAAGCTCATGAAGGGGTTGCTGAACTTGCGCTGGTCGATGACTGGGGTATGTCTGGCACTGCTGAATGCCCCTTCCGTGGCCACAAAATGGGTAAAAGGCAGACTGAGGATGTGTGACCAGTGAGAGGCCCCGACTTGGCCATACCCAGTGAGTCCTTAAAGTGCTCCAGAGCTGTTTCTGCCTTGTCTCCAAAGAGACCGTGCAATAAAAAGGCATGTCCATGAGAGAGGATTGGACATCCTCGAAAAGCCATATGCTCTCAGGCAGGCATGGCATCTGGCAGCCACCATCAATGAAATCGCTCTGCCCAGTGAGTCAGTTGCGTCAAGACCACACCGGATGGTGAACTTTGCTGCACCTCTCCCATCTGACACTAGTTGAGAGAGAATGGCCCGGGCCTCTTTCGGGACCTGTGGCAGCACTTGCAAAACCATTTTCCATATAATGTAGAAATAATGGCCCAGTAAGCATGTGGTGTTCACCAACCACAATGCAAGCCTGGTAAAAGAAAAATATTTCTTACCGACCTATCCAGCCTCCTGGATTCCCTGTCCAGGCAGGTGGAAGGAAACAAGCCTTGGGATGTAGAAGCCTGGACTACCAAGCTCTCTGGGGTAGGGAGGGTATTGAGGGAATGTGGGTTTCCCAGAGCAGGGCGGTGGCAGCAGGCAATTGTCCTATTCACTGGAGCCCCTGTGCTTGCTTTGGACCAGTTTCCCAGTAGGACATCCAGGGGGTCTTCATTGAATGGGAGTAAGGGTTCAGAGGATGGGACTCTCAGTTTCATTACCTCCGTCAAGATGTTAGGCTTGACTGCCACTGAAGAAAGCTGAAGGCCAAGGACTTCAGCTACTCTTCACACCACCATATCATAAGACACTCCCTCCTCCGTAGCCACTGTAGGGGGCAAAAACATGCCAGTATCTGGAGAAGTCTCTAGCCCGCTGGCCTCACTCAATTCCTCATACCAGTCCTTTCCCTCTTCTGGCTGGTCTTCTAAAGGGTCCAGCGACCCTCCCAATCGTCTCCCATTGTTAGCACTTCAGAATAAGGCTCAGGAAAAGACCAAGAACCGGTAGGCCCTATCGGCTTTATAATCAATATTGAGCAATGCCGTACCGGCTCCGGGTCACCGGGGATGAAAATGGTGCTGATGTCACTGGTGGGCACCACTCTGATCCTGCAGAGCCTTAAGGTACACCAGAGAGGTCAGGTCACCCAAAAATGAGGTGCATAAATTCATAACATTCTTTGAATTTGGCAGGGGTCGCTCCAGCTCCTCGAAAATTGGGGAGGTGTGGAGCCGACCCAGGTGCAGGTCCTGAAGAACGAGGGCTTGAACGCAGAGGCTCTGCCATCACATCGGCCGACAGACGGGGAGAAGTCTAAGCATGCTTTGACTTCTTGTGCTTCTTATGCCTCTTACTTGAATGTCCTGCAGATTTTGAATCAGGCGAAGAGGACTTGGGACTCCTGAAGCAGCGCCCAAAGTTTCCTCTTGATCTGGACCCTGGCCTAAAATTATTTGAGTTGGGTGAGGGTCCTTCCAGCTCCTCGAAAATTGGGGAGGTGCGAAGCTGACCCAGGCGGAGCTCCTGAAGAACAAGCCTTGAACGCCGAGGCTCCTCTGTCACATCAGCTGATGGACGAGGAGAAGTTTAAGCATGCTTCGACTTCTTGTGCTTCTTATGCCTCTTACCTGAATGTCCTGCAGATTTTGACTCAGATGAAGAGGATTTGGGACTCCTGGAGCAGCACCCGAACTTTCCTCTTGATCGGGACCATAACCTCTGAGGCTGGAAATGATGGGGGTCAAGGGAGCGGCACTGGCCCTGCTTTCCTCCTTTCTGAATGGGAGGAGACTTACAGTGACGTTAGAAAGGTATCAATTGGAGCCATATGTCCTCCCATGTGGAGTTCCTCAGGGATCATCTCTGAGCCCATCCCTTTTTAATGTGTATGTCCCGGAACTTGCCCCTTTTATTCAGGAATTTGGTTTTAGTTTGACATCTTATGCTGACAATACCCAGATTTTAGTTGCAGCATACAAACATCAAGCATCTCCTGCCCTACAGTTTCAGAACTGTATGAGAGAAAGAAACAGATGGATGGGAACTCATTGTCCTAAACTCAACTCCGAGAAAACCGAGGTCATTATCTATGGTAACGTGCAACCCAGTTGAGACAATCTCTGGTGGCCAGCGGAGATGGGCGAACCACCAAAACCAGCGCAAAAGGCAACAAATCTGGGAGTGTGGATTGATAACAAACTAGCACTCTCATACCAGACAAATGCCATTATCTCTGCTCCCACTTTCTAATAAAGAAATTAAAGAAGATCCTACCATACATTCCTATGGCCTCTAGAAAGACAGTGGTAACAACACTAATCCAGTCAAAACTGAATTATTGCAATGGGCTCTACCTGAGCATACAGAAGCAATATCTAAAAACGCTTCAGACAGTTCAAAACATAGCTGCTTGGCTGTTGGCAAATATCCCTAAGTATGGATCAGTAACTAAGAAGATCCGCAGACTTCACTGGCTCCCGGTGGCACAACAAATTACATTTAAGTCTCTATGCCTAGCATACAAAGCACAGAGCAACACAGGAATTTCTTTTCTCAGAAATCTCTTTGTCTGGTATGAACCATCCAGACACTTATGCTCTACAGGCGCTAGACTCATGAAAGTGCAGAGAATTCGGTCCGCAGGTGGGGGCGGCTGAATTTTCTCCTATGGCACCGCAAAACCCTGCCAATTGAGCTCACAAGTGCAAGCTCCCGCACCATCTTCAGGAAAGGGTTAAAAACCGCTATTCCAGAATTAGACACCTAGCTGGGCTTACTGCGTTCATATCGTCAAGACATCTCCGGGTATTTGCATGCTCAATAAATCTCATTAACATAACATAACATAACTTGAAGTTGACTGCCAGGCCACAAGAAGTATTAGGGACTGGTCTCTCAAAGCCTTTTGAGCCATGGGCCAGGAATCACAGCACAACTGCGAGTTGTGTTCACACTCCAGACACCAGAGACAAACCAAATGCAGGTCCATCACAGACATGGCTTGGTGACAGGGGCCGCACGGCTACCTGAAATCCTCCTCAACATGATAAACTTCCCACCAAAAAAGAGTTTGACAAAATGTAGAAAAACCCTGTCAAAAAGTGACAGAGGTAGCTCTTTTCATGGATCAGCTCTTGACTAGCGCAGAAAGAAGACAACTGGGGCCGTATTACATAATGTGCCCAGGGGGCGCAACGGGCGTTTGCGTCCTCTTTGTGCGTCCCCGGGGCACTTTGGTATTATAGAAGGGGCCGCAGACGCTTGGGTGTCCCCCTTCTATAATACACCTGCTGCACTTAAACCACCAGCGATATCACCAGAGGATGTTTCCTCATTTGCATAGAGTGTGCCCTATGCAAATGAGGGAATTCCTTTGACTCTGTGCCCGTGTCATATTACAGACGTGGGCGCAGAGTCAAAGAAGCCCGCAAGAGACGAACTGACAGTGCGCCATTTAAATGGTGATGCACTGTCAGTGCGCCCCCTGAAAGCAGCCCTCTTCTGGGGGTAAAGGGGGTCCCATGGACCCACGGACATACCCTTGCAGGCGGGTACAGTCACTGACTGCACCCGCCTGCAAGGGGATCTCTAAGCCCCTTTAAAAGAGCAGGCAGGTGCCTCCTGCAATGTGAAAACACCTAGCAGCCGCTCCATGTTTTCACATGAATGCGTTGCCCCAGGGCACGCAAGTTTGCGGCTGCCCCCAGGGCAGTACATTCACCATAATGGGGCACATTGGCATTGTTTGCGCCCAGCATACCTTTTCAAAGATGCGCTGAGTGCAAACAATGCCAATACATATTAGGGCCCCTGAAGTCACCGCACAGAGGTGGTGCCTATATAGCTGACGGGAATGCATTTTATTTCTAGAGGCATTGTGTCCCTTATGTGAGACAGAATGAGCCTTGCCACCATTTAATTGTGGAATTCGCTGTGCATTTTGAGCACTGGTTTTCACTGGTAGTATGCCACAAAAGCGCGATAAAACACAGCATGCACAAACAAATATTCAAAAAGAATGACAAATTATGTACCAAATGCAAATATCTCTGTACAAAACGTATGACTTGCACCTAAGCCCACCATAAAGCATTTTCCAACAAATATAGTAGGACAACCTGTGGATGAGTAAACCCACCCAGTCCTACAAAATGATTGGCTAGATTTTTTGAACAGGCTGATATTCTGAAGAGAGATGGAAAATATTTTGAAAATACATTTTCAACCTGTGTTTTGAAGTCTATATTTTTAAAAGGGACTTTTGCACATGAACTGTTGTTGTTATAATTCACTAACATCATCACTCTTTGAGCTTACTTGTTGTTAATACCTGCCTGTCTATGCGCAATTTCAGGTGTGGGTAATTGTACCAAGTTTGCTTGCGGCTTCAGTGCGTTCATCTATTGCAAACACATTTGTGTTTAAGTTGTTTGCCTCCTTTGAGGTTTACTCCTCCTCCGATGTATTCAGGAGTTGGTCTCACAGATGTGATTTCATTTGTACATAATAATAAATCTTTGTGATGATTGCTCAATGTTTTATTTGCTTCATGAAATACATTTCCAATATACCTGGGAGTCACGGAAACGTGGCTAGAGGATTCCTCTCTGCCGGACTTAGTAGCCTCCATACCGGCTAATTTTTCGGCTATTTGCCTTAACAGTGCAGGTACTAAGAGAGGGGGCGGTGTCGCACTTTTATACAGCACCCGCCTGAGAGGCGAAAGAATTTATGCTGAAAGTCTTGGGGCGCTGAGGTGCTGGGCGTCAAGCTTGGGATGGGGATGGACTGTCTGACTATCCTCTTAGTTTATTGTCCCCCTTGGGCGTCGCCGGATTTCCCGGACTTGTTCCTGGAGTTGGCTCAGGATGTCCGCTCACGTTACAACAAGGTGATAATTATGGGTGACTTTAATTTTCACTGGGAAAAGTCCCCGAAAGAAGGCCAAGCTCATCAGATAGATGAGGCACTCACGTCTTTTGGGTTTGCTCAAAGAGTGATGGGCCCTACACACAATAAGGGTCATACCCTAGATCGTTTCTGGACAACAACCCCAGAGCATGGCCCGATAGCTGCACAGCCTTGTGCATGGTCAGATCACTACTTCGTGAAGGGTACGCTCTCGGTTGATGAACAGAAGGGGAAGTCCGGAGCGGGGTGGAAGGTAGTGAGGAAATGGAAAAAATTAAATGGAAATAGAATGGTAGCTCATCTCCTAACCCATCTCCCACTTAATACGACAGAACACAATCCAGAAGTTATCTGTAATGATCTAACAGATAAAATAAAAAAGGCAGTAGACCTCGTGGCACCAGCACGAAGGATGAAGATTGTAGACAGGGGATTTGGGGCCCCTTGGTATAACAAATCCCTTAGGGAAAAAAAGAGGGCTTTACGTAAATCTGAGAGAGCATGGCGGAAGGACTACAATCTGAACGCTCGAAGCCTCTACGCACAGGAGCTCGCTCTCTACAAACAGGCCATTCTGCTTAGGAAAGCTGAGTTCTATGAGGACAGGATTGCTAAAGCCAGGGACCCACAAAAATACATTTTTAAGGACCTTACGGAACTCAGAAAAAATAAGGAGCAGAGTCCTGAGTTTACGCAGGAAGACTGCCAGAAATTCCAGGACTTCTTTTCCAATAAGATCAAAGGTCTCCTATCAGAAATTGCCCTTCCTCCTATTATTGACTGCCCTCTACAGATTACCCCTGCTACACTGCCGGTGAATAACCCCTTAGTCACCCTGCCCTTGATTACGAAGGGCAGGTTGACAAATCTCGTGGGACGGGTTAAATCGGGTTCCCAGGCGGACCCCTGTCCCCCGGGGGGTTTTCAAGTTAGCTATGCCAGGCATTGAGGAAGATGTTCTAACTCTCCTTAATAAATCGTTACAAACAGGGCAAGTTCCATCAGGCACGGCTGATCCCCTGTTGAAGAAAACAGGGGCGGGCACCAAGAATCTAAAGAACTTTAGGCCTATCTCCCAACTACCATTCTTGGCCAAAGTTTTGGAGCAGCATGTCCTCACCTATCTCTCCAATCACTTGGAGGACAATGCCTTACTCGAACAGAACCAGGCAGGATTTTGTGCGCATCACAGCACGGAGCTAGTGATGCTGTCCGTCTTGAATGAGTTAAGGCGTAGAGCAGACAAGAAAATGCCCGGTGCCCTGGTGCTATTAGACCTCTCTGTGGCATTTGACACAGTTTGTCACAGTCAATTGTTGTCACGGTTGAGGGATCTAGGCATCCAGGGCACAGCACATATCTGGCTCTCCTCCTTTCTCCAAGGGAGAACTCAGAGAGTTCAGATGGCAGACTTAGTCGCAACCACAGCGCCAATTACTTGTGGTGTGCCGCAGGGCTCTGCCCTCTCCCCTCTTCTATTTAATGTTTATTTACAGCCCCTGATTTCGGCCCTCAATCAGATGGACTGTCAAATTTACAACTACGCTGACGATACCCAGATCGTCATCCAAATGGAGGATTGTCCAGGCGCACATGCAAGACTGCAAAATATCCTAAAATTTACAGCTAACTGGATGTCTGCGAATTCCCTGAAAATTAACCCAGACAAGACCGAGGTGTTGCCAATCACCATCTTCGGCAATCCCTGGAATGATCTGTTCTGGCCAACGGAACTAGGGGCGCCCCCAGAACCTGCAGCTGCAGTAAAAAGCCTGGGCATACATCTGGATGGCAATTTGACAATGCAGAAGCAAGTTTCAGTGGTGGTGGGCACTTGTGTGGGCCTTCTTTGACAACTAAGGAAAATCTCCTAGCTTTTGTCTTTTGTTACCCTGAGGCACGCGTTATCTGCTGTGATCTTAGCCAGGATGCACTATGGCAATTCGCTATATGCAGGGCTCCCTCAAAAACATCTGAATAGAGTGCAAATCGTCATGAATGACGCTGCAAGATTGATTTTTAAAAAACCAAGGAGAACGCATGCCTCCCCTCTTCTGCGCGAACTCCATTGGCTGCCGGTCAAACAGAGGGTAATGTTCAAAGGGCTTTGCATTACACATAAAGTTCTGTATGGTAAGGCGCCAAGCTACATGAAAGCTCGCTTGGCCCCATACAGGCCTGGTAGGGTGCTGCGTTCCTCAGAAGCCACTCTTTTAACTCAACCGCGCTTCAGACTGTCCACCCTGGGTGGTCGTGCTTTTTCTTACATTGTTCCAGCTGTCTGGAATAGCCTACCAATCGAACTGCGCAAAGAATCTAATTTGCTGCCTTTTCGAAAAAAATTAAAACAGTGCTTTTCCAGCAAGCATGGGGTGTGTTATAATCTGATGATTGGCTGTATGAATTCTGGTGTGTACCTGACCAAGCGCTTAGAGACCCCGGGGTGATAATGCGCTATATAAGTCGAATAAAAAGAAAAAGAAAGAAATATACCTCTAGTTCTACCAAGTCTCAAGTTTAAAGATGCAGGCTTAGAAGAAACCGTAATGACTAACAATACACTGACTCAAGCACACATAATTACAATTTACATTTGTTTACATCCTTGTTTTTGCTAATTGCAGCTTTTCAGAATTCACAAATACCAGTCACACTTATAAGAAATCATTTCATTATTATTCATGTCTGCAACTGGGTAGAATTCTCAGACACGTGATTTATGACTGCCTCCCCAACCTTTTATGTTCCTAAATTTTCATATAGTACCAACTTGTAGGTAGAGTTGGGCGAGCCAACAAATTAACAGGGAGCCAAGTCAGAGCCGAGCAAAGGGTCTCGCTTGGGAGCTATTAGCCTGAGCATGAGCTGAGCCTTGAAAATATTTTGCTTGAAAATCAAATATCGGATATCATGTAAAAATATGACAAAGTTGCTTCTAAATTCAAAAAAGTGTATTCCTTTAACATGCAGAAGAGTTTTACCCTGATACATCATATTATATATTTGAATTGAAAGGCGTTTATTAAAGTGAAAGATTGTAAATATACATTTAGAAACAATCATTCCACCGCTATGACGACATTTGGGAAGAAAGAAGTAAGTCAGTTGTTATGTGTACCCTGCATGTGACCTAGACTCCTATTATAGGTTGAGCAACATTGTAGAATATTAAATCAAATACAGGAGGTTTTTGTACAGCAAACATCCAGAACTTATTTATTTGACGATGCTCTCAGAAAAAGGAGACTCTATGAAGTAAAAATAAGGATCACACTATTTGGTCCGGGAGCCGTGGCGGCTCATCTGCTAGGGCGGAGGAGCGTTGTCCCACTGCTTCTAAGCAGTGCAAAGTGGAAACATAAAATGATAATAACTTTGAGGTATTATCATTTTATGCTTGTGCTGCTTTGTGGGCGGGCAGGTGCTATGGGGCTGCTCTGCTCTCAGAGCAGGGCAGGGGAGGAGTGGTTTGCCCACTCCTAAGTCGGCATGACTGTTTGGCCAGCCCTTTCAGGCCGCCCAAAACAGTCATGCCCACTTTCCCTGTCCTCCATGCAGGCTGAATTACAACCTGCATGGAGCACATACCTGGCTGAGCGTTGAACCAGATTGCCCAGACTAATCACAGCACTGCATTGCAGCGTTGTGATTGGTCAGGGGAGCCTGGGTGCTTACTGTCGGATTGTATGATGTAGTCTAGTGGTTGGGGTGGAGTTAAGAGGGAGGAGCAGGAACGGGAGGAGCCAGTGACAGGAACCACGACAGTTAGAGTAGGGACAGGGGACAGGCTGGCTACAACACAATAAAGCTCCAGTAAAACCATAAGCAGTGTCTGTATTTATTTGTAGCACGATGCTACAACTGGCGACGAGGGTGGGATGGGCATAAACACAGCCCACAGAACTTCACGAATGTGCCCTGTCCCGTGCAGCACCGAAGAAAACGAGATGCTGCTGTGTGGAGCTGCCGCCTGACGAAAGAGGCCAGCAGCAGGTGACCCTGTCCTTCCAGAGGCCCCAAGGGAGGAACGAGGGAGCCGCAGCAACGAGCGTTGGACCGCTCAAAAAGTCGGAACAGTTCGCGCCGAAACGCAGTATCCCTGGATGCGTGCACCCCAGCACATACAGAAAGAGCAGAGGTCGGGAGCCCACCCCGACTCTGCCTAGCACCCTAGAAGCAGAGGACCAGTGCCTGAGTGAAGGGCAGCGCCCCGAGAAGGTCTGGCAGCGAGCGCAGTCGAGCGCGGTGGACCTGGAGCCTCGGTGGCTCCCGACGCTAGAAATCTCACGCCCGATGCGTGAGTCTTGGCTTGCTGTCGCCGCGTGGACTCGGCCCCTAGTGCAGCGAAGCGGGAGCCCACCCCAACCTCACCTGTGGATAAGTGTGGAGACCTGGAGAAGTGCTGATGTCCCTGGGACCGGCGGCCGGTGAGTCCTGATTGAGTCAGCCCGGGTCTGAATGAGCAAAGTGAAAGTCTCGTGCAAGCTGGGATTTCAGGGACGGCGGACATATTGGAGTCAGGCAAGTCAATGGGACATCCCTGTGAAAATCGGGAGCGGCCATCTTTAAGTCAGGCAAGCAGTGTTTGGAAATAAGCATTGACAAAGGACAAACAAACAAGCACTGGCGAAGACCAAACAAGCATTGGCGAAGGCAAGAGACATACAAACAAGCATTGGCGAAGACCAAACAAGCATTGGCGAAGACCAAACAAGCATTGGCGAAGGCAAGAGACAAACAAACAAGCACTGGCAAAGACCAAACAAGCATTGGCGAAGGCAAGAGACATACAAACAAGCATTGGCGAAGACCAAACAAGCATTTCCGAAGACCAAACAAGCATTGGCGAAGACCAAACAAGCATTGGCGAAGGCAAGGGACAAGCAATCAAGCATTGGTGAAGTAGTGTGGTTCACTGGTTAGAGGCGGCAGACCCGAGAGCAGAGGACGGCCCGGGACCAGGGTTCGATTCCCGGCGCGGCAGGTTTCTGGACCAGGGTCAGCGGACTCGATAATTCTCTCGCCTCGGTGCCGACTCTGATCAGCGATCACACTCGGCAACTCTGGGCATTAGCTTGCCTCATCTTCACTAACGGCCCCACCAGACCGCTGGGGATGCCTGGTCTCACCCCGGAGATACCCATTAAGGGACCATCTCTCAGGGAAGCCAGGAAGGGTTTCGCAGCGGTCGAAGCGCCTTGGGACCCTCCGGGTAAGTAGTGCGCTATATAAATGCCTATACATTTACATTTACATTTGGTAAATGCAGAAGAAGCAGTGGTAGGGGCAACCTCCAGCTTGATGAAACAAACATTGGAAACTGGAAACAAACACTAGCCAATGCAAGAAATATAAAAGAAAACAAGCACCAATACAAGTGACCAGAAGGGGAATGAACAAAAGCGACTGTTAGCAACGAGCACTGGCAAAGACAATAAGAAAATACGAGCATGAGCCAATGCAAATGTGAACTAACAAACAAGCATTAGCCAACCAAAAGTGAATAGAACGGGTAAACAAGCGCAAGTGAACACAAGGGTCAAGGGTCAACACAGACAAGCACATGCAAATGCAAGCAGGCGAAAGAAGCAGATGTATAAGCCTAAGCGAGTGCCCGAGATTAACAAAGATAACGTCGATTACGACCAGAGGAGGACCGAACTGCAGAAGACAGTTCCAAATCAGCGAAGAACGCATCAAATGTAATCAATGAATGCGAATGAGCAACGTGACGTGAAAGGAGCCAAGGGTCAACGAACATAGCGGACACTGGCAAGTACAAGAAACGCGCTGAAAACAAACTCAAGTCTGCACAAACTGTGAATGCGACAAACACAAGCAGTGAGGAAGCCTTCTCTCATCAGCAAAGGGAGTGGAGGACCTGTGCTAGTCCAGAAGAGATGCATGAAGGAATAAGACACCAAATGTGTCAGGCGTCATCGTGAAAGAGCCCTCAATCACCTGCAGCTAACATACGACTCTAAAGAAAGGAAGCCATGAGTCACGCACAGGTTGCTGAGTGGTAGCCCGCCTGAACTCCAGAAATCCAAGTTCACTCAATTTCGAAATCATGAAATTCAAGCCTCGCTCATTGAAGCCTACCGAGACAGTCGCGCTAAGGGCGGACAGAACACAGTAGTCACTCTGGAGTGGCGAACCTTCCCAACATCGAAGGAGACGACTAGACACAGAATCTCAGGCGAAGAAGGTCAGCAAATAAGACTGGAGGCAAAGTGAACAATCCTGCGACGGTAGTAGACGAAACCTTTCCTCCATCATGGCGGGGGTAAATGCAACCCACCGGTCCAATCTCTGCATTGAAGTACCACCCCCAGTGCAACAGACTGACAGTCAGAGTTTGGGTCTCAAATGGAACCGGTGGCTGGAATCACTGGACGATTTTCTTGAGGCAATTGGTGAGCGAAGAGACAGAAAATGTCTGATGCTACTCCTTCAACTGGCCGGTCATGAGGGCCGACGCTTAATCAGAACATTTCCCAAAAGAGACACAGAGAGCTATGAAAGACTCCAAGTGAAGTTACGTGCCCATTTCCATGCACAGGTGGAAGTGGATCATGCTCGCATCGCTTTCAATACAGCACGGCAGGAACCAGGAGAACCATTGCCGAAATTCATCACCCGGTTGCTAAGTCTGGTACCCTGCTGCTATTTCAATACATTTACAAATGAAGAAGCAGTTCGGCTCCGGATAATCGAAGGCTGTTCAAGCGCAGACACAAAGCGCAAGACTCTTCAGGAACAGTGGTCGCTAAAGAGAATCATCAGAGGGGCCGAGGTTGGAGTGCGGATAAAAGCAAAAGACTTGTCGAAAGACGTGCACTCGAATGCAAGACACAAGGATGTCTGGAGAGAGACATCCCTCATGTCTGGGGGCAAGGCCCAGGAAACAAACAAAACTGAAAAGAAGGCGGGTGAATCAGAGCCAAGACGAAACAAGAGACACAGCGTCATGGAACACCCCAATTCACCATCACAACAGACCAGGATGAATCAGGATTGCGAAAGCGACACTGATACAACCTCACGGAGTTATTCAACCTCAAGGAGTCAGTCAACAGATGACGATACTGATACAACCTCACGGAGTTACTCAACCTCAAGGAGTCAGTCAACCGATGATGAAAATGGTTATGAAGCAGATGAAGTGTCAAGCGGGTCAGATCACACCCATGGACAAGATGGCAGATTGCTCAACAAGAGGGCAAGCAAGACAAACTACAGAAGACAGGACCAGTCCCGTCAATGCCGGAATTCGGCACACGAACATCCCCGGGCATCCTCCCGCTATGCACCAAAGTCTATAGATGAGTCCGAGGAAGCATCAATCAGCGAGACATATCACCCCAATGGCACGGACGTCAGCACGCCTAACGAACGAGAAGAAGAAACCAACCACATGAGGAGTGGTAAGTCACTCAGACACCGAAAAGGGAGGGGCACGTGCACTCAAGACAGTTGTGTCAATGAGAAAACGGAGAAGGGACAAGTGATGTCCCGTGAAAAGGGTAAAGACCAAATGCTCCGAGATCAAACTAAAGAAGTAAATGTGTGGTTAGCAAACAATCTCTCAATCGCAACAACACAAAAGACACATAAAGAGACATACCCAAAGGAATGCTCCGTCGATAGCTCCGACTCCAGGAGCATGTCATCCCAGACCACCGACTCAATAAACTTATCAGTCACGATACCCTCAAAGGAACGTTCTCAAAAGGAATCGGCGAACGACTCCTCCGAGTCGGAAAATATGTCTGTCCGATCATTCAGGTCAACAAAATCATGGTCCCGACCACGTCCATGGCATCAATCACCCGAACGCACAACAGAACCTAAGGACAACATGTCACATCAGTCATCGCCATTTCAAGACATGAGTAATATGCCGTCACCCCTGATGGGGTCAGCGAGGCTGACTAAAAGAACTGACGGAAGGAAAACAAAGAGATGGGACAATATCTACCAAGTGGAAAAGGATTATCCTGTCACCCCGGGGGGAGGACCAAAAGTGGTGACAGAGATAGACTGTCACCGAATGAGAGAGAAACAGGTACATGACCGGATGGTCAGGGGTTTCGCCAGTCTCAAACACGAGTGGGAGAGGGAGAGACAAACAGAGGCAGCAAACGAGTCCAAGAATCAAGACAGGACACCCATTTCAGATAGTACATTAACGGCTGGCATGCCTGACGGTGAACAGAAGAACAGTGCTGCTCCCAACCTGACAAGACAAAGAGAAATAACCTTACAGGTGGGAGCTCGGAAGAAGACCGGAACATTGTCCACTCCCAAAGGAGATCAACCGTCAACAGAACAAGAGTCACCAAGGAAAGCAGACTGCCACTGCCGAGCTAAGCCAGTAGCAGTCACACAACATGAAAGAACCATGATAACTGCGGAACCGGATAATAAGCAGCCCACACACAATGGGTTGCATTCTCAAAAGTGCACTCCCGTAGTCAAGGATGTCTTGGTTAAGACACCGGAAAGATTGATCAATGTCAGGACCACCACGGATTCGACACTACTGATGCTTGAAGAACAAGCTGTCCGCCAACCCGTGTGGTGGATTGAAGAATTGCGAACACTGTGGAAATTAAGTTCATTTTGTTAAGAAGGGGGGAGATGTCGGATTGTATGATGTAGTCTAGTGGTTGGGGTGGAGTTAAGATGGAGGAGCAGGAACGGGAGGAGCCAGTGACAGGAACCACGACAGTTAGAGTAGGGACAGGGGACAGGCTGGATGCAACACAATAAAGCTCCAGTAAAACCATAAGCAGTGTCTGTATTTATTTGTAGCACGATGCTACACTTACCAATCACAACGCTCCATTGAAGTGTTGTAATTGGTCCGTGGGGCCTGGTTGTGCTTCCTGTTCCGCAAGTTCGATAAAGAGAGCAGGTGCAGAGACGCGGGACCCGTCGGCAAGGCAAGTTTTTTTTTTTATATTGCGCACCCTCCCTGCTAACCACCCCGTGCCTGCCCTGCCACTCCTGAGCCATGCCGACCACTACTGTCCGGAGGCCGGGATTATCTCAAGTTTTCTGATTTCATATTGTGCAGTTCAGCCACTTGATAGGTATTATCTCTTAGTCACTCATTTTTTTGATCAAAGGTCACTTGTTTGTCTCAGGAAATCTCAGCTCATTCTGGTCTCGAGGGTGGAAGAGGACCTTGAGCTGAGCTGAACTTCAGGCAGGTACCTGGCTCGAGCTTTCAGTGGCTCATCCACATCTACTTTTAGGCCAGAAATATTGTACTTCAAGAGCTTGTTTTGTTACCATGTTTCTGAACCAGAAATAAACTATTTTACAATCAAGCAGCCCATATTATACAGGGCATGCATGCAAAATCTGCATCGCATGTTGTAGTTCAGTAGAATAACCGCTCCACTTGTACCCGATACACTACGCTGAAAAATATGGCCTCATTTAAGTGTAAAAAATAGAAGTCTACAATGTTACCTCTGCCTTCAATTGTACAACTTTTTGTTTGTTTCCCTATTGTGCTTTTATTTGCTTGACCACTCCTGACCACTCCTTTGCAACCTTCCTTTTACAGTTGTGACTTGCAATCAGGCCTGCACGAATCTTTTTTTTATAGTTTTCTGATAATAGAAAATTGGCTCTAAAATTCACTGAATTGTCAGATTGTGAAATAGAATAATGTTCATTTGGATTTAGCTTTCAGAATCGTGATACGCTTCTTTAATAGATAATCAATTGGCTTCTCTTACAATAAGATTCATTTTTTGGTGAGTAGTGATAACTTAATGTGAAACGGCAACGTCAAGAATGTGTGCCTGGTTTCTGCTTTTAAGTGCTTTATTTGATACTTTCGTGCGTTTTTCAAGACAATAGTGATTTACCAAATAGTTTACAATCAGTTAACAAAAAGTGTCCGTCCCTGGAGCGAAAGATGGATACAGAGAGGAGGAAGAGGTTCCCGTGCACACCGTCCAGGGACAAAAGCGTGATATTGTAGTCTGCTGGTGTACCCGAGGAGCCGATGCTGGCCTGGCTTCCTAGCAACGCTTCTGCCAGGGTGAGGCACCCTACGCAATTCAAACGCATTTGCACGAACTGCGCATTTTGTTCCAATATGTTCCTGGTTTTGGTGAATTGAGGAAGAACAAAGACAAAAGGCATGCATTGCCTAGCAGCATGAGCTGGCTTGCTTTTGTCCAGCTTCTCGGTAAATCCCAGATGTCAAATATTGATGAACAACTCAGCTGTAAGGTTGTTTGATCTGCATCTCGGGCTGTTGGTTTTGGCTCAGTCAGTCACACCAAAGAGGAGAATTCTCTTCCTCGACCTCTTTCCTGGACAAGTAAGGTGCGCTGTTGATAGATGTGGCCTGTTCCTTTTCATGCCCAGGACTGACTCACATGAATTCAAAGGTGTATTTATAGTTTGCACACCTGTTCATAAATTCACACACCGAAAAAAGTGGGTTTACGCCTGAAAAGGTTTTAAGTTGTTACAAAGTTTGCCATTTTTGCTCTGAGCAAACAGTTTGTATGGGTCCTTCGTTCCCCCATTCTCCTTAAAGTGGATGTGGGAGAAGAGCATTTACCTGTAGGGTCACAGGAGGATTTAAAGGTATAGCGAGAGTAGATCTGTTCACCTGTGTGACTGAACTATGTTGTCCGCCACACTGATGGTGAAAATTATTTTCAGTCCATGCTGTGCAGGAACTGTTTTGAGCGTTTTCACTGCGGTTCCCCATTTTAAGGACACCGCTGTAGGAAAGTTAAAAACCAAGCCTGCCAGACAGGAGGAAGCTCCTAATCTGGCGGGCAGTCTGACCACAGCTTTGGCGGTGCAGTAGCAGGGCAGATCCGGTGCTGCACAAGAAAGGACTCTCATTGTCGAATTTCAGAGGGCCAGGCTGCAGGACAACACCCCTTTCTCTGATGTTAAGCAGCTGAGCTAATATGATCCGCAGCTGCGCCCCTGGATGCTGTGGGAGGACCGGAGACCGAAGAGCGCACTACTGAGAGTAGACCTTAGAAAGGCTCTTGAGTTTGAGGATATCCATAATGAGAGCATCAACAAATAGCACCACAACGTGTCACCCCATCGATTCAGGCACTTTTGCAGTATGGATGTTATTGCTGCACATGAATCCCTGGGAATCTTATATTCTTACAAGATGAATAGCTGCACACAACCTAGGTTAAGTATTAAGGGCTCGATGTAGGTAAAATTGATTTACCGATTTTTAATTACCGAATTTTACCGATTCGGTAATTGAAAATCGGTAAATCAATGTGGTGGACATGTAGGTATTTCCAGATGTGGAAATACCGAATCTGTAACATTCGGTATTTACCGATTCTGTAAATACAGTATCGGTATTTCCCATTGATTCCTATGGGCTTCAAAGCCCATAGGAATCAATGGGAAATACCGATTCTGCATTTACAGAATCGGTAAATACCGAATTTTGCAAGGGTGCAGGGGGTGTCACTTTGACACCCTCTGGCACCCCACAAATAGGCATGTGCGCCATGTGGCACACAGACATGCCCTAAGGGCATGTCTGTCTGTCACATGGCTAGGTGTGCATGCACACATGTGCATGCACACCTGAAATCGGTATTTTACCACACAATAGGATTGTATGGTAAAATACCGATTTTGCAGGGCCTTTGGGACTCAGAAGAGTCCCACCTACATCTGAGATTTACCGAATCGGTAAAAATACCGATTTTGTATTTTACAGAATCGGTAACTTTACCGAATCGGTAAAGTTACCGATTCTGTAAAATTGTGCCCCTACATGCCAAATCATGTATACCGGTCGGTAACGGCCGAAAATACTGATTTTCGGCCGTTACCGACTGACCTACATCTGGCCCTAAGTGCTTATGTTGGTATAGTATTTTGATATAGGTTTTTTTGAGGTGCTCCCGGGGTGACGTATCCACCCTCAAGGTACGTCTAGTATCAATGTTTGTAGTAGTGCTTCCAATATGTATCAGCATTCAACAGTTGTATATCTTCCTTTATGTTCTCAATGTAAGTTGAGTGCCCTTGCACTTTCTGCTCCTGCACATTCTCTTCCAAGATTTCCTTGTCGCGATTTCTTCAATTTACTGACATTATTAAAAAAATCTGCCTTCCATATCTAATCATCTATATCCTAATGCATTATCTGAAAGTATGTTAACCAGCTTTGGTTACTGTAAATGACTTCATGTAGCCTGACCACAGGCATATCTGACAGCCTTGTGGAAAATTCAGAACTCGTCTTTCTAAGTAACATGGGGACTGAAGAATTTGATTATGTGTCTCAGCTAAGGATCAATGTGCATTGACTTCCTATCATGCAGGAGATTATTTTCAAAACTCTGTGCTTGATGTTCAATGAAATCAATACGATTGAAAGATATAATTTAGCCATTAGATTCCAGTATTATCTACAACAAACAGATCTCCGCTCTGCTTCTAAACCAATTTTTGTAGTTTCGAGCTAGGGGAGGAGGTGGAGGTTTGTCATATTTAGGACGGCAGCTCTCGTAAAATGTCCCCTTCGGGAGTAAATTAACCGGTACGTCTAGGCCCACTCCGAGGCAGGTGCTTATCTCACAGCAGGTAGACACACTTGAGGGGTAGCATTGTAATGCTGCATTCAGGTGCCTGCACCTTCTGCAACCCACCCAACCATTCCTTCAGGGAGGAAACGGAATTTGAGAAAATTTGGGATTTGCGCCTTTGGGGCCTCATTCACCTTTCTGCTGTTGGATCACTTCCGGGGAAAGGTCAGGAGATTTACCCT
This sequence comes from Lissotriton vulgaris, assembly GCF_964263255.1. Taxonomy (NCBI): domain Eukaryota; kingdom Metazoa; phylum Chordata; class Amphibia; order Caudata; family Salamandridae; genus Lissotriton; species Lissotriton vulgaris. The sequence continues at coordinate 934,390,791 of NC_141698.1, read as the reverse complement.
CCATTGGGGGCCTCAGCCCGACCTCTTTTGCAGAGGCATCCCTCGGACTTGACTATCAGCACATCTCTGTCCTACAGTTCTTCTGCTTTTTCCAGGTCAAACCTTTGCACATCTACCTTAGGGAAACATCGATATTACAGCTTCATTCATTTGTTCTAGTAGATTCTGTAACTACAGTATCTTCCAAAACACTGAGCAGGTATGAAATGATTCCTCTCGCATCATCACACAAAGAGTTTTCATTCGAAATACTAACCAGTAATATTCATTTCAGTAATATTCATTTGGAAGTATATCTTTTTCGTGTGCTCCCTTCACTATATTTTTATATTTGTTCTCTTCCTTGTGAGAGATTGACTGTAAGTTATTGTTTTGTGATTTAAAAGAGTCTTTATCATCCTGCTAATCTGACATGTTCGATAACTTAAAGACCTGCCTACGTGGGCGCGCAAACTACCATCCCCCGACCGTTAGGGGAATGGTGGCGGCAGGAGAAATCCCTTCCACAACGCTCTCCTATGGAGCTGTAAAGCGCTTGGATGCTGGCTACTTGATGGTGCAGACTACCTTTCTCAGAATTCTTCACCATGCTTGGAGGAGGACGGAGGCAGTATGCGTCTCATGACGCCTTCCTCTGGTGCCCAAAACCGCTTGGACTTTTATCAGGACGTGGGACTGTACCTATTTGGAATGCAATCTACCTTTCCCAGAACATTTCAACAAGCAAGTATGAGGGTGGAGGCAGGTGACATCCTTCCCACAATGCTTTTTAGGAGTATAAACTAACTTTTCAAAAAAAGGCTTAACCACGCTAAGAGAAGGACGAAGGTAGGAGTAACCCCTACCATGATTACTTCCTGTGGTGCAATTAAACGCTCGGACTTCTCTAACGGTGCTGGACACCGGCTACTTAGGAGTGGAAACTAATTTTTCCAGAAGGCTTCACCATGCTAGGTGAAGCATGAAGACAGAAAGAACAGCTCACATGATGCTTACAGGTGACACTATGAAGTGCTTGAACTCCTCCTGTGGCCCGGGACGTGTCTGACTAATGCCTGTGCGAAAACTCGGAAGGGGAGGCCCATGTCTCATTAGTGGCTGGACTAGACTGTGCCAGGCTCCCGCTCTGAGATTGTGGTATTTTTATTTGACTTTGTACCACTTCAATTGATAGCTTGTTGACCAATACATCCTCATTATTGCTAAGCCCAAAGCGGTTACATCACCATCTCCTGAGTGTACCTAAAACAAGCACCTCATAACTTCCTCCATTGATAAGCTTTTTGTGAAGGTAGCATATGTGCTTTGAAGGGGACAGAATAATTGAATCTACCTTGAAAGCACCCTGCACCTTGAAGGAGTGTGTCTCTTCAATGCACAGGGTCAATGAGACTTGATCCGGACAAACAAGGTTGTCCCATCTTGACAGACATTTTAATGCAGCTACTTTTACCGACTTACGCCACCATCTACAAGACGCAACCTCTATACCTTTTCAGTCATTGAGCTCTTCTCCAATTGCCCAATTCCAGAATCCTAAGGAGTCAAGATCAAAACAAGAGCTTATGAATGATTTGTTTACTCCTATGTTAGCCTCATGCATTTCAAGCTTAATATGCCCTCTGTTTGACAAGTTACATGCAAATGTTGCTCGAATATGAATTGACCTTGACAAACTAAGACAAGAGGCGTTTGGTAAAACAGGAATAGTTGGTTTAATTAAATACTTCGTCCATGAGTACAACCCACAGAAATGGGTCTGAGGACTGTATCAAAATTCTAATGATTTGAGCTCCATTATATACATTTCTTGGAGCATCATAAAAAATTCTTAGCTCTTTTTTAGGAAGAGGAATGTGGGCCTAGTCATGGAGTCATAAAATACTCCCATCGGATAAAAATATGTAGACACAATGAGGGCCAGTGTGTTAAGTGTCCAGATGTCTGGCATGGGGAGCAAGTGATCACTATGTGTGCTGTGTCCCTATTGACAGAGTGTTCCTAACTTCCTGTGGCATCTAACTTTATGGTGTCTTTGGAAAAGTACTCCTTTCTGGTCTTGTGCATTTTGTAGGGGCCTATCTCCCGGACCATTGTAGTGTTGCAGCCTATTAGTGGGATTCATCTGGATTTTTCCTGTTCACGCATTTGTTCTGCTGGTTACGTGCCACCCCAACTGTCATCTGTCAGTCAGTTGACTCTGTCAATCAGTTGCCTTTGTCAATCTCAATCAGGTCGCAGGGCCTGCCTGACCACGTATTTCTGACTCGGGGTAGATGGAGCAGTCATATCGGGTGATTTTGATAACAGTGATTTTATTTCGTTTTTATGTACACATGTATCATTGTGTACATCAACATCAATATTAACTTTAAACTTGACTCCCTGATTAGTGGTTTTTCCAATGTATCCAAACCACGATCATTTGCTATTTTATTCAATTAATCAACTCAGACGGACCTCTTCTATGAAAATTATGTGTGCTCTTCCATTGTTTGGTTGAAGGAATCTGTAAGTACAGGTGAAGCTTTTCTTTCTATTCCTCAAAATGTGTCTAATTTTGGTGATAGTTGCAGCGATGTTCCTGTACCCGAGCCATTTGATGATCATGTCATAATCCCCCGTAAGGATATTTTATTTTTGCATCTTCCGGCTTCCCTGCATGTTATTATTCTAAAGAGAGTTACCTATATGACATAGGGTATTTTTGAAGACATATCCTTTTTAGTGAATCAAGTGCTTTTCTGCTTGAACACCCAGGATGGTTCAGTGTGTGGAAGTTTGGTTAGGCACAGTGATAGCAACATGGTCAGAGTTGTGGGCTGGGTTGGAAGAATACTTCTAGTGGAGTGGTAAGCTTGTGTTGTAATTACCCTGAAAAACTCCAGACTTGTGTCTTTTATCTTGAATCTCCTTCAGTCTATGATCCCAAATGCGATCTGTGTGGTTCCGCTCCGACATTTTGTAAATCTAATTGTAAGTTGGGATTGTCAGTTATACAGTCATTTTTTGTCTGCACCACAATACCATCTTGCCTTGACCTATCACACGAGACCAACCTCCTGTGCCCATTAGTAGAATGTTTAAACCCTCCAACCTGTTCTTGATATACAATCTTCAAAGCCTGCCTCTTTCCCACAACCCCATGGTATAAATGTTCTGTGTTCTTCAGACGTAGAGTTAGCGCCTTGGCCTGTTGCTATTGCAGCCAGCCTCCAAACAGTTCTTGTATTGTCAATGTTAAGTTATCCCCCTAGAATTTCTTCTCCCAACAACAAGGTTTTGGGGACTCTGCTTTCCATGTCAGATCCTACGTCTTTTAGTAGAGTGTGCGCTACAATTATTAGGCTTGTGCTTCTATTTGTGCTGAAGGAGTTGGATTGACGCCTCTAGTCTATTAGTGACGCTAAATTCACTTCAGATTACCAGAGCCCTCTTCCTTGGAAGTCTGTCCATCTAGGAAAGGCAAAAAAATAATTTGGGGATTTTGCAGGTTTATGATCCAAACTAGGTGAGTCTGAGTGGAGTAGGACTGATACTAATTAGCACCTCGATCTATTACAGGAAATGTAGGTTAGTGACAAGGGTTGCATCAGCGACTTTGTTTCTTGCCATATTTCTGCCACCCCATCCGTTCATAGCAGAGCATAGGGTGGCTTCTTAACGCTCGCACTCTGTCAGTGAATTGAGCAGTAGTCATGGTTCCAATGAATTTACCTAATATCCAGGTTTTGGTTTTAGCAATTGAAGATGTAACCATGGTAATTCCTGTTAATTTTTACAATGATAATTTTTATATAGACAGCAATGTTACTGGCCTTACAGATATTTTAGACAGATTTCATAATAATCATGTATTTGACAATCGCTGGCTAGTGCTACAGATGTGTTACTGGTTAGTGCTTTTAATATTGCTGTTGTTGAAATTTCAGGTGGACGTACCTGTTGTCCTTGATCAGCTTTCTGAAAACTAATATTGGGCCCGTTTAGAAAGCAAGTAAATATCAAACTCTCACTCATTTGGAGGCTATGGCAAGATGGAACCTTGTTAATTTCTGTTCCATTTTCTCAATCAACCAATATGAGCCTTCCTACGCTTCCTGAGGGGAAACTAGAATCGTAATTTTTTTTGTATTGTGTAGACATTAGTCCCTCTATTACTCGGTTTTGACATGCAGAAGACTCATAGTGTGCGCACAACGTGACTCTCTCTCCACCTCACTTCCATCCCTCCTGCTGTGCCCATGAACTCCCAAAATCAGGTTATGTTGTCCAAGGCGTAGATTTTCATTCACATCAATCAGGTAATTCACCACAAACCACTACGAGAGTAAAAGTATTCCACATGGATATATATATATATATATATATATATATATATATATATATATATATATATATATATATATATATATATATATATATATATATATATATATATATATATATATATATATATATATATATATATATAATTATTAATGGCATCACACTCTAGCAACATCAACATGTCAATGGCAGTAAGAAATTAGAAATTACATTACAGTTGACCATCAACTTGGCCATACACTTGAACACTCTGTTGCACACATTGTGCCAGTAGGCCCCAACGTGCTACAGCAAACAGTTGAACTACTTGAAATCCAGGACAACGCATAGCGCACAAGCCCACCGGGGTACCTGAACACAGGCAGCCTTCCCAAGATTCATCTCAGTCCATAAGTTGTGGGTTAGGGTAGTAGAGGCCAGGACCACCAGCAGGTCAGTCCCCCCTTTCTGCCTACCCTTTGCACACTACACTCCTACCCCCTCCAGGGGTCCATCAAGTCACTGAACCTCAATTGTTGTGCATGCCCCTTGGTTGTTAACTGTCAGCGCTCAGCCACTCCCCCTTGCTCTATTGTCGGGTGGGTGGGTGGTTGCCGATGCTCCTGCAGCTTCTTCATGGTCCAAGAGGACAAAGAGGACAAGACCCTTAATGCACAGCATTAAATAACCTACTACCAGGTTTCGGTTTCATTTCTTTTCTCTGCGCCACCCCAGTCCAGTGTCGTCACCAGTCCCCCTCCTCAACCAGCCCCTTTTTCTTTGCCCAGGAGGATGCTCGGTCCTGTGGCGCTACTAAGGATGCCCCTCCTCTATACACGGGGAGCGCCTGCTCATAGTGCGCGCCCAACGTGACACTCTCTCCTCTTCATTTCTACAGCAAACAGTTGCACTACTTGAAATCCAGGGCACTGCATGACTCACCGGCCCACTTGGGTATGTGGACACAGGCAGCCTCCCCAAGATTCATCTCAGTCCATAAGTTGTGGGTTAGGACAGTAGAGGCCAGAACCACCAACAGGTCAGTCCCCCCTCCCCGTCTACCCTCTGCACACTACACTCCTACCCCCTCCTGGGGTTCATCCAGTCACTGAACATCCATTGTTGTGCATGCCCCTTTGTTGGTAACTGTTAGCTCAATGCCACAGGGTGAGAAGCTGCCTGGCACACTCACTCTCCCCACTGGGGCTGACTGTGCTCCACAATAGCCCCCAGTAAAATCTGGATAATTGTTTTGTCGACAGATGCACCCCATCCTGATGGAACAACTCTGTTTTCCCAGGATGGAGCACCTTGTGCTGAATTGTACCCATTGTAGAACCCGCAAAGATTCTGTAGGGTGGGCTCCCCGGACATCATTCCTCCTCTACACAAGACTTGGCCGCACGTACCGTTCAAAACATGCTGACTGCAATAGACCCACCCTTCTGATTGCTTCTGCTGGCAGGCCCATCACCGCTGCTGTGGTGGCTGCCCCTATGCGAAAGGAATGGGAGCTAAACTGCGTTGAATCCTCGCCCAGGTAGGCCAGCGCCCTCCTACACACCTGAGTGAACTGGTATTGCGTCATTGGCGTCCCATCCTTGTGTACTAGCAGCCTAGTTAAGGCCACCACAGGGCGTCCCTTAAGGTATTCCCTCGCCATTGCCACTGCACAGTATGCTTGCAGCCACTGTGCCCTGAACTCTGCCAACTTAGATCGAGACAAAGCATCAGCCCCTGTATTATCCACACCGGGTGCATGTTTGGCAGAAAAAATTTACATTATGCAAGATACATAGGCAAATAAGAGTCTTCAGCAGCCGCAGCACCCAAAGGCATTTCACGCTCTGAATATTGATTGCCATGACCACAGACATGCTGTCTGACCAAAACAATACTCTAGTGTTTGCTAATGATGCCCCCCAAATGTGTAGGGCAACAATGATGGGAAACACGTTGTCCTGGACCAACTCCTGCTATTGCTGAACTGACTGTTGATTCTTTGGTGGGACTGATGAAGGGGGTGCACGGGAAGGAATGCGGAATCCATCCTTGAATCCGTAGTATAGCATGTGAGCATCCTTGTTGTTATTGTATTTACTGAGCAAGTGCATGAGAATGTGAATGCAAATTGGGGAAGGGCGCCTCACAGTATTACTTGGGCAATAGACCTTTGAGTGTTGTTTGCTGTCTCTGCTTGCCATGCATTTTGAAACACTTAAACTATGGATGTCCTTGTCCCCGCAGAAAGAGCAAATGTGTTTAAACGTACATGCTGCCCCCTTGCTACATTCCTTCTTGTTGAATCGCCAGCAGGCCAAATTTTTGTCTCCCAAACTTCTGTTGAATCGAATGGACTGGGTTGCCCTGCCCATCGCATGAGACATATTGAACTCTGCATGCCAGATATTGATTTCCCTCTGGTCCCAAGCTATTTCAGGCCTAACCGCTTTCATCTGCCTAAATTTATTGTCATATTGCATCCACGCAGACCCTTGGAACTCTAGTGCCGCCCAGTGTATGATGGATATGTAGCCGAATAACTGTGGAGTTAACAATGGTGTTTTCTCTGTCAGAATTGCTGCGTAAATGGAAAATTCTGTTAACCAGTTCCTCAAGAACCACTCAACCCATACCATCTTTGGCTTCAACTCGCCCTCTTTTGCTGCCGTGGACCTACTTGGGACCACCCCCGCATTGATCAGGTCAAAAACTTTCACAAATTCCCCTCTGTGACTTTTTTCCCTCATCATCGACGTGACGTGCTATGTAATTGCTGAAGGAGGGGCCAGCACCAAGGATGTCAACCCAAATAACAATGCGGTCACCACTGGAGGCGACTGGACTATGCTCGCCCCCACCTTCGCTAGTGTGGTAGAAGGCTGCACTACTTTCAACCCCACTGTCACCGGCGTCTCACCAGTCTGTACCCATACTTGTTCCGCTAACCCCCCTTTGTGCTCCTGTCACCGTAACAGGTCCGGTGGTGGTGGAACTGATACCCCTCCCAACACTAAGGGGGCCAGATGGGCAGCAGCGCTCGCTGCCGCTTGCCAACCCCCTGGTGCTCCAGACGGCACGCCTGGCCCGTGTAGTGGCGGTGTCGTCGCTCCCACCATACTCCCCGGAGGCTGGAGGGCTGCAGCGCTTGTGTCACTACTGGCACTCCCCCTACTTGTGGTGCCCCCACAGATGCAGCTGTGGTTGAGATTGCCATAATGCTCTGCCCTACTGCACCCACACTCATACTAAGAACAGGCCCCTGCGCCCCCTGATCCGAGCTATGAGCGGCCTTCCCTGAGCAATCGACTCACCCCCCACAATGGCTACTGATTCAGGCTGCATGCAAGGCTTGTCCTGCTGCCCCGCCCTATACTGAACCGGGACCTTCCTATGCCGCTTTGGTGCCCTGCCATTGCTGTTGTTCTGGCTCGCCTATCAACTTCTGCAGGGCATGGAAATCTTCCTGGGACGCAGACTTCCCGGAATTGGTGCATGCGCGCTTAGGCGCCATGCCTCAAACCTACTAGCCAGAAACCAGAGACATCATGTAAAACACCTCGTCTCCCAATACTTTGTAAACTGCGCCCCTATACCAACTGCCCACAGAATGATCATCGCCCCCAAGCGTCCACCCTTTCACAACTCGAAATGGAACTATGCCCAATTTGTGCCGCACCCATGAACTGCACAACACGCTAAGTAGTGCGCTTGCTATGTTCCTCCCCAGTACTGCCGCTACCGCCGCCCACCCTGCGAATGTGGCATTAGAAATTCATTGACCTCTTCTGCATAGAGGTGGTTGACGAATTAATTGCAAACCAAATCAGAAGTAGCGTTTTACCAGAGCACTAGGTACATGAGACATGTTTTTATTTTATAGGCACAGCGCACTGAGCTATTGATTGATGCACCCAGAATTTCAGGATGGTGAGCCAGCACTGAGACTCAAACCCCGTTCCCCAGCCCAAGGGTAGGCAGTCTTGGCCGTAATGACACCCCCTCTCCCCTGTGAGGTTTTTTTTTTTTTTAGAAGTGTCACGCAGGTAAGCAAACAGATCAGATGTCTGGGTCCCAATGCTAGGGACCAGTGTTGCACTGTAACTAGAGCTCGGCCTAGAATAACATTGCGCCTTTAGGTAGGAAAGGCACACAGGATGTCTACGGATGTAATCTGCATTTTTCTGCATGGGAAACTTCAGTGATTTGCAACACAACTACATTTTTGTCACATGAGCTCTAAGCAATACATTTCAAACATTCACCACATCGTCCCTCACGCTCGCACGAAAGGCTCATCCCAACCACACCAGTATTACGTGCTGTGCAGATGAAAATAAATAATGCTGCATGCGTTCCTGAAGCCACGCGGCCTAGCATGAGGCTTGAACCCTGGTCTCCGGGATCGACGTTCAGTGTCTTAACCACTGGGCCACACCCTATTTAACAACAGGGCGTGTCCTTGCTCCGTGTGGCCTTTACTATCCACAATGCCATAACCAATTAAATTGATGCAGCCTGTTTACACTTGTGCATATGCTGGACTGCAACCCTGGGCCCCCCAGATTAAAGACGACCGCCTCACCTGCTGGGCTATAACCCATTCTCTACACAGGCACGTCCTGGCCCCCACGAGGCCATAACATTAATGCAACCATCATTGAGACAGTGACGCCCTATCTGCAACACTGCTGAAACTTGGCCCCGGGTCCCCCAGGTCAAAGCCAACCGCCTTGCCGGCTGGAGCCCACCCCTTCCGTGCACAGCGCGGCTTCGCCCTCGCTCGGCCGTAAAATAATGCAATGAAAATAATCGAAGTAACTTCACACGCCGCGCCTACACTGATTCCCCGGACCTGAGTCGACCACGCTGCCAGGTGAGCCACCCGCGCCTCAATAATATAGAAAATCTACACTACACTACCCTTCTAACCGGAAATTCGACCGCCCTGCACATCAGACGCGCCCCCCGCATATACCACGGCGGTCTCCGAATCTGTGCGGACTTTGCTTGATTTATTGTAGTTTCATATTAATGCAGAATCTCAAATAAGAAGTCCATATTGTTGCGTATTTGACAGGATCTGAACCCGCCTGACATTCCTGGTTGACCCTGGCTGCTCTCAGTAATCTTCCGACCTCCCCGAGCAGCCTCCTAATCAGGCAATCGAAGTATGATTATGATATTTATTAATAATTAACCTGTTATTGGAAGCAGCCTTCTGCCACGACCCCCTCAAACTCACCTTGCTACACTCCTCCTCCGTCAACTGGCTTTCGTTGCCAACACTCCTGCTACATCCTCAGGGTCCAAAAGGACAAAGAGGACAAAACCCTCAATGCGCAGCCTTTAATAGCCTACTACCATGTTTCGTGTAAATTTCTTTCCTCTGTGCCACCCCGGTCCAGTGTCGTCACCAGTCCCACTACTCACCAGACCCTTTTTCTCGGCCCGGAGGATACTCGTCCCATGGCGCTACGAAGGGCGCCCCTCCTCTAGACGCAGGGGGCCCCTCCTCATATTAGCAATCATAATCTGTGGTATTTCTTTTCGGCTGGAGAATGTTGAAGTTTAGTGTCAGAGGCTAGACACTGTAAAAAAAATAGCCCTTCAATGGGACAGACGCCTGCACTAGAGAGGTAGAAAACAAAAGGTGGTCCATACCAGGTGCAGCCAATTGAAGTCAGGAGAATTGGCATTTCTCTACATGAGCCTGGCCACGCTTGTGAGATATTGGATGACTTTCATTCGTTGACATCTGTGATTAATGGGGTATTTTATGATACCTATTAGCAAACAGATAATCAGACCTCGTTCTGGATGGTAGATTACTCGTGCACTCTTATGAGTCTTGAAGTTTTCACTACGTGATACAATAAGGGCATGGGACGGCAGGTCAAACTACAAGTTAGTTATTAAAGCCTAAAATTCCCACTTTCAAATGCTAGAATGGAAGAAAATTATTGAGGCACCCATTTCAGAGAATGTAGGAAGCTGGCTCTGTATATACTATGCCAAAGTAAGGTATAGTGTGCACATAGTCCAGTCCCCAGAGGTATAGCAGAGGCTCAATTAAAAAGGATTTAAAAGGTCTATTTGCTGTAGTGTGGGCAAGCAGTTAGGCTTATCCAGAGGGTGTGTTAGGCATTTATTGATACACACAATTAAGATTGATGACACAGACTCAGAGACTGAATCCAGACCAATTGGATAAGTATAAAAAAGGTATACTTATGCTCTATCTTTAGAACCAAGCAGTACTTATCACAGGTATGTAAAATAAACTCTCAGACGCAAGGCTTTACAAGGAATTTGCAATAGTTACAGTTTGGTATTGTCTCAAAAAGCTGTTTACATTACACAAGAAGTACTTTGATAATAAGTTTCAAATACTTTTAGATGAATTAGAGTACTGGGGGTGGTATGCCTAGATACCATACATGAGGATCTCACAATACAAGGTAAGTATGACTTTCCTATGCTTGAGTTCTAGTTACAGGACAAGAACATGGATTCCTACGGTTTCATAGGTAAGTAAATGTCGGCACTCGTGTTGCACCACCAGAGGCACTGGGGCGGCCGGGTGCAGAGTGCAGGGGCCCAATGTTAGCCAATCGGGCTAAGGGGGCTTTGGTTGGGGACTGCTAACAAGCAGGCCACACTGGTGTGGTAGCAAAGCTCCTGGGGTCAAGGTCAGCAGTGCAGGAGCCAACAATCAGCACCACCAGTGGCACAGGGGCGGCTGGGTGATGTATGCCAAGAGGACATCGGGCCCTGAGGTTTTCAATGGAGACCTTTGGTTCAGCCAAGTTGCTGTAGGCTCGGGCAGGGAGGCTTCCTGAAGGTGACCACCAGTGGTAGAGGTAAGTTGGGTTCCTGGGGTATGCCTGCACACCATTGATTGGGCCATCCAAGTCCGTGGTGCGTCGGCTGCAGGGGTCTCTTTTGGCATTGAGTTTTTCTTACCAGCTCTTGTCACAGTCGGGGGGACCCTTCAGGTTGAGGCTGCAGGCGTTGTATTGAGGCTTGAGGGAGGTCATGATGAGCAAATCCCAGGTCAGGATCACTGGGGAGACCTCCTCGTAGTGTTGGGCCATTCAAACTCGGGCCGTGGGTGTCCTGTGCAAAATCGTGGAGTCACCAGAATCTGTGGGTGAGCCTTGGCTTGTGCAAAACCAGTGCTCATGGGAGACAGAGTTTTTAAGATGGTTGCAGGACAGGTCTTCCATGCTCTAGGGGGCTGCTGGACATGCCAGGTTCTTTGCTGTAGGCAGGTCGGAGCCAGACAAGCAGGTAGGGCTATGGCAAAAGAAATTGGTGTCCTCTTCGGTCAGCACAGCTCTTCTGTCCTTCTTCTTTCTTCATCGAATAAGAGGAGGGAAGGTTCAGGGTGGCCTCTAGACACTAGATTTAGGGGAATTTAAAAGGGGTGTACAGGTTGGGACCAATGGATTGCTTCCTTAGTGTAGGTAAACCCCCTAGTATGCCACCTTCCAGTGGGTGGGGGCATGAGCCTTTCCCTGATTAGTTGGGTCCCCTCATCTTCAAGATGGAGGTGTCTGAGGTGTGTGCTTCTCCTCCCCTCCTCCACCTGAGGGGCGGGGTTACAAAGGTTGGTACACCTCTCCTCCTAGCTTGATTTTTTACTTCTGATTCTCCTGCGCAAAGTGGGGGGCAGAACCAGTGGGAGCAAGTTGCTGGGGGAAGCAAAAGGAAGGAACAGCTCACAAAGGTGGCAGGCCTTTAAAGCTTCCCCTTCATGGACCCAGCCCATCCTGGGGCAGAGGCATGACACCTCTGCCCAGGATGGGCTTTGTTTCTAGACCTAGAGAGGAGAGGCACTTTATCCAGGGGTCCAGAAACCTGTCTGGTAGTGGCAACTGGTGGGCAGCCATTCAGGAACCACACCAGGGCTGGTCATTTTTCCAAGATGCCCTCTGAGTGCATTTTTCATTAAATCCTACACTGGCATCAGTGTGGGTTTAATGTGCTGAGAGGTCTGCTACCAAACGTTCCAGTTTTTAGTAAAGCCATTATGGAGCTTTGGAGTTCGTAATGACTAACTCCCAAGCCATATATTCTTGATGGCTTTACTCCACTTACAATGTCTGAGAATGGACTTAGACACTGTAGGGGCACAAGGCTCATGCCACTGTACCCTCACCTGAGGCTAGTGCACCCATCTAGAGAAGTGGCTTACCTATGCTCAGCCAGTGGGTTGTAGGCATGGCACACATCCCTGTGTGAATGAATTAATAAGGGTCTTGTAATGCGCAGACTTAGCCCAAGGGGCATCAAGGCGCAGGAAACAAACAAACATAACATCTCAGAAAACAAACATAGATAGTCTCAGAAGTACGGGAAGCCTAAGATCTGTAGGCCTGGGAAAAGAGCCAGGTCTTTAAGAGTTTGCGGAAAATCCCCAGTGAGGGTTGATTGGATAGTTCATGGGGGAGAGAATTCCAGAGCTTCGGGGCCAAGATGGAAAAGGCTCTTCCTCCCCACTTCGCCCTTTTAAATCTGGGAAGAGAGAGCAGATTTCTAGAGGCTGAACGGAGAGTTCTACTAGGAGTATAGGGGCTAACCAGAGATCTAATACCCTCAGAGCCTGAACCAAATACTGCCCTATAGGCCATGCAGATGAGCTTGAAAGAAATCCTGGCTTGTATTGGTAGCCAGTGGAGATCTTTCCTAGCCTTAGTTGCAGAAGCAAGCCTAGGAAGGTTCAAGACCATCCTGGCTGCGGCGTTTTGGACCATCTGGAGGCAATGGAGAGACCTCTTATTGATGCCTCCGTAAAGTGCATTACAATAATCAAGCCTGGAAGCGACCAGGGCCACTGCTGATTGTTTATGGGCATCAGGTGATAGATACGGGGCAATCTTTTACAGCGTACGGATGATGGCACAGCAAGTGGACACTGTTTCGTTGACCTGAAGGTTAAAATAGAGGGCCGGATCTATAAGAATGCCCAGATTCCTGGCTGAGTGGGTCGGGTGGGGACAATTCCCCAAAGAAGAAACCCACCAATCCCCAGACCATAAGTCTTGACTTCCTCCAAAAATCGAAACTGCCTCCATGCAGGCTCGGAACTTGAGTAGAGAATCTTCAGTTGATGGAGTAGTGGAGACGATAATCTGTGTATTGTCAGCGTATGACAATACCTGGTAGCCAAAAGAGCGTACCACCTTGGCAAGTGGGGTTACATAGATGTTAAATAAAAGCGGGCAGAGCCCTGTGGAACCCCACATTGCACAGACTGAGAGGGGGACATGAAGTTACCCAACTTTACTTTCTGCTGTCTTAGATGGAGGAAAGAGGATAGGAGATTCAGGGCACTGCCTCCCATCCCTATCCCCTTCAGCCTATCCACCAGGACTGAAGGGTACAGGGTATTGAAGGCTGCCGTGAGATCAAGTAGCACCAACAACGTGGTCTTTCCTCTGTCGACCTCAGTTCTGATGTTGTTAACCATGACTGTGAGGGCAGACTCGGTGCTAAGGGCAGCATGAAATCCATGTTGGGAAATATCCAGCAGGTTCGCGCTCTCCAGGTAAGAGGCCAGATGACGATTAAGATGGGCCTCGAGTATCTTGGCCGGGGCTGGAAGCAATGATATGGGCCGAAAATTTTTCATGACTTCAGGGTCCAGAGAGACCTTTTTCAAAAGTGACTTGACCACTGCAGTTTTCCAAGATAAAGGGAAAATCCCCTCAGTGATAGCCATATTCATGACCTTTAGAAGGGGGAGTATAACCTCTCTACAGGTGTTCAGGATCTTTAGAGGACAAGGTTCAAGGGGCGAGCATGACTTAGTGGCATCTAAAAGGCGGTTCAATTCTTCCAAGGTCAAGGAAGGGAAGCTTGTAAAACCAGGACTGGGACCAAGTTTAGAGATCTCATCATCGGTGGGATCAGGGAGGGAAGGCTGAGGTGCACTATTTATGTCCAGCTCCATATTGAGGATTTTAAGGGAGTTATGAATATCCTCAATTTTAGAGTAAAAGAAACCTGCAATATTATCGCAGAGTTCCTGTGTCTCAACAACAGAGTCGGAAGCTTTTGGTGTCGACAGAGTGTAGATAATTTTAAAAAGCTCTCTAGATGATTTTAGCGAGGCAGTAATATTGCTAAAGTAGTTCTTTTTTTCATCAGCTATAGCCCTTTTGTATTCCCTAAGAGCTAGTTTATGCAGAATTTTCCCAGGGGAGTCAGGACAGGCATACCATGATCTCTCCTTCTGCCTACATTTCTGCCGCAGAAGTCGTAGCCGATCTGAATACCAAGGCGACGAGGGAGTCTTCCTGGCTGAGTAATGTTTAAAAGGTGGCGCTAGGGTGTCCATTGCGTTAGCTAGAGCGTTGGACAGAGCAATTGCAGCGTCATTGGGGTCCGACGAAGAAAGTGAGCTGACAGCCGTCTTAAATGGGGCCATGGCAGAATTTGAGATTTCTCTATACTTTCTTTTGGTTTTCCATACATTCTTGTTTACTTGGTTAGAGACGAAGGAAGTGATGTTTATTTATTTATTTATTTATTTATGGGATTTTTAATGCGCAGCTACTACCCTGAGGTGTCAAGGCGCAGTAAGATACTCTAAGATACAATAGTCAGGACACGATCTTATTGATTGAAGAGCCAGGTCTTCAAAGCCTTGCGGAAGCCAATGAGGGTTGGCGCAGTTTTAATGTCTAAGGGGAGTGAGTTCCACAATATGGGAGTTGCTACCAAAAATCGTCTGTCGCCCCATGTAGCTGTTCTTGTACGGGGTACAGACAGTACACAGCTTGCTGCTGATCTTAGATTCTTTTTAGGAATATACACCTGAAATGCTTCCTTTAAGAACTTCGGTCCAGTCTGATGGATAGCCTTATAGGCGATGCAAAGAGCTTTGAATTTGATCCTGCTCTCCACTCTTAGCCAGTGGAGATGGCGTATGGCTGCGGAAGTGGAGTGGCGCCTGGGAATGTTGAGAAGGATCCGTGCTGCCATATTTTGGACAGAATGAAGCTTATTCAGGATGCATTTATGCGTGTTGAAAAAGAGAGCATTTCCATAGTCAAGCTTGGAAAACACTAAGGTGGTAATCAGTGTTTTTCCTGCTGATGCTGGTAAATACGGAAGGAGTTTTTTTTTATCTTTTTCAGCATGAAGAATGCAGCAGAAACCACCTTGTTGACATGATATCCAAACGATAGCTTATTATCAAAGATCACTCCCAGATTCCTGACCATGGTAGCTGGGACCGGGGGAGGGCCCATCTGACTGGGCCACCATATCGGGGACCACTCTGGGGAAATATTACCGAAGGTCATAACCTCAGTTTTCTCCGCATTAGGTTTTAAACAGTTACTGTGCATCCATGATTGTACATCCAGTACCCCTCCTGAAGCTTAGCTGCTACCACTGGGCCGTTCTTATGCACCGCCAGCACAAGCTGGGTGTCATCTGCGTAGGTGGTTAAACGCATCCCATGAGATTTGATGACCCTCGCCAAGTCTGCGACATAAATGTTAAAGAGCGTAGGACTTATCGAGGATCCTTGAGGGACCCCACAAGGCAGTTCAGAAGTCGGTGAGTAATGGTTACCCAGTTTGACTGCCTGCTTACGGTTAGCTAAAAAAGAAGTTATAAGATCTTTGGCCAGATGGTTAATCCCAGGGGCTGTGACACGGTCGACCAAGATGACGTGGTCGACCGTGTCAAAGGCCGCCGACAGGTCCAACAGAATAAGCACTGCCGCTCCTCCCGAATCCATGATGTCTCCGATTTCATCGGAGGCCTTTATCAGTGCTGTCTCAGTTCGGTGTCCCCTCCGGAACCCGAACTGAGTCTCATCCAAGAGTTTGTTTTGCTCAATAAACTCTGAAAGCTGTTGGTTCATAATGGCCTCTAAGATTTTAGCCGGGAAGGGAAGGCAAGCAATAGGTCTATAGTTGGCCGTAATGGTGGGGTCTAGAGAAGGCTTCTTAAGCAAAGGTTTGACAATGGCCTTCTTCCAGGTCTCAGGGTAGACACCGGTTTTGAAGATGGAATTACAAATATCGGTGAGCGGCTGAGTGATGGTATTATGTAATTGATTCATTATGGTAGGAGGACATGGATCAAGCGGAGAGCCGGATTTGATCTTAGCAACAAGCGTGCGACCTGATCTTCAGTGACTGACTGAAACTGAGCGAGGAAAGGGTTAGTAGGCACTAGATGAGTGGATGGATCAATGGTTCTTCCCACCGGTTCTTTAGAAAAAGTGGAATAGATATCCATCACCTTAGTGGTGAAGAATGTAGCCAGTGAACTACAAAGTTCCTGCGAATTCTAAATTACGGGTCCAGCCGGAGGATTAGAGAGAGAGCTCACCACTTGAAACAGCCTCCTGGCTGAGTTCTGTGCTTGCTCAATTTGACCAGTAAAAAAGAGATTCCTTTGCGTAATGACAGCTTTCTTGTATATCGCTAACGCATTTTTATAGACTTGCTTAGCGGAGGGGCTATAGTGCTTTCTGCAACGCCTTTCTAAATTTCTACAATACTGACGTTGGAGTCGCAACTCCTCTGTATACCTGTGTTGAGGAGTAGGGGTACTGCACTGTGGTACGACCATGATAAAGGAATCAGAGTTCTCGCCCCCAATCTGGGGTCATTCGAAAAGAAGCCATCTAGCGTGTGCCCAGCCTGATGTGTAGGGCCTTCAACCAGTTGGCTCAGACCACAGGCAGCCAAGCCCTCCACTAAAGACATTGTGTCTCTGTCATCTACAACTCCAAATGGAAATTAAAGTCACCAAGAAGGGTTAGGTTTGGCTTATTATTAAAGGGCTCTAACAGTTTGAGTATGTTGTCTGAGAAAGTGGCCCTTGGGCCCGGGGGCCTGTAGCAAAGAATGCCTAAGAATGAGGCTGTAGGAGCAAGCTGTATGGAAAAATATAGTGCCTCAAAATTATCTTTGGGAGACGAAAGGGGATCAATGCGACAGTTAAAACAAACTCTACATAAGATACCCAGTCCTCCACCCCTACGTCCAGTACGATCCATTTTAATCAGGGCATATCCTTCTGGGATAGCATCAACCAAATCTGGGCCAGAGGAAGCCGAGCTATAAGTCTCGGTTATGAAGACCCAGGGGGGCTTCCTCTGTGATACAAAATCGTTGAATGCCACGTTATTTTTAACTAGTGACCTGGCATTGATAAGATAGCCTGCCTCTTTTACCTGGTTTTCTAAAACCCTAGCAGTCTCAGAGCTAGCCCGAAATTTTTGGTGAAGTCGAGTACATGCGGGTCTAGGTGCGTTACAAGCACAATTATTGGATAATATATCCTCAGGAGTGCGAGTATTAGGGCATGGCCTGAGAGGGGGTCTAAGAGTGAGCAAAAGAGAGGGTATGGATAACTCACGCTCATTAGTAAGCGGGCGACATGGACGAGGACCAGCCAACCGGGCCCGAAGCGCGGTCTTAGCGCGGACAGGCGCAGACGGGCTGGGCTCTGGCGCGACTCCGGCGCAATTCCGGCTCATCCGCTGATCGCGTCCGTTGAGCAGAGACATGCCCTACCCCTAATATGCTGTAGGCTAGACTGCGCAGTGCTCTTTAAGCATGGGTGAATTTTGCGAATCTGGCATTCGCGAATTTGCGTATTTGCGAACTCGCAATCCGCAAAATCCGCGAATTCTAGCGAATTTGCAGATTATTATTTTTTGTGTTCGCAAGGGTGTCTGCCAGTTCGCGAGGGATTTGTACCAGTTCGCAATTGCGAACTTACTTGTCGGCTCGCAACGGTCGCGACTATGTTGTTTCTACGTCTGGTTCATCATCACAGGTTCACAGCACCCTCTGTTTCACCACTGCCACCCTGTTTCACCCATGCCACCCTCTGGTACATCAATGTCACCCTCTGGTTCATCACTGTAGATTATGGGGGGGAAAAGCAAGCACACCTGCCCTGCTTCAACTGACATGAAGTAATTTGGGGTTGATTTATTAATGTGTCACTGTTTTAAAATTCCAGTCTGCCACCTGCTTCCTTATCTGTAATTTGCTTTCTGTTGCAGTGCAATTTTTTTCCAGGACCTTCCAGGATTAGTTTTTTTGTGGTGTGTTAGTTCGCAAGGTTTTGTGCATTTTAGCGAGCCGCTTGTAGCGCAACGGCGCCAAGTTACCCTCACGGTCGTTCACGGGCGTGGCCATCTTTTTTGCAAGACGTATTTCCGTTTCCGGGCGCGATGTGTAATCTCGCAAAGTGTGCGGCTCGCTAGTACAATTTCGGGTGTGATCACGCGGTCGTGAACGGGCGCGGCCATCTTGTTTCTCATTCATTGCTATGGTTCTGGGCATGCTTTTTGTATCCTCTCTGAATCTCTGCCATCCTTTGCTTGTTTGAAGTTTTTTTTAATCTATTTTACTTATTATCTATCCCTCTATTTTTCTAGCTCTATATTTTTGTGTTTTCTGCTACTTTTGCAACCTTACAAATGCTACAAATGGCAAAGTTTTCCTTTTTTGGGCAAACACTAAAGAAGTCCCAAACTGCGGACTTGAAATGTCTGTGGGGGCTGGAGGAGGCGGCGATACTTGTGGTGGTCATGCTGCTAATGCCAGATGAAGTGGAGGATGTGTATTGCCGAACTTTACTACGTTGTGCACTTTCACCACCACTAATTGAGGTCGAGGTGGATGGAGGTCCCTTCTGGCGAGGAAGAAATATGGAAGCGGTAGGTGTTGATGTACTAGTTAACTCCAATGATTGTGGTGTTTCCATTGCATCCTTGTCGACAACATCATCACGCTCAGCAGCTTCTCGGGCTAGTGTCAAAATGTCTGTTTGCTGAATGCCCGCTGGAGCTGCAGTGACCTTTATGATGACTGCGTCATCGTCGTGAGAGTCTTCATCAGCAGGAGTATCCGCCACTTCTTGTTGAGCCTCATCACACTCCATAACTATGAGACTTTCGACGACCTTCCTTTTACGCTTAACTACCTTTGTCAGATCATGGTGTGCCTCACTCTCAGACGGCAGTGATGGTTCCCAATTTAGATCCGTATCATCAGAAGGAGGTGGACTTGAAGAAGATGTAGACACCACCCTTGATCTTTTCCTTCCTAGGGATGTGGAAAACAATGATTGATCATCAGGTGAAGTGGCTTCCTCAAATGATACCTCGGCTTGATTGTCAATTTCCTGATGTGCCCCTACTTCCGGAGGAACAACTATTGTGGGCACTGGTGCCCCTCCATGCACTAGATATCAAGAGGGAGGGAAGAGGATACGGAGTCCATTCGGTTCCCCTATGTAAGTAACTAATAATCAAAAGAGAATGGACACTAGTTTCTGCAAAAAAAAAACAAGTAGTTTTTTTTATCGAGAACCCTCATAGACTTCCTGGAATTTTATCGTAGCGGTATATCTTTTTTCCGCCCCATCAGGAGTCATGGCATAGTCATTGGGTCAACGATTAACGTGCAGGATGCCTGCCTCACCAGAGGCTACTTCTGGTATTTACAGAAGTGTCCAGAAATAAAAAAGGGAGTTGGGAAAAAATATTAAAAAATAATGACTAGGTCCGAACTGTACAATTTAATATCAAAAAAAGAAACTAGTCACTATTATTAAGAACCATTGTGATATGTAGGTAGTTGAGTTATTGAACTACCATATCGTTTTCAAAAGGGTGTCGACATGTTTCAGCTCTCGGGGCCCAACAGGGTCAGGGGACCTTTCGTCAGGACAAGGACAAGAACAAACATACAAAAAGAAAGCGCACACAATTAGTGTGTGATTCGAAAAGTGATGAATTGGAATTTCCAAGCTGTATTCAAGAGAAAGAAACCAACACAGAAATTGTATAAGTTGGTTTGAATGTGAGGTATGGCATACTAGTGCACACATTTTTTAAGCATAATTAACGCTAAACAAGATGAACCCTTATTGTAGAGGTAATCGGGTAAAAAGGAGAAAAATGGAGAAACGTGAGGTCTGAAGGGAGTGGGATACAGCCAAATGGCCGTTAGTTGATCAATGTCTTATAGACGGAGGTCATGCAGGAGTCTTTATATGATAACGGAATGGGGATCAGATCTCTGGATCGTTATCATGTTAAAGGTTTTATACACATAGTAGCTGTTCTATAACCACATCAGACATCAAGCACTTTGTGACTGTTTTAAAATGCTAAGAAAACGTATCTTGTGGATACCCATGCATTCATCAATATTTTACCTTATAAGTTCAGTATTTTGGCATCAACAGGGACCGGGAGTCGCTTCTGGATAATTACTGAGTGGGAGACAATGGAGCGTCTATGGTTAGTAGCATAGGCGTTCTTACCTGATCACTGAAGGAAACATCGGGAAACGCCATTCTTACCCATGCGGCGCGGATTTCGTGCCTAGTGCTGACTCTGCCCCTGGTTATGGGTGGGTCTTAACTCTCCGTGCTTTTGTACTGATCACGGACACTGAAAAAGGACTAATGTATGTGCAAAAAACAGGCACTCTAAGATGGTGGAATGTCTGATGGACTTTTAGAGTATCTTACAGAGGTTTCGATATTCACTTAGCAGTTGAGGCCACAGGTTGCACATTCTGCATACGGGCAGGCAGGATTAACAAAATTGATGCCATGGAATGTGGTCATTCATACCTACTATATCTGTTTTCAAGCGATCGACCCATCTCTGTTCTTTGTTAAATAGAATTTGCTCAGCATTCTGATCTTTGAAGTCTAGCATTTCCAGGACTGTCCATTTTAGTTCATCGCATGTATGGCCAGCCTCTACAAAGTGAGCGCACAGTTTGGTTGTGTTCTTTTTTAACCTAACATTGCTCCGGTGCTCTCCTATACGGAGTTTGACTTTGCGGCAGGTCATGCCGATGTATTGTTTTTGACATGGACATGTGATTAAATAAATCACGTGTGTCGAATTGCAGTTTGTGTGGCTCCTTTGGGTCCAGAGTAAACTGTCATTCAATTGTAGGGTTTTTGTGCTGGAGGTGAATTTACAGACCCCGCATGTACCGCATGGATAATGTCCGGTAACTGGCATCATGTTTATATCTCTGATGTTCGACCTTGCGAGCGGTTTTTTCGGTCTGGTGTGAACCAGAACGTCTTTTATATTTTTTTTTTTGTTCTTCTGTTTGCAAACCTTGGCTTTGGCCAATTTAAGGTTCCAGAGGTCAGTATTTGCCATTTCTTTTTTATAAGTTTTTGGACTTCATAGGTGGCTGGGCAGAAAGTTGTCACACAGGTCACGAGGTCTTTCACTGGTTCTTTATTGGTGCTTTGTAGGAGGCATTCTCTGGGCTGGTTTTTAGCCTGTTTTTCGCACTTCCTTATTATTGCAGGTGTGTAGTTTCTTTTCTTCAATTTTTGACTGAGTTCTTCAGCTTGTTTTTTATAATCAGCTCTTTTACTGCAGTTACATTTGTGTCTAAGAAATTGGCTGTACGGAAGATTATCTCGTAACGGCCGGGGGTGGTAACTGTAGTATGACAGTAAGCAGTTCTTGGCCGTGGGCTTCGTGTAGGTCTTAGTTTCCAGTCTTCAATTATCTGAGAAAATGGTAAGGTCCAAGAAATCGATTGTTTTCTTGTCTGATGTGAAGGTGAATTTCAGCCAAGGGTCTCTGCCATTGAGCCAGTCTATGAAGATGGTAAGATCAGATTGTGTGTCCCATATGAGTATGACATCGTCAATATAACGTTTCCAATATGTGATGCTCGAAACGTAGGGGTTGGTGTTGTTCAGGATGCATTCCTCTTCAAGGCGGCTCACATAGAGTCCAGCTACTGAGGGCGCAAACGCACTACCCATGAACCATAGACGCTCCGTTGTCTCCCACTCAGTAATTATCCAGAAGCGACTCCCGGTCCCTGTTGATGCCAAAATACTGAACTTATAAGGTAAAATATTGATGAATGCATGGGTATCCACAAGATACGTTTTCTTAGCATTTTAAAACAGTCACAAAGTGCTTGATGTCTGATGTGGTTATAGAACAGCTACTATGTGTATAAAACCTTTAACATGATAACGATCCAGAGATCTGATCCCCATTCCGTTATCATATAAAGACTCCTGCATGACCTCCATCTATAAGACATTGATCAACTAACGGCAAGTTTGGCTGTATCCCACTCCCTTCAGACCTCACGTATCTCCATTTTTCTCCTTTTTACCCGATTACCTCTACAATAAGGGTTAATCTTGTTTAGCGTTAATTATGCTTAAAAAATGTGTGCACTAGTATGCCATACCTCACATTCAAACAACTTATACAATTTCTGTGTTGGTTTCTTTCTCTTGAATACAGCTTGGAAATTCCAATTCATCACTTTTCGAATCACACACTAATTGTGTGCGCTTTCTTTTTGTATGTTTGTTCTTGTCCTTGTCCTGACGAAAGGTCCCCTGACCCTGTTGGGCCCCGAGAGCTGAAACATGTCGACACCCTTTTGAAAACGATATGGTAGTTCAATAACTCAACTACCTACATATCACAATGGTTCTTAATAATAGTGACTAGTTTCTTTTTTTGATATTAAATTGTACAGTTCGGACCTAGTCATTATTTTTTAATATTTTTTCCCAACTCCCTTTTTTATTTCTGGACACTTCTGTAAATACCAGAAGTAGCCTCTGGTGAGGCAGGCATCCTGCACGTTAATCGTTGACCCAATGACTATGCCATGACTCCTGATGGGGCGGAAAAAAGATATACCGCTACGATAAAATTCCAGGAAGTCTATGAGGGTTCTCGATAAAAAAACTACTTGTTTTTTTTTGCAGAAACTAGTGTCCATTCTCTTTTGATTATTAGTTACTTACATAGGGGAACCAAATGGACTCCGTATCCTCTTCCCTCCCTCTTGATATCTAATGTATTAAGCAGCGCACAGCTGCAGGGATCTCTGTAGAACTAGTCATCGTATTGAACTAGATTCTCAATATCCAAGAGAAAAAATGGAGAACAACATGGGTCTGAGTTTTTCAGGGAGCGACATCGACGAAATATTAGCAGGTCATTCTCTATTACAAAACCAGGAACTTATTGAAACGATAGCACAAACAGACGAGTGGGACACCCTAACCAATAAAAAGCGAGAACAGATCCGGACTGCAATACACGGAATAATCATGACGGAATACCTTAGATCCAAATCTGCGCCAAAAGGTCTATGGGTTACAAATGCACCCAGAATTTTCTTACATGATTTAGTCTTTTGACGTGATTGGTCTTCCATTTCATGGAAATGTACACTAGACTATTTAGTCTTAATAGTAAAAACAGCCAAAAGGCTATCAGACGCACTACTACAAGAAATACAAGAGTGCGAGAATGAACTCAAAAAGAATATAAATCCTCAAGTGTACAAGAAACGCTTAGATGAAATCACAAAAGAAATGGATGATATGCAAGAATATTTGACACAAAATAAACTCCAAAAACTATCAAAAGAACTGAAAAAATTCAGCCAGGAGAAAATGCACCCGTACTCGAAGGACGATTTTGTCTTTGCAAGTCACGGATCGGATGGAGATTCCACCGGGGGTACTTCGTCAGAAGGCTCAGAAGCAAGTTTCGATGGGTCAACACCGAGAAGAGGTCGTAATAATTTCAGGTTCCAGCGCCCCAGACGAGGAAATAGGTGGCAAAGACCACCTTTCTATCATGGTAACCCAATTCCATATTACCCTCCATACATGCCTCCCTTTGCTGGATGGATGAATCCTTTTCATCCCAACGTCAACCAACAGCTTCAAATGGAAAACCAACATATGCCAAATAATGCGAATCAACACCAGGCACAGCCTTTTTTAGGGAGAGGCCAGAACATTCCGAGAGGCAAAAAGAAAAATCTCAGGTGGCAAGACCAACAGCCCAGTGTACAAACAAGGAGCATGGCATCAGCTCAACCGGGCCCGAGCAAGAAGACACACTGATAGTGAATCTGACCACTATAACTCTAACTGAGGAACAGAAAAACGTCCTCAACAAGGGACTTGGTTTTGTGCCCACACCCACCACTGACCGATTTAAGCTTAAATGTGAAGTCTCTGAATTTTGCAGGACTCTGAAATTAAAAGCATTCTTTAGCAACTCACCCAACCAAGGGACGGAGGGAGATACAAATCTAAGAAGAAAATCTAAGTTCTGCCCACCATCCACAACGGTGCCTATTGAAATCCAGGCATTCGAACAAGCAATAATGAAAGGGATCGATGAAATAGATAACAAGAAAAAAATCTATCACAACATGACGAAAAAGGAGAAACAAGCACTATCCGAACTTAGAGACAATGAGGATATTATAATCAAACCCGCAGACAAGGGGGGCGGGGTTGTAATCCTCACAAAAGAAGGATATAATGAACAGTGTTTAGATCTCCTGACCAATGAAACTTTCTACAAACATCTAAACTCCGACCCCACCGAGAGACTAACTAACACGATCGCAATAATGGTACATGTGGCAGAAGCGAATAGTTGGATATCGAAAAAAGAGGCAGAATTCTTAACACCCAAGAAACCCAAAATACCATTTTTTTATTCGCTACCCAAAACTCATAAAAACAGACTTCCTCCTCCTGGACGCCCGATAGTATCGGGAATTGGATCTCTATTGGAGCCACTATCGAAATTTGCAGACGAATATCTGAAGCCTCTGGTCCAAAATACGCCCACATACCTCAAGGACACGAGAGACCTCTTAAATCAGATAGCGGATGTGGAATATAATCAAGACGGCATGCTACTGGTAGGACTGGATGTGGAATCCCTCTACACCAGTCTACCACAAGAAGACACCCTGAAAATGTTGGAGGATCTTCTCTTCATGCAAGATTGGACATATAAGACCCCCCGCCATTTCATTCTGGAATGCTGCAGATTGGCGCTACAAGAGAATTATTTTGAGTATAACGGCCAATTATTTCTCCAATGCCATGGGACCTCCATGGGTAGTGCGTTTGCGCCCTCAGTAGCTTGACTCAATGTGAGCCGCCTTGAAGAGGAATGCATCCTGAACAACATCAACCCCTACGTTTCGAGCATCAAATATTGGAAACGTTATATTGACGATGTCATACTCATATGGGACACACAATCTGATCTTACCATCTTCATAGACTGGCTCAATGGCAGAGACCCTTGGCTGAAATTCACCTTCACATCAGACAAGAAAACAATCGATTTCTTGGACCTTACCATTTTCTCAGATAATGGAAGACTGGAAACTAAGACCTACACGAAGCCCACGGCCAAGAACTGCTTACTGTCATACTACAGTTACCACCCCCGGCCGTTACGAGATAATCTTCCGTACAGCCAATTTCTTAGACACAAACGTAACTGCAGTAAAAGAGCTGATTATAAAAAACAAGCTGAAGAACTCAGTCAAAAATTGAAGAAAAGAAACTACACACCGGCAATAATAAGGAAGTGCGAAAAACAGGCTAAAAACCAGCCCAGAGAATGCCTCCTACAAAGCACCAATAAAGAACCAGTGAAAGACCTCGTGACCTGTGTGACAACTTTCTGCCCAGCCACCTATGAAGTCCAAAAACTTATAAAAAAGAAATGGCAAATACTGACCTCTGGAAACTTAAATTGGCCAAAGCCAAGGTTTGCAAACAGAAGAACAAAAAATATAAAAGATGTTCTGGTTCACACCAGACCGAAAAAACCGCTCGCAAGGTCGAACATCAGAGATATAAACATGATGCCAGTTACCGGACATTATCCATGCGGTACATGCGGGGTCTGCAAATTCACCTCCAGCACAAAAACCCTACAATTGAATGACAGTTTACTCTGGACCCAAAGGAGCCACACAAACTGCAATTCGACACACGTGATTTATTTAATCTAATGTCCATGTCAAAAACAATACATCGGCATGACCTGCCGCAAAGTCAAACTCCGTATAGGAGAGCACAGGAGCAATGTTAGGTTAAAAAAGAACACAACCAAACTGTGCGCTCACTTTGTAGAGGCTGGCCATACATGCGATGAACTAAAATGGACAGTCCTGGAAATGCTAGACTTCAAAGATCAGAATGCTGAGCAAATTCTATTTAACAAAGAACAGAGATGGGTCGATCGCTTGAAAACAGATATAGTAGGTATGAATGACCACATTCCATGGCATCAATTTTGTTAATCCTGCCTGCCCGTAGGCAGAATGTGCAACCTGTGGCCTCAACTGCTAAGTGAATATCGAAACCTCTGTAAGATACCCTAAAAGTCCATCAGACATTCCACCATCTTAGAGTTCCTGTTTTTTGCACATACATTAGTCCTTTTTCAGTGTCCGTGATCAGTAAAAAAGCACGGAGAGTTAAGACCCACCCATAACCAGGGGCAGAGTCAGCAGTAGGCACGAAATCCGCGCCACATGGGTATGAATGGCGTTTCCCGATGTTTCCTTCAGTGATCAGGTAAGAACGCCTATGCTACTAACCATAGACGCTCCGTTGTCTCACACTCAGTAATTATCCAGAAGCGACTCCCGGTCCCTGTTGATGCCAAAATACTGAACTTATAAGGTAAAATATTGATGAATGCATGGGTATCCACAAGATACGTTTTCTTAGCATTTTAAAACAGTCACAAAGTGCTTGATGTCTGATGTGGTTATAGAACAGCTACTATGTGTATAAAACCTTTAACATGATAACGATCCAGAGATCTGATCCCCATTCCGTTATCATATAAAGACTCCTGCATGACCTCCGTCTATAAGACATTGATCAACTAACGGCCATTTGGCTGTATCCCACTCCCTTCAGACCTCACGTTTCTCCATTTTTCTCCTTTTTACCCGATTACCTCTACAATAAGGGTTAATCTTGTTTAGCGTTAATTATGCTTAAAAAATGTGTGCACTAGTATGCCATACCTCACATTCAAACCAACTTATACCATTTCTGGGTTGGTTTCTTTCTCTTGAATACAGCTTGGAAATTCCAATTCATCACTTTTCGAATCACACACTAATTGTGTGCGCTTTCTTTTTGTATGTTTGTTCTTGTCCTTGTCCTGACGAAAGCTCCCCTGACCCTGTTGGGCCCCGAGAGCTGAAACATGTCGACACCCTTTTGAAAACGATATGGTAGTTCAATAACTCAACTACCTACATATCACAATGGTTCTTAATAATAGTGACTAGTTTCTTTTTTTGATATTAAATTGTACAGTTCGGACCTAGTCATTATTTTTTAATATTTTTTCCCAACTCCCTTTTTTATTTCTGGACACTTCTGTAAATACCAGAAGTAGCCTCTGGTGAGGCAGGCATCCTGCACGTTAATCGTTGACCCAATTACTATGCCATGACTCCTGATGGGGCGGAAAAAAGATATACCGCTACGATAAAATTCCAGGAAGTCTATGAGGGTTCTCGATAAAAAAACTACTTGGTTTTTTTTGCAGAAACTAGTGTCCATTCTCTTTTGATTATTAGCCCCTCCATGCACCTCTGCTTGCGGATCTCCTTGGGCTGTCTCTCCTTCCACATGTACTTGGGCTTGTACTGGCACATGTGGTTGTTGTTGTGGCTGTGGTTGTTGAACACTCGTCAGATGAGTTACAACAACCTGTGTTGATTGAGGGACATTGCTGCTACTTTCTTGCGATGAGCCAACATCACTGGTTGATGGTGATTGAACAACTAGACTAAGTGCCTCTGCAGCACTCAAGGGCTTGGACTTAAGTTGGTGTGGTGGTGGTGGCACTGAGCCCAATGGTGCGGGTGTGCTGCTCCCAGCTTGGTGCCCAGCAGATCCCGCTGCTGCTGCAGGCGTACCTTTTTTTTACTCCCAAAAAATGTGGTGGGCGGCACACCAGTCTCCTTGGTAACTTGCTTCTTCTGCTCCTTACTGGCAAATTTCTTGCTTTGGGAGCTACGGGGAACTTTTTTTGGGGCCATCTTCTTCAGAGGTCAGAACAGCAGGACGCAGTTGCACGAGTTGCAGAGTTGTCTGTGGCCAGAAGTGACGTCGCAAGACGTTATGCTGCACACACACTGCTGCAGGACGTCTTCCTGGCACTGGTGGTTCTCTTGAGTCTTGTGCACCTAAAAGCAATGGGAGACAGAGGAACATCAGTTCAGGTATACACCCCAAAACTCGGAAACCACATAAAAATCAGCACAATCCCATGCCATCCACGCCCTCCTTGATGTTAAAATTCAAGACACCCCACAGAAAGACTAGGCCCATGCACCACTCACTACCCCTGGGCATAATGGATGAAAGCTGGGCAAAATGAGTGCAGGCCTGAGAACACTGCATGACTTCAAAATGGCCCCTTGCCCCCCCCAGCACATGGTCAGGCCCTGCCTGTACCAGCACTCAAAATGGACCCCACTCACATGGCCAGTCCCCATGAACACCCCAAAAAATCGAAAAACATAGAAAAATCAGCACAATCCAATGCCATCCATGCCCTCCATGATGTTTAAATTCAAGACACCCCACAGAAAGACTAGGCCCATGCACCACTCACTACCCCTGGTCAAAAGGCCCCAACAACAGCCCAAAAATCGAAAAACACTGAAAAATCAGTACAATCCCATGCCATCCATGCCCTACATGATGTTTAAATTCAAGACACCCCACAGAAAGACTAGGCCCATGCGCCACTCACTACCCCTGGTCAAAAGGCCCCAACAACAGCCCAAAAATTGAAAAACACTGCAAAATCAGCACAATCCCATGCCATCCATGCCCTCCATGATGTTTAAATTCAAGACACCCCACTGAAAGACTAGGCCCATGCACCACTCACTCCCCCTTGGCCTAATGTATGAAAGCTAGGCAAAATGGGTGCAGGCCTGAGAACACTGCTTGCATTCAAAATGGCCCCTTGCCTCCCAGCACATGCCCAGGGCCTGCCTGTACCAGCACTCAAAATGGCCCCCACCCACACGGCCTGTCCCCATGAACACCCCAAAAAATCGAAAAACACAGAAAAATCAGCACAATCCCATGCCATCCATGCCCTCCATGATGTTTAAATTCAAGACACCCCACAGAAAGACTAGGCCCATGCACCAGTCACTACCCCTGGGCCTAATGTATGAAAGCTAGGCAAAATGGGTGCAGGCCTGGGAACACTGCCTGCATTCAAAATGGCCCCTCGCCTCCCAGCACATGCCCAGGGCCTGCCTGTACCAGCACTCAAAATGGCCCCCACCCACATGGCCTGTCCCCATGAACACCCCAAAAAATCGAAAAACACAGAAAAATCAGCACAATCCCATGCCATCCATGCCCTACATGATGTTTAAATTCAAGACACCCCACAGAAAGACTAGGCCCATGCACCACTCACTACCCCTGGTCAAAAGGCCCCAACAACAGCCCAAAAATCGAAAAACACTGAAAAATCAGCACAATCCCATGCCATCCATGCCCTCCATGACATTTAAATTCAAGACACCCCACAGAAAGACTAGGCCCATGCACCACTCACTACCCCTGGTCAAAAGGACCCAACAGCAGCCCAAAAATCAAAAATCACTGAAAAATCAGCACAGTCCCATGCCATCCATGCCCTCCATGATGTTTAAATTCAAGACACCCCACAAAAAGACTAGGCCCATGCACCACTCACTACCCCTGGGCCTAATGTATGAAAGCTAGGCAAAATGGGTGCAGGCCAGGGAACACTGCCTGCATTCAAAATGGCCCCTTGCCTCCCAGCACATGGCCAGGGCCTGCCTGTACCAGCACTCAAAATGGCCCCCACCCACATGGCCTGTCCCCATGAACACCCCAAAAAAGTCAAAAAACATGGAAAAATCAGCACAATCACATGCCATTAATGCCCTCCATGATGTTTAAATTCAAGACACCCCACAGAAAGACTAGGCCCATGCACCACTCGCTAACCCTGGTCAAAAGGCCCAAACAACAGCCCAAAAATCGAAAAACACTGAAAAATCTGCACAATCCCATGCCATCCATGCCCTCCATGATGTTTAAATTCAAGACACCACACAGAAAGACTAGGCCCATGCACCACTCACTATGTCCGAAATAGTAAAAACCTTTTCCTCATGGATTTTGTCCAAACCACTTCTATCCGGTATTAGACATTCCCAGCAATGCCCCAAGACCCGCCAACCCACCCGCAAAAAAGCACAACACCCCCAAACAGCCAAAAAGGAAAATCTCATACTTACAATATTTATCGGCCTTTGGTCCAAACGCGATGTGCAGCTAGGTCATAACTCCTGTTTATCACCACGGATTTCCTGAAAAGCAAATGCAATGAAAATGAGACTGTCCCAGCAGTGCTCCCAGACCCCAAAACCCACCCACAAACACCCGGAACCCCCCCAAAGAGCACCTCAAATGCAAGCAAGTCAGCAAAAACGCAAAAAGAAATTTTGCCTCCGATTTGGTCCAAACCATTTTTATCCGGTATTAGAGCTTCCCAGCAATGGCCCCAGAGCCGTCAACCCAGGCAAAAACTAGTAGAAGACCCCCAACAGCCAAAAAGCAAAAGTACAAAAATGGGGACTTAGTCATTTTAATGACAATTTCCAAAACCACTCCGCGCGCTCTCTGCAGCTAGGCCCTAACTCCCCTCTGCCACCATGGATTTGCTTCAAACCTCTTGCAATCAAAAGTATCCATAGCCAGCAGTGCTCCCAGACCCCGAAACCCACCCACAAACACCAGGAAGCCCCCCAAACAGGCCCCCGAAAACGCTACATTGAGCAAAATGTCAGAAATAGCAAACATTTTTCCTCATGGATTTTGTCCAAACCACTTCTATCCAGTATTAGACCTTCCCAGCAACGCGCCAAGACCCGTCAACCCACCAACAAAAAAGCACAAAACCCCCAAACAGCCAAAAAGGAAAATCTCATACTTACAATATTTATCGGCCTTCGGTCCAAACGCGCTATGCAGCTAGGTCATAACCCCATGTTTACCACCACGGATTTCCTGAAAAGCAAATGCAATCAAAATTAGACTGTCCCAGCAGTGCTCCCAGGCCCCAAAACCCACCCACAAACACCCAGAACCCCCCCAAAGAGCACCTCAAAGGCAAGCAAGTCAGCAAAAACGCAAAGAAAATTTCACCTCCGATTTAGTCCAAACCACTTTTATCCGGTATTAGAGCTTCCCAGCAATGCCCCAAGACCCGCCAACTCACCCGCAAAGCAGTAAAACACCCCCACAAGTGCAGAGTCTTTCTTCATTGGGCGTAATCCAGGCCTCTGCTTTGAGGGAAATAGGAGTCTGGAGGAGGAGGATAGAGGAGCATGTTCTTGTGAACTTGTGAACCTGAGGAATGCAGACTGCGGCACCTTCAAATCAATAAGCAAACAAGTGAAGACAGTTCTGCTGATGGGCTTGTTTTTGTGATTAGGTGATTAAAGTTTTAATTATATTAACTGTGTAAAACAAAGAAAGACAGACACACAGGAATAAAAGTGAATAAGGACGAAAAAGAAAGTTATTGATTCATTGGCTCATTTTCAGGGCTCGGTGTCAGGGAATAAGAATAAGAGTTTGTCCTCATACTCTGCGAATTCAGGCAGGAGTAGGTCAGTGTCACCTAACAGAGAAGAAATTCCCTCATCTAAGTTGCTGTCCTCCTCGTCTTCATCCGGCGTGTGTTCTCGTACTTTGTAATCTGGTGGTATGAGGTGCTGATTCATCTTGATCATTGTTAACCTCTCCACATTTTTGGGTTAGAGGCGGGTCCGTTTGGAAGTTACAATGCCACCAGCAGCACTGAAAACACGTTCAGAAGACACGCTTGTGAGTGGGCAAGACAAGTAGTTTATAACCAGGTTGGAGAGCTGTGCCCACAATTCTTTTTTCCCATGCCAATACGCCAATGGTTCAGCATTACCATAGACCTCTGTTGAGTCATTCAGATAGTCCTGCACCATCGACTCAAGGTTCTCCAAGGTTCCTCCACCTTGCTTACTTTTTGCTGGGACCTTTTGCGAACCAAACCCAAGCCGAGTTAGCCAATCCTCTTCTTCACCCAATGTTACTGTTGTGTCTGGTGCAGATGATCCGGTTGCCGGTGTTTCTAACGGCTAAGATGTCACTTGTGCCACAGCCACAGGTGCAGAAGTGGATTCTTTTGACTGGGGATGGCATGCTGATGCTGATGTACTGCCTTTTCCTTCAATTTGCTGCCGTTCTCTTTCAAACCTCATGGCTGACAAGGCTAGCCAATGTTTGTACTTTGTAACATCTTCATCATCAAAAGGAAAGAATGCTCGGCCTGTCAGCGCCTTTTTTGTAGCGTGGATCCAGAATAGTAGCACAAATGTAATGCTGTTCTGAGTGGATCATTTTAAGACGTTCATTGCCAAGTAGGCGCTCTAATAATTTCTCCGCCAAAACAAAAGCGTCTTGCTTTTTTTAATCTTTTTGATCAGTTGGTGCTCCAGCTTGCGCAACAATGGGATAGCTTTTCCCAAATTAAAGTCCTCCTTGCTGACTGCACGTGTAAAGACCTCAAAAGGACAAAGCATGTCTGTCAGGCTTTTAACTAGGTTCCATTGCGCCACATCTAGCCTCAGGTCCTTCTGAGCTGTACCCAGTGTTAAGAAATAGTGATCGAGTACCGTATACTGCTCATACAGACGCTCAAGCATGTAGAAGGTTGAGTTACAACGTGTTGGCACCTCCTGGATGAGTGCTTTCACTGGCATTCGACGTTCATGTAGCAAGCTCCTCAGATGCTTCCGGGCCTTAAAAGAATGGCTGAAATGGTTTCACATTCTTCGGCAGGTGGCCACTAACTCGCACGCTGGACTGTTGTCTTCATCACTCAAGAAATTTTTAACAACCAGGTTTACACAGTGCGCCAAACACGGCACTCTGAAATAGTGACCCAGATCCATGGCCTTAACTACATTGGCGCCATTATCTGTGGAAACATAACCAATCTGGCGTTTTTTGGGGGACAGCCAGTGAAAGACCTTTGTGTTAAACTCATTCAAAATGTTTTCTGCTGTATGACGTTTCTCCAAGCCAAACATGGCTAGTTTTGCATGTTTCCGAGCAGCTTTAAAAACTTGGTCCGGGTCAACACCTGCGTTTAGCTTTGCTTTAACCCCTGAAAAAGAGACCCAGTGTGCAGTGATGCACATGTAATCAGCGCCTGCGCCACTGGCCCACATGTCTGTTGTCAGATGTATAGTGTGAACAGCACTCTTCTGCAAAGCTGCCCCAATCACCTCCAGCACATCTTCATGTAGTGCTGGAACCTCAACTCTGGCAAAATAGAACTGGCTAGGAACCTTCCATTTAGGGCAGAGCGCTGCCACTAATCCTTGAAAACCAACCCCTTCTACAAAAGAAAAAGGGAGAAGGTCCAGAGCTAGCATTTTAGCCAGCTTAGTGTTATACAGACCCGTCAGTGGGTGGTTGCGAACATATGGCGTGTCTGAAAACAACATGGTTCTAATGTTGGCCTGGACCATGCTTTTACGGGATGATGATGATGATGACTTCTTCGACCAAGTTACGCTCGCTGATGAACTTTTTCGCATTGGTGTCTCACTCTCTCCCACACTCCTAGTGTGGCTCACAGGGGGTGTGCTGCTGACAGGGGTACTGGGTGTAAGTGAAGTGTTTGACACTTCTACCTCCTCGTCATCATCAGATGAAACATCAACGTTTTCTTGACTTGCAATTCGGGCTTCCTTGATTTCCTTTAGGTGCGCAAACCATTGGACAGCGTGCTGTCTCTTAAGAAGACCTATCTGACCTCCGGTACGATAGTTGGTACCAAACTTACCACGACTAACTGCAACCTTACAAATGCTACAAATGGCAAAGTTTCCTTTTTTGGGCAAACACTAAAGAAGTCCCAAACTGCGGACTTGAAATGTCTGTGGGGCCGGAGGAGGCGGCGATACTTGTGGTGGTCATGCTGCTAATGCCAGATGAAGTGGAGGATGTGTATTGCCGAACTTTACTACATTGTGCACTTTCACCACCACTAATTGAGGTCGAGGTGGATGGAGGTCCCTTCTGGCGAGGAAGAAATATGGAAGTGGTAGGTGTTGGTGTACTAGTTAACTCCAATGATTGTGGTGTTTCCATTGCATCCTTGTCGACAACATCATCACCCTCAGCAGCTTCTCGGGCTAGGGTCAAAATGTCTGTTTGCTGAATGCCCGCTGGAGCTGCAGTGACCTTTATGATGACTGCGTCGTCGTCGTGAGAGTCTTCATCAGCAGGAGTATCCGCCACTTCTTGTTGAGCCTCATCACACTCCATAACTATGAGACTTTCGACGACCTTCCTTTTACGCTTAACTACCTTTGTCAGATCATGGTGTGCCTCACTCTCAGACGGCAGTGATGGTTCCCAATTTAGATCCGTATCATCAGAAGGAGGTGGACTTGAAGAAGATGTAGACACCACACTTGATCTTTTCCTTCCTAGGGATGTGGAAAACAATGATTGATCATCAGGTGGAGTGGCTTCCTCAAATGATACCTCGGCTTGATTGTCAATTTCCTGATGTGCCCCTACTTCGGGAGGAACAACTATTGTGGGCACTGGTGCCCCTCCATGCACCTCTGCTTGCGCATCTCCTTGGGCTGCCTCTCCTTCCACATGTACTTGGGCTTGTACTGGCACATGTGGTTGTTGTTGCGGCTGTGGTTGTTGAACATTCGTCAGATGAGTTACAATAACCTGTGTTGATTGAGGGACATTGCTGCTACTTTCTTGCGATGAGCCAACATCACAGGTTGATGGTGATTGAACAACTATGCTAAGTGCCTCTGCAGCACTCAAGGGCTTGGACTTAAGTTGGTGTGGTGCTGGTGGCACTGAGCCCAATGGTGCGGGTGTTCTGCTCCCAGCTTGGTCCCCAGCAGATCCCGCTGCTGCTGCAGGCGTACCTTTTTTTTTACTCCCAAAAAATGTGGCGGGCGGCACACCAGTCTCCTTGGTAACTTGCTTCTTCTGCTCCTTACTGGCAAATTTCTTGCTAGAGGAGCTACGGGGAACTTTTTTTGGGGCCATCTTCTTCAGAGGTCAGAACAGCAGGACGCAGTTGCACGAGTTGCAGAGTTGTCTGTGGCCAGACGTGACGTCTCAAGACGTTATGCTGCACACACACTGCTGCAGGACTTCTTCCTGGCACTGGTGGTTCTCTTGAGTCTTGTGCACCTAAAAGCAATGGGAGACAGAGGAACATCAGTTCAGGTATACACCCCAAAACTCGGAAACCACATAAAAATCAGCACAATCCCATGCCATCCAAGCCCTCCTTGATGTTTAAATTCAAGACACCCCACAGAAAGACTAGGCCCATGCACCACTCACTACCCCTGGGCATAACGGATGAAAGCTTGGCAAAATGAGTACAGGCCTGAGAACACTGCATGACTTCAAAATGTCCCCTTGCCCCCCCCCCAATATATGGTCAGGCCCTGCCTGTACCAGCACTCAAAATGGACCCCACTCACATGGCCAGTCCCCATGAACACCCCAAAAAATCGAAAAACATAGAAAAATCAGCACAATCCCATGCCATCCATGCCCTCCATAATGTTTATATTCAAAACACCCCACAGAAAGACTAGGCCCATGCACCACTCACTACCCCTGGTCAAAAGGCCCCAACAACAGCCCAAAAATCGAAAAACACTGAAAAATCAGCACAATCCCATGCCATCCATGCCCTACATGATGTTTAAATTCAAGACACCCCACAGAAAGACTAGGCCCATGCGCCACTCACTACCCCTGGTCAAAAGGCCCCAACAACAGCCCAAAAATTGAAAAACACTGAAAAATCAGCACAATCCCATGCCATCCATGCCCTCCATGATGTTTAAATTCAAGACACCCCACTGAAAGACTAGGCCCATGCACCACTCACTCCCCCTTGGCCTAATGTATGAAAGCTAGGCAAAATGGGTGCAGGCCTTAGAACACTGCTTGCATTCAAAATGGCCCCTTGCCTCCCAGCACATGCCCAGGGCCTGCCTGTACCAGCACTCAAAATGGCCCCCACCCACACGGCCTGTCCCCATGAACACCCCAAAAAATCGAAAAACACAGAAAAATCAGCACAATCCCATGCCATGCATGCCCTCCATGATGTTTAAATTCAAGACACCCCACAGAAAGACTAGGCCCATGCACCACTCACTACCCCTGGGCCTAATGTATGAAAGCTAGGCAAAATGGGTGCAGGCCTGAGAACACTGCCTGCATTCAAAATTGCCCCTTGCCTCCCAGAACATGCCCAGGGCCTGCCTGTACCAGCACTCAAAATGGCCCCCACCCACATGGCCTGTCCCCATGAACACCCCAAAAAATCGAAAAACACAGAAAAATCAGCACAATCCCATGCCATCCATGCCCTACATGATGTTTAAATTCAAGACACCCCACAGAAAGACTAGGCCCATGCACCACTCACTACCCCTGGTCAAAAGGCCTCAACAACAGCCCAAAAATCGAAAAACACTGAAAAATCAGCACAGTCCCATGCCATCCATGCCCTCCATGACATTTAAATTCAAGACACCCCACAGAAAGACTAGGCCCATGCACCACTCACTACCCCTGGTCAAAAGGACCCAACAGCAGCCCAAAAATCGAAAATCACTGAAAAATCAGCACAGTCCCATGCCATCCATGCCCTCCATGATGTTTAAATTCAAGACACCCCACAAAAACACTAGGCCCATGCACCACTCACTACCCCTGGGCCTAATGTATGAAAGCTAGGCAAAATGGGTGCAGGCCTGACACTGCCTGCATTCAAAATGGCCCCTTGCCTCCCAGCACATGGCCAGGGCCTGCCTGTACCAGCACTCAAAATGGCCCCCACCCACATGGCCTGTCCCCATGAACACCCCAAAAAAGTCGAAAAACATAGAAAAATCAGCACAATCACATGCCATTAATGCCCTCCATGATGTTTAAATTCAAGACACCCCACAGAAAGACTAGGCCCATGCACCACTCGCTACCCCTGGTCAAAAGGCCCCAACAACAGCCCAAAAATCGAAACACACTGAAAAATCTGCACAATCCCATGCCATCCATGCCCTCCATGATGTTTAAATTCAAGACACCACACAGAAAGACTAGGCCCATGCACCACTCACTACCCCTGGTCAAAAGGCCCCAACAACAGCCCAAAAATCAAAAAACACTGAAAAATCACCACAATCCCATGCCATCCATGCCCTCCATGATGTTTAAATACAAGACACCCCACAGAAAGACTAGGACCATGCACCACTCATTACCCCTGGGCCTAATGTATGAAAGCTAGGCAAAATGGGTGCAGGCCTGAGAACACTGCCTGCATTTAAAATGGCCCCTTGCCTCCCAGCACATGGCAGGGATTGCCTGTACCAGCACTCAAAATGGCCCCCACCCACATGGACTTTCCCCATGAACACCCCAAAAAATAAAAAAACACAGAAAAATCAGCACAACCCCATGCCATCCATGCCCTCCATGATGTTTAAATTCAAGACACCCCACAAAAAGACTAGGCCCATGCACCACTCACTACCCCTGGTCAAAAAGCCCCAACAACAGCCCAAAAATCGAAAAACACTGAAAAATCAGCACAATCCCATGCCATCCATGAACTCCATGATGTTTAAATTCAAGACACCCCACAGAAAGACTAGGCCCATGCACCACTCACTACCCCTGGTCAAATGGCCCCAACAACAGCCCAAAAATCGAAAAACACTGAAAAATCAGCACAATCCCATGCCACCCATGCCCTCCATGATGTTTAAATTCAAGACACCCCACAGAAAGACTAGGCCCATGCACCACTCACTACCCCTGGGCCTAATGTATGAAAGCTAGGCAAAATGGGTACAGGCCTGAGAACACTGCCTGCATTCAAAATGGCCCCTTGCCTCCCAGCACATGGCCAGGGCCTGCTTGTACCAGCACTCAAAATGGCCCCCACCCGCATGGCCTGTCCCCATGAACACCCCAAAAAATCGAAAAACACAGAAAAATCAGCACAATCCCATGCCATCCATGCCCTCCATGTTGTTTAAATTCAAGACACCCCACAGAAAGACCAGGCCCATGCACCACTCACTACCCCTGGTCAAAAGGCCCCAACAACAGCCCAAAAATCGGAAAACACTGAAAAATCAGCACAATCCCATGCCATCCATGCCCTCCATGATGTTTAAATTCAAGACACCACACAGAAAGACTAGGCCCATGCACCACTCACTACCCCTGGTCAATAGGCCCCAACAACACCCCAAAAATCGAAAAACACTGAAAAATCAGCACAATCCCATGCCATCCATGCCCTCCATGATGTTTAAATTCAAGACATCCCACAGAAAGACTAGGCCCATGCACCACTCAATACCCCTGGTCAAAAGGCC
Organism: Lissotriton vulgaris; assembly: GCF_964263255.1. Classification (NCBI taxonomy): domain Eukaryota; kingdom Metazoa; phylum Chordata; class Amphibia; order Caudata; family Salamandridae; genus Lissotriton; species Lissotriton vulgaris. The sequence goes on along the minus strand of NC_141698.1, from coordinate 934,352,092 downwards.
CCAACAACAGCCCAAAAATCGAAAATTCCAAAATTGTAGCTGCAGCAACTGTAATGCCCCAAACAAACTTACTTGTGAAATTTCTAATCCAAAAGTGATACAAAGAAAGTCAAAAGGCCTCAAATCCAAATATCCAGCAGCATCCACAAAAAGTAATCCTTCCAGGTCAAGATCTGAATGAAAGTGACCAGCACATGGAGAAAGCACTGGGAGGAGCCTGATGGACAGGAACAGGAAGTTGGAGACTGTGGGGCACTTCCTTCCTCCTACCCCCCCCCCCCAAAATGGACTCCTTGCAAAAAAAAGTGCAGGCAAATGTCAACCTGAGGAGTTATTCTGAAAAAAATCATCATTTTCAGAAGGTTTATGCTGCTTGCTGGTGGATTTCTTGTGCAGAATTGCAAATTCTGCATTTCGCGAGTGCAAGATTGTTGCTGCCCGCCTCATCTACGTGTTCGTAATTGCGAATTCTCGCGATGTGTGCTGTGCAAGGTGGCAAGCCGCGATTACGTAATCGCGGTCGCCAAACTCCAGCGGTATCCCGCAGCAAGATCCAAAATGGCGCAGCACTCGCAAAATATTGAGAAAAACAACTCGGCAAACGCTGAATGACGGTAAGTGAACGCCGCATGCCGCAATGTAAATGTAAATGTAAATGTATTTGAGCTTATATAGCGCACAGCTACCCGCAGTGGGTTTCCCGGCGCTTGCTTAGGGAACCCGTCCTGGTATTCCCCTGTGAGATAACCCCGGCAGGGTGTCCACAAGGTGAAAGCCAGGCATCCCGCCGCGAGGGGCCGTTGTGGAGATTAAGCAAGCTATTGCCCTGAGTCGCAGAGTGTGAACCCGTGAGTCGAGAAGGCACCGGAGCGAGAATTATCGAGTCCGTGGAATTTTTTAGCCCAAGACCCGCCGAGGCGGGGAATTGAACCCTGGTCCAGGGCCGATCTCAGCTTCAGTCTGCCGCCTCTAACCCCTGAGCCACACTTCTCCACCGCAATATTGTATCACCAAGAAAAAAAATCCGCTGCGTGTGAATTTGCGGATTTTCGGTAAATTTGCGAGAGTTCGCGGATTGCGAATTTACCGAAAATCCGCAAAATCCGCGAGCGGAGCGGATTTTCCGCCCATGCTTAGTGCGCTTCCTCCCACCCAAGATGGCCGCTATGGAATTAAGCCTGCCCGGGACCGAAGGACTCAGCGCCTGGCTCGGCTGAGACTGGACCAGAATGCGGGGAAATGCAGTGAATTACGATAAAAACGCTTCTTGGAGAATGCGCAGTAAGTAATAACCCATAAAAATAACACAGCAACCTCCCGGCTTCCACCTCAGGAGGGGAATGGGGAAATGCAGGGAATTTAAAAGCAAAACTGCTTCGTATTCAAGTGATATTGCAAAGTGCTAAAGAGCAAAGCAAATGACCCAGTAACCTCCCGGCTTCCGCCTCAGGAGGGAAAACACACAACACATGTGTGCCATGTCGACTCTTCACTTATCTCTGCACCAAAATATGCACCTGCAATGGCAATGTGTGGGTGTTAAGGTACAAGGCCTCTAAGGAAGGTCCAATAGGTGCTGCAGTCCTTAGAGGTCTTCCCTGGTCACAGTGCCCCTGAAGCCTGCATTGAACCCTCAGAGGCCAGCCCTGACATAAAGGCTCCTACCATCTTGAACCCACACCTGCTCCCAGCCGAGTGATTCCTGAACCCGTAAGTAGTGTCTCACGAGCCATGGACCCTTGGTTGTGCTGCTAAATGTTCCCATATAGCCAGAATCGAAAACTTTGAACTAGAATATTTTTTTTAGAAAAACTGTTTTGAGTACCGAGGAAAGACTGGGACAAACCTGCTTGCCGATTCACCTAAGGTGCATTGCCGGTCAGCCTTATGCCATGGTCACTCCCTCTACTTTATTCTCCACAGCGGCAAATCCTGTTCAGCAGTCCTTTGCCAAAGGGGTATCCAAGCTCCTGGAACTGTCCTCTACTACAGCCTCCTGCCTCGTCCTGTTAGAGATTTTCAATGTCCATACAAGTGATTAAGTCCGAACATAGAAATTTTCACCGCAGTTTCGACCCAAGGCTGCCCGACGATACCTCCACCTCCATCTCCACCTGCAGGTTTGCCTTGCTGATCTTCACATTCTCAGAATATTTTTCTTGAAAATTCCTATATTTCCGAAGGTAATTGCTGACCGGACCACTCCACTTCTTGTATCTGGACAGCCCTCTATCGCGGTCAGTCATATTTTTTTACTTCAACCCAGTCTCATGCAACTTGATGTTTGCGATTGACACCTTGATCTTTTATGTGCTAGTGTTTACTAACTACTTTAAAAATTCATATCTCCCGTTCTACAGATTACATTTTTGTCGATTTGGTGGCAATATTTATTGCAATTTATATTGTTTTTCTAAATCATTGTGGGATTTTTCTTGTGTTGTGTTTTCACGTTATCACTGTTTGTGTGCTGCATACATACTTTACACATTACCTTTAAGTTCAGCCTAATTGGTTAATTTAGTGACTTTCTGAGCTCACCCTGCCAGGGATTGTGGCTGTTGCTAGACCAGAGCTCACACCCCAGTCAACCAACACCCCAATTTCTCACACCATGTTTCTCTACATTAGTTTTACTGTGGATGAAGATTGCAAGGCCATGGCTGCCAGTTTCCCTAATAAAGCACCAGAACTGATTAAATGCTCTGTTCTTGTTTAAGTCCAGTGTTGACTTCTGGGCTCCTTGGATAGCTTCAGTTCATAATGCTAGTTGTTGTTCTTCTATTCCTTTATCATGGAGTTCTGCTATTACCATTCCAGTCTATAAAAATGTTACAGACCAATTGCTTTACAAGATCTACCGTGAAAATTATAGGAAGAATATGCTGAGTTGTATTCAGGGGTGGGTAGATAATGATATCATTCTAGCAGAACTGCAGTATAGGTTCAACTCTGGCGTGAGTACTCTGGATCAATGCCTTAGTCTCCATTTAATAATTTCTGCCCATGCGGAATCATTCCTTCTCACATTCATGTACTAAATTTTAGCTTTTGACAAGGTTAACACATAATCCTGAGTCCATCTCTAAAGAAATGTGTGTAGATCACCCTATTGTGGACTTCCTCAAATGGTTCCATTGAGACCTATTAGCCCAAATGACTACAGTAAAAACCAAAAGTTACGTGTGGCTTTCATACTCCAAAGAGGTGTTAGACAAGGGTGTGTCCTTGAAGTTGTTTTTTTAATTTACAAACAAATTAATTAAAAACCCACTTATCACACCTGAGATCTGATTCACCTAATGTTGATTGTGAGCAAATCTCAATTTTGAAATATCTGCAGATAATGTAGTTCTAATTTTTTGAACAGCCAATGGCCTGAAACTGTTAATCCATTTGGATAATAGATTCATAGATAATTTAGATCTGTCAAAAAACTATTTAAAATCTCATGTCTTAATCCTGGGTACTTGCTCCATTAAGTTAAGTACATTCTATGTCGATGATTCAATACTAAGTAAGGTTTACAACTTTAATTATTTAGGTTTGTGTTTTGACAACGCTACAATATGAGCTTATCTGTTGCTGCACAGAGAGCTGCTTCTTGTTTAAATCTGTGGTGCAATCCCGAACTTTGCAAATAAGATAGAAGGAAGTCAATATACCTTACTAAAACAATTTGAAGTATTTGTGTCTTAGTTGTGTCACCTAAGATGGTGGAGTTTCGGATATAGGACAAGTGACAGAACTTCAAACAAAATAGAATTTATTCTTTTGTTCCTTGTTAGGCTTACCCCAATCTACTTCAGCATGTAGCTGCCATCTCAAAACGAGGTCTCCTTTTCCTGAGGCTACCATTCATGTTAATCTATTTCTTCTATTGTGGTCTGTTTGGAGTAATTCAAAGGTTTCATTGACCCAAGGAATAATCAGTTGCTTGTGTGCTCTGTAAAATAAAATTGTCAGCATATTTAAAATCATAATATCACTCAACTGGCCACTCTACAATTTTTACTGCTCCACATAGTGTTTGTTATTATGGAAAGAAATAGGCCAGGCTGCAGTTTTTTTACTTTCGTTACCATGTAGAGAAGCTAGTGATTTGTCAAACCTATCATAAAAGCTCATGGCAACATGTATGAAAAATGTTGGATAGATGGTTGAAAACAGTGATGCAACACTTTTCATTGCATCCTTTTTGGGACACCTTGGATGCGCTGTATTTACAGTACCGTGCTCCATGTTGCAAGTATTGACTAGATAGATCAGGAATTCTGACGTAACTGGTGGCGCAGTAATTACTGGAGTGTGTCACAAACAGACACAACTCCAGCAATGTGTCATTACGCATGGGCGAGTCCCATGTAAAAGTGTCTGCATTAGACCTTACACCTGCTGTGAAGTAGGCGTAACGATTTGACGCAGTGAACATGTAGACGTGGTGCAGTGAAATCTCATGGATTTCACTGCTCCACTTCTACCACCCTTTTTTTACGGGGGACTGGCCACCTTGTATACATTATACCTGAAGCAGGTATAATGTGGCGCAGGGTTTACAAAGTGAAACATCTGCCTAGATGTGTCATTTTGTAAATATGGTGCAGTGTGGCACATTTTTTACGCTGCCACAGTGTCACAAAAAGTGACGTAATGGTGGCACAAGGCCTTCATGAATAAGGCCCTCAATATTTAACTTTGACTATCCCGAGTGCTCAACCCTGTCCGGAGTGGGTAGTTCGTCCATGAAAACTCACCCTTTTTTACTAGACTTAAGTTTTGCATTATGTACTATTAATTTACATTCCCAAAACCTTGGGGCCACCCAAATGAGTGTCCCTGTTGATCGTCTCTCAGTTCAAACTACGATACATATTTTTTGTGGGCTTTATAGGGTTTTACACAGGAAATGTATTGTTCCCTTTTGAGTTAAATGGAATTTATCACTGCCGGTCCACCAGTTTTATTCCTTGCATGTTGTCATTAATTGAGTTTTTCTTTTGGTTGGAAATGTTTTATTTACAATTTTTTGATGACATCTTCCCTCATGATTTGCTCATGATTCGCTGACTTGAGTTAATATATATTGAGGTTATGTACCTTTGATTTTACCTAGTTAATTATTTATGTTCAGTTTGTTTTATCCTGATTATTTTATGGCTGAACTTTGCCAAAAGAAACTATTTTTGTTCATGATGATTTAAGTGTTTTGAGCAAACGCTGTGAGTCAGAGAGTTGCCTTTAGTGTAAAAAATCGATTGCGGCGGAAGTGGTATGTTTTTCATTCACTGACTGACCATAAGAGTTAATAAGTCCCGCTTTGTTGATCTCAGACTCTAAACTCCACAAAGGTCATCAGGTTTTTGCACAAACACTACATATCATTCAAAAGATGCAACCAAAATGAAGCTAGAGAGCAGGGCAATTGCTCCCTGTGCCAGACTGTCCATGGAACAGGCACAACTAGACTACCGTCTGACATATCTAACATTTACCTTTAGCATTTGGGAGTTTGTCTCAAGACTTTGATGGAAAAATAACTTCTTTTAGGTCTTCAGTGACTGAGATAATTGGATGGTTGGAAATGTTATGTTCCTCCAAGAACTTGGAAAAAATGCTGGTCTCCTTGCACGAGCATGCCATGCCCAACCAGTCCGAGTGTGCAGTAAGAGAAAAGCAGTGGTCAAAACAGTTTAATGAGGCAATCGGAAAAAAAGATTCTTTATCAAATGGTACAATGATTATTTGTAATGTTGTCTTTCAGCACTTATTTTAACTAGGAACAGTTTAGTCGAGGAATGCATGTTTTTCCTATATCTTTATTTGATGTATTTCTGGGTTTTGTAATCCACCCCACTTATGTCTAATTATTACACAACACAGTACACGGAAAACACGACCAATATAGGGAGCATCAAACTCGACATCATCACTATGAGAAATACACATTTTGATCAGCTTACGAGTCAGTGTTCTGACCTTGTAAAAAAGGTGCAGTTGCATTATTCGTTTAATTATTTTCACTTGTGACCAAAAATCCATAATGTCATTTAGAATCCTTTGATAAAATCGGTATCTGTATAACTTAGCGCAACATCAACATTTTTCGGCAAATTAGCAGCAGAGGACTTGATCTCAAACACTTTAAGAATGCCCCTGTCCTTTGAAGCACAATTAAAAATAATAAACCCTTCTAACACGTGTGTGTGTATTTACATTTAGAATGTAATTAATAGAAGACTACACTACCCACAAAAGCGTATAAGCAATGGATTATTGTCAAATAAACCAGCTAAAAAATTCTTTTCTTTTGCCCTTTGTAAGGTGCTGCTTACTTTTCTCCAAATCCACAACAAGGATCACACGAGAACGGTGTTCAACTTATGCCTTGTCTACCAGAGACACTCCCTTGTTATGCTTTCGATTAAAGCGGCAGGTCTCCAGGTGTGTTTTAGAGAGGAGAGACGTGATCCTGCCAAGGCTCTGGACTATACAGTATGCTTTGGATTGGAATGACTGCTCCAGGTACCCTTTGAATGTGTACTTTGGATTGGACTGACAGGTGTGTGGGTATGTTTCAAATTGAGCAGTGTTGTGCCAGTGACTGGAGGGCATTATTATGGTATGGATTGGATTCAGGGGATACATTTTCAGCATCCACGTGGTTGGAGGTACTGCACCCCAGTACGGCTTGGGTTACAGGGACAGCTGTCCTGTTATTCTTTGGTTTGGAGGGGCTGGTTTCCAGGTATGAATTGGGAGTGAGAGAAAATGTAGGTTTTACATGGATTGAGCTGCCTTCATTCATGCATAACTAGAGAATACAAATTCACAGAGTAGTTTTGTGGCATTGTGCCTATTAAGTTGTGTCATGATTGTCTCTGTTGTTGTTCCTTTGTAAGGCACATCATTTCCTACTATCTTGCACAATCCTGGTGTTTGGATCCTAAACAGGGGGCACTCCAGCATGAGTAACTGGTACTTATTTTAGCAACCTCAGAATTGTGAAAGTCTGATACAAGACAACACACAGGTGCAACTAGTACATTTAGTCTCAGAGGTGTCTTACTATGTTACTTTCAAGCTACATGAAAAAAGACAGCACATGACGAGGTACCCATGCAGAAGAACTTTCTTTGTGCAAGTTGAAACAGCACAGGTTTGTCATCAATTGGCAACAGGCAGCATCTCTTCTCCTACAATTCTACATCCCCTTACCATTGAAGTGACACCCTGTAGGCGCCTTTTCGTTACTTCAACACTGCAATACGCACAGTAATGTTGTAAGATAAAGAGTCCATTATTTGTGAAGCTATTCATAGGGAATTCACAAGAAAGCAGACAATCTCCTTCCGTAAATGTACGTCCACAAATGGATGCCTCGTTTCTAATTTTCAGAATTCATAAACATCTACTGTAGTGCCCATAAAAAGCTGTGCAGGATAAAAGCTTTCCAAGATAGTACTATAGATAGGCCGCAGTGTCCCTGTTTGCATTGGGGCACACATTTAACCAGGTGCACTGGGTGCAAAAAGGAACAGTGCACCCTACTGCACGTAATTCCCTGCCCCCTGGACAGCTACAAACTCATGCTACCTGGGAGCAGTACAATGTGAAAGGCCGACTAGCTGTTTTAAGCCGCAAGTCGCACTTTCTCTGAGTAGGCCACTCGGCCTGCACTTTATTTGGGGACAGAGTGAGTGGCTGCATCCACCTGCAGGGAGATGTGTGTGGATTCAAAGGCACTCCATTCCTAACCTTTCTAGGGGCACCATCAGGAGGCGCACTGATTGTGTGCCACCTCTTTGTGGTGCACAGTCAGTGTGCCTCCTGTTAGCCTCTCTGCCTCTGTGCCTGTGTCCATAGTATGGAATGGGCACACAAACAACATGCTTCCCTCATCAGCATGGAACTGCTCCCCCATCCTAATGAGGGATCATCCTCTTAAGAAGATGCTAGTGCTGTGTCTGCTCAGCTGCTAAGAGTATTACAGAAGTATAACAATGAAGCCCCAGGAGTGCAGAAAAAAGACACACACAAGCTTTGTAGTCCTGGGTCACTGTCTCTAATAAAGCATCTTGGGCTGTACTACAGATGACTGCGCCAGCGCTAATTGTCATTGTGCACCAGAGTATGCGCCCAACGGCATTACAGAGGGTTGATCTGTAGTACCTTTGTGATGTTGGAGCAGACTGCGAACTCTGTGTTTATGTGCGCTTGCTTCTGACGCATTTTGTTCAGGCACACAGACGCAAATGCACATAAACTCAGACATACTCTGGTGCACAGCAACAATTAGCGCTGGCGCAGTCATCTGTAATAGGACCCATGTGTTCTACTGGTATTGTCAACGTTTAAAGGCTTGGCAATATTTTAATAAATATTTTAACAAATAGTTATTTGCTGGCTTGGGCTCCTGGCACTGTGAGTCTCTACAGACTTCCATTCATCCCTGGACCTATTCTCTTACAGAACCTCTTACACTCCTCCAGTTCTCAGGATAGTGTACTGCGAGGAGGGTGCTGAATATGTGGAGAATGAAGAGATGCCCTACAACCGCCACATGGAAGAGCAGTTGGTAGAGGCATTAAACTTTCATGTACAAGACTCAGTAATTCGTGCTTTGATTAAGGCTTTGCAGCCCTTAACTCAAAGATTGAGAAGTTATGGCAGGCGTGTGTTGGGAAGACCCTTAGGGGATTCCTCGTTGAAAGGGTTGAAGTTGAGTGAACCGGGACTCCACGATTTCCAGTCCTGGGTTGGCAGATGTGTCCTCTCCATCCTCTCCGCCCTCTTCTGACTCAGAAAATGACTGGGAGAAACAGCGCCCAGCAACTAAGCGCTAACCCGAAACCCATCATGTTGAGTCAGAGGCCGGACCAATAAAAACTTCCTTTTTGACTTTAGAAATATAGTACATCCCAGATCTACTGATTGGGTGCCCTGCATGCAGGTTGCAAACTATGTGCAGGATAATATTTATCGGGGCTTTCAGTGCGAGGTGCAAAATACATTGAAGTCAGATTGTCCTTGGCCCTATCTTTAATGCAAAGTAGCTGAGACCTCTGAGCTATACCACAATATTGCTACATTTCTAAAGAAATTTGCAAAGTATCCTAATAAGGACTAGACAGGGCCTTGTTCGGGTATCAGGACTAGCTCTTGGATGTTTCGGGACCCCTCACAAAAATATTTGATTCAGCCGTCCAAGCTAAGGATACCAACTCTAAACTTGACCCTAATGAGATTCTCAAATGGGCTCAAAGACCAATATGTTTCTTGGGCAACTCTAACTGTGCTTTGTCTACGGCGAGACGCAAATCCTTACTTATGCGGATTGATCCTCAACTAATACATTTGCCTTCTATGGAGGTGGGCACCCTAGCGAACAGCTTATTGTTTGGAGACAAGTTTGTAAAGGACTTGGGCAACTATGTGCCGACTTTTTCTTCCCTGGACAAAACTCAGAACTCTTTGAAGAAAGTTTTTCATAATGGCCTTTTTGTCAGGGCCGGACTCTTCAGAGGTCGGGCACCTGGCCGAGGGTTCTACCAGGTTGCAATAGGAAATGCACCATATGAAATATCGCCATACCTTGTGGAGCATCAGGAAAGGACTTCTGCTTGCCGGCTCTTCAGCCCTTTGTCAACTCAGCACCTCGCCGGACCCGCTTCGCGGGTCCCGCATCGCGAATTGGACTCAGCGGGAGAGCGCAGCCTCTGGGGTCGTGTGCCACAGAACTATCCAGGGGAGAACTGTTTTAGCAGCAGGGCTGCGAGCGCTGTCTCAGGTACTCCATTTACCAAGAGTCTCTGCTTGACTAACCCTCAACACCTGGGACGCTCTCCCTGCTTGCCCAGCCCCCTCCTCCTCCCTATTTAGTAGGTCTACAATACCGCTGCGCAGTAGCGCCCGGGGCTAAGCCCGGGCAAAGAGTCTGGTCTGGGCCAGAACCCTTGGCTTTGTCAATTCCATCTTTTTGCATAGTTATTGGGGCCCGCTATTACTGTGAGTGTTTTACCTTTTCTTACTGCATTTGTTTTGTATTTTGAAAGCGGGTCCCTTGATTTGAGCTTGTTAGTTAGCTAGGCCCAAACCCATACTATAGGAATGTGTACCAGCGAAACACGTAGTAAGACCGCGGCTGGTGCCTCCAAATTGACGGGCACTTTAGATCACTTTATTGTACGCACTAATTCATTAATTGATGAAGGCATCGCCCTTATGGAAAGAAGGGTGTCCCAGGACCTCGCAAATGCGAGAAGGTCTTCCTTAGGTATTATAGCCTCTGCACACACTCCACTAAAAATCCATCCAACCACTGAACTAAATCTAATCGTTTCATCCCCTATTTGCCATTTTACTAATAGTAGCCAGCCTGCCCATTAGAATCCCCCACCCCGATTCCCCCCCCCCCTTAGCTCTACCTACACCCTCTGTGATTCCCCAGGCAGTTATTGACCGCCAGGAAGAGATATCTAATCTTAGGGGCGTAAGGGAGGGTGCTATCTCCAAATGTTCTAAACCATCCAGTAAGGGAAGTAGTGATTGTATAGAGGTTGACGATGGAGTGGGAGGTCCTTTAGAGATTGCCAGCAACACCAGTGGCAATATGGAGGGAAGGGTTAGCATGGTCAACCCAGGTAATAGTGTAGCGAGAGTAGAGGTGACTCATGTGCTCCATCCCCCCCCGATGGGTCTTCCTGACAATTTAGTTTCCAACACCAGTCTTGCGAGTCTCCTTGAGATAAGCAGCCTGGATGAAACCACGGAGGGATTGGAAGACAGAAATGGCATATTCATGAGTTCCTTATCCAATCCTATTAAATCTTTACTCACACCCTTGGAGACTAGATTACAGGGGATTGAACAGCAGCTCCAGGCTATACACCTGGAGCTAAAAAACCACCCAAAAGCCCCTGTCCAAAAAGCCTCGAGTACTCCAGTACTGTCCGATACCAAACCACCGACACCCTCTAAACAGCCAACAGGGAAAAATGTGACCACCAAATCACTTCCATCTAAAACCCCCACTCTGAAGACCACCAACAACTGTGCAGCCAAACTGCCACCCAATGCCCCCAGTAAATCCCAGACTTCTGAAGGACCCCCCATCCCGGTGCCTAAACCACCAACTCCTCCATCTGTGAAACCTAAGGTACGCCGCAATATTAATTTACCACCTGACGCATACCCCTATGTAATAGTGTTAACAGGCATTCCTGAGCTTGCCCCCACAACAACTGAATCCTTTTGGGCTCTCAAAAACAAAGTCTGCCATTGGTTAGACCAAAATCATCCACTACCACCAAATATCCACAGTAATGTACTTATGGTAGAGAAAGCCACCCGGGTAGGCGAGAAAAAAAAAACATTCAAGGGGACTGTGTTGTTGTGACATTTGAGGACTCGTGTTCGGTGGAACATATAATTGCAGGACCCCCATGTAACATTAACTCCCCAGTTTCAGCCAAACTTCTATCCTATTTCTATATGGTTTCCAACTATCGCAGTAATAGATGGAGCTGGCTGAGAGGCTCCAACCACACGGGAAGAGGAACAAGAGGGGAACCTTCGCTGGACCATAACTTAAATCAGTGGAATAGTAGTAATAACGGAGGGTGGAATACAATGCAGCCTATAATGGGTAGCTGTTCCCATGGCATCAACCAGCAAAACGGGGCATGGTCTGGGCAACATCACAATAATACTAGTCAGTGGGATGGTGGCGACAATGGAGGGTGGAGCACAGTCCCGAGAAGAACAGGCAGGCCACTGTATGGGGCAAACCATTTTAATGGAGCATGGTCAGGACAACAGCATAACCCTCCTCCTATACCTTGTTTTAATCGTTATAGTGGGTTGGAAGCAGTTTACTGACTGCTAGCTTTTTCACCGGGGAAAGTAGTACCGAGGGAAGTGCTAGATCCTTCAGGGACTGATGTCTGTATGTCTAGAGAGGCTCAAGTATACCCGAAAACCTGTAGCCCTAGTCTTAGTAAAGAGATAGATGGCCCTTCACTCCCAACTGCACTGGATAAAGAAGTACTGAGGGAAATGATAGACCCTTCGGAGGTTGAAGTTGGTAGTGTCAGGGAGGGCGAGCCATACTCGGAACCTTGCGGACCTAGTTTCACTGAAGGGGAACCCGGTCCTACTCATTTATTTACTGCACCGACTGTAGACGGCACTCCTATTAATATCCTTTCCTGGAACATAGCAGGGCTTAAGAAAAACCTTGCAACTCCAGATTGGAACGAATTTATCGATCCTTTTCATATCTGCATGTTCCAGGAAACTTGGTGTCTGTCCCCGCAATATAAAAATGTGTATTCCACCTATTATGTTCTGGCAGTTTCCTCAGGGAAAGGTCGCCCGTCTGGTGGCCTCCACATATGGGTGAAAGTTAATTTAAATTATGTTGTCACCATGCACAGTGTCCCCTCAAATGACATCTTGCATATTTCCCTGAAAAGCCCCCATGGGGGCAAAATACAATTTTTTTGTATTTATGAAAGAGGGGCACAGGGTTGCCAAATTTCACAAACAATCGAGATGTTGGATTCCAAGTTATCAGAACTGCCACCTGGATCTAAAATCCTGGTGGGGGGCGATTTTAACAGCACATTCGAACCCCTGGATGATGAGGACATATTGGGTTGGAGCTCGGAGGACTGGAGACATTCTATACCCCCTTTAGATCTGGCTCCCATTAAGAAATGGTACCCCAGAGCAATACAGCTGAATGCCCTGGCCCTGGACCATAACCTAAGAGCTCTTAATGGGCGGACCATTTCTGATCGCAATGGGGCGATGACCTATAATAGGTTAGGCTCCCCATCGCAAATTGACTATATTTTCTTAGACGTCCAATCCTGGGCCAACCTTATAGATATGGAGATCAAGCAGTCCTCAGACAGTGATCATAACCCTTTGTGTATGGGAATTAATTGGGCCAATGGGCTAAGTGAGAGTGCAAGACCGAAGCTGATCACTAAGGAGGTTTTTCCCTCTAACTGCAACAGGAAACTAAGATGAGATGTGGTTAAGTGTGAAGAGGAGAAACTTAACCATATCAGGGAACTAGTTATTGCGGAAACTTCCTATTTGTCAGCGATGGATTTGGCAAATTCAAATCTCTCTGGGCCGAAACTACTAGCCCATTATCAGAACTTTGTAGTTAACATAGGAAAGCATTTCCTTAAAACTTCCAAGGGGAGGCCTTCGGCCGAGCTGCGAACCCCCAAGACTAATCTTTGGTACACAGCAAACTGCAGGAAAAAGAGGAAGGGTATTGCCCTAGCAGTAAAACTAAAAGACCCCAGAGCAGTGAGACTGGCCAGGTGGGATTATCGCAAAACCATTACCCTAGCTAAAAAGAACTGGGAGGAGGACCACTGGCAGCAGCTCAAAATCGCGGCATGTGAAAAGAATTCAGTCACTTTATGGAAATTAATTAATATTTTAGACCGTAGAGGAGTTGATCCCATTTTAAATCACATAAGTGAACAGCAATGGCATGCCCATTTTTTAAAACTATACTGTGATGATGACGCCCAAGCTCATCCAATACCATTAGCTTCGTCCCACTTAAGAATAGATTCACCCACCGAGGCAATCCCATTTACTGCGCGAGGTCCGAGATGCCATCTCCAAAATCCTTCCTGGTAAAGCAGCCGGTCCAGATGGCTTGCCTGGAGATTTGTTATCCCACGATCCCTTAATATGGGCAGACTTTATAGCATGCCTAATGAATCTAATCCAGCTAGGTCTCCCCGTCCCGGATTCATGGAAAGGGGCGGAGGTAATCACGATCTATAAAAAGAAGATAGAGGGGGCCCTGCCAACTACAGACCAATTAGTATAATTGACACAATACAAAAGGTAGTTGGCAGGGACATTATAAGCAGAATTGAGACATGGCTTATGGAATAAGGGGTATTAACACACTTCCAGGCTGGGTTTAGGCAGAATGTCGGAGCAATGGACCAGGTGTTTCGGTTTTGTGCGGTCTATTGGAAGTCAGTATCTATTAACAAGGGCAGCCTGTATCTGGCTTTCATAGATCTGAAAACCGCATTTGATGTCATTCCACGTGTTAAACTGTGGGAGGTATTATTGGCCATGGGGCTCCCTAGCTATTTGCTGCAACTAATCATCAAGCTCTATGAGGACAATTTTGCTAGGATACGGTGGGGGAGTCAGGGGCAACTGACAAGGAGGGTACCAGTCAACAGAGGGGTGCGGCAGGGATGCGTGATGGCTCCGACGTTGTTCTCCCTTTTTATAAATGGGGTGGTGGACCATTTAAGGGAGGACCCTGCGAACGTGCCCGTCCTTGCCGGAGAGAAGACCCCCACACTCCTCTTTGCGGACGATACCCTCCTGATGTCCAAGACCCCAAAGGGCCTGCAGAAACTGCTTGACCGTTTCTCTCTGTTTTGTAAAGAGCGTGGTCTATCAATAAATACCCCGAAAACAAAGCTAATGGTTTTATCTGCAAAAAGAAAGTCTAGAAAGGTACATATCTCACTTTTCGGGTCACCTCTGGAGGTGGTAAATAAATTTGACTATCTGGGGGTTAAGTTATCCAATAACATGTCCTGGGGCCCTCACATATCTAAAATGGTACTTAATCTCAAAAGGGTGTCTGGAGCGATACTAAAAAAACAGCACCTCTCCATCAGCAGACCGGTTGCTCCAGCCCTGGCAGTCTATGAGGGGAAGGCTGTAGCCTCGGCAGTTTACGGTTCTGAATTATGGGGTACTGAAAACATCAGGGCTCTGATGGTTGCAGAGAACAAGTTTATCAGAGATTTGGTATCACTTCCAGTGTCAACCCCCTTGTTACCATTATTTTTTGACATGGGCAAGAAATCAATTACTGATAAAGTCCATCTCAGGCCCCTGTTATTTTGGGTGCGCCTCAGAAGGACTCAAGAATTAATTGAATATGCCCGAGTGTTGGACGAATTAATCTCCCTTAATGTTAACAATAAGATAAAGTGGCTTAACAATCTTAAGCTGTTGGTAATTTCTATAGGTTTGGGAGAGTCTTGGGTCTCGCAATGTCCACCTCCTAAACAATTTGTCAAAAAGCTATATTGGGATTGGGTTGAGAATAAGGTCCATGTCAACCCCAATTTGGGATCCCTGACGACCAAATTCCTTGAACACAAACCAACGTGTAAGCTGGAACCCTTTTTGGACTTTATTCAGCTACCCAGAGACAGGACCTTGTTCTTGAAATTGAGATATGGTACTCTGCCCCTTAAGAAAATCATGGAAGGTTGGAAAGGCATGGGGGGGCATGACTTAAATTGTCCAGGTTGTAGTTGCCCGGAGGATACCCTGGGCCACTTCTTATTTGCATGCACAGCATATAAGCACGTCAGGAACAAATGGCTGAAACCAGTGTGCAGGGTCCTGGGTGTGAAAGATCCTAGATCAGCCCTGCCCATCATGTCAACCAACACCGCCTCAATGTATATAGTTTGTGGGGTGGCAAAATATCTTGCCGGTGCCTGGATAATTCGATCTAGGTTGTTAGGCAATGTACCAAACTTATCTGAAACGACTGTATAGTTTTAATTTTCCTTCTTTTTAAATTGTCTGTGTTATTCTGTTGAAAATGTAGTACTTTTGGGCAGATTGTTTTTATGTACTTTGTACGTATGTTTGTACTTTTATGATAAATATTTATCGAATAAAGTATTACAACAACAAAAGAAATGCACCCAGAGGATAAGGTGGCACTCTATTTTCCAACTTCTATCCCACCTACAACAGAGGCAGCTGGGGCCGTGCCCAGAGAGGAGGTTACAAGGGGAAGGATCAGGTTATTCCTACACAATTGTAATATTCTTACTCAGGACTTGTGAGTGTTGCAGACTGATCAGGGTTTTCAACTGGAGTTTTACTCCTCCCCTATCCATAGGAGCAGTCAGCTACTTTCATTTTTCCCAAACAGAGAGAGTAATTTGATAGCGGATGAAGTTTCTGATCTTTTGCAGAAAGGGTCGATAACAGAATCAAACCCTCGCGGATTTGTCAACACAATATTTTTTTGGTATTGAATAATGATCAGGGGTTTTGGTTGGCTCTGAATCCCAGGGAATTAAATTTGTGGATTGCATATGGCCATTTCAAGATGGAAGTTATACACCTGTTGCAAGATCTGTTGCAAGAGGGAGACTAGATGGTTTACCTTGACCTCAAGGATGCTTATGCAGCAGTCCCTATCTTTGCCTCCAGGCACATATTTCTTCAGTGCCAGTGGTGCCTTCAGTGGTTCAAGTTTACCCCCAAGCCATTCGGCCTATCTTCTGCTCCTTGGTGCTCCTAAAAGCTACTTCGACCAGTGGTCCAATACCTCCAAAAGCGTGGGGTTTGAGTGATATATTCAGACGGCATTCTGGTCTTTGCACAGGGCAAGGACTGGGTCCTTCTTCACCTGTCTTGGATGACTCAGCTCCTTCAGGATCTGGGGATTGTCCTCAACTTGGACAAGTCAATTATGATTCCCTCTCAGATGATGGAATATATGGGATTTCAGGTGGACTTCATCCTGAACTAGCTTCTGCTGCAGTTGAAAAAGATTTCCATCAAGACATAGTTGAGGAGAGTGTGTGCGCCTCCTACTATGGGCCCAATTCTGATGTCATTCGGAAGTCCTCCGAATTGGCTTCGGCTTTACCGGATCTTATTTGTAGCCCTTGTTTACGACCGAATCGTACACAGTTCAGAACTACCAAGTACGATGAGGAGATTGCGTATGCGTCGACCGAATCGTTTCCGAACGCGATCATGTTTGTATGACTCGTTCGTAGACAAATCATGCCACGCAATGCAGCCAGATTCTGACTGAGCGAGTTTGATGCACAATTTGGACAGACACTTTGCCTCAGTCTCAGGGTGACAAAACAGCTGTCAGAAGCATACTTCGGGGGGGCCATAGCAGGCTTCTCTTTACCCGGGGCCCTCCAACTCTGTCACAGGGGTGTCCCTGGGCCCCCCGATCCAAGCATGCACATTGTGGCGGTCACCATGGGGTGTCTTCCACAGGGTGTACACTTTTCCCCACCCACCTCTTTTTGGCTATGGGAGCCTGTGTACGCGTCTGTACACAGGCTCCCATAGAGTTTAATGGAAGTCCGAGTGAACTGAGTCCGTATGCTTATGAACGCATCGTACTCACTTGTTTGGACTCCGTGAGCACATTTAATCCGGAACGCCCTTCGGAACCCAACCATACGGAGGGCTTTCTAGACAAGATCAAAATCGGACATTAAGGGCCTGAATCTGATGCGGTTAGGAAAGCATTCCCACCTAGGGCCTGATTCTGATGCGGTTAGGAAGGCCTCCTAAGGGCATTTGCTCCTTCCAAATCGGATTGGGAACATGTCTTTCCAACCGAGGGCCCAATTATGATGCAATTAGTAACATATGGTCCCGTTGAAGTCAATGGGAGTCCAACCAAATCGTATCGGGAAGCATCCAGATGCATCGTACTCCATCAGTCGGACTCTCCTGATCAGAGTGGGTCGGAAATCATTTCCAAACCGATTTGGTCGGGAAGCTTTCCAACCCGCATCAGGCCCTAAATCGTTGAATATCTTGGTTTGCCTTGTAAGGCTATTGGCCTCCTCCATTCAGGCCATATATCCAGGCCCCCTTCATTATCGGGCTGTTCAATGGTTGAAGATAAAGCATCTTCACAGACATCTGGCTTATGTGGAACAGATTGTTATGTCAATGGAAGCCAGGACGAAGATGTCCTGGTGACCTGAGCATAGAACAGCAAGGCCATTTTTGCTTTGGTTCCGGAAGTGATAATAGAATCTGATGCCAGTCGTGGGGTGGGGGAACCCGTTTGAGTTCTGTGGTGAAGGGGCCCTGGTGGTCTCCATAGGTACTGCGTCTTCATATCAATTTCTTGGAAATCCTGACAAGTTCTTTTGCAATTCGGACTTTATCCCCATGCAAAGTGAGTTGTAGTTAGTTAAACATGAACAATGTTTCAGTTGTCAGATACATCAATTGATTAGGGGGACGCGATTGTGCCTACTTGCAAAGATAGCCAAGGATTTTTGGCATTATTGCCTTCTATATCACATATCGGTAACAGCGGAATACATTCCGGACAGTTCCAATGTGGTGGCAGACTGGAACTCTTGGTTCCTCCATAATTCTAGTGACTGCAGGCTTCATCCCAGAGTCATTTGACTTTTGAATTAGTGATGCGGCCCTTGCACGATCAACCTCTCTGCGTCCCACCTGAACGCTCGGCCGCCTCGCTTTACAGTTAGAGACGGGATCCACGAGCAATCAGCTTGGATGCATTTATACAAGTTTGGTTGACTGGTCTATTTTATACATACCAAAACAAATTCCAGATGTGTGAGTTATCCGGCTTTTCCTCATCATTAAAAGATGGGTGTTGTTAAATATTTGAAATGTTATGAAGATTGTACACATGAACTTTGCAGTGATATGGCAGGTCAGTTGTTGATTTCTTTGCAGAAAGCTTTCTGCCTGGTCTCTTCAGCTACCTTGGCCAGTTTAGTTAAATGGTTGTTGCATGAGGCTGGAAATTATGTCTCCCTTTTGGAAGCTCATTCAATGAGGAGGGCTATGACTACTAAAACCTCTTTTCATCGGTTCTCGTTTGGAGGACATTATGACAGCGGCAGATTGGTGTGCTGATTCAACTTTTAAAGTATTATATCATAACCTAATTGTAGTGTAGATGTATTTAATGTAATGGCTCAACGTTAAACTAGATTAATCCAGAGCCTCTGTTCCTGACCTAGAATAAAATATTTTCTAGTGTCAAGAATTTTCCATTATATTAAGGACAAAGAGGCAAGGATTTTCACGCCCTAGGATGTGGTTTATCCTCACACTGCTGCCTGATGTTTTTCCTATTCAGATTGAAGCATTTGTGATTATGATGTAATAGCAGTTTGGGTTTTCCTGTTGACATGATAAGATTTCCCCCTGTGTTTCATGCAGGAGTTATTGGAAATGGGATATTATGAGTTTTATCTCCTTTCCAGGCACTGATGCCAAAGTGACTTGAAGGGGACTGATGTGCGGCTCACACGGTACCATGTTCATTGCGAGGGATGCATCTTAACCTGTTGGAGCTGGTAGGTGGAAGGAGTTTGGTGACTGGTCTAATTTACGCCCCTGCTGGTTTGAGGTTATATAGACTTCAGTTGTTTGTTGCAAAGTAAGAGGAAGGACTAAGGTTCTATGGACTTTTATTTTCAGGCATGATCCCTATGATTGGTGGAGAGAAGGAGCTGTGAGGGCTCATAGGTTATGTAGTTTAAAGTTTTCAATGGCTGCTGTGGGAAAGAAAAGAAGCATAATCTTCACAACTGTGTCCTTAATAGGATTGAAAATTATAGATGAGATAGCTAGAATCTTTTTTATTCGTTTGAGGTTCCGTGACAATTGTAAGTGGTGTTTTCGACTCGCACGAATATGGTCGAGTCTGGTATCTATGAACCGCAAATGACGAGTTTAGTAAGTGTGCGCAGTTTCGCTGTGCTAACTTAAACCGTTCGTTTGTTATGTGGGTTTTTTCATCTGCACCCACGGGTTCCATCTTAGATACGGCATCCATTTTGTCTCTTGCCCTCAAGTAGTCAGCGAACGGACGCTGTCCGCTTCGCGACCCTGGGACTCCCAAGATATTTGCGGAAGACACATGTTCCTTGTAAGTGTCTTTATGACAAGGGAGTTGCTGCTGTAAGGCAGATGGCGCCGCTCGAGGCTCATCTTGCCGCACGGACTTATTGTCTCAGCCGTGCATCTCATTAGGCACGTCCCTTTGATGCCTGTATCTCGTGTTTCCCGATACCTCCCCTTTTACACCCTTTCCGATCTCCCCACTGTCTCCGTCTTCCTCTGCACCTGTCTTCGTTCCTATTTCGATCTACTTTACTGCTGATTGGAATTTGCTAATGGCGGGAAGATGGGTTTTTACAGTTGGGAACCGCCAAATGTTTCCGCACTTATGTTCCGGACCTTGTGTGTTTCAAAGTGACCAAAGCGACCCCTCTGGGGGCTAATTGTGGGAACCGGGTTGTAAACTTTTGTGTATCATGTTATCCTATGGGTAAAAACTGTATAAAAGGAGCGATCCACAGAACCAATTTGAAGCAGTCTCCCCGAACTACACTTGATGTACTTCCTGTGACTTCTGTGTTCCCTGCAGCAAATAAACCTTGAATCTTTGACGCCGAAGGAAGTGTCCCGTGTCTCTGTGACTTGTACGCCGGAGCAGGTTACCCACGAAGGTTTCAGGTGTTGTGCCCTGGCACCGCTGGGTCCAAAAGAACCCAGTCCTTCAGTTGGCGCCCAACGTGGGGCTGCATCAGTGGTACCGGTCCAAGCCCGACGATCGTGAGGAACTTCGTGTGAAATCTCCGAGGGAAGGTGCACCCCGCTTCATCGATCCTGTTGTCGAAATAAGTGGCCCGAAGACTTTTCCCGCGAAGATTCCCGCCTCCTGACGGCTGCGACGGACTGCTGCCCTGACTGTAGACCTGTTTTGGCGCCTGGCGTAGACCTTGGTATAGCGAGACGATTGACGGGCCTTCCTGAGGACGCCATCGATCTTTGAGTTAAGTATTTGTGGGTCGCTCCCAGAGTTCTTGGTTGTTGACACTTTAGCGAGTGTTTTTTGTTGTTCACGCTGTGTGAGTGTTTTTGTCGGTGACACTTTGCTAGCGTACTTTGTTGTTGTATTGTTTGACGACTGCAGCCGCCAAAAACCGAGGGTTTTGTTCTTTGCTGGGACTTGGTAAATCCCGTAACCCTTGAAGTTTGTGAAACTCGGCTAGTGTGCGAGATGCCTGGTCGCAGTACTTTGTTCAGTTGTTTTAGACCTTGTGGTGCAGATTCCCTGCTGGAGGACTCATGTCCGATACCTCCAGTTGGAACTCCTACTTATGACTTATATAGCAAACATGGGCTAGGCCCGATTGCTTTTAACGATTATTGGGTTAAATATACAAAGAAAGACGGCGACCTTCGTTGGCCACCTCACGGTAGCTTCGAGGCGTCGATCTTAGATAATTTGGAAATAAAGTTGTTTGAACGTAAATCTAGGCCGGCCATGTTTGATGCCTTTCGGTTGTGGCGCAAAGAAGCCCGACAGAAAGAAATCAGACAGAATAAATGTAGTCAGCGAGATAATGTTGCTACCATAGTGAAGAAAGCTGAGCAGTTCCAGCGTGATAAGGAGGATAAGGATAAGGAAGTGTTTGAGAGACTACAGCGTATGACCATAGATAAATGCTATCCCGCTTTGCCTACGGAGTCGGATAAGAAGGAAGAGGCAGTTGAGGATCCTTTAATGTCCTATCTTATGAAGTCGCCACCTCCGTACGTACAGGGTACCGCAGCTCCTGTGGTCCCTGCCGTACCTGTTCTTCCACCTATTGTTCCTCCACCAGTTCCTCAACCTGCACCCGCTCTTCCGACTGTTCCTGCTCCTTTGTCTGTTTCTATTCCTACTGCTCCTCCGCTTCCACATACTCCTGCTCCCGCTACTGCTCCTGTGTTGTTAACCCCTGTTGTTGCTACTGTCTCTACTCCTTCTCTTGTTAGTCCTGTGTCTTACTCTTCTCCCTCTACTCGTAATCGTAATTCTTCCCTTGCGACAAACTTCTTTCAGTCGCTCGGACCTGTTTTTGGGTCTGCTGGATCCGATGGTCCTCAGAGACGTAGTCAGCTCCCTGGTAATAGAGAACGCGCTGCACTATATAATATGGCGATGGGTTGGATGGGAAACCCTCTTAGAAATCCACCCCGTGTTGTCCTCGAAACGTTTAGTCAATTTAACATACCAACTCAGAGATATGTGTTTGACGAAATGTGCAAGTTCCTACATGATCAGATAGCGGCCGATGCGCCTGACGAGGTGCTGACCGCCCTGTCTGAACTTCGGCTTCAGTTCGCAACTGGACTGATAGTCGATACTAATGTCCGACGGGCTATTGAGCGGTTGCTATCTCTTCGACCCGCTCCTATTCCACATGCACTGTTTGTCGAGGATATTGAAAAAGTAGACGAATCTGGCCAATACCCTATGCGTGAAGTCCCGCCGGTTTGGATACCAGCTGATACTACTGCTAATCCGCAGGTAGTGGCGCACTTTGAGAGAGTGTGGATACACCTCCCATGGAAAAGATCGGAAGTGCTTCAGGTGAAACAATCTTTGCCCGATCCTCGCAAAAATCCTACTGGGTATTACAAGGAATTATCGCAGCTCGTAGATGCTACGGTAATGAATCTTGCCGATATCGATATGTTGTTTGGCAACGTCGTACCGCAACCGGTATGGGCTAAGATCCGTCACCAAGATCACGCAAATGAATTAGGTGGTGATTGGGCTGCCATTACAGCGGCAGATGCTGGACAAGTGGCTGCTACTAAACCCGATCAATTGATTACTGCTCTTCCTCAGCGGATAATAACGTTAATGAAGACTCTTATGCCAGCTATGAGGGTAAATTGGGACAAGTTGTCAGCTTGTAAGCAAAAGAAAGATGAGAGTGTTTCCGACTTCTTTACGAGGTTTGAGGAAGCATTCATTGATCATAGTGGACAGGATATGGGTACTGAGGGTGGACAGAGGTTGTTTGTGGATAAATTCGTGTCGAACTTGTTGCCCGATTTGAGCAATAAATTGAAGAATTCAGAAAGTGCATGGGCCGTTTCTACCTCGGCTCAGATATTGGCTACGGCGCAATATTACGAGAATAGAGAGAAAGAAGAAAATGACCGTGCTGATAAAAAGACGAAAGAACTAAAAACTAAAGTGTTGTTACAACAAGCGTATCCGCCGCGTTCTAATCAGAATGCGCCTCAGCAGAATAGATCACAGTCGCAATCGAATCGATCGCAGCCGCGTAATGATTCCTCTTTCCACAGATCTTCGTTAGGGTACAATCAATGTGCTTATTGTAGACAGGAGGGACACATTAAATTCAATTGTCCTGCTTTAAACGAACGTAATAGTGGTAATTCATCCAAAGGAGGCCGTGGTGGTTCACAGCACGCATCACGTGGTAGAGGTCGTGGTGCTCAGAATGATCGCTCTGACAATTCATCAAATTCTAATAACTGTTTCGATCAACGTGGATCATCGCAAGGACGATCTGCGCAGTACAATGTAGACGATTATTACGTCGATCAGGGGACTGACGACAGTAATTACTAGGACAGCCAAAGACAAGGAGAGGGAGTGGTATCAGTTCCGGTTGATCAGAGAGGGCCTTACGTCGCAGTTGCTACATCGGGCGTCGTTGAGCCTTTTCTGTTGGACACTGGTGCAGCGAAAAGTTCTATCATGCATTCGAAACTCCCTGGCGCACCTTTGTCTGGCTTAACAAATGTTTCCGTTGGATTCTCTGGCGCCCCCGTTAGCAATCCAGTTTCGCGCCCTTTGCCCCTTACAATTGGGCCTCGTGAGCTCGAAGCTCCGTTGATTTTGACTACTGGTTGTGGCGAAAATCTTTTGGGTCTGGATTTGCTTAAACGTTTGTATGCAACTTTGTATTGTTCTCCTGCGGGTGTAAAGCTTACGTTAGGAGAGAGGGTAGTCTCTCCCATGTATTTGTCCCTCGATAAGCTTCCACCGGAATTGAGTTCTCTTCCTGCGTCTTTGTGGGCGACGGGTCCAAATGATGTGGGCCTACTTGATATCTCCCCTTATGTTGTTCAGTTGAAATCTAATGTGCGATTGCCACGTATTCCCCAATACCGTATCTCCCTTGATGGTGAACGAGCTTTGTTAGCGATCATCTATGATTTGATCGAGAAAGATGTTATTGAGGAGACTCGGGGAAACGTGTGCAACAGCCCTGTACTGCCCATTCTTAAACGTACTGATCCTACCAAACCGCCTGTTTATCGTTTTGTTATCGATTTACGGGAGGTAAATAAAATTGTGGTTCCTCAATTCCCTGTTGTGCCTGACATCACGGCGCTACTGACTCTGATTCCAGCTACTGCTTCATGGTTTTCGGTGATTGATTTGAAAAATGCATTTTTCAGCATCCCGATTGCCGAAGAGAGCAGGGACCTTTTCGGTTTCTCTCTTGGTGGACGTAGCTTCCGGTTCAAACGCGCTCCTCAGGGCTACTGTGAAAGTCCATCGATTTACAGTCAAGCTTTGAAGGGTCAACTGGATGCGTTTAGGTTGCCGGTTGGTGCGGCTTTAATCCAATACGTCAATGACTTATTGGTGGCTGCTGATACTCAGGACATTTGCAAAATTGCTACAGTGTCGTTGCTGCAACATCTCTGTGAGTTGCATCACAAGGTGTCACCTTCTAAACTCCAATATTGTTGTCAAGAAGTAACCTATCTAGGTCACTTATTGTCAAAGGAGGGAAGGAGATTGACCCCAGAGAGAATTGCAGCGATTGCGCGAATGGCTGTGCCACAAACCCAAAGAGATGTGCGTGCCTTTCTAGGAATCACGTCGTACTGCAGGCAATGGATTCCAAATTTTTCATTGCTAGCGAAACCATTAGTGGCTCTTACGTGCAAGGATGTTTCAACTCCTTTACCATGGACGGAAGAATGTCAGAAAAGTTTTTCTGAATTACGTGATTCATTGTGTTCGGCTCCTGTGTTAGGTACCCCTGATTACAGCAAGCCGTTCACGTTATATGTTCACGAGAGGGAAGGTTGTGCTTTGAGTGTTCTAACGCAACCTTTTGGTGGTAAGCAACGTCCATGTGCATATTTTTCCTCGACCTTGGACCCAGTAGCTAGAGCATTGCCGAGTTGTTTGAGAGCAACTGCGGCAGCTGCGGTCTCCATCCGACAATCAGCAGGATTGGTCATGGATAATATGCTTACGGTGATGGTTCCGCATGCAGTCGATACTCTTTTGAATCGAACGAAAACTCAGCACTTGACGAGTGCGAGGTTGTCTGGGTACGAATTGACGCTCTTGGCAAGCCACATTCAGATAAAACGTTGTAATGTCCTAAATCCGGCAACTTTGTTACCACTTAGCACAGAGTCAGATGAAGTCGCAGAACATGACTGTTACTTGCGGACAGAAGAGGAAACAAAAGGTCGAGTGGACCTTAAAAACACCCCATTGGAAGACCCGGATGGCACTCTGTATGTGGATGGGTCATGTTTTAAGTTGCCGAATGGCGATGTGACTACTGCTTATGCTGTTGTAACATTGAATACTGTTGTTGAGACTGCAAGATTGAATCAGAATTCTGCCCAAGCTGCAGAGCTGATTGCTCTCACTAGAGCATGTGTGTTAGCAAAAGGGAAACGTGTGAATGTGTACACCGATAGTCAGTACGCTTTCGGTGTAGCGCATAGTTTTGGACGATTGTGGCGAGAGCGTGGTTTCTTGACGTCGCATGGCACGAAAATACAGCATGGCCAGCTTGTGAACGATCTTTTGGATGCATTGACTTTGCCTGCACAAGTTGCGATTGTTAAGTGTAGTGCGCATCGTAAAGTGACGGATGATGTTGGTCGTGGTAATGCGTTTGCAGATGAGATTGCTAAGGAGACTGCCCGGAACCTTAGCACTCGAATGTATGTGACGAGTTCGGTTAGGTGGCCTACAGAATCAAGTATGTGTGAAGATACCATAGAGAGCGTGAAAGCAATTCAGAATGAGGCCACTGAGACTGAAAAGACGAAGTGGAAAGAAAGTATGGGAAAGTTGGATGCGAATGGTTGTTGGATTGATTTGTCAGATCAGAAAAGATGGATGTTGCCTGATGCGTATGTGCTGGCCGTTGTGACAATGGCACATGGGTTGGCACATATTAGCGCGAAAGGCATTTGCAAGTTGCTGGCTGCTGTGTGGAAGAATGATGGAATTACGAAATGTGCTGAACGTTTGGTGAAGAATTGTATGGTGTGTATAATGTACAATCCTGGCAAAGGAACCCCAACTCCCCCTGGCAGTTTTGCTCCTCCTTCGTATCCCTTTGAGGTGATCCAATTGGACTTCATCCATATGGAGCGATGCAATAACCTGAAATACGTTTTGGTTGTGGTTTGTGCATTCTCCCGATGGATCGAGGCCTATCCCCTCAAAGACAATACTGCTTTGTCTACTGCGAAAATCCTACTGAAGGAATACTTTCCTCGGTATGGCATGCCCAGAGTCGTGTGGTCAGATAACGGAAGTGAGTTTGTTGGAAGTGTGATGAAGAGTGTGTGTAAGGGCCTTGGAATTAATCAAAAATTCCATAGCGCCAATCATCCCCAGTCAGCTGGTTTGGTTGAGGGGTACAATGGCACCCTTAAACTAAAGCTAGCGAAGATTCAGGCTACGACTGGACTTTCGTGGCCTGATGCTTTGCCTCTAGCATTACTGTCAACTAGGGCGACTGTACACTCCCGAATAGGGCTTAGTCCCTATGAGATAGTGTTCGGCCGTCCTGCGAATGTGTGGGGGGTTCCTAGGCCAGGAATATTCTCTGATCTTGAGTATCCGATGTTGATTGACTACTTACATGACTTGACTGCTAAACTGAGGTTAATTCACCAACAGGTTTACGACGCCTTGCCGACGCAGACGGAGGGTCCAGGCCACCAGCTCCAGCCCGGGGACTGGGTGGTTACTCGCAACTTTTCACGCAAGAACAATCTGGACCCCCGATTTACCGGACCTTACCAGGTACTCCTGGCCACGAGGACTGCCGTTCGTCTTGAGGGGCGGAAAAATTGGGTACATGCTACCCATTGTAAGCGAGTCCCTATTCCTCTGCCGGCAGACCCGTGGGTAAGGAAAGGCATTGCGTCAACAGAAACAGAAACATTGCCGGCGTTTGTACCTTTTAGCGACGCACAGCTTGTTGGAGAACCCTCAGCGCAGCAGAAAGCCACTGTTGAACACTTGTCAGCAAAAGACTCAAGACCAGATCAACCAACTGATCAGCAGGACGCTGTCTCTTCAACGGATCCTTTGTTCGACGAGCAGACACGTCCCGGGAAACATCGATATTCTTTGCGATCTCACACTAAGGACAAATAAAATTTTTCCTGCTTTGCTGAAATTGATAACTGCATTATCCCCGATTTCCCATGATCAATTTTGAACATTCTTATCATTGGAATTTTTTGTACATATATCAAGCTTCTTCCTTGTATCTTTTTACTTCCACAGCTGAGAGACATTGTGCTTATATATATACATATTGTGTATTAAGGGCCGTAGGGCCGCGCGCGTACTTCCTTCTGGACAGTAGGTCTTGACGCTAGGTTAAAGGCCGTCGGTTCCTAGGAACTCCTAGGGATTGACTATTGCTGCACAGAACGAAGTGCGTCAAGAAACGTTGCGGACGGTCGTAGGGAATGGCATTTTCGAAGCTGAATGATTTGGAAGGAGCTCAGGTGTACAGATTCAAGCTGCAGCAACTCAGTCGTACCAAATGTTTTATATTTCAATTGTTTGTGTTGTTTCTGACTGCTTCTGCATTTTTGACGGGTGGGGTGTATTACACTATGTCTTACTTCTTACCTGCTACCCCTACTCCTACTCCTTACCCTAATCTTACCACTACTGCTTCTCCCCATTCCTTTCACATGTTACCGGAACACGAGCAGGCTAGACGTGTAGAATTCCGCAACAATTCCTTTATTCAGCTCCTCCATCAGCATCAGTTAGTGGTTAACACTACTAATTGTTGGGTGTGTGGGTTGATGCCACATACTACGGGTAAGGGAATTCCATATCTGGTGTTACCGTATAGTTCCCAAGGGTCAGCTCGAGCATTCCAAACAATGTTTCGAAGCACACTGGGTTTCCACCCCATTCAAGAACAACGTTCCCCCAACTCTGGTCCTACCTCGTATCAGAGGCTGCTATCGATGGCAATAGAGGATATGGAAGATGAGATCCATGATCCTTTTCTTATCCCTAAAGAAGAGGTACAAGCCTATAGGGTCCTAAGTAGAGGGGAATATAGTATGTTCACTAGTGAAAAGCAGCTTAAAAGCTCGCCTCCAATATGGGTCGTACCCCACACTGGTAATCTTTGTCTTGTGGGTCGTGGTTCGCAAGCCTTACCTGGAGCAAGTGCTTGCACTGAAAGTTACATTCTGCCAATGTTCTCGTCCCCTGTGTTTCTGGCTGCCAAGGGTACATACTTTATCTGTTATGATCGTGCATACACATGGTTGCCCGCAGACTTCATGGGCTCATGTTTTATTGCAAATCTGTTGCCTCCGACGTTCACTGTAGATGCCGATTACCATAAGACTAGAGTTGTACGAGGCGTAATTAGCGAAGAGGACACTGCCGGTCAAGAGGCAGGAGACTTTTTCAAGGGTTTCCTCCCGTTTTGGGGACCTATGGTTAATAGTAGGAACCTGAGACAGTTGACTCGAGTGGTAGAATCGACAGCTAATATTACTGCCAGTGCCCTTGGTAATATCACCACAGAACTTCAGGCGGAGAGACTTATGACGTTACAAAACCGTATGGTTTTAGATGTCGTCTTAGCAGATCGCGGTGGGGTATGTAAGGTGATCCATTCGAGCTGCTGCATTTTCATTCCAGATAATGCTCCTACTGTCTATCAAGCCATCTCGAAGTTGCATAAGATCTCTGAATCCATACACGTGGATGTAGGGGATTGGACGCTACTTGGATGGTTTTGGGGCCTGATGTCGACTTGGGGTTGGAAGATTCTGATGATCATCGGGGTTGTGGTAGTGTTCCTGTTCACGTGTTGCCTTTGCGTGCAGTGTGGTCCTGCCTTATGTGGCCTCTGTGCTACAACGTGTATGAGACAACCATCTGTTACCAAGGGGACTCGGTTGGACAGAGCTATGCTACAACAACATCTTGATGGTCTGATGAATATCGAATATGATTCCGACTAGTGCTTGCCTACATGAGGGCAAAAGGAGCGTCTGAGGTTCCGTGACAATTGTAAGTGGTGTTTTCGACTCGCACGAATATGGTCGAGTCTGGTATCTATGAACCGCAAATGACGAGTTTAGTAAGTGTGCGCAGTTTCGCTGTGCTAACTTAAACCGTTCGTTTGTTATGTGGGTTTTTTCATCTGCACCCACGGGTTCCATCTTAGATACGGCATCCATTTTGTCTCTTGCCCTCAAGTAGTCAGCGAACGGACGCTGTCCGCTTCGCGACCCTGGGACTCCCAAGATATTTGCGGAAGACACATGTTCCTTGTAAGTGTCTTTATGACAAGGGGGTTGCTGCTGTAAGGCAGATGGCGCCGCTCGAGGCTCATCTTGCCGCACGGACTTATTGTCTCAGCCGTGCATCTCATTAGGCACGTCCCTTTGATGCCTGTATCTCGTGTTTCCCGATACCTCCCCTTTTACACCCTTTCCGATCTCCCCACTGTCTCCGTCTTCCTCTGCACCTGTCTTCGTTCCTATTTCGATCTACTTTACTGCTGATTGGAATTTGCTAATGGCGGGAAGATGGGTTTTTACAGTTGGGAACCGCCAAATGTTTCCGCACTTATGTTCCGGACCTTGTGTGTTTCAAAGTGACCAAAGCGACCCCTCTGGGGGCTAATTGTGGGAACCGGGTTGCAAACTTTTGTGTATCATGTTATCCTATGGGTAAAAACTGTATAAAAGGAGCGATCCACAGAACCAATTTGAAGCAGTCTCCCCGAACTACACTTGATGTACTTCCTGTGACTTCTGTGTTCCCTGCAGCAAATAAACCTTGAATCTTTGACGCCGAAGGAAGTGTCCCGTGTCTCTGTGACTTGTACGCCGGAGCAGGTTACCCACGAAGGTTTCAGGTGTTGTGCCCTGGCACCGCTGGGTCCAAAAGAACCCAGTCCTTCACGTTGTCACAGGACGTCAATGGCTTAAGCCTTGCGTGATGAGATCAGCCACTCACGTCACTTGTTAGTTAACTCTCAAAACACAAACATGCTTAAACTTCCTTTTACGACAGCCCGTCTTGCCTTTTTACTTGAAGACTTACTGCACATCATACCGGAAATGAGGAATGGTTGATTGGTGAAGGTGAGTCATGAGTAGGGACTCATTTGAAACCTTTCCTAAATGCTGTTGCACAATGAATTATTTTAATTTCCATATTCATTCAGTTTGAATCACTGTCACGCTAAATCAGGTTCTTAGAATCATTTATGGCTGACTCTTTCATACATTGAACTCTGCCAGTTCTACTTTCGATGTGACTAAATTTTTAAGCAGTCTGTTGATTCAATCTTTTATTTTTTTCTAATTCTTTTAATATAATTGGCAGTATATCTCTTTATCATGTGCTGAAAATAATTTAGTTTTATTGATTTATACTTTTGAAAGTAACAGCACCACCTTCAGAAAGATATCAACTGATTTTTAATTAAGATAATTAATTTTCCAACACCACATACACTCTTTGCTTTGGTTTTATCTAGATGTGTGCTGACATGAGACTTCATAGAGATTAAGTGAAGCCCTTGTACATGTTTTTCCTTTACATGCATGTTTCCTCACCCATGATTCTGAATAGAAGTTATATTTGAAGAACTAGCAGCCTAAGTTTCCCTTGAGGGTATGCTACTTTTGTTATAAAAAAAGAACCATCTTGTGATATTATTTATTTGTTATAGTAAAATACAACATTCCACAGATAAACGTCTAACCAGGAGAGTCTAAATTTCCAACAGTTCCTGAAATATATTTACAGATCCCGACAACCGCATTTCATACATTGTACCTACAGGACAAATAAGTTGAAGCTAAGACATGTGGGGGTATATTATCAAGGCCTTGTGTTAAAACTATCGCCTCTTTAGCATCTGTTTTTGCACTATCAGCAAGGACATGCTAGTGCATGTTTCTATGCCTCTGCGCCCGTTTCCTCAACACTCAGCTTTGCAACGTTAATGGTATGCAAAGTGGGCGTAACTGACAGAAATAACGTGGAAAATGTTGCTAACAGATATTTCTCCAATTACCAATCTGTTCACTAACCTGTGTAGCGATGAGAAAAGTAGCACTAACCGAGCTTATTGCAGGTTTCATTACGCCTCCTCTAAATCTTTCCAAGCCATAATAGCCTGTATGTGGTGGATGATAAGGCCGACACCACACTGCCCTATCTACAAGGATTTGCCTATCGCTGTGCGATTATCGCTGGATTTCCAGAGATGATCACACATGTTGGCGCTATCGCTGGATTTTATATCGCATTGGAGATAAGCGTTGTTGATAACGCGCTATCTCTGAAATATGATCCAGTGATAGCCGGCGATAATTATACTCACGCTAAGAGCGGCCAGCGATAATATTTATCGCAGCCGCTTAATAACATGCCCCGTAATGTTGAGAAAATTGTCATCTTGGCATGTAATGATGAGCGTGGACATGTTGGCTAGCCAGCCCCTGAAATGACAGTGGCCCATCAGAAATATATTCTGGGTATTGGAGAGACATGCTAGCTAAATGTGACATTATAATGTCTATTTAAAAACATTGTTGACATGACTGGGAACCTACTAGCTGACAGTGACTTAATAATGCCCATTAGTGACATCCTATTGGTGCTTATGGAGATATGCAGAATAACTTTAACAGAATAAAGACCAATTAGTGACATGTTACTGGATCCTGTGGGACATGATGGCTAACCCTGACATAATAATGACATGTTAAAGTCATATGGTTGGCATTCCTGGGTATATACTGGCTGATAGTGACATAAACATGCCCATGAGAGACATATTTTAGGTGTTTCTTGGGACATGTTCGCTAACATTATCAGAATAGTGGCCTGGCACCTATTGTAGTTATTCCTAGAGACATGCGAGCTAAACCAGAGAGACTAAAAGCATGTGGAAAATCGATGTCGTATGACCCTGCATAACTAAATTTTCTTTAGTGTCTGTAACATATTTTTCTTTGGGCAGTTTTTAGGGTGCATTTAATTGAAATATTCACTGTTTTG
Organism: Lissotriton vulgaris; assembly: GCF_964263255.1. Classification (NCBI taxonomy): domain Eukaryota; kingdom Metazoa; phylum Chordata; class Amphibia; order Caudata; family Salamandridae; genus Lissotriton; species Lissotriton vulgaris. Next base: position 934,320,132 of record NC_141698.1, on the reverse strand, counting down.
CTATCAAGATTTCAATGTCTTCTTGGGAAAGGTGAGTCCCAACATACATGGATAAGGCAAGGCTTGCCTGGGGTAACAAAAACATATTCCTGAATTCCCACCAAATTTCTGTAAAAATTATGCTGTAAAATGCATCATTCAGAGGCCCTTTAATTATTAAATATTTTTATGTCAGAATCCTCCACACCCTGAACTCCCCTATAAGAGGTCATGTTCTCTCACTCCACTCCCTGAAATTAATTGAGGTTGTTTACAACCCACCACTTCCAAAGTTTACCAGCAGCCACTGAACGAGGCTGACACTTAGAGCCTCTCAGGCCGCATCTAGGTGTAGACACCCAGGTCTTCACATACTTAGTCTGCTAGAGGTAATGGAAACCAATTCTAGTACCCACATTGCCACTGACACCAGTAAATGCCCAGTAGATTGTGCCTTTCGTAAGGAGCCGTACAGGAGGAAAAATGTCCAAAGGAAAAAACTTCCAAGATGCTGATTAGGTCCCAGGTCATGATGGAAGAAGTAGGCATGAGAGTCAAAGTGGTGTCTGGAGCAGGAAACGCTGGACCCCCCTGGAATCCGAAGAAGCCATCAGAAATCATTGAATAGAAACTGAGGAGTAGAAGAGGAATCTGGGGAAAAGAAGGCAACAAACAGATGACATAACTGATGATCAAGAAAAAGGTCTGGAGTCAGGAAACACAATAAATTACTACTCAAATTGTTGTGACGCAAAGTATAGATTGGTCCTTCTCTTTTTATAGGCTAGAAGTAAGAAATTATGTCAAACCTAATTGCCCTCCATCTTGGATTGGAAAGGGTTGTAAAATGGTTGCAGTTGGACCTAGCATCCTTGGCATGGTTCTCCCCTGACCTTTTGCCTTCCACCCTCCTGGTTTGCTGACTTACTTTTTGCTGCCTTTAGGACTCTGCACACTTTACCATGGAGAACCAGTGCTGAAGCCCTAGTGCTATCTCCTTTAAACATGTTAAAATTGGGTTACGTCCAATTAGCATTATTAATTTACTTGTCAGTTCCTAGTAAAGAGGTACTATCTGTACCCAGGGTCAGTAAATTAAATGCTACTGATGTACCCAAAGCACTCATTGTGCCACACACTTAATTCGACATTTAAATATCTCTGAGGCCTGTCATTGCAGCCTGTGTGTGCCATTTTAAACTGCAATCTCTACCTGGCAAAATAAACCTTTTTGCCAGGCCAAACCTACGTAAATACCTTTTTCATATATTTAAATCAACTCTTAAGAAGGCCGTAAACAGCCCAGACGGCAGGGTGCAGTGCATTTTTATAGGTGGGCATGTACTTTTAAGTTTTACACGTCCTGGTAATGAACAACTCTTAAATACGTTTTTCACTTCTGTGAGGCCGGAATTTGGAAAAAGATCTCGAGATAGACATGTCAGAAAATACATTTTGTGATGCAGAAATATAGTAATGCAGAAATATCGTTGTCAAGAATATCATTTTTTTTGGCTACTACGTAATATCATTAAGAATGTGAACAAAAAATGGCAGAAAGGCACAATTTACAGCACCATCCAGTATAGTCACTCAAGTCACAAGCTTTATACGGCCCACCTCAAATGACCAGCCGCCAAATGGTCATGAATCAAATACAAGTATAACAACAAGATGAGAGGCAATATGATCACAAATGAAGAGTCCAAATTTCAATGGTTTCAAGCCACAGTTCCCAATGCGAACAGGAGTTTCTTTATTTCAAATTTGTATATATCAGACTGGGCGCAGCCAACCAAGGCGTTTCACCCTACAACAAGGGCTTCTTCAGGGCACTGTAAAGTAATATCAATGATTGTAGAACATGGTAAAGCATGACAGATTACTGCCACAGTTCTTTAATTCCTCTGAGTATTACTAATTCAGTAGTCCTGTAAAAGCATATTTTAGGCACATCCATAGTTTGAAAGTTCATGTCCAAGTGTTTGTATCGGGTTTTCCAACGTTGTCTGATTCAAATCTCCTGTTCACACTGGGAACTGTGGATTGAAACCATTGAAATTTGGACTCTTCATTTGTGATCATATTGCCTCCCATCTTGTTGTTAGGATCCTTAAGAATGTCACTGTTTTTAATATCGTTTTCAATAACATAGTTGTTCCAAATATTGTTTTTTGATTAGTTTAATATGTTTTAGTGCATATATTAATTTTATGTATTAATTGTATAATTGTTATTTGTTTAATATAGTTTATAATTTTCAGTGATTGCATTTTTTTTATTTAATTGCTAACAGTAATTTATAGTGTCATAGCGGGTTGCTGGGTTTGTTGGGGATCGGGTGGGAAATTAATGAAGTGACAATTAGTTATTAATTAATTAATAGTTTTTTTAAGTGAGAATGTGATTGATATTAATGTTGTACATTATGTCATATTGATTTATTTTTATTTATATTTTAGGCTGAGAAGCTAATTAAGAAATCATTAAATATTGAATGATAAACATAAAATTATTTGTTCAAGCCCATAGTCAATAAAAAGGCCTTATGTGGCCATAAGAAAGAGTGTAATCTATGGTGTCAGAGGTATTCTTGTGTATAAATATATTAGTTTTTGATTCCGGCCTCAGTTTCCCTAAATTGAATAATTCCCCAGTGTTGTATACTCTCTAAAATCTGAGCACTTTAGAGTCTGAGCTTATCTCTCAGTCCATGCAATCCCTGGTGTTTTCCACCAAAATCTAAAAAAAGGGGGCCTACTTCTGCGCACCAGAGACAGGGGTCTGACGCTTCTCCATTGTTAACCATGGTTGCTTTCCGATTCTTAGTAAACAAGTTGTTAAAGAAAAAAGTAGGGAAATTTCAATTGCACGACTTCCAAAACCATGAGATTCTTAACTCATTCCGACCCCCCGGAACGAGCCTTCTGTCTTTTTGGTTCTTTGATCTGCCTGAAGTTGGAGCCCAGTAAATAACTAATTCAGTCACGCAGTTATAACATACTATGTTTTGGGATGAAACTAGGCAAAAATAATCATAGAGGTGGATTCAGTGCATAGGCACACATATTCCAGACAGCAACTCTGATGTTTGCACCACATCCCAATCCAAATTTACCATTTTAGTGCAGTTTAAACATAAAGTGCACAAAGTGAAAATCACCTTGCGTTATACACTTTGCCCAAAATTAACAGTGCCATTTTTTTAAGTCTCCGAATAAATTGTAACTATTTAGACTGGGTCCCATTTGCCACAGTGTCAGACAACAGTCTACTTTATTCCTGGGTGCACACACATATGACACACCTCCTGCCCAACATGCTCCGCACCCCTTATTAAGGCTGTTCACAGCAGCTGACTTTAAAATGTATGGCATTGTTGATTGCAGCTAAAATCTATGTTGAACATAGTATTACTGTGAGTGGGATGGGACTCTTTTATGGGGTCCCACATCAAAGCTGGAGTCCAAAAAAACAGAGGTCCTAAAGTGGAAAAACAGATGATTTTAACAGGCTGAACTCAGAAGACTTACAGTAAGCTCTACAGAAATGTTCATTTAAGTCTTCAATCATTCATGGCTCATGCTCGCCTACATTTATTACATAGACACGCCATTTTCAGCTTCTATTGAGCACTAGTCTTTTAAGAAAGATACACATTAGATCAACAATGAAAAGGCTTCATCCCTCAAACTCACTTTATTTGACCCCTCTCATTTATTTCTAGGTGTATGCAGATTGTCCTTTTGCTTAACAAAGCATGTGGTGGCAAGTCTAAGAAACTGGGATGATCATAGCTACCCCCTATCATCATTAGGGCCCTCTTTGCTGTCACGTGGACCCTGGGGGCATTGTCGTCTCCACTAAGTTGGCATGAGTTCTGCAGACATTACGCAGCTTTGCACACATTACTACATAGCTTTATTTTTACAAGGACTTTCTTTGCAACTTTCACATGAGAACAGTCTGCTGTGTGCTTTTTCTACCGGTTCCCAGTATTTGGTCTGAACATTGTGAGCGGGGTCGATTAATAATGCCCCTTGTTATTCTATTCTGGTCAGGCCTTAGCATCTAGACAAAACATACAGATGCAGCTGCTGTTTGGTACAACATACTTTGGTCTTATGGGGATACACAAATAGGTAACACACACTTGGAAAGGGAAGTTTCCAGAGAGAAGAGTGAGACGGCACCTATGATGTAGATCCACCATCTATAGGCTAAGGCATGGGGTCTGCTGACAAAGTACAGAGATATTCTAATATATAATAATACTTTTCCTTAGCAAGGGGAGGGAGGTTAGACTCTATTGCTTGTCCTCCATTCTATTTTTATGATAACATCTCCCTTCATGATATATGGACTAGCTGCTATGCTGACTGTATTTGTACTATGCATTTTCCTGCTTGTTGTGGCACGTATACTGCATGTTAGGGTACGTTAGTTAAAATACATATTTTAAACTGTAAAAGAGTGGAATGGGAAAGGGTGTATCTTTTCACAGTGATTCCTGAGTGATCCGGAGTGTTATATTCTGGGGTGTCTAATCACTTGTTTCTCGGTGAGGGAGTAGGAGAGCAAGTGAGACACTACCGCTAGTCAGTTCTGGGCTTCTGGGTTCTAAGGTTGTAGGAGGACTCAGCTCTATACAGCAAGGTCCTATAATCCTGCGCATAGTTCTGTTCTTGGGAAGAATCCATATAACACGGCACCGCCAACATTTGGCCTGGTACTTAGTCGCGATACCCCTGAATAGCGCTTGTGCTTGTCCATGATACCCTCACACCAATTTCCAGAGACATCTGTGGTTGGGAGGTTTAGCAGCCTATATTTTATGTTTATAGGTTTTTCAAGCTTGATGTTGAAAAGGTTCCTCTTTACCCAGTTTTGCGCTACCATTTTCTTAGTTCTTTATTCCATATCTACTTTGGCACAATTGGTCGCTATTGCGGCACCAAACAGTACAGCTGTTACAACTTTCTTGACTCGACATGGGATCCTAAATGCAGGGACTAACATTGTTTTTGTTATAGAACCATGCTCTTTACTTCGAAGTCTTTTATTCTTGAGTCACATTTCCCATAGTGGATGGGAATGATAATTTGTTTCATGAATATACAAGGACCTCTGTTCCAGCATAATGGTGTTGTGCGTTACGGGTATATATGTACAACCCCTGGACAGCTCAGCAGTGTGGGGGCTCACACCCACAGGGCTCCTGGGCAGATTAGCAGCGCCACCCTCTGGTTCATCACTGCCATCCTCTGGTTCATCACTGCCACCATCTGGTTCACCACTGCTACCCTCTGGTTCATCACTGCCACCCTCTGTTTCACCACTGCCACCCTCTGGTTCATCACTGCCACCCTCTGGTTCACCACTGCCACCCTCTGGTTCACCACTGTCACCCTCTGGCTCATCACTGTCACCCTCTGGTTCATCACTGCCACCCTCTGGTTTATCACAGCACCCTCTGGTTCACCACTGCTTCACCACTGCCACCCCCTGGTTCGTGACTGTCACCCTCTGGTTCATCACTGCCACCCTCTGGTTCATCACAGCACCCTCTGGTTCACCACTGCCACCCTCTGGTTAATCACTGCCATCCTCTGGTTCATCACAGCCCCCTCTGGTTAATCACTGCCATCCTCTGGTTCATCACAGCCCCCTCTGGTTCACCACTGCTTCACCACTGACACCCTCTGGTTCATCACTGTCACCCTCTGGTTCATCACTGCTACCCTCTGGTTCATCACAGCACCCTCTGGTTCACCATTGCCACCCTCTGGTTCATCACTTGCACCCTCTGGTTCATCACTGTCACCCTTATCTTCATCACTGCCACCCTCTGGCTCACCACTGACACCCTCTGGTTCATCACTGCCACCTTCTGGTTCATCACTGCCTCCCTCTGGTTCGCCACTGCCACCCTCTGGTCCACCACTGTCACCCCCTGGTTCATCATTGCCACCCTCTGGTTCATCACTGCCACCCTCTGGTTCACCACTGCCACCCTCTGGTTCACCACTGTCACCCCCTGGTTCACCACTGTCACCCCCTGGTTCACCACTGTCACCCTCTGGTTCATCACTGCCACCCTCTGTTTCATCACTGCCACCCTCTGGTTCACCACTGCCACCCTCTGGTTCATCACTGTCACCCTCTGGTTCATCACTGTCACCCTCTGGTTCATCATTGCCACCCTCTGGTTCATCACAGCACACTCTGGTTCACCACTGCCACCCTCTGGTTCACCACTGCCACCCTCTGGTTCAGCACTGTCACCCTCTGGTTCACCACTGCCACCCTCTGGTTCACCACTGCCACCCTCTGGTTCACCACTGCTTCCCTCTGGTTCATCACTGCTACCCTCTGATTCACCACTGCCACCCTCTGGTTCACCACTGCACCTTCTTGTGCATCACAGCCCCCTCTGGTTCACCACTGTAGATTATGGGCAGAAAGCACACCTGCCCAGCCAGCCTCAACGAGACAAATTATTTTGGGGCTGGTAATGTGTTACTGAATTTGAGCTTCAAGTCCGGCACCTGCTTCCTTATCTGTAAGTGCTTCCTGTGGCAGTTTAATTTTTGTGACAGGTGTTATACTTGTAACTATTCTCTGACCCTTCTTCTAGGGTCAAAGCAGGGTCAGAGAATAGTTGCAACAACTCTGGAGGCGCCTCAGGAAGCACTTACAGGGTTACAGCAGGTGCCCAAGTTGAAGTTAATTTCTTTGTAACCATTTTATAAATAGTTACAAAGAAATGAGCTTCAACTTTGGCACCTGCTGTAACCCTGTAAGTGCTTCCTGATAAAAATTTGTCCTGCTCGCGAATTCGCTAATTTTTCCGCAATTTCGCAAGATTCGCGGATCGCAAAATTGCGGAAAATTTTCAAATTCCGCAAGCGGAACGATTTTTTGGCCCATACCTAATGATGGGCTTTTGCTTTTGCGCTAATGTGTGCCCGTTTTGTGTTGTGGTGATGTTGTCTGTGGTCTGGTACGCTCCGTGTGCTGCTGCTGTGTGCTGCATGCTTAGGACTTGGTGCCTGAGGACTCTGGCATGTGGGCACTCTCCTCAGGTGGTGCCACTGGCAGGGTAGTTGCTGAAGGACAGTAGCTGGAGAATGGGAGCTTGAGACTGCTGCATGGCTGCCATCACTGTGGAGGACAAAGACTGGACAGTTCGATGTAGGCCACCAACGTCAGAATGAATGCCCTCCATTAATGCAACTACCTGTGCCAACTTCTTGTCATGATCCTGGAAGGCATTCAGGAGAGCAGTCTGACCTACACACAGCTGGCACAAAAGGACTACTGCCTCCACACTGAGTGCAGCAGGGGAGACGGGCAGGGGCAGCAGTGCCTGGGGGGGAGAAGACTCTAACCTTCCTAGGGCTGCTTGCACGGCCAGCACTTGTGGGAGCATCTGGGAGGGTGGGCACTGGATGAGGTGTGCCGGAAGAAGAGGCAAGTATGGAACTTCCTGTGCCCACCAACATTGAGGCGTCACCTCTGGAGTCTGAAGATGTGGAGGTGGTGTTTCCGGGCGTGATTCATCCAGGGCACTCCTGCCCCCTCCGAGGCGCTGGTCACATATGTGTCATTGAACCGTTGTGTACTGTCGAGCAAGAAGCTTCCCCACTGGTGCCTGTCCCCTGTCCTTCCCTGGCCTTGGTAAATGCTACAAGAGACAGAGATATTGGTTCAGTATAGTGTCATACTCACAAACATCATATGCAAACAAAGCCAGGTGATGTCTATGACACTCACATAACACTCATATTGCAGCATATGTCACAAGACCACATCCCATTTGTGAATGACTGGGGTCAGCACTGTTGTTGTTACTGTGGTGGTGGTAGAGACAATGAGGGCCTGAGATGTAGTGCGCCAGGTTGTTGCTGCTCCTCCAAGAAATGTAGGGAGTCTGCATCAGAGAGTTCACGTTTCGGGGGAGGGGGAGGCTCTGCATGTTGGTGGGGGTTTCCACTGCCACGTACAGATTATGTGATTGCAAGGACCTGTCATCATCTACCAACTTGCTGCACATCAACTTTATGTAATGCACCTTTTTTCTTTCCTCTTCATGGAATCAATTTCAGCTAAGCAAGAACTAACCAATGGAATGTTATACATACCTTTTTTATATCATTAAGTTTACTTAGTTTGTCAGATTGACCATGCATGTTTTGTGTTCATATGGGCCTTCATGCTCTGACACCATGGCATTTACACATTGCATTCTGTGCTGTGCATGATTGGGCAATAAATTACTTTCACATGTGACTTGGTGAGTCAGAGTTTAATTTATGTGACAGTTGGGGGGCGTGGCTTGACTGAGCAGCGGAATGGCCGCACGTTAGATCGGTTCCGCTGGCCGGGAAATGAATCCGACATTAATCTGTAACACAACGCACGGGACCCCGATCCTAGTGAAGGAAAACATGTCACAAGGTGCCAGCAGCAAGACGATTGCCCTGCAGCACTGAAAAAGAGCAAAGAGGAGCCGGCAGAAGCACCGAGACAGAACAAGGCCTGCTTGAGTGTCCTCAACCACAAGCCGGGACCTCGATTTTGGCACTACTCTGAGCGCGTTGCGGTATGCACCGGGGGCCCGACAATCCGGAAGGCAGGGAAAAAGCAGGAAACAACGCTAACCCACAGTGATGCTATCCCTGGTGGTAAGCGACCGGATCTGTGACCAGCGGGGAGCGACTGGAGCTCCCGGGAATTATCGGGTGGAAGAGGGCGCAACCTACTACACAATGGCAAAGATGCTGAGGAGCGGCATGAGGCATGAAAGTCGCTGGGAGAGTGAATGGCAACAGGTGCGCACCACAATATCGAGTGGACCTTCTGGGGTGAGAGTGGAGATGGCGGAAAGGTCAGGTAAGAGTGGGGCCTACCAGCGTTTCCACCACTCAAAGCCTGGACCATAATTTTGACACCACCCCGAGCACAGTGCGTTTTGCGCCGGGGGCCCAGTGGGTCTGACCGCTGAAGAGTAAGCACAGTACGGCCAACACCCATGGCGACGGGATCCCAGGTGGCAGACGGCCAAATCCAGGACAGGCATGGGGGCACCGGAAGCCCCCAGGCAATATCTGGCTGAGGAAGACTCGGCTGACACGCAAAGGCAGAAGGGCTGAAAATGGGACAGTGACTTTTTGAATGGACCACACATTGTGTGGAAATTTGAACCAAGAGACTTTGGAACACTTAATGCCGAAGATAGCGATCTGGGCCCAGAAGGACGGCCGGCCACCTCGGGGAGGCAGTATCTGCGGAGCCGCATTTTGTAGACCTGTACAAGTTGCGGGTCCGGAGGTGGTCATCGACAACATAGAAGAGCGCGCTGCCCGTTCCGCGCCTTGAAAGAAAAGTGGACAGAGGAAAAGGAGGTAAATGGGGATGGCGAGGGGAGACACGGGCCGCGGGAGCAAGCTGGCGCAGTGAAGACTGTTGTGCTGTGACCGGCTGCCTGACTAGGAGGACATTGCTTGCCTGAATGGAGGGCGACCTGTCACTGCATCAGGGATGGAAGGTGGCCCCAGAGGTGAGGAGAAGGCATACCACTAGGCACAATCACATAAAGTGGGCTCAAGCGAGAAGGCATTATTGGTGGGAATGTATCCCGCAGAGTGGCGCTTATAGAGCCCATGGTGGTGGGCTGTTGGGCGCACTCGAGAGAGGGTGCATGGCACGGACTGCAACTCGAGGGGGAAGAAAACAATGCCAAATTGTAGTGTATGGACGCCCTACCCAGGAATGATTGCACCCTGAATAGGCGGTAAACACCAGTCTGACAGGCCTCTACAGCAGACGGGAACACTGGGACGGTAGGATTCACAACGCCAGCGCTGGGGAAATCAAAGGAGCAGTGATCCATAGTGCTAGATTGAGAGAAGATACTGCTGCCCATATCGCAAGCCGACCAAAGGCTTCTCTGTCCGCGAGAGGACACTGCACTGGGATTGGTCTATTGCAGCTCACATATACAAAAGTGCGTGGAACCCAGGATGGGGAAGCCTGACACTAGGCAACCGAGACTGAACTTCGAAGGCTGCCAAGAGCGCTGATGCGGACTCAGGCCACCAAGAACAATCAGAGTATCCTGCGACGTCGCAGCTGCCAGCCGACGATATACGAGAAATGTACAAGGCCCTAAAAACCATTCTCCAGGGCATTGACACCAAGGTGGACTCCCTGGCCGAGAGGATGGACAGAATCACTCAGAGAATGGATAAGCCAGAGGGCTGAGTTAGCATATTGGAAACAAGAGTCACTGAAACAGAGGCGGGCCACACAGAGTTGGACAAGAAATACGGAAAATGGATGGCATCCTCTATGCAATACAGCAGAAAAACAAGGATTTGGAAGCTCAGTCACGACGCAATAACATTCCTATTACAAGAATTGCGGAGAGGTCAGACATTCCAAACATGGAGAAGTACATAGAGACAATGATGACCGACCTTTTTGGACAAGACCTATCAGCCATGTTTCTCATTGAAAGAGCTCATCGCACGCTGGGACCCCATCCTAAACCAAGAGCACCGGCTCGGCCCGTCCTGGCACGAGTGCTGAATTACAGGGACCGGGACATGATACTGCAGCTCGCGAGGGAAAGAGGGGAAATACAATAAAAGAGAAACAACATAGCGTTTTACCCGGATTTTACCCTACAGGTCCAGGCTGCTCGGAGAGAATTTCTACCGGGCAAGAAAATCTTTCAACAACTGAGCATTAAATATTCCCTGTATACCCCACTAAACTGAGAATCCAAGGGCCAGGGAAGCCCACTTTTTTCACGGATGCAAAGGCAGCGCTCGCATATGCAGCAACGAACTGCCTCACAGGCCGTAAATAATCTCAGCCACAATGACTGAATGGGAGCGGCCCTTATGCCGGATGTACAGATAAGAGCTGCGTTCTGGATATTGGGTCACTGGGAAATGTCTCACCTGGGAGGTCATTTATGTGTTGGCGTTAGTCTGAATTGCAAGGGTCTTATCCTGTTTTTTTAAAACGCCTGTAAACCTGGATACGGATTGTGGAATGCGAAATGCTAGTTTAATTATGGGATCAGGGAGGGGGCGCTATATATCCGGCCACCCTGTCACAAGTACAGGGGAGTGTTGCCGGTGAACCCATGGGATGATTCCCTTGTGTTCACGGCGGCTGTGGACCATATGTTTACAGTTATGGGGACAGGGGTGGGTGATTCACAACCTGTTTGGGGGGTTGGTGTGGGTGGAGGGGAGGGTGGGGAAATGTTTATTATTTGTTGGTGTTGCCATCATTTATGTCATTGCTTGTTGGGAGAACCATATAGGCTCACACATGCTCTTTCCTAGGATGTGGGCCACCACGCGGATTGGATACGCTGATTGCTTTTTCAATGTTGTATATATTGGTACATGATATGACATATGACCTGCATAGGGCTGTCTACCCAATGGTACACCTCATACACTCTACATGACAACGCTCAATTGTGTATCTTGAAATGTTAGAGGTCTGAACGACCATCGTAAAGTTAGGCTAGTTTATTCTTATTTACTGCGGCATACTATAGACATTTATTTGCTGCAAGAAACTCATTTAACAGCCGCCACTGCCGCCATACTAAAACATACAAGGTGGGGGGTGGTGATGGAGGCGGGATATTCAAACTATTCTAGGGGAGTGGCTATCCTCATTCATAAGGGGCTGCAGTGGAAAACACATCCCCAATTAATTGATAAAGAGGGGATGTTTAAACTGGTACATGGCTTGCTTTATGACACCCCTCTGGTGATAGTCAATGCGTATGGTCCGAATGTGGATGATCTCGTCTTCTTCCGGAATTTAGGGCAGAAAATTTAGGCCTTGAGGGATGTAGCAAATATGTGGGGAGGCAATTTTAATGTTGTTCTATTGCCTTCATTGAATAGGCAAGGGGTGCCACAGGAACATCATCCACATGCGGCCAATCACTGTTGGGAGTCATTGAAGGTCTCAACATCATAGACTCGTGGAGGGCGTTACACCCCACAGTTAGGGAAGGTACATGCATGACCCACCACCGGAATGCATGATCCAGATTGGACTATTGGCTAGTTATCAAAGATATACATGATTGGGTGAACGACGCCATGCACTGCCCTTGCACGCTATCTGATCACACGAATGCCCTGTTGACACTGCTTGTACCACCTCCATATTGCCAACCCTTTAGTTGGCGTTTCCCATCAGGGGCGATAAGGGATCAGGTCTTCCAAGAGGAATTAAGAGTAAAAATAACTGATTACTTTGCACTCAATGAGGGGACAGTTGACTCGCCCGGAGTGTTGTGGGAGGCATTTAAAGTGGTTACTAGAGGGAATTGCATGGCACTTAAAACAGGGGTACTTAGAGATATTCGCACTACGCTTAATAGGCTAGAGCGCAAAATAGGCAAGCTGGAGCGCTCGATACAACAATCTCCGCAGCCCGCTGCTCTGGCCCAGCTGTGGTCAAAAATGACAGACTACCAGTCGGAGGCGGAACGGGAAACACCTTACATAAATAAATATGTACAAGCCAGGAGATACGGTGAGGGGGACAGGGCTGGGAAAACTCTAGCGTTAATGCTTAGATCCCAGAGGGGTGCCAGTTACATCACGGAATTGCAGGTAGAGAGTGGGGAGACGGTCAGGACACCGAGTGACATTCTTCAAATGATGACCTCCTTTTATAAACACTTGTACACTTCCCAAACACTCACCCCAGATAGTTATTGAGGATTACCTGGACACTGTTGCGCTAGCGTGGTTTAATCAGGGTGCGCGGGAATATATGGATTTATCAATAACGGTGGAGGATGTGCAACAGGTGATAAGTGGTATGCCAGCAGATAAATCACCGGGTTCTGATGGGCTGACAGCGGCCATTTATAAAGAATACGCCGACGTACTTGCGCCGCATCTATTGCAGGTCTTTCTGGAGGCGATGGAGATGGATATTTTACCTCCCACCCTTAGAGAAGCCACAATAATCACATTACTTAAACCTGATAAAGACCTGGCTAAGCCAGACTCATATAGGCCACTGTCGTTAATAAATCTGGAAGCCAAGATCTATGCAAAGTTACCCGCAAATAGACTACAACCGATGCTGCTGCAGATCGCGTTGCCAGATCAGTCTGGATTCATTCCGTGCCACTCGATGGCGCACAATTTATGTACTATCTTTGGGCTGTTGCATTACTTGGCCCCCCACATTCAGGCAGCGGCTGCTTTACTAGACGCTATGAAAGAGTTCGACTCTCTGGAGTGGAAATACCTTTTCACGCTTCTGCCCCGACTCGGGCTGAGCTTAGGGTTGGTAAGGCAGATCCAATTGATTTATAACTCCACAATGGCGAGAGTAAGGGTGAACGGACAGGTGTCAGACCTGTTTGCCGTCACAAGCAGAACGCAGCAGGGCTGCCTGCTATCCCCCCTCTTGTTCGCAATAGCCACTGAACCATTGGCAGCTAGACTCGCCAGCACCACACACAGCGGAGTTTAGGGTTAACGACTAGGGGCCTATTGATCTCTATGTACGCAGATGATATGACAATCTATCATGTGAACGCCAGGGAGAATTTTGATATAGTTATGAGCGAAATCGTGAGATTCGGAGTGCTTACCAGGATTCAAATTAATTGGGCAAAATCCCTAATCCTTCCACTCACTGATGACACTGTCCCTTGCCCCACGGAATTTCCCATTCAATGGGCGGAGGGTGAAAAGCGGTACTTCGACATTTGGCTAATAAGCAGATCCATGCAAGAAATTTGGTTGGCAAATTAAGGGAGAGTGATGGAGTGGCTCAACAGTAGGGTTCAGCGCTGGAAACAGCTCCCCTTGTCCCTGGGCGTCTCTTATAGTTATCATAAAAATGGTAATACTCCCTAAACTCCTTTATTTATTTGTTAATATTCCAATGCCACTAAACAAGCATTTTTTTAGGCACCTCCGTACTAGTATAATTGAGTTGGTGTGGGCAGGCAGGCATCCACGGGTGTCCTGGGACCTTTTGACTTTGCCCATCGTACAGGGTGGACTTGGAGCTCCAGACTTTGAACTTTATGCATATAGCGCACAAGCGCAGTACTTGCACTTCTGGCATCATCCTATACTCTATCAGCCCAAGTGGCAATTGAAATCGACAGAGTTGTGCCTACCCCGCTTAACGCATTAGTATATCAAACTTACAAGATTGCCCATATGGAAATTAACACTGTGGAAGCAACACGATGGGCGTGGAGGGGCATAGCTAGTTGGGCAGGTCACAGTGAACTATTTGCACCTTCGATGCCACTAGGGGGCAATCCACTATTGGCACCCTTGACGGACCAGGCAACCACACTGAGAGCAAAGGCGCGAGAGCTGATGAAAGGTAGCGATCTATTCCCGGAGTATACGTTCCTAACCCTTCAGCAGTTGTGTAAACAGCAGACACCTTCAGCATCAGATATGCTGCTTTACTATCAAATCAGGGCCGCATGTAAGGCTAGATACGCCTCATTTCCCCAGCCCCCCCCACACCGGCGGCACTGTAAAATGTTTTGTCAAACCCATCTCCCCGTAAACTGATAACCCGCATATATAGTACCACCCAAGACGCATCCTCCATTATATCTAGCTCGTCTAAGGCGCACTGGGAGGGTGACATCGGAAATGAATAAGCATGGGCGTAAAATTCGTTCCGCTCGCGGAATTTGCGGATTTTCGGTAAATTCGCATTTCGCGAACTCTCGCGAATTTACCAAAAATCCGCAAATTCGCACGTAGTGGATTTTTTTGCATGGTGATACAATATTGTGGCGTGCCTCGTTCACTTACCGTCATTCAGCATTTGCAGAGTTGTTTTTCTCGATATTTTGCGTGTGCTGCGCCATTTTGGATCTTGCTGCTGGATCCCGCGGGAGTTTGGCGACCGCGATTACGTCATCGCGGCTTGCCAGCTTGCACAGCACGCATCGCGATAGTTCGCAATTGCGAACACATAGATGCGGCGGGCAGCAACAATCTTGCACTCGCGAAATTGCAACATTTGCAATTCTGCACAAGAAATCCACCAGCAAGCAGCATAAACCTTCTGAAAATGATGATTTTTATCAGAATAACTCCTCAGGTTGACATTTACCTGCACTTTTTAGGTCTCGTAGCGATACAGTGCGTAAGCACTGTACTCGCCGAGAGATCTAATGTTACGGACACTGCTTCCCAGGAGACAGTGCTGGCCACGCGCTTCTCTCAAAATGCGATCGGCGCAGGCCACGCGCTTGCCGTGTCTGTCTCCTGGGAAGCGCATACATACACAGGCACACACCCCCCCTGCACGCATGCGCACACACATACACAAGCACACATGCACGCATGTAGAGACATTCCCCCCCTCCCTCCGCCGTCGCACACACAGACACACGCACACGCACACATACAGGCATCCCCCCCTTCCCCGCTCACCGGCACTCCGGACTTGTGCAGCCTCCGTCCGCGGGGCTCTCCCTCGGGCACCACTGCTCCTCCAGGCACTCCGTGGGCGCGGGCTTCACAAAACGGAAGTCCCGCCCCCACCATAGGTTTCGTTTTTAGGAGTGCGCGCGCAGACGTGTCCTCCTCCGTGTCAGCAGCAGACCTCATTTCAGCACTCTAGCCCAGAGCAACAGGAAACCACGGACCTACTGCCCCTTCGGAAATACAAATATACTGAAAACATGACTCAGAAGCTCAACTTGTCAAGCCGAGCCCGCCCCGAGCTCCGTCCCCTCTGTGTTTTCTTTTCCTCCTTCCCTGCTCCGCTTCGCCTTCCAGTTCGCAGCCTCTGCGCCTGGAGCGCCCAGGAGGTTTTAACAAGCGCTACATTCCAAGTGACAGCCAGACACTTTAACACTTCAGCCAGACACTTTAACACTTCAAGGAGAAGGTTGATTTAATCGCAGGCCTGTCATTTATTATTTGTCTGCCTCGCTCCGCCGGGGCGCCCGCTGATCAACTGCCTCGCTCCCTCGAGGTTTGTCTTTTTTTTTTTTTTTGTTATGTTTAAATCCTTAATACAAATTGCTGCGCTCCCGGATGTCCCAGAGGGCCCCATTACCGCCTGCGGGGCATTAAGAGTCATTAATAGTGCTGTCAGCAGACTGGCTAGTTGGTTAGGTTCTCATAAATAGGAAATTAATCCGTCTCCTTCATTAATAATGCCTGGTGTAAGGTATTCTGTTGCACTTGGTGTCGGCGGAGGCCGCTGTATTTGTCTGTAATGCGAGAGGACAGCCCGGGTTTGGCTGTGGGCTCGATCTTTCGTAAGAGAGGCGGTTTGCTTAAAAAACACAGAAACAACCAGACAGGAAAAACTCCGATTTCCTTCCTCGTAGGTATGAAGCCCCCATGAGATCTTTCTTAAGGTTGCTTTTCACACCGAAGTCTTTTGGATAGCCCTGTAACTCTGTTGCAGGTTTGCATAAAGAGGGCGACCCATAAAGCCAAGGATTATTTAACGCGATCTTGCCCCGAAAATAACTTCCCTGAGGGGGTTAGAACAACCTCCCAGGTGCAAGCGCTCCACCCTGCCCCCTCCCCAATCTCCAGCTTGTTTAGAGCGATATCATGCAGATAAAAGCGGTATCGTCTGGCAGGTGAATGCTGTGCTAAGCTGCAGCCTGTAAAATTGTCGCTTTATGTGCGCTGCAGACAGCATCATTACTTGGGAAAGTGCAGCTTTTACAAACCATGCATCCAAAGTGCATTGTGGGAGCTAGCTCTGCTGCAGACTTTACAGCACCTTTCACTTTCAGGTAGTAAGTGCAACAACAGGTCCAAACTTTCGAGGTATTGCATCCGGGGTGCACAATGGGGACAGGGAACTTTGGGACACTACCTCGGAACTGCACTTTTCACTGGGCTCTAGTTTACTGATGAACAAGAATGTATACAATTACTAGATGCACATCTTATGTACTGATTAGTGTGTAAAGCTTACTTAGTAAATATCTAATTTATTTTTCCTCATAGGTGTTGTACTAAATGATCGTTATTTTCCCACTGCAGGAAGCAGTATTAAATGCAGTTCATAGGGGTTTATATCATTTCATGATTTACTTGTGTTATTTGGCGTGCGAGAACAAGGTGAGAGACATTGTTTCAGCAGTCCCTGGGCTGCTGAACAGGTGCCCTATCCTCGCATTTTCAGGTTGTGTGTCTTTCCTCGGGTAGGAATATTTAGTAAACCTATTTCATCTAGGGATACTTTGTGACACAGCTCAAACAACCAAACTGGGGGAGCAAAGCCCTCTTTAGAGGACCCGCCCCAGGGAGAAATAGTCATTGTGGTGTTCTGTTAACTGACAGGTCATTTACTGCTTGGATATTGCACCAATCCCTGGCTGCGCTTCGCAGAACAAATAACTGCGGTACTGTCAAGAAATATAAGGCGCCTGGCTGTCTTAGAGTACAATTATTTTACTCCAAGACAGAAAGCTATCTGCTTTTATTCCTTGTTTAGGTCTGGTGCAAGCATTGGAGAATAAGACACCATTGTACACTGGAACAAGAGACGGTGACCGCTAGGACAGGAGTCGCATGCAGTACACTGGGACATTGGAAACTGACAGAATGGAGATGAGACACTGACATGTTCAATTAGGGATACACTTATGTGCATTAGGATGGCAAGGCATTGAGTCAAGTGGCCGACATTCACTTACACTTGGGCACGGAAAACTGACTACACTCTAGGAGAGGAGACAGCACACTATAGGGAGACGGCACACTATAGGGCGACAGCACACCAGAGGGAGACAGCACACCAGAGGGAGACAGCACACTAGAGGGAGACCGCACACTACGGAGACAGCACACTACGGAGACAGCACACTACAGGGAGTCGGGAGACAGCACACTATAGGGAGACCCTGCTGTGACTATTTCATGCTTTTTGTCCTAACTAGCTGAAACTGGGCAATGAGACACTCACAGTGTAATGACGGGTATCAAGGACAGCACTGTGTGAAGGAGACACTGTCACAGGGCGTTTAACAGGCACGAGCACAGAACAGTGTGACAAAGTATTAACAGGCAACACTGAAATTGTACTGCGGCAGGAAGAGATAGGCTCATTCAGAGACCGTAGATAGCGACACAGGAGACGCTAACGGACACTCGTGTTGATATACCGACATGCTCTGGCAGACGCAAAGACACCCTGATATACGTACAGGGAGGATGGAACAGGGGCACAGTGACAGCGCACGGTAATGGGTCCGCCATCACAGCTTGCTCTAGAGTCAGAAAACACTAACACTAACTCGCATAAGCAACAGCTAACCATTCACAAATAATGTTTATATACCAATTGCAAATTAAAGAAAAAAAAATATGCAAAGCATTGTCATTTACAATGCCAGTAACTCAAACTTTAATGCTGCGAGACCTATTGCATTGCAAATGCTTGTTTTACAAGGAGTCCATTTCGGGGGTGGGGGGGTGGGAGGAAGGAAATGCCCCACAGTCTCCAACTTCCTGTTCCTGTTCAGCAGGCTCCTCCCAGTGCTTTCTTCATGTGCTGGTCACTTTCATTTGGATCTTGACCTGAAGGATAACTTTTTGTGGATGCTGCTGGATATTTAGATTTGAGGCCTTTTTGACTTTCTTTGGATCACTTTTGGATTAGAAATTTCACAAGTAAGTTTGTTTGGGGCATTACAGTTGCTGCAACTACAATTTTGGAATTTTCGATTTTTGGGCTGTTGTTGGGGCCTTTTGCCCAGGGGTAGTGAGTGGTGCATAGACTGAGTTTTTTTGTGGGGTCTCTTTAATGTAAACATCATGGAGGGTATGGATGGCATGGGATTGTGCTGATTTTTGCGTGTTTTTCAATTTTTTTGGCTGCTGTTGGGGACTGGCCATGTGGGTGGGGGCCATTTTGAGTGCTGGTACAGGCAGGCCCTGGCCATGTGCTGGGGGGCAAGGGGCCATTTTGAAGGCAGGCAGTGTTCTCAGGCCTGCACCCATTTTGCCTAGCTTTCATCCTTTATGCCCAGGGGTAGTGAGTGGTACATGGGCCTAATCTTTCTGTGGGGTGTCTTGAATTTAAACATCGTTGAGGGCATGGATGGCATGGGACTGTGCTGATTTTTGTGTGTTTTTCGATTTATTTGGCTGCTGTTGGGGCCTTTTGCCCAGGGGTAGTGAGTGGTGCATGGACTGAGTCTTTCTGTGGGGTCTCTTTAATGTAAACATCATGGAGGGCATGGATGGCATGGGATTGTGCTGATTTTTGTGTGTTTTTCAATTTTTTGGGGTGTTGATGGAGACTGGCCATGTGGGTGGGGGCCATTTTGAGTGCTGGTACAGGAAGGGCCTGGCCATGTGCTGGGGGGCAAGGGGCCATTTTGAAGGCATGCAGTGTTCTCAGGCCTGCACCCATTTTGCCTAGCTTGCATCCCTTACACCCAGGGGTACTCAGTGGTGCATGGGCCTAGACTTTCTGTGGGGTGTCTTGAATTTAAACATCATTGAGGGCATGGATGGCATGGATTGTGCTGATTTTTGTGTGTTTTTCGATTTTGTTTGGCTGCTGTTGGGTCCTTTTGCCCAGTGGTAGTGAGTGGTGCATGGGCCTAGTCTTTCTGTGGGGTGTCTTGAATTTAAACATCATTGTGGGCATGGATGGCATGGGATTGTGCTGATTTTTGTGTGTTTTCGATTTTTTTTGGCTGCTGTTGTGGCCTTTTGCCCAGGGATAGTGAGTGGTGCATGGACTGAGTCTTTCTGTGGGACCTCTTTAATGTAAACATCATGGAGGGCATGGATGGCATGGGATTGTGCTGATTTTTGTGTGTTTTTCGATTTTTTTGGCTGCTGTTGGGGACTGGCCATGTGGGTGGGGGCCATTTTTGCCTATCTTTCATACTTTATGCCCAGGGGTAGTGAGTGGTGCATGGGCCTAGACTTTCTGTGGGGTGTCTTGAATTTAAACATCATTGAGGGCATGGATGGCATGGGATTGTGCTGATTTTTGGGTGTTTTTCGATTTATTTGGCTGCTGTTGTGGCCTTTTGCCCAGGGGTAGTGAGTGGTGCATGGACTGAGTCTTTCTGTGGGGTCTCTTTAATGTAAACATCATGGAGGGCATGGATGGCATGGGATTGTGCTGATTTGTGTGTTGTTTTCGATTTTTTGGGGTGTTGATGGGGACTGGCCATGTGGGTGGGGGCCATTTTGAGTGCTGGTACAGGCAGGGCCTGGCCATGTGCTGGGGGCAAGGGGCCATTTTGAAGGCATGCAGTGTTCTCAGGCCTGCACCCATTTTGCCTAGCTTTCATCCCTTATGCCCAGGGGTACTCAGTGGTGCATGGGCTTAGACTTTCTGTGGGGTGTTTTGAATTTAAACATCATTGAAGGCATGGATGGCATGGGATTGTGCTGATTTTTGTGTGTTTTTCGATTTTTTTGGCTGCTGTTGGGGCCTTTTGCCCAGGGGTAGTGAGTGGTGCATGGGCCTAGACTTTCTGTGGGGTGTTTTGAATTTAAACATCATTGAGGGCATGGATGGCATGGGATTGTGCGGATTTTTGTGTGTTTTTCGATTTATTTGGCTGCTGTTGGGGCCTTTTGCCCAGGGGTAGTGAGTGGTGCATGGACTGAGTCTTTCTGTGGGGTCTCTTTAATGTAAACATCATGGAGGGCATGGATGGCATGGGATTGTGCAGATTTTTGTGTGTTTTTCGATTTTTTGGGCTGTTGATGGGGACTGGCCATGTGGGTGGGGGCCATTTTGAGTGCTGGTACAGGCAGGGCCTGGCTATGTGCTGGGGGGCAAGGGGCCATTTTGAAGGCATGTAGTGCTCTCAGGCCTGCACCCATTTTGCCTAGCTTGCATCCTTATGCCCAGGGGTACTCAGTGGTGCATGGGCCTAATCATTCTGTGGGGTGTCTTGAATTTAAACATCATTGAGGGAATGGATGGCATGGGATTGTGCGGATTTTTGTGAGTTTTTTTATTTATTTGGCTGCTGTTGGGGCCTTTTGCCCAGGGATAGTGAGTGGTGCGTGGACTGAGTCTTTCTGTGGGGTCTCTTTAATGTAAACATCATGGAGGGCATGGATGGCATGGGATTGTGCTGATTTTTGTGTGTTTTTTGATTTTCTTGGCTGCTGTTGGGGCCTTTTGCCCAGGTGTAGTGAGTGGTGCATGGACTGAGTCTTTCTGTGGGGTCTCTTTAATGTAAACATCATGGAGGGCATGGATGGCATGGGATTGTGCTGATTTTTTTGTGTTTTTCGATTTTTTGGGCTGCTGTTGGGGACTGGCCATGTGGGTGGGGGCCATTTTGAGTGCTGGTACAGGCAGGCCCTGGCCATGTGCTGGGGGGCAAGGGGCCATTTTGAAGGAAGGCAGTGTTCTCAGGCCTGCACCCTTTTTGCCTAGCTTTCATCCTTTATGCACAGGGGTAGTGAGTGGTGCATGGGCCTAGTCTTTCTGTGGGGTGTCTTGAATTTAAACATTATTGAGGGTATGGATGGCATGGGATTGTGCTGATTTTTGTGTGTTTTTCGATTTATTTGGCTGATGTTGGGGCCTTTTTCCCAAGGGTAGTGAGTGGTGCATGGACTGAGTCTTTCTGTGGGGTCTCTTTAATGTAAACATCATGGAGGGCATGGATGGCATAGGATTGTGCTGATTTTTGTGTGTTTTTTGATTTTTTGGGGTGTTGATGGGGACTGGCCATGTGGGTGGGGCAATTTTGAGTGCTGGTACAGGCAGGGCCTGACCATGTGCTGGGGGGCAGGGGGCCATTTTGAAGGCATGCAGTGTTCTCAGACCTGCACCCATTTTGCCTAGCTTGCATCCCTTATGCCCAGGGGTACTCAGTGGTGCATGGGCCTAGACTTTCTGTGCGGTGTCTTGAGTTTAAACACCATTGAGGGCATGGATGGCATGGGATTGTGCTGATTTTTGTGTGTTTTTCGATTTCTTTAGCTGCTGTTGGGGCCTTTTGCCCAGGGGTAGTGAGTGGTGCATGGGCCTATTCTTTCTGTGGGGTGTCTTGAATTTAAACACCATTGAGGGCATGGATGGCATGGGATTGTGCTGATTTTTGTGTGTTTTTCGATTTCTTTAGCTGCTGTTGGGGCCTTTTGCCCAGGGGTAGTGAGTGGTGCATGGGCCTATTCTTTCTGTGGGGTGTCTTGAATTTAAACATCATTGAGGGCATGGATGGCATGGGATTGTGCTGATTTTTGTGTGTTTTTCGATTTTTTTGGCTGCTGTTGGGGCCTTTTGCCCAGGGATAGTGAGTGGTGCATGGACTGAGTCTTTCTGTGGGGTCTCTTTAATGTAAACATCATGGAGGGCATGGGTGGCATGGGATTGTGCTGATTTTAGTGTGTTTTTCGATTTTTTGGGCTGCTGTTGGGGACTGGCCATGTGGGTGGGGGCCATTTTGAGTGCTGGTACAGGCAGGCCCTGGCCATGTGCTGGGGGGCAAGGGGCCATTTTGAAGGCAGGCAGTGTTCTTAGGCCTGCACCCATTTTGCCTAGCTTGCATCCTTTATGCCCAGGGGTAGTGAGTGGTGCATGGGCCTAGTCTTTCTGTGGGGTTTCTTGAATTTAAACATCATTGAGGGCATGAATGGCATGGGATTGTGCTGATTTTTGTGTGTTTTTTTATTTATTTGGCTGCTGTTGGGGCCTTTTGCCCAGGTGTAGTGAGTGGTGCATGGACTGAGTCTTTCTGTTGGGTCTCTTTAATGTAAACATCATGGAGGGCATGGATGGCATTGGATTGTGCTGATGTTTGTGTGTTTTTCGATTTTTTGGGGTGTTGATGGGGACTGGCCATGTGGGTGAGGGCCATTTTGAGTGCTGGTACAGGCAGGGCCTGGCCATGTGCTGGGGGCAAGGGGCCATTTTGAAGGCATGCAGTGTTCTCAGGCCTGCACCCATTTTGCCTAGCTTTCATCCCTTATGCCCAGGGGTACTCAGTGGTGCATGGGCCTAGACTTTCTGTGGGGTGTCTTGTATTTAAACATCATTGAAGGCATGGATGGCATGGAATTGTGCTGATTTATGTGTGTTATTCGATTTTTTTGGCTGCTGTTGGGGCCTTTTGCCCAGGGGTAGTGAGTGGTGCATTGGCCTAGTCTTTTTGTAGGGTGTCTTGAATTTAAACATCATTGAGGGCATGGATGGCATCGGATTGTGCTGATTTTTGTGTGTTTTTCGATTTCTTTGGCTGCTGTTGGGGCCTTTTGCCCAGGGGTAGTGAGTGGTGCATGGACTGAGTCTTTCTGTGGGGTCTCTTTATTGTAAACATCATGGAGGGCATGGATGGCATGGGATTGTGGTGATTTGTATGTGTTTTTCAACTTTTTGGGGGTGTTGTTGGGACTGGCCATGTGGGTGGGGGCCATTTTGAGTGCTGGTACAGGCAGGCCCTGGCCATGTGCTGGGGGCAAGGGGCCATTTTGAAGGCAGGCATCATTCTCAGGCCTGCACCCATTTTGCCTAACTTTCATCCATTATGCCCAGGGGTACTCAGTGGTGCATGGATCTAGACTTTCTCTGGGGTGTCTTGAATTTAAACATCATTGAGGGCATGGATGGCATGGGATTGTGCTGATTTTGATGTGTTTTTCGACTTTTTGGGGTGTATAACTGATGTTCCTCTGTCTTCCATTGCTTTTAGGTGCACAAGAGAACCACCAGTGCCAGGAAGAAGTCCTGCAGCGGTGTGTGCAGGAATACGTCATACGACGTTACGTGTGGCCACAGACAAGACAACTCTGCAACTCGTGCAACTGCTGCCTGCTGTTCTGATACCGAATGAAGATGGCCCCAAAAAAAGTTCCCCGTAGCTCCTCTAGCAAGAAAGTTGCCAGTAAGGAGCAGAAGAAGCAAGTTACCAAGGAGACTGGTGTGCCGCACGCCACATTTTTTGGGAATACAAAAAACAGTCAGCCTGCAGCAGCAGCAGGATCTACTGGGGACCAAGCTGGGAGCAGCACCCCCGCTCCATTGGGCTCAGTGCACACCACCACCACGCCAACTTAAGTCCAAGCCCTTGAGGGCTGCAGAGGCACTTCGTCTAGTTGTTCAATCACCATTGACCAGTGAAGTTGGCTCATCGCAAGAAAGTAGCAGCAATGTCCCTCAATCAACACATGTTGTTGTAACTCATCTGACGAGTGTTCAACAACCACAGCCGCAACAACAACCACATGTGCAAGTACAAGCCCAAGTACATGTGGAAGTGATAGAGCGCGCCATCAGAAGGAGAGGCAGCGCAAGGAGATGAGCAAGCAGAGGTGCATGGAGGGGCACAAGTGCCCACAATAGTTGTTCCTCCCGAAGTTGGGGCACATCAGGAAATCGACATTCAAGCCGAGGTATCATTTGAGGAAGCCACTCCTCCTGATCATTTATTGCCTTCCACATCCCTAGCAAGGAAAAGATCAAGGATGGTGTCTACATCTTCTTCAAGCCCCCTTTCTTCTGATGATATGGATCCAACTTGGGAACCACCACTGCCGTCTGAGAGTTAGGCACACCATGATCTGACAAAGGTAGCTAAGCATAAAAGGAAGGTCCCCGAAACTCTCGTACTTATGGAGTGTGGTGCTGAAGAAGAAGTGGCGTATACTACTCCTGCTGATGAAGACTCTCACGACGACGACGCAGTCATCATACATGCCACTCCAGCCTCAGCGGGCATGCAGCAAACAGACATTTTTACCCTAGCCTGAAAATCTGCTGAGCGTGATGTTGTTGACGAGGAGGCAATGGGACCACCGTCATTGGAGTTAACTAGTACACCACCACCTACCGCTTCCATTTTTTTTTTCTCGCCAGAAGGGACCTCCATCCACCTCGACATCAATTAGTGGTGGTGCAAGTGCACAACGTAGTAAAGTTCGGCAACACACATCCTCCACTTCATCTGGCATTAGCAGCATGACCAGTATCGCCTCCTCCGCCCCCCCACAGACATTTGAAGTCCGCAGTTTGGGACTTCTTTAGTGTTTGCACAACAAGGGAAACCATAGCCTTTTGTAGCATTTGTAAGCTTGCAGTGAGTCGTGGTAAGCTTGGTACCAACTATGGTACCGGAGGCCAGAGAGGTCATCTTGAGAGACAGCACACTGTCCAATGGTATGCGCACCTAAAGGAGATCAAGGAAGCCCGAATTGGAAGTCAACAAACTGTATTCGTTGATGTTTCATCTGATGATGACGAGGAGGAAGAAGCGTCAAACATTTCTTCACTTACACCCAGTACCCCTGTCAGCAGCACACCCCCTGTGAGCCACACTAAGAGTGTGGGAGAGAGTGAGACACCAATGCGAAAAAGTTCATCATCACCAAGCGTAACTGGGTCGAAGAAGTCATCATCATCATCCCGTAAAATCATGGTCCAGCCCACCATTAGAAGCATGTTGGTTTCAGAAGCGCCATTTGAACACAACCACCCAATGACGCATCTGTATAACACTAAGCTGGCTAAAATGCTAGCTCCGGACCTTCTCCCTTTTTCTTTAGTGGAAGGGGTTGGTTTTCGTGAATTAGTGGCAACGCTCAGCCCTAAATGAAGGGTTCCTAGCCGGTTCTATTTTGCCAGAGTTGCGGTTCCAGCACTATATGCAAATGTGCAGGAGGTGATTGGGGCAGCCTTGCAGAAGAGTGCTGTTCACACTATGCATCTGACAACAGACATGTGGACCAGTGGCGCAGGCACTGATTACATTTGCATCACTGCACACTGGGTCTCTTTTTCAGGAGTTACAGCAAAGCTAAGGGCAGGTGTTGACCCGGACAACGTTTTTAAAGCTGCTCGGAAACATGCAACACTAGCCATGTTTGGCATGGAGACAAGTCATACAGAAGAAAACATTTTGCAGGAGTTTAACACAAAGGTCTTTCAATGGCTGTCCCCAAAAACACGCAAGATTGGTTATGTTTCCACGGATAATGGCGCCATTGTACTTAAGGCCACGGATATGGGTAAATATTTCAGAGTGCCGTGTTTGGCGCACTGTATAAACCTGGTTGTTAAAAAATTCTTGAGTGAAGAAAGTCCAGTGTGCGAGTTACTGACCATCTGCCGAAGAATGTGCACACATTTCAGCCATTCTTTTAAGGCCCGGAAGCATCTGAGGGGCCTGCTACATGAACGTCGACTGCCAGTGAAAGCACTCATCCAGGAGGTGGCAACACGTTGATACTCAACCTTCTACATGCTTGAGCGTCTGTATGAGCAGTTTACGGTAGTCGATCAGTATTTCTTTACATTGGGTACAGCTATGAAGGACCTGAGGCTAGATGCGGAGCAATGGGAGCTAGTTAAAAGCCTGACAGACATGCTTTGTCCTTTTGAGGTCTTCACGCATGCAGTCAGCAAGGAGGACTGTAGTTTGGGAAAAGCTATCCCATTGTTGCGCATGCTAGAGCACCAACTGAAGGCAATGTCTTCTATGTTTCAAAAAGATGAAGAAAAGCAAATAGCTTTTGATTTCGCGGAAAAATTATTACAGCACCTACTTTGCGATGAACGTCTTCAAAAGATCCACACAGAACAGCATTACATTTGTGCTACTATTCTGGATCCACGCTACAAAAAGGCACTGGCAGGCAGAGCATTCTTTCCTTTTGGTGACGCAGAAGTTTTAAAGTACAAACGTTGGCTAGCTCTGTCAGCCATGAGGTTTGAAAGAGAACGGCAGAAAATTGAAGGAAAAGGCAGTACATCAGCATCAGCAGGCCATCCGGAGTCAAAAGAATCCACTTCTGCAGCTGTGGCTGTGGCAGAAGTGACCTCTCAGCCGTTAAAGACACCAGCAACCGGATCATCTGCACCAGACGCAACAGTAACATTGTGTGAAGAAGAGGATTGGCTAACTCAGCTTGGGTTTGCTTCTCAAAAGGTCCCAGCAAAAAGTAAGCAAAGTGGAGGAACCGTGGAGAACCTTGAGTCGATGGTGCAGGACTATCTGAATGACTCAACAGAGGTCTATGTTCATGATGACCCATTGGTGTATTGGCGTGGGAAAAAAGAATTGTGGCCAGAGATCTCCAACCTGGCTATAAACTACTTGTCTTGCCCACTCGCAAGCGTGTCTTCTGAACGTGTTTTCAGTGCTGCTGGTGGCATTGTAACTTGCAAAGGACCCACCTCTCGCCCAAAAATGTGGAGAGGTTAACAATGATCAAGATGAATCAGCACCTCATACCACCAGATTACAAAGTACAAGAATACACGCCGGAAGAAGACGAGGAGGACACCAACTTAGATGAGGGAATTTCTTCTCTGTTAAGAGACCTACTCCCGCCTGAATTCACAGAGTATGAGGACGAACTCTTCTTCCCTGACACCGAGCCCTGAAAATGAGCCAATGAATCAATAACTTTCTTTTTCGTCCTTATTCACTTTTATTCCTGTGTGTATGTCTTTCTTTGTTTTGCAAAATCAATATAAATAAAAACTTTAATCACCTAATCACAAAAACAAGCCCATCAGCAGAACTGTCTTCACTTATTTGCTTATTGATTTGAAGGTGCCGCAGTCTGCATTCCTCATGTTCACAAGTTCACAAGAACATGCTCCTCTATCCTCCTCCTCCAGACTCCTATTTCCCTCAAAGCAGAGGGCTGGATTACGCCCAATGAAGAAAGACTCTGCACTTGTGGGGGTGTTCTACTTCTTTGCGGGTGAGTTGACGGCTCTGGGGCCATTGCTGGGAAGGTCTAATACCGCATAAAAGTGGTTTGGCGAAAATCAGACTTGAAAAAGTTTTTGCCTTTTTGCTCACTATCATGTTTTTGGGGGCCTGTTTGGGGGGCTTCCTGGTGTTTGTGGGTGGGTTTCGGGGTCTGGGAGCACTGCTGGGAATTGATACCTTTGATTGCAAGAGGTTTGAAGCAAATCCATGGTGGCAGAGGGGAGTTAGGGCCTAGCTGCAATGGCTAGGTGCTCTCAGCCGGTTCTAATTCCGACACGGCTACCTGGTACTGTCGAGGTTCTCGCTGATTCGTCTCAGCCATCCGTGTGATGGTTAATACCAAAGATGCGACACACCATAGGAGGTTAAGCCGTACTGCTTTCCAGCGTCTCCGCGTGTAAATGCGGAAGTCATTTACAGTTTACACGCAGAGACGCTGTAAAGCTGAGACGAATCAGCGAGAACCTCCACAATACCCGGTAGCCGGGTCGGAATTGGAAGCGGCTGAGAGCACCTAGCCATTGTGGCAATAGCTTTGGAACCGCTGCCCCCGGGAGCCCTGATGAAGTCTTGGGCTACTAGCCCTGACGAAACACGTGTTGGCTGGGCGTGGTGGATAAAATCTGAATTGAAGAAAAACTTCTATCAAGACTTCTATCAAGACTACTTCCACATTGTTTGTCTATTGGTTGTGTTGTTTGATTACCTACAGCATTTACTCTGTAAAAGGCGATGTATGCACAGATACCTGTTGTAACAGTATAACATTTTGGCATGTATCTTTCCGCCGTCTTTGTAAGCCTGTGACATTACTGGGAGTTTCAGGAATTCCACTAGCAGCACTATGGGTGGACTCACTACTACATACATAGTCAGAGAGTACTAAAAAAAGACCTTTTTTTACTTTTTTTTTCTTGGGTTGCAAACTAAATCACTGGTACGTGAACTTGTGCTCGCCGCCATAATGGCAGCGCACTCTGCTTTCACCCAAGAAATACAGACACAGGCCATGATGATGCAGACTCGCAGTACTTTAAACAGTACATGCAAGTGGGGATCTGAATGTCTTACTTTTCTATAGGGGTGGAACTGCCACTGGCCATACTTCTTCCACTCAGCGTCTTCTCTACTACATCATACACCTCTGCTATCGAAGAGGAGGATAAAGAAGATAACATCCAAGCTTCGAAAGTACGTCTATGATTCTTCTTGATGTCTCAAATGTACCAAAATTAATTTTTGTCAAAAACCAACTAACACCCTTTTCATTATATTTTGGAAAGCGCTGTCTTCTTATGTTGAATTGCATTCAACAAAACCATTCTTTACAGTCATAAATATTAAGACTCGCTCGTCCTTCGTTTCACCCTTCTTTAACTTTTCGTTCTTCACATCCCTAAACTTCATCTGATATGACTCGGCTTCACAAATCACAATAAAAATTTGCCTGCTGAGTTGAAGTGAAATAGAGGGGGCCATTGATTACCAGAGAAGTACTGCAGCTAACGCTAATAAAAGTCAAGGTTGACTGTCTTCTCCGTGATAGCCAAAAAAGTAGTTCTAAATTAGTAAATGTTCTTGACAGTACAGTGCACTTATACTAGTGTACTGTGTACTACTGTACAGTACATCATACACTCTGGCTACTAAAAAAAAATTCAATAAGTAAGGAGTATAAAAACTTATCACTGTCCGGCGCCGCTGAGTCTTCCCCCCCAGCTCCTCCTGTTGGCGCCGCCGCATCCTGAGTGGACCCCTCCGCACTGCTGGCCCCGGCACTGGTTGTCATCTGTGCCGCATCAGATGTTGTGACGTCTAGGAAAAACATATCATATTTTCAGATGCCATAAACAACCCCCTATTTTGTCTCGTAACGGAAGAAAATGTTACATAACACATTTTTTTTATTACTGGGATTGAAAAAAAGTAACGGTTTTGGGGAGGGTGTTAACCTTTTATATGCTTATTCCATTAAATGCTACACTTGTTTCATATGACAACTGATGAATGCTTGCTTAACAGGCACCATTTTTCTCATTACAGAAAGAAGATTCCATTGCACTTCTGCCAGACAATTCTCCAACTACTAGTAAGTCATCACCAGCAGTACTTTAAGTACTTTAAAGAAGGTGGGGGCTCCTGCACAGTTATTCTGATAATTTCATGTGTCTGTTAACTATTATTAATTTTGAGTCATACTAATTTCATTCATGGGAATGTTGTTGCAACAGAATACTACGCTATTAAAAATAAAGAAATAGTGTTTCATTTCTTAATTGAAAATAAAACTTTAAAACTAACAAACACTGCGTGGTTTCTGTTTACGAGTGAGTGAGCGAAAGGTTTGAACTACTGCACTTGGCAGTCATGTTTCCGTGACTCAGATAGGTCGGGACTCGGAGGTAGTCTTCTTCTGTTCTTCTGGGTCGTAAAAATCATTGGTCAGACATTCTAGATAGTTGGTCAGGGGATTGGGGGTTCAACTTCTGTTCGGACTGAGGTATGTCGAAAGAGGAACTGCACCTGCCATCTTGTCCATACTTCTTTGTCTGCAGAATAGTCCCTGAAACACTAGCGGTATGGGATGTGCTCCTCTTAAATGAAAAAGGACACTGCTACCTTTTACTTGGTGTAAACAATTACATTTTGTTGTTGCAAATTGTCAAAGCACTTACATTAAGAAGACTGGAATAGACAGCAAGGGCAACCCAGAGGACTACACTCAGTGCCTAGAGCTATTGCTGTATCAGAGTTTTGTTTCACACCGTTTGCCGAATGGGCAAGCTTAGCTACCTTCACAGACCGACTCATAATTGTAAATAGTAGTAGCACAGAGAGTGATGGTAGAGGCAGGATAAGAATGTAGAAAGTAGTCTACATTAGAAGAAGATCCAAGACTATTGTGTAAAACATAGAATTATTAGGAACCAGTTTATAATAAATAGGAGCTGTAAAAGTTAGGGAAGTATAAGTATTAAGATAACAATAAGACAACTTACTGGGGCCAGCAGAAGAGCCTGGAAGGGACTGCTCCTGTCCAACTTCTGCCACCGGAGTCTCTGTCGCCGCCGTCGCCTTGCCCCTGGGAGTTGCTGGTGATCATGAAATAAAGAAACACAACATGGATGATTGTTTTTTGGGAAATATTTGATTTCTTTGTACTCAATCTAAAATTATGTTGGGGAAACAAATTAACATCAATTGCATCTGATCTGGTCAACTAAGAGGATAGTAGTACAGTATTGCAGGATTCGCAGACCGTCTAATAGGAAAGTTATGTAATTCACTAACTACATCAACAACAAAAAGGTTCTACTACGACTGCCATCACTCAGCAGCACGAGACGTCGCGTGACAGACACAGTCCATCATCATGATTGCAGACCACTAAGAAATGTCCTAGAACAAGTAATAAATAGTATACTCAACGTATCAATCCACCACTATCTCTTCAAAGTGGCAGCAGCAGGAGTACAAAGAAGGACTAGACTTGAGTCTACTGTCTCTAGCATTACGTAGTAATGCTCTCAAATGACTAAAAAGTTGCAAACAAGTAAGCATAGTAGCAACGCCAATAACCAGGCGAGCACCTGCAACGACAGAAGCTATTTAAACATTAATTTACCTGCAATGTAATCTAATCAGCAGCATTCGTACTCTTCAGGAAAAAAAATGATTAGCAATATAACAGAGCAGAAGGAAAAAAGTAGTTATTAAATAGCTACTTACCAAGCCCAGGGATCTCCACACCAAGCAGGTCGAGCATGTCATGCTCCCGGTCCAAGATGTCAGTCCACCGGTGTGTTTGGTGGTAGGTGCGCCGGAGCCCAGACTCCTTATACATGACCCGGCACACCTTCTCCAACAGCTGGCGACGCTCCCGGAGGCCGTAACCGGAAGCAATCCGCCCACCTGCTGCCACGGTCTTAGGGAGGTGGACCTGGACAAAAACCAGCAAGGCGGCCACCTCCACCGCAGAAAAGATCTCCCTGGGCTTCACTTCCTCCCCCCTCCAACGCCCGCAAGGGAGCCGGGTACGTGGGGCTGGGCCCTTCCCTTTGCCCTTGTAGCCTCCCTTAGCCATGGTCCTGGGCACAAGAAGAAGGAAAGAAGAATAGGTGTGAAAAAAAATAAGAGAGAGAGCAAAAGAAATAAAGTAGTTAATAAAGTAACAAAAAGTTAAAAAAAAACACAAAATATAGATGTAGGAAATTGAAAAGAGAATTAATAAGCAAAAAGAAAAAGTTCAGAAAAACATAGGATTGCAAAGATGTAAGGTGGATAGAAAGGTAGCATGCCCAAAACCATAGCAGTGAATGAAAAACAAGATGGCCGCGCCCATAGAGGACCGCGTGGGTAAGTTCACGCGATATTTCCCCCGCGAGCACGCAAAAACCCCCACGAATACGTAATCGCGTGCCGCATACGACGCAAACTCGCAACGAGCGCCCGGAAACGGAAACACGTCACGCAAACAAGATGGCCGCACCCGTACATGATCTCATGGGCAACCTCGGGGTCGGTGCGCTGCAAGCTGCCCGCGAATAAGCAAAAAACCACCCAAACACGCAAAAAAAAGAAAAACCGCCCGAACATGCAAAAAAGAAGAGAAATCAGCAAATTTGCATGAATTTGTGGATTGCAAGTTTGATTTTGCTTCCCGCAAATCTCGTGAAATGGAAGAAAAACACATTTTGGAAAACTGAAAGCACTTAGCAGGTGCAAAAGTTCAAACTAATTTGTAACCATTCCCTGTAGTGCTTCCTGAGGGGTCACTCCAGAGTTCAGTTGCCTACTTTCAACTATTCTCTGACCCTGCTCTGACCCTCAAAGCAGGGTCAGAGAATAGTTACAAGTATGGCACAATGCTCCTGTAAAAAAAATAACTGCAACAGGAAGGTCTTACAGCTAAGGAAGCAGGTGCCAGACTTGAAGCACAAATTCAGTGACACATAGAAACAACACGTAGAAACAACATGGTCGCGACTGTTGCGACCACACAAGTATGTTCGCGTTCCCGAACTTGTACAAAACCCCGCGAACTGGCAAAAATAGCAAATTCACAAATTCGCACGAATTCGCAGATTTTGCGGATTGCGAGTTCGTGAATACGCAAATTCGCGAACTGCGAATTTGCAAAATTCGCCCATGCTATAACCGACAAGCAGTGGCAAGTCTGCTGCACACAGCTAGAACACCTGTTGCCAAATTACAGGCTCCGGCTCATACATTTCAACTTCTTCCACTGAACGTACCGAACGCCGATAAAAATGCACCGCATGGGCCTGCAGCCTGATACAAGGTGCTGGAGATGTGGGGCTCAAGACGCAACATTCATACATCTGGCATGGCATGGTAGGATGATAGCCCAATATTGGGTCGAAGTACTGGGACACATAGGAGATATCGTGGGAATACAGCTGAATCTGACCCCACAATTAGCTTCACTAGGCTTTGTTTTGGAAATTCTGAAGGGAACCTGCAAGCTCTCAGCTATATTACTGTTGTTGGAAAAGCGCCAAGTAGTTCTGCATTGGAAGAAAAAGACCCCACCCAGGATAGCGGGTTGGATACATGAAGCAACGTACTGAAGGGATCAATTAACAAATTATTGGGAATTGTTGCGCACTAGGTCCAGGCCCATGGACATATAGGGACCATTGGAGAGCTGGTTGGAAAGGGAGGAGCGGACCATCTGGGCACCACTTTAAGGTATACTGCAGACATGGGTAATGGGAGGGACAAGGGTGCCATGGAAAGGATTGGGAATGGTTGCAACAGAGAGATTGCTGAATTCCACAGGGACAAGGGCAGTGTGCGCATATACGAATAACAAAGACTCCGCATAGCATTGTATAACAATTTTGCATATGTGACCGAGCAATGGCAGGGAGGGTGGGGGGTGTTCTTGTTGATGGTTTATAGGTTTACAATAAGACATGCAACAGAAGCACGAGCTAGTGAACAAGACCTTAGCTGCATGTAGTACTACGATAATGTATCGAAATCTTGAGTTGCCGCCGAGCCCCATGGATGTCGGCTAGTTGGCTGTGTTTCATACTATGAAAATTTGCTAAAGACGTCACAGGCCTCCAGGTTGTAGGATTATGGCTGTGTAAACTACATATGTAACTATAAAAAATATACATATATATATTTATGTGACAGTTACATGCACTTAGCTGTCTGCACACTGGAAGTGGCTTTTGAATCTATGCCAAGTTGGCTGGCATGTGAGTGCTGGTGTGGTCATATGGCGTCATGCATGTTTAGAAGGATGACAGGGTGCATGGACTGACTACTATACAATAAGATAATTTACTACTCTCCCTGTTAAGATGGCTACCTACCTGTATGTTCGATGAGTACAATGCAATGGCTGCCACATGAATGTGGGTGTGGGGAATGCTCTATCCTGCTCAGCTGTGGGACAAGGGGGATGTGTGGGAGTTGTAGTGCTGGCTTCCCATCCACAAACAACCCTCCCTGTTAAGATGGCTACCTACCTCTAAGTTTGATGAGTGCAATGCAATGGCTGCCAGATGGTTGTGGGTGTGGGCAGTGCTCCATCCTGCTCAGCTTTGGGACAAGGGGTTTGGTGGGAGCTGTAGCGGTGGCTGTCTATCCACAAACACCCCTCCCTGTTAAGATGGCTACCCACTCACTCTGGTATTCCTGTGAGACTCTCTAGATGCATTATGGCAAGCACCATCTCCTCCCTTCCGGTGAATGTTAGTGTTGGAATGGGAGGGCCACCGTCAGTCCTCTGATCCAGCTCTTGGTTCTTTTTGGCATGCTCTTTCACCCTGCTCTTGAGGTCATGCCACCTCTTCTTGAAGTCACGTAGGGTGCGCCGGGTGGTCCCTACTGCATTGACTTTGTTGACTGTCCTTTCCCACATTTTATCTCATCTACCATGACTGACAACTCATTGTCAGTGGATTTGGGCATCTTCTTCTGTGCCATGGTGTGTGATGTGTAAATGGGTGAGACGTGCAGTGTGATGGTGGTAGTGTTGATGTGTGTTGTGTGTGTGTGGTTGTGATGGTGTGATGTGTGCTGATTTGCCTTTTCTTTGTGCTGTGGGGTTGGGCCCTTCAGTTCTGGAGTTGTGCAAAGGATTCCGGGAAGGGAAGGGGTTAGCTATGTGGGTGGGTCAAAATGGAGGGATCAAGTCAGGTGTGTAATGTGGTTTGACCTGGGATTTGTATATTTTTATTGCCAAGGGGATGTGTCATCGGGGTGTGTCAGATGTTTTTGGAGGCTGCACCAGGAAAGCAGCCACACTTGGTAGCCTTCTTGTGTGGATGCTTTCGGCTGCCCTTCCTCTTACCGTTCAACCGCAGCGGTCTGGATGCAATTTTTCTTCTGCCTACTGTCCCATTCATTATTTAGAGCGATCGTGCTGGTTGGGAACAACTGAACGTTCCAATTGGACCGCCATTGTAGCATATTTTCACTGCCTAAACACACATCGTGTAGATAAGTCTTTTATTTGCATTTCCTCTCATTGTGCAGTGAAACCTGCTGCTCTTTAGTATTCTGAAAATAAAGGCAGGGTATAATCGAGGCATTGTGAATATTCTAGCTGGAGCGCTTAAAAACAAGCCATTTTGACTCCTTCACAGTAAAGGAATCAGAAACTAGATGAGTACAAAGAGAGTCATCCCCTTAGCGTGACAGTAATTTATGTACGACTGACTATTTATGTGAATTAAGTGCAGACATTCACATTTCCAAGAAATGGTGAAACATTGATTCTATAAAGTCCTAAGATTAACGATTAAAATAAGCATGCAGTAGAGTTCCATATCATTTGATTTTTGGATTAGCAGAGGAAACTGTAGAGATGGAGCAATATACTACTTTTAAACAGAAGCAAAACGCTTATTAAAGCCCAGATTAGAACAAATTGACTCACAAAGAGAATATGTTAGAATGACCTTGAATATAAAGCATCTAATATTAATGCATCAGACATTTCAGACCAATTTACAACCAAAATAGCACAGGAAACTTCTCTTCAGTTTTAGATCTGGCCTTCAAGACAGCTTTAGCTGTCTCCCCAGACTTTTGCTTTTTCCAAAAATACATTCATAATATGTATAAGAAAAACATCTTCTGGTCAGCTGACATGATTTATTGGTTGGTTTATTTGTCGTTCACGCTTTGCATCTGTCACTACAAAATGCAGCATGAGGCAGTGGGTCAGCCCACTTTATCCATTGGCTCTCTTCACTTTGAGTGACTGCACAATGCCTCTGCACATTGTCTACTTTCACTTAAAAATATTCTCTCTCTCATCAGTGAAACAGATAGTTCACATTGTGCTTTTTTAAATAATATCTGCAAATACCGGCTATTTTTTTGTTGCGTGGGCCTAGGTACCATTTAACTGGTACTTTATTTCTGTTTTCTTTTGAAGTTGCAGTTCATAAAGTGTCATTGTAGCACTGTAGCGTCCTGTGATTTGAGTGCTTGGTTTGGGAATGAATGACGAAAAGTTGATTATTAATAAGTTCGGGTATTCACCTCCAGCTAGTAATAATACCACAATCACTAATAGGTCCATTCATATCTCAATAAATTTATACTTGCTTA
Source organism: Lissotriton vulgaris (assembly GCF_964263255.1). NCBI lineage: Eukaryota > Metazoa > Chordata > Amphibia > Caudata > Salamandridae > Lissotriton > Lissotriton vulgaris. The sequence goes on along the minus strand of NC_141698.1, from coordinate 934,283,819 downwards.
ACCCCTGGTAGCTTGCAAATAAGTAGTCAGACTTAACTTAGGAGGAAATATATAACAGTAGAGAATATTTTTATCTTTAAAATGACACCAAAATGCCAAAGATCCATTGTAGGGAACAGTTGATTTGAATTTTTAAAAATTAAATACAATATTGTGCATTCTAGCGCAAAATAATTTAAAAGCACTACTCACAACTATCTGGTTGCATTGGACCAGTAGAAAGTCAAAACTTTAGGCCAGCCATGATGGAGCGTGGTTCAGATAGGCTGAGTGCTAGGTCCTGATCAAAGGTTTACCTTCGGTCCGATTTCTACTGTGTTGCATTGGCCATTATAAAATAGCTATTTAAGAAATCCGTAAATTGCAATTTCCTTATAGGAAATCACAGTTTAGGAAACGGATGCCCAAATGCAGCTGGAAGGAATTTGAAGATGTCGGAGTCCTGATGAAGTATAATTATAGAGTGTGTTACAGCAAACAAATGATGGACGGAATGCTGACAATGCAAACATTCTCCCCCAGTCCAAAGATCTGTGTTAAATCCATCGTTCTTTTGTCCACTACTCCACCCCAGTTTGGACCCAGCCATATGCAAATCAGTCTTGACCCTGTGCCTCATGGGAACAGTCCAGACTAAACTGCCAGGCCAGGTCCTCCCTGGACCGGAAACAAGCATCCTGGGACCAGTTTCAGGGTATGTCACCCTTCTTCAGCTAGGCTAGCTTGAATCCAGTGGCACAGTGAGCAAGGGACCTACGTCTGGGCATACCCATCCCACTTAGGTTGAAAGTGTTACAGCAAACAAATGATGGACGGAATGCTGACAATGCAAACATTCTCCCCCAGTCAAAAGATCTGGGTTAAATCCATCGTTGTTTTGTCCACTACACCACCCTAGTTTAGACCCAGCCATAAGCAAATCAGTCTTGACCCTGTGCCTCATGAGAACTAATTATAGAGTGTGGCAACCAGCCAGAGCCCTAACACACCTACAGGGTGTGCAGGGAGGGGCCCTAAAATGCTGCTGCTGGCACAGGAGAGCAACAGCACACTACACCATGGCTGCACAAAATGGAAAGGAAGCTGGGAGCAACAGCAAGAGGAAAATAATATTCTGTGAGAGGGAGTTGGAGGTCCTAATAGAGGATCTGTGTGGAGAACATGGACCAGCTATTTTGGAAAGCCTGCTTCTCAGTCCCTGAGGCCCAGAAAAATGCCATTTGGAAGGGGATACTTGCGAGGGTCAGCCCCCTGTGGGTAACACAGAGGACCATTCCCTAGACATAGAAGCAGTGGTATGACCTGTGATGCTGAACCAAGTAGAAGCTGGCCAGCAACATGGCAGAGGGACATGGGACTGGAGGAGAACCATCCAAACATTCCCCACTGACTTCCATGGAGAGTCTGATCAAGGGGACCATTGAACTGGAGACTATAGTCAGAGTTGGGAACTTGAATCCTCAGGCACCAGCCATGATAAGTAATCTCCCCTTGACAAAGACAGTTGAAGAGGTGCAGCACTGGCAATCAGCTATGAAGTGCGAGCGCCAGGTGAAGAAGATGTGCCACAGGCAGTACATTTCAACCATAGACACCTTCAACAGGTCCATCAACCACCTTTCAAATGACACAGCAAGACTGGCCAGGTGTACAGTAAATATTCAGACTGGTGTGTCCCTCTGCTGCCAGGACGATGCCCGCGGGCTGGTGCAGGTCATGACTACCCTAGGAAACATTCAAATGCACAACCTGTGCCTCCCGTCATCCCCCCATGACCTAAGAGCAGGGCACAAGTCCTAAAAAAAGAAGTGGGGGGACGCTGTCACCAGAAGTGATGTCACGACAGGAAGTGACGTCACGAAAGGTGGCTTGCACCTTCGGGCTCATTGCCTCCCGTTACCGACACATCAGCGTCAAACATGCCTTTTATTTACTGAACATGGAATATGCTTGTTGTATTCACTCTACATCGAAAAAGTCTTGCGCGCTTCCTGCGCATATGTTTCTAGGCAATTACCTGGATTCTGAGGTCTCGGAGGATCCTTTTTGCCACCTCGGTGTAATTACATGCTCGCTGCGGTCTTGGGCGCACCCTTGTCTGGTGTTTCAGGCATGTACCAGACGCCTCTCATTACAGGATTTATGTCATCTCCGATCTCGTCCCAGAGAGGCCAAACAATGAAGTCCAGCTGTTTGGCAGGGGGACGGCATCCACCCAGTAAAATAAGTGGGGGGAAGCCGTCCACCAGCGTGGTACCCCGACTCGAGCCCTGCCTTAGAGGGAGGAGGAATCCAGCATTCAGCGTCAATGGCATGTCTGTACATGAGCCTTGCACAACTAGGCATGCACAACTAAGCATACACGTGGCCATCCCTCTGGGTCTGATACAGCATCCATCCCATGACCCAGTGCAGCAGAAAACCAAACCTACCCAAGGGGATGAAAAAAGTGAGTCCCTCATAACTCATGTTATGAGTTACCTTTGTTTGTTTGGTACATACATTGCCCTACTACATTTATCTTCCTTCAGTTGGGGTATTAACCTAAATAAAAAGTGATCAGTCAGTTCTGCACCAAGCACTACCCCATGTATGATGTTTCATTTGCATGATGGCATGTCATCCCTTACCTCATAAATAGTTGATTATTATCTCTGTGCATCCTGCACATCCCTTAGTCTCACGGTTCCCTCCTGCTGCCCATGTAGTGGCTGTAGGTCATCTTCTGAGTCATCGTCACAGTCAGGTTCAAAGTCGATGTTGTTCAGTCCCCTCTGCATTGCAGTGTTGTGCAGGATATCACAGGTCACTATGATTTTGCAACATGTGTCTGGCCTGTAGTGAAGTGATCCTCCGGTATTGTGGGTGACGCTGAAGAGGGGCTTTAGGATGCCAGATGTGTGCTCAATGACTGAGCATGTTGACGTGTGTGCTCTATTTAATCGCCCCTCACTTTGTGCCCTTGGAGACCAATGAGGTGTAAGGAGCCAGGGCTGTAGCACATATGCACTGTCACCTTAAGAGCATGAGAGAGGGGAAACCACGAGGTCACATCACACATACACTCCTGGCCAGTGCATTAATTGAGTTGGAAATTCTCTTAACAAGCAGGAACCCATCTCCACACACCCCTCTGAGCCAGTCAGTTGTGTATTCGACTGTAGTAGAACATGAAGGAGTCATTGGTGATGCCTGGGTATTTGTCCACAATGTCGGTAAAGACACAGGAGGAGTCACAGACTACCTGCTCATTCAGTGAGTGCATTCTCTTCCTGTTCCTGCAGATTTATTCTGAAGCTTAAGGGGGGCATATGCCTATATGTGTGCCATCAGCACAAAGATATATATATATATATATGTGTGTGTGTGTGTGTGTGCCATCAGCACAGATAAATATATATAGAACAGCATCCCCCACACTGCCGACCCAGATGCACTGACTCCGTGCATGCTGGGAGTTGCAGTTCGTGTTTCCATGCGGCAGGCAACAGGTGAACGCAATTAGCTTGAGGGAGGAGCTTCTGGACCTACACTACAAGGGGTGCAACGTTGGGACTATTCGGTGTAGCTGGCAACGCAACGCAGGGCGCTGAAGAAGGCACCTAGCCGAAATGCATCCGCCGAATTTCTGCTTTGCTATGCCTGCCGATTAAAGCTGGTCTTTCACTTTGAATCCCCTCTGGCTTCCGCCCTTTCTTTATGGATGGGAGTCTTTCTATATATATATATATATATATTACCTACTGGCGGGCGCCAGTAGGTAGTTATAGTTAGGACCTACTTTCCATAGGAAATCCACAACATTCTATTTGGAATAACTTTGGCGCCGTTGCGCGAATCTTCACAAATGTTTCCAAGAAAATGGCCTATTCCGCTCCGCTCCTTCCCTAAAAGTTTGGGGGTGATTTGTCAAGTGGGGGCAGAGAAAAAAGGGGGGTCCCAAAACGTGTTTTCTCCATGTAATTTTCCATAGGGACCTTTAACCAGGGCTACAGCCCGAACGGCTGAACGGAATTACACCAAAATTTGGCAGAGAGGTAGAGTTTGGTTCGCAGATTGTGCTTTTTGTTAAATGGTGTAAAATCATAGCGATATCTAGAGATGAAGTACGGCACGCGTACGGAAATCCATACAATTACGAGCACGAGCTGCATGCTGATTGGATGTCAACTGTCTGTCAACACTCCAAACCAGGAAGTGTTGGCAGCCATCTTGTGCCTCGTCTTGCAGATAGAGCAAAGTTGTTGGGGTGTAAGTTCTTCATGTGTCGCTCCATATTTGCTGTGCCAAAGGAGTATTTTTAGGATGGATCACCCCTTGAAGGAGTTATTTGGCAAATTTTACAGGTTACTTTTGGAGCATTAACCTTTTTTTGCCTTTCAGAAAAAGTAAAAAACTTCCAAATTAGAGGTTCTTTCCTCTTCTTTGGAGGTTCTTCAGGAATGAAATCTCCGTCTGAAGAATGGCTGGAAGATGAGTCCATTGCTGTTATTATGTTAAACTTCGATCTATTTGAAAAGATTCTCAGAAGAGATGCTTCTTAGAAAGTGAAAGGGGAATTATTAAAATGGGACAGAAGTTTCAACAGTTGTAATAGGAAGTGTTATGAACCAATCAAATCTCTTCTTTTAAAGTCACTTGACTTGCTTACGATACTGTTACGATGCGAGTACGCATGATGTTCCACCGCGATTTGTATAATTGCTTTTAAAAGTAATATAGGATTATTGGAACTTAGAAAAATGTTTTCATAATTATCCTAGATAATGCCTTCTGTTAGTGTGTTCATTAAACACATAAATATATGTTTTTAACCAATTAAGGACATTCGGGTCTTTGCGTACGGGGCGCCGTACATGATGTCACACGGAAGCTTGATGCGGCGCGTAACGTGAAAGCGTATTCGTAGCCTATGCTGAGAATAATTAGCAGTACAAACTATGGTGCGATCACTCTCTCACTGTCAAATCAGGGCACAGGATGCGCTATGAGAATGGTTAGAAGTGGTCACTCATTGGAGATCCGATTCATCTGTGTGGGTTATCCGCGGTATCATAACGTTACATTTTAGCGTGTTTAAGTTTGATGTTTGCATGAAATACTAAGGTATAGGCAGATATGGATGTTTAGGCAGCGCTTATCTCCATGAAGCTTGGTTATTATTATTTACATATAGGTGCCTGAGGAAGGGAAAAGAAGTCTATCTAAATGGCGAGGATTGCACAATAGCAGCAGATCATTCCGTAATTTGTAGACACATACAATTACATGGCTCTTGTAATCAAGATGCGCCTAATTTGGCCTGAGTTTTGAAAGGCACTCTGACACCTGTTTTTTTTTTTTTTAATTATATTTTTATTGCAGAGTTATAAACCACAGGATACAATTAAACAGCCAGCACACTTGTGGGCTCCCCCCATCCAATGATAGTTCACGGTTGTACACAGCCATTCAGCCCGCATCCCGGAGGCCGGGCGGCATATCACATCGCTCAAAAAGGAACACATCACAGTGTACGTCCCATTGGGACCCTGGCTGGAAGGTCGTTTTGTGTATCCGCTTTTACCCCCCCACCCACAACAACATTCCCGTCAGCCATCTCCGTGATAATCAATGAAATCGCCCTTACCGGGGCCTGCCCTAGGCTATATGGACCTTCGCACCTGGCCGTTCCGCCCAGTCGGTCTACCCTCCACTCAGTGCCCACCGTCCCAGTAGATCCAAGGCCCTAACAAGCAACCCTCCCAATGGCTTCCGGCCCTCCCCAAACCCCCTACAACCAACCCCCCCAAAGCCCCCCCTCCCCTGGCAACTGCTAAGGTGCGCGCTCCGCCCTATCGAATTGGAAGGGTCCCCTACAGTGCGTAGAACCATACTTCTGTGTTCGCCCCGCGGTGTCCAGCGGCTTAGCTCTCGCCTTCCTCATCCTCAACCAAAGAATCACGCAAAGCCTGTACCACTAACTCCCATGCACGCGCCGCATCCAGTGCCTTCTCATTCCCCAACTTTACTGCTTGCTTCATCCGGAGCACACTCTCGCAGTCAGACCACCGCAGCAGCTCATTCTTCCATCTACGCAGTGAGGGACCTCCCCTGGACTTCCAGTGCCACGATATTTCCCTCTGTGCCAGTATCAGACCCAGGTCTATGAATTTACTTGTCACCTTGGTGTGCTTAGTATGCGGGAACCAGAGCAGTAGGCACGCCGCCATGTCGAATTCTACCTCCCTGTCAGTCACTTCATTCAGGAGCTCCCCTACCTCCGCCCAATAGGTCCCCAGTTGTGGACACCCCCAAAACAAGTGGTCCATGTCCCCCCCTAGGGACGAACACCGGGGGCAACAGGCATCCGGCACCCGAAAGTACCGCTGTAGTTTCTCAGGAGTTAAATAGGCCCTATGGAGCACAAAGAAATGGACCTGCTGAAAGCGCGCGTTCCTAGTGCCCTTCCACGTGCGTCGCAGGATAAGGCCCCATGCCGTATCCGGTATGGGCCGGCCAACGCTCACCTCCCATTTAGCTTTGAGCCCGTGGAGTGGTTCCAGCCCTTCGTTCAGCATCCTATTATGGAGGCACGTCACAGCTTTGAACGTGCCAGCCGCCATTACTACATATTGGCACGCTATAGTCGTCGCGGGTTCCAAGAGCCCCTCTTTCCAGTGCTTTTGTACGGCAGCCACAACTGCCGCATGTAGGAGGAAACCCCCCTCAGGCACTCCGAACTGGTCCCGGAGCACTTCGAACGGCGCCAAAGCCCCATCTACGTACAAGTCGCCCACCACCTGCACCCCCGCCTCCTCCCAATCCAACAACGGGGACCAATCTCCTCCGTGCGGCAATGCCGTCAACATCCCGATCGGGATCTCCGGGGCATAAGGCCGCGATGCCCTCGCTCTCCGAAGGCTCCTCTGCCAGCACAGCCGGAGCGTCCGCTCTTCCATGGTGAGGGCCCGTAGCTCGAGCCGCTGCTGCATGATGATGTAGGACAGCACGTGGCGCTGTATACCCCGATCCCGGTCCTCCTCCGGTCCCCGGAACACCCTGGCTACGTTCTGCGTGAGGACCTGCAACTGCGCCGCTAGATAATACAGCTCTAGGTCGGGCACGGCCATGCCCCCTTCCAGCTTGGGGCGAAGTAGCGTGCTCAGGGCTATTCTGCGGCGGCCATGCCCCCATAGAAAGCCAGTTATCATTGACCGCAGTTCCTTAAATACCCCCTGGGGTATCCAGACAGGCAGCGTCCGGAAATAATATAGGAAGCGGGGGAGCGCCACCATTTTCAATAGTGCTATCCTGCCCAGGACTGTCAGCGGGAGGGTCGACCAGAAAGTCAAACTGCCCCGCAGCGCCCGGACACAGCGGCCAATGTTACCCTCCAAAAGGTCCGCGGCCAAGTGGTAAATGCGGACGCCCAAGTAGGTGATGCAAGAGGGTTCCCATACCAAACCCAAATCGATGCTAGGGGCTGGCGATCCCGCTCTCAGCGGAAACACGCAAGTCTTCGCCCGGGTGACCTTAAGGCCCGACAGCCGGCCGAACTCAGACAGCAGATCCATCGCTCCAACCAATGCCCCCGAGGTGTCAGCTAGGTACAGGAGCAAGTCATCCGCATAGAGCGATATATAATGCCATTGCCCATCACTCACTATCCCCGCGTATCGGTCGCCTGACCTCGCATGGACCGCCAAGGGCTCCATCGCCAGGGCAAACAACAGAGGGGAGAGGGAGCACCCCTGTCGTGTTCCCCTGCCCACCGGGTACGCCTCAGACACCAGGCCGCCCAATCGTACTCTCGCCGTCGCCGAGGTATATAAGACCCTCGTCCACCTTCGAAACCCGTCACCCATGCCAAACCTCTCCAGCACACCATCCAGGAAAGGCCATTCCAAGCTATCGAAGGCCTTCTCGATGTCCACAGACAGAACCGCTGGCCCTCCCTCCCCATCCAAGATGGCGTCCATTATTCCCACCAGGCGGCGGATATTCATCGCCGTGCTCCTCGTGGGTATAAACCCGGCCTGGTCCCTGTGCACCAGGCCCGTCATATGCGGGGCCAGTCTGGTGGCTAGGATGCGACTCAGGATTTTATAGTCCACCGTCAGCATGGACAGCGGGCGATAAGACCTCACGTCCGCGGCATCCCGGCCAGGCTTGAGGAGCGGTACTATCAAGGCCTCCCGCATGGACCCTGGCAATGCCCCCTTCTCGAAGGCTTCCGTATACACCACCAGCAGCCTGGGCGCCAGGTTGTCCACATAGTGTTGATAGAACTCGATGGGCAGTCCGTCCACCCCGGGCGTCTTGTTACGGGCCATATGTTTGACGGCCACCCGAATTTCCGTAAGCGTGATCGGGCTACCCAGTTCCCTCGCGTCCTCCTCGTCCAGGACCTGGAGCGGCCTCTCCCCCAAGTACTCCGCGATGTCCTGAGCCCCCGCACCCAGCTGGCTCCGGTACAGTTCCTCATAGTATCCCCTGAAGCGGTCCAATACAGCCGCCTGTGAGTACACCATCTCTCCCTGCGCATTATTAATGCTGAGAATCGGGCAGCCCCTAAGTTCCGGGTTAGCTAGTCTGGCCAAGAGGGTACCCACCTTGTCCCTCTCTACGTGTGCCCTGATAATGTACTGCCTATAGTCATAACATCTCAACCGTTCCGTCTCCGCGGCTACCACTTCCTTCGCCTCCAACAACTGGGCCTGTAGGCCTGGCCTAGCTGGCCTGCGGCGCTCCAAGTCCCTCAAAGTTTCCTCCGCTTTCATTAGGTCATTCAGCACAGTCGTACGAGCATTCGAGAACCTGCCCAAACACACCCCTCTCACCACCACTTTCATTGCATCCCATTCAATAGATCTACTCGCAGCCGTGCCTTCATTCACACCGAAATAACTATCAATGCCCTGCCGGACCGCATCGGCAAACACAGAATCCTCTAGTGTCTCCGGGCGAAGCCGCCATGTTGGTATCACTGAGCGCTCCCTCTGCCACTGAATATGCACCAAGAGGGGGTTATGATCGGATATAGTCCTAGCCAGGTACTCCGCATGGGTAATCAATGGGGCTAGGGATCCCCCGCAAAGCACCGAATCGATCCTGACATGTAGATCATGGAGAGCGGAATAAAAGGAATAATCCCTGGTTCCCCTGTGCCCCTCCCTCCAGACATCCAGCAACCCCCATCGTTCTTGCCAGTCCTTCCTGTGCGCGGCCAGCCTGCGCACAGGAGAGTCTACCAGGGGGGGATGGGACCTATCCAGAGCAACATCCGTAATCGAGTTGAAGTCCCCCCCTAGCACTATCGGACCCGCCAGGAAAGAGGCCAAGGACCCCGAGAGGTTATCAAAGTATCGGCCTTGGTCAGTGTTCGGTGCATAAACACAACAGAGAACTACATCCCGTCCATATAATCTCCCCTCCACCGCTACAAACCTGCCATCCGGATCTACTACTTGATTCAGCACTTGAAAGGGTATCCCCGCCCTCACCCAGATCAATACCCCCCTGGCATACGCCGAGTAAGTGGTGCCAAAGACCTGGCCCCGCCATCTTTTCTGCAAGGCAGCGCACTCTTTTTTGGTGAGATGAGTCTCCTGGAGCATAGCAATCTGAACCCCCCTGCGTACCAGGTATGCATGTACTTTGTGACGTTTCACCATAGTCCGCAGCCCCCGGACATTCCACGTTAGGCATTTCAAGTTAGGTAATGTCCCCATTCCAACTCCGTACAATCCGAATCAAAGAACAACGATCCACGGCCCCCCCAATGCAGTTGCCCCCCCCCAAACAGTCCCAAAACTGAAACATTACCCAAACCCCACTCCCCAGGACAGAGCACACGAACCCAATGGCCGCCCCCATCCAAACCTTGATCCAACTTCTCACACACTTACCCTGTGGTCTCCACCACAGTCGACCTTAAGGGCCTAGGGGGGGTGAGTCGCCGCCGACCCCAGCTTGCGGAGCCCGCGTCCCGCACTTCCTCCCCTCCAAACACACAGCTCCCCCTCCCGGCAACCCGCCCCCCGTCAACAGGATATCACCCTACCATGAAGTCCCGATCTAGTCCCAGTTCTAACTCAGCCGCAAAAAACAACATCCGAAGTCTGTGGGGTTACTATCGGCCCCTTCTGGCTCTCCGCCTCCGAAAGTTCCTCTCCTGTTCTGCTGCCTTCCCCTCCCGAGTCCGTATCGGCCCGTTCACTGTTCTGTTGCGACCCTGTAATGGCCGCCGTCGCTGCGAGTGCATCCCTCTTCTCCGCCGCCATTTGAGCCTCCTGTTTCTCCCGCTGGCGCCTGTTGCGGGATCTGATGCGTTGTGACTGCCGCACCCGGGGCTGCTTGGGTTGGTCTCGCCGACTTTGGTGTGACCTGTCCGTCCCCGCTCTATACGACTCAAGCCATTGCCAGACTTCGTCCGGAGTCTGGAAAAAGTGCGTGGTGCCATCCATGATAATCCGCAGTTTGGCCGGGTAGAGCAAGGAGTACTGGATGCCTTCCTCCCTGAGCTCCTTCTTCACAGCAAGGAACGATGCCCTGTCCTTCTGGACCGCCTGCGTATAATCCGGAAAGATCGTTACCTTGCTGTTCTCCACCTCATAAGGGCCCGACATCCTGGCCCGCTGGATGAGGAGATCTCGGTCCTTATAGTGGAGGAGCCGTACCACCATCGGTCGGGGGGGGCGGCCAAGTCCCGGCGGGCGAGCGGGCACCCGGTGAGCTCGCTCCAGAGTGAAAAATGGAGTAAGCCCCTCCGGCGCCACCACAGTGCGGAACCAGTTCTCCATGTAGGCCACCGCATCCTCCCCCTCAATCCGTTCCGGCAGGCCTACGACCCGCACGTTGTTCCGCCTATTGCGGCCTTCGGCATCATCCGCCCTCCGCTCCAGTGTGTCCAGTCGGGCCAAAATGTCCGTGATCCTGTGCTCCGCGGTCACCACCGACGGCTTCAGGTCCAGCAACAGTTGGTCATGATCCTTGACCCGGTCCGCCAGCTTCGCGTGATCCGCGCGTAGCAGCCCCAGGCCCGTGGCCACTTGGGCAATGTCATTGTGCAATGCCTCCTTAGTGGAGGTAATCGCCTCAAGGATGGCATCCAAACGCCGGTTCAGCCGCTGTTCCTGATCAAGCTCCAGGGAGGGACTCTCACTCAGCCGAGTCGATGTCGCCGAGTCCCCCTCGCGGCTCCCGGGCATCGGCCCTCCGATCGCCGCCATGTCAGGGCGCTGCGTCACAAGTCCGGCCACCCGTACTGTGGGCACACCCGTGGGTCCGTGCCTGCCACCGGGCACCGGGCAGTGCTATGTACCCGCCGACGTTCTCAGGAACAATGGCCAGGCGGACGAGCTCCGTTCCGTCCCCCCTCTTTGGCCTGCGGGGGAAGGATGGGTCTTAGGGCGGCGGCCAGCAAGGGCCCCCGATCTTCCGGGTGAGTCGGGCCAGCGTCCCCTGGTCTCAGGACATCGCGCCGCCAATCCTAGTGCGTCGGGCAGCCGGGTGCAGGGTCCCTTGCTACTTGGCGACAACCGGACTCAGGGCTAAAGTTCGGGACCGTCCGACCTCCTCGCCGCCATTTTCTTCACACCCTGGGTTACACCTCGGCCGCCTCTTCTCTCGATCTCCTCGGGGCCAGCAGTCCCCCAGCGACTCCCCGAATACGCCCGGCTGTCCCCTTACACTTCAGAGGGCAGGAGCGTCGTCTCCGGGTCGCCTAGGGTCCCGAAAAACAGGAGAATTAGCGGGATTCCGCGCGGAGCTGCGAGCTCACGCCGCCATCCCGATCGGCGTCCAAGCCACGCCCCACTCTGACACCTGTTATCATACCAACATTCAGTTTACTGGAAACGTGAGTTATTTAATTTGAAATAATGCAGATTGTTGTGCAATGTTAGCAGGCATTGCTTACATGATTACGGTAACTGAGCGTGTGGTTTGCTATAAAAAAGTTTTGTTTACTCCTCTGCAAGGGAATCTGGATGTTTCCATCTGGCCGTCGATTCCGACCTTGAAAGCAGAGTCAACCAAATGAGCTGTATAAGAGCGCTATTGTCTCAAAAAGAGGTCCCTCTTACATCTGCTAGAGAAAAATGTGTCCTTCATGTAGCAAACACCCGCACAGAAGTGCATGATTCATTAAATACAGACGTGGCCCTGAATTTTGGGGAGTTAATTCAGAGTATCTTTAATGTGTCCTTGACTACGGGGTTACCTTACTTTTTTAAAGTTAGAAGTCGTGGCCTTGTGACTTCTTTTCAAACTATATTTGGTGTCTTTTTGGGCATTTTTTCATTCGATTTTTTCCAGCATCTTTGGTGGATTCCCCTTAATACTCGCATTAGTTGCCGGTGTGCTTGTATTAATTTGTTTACTTAAATATGGATGCACATCCTGCAGAACACGAGAATATGTCCCGGCTGTTGCTGCTCCGCAACCGAATGCTTAGTTATTACGGAGCGCTGCCTCTGGCTACATTGAGTGCAGCTTATGGATTATCATTTCGATTCTCCTTTTTCACATGCGTTCAACCTGTCTTTCATTGCTTGAGCTGCGATTTTGACTGGGCACTGGATTTGTGTCTCTGCAGTACGGTGTCTCCCAACGCGGATTATGACCAGCTGATGAGCCCCTTAGTGGTTCATGACTTGCTCTGTTCTGGCGGCGGGATTATGGCTTGAGCAGCGATACATGGAATATTGGGATGTTTTTGCAGCTGCGCTTGACTTCTTGGCACGCAGTTACATTGAAGATGACCCGAAGTTCCTGCGATGGTGATAGAGGCTCCGGTCATTGAGGAGCATGTATGTTCATTCTCACTATTGAATTGGATGGCTGAAATGTTTTCAGATGAGAACAATGACTTCCTCTTGGAGGCTGTTGCTACATACTGTGCTTATACGCTGTTGGATTAAGACTCCTTGATTTTTCTACCTACTCTTTAATATTTAGTTACTGTTTTCTATCAAACAGCAAATATTTTTTTTTGCAAATTTGAACTTGACTCTGCTTTTCAGGTTTGAACTCGGCGTTCCTAATTCGCCCATGTTTATATCACGTGCTTTGATCGAGGGAGGGTGTTGTGGGCTGAGCCCTGCACTCAAACCGTGTTAAGTTAGCATGGGTTTATTAGAAGCTTAAACGCCATTTTTTTTTCCTGCTCTGATTTGCACACAACATGCACTTGTGATACTGTTTAGAGAAGGCTGAGTATTTTGCTTCATATGAGAATAATTTGTTATGCTATATTTCTAGACTGCCTTGCTAGTTTAGTTTGTATAGTGAGAGTATGGAACATCAAGGTTATCTTGGATACTGTGTCTGTTATTCGGAATGATCCTCGCACGTTCGACCCATAACACATATGCAGCAATGGCCCCCTCTGATACTGGCGCGTTTAATAATGCATTGAGGAGGCATAATTACACACAGTTGGAGAACATTTGTACCCTGACAGTTTGTGCAGAACTCACTGTGATCCACTACTGCTGAGTACCAGAGGTATGGGTCTGCCCATGTAATCCTATGAGACCTTCTATAGTTATAGACTAACCTGGTAGGTAGGGAGGGTGAAATGTAGGTATATTTTAAATGTGTTTACCTTTAGCATTACAGAATGCTTTTTCCCTTTGTATTTCATGGAATAGTAACAATACTGACAACCGTGTTTCTGATAATATGTTTGGTTGTATTATCTAAGGTACTGTGCATGAGATTACGGTGTTAGAAATAAACATTTCAAACTTGCACGTGTCTTTATTTACTCCTTGTTTTGCACTGGTGTAAGACTATAAAGAAAGAGTACTCTTGTTATCCACCTCACTTGAGGTAATCTAAGTCGCATGTTCTGGGTTGACTAGTCATTGGTGTTTGTTGCTATAGGACGAAGAACCAATGAGTCACTGATTGCTAGTCTGTTGCTGCTGCTGTTCTCTGAGCATCACCAATCTCCGGATCAAGACGTTAGTTAATGGTAAACCACTCAGTCTCTAGATTTAACGGAGGGGGACGGGTGGCTCCTCCAGGACCTACATGGGCTTTTTCCTATCTGACCAGTAGCGGCAGGGACCTTGGACTCCTATTTCTATTTGCGGGTCCCACGGATGACTAGCGACATTGAATCTCACTACACATTTGCAAGTTGTGCACCAATTGGTGCTTTTGTTTTAGTCCTTGTTCTTGTTGTCATGTTCACTCAATGTTTCTGTGCTCTATCCTTAATCAGACAGGTTTACTCTATACCCGGGTTGGGGGTGGGTGTACTGCAGGACGTGTGAGGGGCTCTCACAGCGTCTCTGTCCCCGTTGAACCATGCTGAGGGACTTAGTTTGAATGTAAGGGGTCTCAATTCACCAGCCAAAAGAATAGCAATCCTTAACCAGTTTAGGGCGGCCTAATTTAATCTATGTCTCCTACAAGAGGCACACCTTTTAAAACAGGATTGCCACGGAATGCGGTCGAGATGGTTTGATCGCAAGTACTGGTCCCCTGCCCAAGGGAAAAAGGCAGGGGTTGCGATCCTCATGGCCACGTACTTCCAGGGGAGAGTTGAAGGGGTACAATCTGAAATTCCAGGGCAGCTGTTATTCCTGATGGTGTCTCTAGCTTATCATTCACTCACTGTAGCTTCCTTCTATGCCCCCAATGAAAGGTAGGAACCCTTTATCCGTCAGGCGCTAGGAGAGGTACTGGCTTCCCCAGACTCTAACTTGGTAATAGGGGGGTGATTTTTATCTGGTATGGACGCCACCATAGATAGGTCCCCTTCATGCCCAGGGCCCAAAGGGATATACTCTCCACAAGGGGTGAGCTGGCTTGCAGAGGCCGGGCTTACCGATATTTGTTGGGCATTGAATGCCAGTTCCCAGTCCTACTCCTTCTTTTCTGCAGCCCACCAATCCCACGCTAGAATTGACTACTTCTTGGTCTTAGCTCCTTTATGCCCAAGAGTGGTTCAGGCCATGATTGAGGTAGCAGCCATATCTGACCATGCCCCCATCCAGTTAGATTTACGCCTTCCGACCACATATCACAACAACATACCATGGCGTCTTAATCCTAAACTGTTAACTTACGATGCTATGGTAAAGTAAGTGGAGTAGGCCATAGCAGACTACATAGCTGTTAACAATATGCCGGACGCCACGATAAGGATGCTTTGGGAGGCTCTCAAGGCAATCATTAGAGGGACTTATATTGCTACAGCGACCACGCTCAACAGGGAACGAGCCTCAAAACATGCTGCGCTTGAAACTAGTGTGAAAGACCGGGCTTGATTGAGCTGGATCAGTTTGGCTTCACACCTGGACATACCTGCAGTGAAAACAGTAAACTGCTTTTTCACCCACTGGACAAGACTCAGCGTTCACAAGTCCCGAGGTTGTTTTTGTCCATAGACACTGAAAAAGCCTTTGACCGTGTGCATTGGCCTTTTCTGCTTGGGGTGCTGGAGACAGTGGGTTTTGGACCCAAGTTCCGGCGTTGGGTCGGGGCTGGCTATGCAGATCCAAAAGCACGGGTACGAGTGAATAAAACTCAGTCCCCGATCTTTCCACTTGCAAGGGGGATCCTCCAAGGCTGTTCTCTTTCACTACTGTTATTTGCGCTGTATATGGAGCCGCTGGCAGAGTGCATCTGACATCATCCCCAAATAGAGGGTGTCTGGATGGGAGGCCAATCCCACAAAATAGCTCTATACATGAATGACGTCTTAGTGACCATCATCAACCCACGTCACTCACTGCCTCCTCTCTTAGAAGAACTGGCACAGTTGGGAGAGGTCTCCGGCTTCAAAGTGAATACAGCCAAGACACAAGCCCCGAACATCACCATTTCTCGAGAGGAACAAACTCACATGGAGTCAGCCTTTCCCTTTTAATGCTCACAGCAGGGTATTCAATATCTGGGCATTCAATTATTTCCCACAATAGCAAGCTGGACCACACATTATTACACGGCCCAGTTGAGCACCATGCGATCGCTTGTTCAATCATGGCGGGGGTCTCCTCTCCTGGGTGCGTGGCATCGTGGCAGTAAAAATGACCCTGCTGCCGAAAATGCTATCTTCCACAGGTGATACCATTGCCGCCCCCCACAGCCATTCTGAAAAAGTTACAGGTTGCTCTTGAAGCCTTCATATGGGCGACAAGTTGCCTCAGATGACCAAAGAGCGAACATATCTGCCGCTTGCTAAGGGGGGACTGGGAATACCAAATATGACAAAATATTACCAGGCCGCTCCGTTACGCTATATCATCGAATGGCAACGTCTGATGACTGAAAAACACTGGTGCTTCCTGGACCAAGCTATCGCAGGAATCCATATTTGGAAGATTCCGAGGTTACAGCGTAAGCATCGCCCACCGGGCGTATACATCTCGCCAGTGGTCAGAGCAACTGTTGGGGTTTGGGAAAAAGTATGCTCCACTCCTCAGCTATCCACCTGTACATCGCCACTTAAACCGATCATGGGACATCCAGATTTCCCTCAGGCTATGCCAGAGAAGGCATTCACATGGTGGCAGGAGGCACAGTGTAAGAGAATTGGGGACCTGTTTGATGTATGGGGCCTGTAGGACTTTAATGCTCTCCAGCAGGACTTTGGGCTCCCGGACTCACTGTATTGGCATTATCTAGCGTCAGACACTGGGTGTCTCTTCCTGCATTTAAGCCACATGCTAGCAAACGACTAGCATTGTTTCAACTGTGGCTCTTATCTCAGAAAGACAACGCCCATATTTTGTCTGACATATATTCCTTCTTAAACACCCTGCCTTCACAGATACAGACTCCAGCTAGAAAGCGATGGGAACTGGAATGCGAAAACAGCTTCACAGATAAGGAATAGTTAGGTATTTTACACTGAGCATGCACCTCTGCCAAGAGCTCTACAGGCAAAGAAACTCTCCTAAAGCTAGTGCACTACAGGTATTACACCCCAACACTCGTGGCTCAATGGCAGAAGAGAAGGCCGGATGATTGTTGGAGGCACTGCGCTCTCTCGGGCACACTCACCCATTTACTGTGACACTGCCCTAAAATTCAAGGTATTGGAATGAGGTCCTGATGGACATTGATGAGAAAGACATGGCTTGGCAGTTCGGGCTGGACTGTTCCCATGAGGCACAGGGTCAAGGCTGATTTGCATATGGCCATGTCTGAACTGGGGTGGTGTGGAGTTCAAACAAACTATGGATTTAGGCTCAGATCTCTGTACTGGGGTGAATGTATGACATTGTTCTGCATTCTGTCCATCAACTGTTGTTTTTGCATTTGTTACCCCGAGTGGGATGGGTATGCTCAGACGTGAGTCCCATGCTCTCCATACCACTGGAGTCAAGCTATCCTGGCTGAAGACGGCTGATAGCCAGAAACCGGTACTAGGATGCTTAATTCTGGTCCAGGAAAGACATAGCTTGGCAGTTCGGGCTGAACTGTTCCCATGAGGCACAGGGTCAAGGCTGATTTGCATATGGCCATGTCTGAACTGGGGTGGTGTGGAGTGCAAAAAAACGATGGATTTAGGCCCAGATCTCTGTTCTGGGGTGAATCTATGACATTGTTCTGCATTCTGTCCAACAACAGTTGTTTTTGGACATTGATGAGATGTTCATCACCGAAATACCCCGCTTTCCAGCTTATGTATTGTTGGGGTTGCCCAATGCTCTAACTTATCCACTACACTTCGAAAGGGGTAAAGCCATCACATTGGCGCTTTGTGCAGTGAAGCAGGTTCTGCTATCAAAGTGGGGTACACATGTAATTCCAACTCACACGGATTGGCTCCATAAACTTTGGGATTTACTGGGGATGGAGAAATTGACAGCCACCATTAGCCACACTTTACCCAAATTCGAAAATGGATCGGGAACATGCATTACACATCTCGAGGGAGAATTTCAACAACTTACATGCCGGATATATTTACACATATTGCAGATCACACCACCCATACTCCCAGCAGATCCATGAGAAAGAAAGAGTGATGTCTACAACTTAGCGACATGAGCACATGATGTTTCTTTATCCAATGTTTGATGAGGAAATGGATTGTGTTTCCCCAACCATCTCTACCATTTCTTCCCCCTCCCCATCCTCTTTTCTGGTCTCATAACTACCGTGCCGGCCAATGGATGTAGGTGCAGGATGAAGTAAATTTACTTCAATGCTTACTCCTCGCCAGCCAATGGATGTATGCGACTGCTGCTATTCCTATTCTCTCCCTTTCTGAAATCAATACAATTTTACAATCCTAAAAAATGGGGGTGAGCAGGGCAAAAATGAGGACTTTCCTACAGTGAAAAATTCCTCTTTCCTTCACAATTATTAAAATTCACAGTTTAATTTAAGGATTGTTATTTTAAAAAAATCACAAGTAAAAATAACCACATCAGTGAATTGATTCTCAATTACAAATTTGTATCGGAAACTTGTGTCATGTAAGCAGTGAATAGAAAACAAAAGTAACTGCCACTTGGCTCTAATGACATTGATCCTATTAATACAAATCTATATTACGTTTTGTGTATCAAGTAAGGACATGAAGGCAATATGCCTGAGCAGAATTTAACCTGTGACATCATGTTTCTTCAAGCTTCTCTGCAGCAGGTACATCTGCCTGCATCCTTATTCTACATCTATGTAACATCTAAATACATTGCACTAACGTGTTTTATGCACATTGGAACAGATGTTTGAGCATTCTGCCAAAAACACTAATATAATATACATGGGGAATACACAAGAGATAAGACATTCCTCTAGAAAAGTAAAAGTGGCTAAGTCATGTTGTTCTTTTCTTCGACATGTTTGTAATAGAAGGCTCTACAAAGATAAACACAATTTTCTAATGTAACCTGGTGCAAGATTTGTCAAATGTTTTTCACCCTCACAAAGTGTGCATAGCGCAAAGTAGGGGGAGGAGGCTTTGCAATTACAAAAACAAAAATATGACATTACATTTTTTACCCTATGCTTACAACTCTGAAAGCATACTTACTTCCCTGTACAGTCATTAAAATCTTTATATGTAAAGATGCACAAACTGTGTTAGTGGCTGCTGTAGATATTAGAGGAGCAGTCAGCATTTAGGGGACATTGTGGACCACCAGAGAGGCGGGAGTGGGATCTAGTAGCAGCTGTGCGTCAGCAGCAGTTTATTTAGGTCGAGCCTAAAAAGCACATATGCTGTCGCAAGCCTTATAGTGAACAGAATATGGAGGGTAATCCCGCATACCGCTTGGCATTGGTTCATGTAGCTGTTGCTCTGCTTTTGTGGCTCAGTATTGGGTGGTGTTCCTATTCGTCACTTCCGTTTTAAGGCAAGCAGCCCAACTACAGCTTAGTTACACTGTAAGTCTGTATCTGCTTCGTATAGGGACTACTTTTTTTAAATTGCTGTGGCACACACTTCTCAGGCCGTCAGCTCATAAGTTTAATATGCATGGCACACGCTTTCATTACTCATTTTTCTTTTGCTCTTATCAAGAGCTGGCCTTTGCTGGGAGAGCCCTGGACAAAACCATATTTGGCCCCCTCCCAATCGCCCTCTTTAATTATCTATGCATTGAAAGTTTCGAGGAGCAGGGAGTAGGTGAAGGGGGAAAAATATGGTAGCGCCATTAAAGGAAAAGCACACACAAAGAGCAGAAATGGGCGAAAACAACCTTCAGAAAAAGTGCTTAAACGCACTTTTCATATGGCCGAAGGGGGGACCCAGGGAGAGCCAGGCGCGAGCCGGTCTCTTCCTGGGTAGGTTCGCGCGAGGATCATGAACCAGGTGGGGCTGATTAGTGGAAGGTATAAAAGGGGAGGCAGGCTGGCGGTTAGGAACTGCGTGGCGGGAGGCGAGAAGGGAGGTTTGTTTTGCGGCGCGTGGTTGGTGTACCTTGGTTTTCTCTGGACACATGGAGGAAGCGGCGGAGGTCAGGAGGGCCGTGCAGATACTCTGCGAGGCCGGGAGCGAGGACCTGCTGCGGCCGGGTGTCCCGGCGGAGGCGTGGGTTGGAATGGCCCGCCCACCTCGCAAGGCTTCGGAGGGCGTCTCCAGGGCTGTGGAGGCGTGTTTATCCCCGGGCCCGGAGGAAGAGGAAGACGGCGAGGCGGCCATGCCGGCGGATGGGCCCGTGCTCGTTGTGCCTGACGCTGCTGTGGACCCCCGCCGGGTGACCCGGGCGCCCTCCAGCAGGTATGTGGTTTACCATTCTTCAGCGCTGGTTCTCGTGGGGCGCCCGGGGGGAGGCGGGGGCGTTCTGCGGGCCGGCAGGCTCCGCGCTCAGGCGGACCGGTCCCTGGGAAAACGGGGAAGCTGCAGGCGGGCCCAAGACCGAAGCGTGGGCGGAGCCTGGATTCCTATGGGCACTCGCTGTCCTCTCCCCCTGCTGTGCTGGCTGTAGACTCCCATATTACGGTGCCCCATTTGCCGGAAGGGGTTTCCCCATACCTGTGGCTTAATGGCCAATGTTTTATGCTCTCCCCTGCCACGCCGGGGCCGGGTTCTGCCCCCCCCGCGCTTTTGCCCCCACACCCATGGGTGACGCCGCCGCTGGGCCACGCACTGCCGCGCTGCCGGCTCACCCCCCACCTGAGGATCCCACCCCTGTCCCTACCGTGGTTTCAGTGGGCAATGCCCCTAGCTTGCTGCCCCCCCCGGCCCCCAAGTCTGTGGCCGCCGGTGTGCCTGGCCCACGGTCTGCCACCCCCTCGCCCTTGGCTCCTGGTGAGAGGGGTTTGTTCCACAGGGCGGCGCCCCTGTACCCAGGGCAAGCATTGTTACCGGTCCACAGGGGGCGGCCAGGTGGCCTCCAGGGTGGTCATACGACTGGGTCGGGTGGTGTCCATGGTCTGGCGTCGGTGGGCCGTCCCTTGGGGGGAGATTGCGGTTCAGTTTTCGGGGAACATGTTGTTGCGAACACTTCATTGTCTGGCTTGAGCGGCCGCAGTTTTCAAGCTGCGCCTCCGGCTGGGCGGCTGTTGGCAGTTTCTACGGGCCCGGGAACTGTCCCCACGGCTGTTTCCAGTGGTGGGCTTTCCAGGGAGTTATCTGGAGCGGATAACTCTTCTACAGCTTTCGGTACACACAGTTTTCAGAATATTGACTGGCAGTTTTATGATGGGGGTATTGGTGATGGGGCTTTGCCCAGTGGCAGCGCGCAAGGCGCATTTTCTGATGAAGTTTTCTGTGGGAGTTTTCATGATGATGATTTGGAAGAGGGGGAATTGAGAGACAAAGATGTTGGGCTTTTGGCAGCACGGGCCCAGGGGGGTGGGTTGGGGCAACCCACTGTTTCTCGTGTTTTGCAGGCGTCTCGTGCGGACCATGCAGCAGTACGAGGGGCAGTCAGGTCTGGACCTACTCAAGGGGATCGAGTGGCTGTTCAACCGCAGGCGGAGCAGCTGCCAAGAGGTAAGGATGGGTGGTGGTCTGTGTGGCAAGCAAGGGAGAGTCTCCCTGTTAAAAGTACAAGATCTATTGGTACGGGTGATGGGGTTGTGGTTGAGCGAGTCGCTCTGGCACCGAGGCTTGAGTGGCCTGTAATTTCGAATGTTTCTACTGGGCAAGTTGCTAAAGAGTTTTCTACAGCAGGGGATGGTGGGGTTGTGGTTGAGCGAGTCGCTCTGGCACCGAGGCTTGAGCGGCCTGTAAGTTCGAATGTTTCTACTGTGCAAGTTGCAAAAGAAGTTTCTACAGCAGGGGATGGCGGGGTGGTTGCCACACGGATCACGGAGGATAGTATCCTACCGAAAAAGTTGCCTTATTCAGGGGTTGGGATGCCCTTGGGGTCCCATTTGTCTGAAAAAACAAAGAATATGATATGGTCTGGGGCATTTGTGGATGTTTTTCGGCTTCTCCATAGGGATGTCCAGGCAAAAGAAGGGTCGAAGGAGGAGGAATTAGAATTGGCTCGAAGGCCTCGTGTTCCGAAGTCCATAGAGAACTGGACTTCGGCCTTTCTTATTTATGCCAGCGTTTATTGTCAACGTCATCCTGAGAAAGCAATAGACATGTTTAAATATGCAGATGTCATCCGCAAGGCTCACAGTTATTTTGGCGGCTTTGCTTGGTTGTCCTACGATGACGAATTCAGGGTGCGCATGAGCGCTTTCCCTGAGCGTTCGTGGGGTGAGGTTGATTCCGAGTTATGGTTGCAATGGATGGCATCGGCAAACCCACCTGCTACGACCCACACGGCTAGCGGGCAGCCAGTGTATTATCGGCCCCTTTTCAGCTCGCCCCGCTCAGTCTGGGGCGGGGGTTTGGGGCAGAGGTCAATCAGCCGCCTCTGGCACATGCTGGCATTTTAACAGGGGTTCCTGTAACAGACCAGCTTGCAGGTACAAACATGAGTGTTCGCAGTGTGGAGGGAAGCATGCCCTCACCCAGTGTTTTCCCGGCCAGCGATTGGGTGATCAGGGAAGAGGTTCAGGGGGTAGGGGACAACAACAACAGTCTGTTTACAAGGGCTCCTACTCCTATTAGGCAGGAGGTTCTCGATCTATGGCTGGTGGAGTATCCGGATTTTGAGGCCGCTAAGATTTTGTCTTGGGGTTTCAAAATTGGGTTTCGGATTGGGTATCAGGGACCCAGGGTGGGCAGGTGGTCGGACAATTTGAAGTCTGCGAAGGAAAGTCCCCATGTTGTGCGGAAAAAACTGGATGCCGAGCTTGCGGCTGGTAGGATTGCTGGTCCTTTTGTGCATTGTCCTCTGCCTGACTTGATTGTATCGCCCCTGGGAGTGGTGCCCAAGAAGGCGGAAGGGGAGTTTCGTCTTATCCATCACCTGTCCTGGCCCGAGGGTTCATCAATTAATGATTTTATTGATCCAGCTGACTCAACTGTCAATTATGCTTCGGTGGACGATGCCTTACGGCTCGTGCGCACGGCTGGTGTTGGGGCTTTGCTGGCGAAGAGCGACATTCAGTCGGCTTTCCGGCTATTGCCCATCCATCCTTGGGATTTCAGTCTGTTGGGAATGCATTTTGATGGTAGTTTCTACGTGGATCGGGTGTTGCCCATGGGCTGTTCAGTGTCATGCTCCCTTTTTGAAACTTTCAGTACCTTCCTTCAGTGGCGATTCACTTTTGTTAGTGGCCACGTATTGGTCTGTCATTACCTTGATGATTTTCTTTTCATTGGGAAAGGTCGCTCTGGGCAGTGTCAGTCGGCTTTGAACATCTTTCAGGCTCTAGCGGAGGAATTGGGTGTTCCCTTGGCGCCGGACAAGACAGAGGGCCCCTGTACGTCCCTGACTTTCTTGGGGATTGAAATTGATACTCTGTCTATGGTGGCGAGATTGCCTGTGGCTAAAGTGAAGGAAATGTCTGCTTTCATACATCTGGTATTGGGGGAGCGGAAAGTTGTTTTGAAAACTGTTCAGAAGCTGTTGGGTTACCTCAATTTTGCTTGCCGGGTTGTTCGGGCGGGCAGGACGTTCTGCAGACGTCTGGGTCTGTCCATGTCCGGCGCAAGCCTTCCCCATCATAGGGTGCGCATTACCACCGCTGTGCGTGCCGATTTGACTGTCTGGCTTCGTTTTCTACAGGAGTGCAATGGCGTGTCCTTGTTTTTTGCGGATGAGGACATGGTGTGGCAAGTACAGTTGTTCACTGATGCGTCGGGGGCTCACGGCTTCAGAATATTTTGGGAAGGTCGATGGTGCGCGGCCGGCTGGCCGGCGCACTGGAAGGAACAGGGTCGCAGTATAGCGTTTCTGGAGCTCTTCCCGCTGCTGGTTGCTTTGCACCTATGGGGGGATGAGTTTCAGAATCGCTCAGTCTTGTTTCACGTGGACAATTTGGCAGTAGTACACCTTGTCAATCACCAAAAGGCTCGCGATTTGCGGGTTTTGCGGCTCCTGCGCGCATTCATGCTGCGGTGTCTGCAATTAAATATTGTCTTTAAAGCACGGCATGTTCCTGGTACTTCTAATTGCATCGCTGACTCTTTGTCTCGCTTTCAGTGGTCCGAGTTCCGCAAGTTAGCTCCTGGGGCGGACCTGGAACCAACAGCGATCCCACAGTACGTATGGGACCTGGGGGATTGAGGGTTCACCACTTGGTAGAAAATTCTGTGGCTGAATCTACCAGGCGGGGTTATGTGAAAGCCTGGAATGAGTTTCTGCAGTTTGGTAAGGATTTGATGGGGCCGATCAGGGCTGGTTGGTCTGATGAACAATGCATCTTGCAGTTTGTTTTACATTTGGCGGACAAAGGCCTATCGCCCACTACCATTTCTGGCAAATTGGCTGGGGTTTCTTTTTATGGGCAGCTTTGGTGGGGGTGGGATCCGGTTGGGGGGGTGTTGGTTCGTAAAGTGTTGAAAGGTTTGGCCAGGCTCCGGGCTGGTGGTCAGCAGCTCCGGCAGCCAGTGACTTTTGAGTTGCTCCAGTTGCTGTTGCCGGAATTGGAGGTGTGTTGTCATGATGCTTTTGAGTGTGCCAAATTTCGTTTGTGTTTTGTTTGGTTGTTCTTTGGGGCATTTCGGGCATCAGAGTTGCTGGGGTTGCGGGGCAGGGTAGGTATGACCAGCAGTGAGGTGGTGTTGGAAAGTGACAGAGTGCGGCTGTGGCTGCGGGCATCCAAAACCGACCAGATGGGGAGGGGTAAGTGGGTGTTTCTTGGTAGGAGTGGTGTCTCTGCATGTTGCCCGGTTGGGGAATGGGAAGTGTTTGTGTCCTCTCCACATTTTCTCCAGGGGTCCATATTTTGTCATGCGGATGGTAGTCCCATAGTTGCATCTCAATTGTTGGCTGTATTACGCAAGGTTTTGTTGCGCTTGGGGAAGGATCCTGTTCAATTTGGTACCCATTCATTCAGAATTGGTGCGGCGACGGAGGCCGCTCGGTTGGGGTGGGACTGGTCCCAGATCCGACGCATTGGTCGTTGGCGTTCCAAGTGCTGTGAAAAGTATGTGAGGAAATAGTGCATTTTGGCTTGTCTAACATTTCTTTTTCTCCTAGGTCCTTGGCCATCAGTCGCCGGATGCAAACGGAGGGTGTGGATACTGGGGCACTCTTTTGTTAAACGAGCAGCTTTAGCCGCTGCCAGTCAGCTCTGTGGGAGATCACTTGGTCTAAACAGTAGGACACACGAAGTCTCCTGGCATGGAACGGGGGGAATGCGCTGGGGTGGGCTTTTTCCCGCCCTGGCTGCTTTGGTTTCACAGTGTTTGGGGGGCCCTCCGGATCTCCTGGTGCTACATCTGGGAGAGAATGGTTTCTCTCTCTGGGTTGACTTTGTTAAAACTAATGAAGCAGGACCTGGAAATCATCAGAACCACATGGGTGAGCACCATGCTGATATGGACTGAGTTTGTGCCTCGTTTGCAATGGCGTGGGGCGAGGAACCATTCCGCCCTGGAAAAGGCTAGAAGGAAAGTGAACAGGACAATGCGACTTTTTTGTCAACATTGGGGTATCTACAGTTTGGATCATTATCATTTAAAAGTCTCTGAACATCATTTATTTTGTGAGGACGGTGTGCATCTCTCAGCTTTGGGCATTTCTTTTTACCTTCTTGAACTCAGGGATTTGATTAGCAAGGTTCTTCAGGTACAGTTGTGGTGTGCTCCTTCCTTTCCTTTGGGTGGGGCAGGAAAACGCTAAAGGTTTTCCTGGGTGGCGGGTTTTTGGTAGTGGGTGTGGGCAGCCTGGAGCGGGTTGGCCATCCTGAAGGGTAGCGTTGGGTAGGATAGGGGTAGTAGGCAGGAGTTTGTTCGGGGTTTTGGGATTTAGGTTTCGTAGGCTCACTGTAGAGTTGAATTATGTAAATAAATAAATAATGAATGTGTTCATGAAAGTTATGATGCACCTGTCCTAAAATAAAGTGGCCTTTCTTGCTCCTAAAAGAAGGTGTGGACAATGATTTCTTGCGCGAGGGGGGACCCAGGGAGAGCCAGGCGCGAGCCGGTCTCTTCCTGGGTAGGTTCGCGCGAGGATCATGAACCAGGTGGGGCTGATTAGCGGAAGGTATAAAAGGGGAGGCAGGCTGGCGGTTAGGAACTGCGTGGCGGGAGGCGAGAAGGGAGGTTTGTTTTGCCCCACCCACCCTCCCTCTTTTTTTTATTTATTTGTGGGTTTTTTATTTTGCGGCGCTCTAGGCGCTGTTTCGTTTCTGTAGGCTTGCCACTGTTAGGATGGGTGCCTTTGTTCTTTTGGAGGCGGGTTTTTGGTAGTGGGGGTGGGCAGCCTGGAGCGGGTTGGCCATCCTGAAGGGTAGCGTTGGGTAGGATAGGGGTAGTAGGCAGGAGTTTGTTCGGGGTTTTGGGATTTAGGTTTCGTAGGCTCACTGTAGAGTTGAATTATGTAAATAAATAAATAATGAATGTGTTCATGAAAGTTATGATGCACCTGTCCTAAAATAAAGTGGCCTTTCTTGCTCCTAAAAGAAGGTGTGGACAATGATTTCTTGCGCGATTCTTTTGCTGCAGTGAGCCTGTAGATCAGCACGCTGAAGGGGGCGGAGGGGCGTCCTTACTGTTTGGAAATTCCAGAGTACGCCTATCTCCAAACAGCACTTGGTAAATGAGCAACCTATGATACTAGTGTGACGCATCAGAAACACCAGTGGCGTGAGCCTGGAGCTGAGAAAGCCACAGACCGCAGCGCAGATGCCCACACACAGACAACACCAAATCCGTGCCACGTAGAGCATCCGAGCAGCCGTCCCAAAGAAAAACCTAGGTAGAACCAGTGACAGAATAGAACCAGTGAGATGAAGTGTGCATCAGCGAAGGCCACATGATGCAGCCTTAGTAAGAGACACTGAGTACTGCACTAGAGACAGTACAGGCGTGTGTACCATAAACGGACCCTTAAAGCACAGGTGAATGAGACAATCTTGCACTAAAGGCTGCCCTGATGAGACCTGACAGACAGAAAGGGACCCTACGTTAAGTGACTCAGTGTGGCTATCCTGTTAAATCCTGCTTTCTGCCTTCGCACGGTTGTCAGTCTCTCTGTTTTCACGGTTTCTCCGCCCGGACTCCTGTGATCGCCAACCGCAGAAGTATTTTATGCACCTGTTTAAAGAGTGCAGTTCGCGCGGGTGGATGAGTTTAACGTACATAATGATAGAGAGCGTCTCTAGCAGGGCCTTAACAGGGGTATAGTGCAGTGAGCATCCGGAGACAGTGCAGCGAGAATCATAACAAGCACTGACAAAGCCAGTCGGTCTCGACTTTGGGATCTGTTAGTTTAGTCACTGGATAAGAAATAATAAGCCCACGGCGTGGTGCTCTACGTCATTTTGTTGGTGCTGAAGGAGCAGACGTGTGTCAGGAGAAGGAACAGAGCAAATAAATGTGTGGGGACAAAGAGAGACAAGAACACAAATGTCTGTACTGTTCAACATGGCAGCCCTTCTTTTTTACACCATGGTTCCTAGTAACACACTGCACACATTTCTTGATATGCAGGAAGCATGGGCTCAGTCAAGACGAACTGTTCGGATACACCAAGAAGAAATGCTCAAATATGGTATGCAGGTTAAAGGCTTTTACCTTCGATGAATCACTCAGCCATCACTACAGCGTCATAGAAGTTTTACCACCAGGGGGACGTGGCTTGGTGCCAACAGACATGGTGGCACCTCCGTGAGGCTCCCGCTCTGAAGATGTGAAGACGCGCCTTCAGGATACATTGCGCGAAGGCAAACCACTGAGCCGCTGCACAAATGATGCCTGAAGCTGCTGTACGTTTTTCCGCCGGCTCCTGACACCGCGAACGGTGATAATTTTCAGGTAAATGCTCGAAGGCGGACCTGCGATCTTGCGGCAGCCATTTTGTGTGCAAACTTCACCGAAAGCATTAACAGCATGTCATTTTCTTCTGACGCTTTGTCTATAATTATTATGTATAACCCTCACTGCCCATTTTCAGCAGCATTTTGTAAGCTGCAGTTTTTGCAACATATTTTACTGCTTTTGGATGAGGCAGCCATTCTAAACCTGTTTCTGACCTTCACAACAAAACCCTCTAAGGAGATGTATGAGCAATATGATTTTTGAAGGTGCTTTTTCTTCTCCGTTTTGCCTGATACATATGGCTTCAATTACATATTTTTCTGAATTTAGGCTGATCTGCTATACCAACTGAACTTGCATCAGATAAGGAGACAGATACATCCCAGCTTAAGGTGTTTTTATTTTTTTTTTTTTTTATTTTTGGTGCAAAACAAAGATAGTATGTACAGCTTCATCCATCGCGTTTTCACACATTAAGTACTAGGTGAACGAAGTGATACAGTATACACAATGACAAAACTTATGACATCCACATTAGTGCAAAGCATTTCAGGTCTTATCGACGATGTGATGAATAGGGATATACATGTGTCGTAGAAATACAGTTTGCGATTTTGTGTTTTGTTGGCTACTATTCATCTGAGTCTTGCCTTTTTTTATCTTACAACAAACATAAAACAATGAAAACAGCACACTTAGTCCGGCACGTACTTGAAGTAGTAGCTTTCGGCACTCGTAGCACAGTCCATCTGTAAAGAGAGCAGTGTATTGTATCAAGGCCCCCTAATTCCCACACCCTCCCATACCACCTCCCAAGGCAGGTCCCACCCACTTCTGTTGCACACGCCCTATATACATAGTTACTACCCAATCAATGCTCCTCGTCACTCTCAGATCCTTCGATGTCATCCTCTTCCAGTGGTTCGCAGATATCCCCTCTATAGGTGTTCCAGGGTTGCCACACCCCATTCCATTTACGTGGATTACCCCTCAATTTGTACACCGCCCTTTCAGTCAACATAAGCATGTCCATGTTGCGGAGCCATTGGGGCAGCGTGGGGAGATCAGCCGACCCCCACTTCTGTGCTATGTCCCGTTTCGCTGTTACCATCCCCACTGTGACCCAGGTCCTTGCATAAAAGGTGAGGTCAGTCGGCTCCCAGATGTTTAACAGGCAGAGCCTTGAGTCTGGAGTGAGGGTGGTGTGAAGTGTCTGAGCCATTGTGCGCACTACCCGTTGCCAGTAACCGACAATCAGTGGACATTCCCACACCGTGTGTATGAAGGTCCCTTCTGCCCCGCAGCCCCTAAGGCAATACGGATGATCCGCCCTGTGCAGTTTATGAAGCAATGTACGGGTGTAGTAGATTCTGTGTAGGATTTTTAGCTGCACTAGGCGAAATTTAGACGATATGCCTGCTTCACGTGGGGATGCCATGGCTGTGTTCCAGTCAGTTTCATCCAGGTCACCCACTTCCACCATCCATTTGTCCTTCAGTTTCCCCAGTGGATCAGGCATATTGTTAATCAGCTTGCGGTATGTCAGCGATGTCGCCCCTTCTTGCATGAAGTCGGTAAGTAGGCGATCCTCCAGAGGGGAGGATTCGGGCAGGGATGTGTCGGGTGAGATCGCTGCCTGTAGTGCGTGTCGGACCTGGATGTATCTATAGAGCTCTGTGTTCCCCAACTCGTATTGGTCCTGCAGAGTGGCAAAGGAGATCACTCCTTCCCTCGTCCACAAGTCCCCCACCGTGGAGATGCCGATGCTGTCCCATTGTGTGAAGCCCTTAGAGCGCCGCAAATGGCCCAACACCTTCGCGTCCCATAGGGGCGTAAGTTTTGTAATGACGCCATCCCACTTCAACTTTGCCTGTGCCTTGTACCATATGCGGACTGTGTGCTTCGTAGGCCCATTAAGTTTTGCCGCCACTCCACGGTGGTACAGTGGGGCCAGTAAACTGTTCGCACCCAGTTGCGCCCTGTCAGCCTTGAACGCTGGGTCGTCCTGCGGGGCATGTATCCACTGGTTAAGGATTTTGAGCTGGGCCGCCCAGTAGTACAACTGTACGTTTGGGAGGGCGATTCCCCCGTCGTACCATCCCCTGTTTAATTTGGCGTGAGAAATGCGGGCTGGCTGGTTGCCCCATAACAGGCCCGAGATCTGCGCCGTTATTTTCTGGAGGAAGCTATCCGGCACCAAATACGGGGCGTTCTCCAGCACATATAGGAAACGTGGCATCATTTTAAATAGCGCTGCATGGCCAAGGAGCGTTAGGGGGAGATCCTTCCAATGGCGCATGTCCCCTCGGAGCCGGGCCAAGGGAGGTTGTAGGTTGAGCCGTGAGAAATCCGCCTCATTCCGGGTGATATGAATCCCCAGGTATTTAAATGACGTATGCGCCAGTTCCAGTGGGCAGGAGTCCGGGAGAGGCGGGAGCGGCCCCCGCAGTTCAAAAATGATGGATTTGGCCCAGTTAATGGTGTAACCCGAGATTCGCCCATGAGCTGTACAGAGAGCCAGGAGGTTAGGGAGACTCTCTTCCAGGTCCGTAAGATAGATCAGCATGTCGTCTGCGTAGAGGGATACTCTGTCCTCCCATAACGGGGTCCATTGTATCCCTTTCAGGAGTTGGGTGGTGCGTATCGTAACCGCCAGCGGTTCTAAAACTAAGGCGAACAGTAGGGGCGAAAGCGGGCAGCCCTGTCGTGTACCTCTGCCTAGGGAGAAGGTTCTTGAAATGTGGCCATTGGCCGTCACCTGCGCTACTGGGTCCCTGTACAGCATTCGTATCCAGGAAAGGAACACCGGGCCAAAACCCATACGTGCGAGCACTGCAAAAAGATAGCTCCATTCCACCATGTCGAACGCCATCTTGGCGTCTAAGGAGAGGATGGCAGCCGGTTCTTGCAGTAGTGGAACTCGCGCCAATACTCCATGTACCCTGCGGAGATTTAAGGCAGTGCTGCGGTGTGGCATGAATCCGGACTGGTCCGGGTGGATCAGGTGGGACAGAGTCGGCAAGATCCTGTTCGCCAACACTTTGGCAATAATTTTGGCCTCCGGGTTCAAAAGGGAGATCGGTCTATATGATGAGCATTCGTTGGGGGGCTTACCTGGCTTCGGTATCGCCACAATAGTAGCCATCCGCTGATCTGGCGGCAGCGTACCCTGTGTTCTAGATTCCTCATACATATTGAGTAGGGGCGTGCTTAAGGATTCGGCCATGACTTTCAACCATTCAATGGGAATCCCGTTAGGGCCCATCGCCTTACCTGGATGAAGGGCGCCTATAGCCAGCTGGATCTCCTCCACCGTGAGAGGCGCGTCTATGTCCTCGGACATCTCTGGCGTCAGCTCTGGCAAGGGAACGTGCTCAAGAGCAGTCTGGACCTCCCCCTCCTCCACCACTATCTCTGGAGTGTAGACTGAGGCGAAATAATCGGCGAGGACTTCTACTATCTCGTCGGGGCGGGTGTGGTTGTTGCCCTGTGGGTCCGTAAGGTGTAGGATATTCTTCCCCCCCCCTGTCTCTTGTCCAACCACGCCAGCAATTTACTGGCCTTGTCCCCAATATCATATACCCTGTGCTGTGTGGCCGCAATGTCCGACATCGTGACCTTGCGCATGTGATCTGTAAGGCGGTGCTGGTGGACCTGGAGTTCATGAAGCGTGTCGTCTGAGGGGTTCGCCATATGGGTTGTGTTGGCCCTCTCGAGGCCTAACTCTATCTCGAGGGCCTCTTGCCTGTGTGCCTTTTTGTGATTTGCGATCACAGCTATGGCCTGACCCCTGAACACTGTCTTATACGCCTCCCACAGTATGGAGGGGGAGGCCACCGAAGATTGGTTTTCTTCGAAATATAGCCGTGTTGCCCTCTTCAAGTCCTTGGTAATCCGAGGTACTTTGAGGTAGCCAGGGAAAATCGGGAATAATCTGCGCCGTGCCATGGTCGTAGTGGTGAGTGTCAATGTGAGTGGCGAGTGATCGGAGACCCCCCGTGGTTGTATTTCCGCTTCGGCTACAGTAAGGTGACCATTAATCAAAGTAAAAAAGTAGTCTATCCTGGACAGGCTATTGTGCGTGGCCGAGTAGTATGTGTATTGTTGCTGAGTAGGGTGTAGAGCGCGCCATACGTCCACCAACCCCTGTGCAGTCAGGAATGTCTGGAGCCTGTTGGGCCCTTCTGCGTGTGTACGTGGGGGAAAGCGGTCCTCGGTGTTTGTAAGTGTCATGTTGAAGTCCCCACCTATGAGCAGTTCCCCATCAGGGAGTGTTAGCAGGAATTTGCCCAGATCCGGCAAGGCCTCAGAGTGTAGTGCTGGTGGTATGTAGACAGAGACTACGTTAAAAAGCTTCCCCTCCCACTGGCCATGAACTGCCGCAAATCTGCCATGGTCATCCGTTGCAGTAGACTTGACAATAAATTTGGAAGATTTTTTCTGCAGGATGCCGGTGCCACGGGACCCCGAAGTGAACTCAGCATGCACTATCATATGATAGCCTCTCCTATCTAGGGCCTTCGTGGCCGCTCCCGACAAGTGTGTCTCCTGTAGGAGAATGAGAGCCGGTCCCCGTCTCCTTATCCACTGCAACACCAGCCCTCGCTGAATCTTATCCCCCAGGCCCCTCACGTTCCAGGACATGACAATTAGTGAGTTCTTCGTGGTTGGACTATCCGTTGCAGCCATTGCTAGACTCCCAATCAGACCTCCCTGCGCCCCGAGTGGACCAGAAGTTCTCAGTTACATAAGACATGCCTAGATACTTAAGTGTGCATAGAACATAAACTTGTAGGACCGAGAAGTCCCATAGAAGAAACTTATTCAACTCACCCCCCCTCCCTGCCCCCCTGCTATACGGACTCAAAACTGCCCGCCCCCCCAACTTAGCAGAGTGCATACCCCATCCCCAAAACAGTGTACTTGCGCGTTGGGGTGAGGGACTCTCCGCAGCCGGCAGTCTCTCATTCACACCCCCGGAGGCCCTTCACCCAGTGTCCAATGGCGGGAAGCGCTTCACAGCTTAAAAGTCTCAATACAGAAGTGAAAATGAATTGTTCCCATGTGTTCATTGTTCCTCAACCTCTTCCCCGCCGCCTTCAGCTCCCAAAGAGTCACTGTTGTCCGGTCCCCCTCCGGAGGCCTGTGAGTCTCGGCGATGGCCTTCAGCCCGATCTTTTCTGGAGCGATTCGTCCGTCTGTGGTTCTGACCCGGTCTCCATCTCTCGAGCCATTCTTGCACGTTTTCCGGGCTGTCGAAGAACCAGGTTTTGTTCTCCGCTACCACCCGTAGTCTTGCGGGGAATAGCATTGAGTACGGCAGTTCCCTGGACCTCAGTTCCTTTTTCACTTCGAAAAATGTGCGTCGCCGACGGGCGACTTCCGCGGTGTAGTCGGGGAAGATGGCAACGGTGGCGTTCTGGATCTTGAGGGGAGGGGAGGACCTGGCTGCCTGCAGGATTGCGTCCCGGTCACGGAAGTTAAACAAACGTGCCACTATGGGTCGCGGGGTAGCCCCCGGTTTCGGTTGGCCACCCGGGACTCGATGGGCCCTCTCCACCGAAAAGAAGTTGGACAGTCCCTTCGGCTTTAGTTCGTTAGTGATCAGGTTCTCTACGAAGAGATCCATCGCCTTCACGCCTTCCGACTCCGGTACCCCTATAATGCGGATGTTATTGCGCCTAGAACGCCCCTCCTGCTCATCCAGCTTCTCCCGAAGCATTCTATTGTCCTGCGCCATCTTCCCCATTTCACGCTGGAGTTCTGCGACGTCTTCCACCAGTGATTTCGTGATCACCTCCATACTCTTGACCTTTTCCGACATTTTGTGGAGGTCCGCTCTAAGTAGGGTGACGTCCGTGGAGATTCCACCAACAGTTGTTTGTAGTTGTGCCAATGCAACCATGACGTCGTCCAGTGTGGCCTTTTTCCCCCCTGGGGAGTCGGCCGTCTTGCCATTCTGTTCCTTCCCTGCCGGGGATCCGGTGGGCTTGTCGGAGGTGAATCGATCTATACGAGTCTGTGTGACGCCGCCCTTAGGGCCTTTCCCCGCCATGCCGCCGAGTGTCGTGCTCCTCGTGCCCCTACGCGCCAGGATGTGAGGATCGGTGCGGGCCTCCTGACCAGTCCGGTTCAGCAACGATCAGGTCGGGCGTGTTTCTTCAGGGCGCGAGGTGCTCCGTTAGTCGCCAAGTGCGTAGCGACTGTTCAGGTCACAAGATGGCGGGCGCCCACTCCGTTGTCGATGCCCAGGCTCTCGGCACGTTAGGTGATGACCTTCGAGGCTTTCAGGACTCCAGCGGCCCCTCCTGTAAGCACCGCTTCCTCGATTCGTATGAACCGCCATCTCCGACTTCCCGAGGTGCAGTCGATCTATTGAGTCCACCACCACACGGGCACTTCCGGTCCAAGTTCTCCGGTCAGGATGCACTTCCGGCGGGGTGAATATCCAGGGAAGGTCCCGGCTCTGGAGGTGTTAGCAGGCCGGTCGGAGGCTTCGACGTATCTCTGGCTACGGACGTCAGATTTTCTCGCTGCTTGTCGCTGCTCACTCCGCCCGGTCCTGGGATCCGGTACCTGCCTTTGGGGCTTGCAGTTGTGACGGATTTTGTGTCGGATCGACGAAGAGGCCGCTTCAGCCGCGGAGCTCGTCCCTTATGCTGCCGCCATGATCGGCTGCTAGCCACGCCCCCCAGCTTAAGGTGTTTTAATTGCAACAAAGCTGCTTACTACTAATCTCTGTTTGGGGCATTGTACACAACCAATCTCCTTGTCTCAAATCATTTTGCATCTTTGGTTTGTTCATTTGATAGGTTGGCTCGTCCTCTTCATGTGTTAACAGTCCTACTTCATATCTTCAATCTTTTCCCAGAATCTCTACTTTGGTTATTATATTTTTTGATGGGCATAACAAAGGGGTCTCTCTTTGCTGCCTCACAAACAAAAATGTATCTTTATCAAAAATTAAAAACTTTTTTCAGAATTTTCAAAGCTGGAAAGCACTGAGTCTCCCATGACGGAAGGCAGTAACGCAACAATGGACCTTGCACATACTACATCAGGAAAATCCAATGTGAAGCACCTGAAACAAGACCCTCCTTCACCACCTAAACCAGCCTTTCCAGTCTCAATGGAGATGTTACTACAGGAAATTAGAGCACTCAGACCTTTCATGGAAGAAAGTAACTCCAAGCTACAAATTCTATTGGATAACTGGCTACAAATGGACCACAGACTCATAGCGATGG
This sequence comes from Lissotriton vulgaris, assembly GCF_964263255.1. Classification (NCBI taxonomy): domain Eukaryota; kingdom Metazoa; phylum Chordata; class Amphibia; order Caudata; family Salamandridae; genus Lissotriton; species Lissotriton vulgaris. The sequence continues at coordinate 934,248,842 of NC_141698.1, read as the reverse complement.
AGCTGTTTCTGCTATCAAAGAGACCACTAAAGATGTTTCCCTCATGCATATGCAAGTCTCAACACTTTAGAAGCATGTCGAAGACTTGGAAAATCGCAATAGGAGGAACAATTTACATATATATGGATTGAATGAAGGGGTTGAAGGTACGGACCCTATACTTTCTTCAAATCCTTCATTGCAAAGATCCTTCATTTGCCAGAAGATACTTCCTTGAACATCCAACACACTCACAGACTGGGGTGTGCTGCTACCACTTCCTCATCCTTGCAGAGACCCAGAGGAGTTAATATTAGTACTACTGAAAGTGCTGACAGCTGCCAAAGTTATATCACGGATAACTTGGTTTGTCTCTACATTATTTTTTGTGCAAGACTATTCAAAAGCATTGGCAGCCAGGAGCAAAGCCTTCGTAGATATGAGACCAGATCTCCATGCCATCGGAGCTAGATATGGTCTGTTCCACCTATGTTATTTCAAGGTCACACACAACAATAAAACAACGTCATATGAAGATCTGATTCATCTACAAAGTTCCGTCAATTCGAAAAGGCTTACTCTAATGGACTATTCAGGAGCTTCCTCCTCACATATCACTTGACTTTTTTCAGAATTACAATGATTTTCATTGTCTCTTCTGCTCCATTTTCTCAGTTTATGCCACATTTCCATAGGTTATAGCTACTTGCTGCTTTTGGAACTCTGGTCAATGCTATTTAGTATTTGCATTCTTCATGTTTCACTGAATATTTCATATGTTTAAATTGTTCGCCTCATCTTTTCTTTTACACTTTGCTCCCATAGTTCTGATCACTGCATAGCGTGTTCCTTCCTTGGTTTGGTTGATTCTCGCTGGATGTTTCGTCTGTTCCATGTGGTTTCACCCACCCTCGCATTCATGTTTCCCTTTTGTAGGTATGTTAATTTTTTTTTCTCTTGTTTTTTGTTCTGTTCCAAAGCCTTTTTCCATTCTTCACTTTGGTGTCTCGCATATCTCTGCTTCACTTTTCTCCCTTTGGTTCAGGTTTTCCTTTGTCAATACACACTGCAATCATTACCTCTTTGCACTTTTTTTATTATCCACTTGATTCATTCATTTCTCCTTTTGTAAACATGCTTGTTTCTCACTCTTCTATCAATTTGCTCACTTTTGCTAACTTTTCCTACTATGTGATGCAATGACTTATCCATCTTCTTTCTTTCTTCAAGTGTTTTCCTTGCGGTCGGTTTAATGATTTGGACTTATGTCTCATATTTTATCCTCAACATTGTACTTATAGCTTATGTCGTTAAGATTTATTGCATGGAATGTTAGGGGTTTAAATTCTCCCATCAAACAACAGAGGGTTTTATCTCATTTGGCAAAACTTAATGCTGACATTGCATTCTTACAGGAAACGCACCTCATGGATTCCGAATTTGCTAAATTAAAAAGGGGTTGGGTAGGAAACATTTTCTTTTCTCAAGGGGATGGTAAACACAATGGGGTGATGATATTGTGCCATAAATCACTTCCGATAACATTGTTGTCACAAGAGTCAGACACCGAGGGCAGATGGGTAAATGTTAAATTGTTACTAAAAAATGTTCCGGTTTCTCTTCTCAATGTTTATGCCCCCACTTCTGGCGATACTACATTATGGTCTACATTTGCAAAGCAAATTTCCTATTACATAGAAGATAATTTTATATTAGCTGGAGATTGCAACCAAGTTTTTGATCCGTTCACGGACAGAAAATCTAAATCCTCTTTTGTCCCTAATAAACCTCATAAAGCATTTACTCACGCCATCACTTAACATAAACTCCTTGATGCGTGACGACTGTGTAACCCAACTACTAGAGAATATTAATTTTATTCTCCAACACATCAGTCTCAGTCAAGAATTATTATAATTTCTCACAATATTTCGCAATCTCTTACTAATGCAGAAATTGGCCCCATTTTGATGTCAGATCATGCCCCTGTCTCACTTTGCCGAAACTCACTGGTCCTCGAAGATGGCGTTTTAACAATGTTCTTCTTCTAAATCCAGAGGTTACTACTTCCTTCACTACCTTTTCTAACGAATATTTCATAATAAATAATACAGAGTTTCTACCATTTTCAACTATGTAGGATGCATTTAAAGCCCCAGCAAAGGATTTTACTATTAATTTTGTAGCTAAAAAATGAAAAATTGCACTTAGACACACTAGTAAATTATGAGAAAACATTAAGAAACTAGAGCATTCTTATTATACATCCCATTCAAAGGAATCCCTTAATGTGCTTATAAATGCAAAGTTGCAATTTAACAAAAAATCGACAGATGATGTTTCATCATTATACTTACTAAAATCTGGCGCAAAAATCTATGGAGGGAAAAATAAAGCAGGGAAAATACTAGCCAATTACTTAAAAAAAACGACAGAACAAGTTGAATATTGATTCTATCTTGGATGGAAACTATGTTTTAAAATTTAAGGACATTGAAATTTTAGACACATGTTCTCTCTTCTACAAATCACTATATACATCTGAAACACAACCCACGGAACACTCCCTATATTCCTTTTCCTCCACCATCCAGAAACCCCAACATAGCATCCCTGATCTGACCCCCTTGCAGTTAGACAAATCACAGCAAGAACTCTTGAAGGCACTTCACAGTCTCAAATAGGACAAGGCACCAGGTCCAGATGGTTTTACTGTCGAATTTTACACACACTTTTCCAAACGTTTGATTCCCATATTACATTCTCTAATAAATCATCTTTGCTCCCTAGACCGTTCCTCCAGCTCTTTTTCAGAAGCACACAGTTGCCTTATCCCTAAAGAAGGCAAAGACCCCACACACTGTAAAAATTACAGGCCTATATCTCTAGTCAATAGCGAATATAACATTTTTTCCAAAACATTAGCCATAAGTTTTAGGTTCCTTTTTACCAAATTCGCTGGACAAAGAACAATCTGGATTTTTTAAGGGGCGCTTTATAACAGATAACACAAAACTTTTATTTAACGTCCTATCTAAATCCACACATCTTAAACATCCCTTTGTGGCAATTGCTTTAGACGTGAACAAGCATTTGATCGAGAGGAATGGACTTATCTGTTTTATGCCCTCAGATGGTTTGGCTTTGGCCCCAAATGTATATAATTGATTCCTCTCCTTTACTCCAACCCACGTGCAGCAATTTGCCCTAATAGTTTGATCTCCTCATTTTTTGATTTGGACACAGGAGTTCGTCAAGGCTGTTCTCTTTCTCCTTTCTTATTTAATCTGGCACTGGAAGCTTTTCTCTCCAAATTGCATCAACATCGATGTCTATATGGCTTCCAACTCAAAACCAATTGGAAAATGACTCCGCACTCAAGTTTGTTCGCTGTTGTAGATGGTTGAAATGGGGTTTTGGAATGAGGTTGGTGCTAGATGTAAATCCCCTTCTGATCCACAGGGTTAGATATAGATACCGACGCGTGTTTCTTGAACCTCAAGATTCACATTCACATAAGCACTCATGTGTTTTTCATACAAATGGTAGGTGAATAGTTTTCTCAATTACGGTTTGGAAAAAGTGTCAGATGCTCCTTGGTTTGTTAATTTCATTTAATTCTCATGAAATTGTTGTTTCTCATAACATTTCAATTATTCCAGGTTATCACGATAATACATTATCTTTTCATGATGCCCGATGCATTTCGAGCTACACAGCTCTTCCTCAGGGGACTTTTTGTCTGAAAAAAATACGTCATTTCACTTATAGTGTACCAAGTATAATCAAAGAAAATCTCATTGTAATGGCATTATCACATTTATCACGTTCCCTAAATGCACAATACATGCAGTATCTGGTGTGAAAGTGTATCACCTTATAAACATTCCTTTTCGTGATTTTGCGCACTGTTTGTGACTTCATGTGTTACAATACGAGTGTGTCTGGTTGTCTGTAACACTGACCTGAACCGGAGGAGGGGCTAGCAGTGTGCGATCCATCTTTGTTTTCTACTGAAGGGCTCCCATGAGCCTCCAAGCTGACGAGCTTTTGGAGACGCACCTGTGCGCCGGAAAAGGCAACGAGGCCTGTGACGGTTACTTGGCGGCCTTCTCTTCCACCCCAAATACTTTCTCTACTGATGAGGGAAACCATCCCGAAACCCGGGCCATGCCTCGGGTCTAGAGATCTTGGGAACAATAAGTACTTACTTACACCAACCTTGGTGTACCACTTACGAACTTTGTGTCAACTCTTCATACTTCACGCACTACGAATACCAGAGTGCAGAGGGGCGATCCGGAGGAGGGGCTAGCAGTGTGCGATCCATCTTTGTTTTCTACTTAAGGGCTCCCATGAGCCTCCAAGCTGACGAGCTTTTGGAGACGCACCTGTGCGCCGGAAAAGGCAACGAGGCCTGTGACGGTTACTTGGCGGCCTTCTCTTTCACCCCAAATACTTTCTCTACTGATGAGGGAAACCATCCCGAAACCCGGGCCATGCCTCGGGTCTAGAGATCTTGGGAACAATAAGTACTTACTTACACCAACCTTGGTGTACCACTTACGAACTTTGTGTCAACTCTTCATACTTCACGCACTACGAATACCAGAGTGCAGAGGGGCGATCCGGAGGAGGGGCTAGCAGTGTGCGATCCATCTTTGTTTTCTACTGACCTGAACCCTTGTTACTCTGCTGTGTTCGTAGAGCTGTAACGATAAATGGGGCTTTTTGTCAAAAATGACCTGTACGGTTATCAGCGACATTTCTCACCACCTAGGATAAACTAACTATCTCTTACCGTGTGTGTTCTTCGTTCGGTTTCACTGGTCTCGCGGCTGGCGTGCGACGCTCTATCCGTATGTGCGAATATGGTTATGTGTACCGCTCACGTGGTGTGTACGCTCTATGTGAAACGCGCTACTTTCTATCTGCGCTACTCCATGCTCGCTGTTGGTCCGATCACGTGTTCTGTTGTTACTATGGATGTGGGCGCTCTAGGTGAAACGCGCTACTTTCTATCTGCGCTACTCTATGCTCGCTGTTGGTCCGATCACGTGTTCTGTTGTTACCATGGATGTGGAAAAGAACTGTGTATACAAGTAGTAAAATGCTAGATGAATTGGAATGTGTACGGTCGGAAAACAATTGGCGTTGGCTGATTACCCAATTATAGAGGGAACGTGATGGTATATTATGTGATCATTATGTCATTGAAACATGTCGTATTAAAACTGCACATATCAAATTAGATCATGATCTAATACATCGTACTAGTCATTGGTGGATAGTTGATACATATCAAAAAAGGTGTCACAAAAAGCAACTCAGTTCGATCCGTTCATTCAACCCTTTCGGGTGTAAAGTGCATAGAAAATTGATCCAGAATGTTTCTCTCCTCAATAAATGATTGTTGTTGTCTCTTCCAGGCAAAATTGCGACTGTTTCTAGGATACAGAATTTTAGTTGAGATGGGTTATGCTTGGCTTCGTTGAAATGTGTTGCCACAGTGGATTTCTGTTTTTTTAACCTGATGTTACTTTTGTGCTCAACCAGTCTGGTTTTGATTTTCCTCTTGGTCTTCCCCACGTATGATAATCCGCACGGACATCTCAACATGTATACAACAGTACTGCTGCCGCATGTACCTGATACTTTTAGTTTGACTGGTGTTCCTTTGGTGGGATGATTGATAACATTCCCTTTGATAATTGCTGAGCAGTTCACACAAATATGACACGGTATAGTTCCTTTGTATGTCTCTGTTTCTTTGTGTTTTGGTTTTTAAATTAGTTCTTTGAGATTTTTTGTCCTCTAATATCCACCACATACATCAAGGATACCACTCGCTTTCTAAACATTCTTGAAGAACACAAAACCAATTTCACCAAGGAGATGATCATGGGTACAGTAGATGTGAAGTCTTTATATACTTCTTTACCGCACAATCTGGGCATGACTGCTGTTGAAAGTTTTTTGGTGAATGAAGAAAAAAGTGAGGACTTAAAGGTATTCATAATGGAACTCATCCACTTCACTCTATTCCATAGTTATTTTGTGTGGAAAGACAATTTCTATGACCAATCTTCTGGAAGTTCAATGGGCAATTGTGTGGCACCCACGTACGCCAACACATTCATGCACAGATTTGAACTTGATCACATATTGAACTAACAGGTATGGCAGAACAATTTAATCCTCTACAAACGGTATATCTATGATATATTTGTATTATGGAAGGGAACAGCACACACCTTACAAAAAGCCTTGCAGCAACTCAATGACATTAATGAAAGAATTCAATTCACCTTTACCATCAAAAAAGACGAAATATCTTTTTTGGATGTAGCAATATCCAACCACGAAGGAGAGTTAACCACCAGTGTATTCACAAAGACTACAGACAGGAACAACCTATTGCACTATAAAAGCTTTCATCAACCATCATTAAAAAAGCACTTACAGTTTTCACAACTTGTCAGGATCAAAAGAATAGCATCAACTCAAGAACTGTACAGTAAACACAAACAGGAAACTTTACTCAAGTTTAAAAACAGAGGATATCCCGAATCCATTCTGGAGGCCGCTGCAGAAAGAGCAGACACATTACAAAGACAACATTTGTTATCCACGCACATAAAACCGGAGGAACAAAGAACTGTATTTGTTTCTAAATTCTCGACCAGAAGCTCTTCTATCAAAAAAGCAATCACAAAACACTGGCCATTATTGGCACTTGAAGAAGATTTCAAAGGGTCATTCACAAAACTTCCGATATTTGCATATGAGAGGACAAAAAATCTCAAAGAACTAATTAAAAAACCAAAACACAAAGAAACAGAGACATACAAAGGAACTATACTGTGTCATAATTGTGGGAACTGCTCAGCAACTATCCAAGGGAATGTTATCAATCATCCCACCAAAGGAACACCAGTCAAACTAAAAGTATCAGGTACATGCGACAGCAGTATTGTTGTATACATGTTGAGATGTCCGTGCGGATTATCATACGTGGGGAAGACCCAGAGGAAAATCAAAACCAGACTGGTTGAGCACAAAAGTAACATCAGGTTAAAAAACCAGAAATCCACTGTGGCAACACATTTCAACAAAGCCAAGCATAACCCATCTCAACTAAAATTCTGTATCCTAGAAACAGTCGCAATTTTTCCTGGAAGAGACAACAACAATCATTTATTGAGGAGAGAAACATTCTGGATCAATTTTCGATGTACTTTACACCCGAAAGGGTTGAATGAACGGATCGAACTGAGTTGCTTTTTGTGACACCTTTTTTGATATGTATCAACTATCCATCAATGACTAGTACGATGTATTAGATCATGATCTAATTTGATACGTGCAGTTTTAATACGACATGTTTCAATGACATAATGATCACATAATATACCATCACGTTCCCGCTATAATTGGGTAATCAGCCAACACCAATTGTTTTCCGACCGTACACATTCCAATTCATCTAGCATTATACTACTTGTATACACAGTTCTTTTCCACATCCATGGTAACAACAGAACACGTGATCGGACCAACAGCGAGCATAGAGTAGCGCAGATAGAAAGTAGCGCGGTTCACCTAGAGCGTCCACATCCATAGTAACAACAGAACACGTGATCGGACCAACAGCGAGCATAGAGTAGCGCAGATAGAAAGTAGCGCGTTTCACATAGAACGTACACACCACGTGATCGGTACACATAACCAGAGATGCACATACGGATAGAGCGTCGCACGCTAGGAGTGAGACCAGTGAAACCGAACGAAGAACACACACGGTAATAGATAGTTAGTTTACCCTAGGTGGTGAGAAATGTCGCTGATAACCGTACAGGTCATTTTTTACAAAAAGCCCCATTTATCATTACAGCTCTTCGAACACAGCAGAGTAACAAGGGTTATAAGGTGATACACTTTCACACCAGATACTGCATGTATTGTGCATTTAGGGAACGTGATAAATGTGATAATGCCATTACAATGAGATTTTCTTTGATTGTACTTGGTACATTATAAGTGAAATGACGTATTTTTTTCAGAGAAAAAGTCCGCTGAGGAAGAGCTGTGTAGCTCGAAATGCATCGGGCATCATGAAAAGTTGATGTATTATCGTGATAACCTGGAATAATTGAAATGTTATGAGAAACAACAATTTCATGAGAATTAAATGAAATTAACAAACCAAGGAGCATCTGACACTTTTTCCAAACCGTAATTCAGAAAACTATTCACCTACCATTTGTATGAAAGACACACATGAGTGCTTATGTGAATGTGAATCTTGAGGTTCAGGAAACGCGCGTCGGTATCTACATCGTTTCCAAACCACACATATTCACATTAAACTTGCAGCTTATGCCGATGATATTTTACTCCTCATGTCACAGCCAGCTGAATCTATGTCTGCCTTCCTAGCAGAAGTACGTTTGTATTATCTTATTTCTGGTTATAAATTGAATAACGACAAATGTGAAATCCTGCCCTTCACCAAATATACCTTTAAATCGGATTTTAGCGCTTCTAATTTCCCTTGGAGCCCCCAACACATTAAATATTTAGGCCTATACTTTAAGTCTTCCATTCCAGACACTTTCTCTTTATGCATGAATAAATGCATACAAAAAATGTCAGACTTAACTTCTAAATAGCATCCTCTCTATTTGTCTTGGTGGGGTCATTTAGACACCATAAAAATGATGCTATCACCTATAGTTATGTATACTATTTCCAACATACCAGTCCCTATAATCAATAAATGGTTCAAGAAGATTAACTCAATTCTCTCCTCCTTTTTATGGCAACCTAAGAAACCCCGTTTGTCCATATTAAGATTATCAAGTCCTAAAACAGAGGGTGGAGTCAACTTTCCCAATTTTCATTTTTACCATAAGGCCTTCCCCTTGCTCCAAGCCTCCCATTGGTTGCTAAAATCTACAGATAATGAACCTCTACAGACCTCAGTGGAGCATCTTTTTTCGTTCCCTTTCTATCCTTCTCACGCAAACCACAGTCCCTTTCCACTCCTATAATTAAATTAACTTCCAAACTTTTGGAGGTTTCTCCTACTCCAACTCCTATTACCACTGAATTATTTCTTAACTCAACAATCTGGCACAATAAAAACCTGCTCATTAATAACACACCAATTTATTGGAAAATGTGGAGTCAAAAGGGCCTTCTCTGGATACATCAATTGTTTTCACAATCAAACTTCCTATCTTTTGCTTTGCTCAGTCAACTATAACATTTACCGTATTTATTTAACAATAAATATATTCTCCTCAAGAAGACAGTAATGGATACTTACTCTAAATTGCCTACTTCCCAGAATCCCCCACAGGGTTGGACATTTCCTGACAGACTCTTACTCTTTTACAAAGTTCTCCCATAGCTTCTACTTTATATTGCCATCTATTTCCCAGTTACACAGTTAAACAGAAATCAAAAACGGAGTTAGCATGGGAACATGATTTTGGAACTTCATGGCCGCTGTCATTATGGACTAATCTCTTGACCAAAATCAGCAAGTCCTCAGGGGCAGCCACTATAACGCAAACATTGTTTTTTGTTTATAATCGACTTTTGCTCACACCAAACTTTTTAAGTAAAAAGTTCACAGCAGTCCCGCATATTTGTTGGACATGCTCTGCTCCAAACGCTGACTTCTTTCATATGTTATTCTCATGCATACATGTCCACATTTTCTGGGAACAAGTCTGGACTCAAATGAATCTAATTTTTGCAACTAAATTTCCTTTCTCTTTTGTTCATGTTTTTTTAGGAAGTTTATCATCCATTTAGGATAATGTTACACCTAATACTAGAATTATTGATTTGCTATTAGCGGTGCATTTCAACAAATACCAAAAAATTGGAAAGACTTCACAAAAATGTCTTTCACGGCTTGGTGGTACATGATATGCCATAACCACAGGCAAGACACTTCTTTTGTATTCCCTATGCAAATGGCGACAAAATGCTTAGATTTATGGTTACCTGTAACAATGTATATTGATGCCAGTGCCAAACGATGTTCCCAACTCCACCAACTCAGCAAGAAGTTCTTAAACCCCCTCGAATACCCTAACTGTTCCTAATCTTTATTCAGTGTAATGCTATTCACGTTTGACATATTTAGTTTTGTTCTTTCTCCTCCTATTATTAAGTCTTAATTGTGTATGATTTTTTATTACAGTTAATGTGTATTGTAATGACATGATTTTGACATTGTATATTACGTATTGACACCCTTTTCTTTCTTCTTATAATAACATTTTCTTGAACTTAAAAAGTTTTACCACCAAAGATTTTGAGATATGTGCACTGGATTGTCCCCCTCTCCCTTTTGGGTTAGTCTCAAGAATAATTTGGGCACAGTTGCTCCTGGTCTGTAGCAGTATGCAGCCTCTTTTTTAGGTTTGTAAGCATTATTTTCTTTAATGCATTTCCCCTACTGCAGGCACAACAGGCTTACTTGCAACATTGAGCGCGCTAAGCGCGCTTTCACTTTCCAAGTAGCCAGTCCTTGGCGATTGAGGTCTAGCATTTACAACAGTTTGAGCTATTGGCATTGTAAATGACAATGCCTTTTATATTTAATTTAATTGCCAATTGCTTAAACTCTTGAAAATGCGAGACCTATTGCATTGCAAAAGCTTGTTTACTTTTGCTGCTACTGCTGTAATTAATATATGCTGGGGTTCTGGCCTGACAACTGGAGAGCACAGAAATACAGAAGGTGAAAGGAGAGTTCAATATGAGATGTGTACCCCAGACCTTGGGAGGAATGACTCCAAGTTTACAGCATAAATGCGCTGCAGAGAGACACTTTCAGTTTAACTTTTGTCTGCAGACCAAAGTTAATCATACTAACTGTAAGTTTTATATCCTTTCACGGCGCATATTTCAATTGTGAGATGACTGAGAAAGACACTCTTTAAATATCCCAATTCTCCCGAACTGAGCTCTGAATAGTATTTTAAAGTGCACAATTATAAACACACACATACTCACTAATATTACACAGATGTGCATGACCTGTTCTGTTCTTATTATGGAGGGTCCATTGGGAAGTAAGGGTGCAGCTTAGTCTTCCCAGGGGATTGTTTGTGAATGGAAATGATGTGGAGAGACAGGATAAGCAGGGTAGTGGGCGAGGGAGGGACTAGGATAAGCTTTATTTGGGAGCACAGAAAGAGGGTCAGCCTCTGTCTGACTCATGCCTTGTGTGACAGGCTTTTCAGTTGAGGGCTTTGCAGGCAGGGGTTCAATTTAGGTCTTTCGTGGCTGAATGGCGGCAGAAGCGGAAGCGGTATATGCCACTTTGCGCACCCTTAGTGTGGCGGGCAGAGAGGATCCGCTGCAGCCAGGGGTCCTGGCTGAGACCTCGGTAGGCATGTCCCGTCCGGCGGGGGCCACCTCAGGTGGCGTTGCAGATGCTGTAGCAGTTTGTGCATCACCCAAAGGTAAGGTGGGTAGGAAGGGAGAGGTAGGGGGATAATGCAGTGTGTCCCCTGAATCAGCTTGTTATATGCTCCGCACGAGGCCGAGCAGGCAACTGGCACCCACGCGATGGGCTGCACTGGATTACGGATCTACTGAGCTTTTTTTTAGGTAGAGGGACATGGACCAAGCTGAGCAGAGCACTGGAGAGGGATGGTTAGGCAGGGCCTCCCACTTGGTTCGGATGGGCTGCCAGATGGTACCCTGGACATCTCTGGACAGGCCTCATTTCATATGGTCACAAAGGGCAGGAGGCAAAAAGGGAAGGGTAAAAGGTATGTGTCCCTAGTTGGCATTAAGGAGACACAACCTAGTGTTGAGACAGATGGGAGACATGGCAGTGAGCCCCTCATGGGCTGCAGGTAAGGCAACCTGGCATGTGGCAGAGCCCTCACTGTTTAAGGGCCCATGGAGTTTTCCATCAAGTGTCGCAGAGGATCAATCCAGTAAGCAAGTTGCAGGGCGTGGATTTGTAGAAGATTAGGTAAATACACAGGCTGGTACAAGAGACTGAGGAGCAGTGGGAAAGGTTATTCAGGAAGAGGGATGGCTGCTTGGAGCAGGGTGGGAAAGCGAAGCAGGTTAAGAGGGAGGGCTGTAGTCCTATGGGGTCATCTCGGGATGCTGGATGCTGGGTTTGGGTACTTGGGATGGAGCAAGAGGGGCATATCTTAGATGAGGCTCTGGCGGCCGGTGGGGACAGTAGCACAAGGGCTGCATGGTTGGAGCAACCCTGCTGTTAGCAGAGTGGCAATGCCAGCAAGTGAAGCTGTCAGAAAGTTGGAGACTTCTGCGGGTCACATGACAGCTCCTATGCATTAGGCCAAAGCAATAGGGGGATGGACGGTGGCCCTCCCTACCTTGAGGGACCGGACGCCTCACACGGGGAGTCCCCACACCTTGTGGAAGGGCATTGACTGGGAGTGTGTGTAGTTTCTTGCGGACCATGCAGCTGGCGATGAATGACGGACAAGCCGACCACAGAGCATAAGGAATGAAGCCGGTTACCAAGAGGTTAAGGTGACTGGTGGACGGTCTGACAGCCTCAGAAGGTGTGCTCAATGGGGAGTAAATGCAAATTGGTGGGGATTGGTGATGGGAGAATTGATGAGGTGGACTTTCTGTCCCAGGGTGGGTGTTTTGGCGAGGGCAGAGGGTTGGCTGCCATGGATGACGGTACACGGGGATCTGAGATTCCCATGGCTACTGATAAAGTGGTGATGCGGGTACAGCTGCAAAGGCCACAGGCACGAATGTGGGAGCATGATGGAAGTTTAAAAAGGGATTCTGTTCATGGTACCCCTGTAAATCCAGGTGTTCTAAGTGTGGTGGAAGACACCCCATCACACAGTGTTTCACATTAGAAAGCTCCTCCGAGCAATGGAGGGCATCCAGGGCTAAGGGGCCCCCAGGTCCTTATGGACTAAGGGGCCCCTATGCTTTTAGTCTGGGACCGTTACTACCATGGCTGGATCTATATCCTGACAGGGAAGCGGCTTTGAGATTGGAGTGGAGTTTTCGGGAAGGTTTCAGGGTGGGATATCAGGTATCCAGGGTTAGCAGGTAGCCTAGCAAAGATTGCCCCCAGTGTAATACTTGACAAGCTTCAAAGGGATATTGCTAAAGGCAGAATTGTGGATCCTTTCCAAGATTGCCACTGCCTGCTCTGATTTTATCTCTGCTAGTTGTGGTACCCAAGAAACAAGCTGGCGAATTTCTATTGATTTATCATGTGTATTGGCCTAAGGGGTCCTCGTTGAATGACTTTATTGTGACAGAGAATAGGAGACTGAAGTATCCTTCAATAATGATGCAATCTTATTGATCAGGGTGTGTGGTGGGAGGTCAGAGGTTGCAAAATGTGACACCAAGTCAGCATTACAGCTAATGCCTATCCCCCCAGAGCACTTCCCTTTATTGGGGATGTAATTGGATGTGGAGATTTACGTTGACAGTGCTATCCGTGGGCTGCACTGTATCCTGCACTCTCTTTGAGACGTTCAGGGCTTTCTTGGAGTAGGTCTTTGTGATGAACAGCGGACATTGGGGCATGTCTCACTACCTGGATGGTTTACTTTGTGTGGTCAGTGCAGGGTCAGGAGAGTACCGCTGGGCTTTGAGGCATTCTGAGTTCATGGCAGCACCATTCGGGGTCCCGTTGGTGTTGAAAAAAACAGAGGGCCCAGGCACAATTTTGAATTTCTTAGGCTATTTAAATGGACGTGGTTCACATGAGTGCCAGACTGACCAGATGCAAGGTGATGGAGATCATTGCTTTCCGAATAGGTGTTGTGGGTGTGGAGATTTGAACTCAGGTCAGTGTAGAAGTTGCTTGGTTTGCTGTATTTTGCCTGTAGGGTTGCTCAGGGTGCTGGACATTTTACAAACAATTGGGTTTGGCCATGTTGGGGGCTGTTCTGCCACTTCACAGGATACAGATTTCAATGGGGTTGAGGGCGGACCGGAAAGTTTGGAAGTATGTTTTGCTGGATTTCAGTGGGTCTCAATGCACTTTGTTGAAGAGGATATTGTGTGGCAGATACAGATTTTCCTCAGTTCCACAGGAGCGCATAGCTTTGGTCTGTAATGGGATGGACGCTGGTGTGCTAAGGTCTGGCCAGGTACCTGGTTGGCCCAAGGGTGAAATATTACCCTTTTGGAGCTCTTTCTACTGCTGGTGGCATTGTCAGTCTGAAGGCAAGAATTTGCAAACAGGGGGTTGCTGTTTCATGTGTACATTATGACTGTGGTGGACTTGATCAACAAGAAGAAGGCAAGATACTTGAGGGTGTTGTATTTGCTGTGCAGATTCATGTAATTGCTGAAAATTGTTTAGAGGGTGAAGCATGCACCTGGGTCAACAACTTTATTACTAATTCCTTGTTTTTTTTACAGTGGCAGCATTTTCGTAATCTGGCATTGAGAGCAGAGGCTTGCAAGACACCAGTCCCAGCGGACATCTCGCAGTAGTATGGGCATGAGAGCATTTAGGCTGGCCAAAAAATCATTAGCTGAGTCGACCACGAGAATTTACTTGTTACCTTGAAGTGAATTTGTTCTTTTGAGAGCCATCTAGGGAGTTTGTCAAGTATGACCCAGAAGGACCAAGAAAGAAGGGTCATGGGTTTTGCTTTGTCTCTAATTGACCGTGGTCTGTCACTGCCACCATAGCCCGGTAAAATCATGGGTTTATCCTTTGATGGTAAGCTGTACTGGGGATTTATTCCAGTTCAGGTTGGCTTTTTCGGAAAAGTTTTGAAATGTTGGGGCAGAGAGAGGTCTGGAGAAGGAAGACTGTTGAGGGAGGCAATTACATTCAAATTGTTGCTTTATCAGCTGAGTGATGTGTTTAGCGTTTTGACATTGCTTTGTTTTGGCTGAGCATGATATGGATGCATTTTGGTTCATAGATGGGGGTGCTGTTTGGAGAAGTGCATTTGGAAGGGGGAAGGTTGAGTATTTGGCTGACAAAATCCAAACCTAATCAGTTGGGGAGGGGTAATTGGAATGGGTACAGACTTACTGCTTTTCAGCTGTTGAGCGTGCTTTGCTTGAATCTGACAAAGTTGGGTAGGAATCTTGCTTAGTATGGGATACATTCCTTCCGGATTGGGGCGGAAACTGCAGCTGCATGATTAGGTTGGAATTGACAACTGATTCTGGAGATTAGCAGGTGGAGGTCCAGGTGCTGCAAGAGATATGTGTGGAAATTAGTGAGGAACTTTATGGTGGGCTCCAGGGGTATTGGGACACATTCTAATGTTCTTCTTTTATCAATAGGGTGCATAAGCAGCCCCGGGAGAGACAAAATGGTCACATTGTTGAATGGGCATTCCTTTATTCACTGGGCAGAGAAAGAAGTATGTGGCCCACCAGATATATGGACTTAAAATAGGATTGCCCAGCAGTCAGTATGAGGTGCTCTGGTGCAGAAAGAGTAGAATGAGGTGGGGGAACCTGCTTCAATTCTTAGCGACAGTGGTTTCAAAATAGGGGTGTCCGGACCTGCTGCTGCTCCGTCTAGGGGAAAATGACTTGGTGCAGCTCACTTGGCTCACCCTACTGCAAGATATGCAAAGGGACTTAGTTTTGATTCAGCAACAATTTGCAAGGTCTGCATCATTTGGACTGAGTTAGTGCCCTGAAGGAAATGGTGGTGCATTGAAGCATGAGGCCATTAACGGGGCCATAAGGAAGCTGAAAAGGGCGAAGAGGGTTTTTTATGGCGCAAATGGAGTTTCAGTTTTGTCTCATGGGAAGATTCAGGAAGGTGAGGCGACCCTGTATCGAATGGATGGGGTACATCTCTCTGAGATGGGCAATTTATATGAAGGAACTGTGAGACTTGCTGAGGGGATGGTTTGGAGGGAGGCGATTTGGTTACGGTGAGCGTGATTCCTTTGCTGGTTGCTGGGGGTTCGCGTGTGGGGCAGTAAATTGCCTTTTAGTGTTTTGCTGGGTGGCAGGAGAGTGGAGGGGTAGGGAGTCAGATGCAGGCCTACCCACTCCTTTGGGGGGAGGGTTTATATGCTTCAAACTATGACAGTGTGCAGGATGCCCGGAGATAGGGCAAGGAAAGTTTTACTTTGGAAGGATTCTTAGGGAGAAGAATGGGCTTATGACTCTGGTGATGGAAGGAGCTAATGGGTGCAAGAGAGGACGAAGAGTGAAGCAACAGGATGGGTGAAAGTTGGAGGGAAGTGAGAATGGGGAGATAAGTAGATGTTTTAGTTAAGATGTTTCTATGCTATTTTGAACTGTTTGTGGTTATTTGCAATCTTGTCCTAATGAATGGCTTTTTTCACTATCATGGAGTGTCGAGTGGTGATTACTTCATGATGAAGGTCCCAAGTAAGGGTGCAGTCTAGTCTTCCCATGTGATCATTTGTGAAGGGGAATGATTGAAGGGACAGGATAGGAAGGGTAGTGAGCGAGGAAGGGACTAGGTTAAGGTGGTATGTAACTGTTACCACGTATCTTTTAGCACGAAATACTGTTACAACGAAACTATTACAACGCAGGACCCTTTACAACGAATACCTTTACAACGCATTACACTACAATGCAGATACTATTACAATGCATACCATTACAACGTAAGTATAGTTAAGTTTATCTTTTTTTTAAAACATTTATCAGGGGTATTGGGTTTGGGTTTTGGGGGTACAGGGGTATTTTTAGGTTTCAGCGCTGGGTTTGGGTTTTGGGGTACAGGCGTATTTTTAGGTTTCAGGGCTGGGTTTGGTTTTTGGGGTACAGGGGTATTTTTAGGTTTCAGGGTTGGGTTTGGGTTTTGGGGTACAGGGGTATTTTTAGGTTTCAGGGCTGGGTTTGGGTTTTGGGGCACAGGGGTAATTTTAGGTTTCAGGGCTGGGTTTGGGTTTTGGAGTATAGGGGTATTTTTAGGTTTCAGGGTTGGGTTTGGGTTTTGGGGTACAGGGGAATTTTTAGGTTTCAGGGCTGGATTTGGGTTTTGGGGTACAGGAGTATTTTTAGGTTTCAGGGTTGGGTTTGGGTTTTGGGGTATAGCTGTATTTTTAGGTTTCAGGGTTGGGTTTGGGTTTTGGGGTACAGGGGTATTTTTAGGTTTCAGGGTTGGGTTTGGGTTTTGGGGTACAGGGGTATTTTTAGGCTTCAGGGTTGGGTTTGGGTTTTGGGGTACAGGGGTATTTTTATGTTTCAGGGTTGGGTTTGGGTTTTGGGGTACAGGGGTATTTTTAGGTTTCAGGGCTGGGTTTGGGTTTTGGGGTACAGGGGTATTTTTAGGTTTCAGGGTTGGGTTTTGGTTTTGGGGTACAGGGGTATTTTTAGGTTTCAGGGTTGGGTTTGGGTTTTGGGGTACAGGGGTATTTTTAGGTTTCAGGGTTGGGTTTGGGTTTTGGGGTACAGGGGTATTTTTAGGTTTCAGGGTTGGGTTTGGGTTCTGGGGTACAGGGGCATTTTTAGGTTTCAGGGCTGGGATTGGGTTTTGGGGTATAGGTGTATTTTTAACATATATTTACAAATTCTTAAATAAAAATTAATATAAGTAATTAAAATAATTAAATAATTTTTAGTTACATTATTTTAAAATATCATATTATATTATATACTTACCTATACTGACGTTGTAATGGTATGCATTGTAATAGTATCTGCATTGTAGTGTAATGCGTTGTAAAGTCATTTGTTGTAAAGGGTCCTGCGTTGTAAAATTGCGTGGTAATGGTATCCGTGGTAAAAGTATGCGTGCTAACGTCAAACATCCGGTTAAGGTTTATTCAGGAGCACAGAAAGAGGGTCAGTTTCTCTCTGGCTCATGCTCTTAGCGCGACCGTCTTGTCAGTTACCACCATCCCGACTAGCAGTTTGAGAGCAGGGTGGGGGGAGAATTTCGTTTCTTGTAGATGCCATGATTAGGACGGATGTCAGGGAAAATTTGGGCAGGAGAGTGGGGAGGTGGGAGTCAGATGGGAGCCTACACACCCCTCGGTGGAAGGGGTGTACACAGCCAAACAACGACAGTGTGCTTGATAACCTGAGAGAGAACAAGGCCGTTTTACATTGAAAGGATGCTTGAGGAGAAGAAAAAAGAATGAGTCTGGGGATGGAAGAAGCTCATAGGTGGAAGAGGGGAGGAAGAGTGAAGCAACAGAATGGGTAGAAGTTGGGGGTAAGTGAGAATGAGGGGGGCGATAGGCAGATGTTTTGTTTAAGATATTTCTCTGCTGGTGTTAGACTTGGCTTTTTAAGTGGGTTCACACACAAACTTTTTTGATTATTAGCCTCCTGTTGTTGACCCTCTTTTTGTTAGCTATTGGTCTCCGGGCACTTTCCCACTACCACTAATGATCAGTAAAGTACATATGCTCTCTGGGTAAATTATGTTTATGATTGATGTTGACTATTTGATTTACTACTAAGTCCCTAGTACAGTGAACTGTGTGTGCCCTGAGCCTGTAAATCAAATAATACTATTGGACCTGCAGCACTGATTGTGCCACCCACATTAGTAGCCTGTAAATGTATCTCAGACCTACCACTGCAGTGTCTGTGTGCAGTTTTGTACTGCCAAGTCGACCTCCAAGTACACCCACTTGCCAGGCTCTAACCTTCCCTTTTCTTACAAATAATGCACCCCTATGGTAGGCCCAAGGTACCCCCATGGGCAGGGTGGAGTGTTTGTGAAAGGTAAGACATGTACTGGTATGTGTGACATCTCCTAATAGAGAAATACAATGTATTTCGTTTTTCACTATTGAAGGATCATCTGCCCCATAGGATAACATGGAAGATACTTTGTAACATCTTACAAGTATAACTTCCAATTGGGACAAGATAGAGAATTAAAGTTTAGACTCTCTGAACTCAGAGTTTAATAACACATCTTTTAGTAAAGATGGTTTTTGAATAATGTGTTGGAAAATGCCACTTTTTTGATTTAGAGAATTGCTCTCGTAGAAACAACTTGCGGTTCTTACAAATTCCAGAAGGAAAGGAGGGGTCGGATCCTCAAGGGTTCATTATTGAGCTTTTGAAAAAATCATTCCCAGACTCTACAAGATGGGATTGGGATTGGGAAGTGGAAAGAGCACACCGGTTCCCTTTTAAAATTAGATCAAATACGGAACAGCGTGACCAAAAACCAAGAGCTATATTAGTGGCATTCAATAGTTTTTTGGCACCAGAGGAAATATTTATGAAGGCAAGACCTGATAAGAAAATCAAAGCTCTTGATTGTGATTACTTTGTATGCCCTGATCTTTGTAAGCAAACTGTGGATTTGAGATGGCAACTGCGACAGCTTATACCTGCTTTTCAATGTAAGGGAGCTCAAGCCTATTTACTGTTTCACGCAAAAATGAAAGTTGTTCATAGAGAACATACTCACTCTTTTGTAACATCACAGGCTAAGACTATCTTGGATACAATGTAACTTGATTAATTGAAATGAGTATACAAAAATTCTAATTGATCTTTGATTAATTTATGAGTTTTGGTATTGATGGGAATGGCTAGGCCTCTCATCAGTAGGTCGGCGCGTAAGACTTTTTTTTTCCTTCCTGAATTTAATTAAATTAGTAAGATGTTCGCCGGCCAAGGCAGGTAGAATGGGGCAAGCTCGCATCAACAGGACCATAAGTCCTAAAGCCTCAGTAAAGGGTTGGGGGGGAGGGGGACACTTGGTTGGGGGGGGTGCACGGGTGGTACAATGGGGGGTTGCAGGGAGAAAATGTGGGGGAAAAAAGTTCTTGAGTACAGCAAACTGCATATTGAGAATGCCATTTATGATTTTGCTTTAGTATGGAAGACTCCGTACTCTACTGTGTTTGAATGGTATGAAATATTTTTGTTGTTGAACCCATATAGAAATTCATGATTAAAGGGGAAGAATACTTTGGTGGGTTACCTTGGCAGAACTGATATAAATGATAATGGCAACTAAACGATTAAAAATGTGTTCTTTAAATGTTTCAGGCTTGAATAATGTGATAAAAAGACAGAAAGTTGCTTCTGAATTAAGATATATAGCACCACATATAGTATGTTTACAGGAGACCCACATACCCTGGTCAAATAGAGGGGTTTTAAGAGAACTTAGATTCTCACTTGTGATCGCAACAGGACAATCCAGTTTGATATGGGGTGTGGCCATTATGTGCAAGGGTAACAATGTAGTATCAGGCAGAACATTGGCTGATAAAAAGAGAAGATGGGCAATAGCTGAGCTTCACGTGGAAGGTAAAAAATTGACACTATGCAACATCTATGGCGCAAATTTAGACGATCCAGATGCCTTAGACGAGATAAATATGGAATTAACTATCTGCCCCAGCCTATAGTGATTTGTGGGGATATGAACATTAACTTGACTAATACTTCTATGAAGGATGGGTTTGTCAAGTATAAGGGCCGTAAACCAAAAGTATATAAGGCATTATTAAGCTTAGGACAAGACCACGGGCTGGTGGATGTGTGGGGGTACTTAAGACCACAAGATAGTGGAAATACGTTTTATTCTCACCCTCACAAAAAATTGGTCAGACTTGATTATTTTTTTGCCCCCGTATCTGTAATTCAAGGTGCGACAATTTCTATGTACCCCAGAATTTCATCAGATCATTCCCCAATATTGCTAGAAATTGTTATGGCACTAATTAAATTTACAACGAAGAAGGGTGGGACAACTCATGCTGCCCCGAAACCACTCGCACAGCACTATTTAGCCACTGTTGGCTTAAATTAATCGATAGTTCATTTTTCATTTTGTCCATTTTTAATCCATATTTTCCAACCTTCAATATTCATTCAAGACTGTGTCTAATTCCAGCTCAATTCCACACACGGGGTTCATTCTGCCATTTTTCTAGGTTTCTAATGTTCAGACAGTGCCCACCAGGCCTCAGTTCAAAACATGATATATGCAGAAGTTCGTCCACAGCAATGTTTATTAAAATCCAATGCATTTCGGGCACCACATTGCCCTTCGTCAGGGAACACTATAAATGAAAAATAAAACACCATATGTATACATTTTTACATTATCTGATTGTATATCCAAACAGTCATCATATTTATGCGTTAATTTACCTATTTCCTCAAACATTTCTACATAACCACCAATTTGCGCAATGTAAAAAACAGTAACCCTCTAGTTTTTCCAGATTTAACCAATCCCTAATTGTTAACCATTTCCTTCTTATATTCCCCTTCTGCATATATCATGGGCATTCCTTTATTCACTGGGCAGAGAAAGAAGTATGTGGCCCACCAGATATATGGACTTAAAATAGGATTGCCCAGCAGTCAGTATGAGGTGCTCTGGTGCAGAAAGAGTAGAATGAGGTGGGGGAACCTGCTTCAATTCTTAGCGACAGTGGTTTCAAAATAGGGGTGTCCGGACCTGCTGCTGCTCCGTCTAGGGGAAAATGACTTGGTGCAGCTCACTTGGCTCACCCTACTGCAAGATATGCAAAGGGACTTAGTTTTGATTCAGCAACAATTTGCAAGGTCTGCATCATTTGGACTGAGTTAGTGCCCTGAAGGAAATGGTGGTGCATTGAAGCATGAGGCCATTAACGGGGCCATAAGGAAGCTGAAAAGGGCGAAGAGGGTTTTTTATGGCGCAAATGGAGTTTCAGTTTTGTCTCATGGGAAGATTCAGGAAGGTGAGGCGACCCTGTATCGAATGGATGGGGTACATCTCTCTGAGATGGGCAATTTATATGAAGGAACTGTGAGACTTGCTGAGGGGATGGTTTGGAGGGAGGCGATTTGGTTACGGTGAGCGTGATTCCTTTGCTGGTTGCTGGGGGTTCGCGTGTGGGGCAGTAAATTGCCTTTTAGTGTTTTGCTGGGTGGCAGGAGAGTGGAGGGGTAGGGAGTCAGATGCAGGCCTACCCACTCCTTTGGGGGGAGGGTTTATATGCTTCAAACTATGACAGTGTGCAGGATGCCCGGAGATAGGGCAAGGAAAGTTTTACTTTGGAAGGATTCTTAGGGAGAAGAATGGGCTTATGACTCTGGTGATGGAAGGAGCTAATGGGTGCAAGAGAGGACGAAGAGTGAAGCAACAGGATGGGTGAAAGTTGGAGGGAAGTGAGAATGGGGAGATAAGTAGATGTTTTAGTTAAGATGTTTCTATGCTATTTTGAACTGTTTGTGGTTATTTGCAATCTTGTCCTAATGAATGGCTTTTTTCACTATCATGGAGTGTCGAGTGGTGATTACTTCATGATGAAGGTCCCAAGTAAGGGTGCAGTCTAGTCTTCCCATGTGATCATTTGTGAAGGGGAATGATTGAAGGGACAGGATAGGAAGGGTAGTGAGCGAGGAAGGGACTAGGTTAAGGTGGTATGTAACTGTTACCACGTATCTTTTAGCACGAAATACTGTTACAACGAAACTATTACAACGCAGGACCCTTTACAACGAATACCTTTACAACGCATTACACTACAATGCAGATACTATTACAATGCATACCATTACAACGTAAGTATAGTTAAGTTTATCTTTTTTTTAAAACATTTATCAGGGGTATTGGGTTTGGGTTTTGGGGGTACAGGGGTATTTTTAGGTTTCAGCGCTGGGTTTGGGTTTTGGGGTACAGGCGTATTTTTAGGTTTCAGGGCTGGGTTTGGTTTTTGGGGTACAGGGGTATTTTTAGGTTTCAGGGTTGGGTTTGGGTTTTGGGGTACAGGGGTATTTTTAGGTTTCAGGGCTGGGTTTGGGTTTTGGGGCACAGGGGTAATTTTAGGTTTCAGGGCTGGGTTTGGGTTTTGGAGTATAGGGGTATTTTTAGGTTTCAGGGTTGGGTTTGGGTTTTGGGGTACAGGGGAATTTTTAGGTTTCAGGGCTGGATTTGGGTTTTGGGGTACAGGAGTATTTTTAGGTTTCAGGGTTGGGTTTGGGTTTTGGGGTATAGCTGTATTTTTAGGTTTCAGGGTTGGGTTTGGGTTTTGGGGTACAGGGGTATTTTTAGGTTTCAGGGTTGGGTTTGGGTTTTGGGGTACAGGGGTATTTTTAGGCTTCAGGGTTGGGTTTGGGTTTTGGGGTACAGGGGTATTTTTATGTTTCAGGGTTGGGTTTGGGTTTTGGGGTACAGGGGTATTTTTAGGTTTCAGGGCTGGGTTTGGGTTTTGGGGTACAGGGGTATTTTTAGGTTTCAGGGTTGGGTTTTGGTTTTGGGGTACAGGGGTATTTTTAGGTTTCAGGGTTGGGTTTGGGTTTTGGGGTACAGGGGTATTTTTAGGTTTCAGGGTTGGGTTTGGGTTTTGGGGTACAGGGGTATTTTTAGGTTTCAGGGTTGGGTTTGGGTTCTGGGGTACAGGGGCATTTTTAGGTTTCAGGGCTGGGATTGGGTTTTGGGGTATAGGTGTATTTTTAACATATATTTACAAATTCTTAAATAAAAATTAATATAAGTAATTAAAATAATTAAATAATTTTTAGTTACATTATTTTAAAATATCATATTATATTATATACTTACCTATACTGACGTTGTAATGGTATGCATTGTAATAGTATCTGCATTGTAGTGTAATGCGTTGTAAAGTCATTTGTTGTAAAGGGTCCTGCGTTGTAAAATTGCGTGGTAATGGTATCCGTGGTAAAAGTATGCGTGCTAACGTCAAACATCCGGTTAAGGTTTATTCAGGAGCACAGAAAGAGGGTCAGTTTCTCTCTGGCTCATGCTCTTAGCGCGACCGTCTTGTCAGTTACCACCATCCCGACTAGCAGTTTGAGAGCAGGGTGGGGGGAGAATTTCGTTTCTTGTAGATGCCATGATTAGGACGGATGTCAGGGAAAATTTGGGCAGGAGAGTGGGGAGGTGGGAGTCAGATGGGAGCCTACACACCCCTCGGTGGAAGGGGTGTACACAGCCAAACAACGACAGTGTGCTTGATAACCTGAGAGAGAACAAGGCCGTTTTACATTGAAAGGATGCTTGAGGAGAAGAAAAAAGAATGAGTCTGGGGATGGAAGAAGCTCATAGGTGGAAGAGGAGAGGAAGAGTGAAGCAACAGAATGGGTAGAAGTTGGGGGTAAGTGAGAATGAGGGGGGCGATAGGCAGATGTTTTGTTTAAGATATTTCTCTGCTGGTGTTAGACTTGGCTTTTTAAGTGGGTTCACACACAAACTTTTTTGATTATTAGCCTCCTGTTGTTGACCCTCTTTTTGTTAGCTATTGGTCTCCGGGCACTTTCCCACTACCACTAATGATCAGTAAAGTACATATGCTCTCTGGGTAAATTATGTTTATGATTGATGTTGACTATTTGATTTACTACTAAGTCCCTAGTACAGTGAACTGTGTGTGCCCTGAGCCTGTAAATCAAATAATACTATTGGACCTGCAGCACTGATTGTGCCACCCACATTAGTAGCCTGTAAATGTATCTCAGACCTACCACTGCAGTGTCTGTGTGCAGTTTTGTACTGCCAAGTCGACCTCCAAGTACACCCACTTGCCAGGCTCTAACCTTCCCTTTTCTTACAAATAATGCACCCCTATGGTAGGCCCAAGGTACCCCCATGGGCAGGGTGGAGGGTTTGTGAAAGGTAAGACATGTACTGGTATGTGTGACATCTCCTAATAGAGAAATACAATGTATTTCGTTTTTCACTATTGAAGGATCATCTGCCCCATAGGATAACATGGAAGATACTTTGTAACATCTTACAAGTATAACTTCCAATTGGGACAAGATAGAGAATTAAAGTTTAGACTCTCTGAACTCAGAGTTTAATAACACATCTTTTAGTAAAGATGGTTTTTGAATAATGTGTTGGAAAATGCCACTTTTTTGATTTAGAGAATTGCTCTCGTAGAAACAACTTGCGGTTCTTACAAATTCCAGAAGGAAAGGAGGGGTCGGATCCTCAAGGGTTCATTATTGAGCTTTTGAAAAAATCATTCCCAGACTCTACAAGATGGGATTGGGATTGGGAAGTGGAAAGAGCACACCGGTTCCCTTTTAAAATTAGATCAAATACGGAACAGCGTGACCAAAAACCAAGAGCTATATTAGTGGCATTCAATAGTTTTTTGGCACCAGAGGAAATATTTATGAAGGCAAGACCTGATAAGAAAATCAAAGCTCTTGATTGTGATTACTTTGTATGCCCTGATCTTTGTAAGCAAACTGTGGATTTGAGATGGCAACTGCGACAGCTTATACCTGCTTTTCAATGTAAGGGAGCTCAAGCCTATTTACTGTTTCACGCAAAAATGAAAGTTGTTCATAGAGAACATACTCACTCTTTTGTAACATCACAGGCTAAGACTATCTTGGATACAATGTAACTTGATTAATTGAAATGAGTATACAAAAATTCTAATTGATCTTTGATTAATTTATGAGTTTTGGTATTGATGGGAATGGCTAGGCCTCTCATCAGTAGGTCGGCGCGTAAGACTTTTTTTTTCCTTCCTGAATTTAATTAAATTAGTAAGATGTTCGCCGGCCAAGGCAGGTAGAATGGGGCAAGCTCGCATCAACAGGACCATAAGTCCTAAAGCCTCAGTAAAGGGTTGGGGGGGAGGGGGACACTTGGTTGGGGGGGGTGCACGGGTGGTACAATGGGGGGTTGCAGGGAGAAAATGTGGGGGAAAAAAGTTCTTGAGTACAGCAAACTGCATATTGAGAATGCCATTTATGATTTTGCTTTAGTATGGAAGACTCCGTACTCTACTGTGTTTGAATGGTATGAAATATTTTTGTTGTTGAACCCATATAGAAATTCATGATTAAAGGGGAAGAATACTTTGGTGGGTTACCTTGGCAGAACTGATATAAATGATAATGGCAACTAAACGATTAAAAATGTGTTCTTTAAATGTTTCAGGCTTGAATAATGTGATAAAAAGACAGAAAGTTGCTTCTGAATTAAGATATATAGCACCACATATAGTATGTTTACAGGAGACCCACATACCCTGGTCAAATAGAGGGGTTTTAAGAGAACTTAGATTCTCACTTGTGATCGCAACAGGACAATCCAGTTTGATATGGGGTGTGGCCATTATGTGCAAGGGTAACAATGTAGTATCAGGCAGAACATTGGCTGATAAAAAGAGAAGATGGGCAATAGCTGAGCTTCACGTGGAAGGTAAAAAATTGACACTATGCAACATCTATGGCGCAAATTTAGACGATCCAGATGCCTTAGACGAGATAAATATGGAATTAACTATCTGCCCCAGCCTATAGTGATTTGTGGGGATATGAACATTAACTTGACTAATACTTCTATGAAGGATGGGTTTGTCAAGTATAAGGGCCGTAAACCAAAAGTATATAAGGCATTATTAAGCTTAGGACAAGACCACGGGCTGGTGGATGTGTGGGGGTACTTAAGACCACAAGATAGTGGAAATACGTTTTATTCTCACCCTCACAAAAAATTGGTCAGACTTGATTATTTTTTTGCCCCCGTATCTGTAATTCAAGGTGCGACAATTTCTATGTACCCCAGAATTTCATCAGATCATTCCCCAATATTGCTAGAAATTGTTATGGCACTAATTAAATTTACAACGAAGAAGGGTGGGACAACTCATGCTGCCCCGAAACCACTCGCACAGCACTATTTAGCCACTGTTGGCTTAAATTAATCGATAGTTCATTTTTCATTTTGTCCATTTTTAATCCATATTTTCCAACCTTCAATATTCATTCAAGACTGTGTCTAATTCCAGCTCAATTCCACACACGGGGTTCATTCTGCCATTTTTCTAGGTTTCTAATGTTCAGACAGTGCCCACCAGGCCTCAGTTCAAAACATGATATATGCAGAAGTTCGTCCACAGCAATGTTTATTAAAATCCAATGCATTTCGGGCACCACATTGCCCTTCGTCAGGGAACACTATAAATGAAAAATAAAACACCATATGTATACATTTTTACATTATCTGATTGTATATCCAAACAGTCATCATATTTATGCGTTAATTTACCTATTTCCTCAAACATTTCTACATAACCACCAATTTGCGCAATGTAAAAAACAGTAACCCTCTAGTTTTTCCAGATTTAACCAATCCCTAATTGTTAACCATTTCCTTCTTATATTCCCCTTCTGCATATATCATGTTTTGAACTGAGGCCTGGTGGGCACTGTCTGAACATTAGAAACCTAGAAAAATGGCAGAATGAACCCCGTGTGTGGAATTGAGCTGGAATTAGACACAGTCTTGAATGAATATTGAAGGTTGGAAAATATGGATTAAAAATGGACAAAATGAAAAATGAACTATCGATTAATTTAAGCCAACAGTGGCTAAATAGTGCTGTGCGAGTGGTTTCGGGGCAGCATGAGTTGTCCCACCCTTCTTCGTTGTTACTAGAGGTGCCACCGGGGCAGGCATGACAACCACGACGCACGCATTAACAGACTAATCATGGATAAACAAAGTAAAACATATGTTGAAAAAGTTTGATGAAAAACGGTGTGCTTCCCACCACCATTTCCATACTAATTAAATTTAGACAACCCAGCTTTACATTTGACAGAAAATTAATTTTCAATGCTGATTTTAGAGATCATATTAGGAAGTGGATCAAATTATTTTTTGAAGAGAATAAGGAATCTAGCTCACAGGCTATAATATGGGATACTTTTAAAGCCGGATTTCGGGGAAAATGTATTAGTTTTTCTTGTAAGAGTCAAAAAAAAGCTAGACAAGAGTTAGATAGATTATATGTGCAACTAACTCAATCTGAAACATTAGAAATGCAGGGGATAGTCAATAAGGGGAGCGATTTAACCATACTGGAGGATAGTGTGGCTAAGGACAGAGCGAAAGTATTAGGATTCTGGGCTGAAGAAAATGCAAGGAGATACCTTACGTCTAAGATGGATAAACATGAATATGGAGAGGCAATTGGGAGAAAATTGGCGACTCAATCACGTATAAAAGAATCAGCCAGAAATATTGTCCAAATGTTAGATTCAGCTGGGGTGGCACAATCGGAACCACAAGAGATACTTAAGGTCTTTCAATAATTTTACTCTGAGCTATATGATGGATCCGCTGATGCTGGGTCAAACTGGTGCGCAACACTAGCAGAAGGCCTAAAAAGGGTTGATTCTATTGAATCACAATGGCTAGAGTATACAATAACAGAGGAGGAGGTGGAAAGGGCTGTTAAAATCCTAGCCAAAGGAAAAGCGGCAGGCCCTGATAAATTACCTAGTGAAGATATTAAAGAAGAACTATTAATAATTATGCGAGATGCTCAGCTGGGATATCCACCAAAAACGTGGACAGAAGCCACCATTGTAGTCTTCTGTAAAAAGGATAAATCACCAGAACTAGTAGGGTCTTATCGACCGATATCATTGTTAAATGCAGATAACAAAATATATTCTAAAATATTAGCCAATCGGTTGGCTGATTGTATTACTCCCTTAGTTTCACACCATCAACACGGATTCATCCCCAGAAGGGGGATGGTAGAACATGTTAATAAAGTTATTTCTTTATTTGATATTGCCTCGGTGAAAAATAATGATTTAGCGCTGATTCTGCTAGACGCGGAAAAATCGTTTGACCGCATGCAGTGGGGATATCTCTGGGAACTAATGAAAAAAATGGGATTTGGGCCAAAATTTATTAGAGCAATTCAATCTTTATATTTACATCCTGTGGCAAAGATATCAGTGATGAGCTTACTTTCGGAAACAGTTATAATAACACGTGGTACACGACAAGGGTGTCCCTGTTCCCCCTTTTATTTGCCCTTTACATAAATCCCTTAATAGAGTTATTGAGTCAGAATATCTTGGTTCCCCCCTACAAAGTTCAGGATTATTATTTTACGGTTTTTGCCTATGCTGACGATATAGCAGTGGCTACAACTAACCCTGAAACTGCAATAAAAGAAATAGAACGGTTAGCAAAGGTATTTGGCACACAACTGGATATAAATTGAATGAGTCAAAAACTCAAATTCTTTGCTCCGAAACGAATAAATGGCAAGATAGTAGGGTGGTAAAGGAAGTAACGTATTTAGGTTTTTTAATTAGGGCAAATATGACGGAACTAGTACAAGTAAACTGGAATATGTTAATGGCAAAAATTACATCATCCCTTGATAGATGTGAGAGGCTCTATTTAACTATTATTGGGCGATCAAACGTCATAAAAATGAATATATTACCAAAAGTTCTATATCTATTTAGATCTATACCTCTAGAAATTACTAAAGATAAAATACAGGTACTGCAGTCCAAATGCGGGAAATTCATATGGAGCCCCGGGAGACCTAGAAGGGCAATGATTTATATGACGCTGCCGTACTTAAGGGGAGGGATGGGGGATTCCAGATTTTTTCCTTTATTATATAACTTGTTTTTTACTAAAAATGAAAGTGCTGATTACTGGAGAGCAAGAAACTGATGTTGCTAACGCTTCAAATATCTTTGACATACAGCTAGGGCCAAACACAAAGCATATCCTAGTCAAAGAAATTGATGGGAGCTACTATAAACAAACAAGGTTTAAGGTAACCCTGGGGGCATTTAAGGTCTGGAAATGGTTTACAAAAACTATGGACTTAGCAAGAGTATCATACTATACCCCGCTTAATGCACAAAGTATTTTACCTGGAATGTTTTCAGATTTAATGACTTTTAAGTGGCAGCAGAAGGGTATCAAGATCTTAGGACACATGGTAAACGAGAGAGGGATTTGTAAATCTTTTGAAGAGATCAAGGATAAATATTCACTGCCCAGATGGTATTTTTTTAAATATCTACAAAGTTGCGATTACTTAAATTGAAGAGGTATGAATTTAACTCAACACCAAGTTATTGAAGGAATTAGTAGATCGGTTAAAATTGGCGTGATATATCAATCCTTGGTCTCAGCTAAGAAAGATGATATTGAGAAAGTCAACCTGAATTGGAGAGAATCTCTTGGAGATTTAGAGATTGAAGTTGAGGACCTTTTAATATTGTCAAAGGAGGCGCTCATGTCTGCAAATCTGAAAGCTCAATTTTTTAAAACGCTATATGATTTATATTATACCCCTAAGCGAATGGCAAAATGGGGAGCTGGAAATGAAGGCAAATGCTTCCGGTGTGGGGATGATGATGCCGAGGCGATGCATATTTTTTACAGTTGTGTTAAGCTACAGGGGTTTATTGAACATTTTGAAAAATGTATTTCTTTGGTGATTAAAACAACGGTTGTTATCTCCCCAGCAATGATTTTGTTAGGTAAAATACAAAAAGACAATGTATCTGAAGCACTGTTTCAATATCGACACTTCATTTTCCTTGCAATGACTGTTGCATGCCTATGCATAGCCATGGAGTGGCTACAGGAAAAACCACCGGATTTTCATCAATGGCGAGAGGGTATGAGTTTTAATACAGATATTGGTGGTGAGGAAGGGTAGAAGGTGTTTGTTGATTAGTTATTTTGAATTTCATTTGCTTCATAGATCATCCATCTTGCCATTAGTAAGAAGCCCTAAGGAAAGCCCGTGAAGAATACATACGGTGCTGGAAACGCGTTGGCATGTTCTGACATGTTGTAGTGCAGGAATCAATTAAACTACGTATATTGATTCTAAAAGATTTGTATTTATAACAAATTGGGTTGTTGTAGTACTTTACAAATAGGCAGAATTAAGGTATGCTACTCATGGAGATGAAATATGTTGAGTAGCATACTTCTTTCATATTGAAAAATTGGAGCAATTGATGTATATTTTGTGTTTTTGATTTCTAATTAATTTTGGTTGCAATGTATGTATATATGTCAAATTAATGCTTTGCTTGTATAAATTGTATGTCGTTCTGAGCATCAAGGAGTTTTTCCTATTCAGAGAAAATATCTAAAATAAAAAATAAAAGGCTGATTAAAATAGCCTAATCACCAAAAGAATATAGTGTGGTTGTCGTTAAATTGGAAAGTGGGAATCCAGGTCTTTTTGTATATATTTTGTATTTTTGGCCTACCTGGTTCCTGTCAATGGGCTAAACCCCTTTGTGGTTCAACTTTTAGAAAGTAGGCATTTTCTCGTTTAAACATTCTTTGTGACTCTGCCTGTTTGTGGAATGACTGTCTGGTTTCGGAGTGACAGGGGCTAGGGATGTGCATTCATTGTAGATAGCCAGTTCCGAAGTTGAGATGTGCCTTGCTCTTCTTGGATAACTCAGAGCTGATCTGAATAGACCTTGGTTGCATTTAGAGTAGTGGGAGGAGTATCCTTGCACCTGTATAGGGCCTGTCTCCCTTGCACAATGCTGTCTCCACCCACTATGATCATACTGTACCAGTGAGGATAGAAATGGTTTGGACTCGGCTCATAGACCCTTGCACAAAGAGTACAAAGTCAAAACCTTAAACCATAGAATTTTAGATCACTTCTGCACTCAAGAGGAACCTTTGCCAAGGAGATTCGTTGGAGAGCAGTGAGGAGGAGTACTGCCCGTTTGTTGTGAGCTGTGTGGGGTTGGCCTGCAGTTGCTGCTTCTGCCAAGGAAAGGAAAAAGACTGGTGCTTTGCTGTGAACCTGCTTGAAGTAGAATCTCCAAGGGCCTGTTTGTGCTGGCCTCCTGTTCTGAAGCCTGAGGTACACAGAGACATTTCTACCATGGCTGGATCTCTATCCTGACAGGGAAGCGGCTTCGAGATTGGAGTGCGGTTTTTGGGAAGGTTTCAGGGTGGGATACCAGGGATCCAGGGCTAGCAGGAAGGCTAGCCAAGATTGCCCCCATTGTGATACTTGACAAGCTGCAAAGGGAGATTGCTGAAGGCAGAATTGTGGGTCCTTTCCAAGATTGGCACTTCCTGCTTTGATTTTATCTCTGCTGGGTGTGGTACTCAAGAAACATACTGGAGAATTTCTATTGATTTATCATGTGTCATGGCCTGAGGGGGTCCTCAATGAATGACTTTATTGCCACTGAGAATACGAGTGTGAAGTATGCTTCTATTGATGATGCGATCTTATTGATCAGGGTGTGTGGTGGAAGGTCAGAGCTGGATAAATGTGACACCAAGTCAGCATTCCAGCTTTTGCCTATCCTCCCAGAACACTTCCCTTTATTGGGGATATAAGTGGATGTGGAGATTTACGTTGACAGAGTGCTATCCATCGGCTACACTGTATCCTGCGCTCTCTTTGAGACGTTCAGTGCTCTCTTGCAGTGGGTCAGCCAACATCGGGGCATGACTCACTACCGGGGTGATTTCTTTTGTGTGGTCAGTGCAGGGTCTGGAGTGTGCCTCTGTGCTTTGAGGCGTTCTTAGTTCATTGCAGCAGCGTTCGGGGTCCCGTTGATGCTGGAAAAAACAGAGGGTCCCTGCACAATTTTGAATTTCTTGGGTTATTGAAATGGGCGTGGTTTACATGAGTGCCAGACTGCCCCGGTGCAAGGTGTTGGAGATCCTTGCTTTCCGAGAAGGAGTTGTAGGTGAGGAGATTTGAACTCAGGTCACTGCAGAAGCTGCTGGGTCTGCTAAATTTTGCCTGTAGGGTTGTTCATGGTGGCTGAACATTTTACAAACAATTGGTTTTGGCCATGTTGGGGGGCTTTTCTGCCACTTCACAGGATACAGATTTCCGTGGGGTTGAAGCCGAACCTGAAAGTTTGGAAGTCTTTTTTGCAGGATTTCAGTGGGTCTCAATGCACTTTGTTGAAGAGGATATTGTGTGGCAGATACAGATTCTCCAATTCCACAGGAGCGCTTTGTTTTGGTCTGTAATGGGATGGACGCTGGTGTGCTAAGGTCTGGCCAGGGAACTGGTTGGCCCAAGGGTGAAATATTGCCCTTTTGGAGTACTTTCTGCTGCTGGTGGCATTGTCAGTCTGAAGGGAAGAACTTGCAAACAAGGGGTTGCTATTTCATGTGTACATTATGACTGTGGTGGACTTGGTCAACAAGCAGAAGGCAAGATATTTGAGGGTGCTGTGTTTGCTGCGCAGATTCATGTAATTGTGCTTACAGATGAAAATAGTTTTTAGGGTGAAGCATGTACCTGGGTCAACAACTCTATTACTAATTCCTTATCTCTTTTACAGAGCTAGCGTTTTTGCAGTCTGGCACTGGGAGCAGAGGCTTGCAAGACACCAGTCCCAGCGGACATATGGCAGTAGTATGGGCGTGAGAGCATTTGGGCTGGCTGAAAAATCTTTAGCGGAGTCCACCACGAGAATTTACTAGTTAGCTTAAAGTGAATTTGTGTCTTTTGAGGGAGTTTGTCACATATGGCCTGGATGGACCAAGAAAGAAGGGTCATGGGTTTTGCTTTGTCTCTAATTGACAGTGGTTTGTCACTGCCACCATAGCCGGTAAAATGATGGGTTTATCCTTTGATGGTAAGCTGTACTGCGGATTCAATCAAGTGCAGGATGACTTTTAGGGAGAAGTTTTTAAGTGTTGGGGCAGAGAGGGGTCTAGAAGAGGAAGACAGTTGAGGGAGGCAATTACATTCAGGTTGTTGCTTCATCTCCTGAGTGTTGTGTTTATCGTTTTGACATTGCTCTGCTTTGGCTGAGCATGATATGGATGTATTTTGGGTTGTAGATGGGGGTGCTGTTTGAAGAAGTGCATTTGGAAGGGGGTAGGTTAAGTATTTGGCTGTGTAGTGCTGGACTCCTGGTCTGAAGTCTCAGGGACACAGAGACCTCACCTACAGCTCCCCTGAACTCTACTTCTGAGAGTTCTGACCTGCCAGGAGGCGCCTGTTCCAGTTCTGGGCTTATGGAGGTTGTTCCTACTGTTTGGAGCTGGAAACAACTAGAAAGAAGCAAGAAATCCTGTCTCCAATGCTGTCAGCGGCGCCGCTGTGATGTCGTGACCTGCACCAAGGCCAGGGACACCGCTCATGAAGTGCACAACGCACCGCCCGGCCTGCTCCACCACTCTAATGCCCTTCGACGCCTTCACTTATCGGCATTTCCCAACACCAGCGTTCGCACCGACTCCATTATCACCAGCCCCTGCATCCTGTTAGTACTGTGCTGATAACCTCCGAGGGTGACTTCGTGAACTTGCCGACTTTGCATCATCACGGGAACCAACACCTCACCACTGACGCAACCAACTTCCCCCGTGCTGGATTCAACACGTCGCTTCCTTGCAGACAGAATGCCTCACCTCCCCTGTGACAGCCAGGGAGACGGCCCCGACTTTGGCACCAATGCCTCACCTCCACTATGCTGAGCATCGTCATAGACTTTGTTTCCAAGGTACTGTTTGATTAAGGGTCAGTGTGACTCCATGCCCGACTCAGCGCTCCTCGCGGTTGGCGCTGGACTTTTGATTTATTGCTGTCACAACATCACAATAGCATCAGGGATAGCTATTCATTTTTACCATAACTGTCCTAAAGTCATATTTTATTACCTGTTTGTTGGATTTGCGTCATTTTGGTCATGTTGAGTTTAGATAAAGATACTTTTTTTCTAAACTGGTGTGGTGTCCATTTGTGGTGTTATCAGTGCATTACTGTGTGTTTTGAAAACAAATACTTTACACATTGCCTTTTGGGATAAGCCTGTCTGCTCATGTCAAGCTACCACAGCGGTGAGCAGAGGTTATCTAGAGTGTGTATCCCCATTAGCCTGACTAGAAGCAAGGGTCACTACTTGGACAAAGGTGTCTATCTCTGCCAACTGGAAACCCCTATTTGTAACAGGTGTTTTGAACTGTTTGTAGTTATTTGCAATTTTGTCCTAGTAATCCACTATCATGGAATGTCAAGTGGTGATTACTTCTCAATGTGTAACATTAGTTTAAAAACGCCTGAAGTTCTATTGAATAAACACCCAGAACTGGTCGAATGTGCCATAAATGAAATGATGTGACCTGGCAGGTGTACACACTGCTGCCCTGGTGTACTTGTCTCTGTGCGATGGAGTCTTGTACTTCTGGCTAAGTGGTGTCTGAAAATGAAGATTGGTGTGCTGCTGCATATGTACTTCTCTTCATTCCCATGCAGAAAAACGTGTACTGCATTATTTTGCAATTTTAAGTTTTTTTCTATAAC
Source organism: Lissotriton vulgaris (assembly GCF_964263255.1). Taxonomy (NCBI): domain Eukaryota; kingdom Metazoa; phylum Chordata; class Amphibia; order Caudata; family Salamandridae; genus Lissotriton; species Lissotriton vulgaris. The sequence continues at coordinate 934,213,836 of NC_141698.1, read as the reverse complement.
TTCTTCTAATTAATAGAGTGTGAAAACGAAATCGGCTATAGAAAACTGAGTAGTAGGTATTGAATGTGAAAAAAGGTATCATGACACAGAATGACTATTAATAGAAATAAGTTTAAAGAGAAGACTAGGTGAGACACCGGAAAAGCGAAGGAGATAAAACAAGGAATATGAAAAGGTGGGTCGATGGAATGGGAAAGTAATTGAAAGCAAAACAGTGATCAGTAAAGATAATAAATTATGCTGCCCCATCTCTACCATAATTATATTCATCCATCTGAGCAAGAAACACATTTTTTGTTGAAATTTGCAAAATATGTAGTTAATGCAGTCAATTCATAATTATGTGGCAAACATAGTAAATCCGTAACTTGTGCAATGGAATTGTATAAATTCCTTGGCCTTAACCATATATTGCTGTTTTTATAACAATTTATAAAGAAAGGTAAATAAAAGGTAAGTATTATAAGAAAACAGGTTTTGCAAGCTAACTACCCCAAAATAAACATGTCATATTAAAAGTATATAACAGCTAATGTGAATTATGGTCCCATAGTGCTGCTCTGTGTTCTTTGGCCTTATGGTTTATGATGTCACCAGAATCCAGTGATAATAAATACTCACCATATAACACAGTTGCCTGTTATATATCATCTATATATTATAGCTTTAGGTAGTTTTACTGCACAAAATGCAGTGGCGCAAAAACACATATTTAATTATTGTCTATGAAATATGCATTTCATAATCATAATGACAATCCCCAAACCCCTATCTGCAGAGCTTATTTTAATATAAGGGCCACTAGGGTTATCCAACAAGGTTATTTAAATCATGGGACAATGGGATCATGTGTCAGAAAAGTCAAATTAAGCGGCGTATACTCTGGCAGTATTATTATAATTTATTTGAGCAAGAAACACCTTTTTTGTAGAGCCTTCAAGCTAAGCAAATTATGTTAAACATTATGTGGTAAATGTTCAAAATCCATAATTATGGGGTAATGTCTGCAGCCACTGAATCACACACATTTTGTTTGGGGGGTATTTTTAAAGCACAAAAATCACAATTTGAGGGGTCTCTTGGTGCTAAAGGTCCTAAATCCACTGACCCTCACCATTGCCCATTGTTTACGATTGATTCTTTGATGAAATGTAAATCTAAATATTTTATTTCTAGTCTTTACCCATTGTTAGCTGCACTTTGATGAGAACAACTTTTTCAGTCTATCAACACCAAAAGGAATGGTTGTATGACAGAATATTGAGGACAAAAGTATAGAGGAGCCATATTGTGGCAAAAATATCAGGGATTAAAGTATTGAGAAGGTAAGTGCAAATAGGCAAGTTTTGATTTACTGTTCCTAATTTCACAACTATATGCCCTGAAGATGAATATGTTGTCAAGGTACATAGATGTGGAGTTAATTATAGTAAACCTATGCTTACGAATATAAACTTACCTTAACAATAAATTTGTCTTCAATATTTTTACCACAGTATTTTTGCCTCACAATATTCTGTAGTCAATACCAAATGAACATGTACAGGCCTCGAGAAATCTACTTATTTATTTGCTATGGTGAGTCAGATTCTATCAGGACGAGCTATATTTAGGACCTTCTTGCCCATTCTGGCGAGCTGACAAAGAACAGGTGTTATGTGCAGTCAAAGAGTAAAGGAGCAATAAAGATACCTTCTAATCATGTTTTATCTTGTCACCTTTGTTCTGAGTTCAGAGACAGATGTCAGAAGACAGTTTACACTCACTTTTCCTTCTCTGACTGCAGAGTTACAGGATTTTGTAAAGAGAACTGTCTGACCTGCTGTATGAAGTGTAAAAAGAAAAGCTGTAGTGTATCAGGTTTTTCCTAATTCACATTAAATAACTAATACGTGAACTCGATAAACATTTCAAAATATATTCCATTAGTTGTGTAACCCTATTTTAGTTTTTTGTGTGATAAAAAAAATATTTTAATAGGATGAAAAACGAATCAGAACACTTTACTTGATGACGTCCAAATGATAAATATGCTTTCTGAAACCCAATTTTCACAGATTATTGTTATTACACCATATAGTTTTATCAGTAAAGCTGCAAGGTAGTGGGACAGTTTTTGGCCATTTCTTGGAAATGTACTGTCTGTAAATTACAGTGTGCTACCACATCATGCTTTAGTAATATATATTTTTAAAAGTGAGTGGTTAAACATGAACTGAGAAACACTCCTACTCACGCCCTGATGGCAATGCTATTAGCAAACTGAGAGGCAAGTCAGGGACCATGTTTACCCTGTAAGTGGGCTAGATTATTATAACACATGGAGCAAAGGTTTAGTCTATTTAATAAAAATAAAAGAGTTTTGTTTGGTACAGCAGAAATGCTGAACTCATATATGTGAGAATGAGGAAAAAAGCCACTCTATAAAATACAATATTTCTCAATGATCACACAATTTGAGACCTGTTTAAAGGTCAAGTACATTACAGTTAAGTCAAGTAGTTTATTCAAGGACTCCAGTATTGTATATTTAATAGATGCACTTGCTTGAATCTTCCCTGTCGTCATGGTGGGAGTCCCATGGTAAAAGTACTAAAAGCAGTGCTAAGGCCTATTGTAAAAACAATGCACACAATAGCCTATTCACATTGTTTTAATTTACCCACAATTCAACCAAGCAGAGCTCAGACCCAAAAGTACTCATCCACTGCAGAGCCATCATACCTCAGATTTCTTACCGCACATCGTGTGTTAGGCAGTCTTTCTGAGCTATGCTCAGTCACAGTGTTTCTCTGCTAAACGTTTGACCTACAACTTCTCAATTCATCTTCAAACCTCCAAAGAACATCTGAGGTACAGTCTGGGAAGGTGCTTGACTGTGTTTGACAGAATGTCTGAGTCTAGAAAAATGCTGTTCAGGTCTTGTAAGATTTGTGGAAAATCCAGGATCTATTCTGAGGACCCACTCAAAGAGTATTTATATTGTCTTTACCCTCAACATAAGCCTAAAGAATGCACATAATGCTGTACTTTTTCTGCTAAAACCCTCAAAGACCGGGAGGGTAGATTCCTCCTGTGACTGCAGAAAAATAAGACACACTCTGACTCAGATTCTGATTGTGAGGAGGAGGCTCATTCCTCCTCAAGAAAGAGAAAAGAAGTGAGTTTTTCATCCTCTGACAGAGACTCTAAAAAATCCAGGTCTCACTGTAGGGAGTCCAGTATTGAAAGGAAAAGAAGCAAGGAGCCAACTGGCCCTTCCTCCTCTCATGAAAGGTCTATTTCACCACCTTTTTCTGCTCATCATGCTCGATTTAAGGAGCTCTCTACAAAAACCTTTTTGATCGTTGAGTGTACCGTCGACAAAGATAATACTATTCAAGGCTTCCAAGTTGCCTAAAGTGTACTCATCGGTGACTTCAACTGCATCGACAAGAATGACAACAACTGCCTCATCTTCTTCGACGAAGACTCTGACAATGATATCGCCAATAAGACCATCTTCAATGCAGAAAATGTCTGCAACGATAACACCAGCGATGATGCAGCACCTGCGGCTGTTCTGTCAACAAAGGTTACTGCTGAATCCATGTCATCAACAACCCAGTCAACAACATCTACAATGATACCATCGAAAGCGGGAAAAGGCACCTTGTATATATCTTGTAATGGCATGACCTCTTCTATACCTGAAGATATTTTAAAGATCACACCTCTGCCATCAAAATGTCTAGAGGAAACTGGAGATGAGGGTCTTTTTGGTCCTAGGTATATCCCCTCCCAGTTGAATGTTAAGCGTCAGGAGACGGAGGATAAGGAAGCAGGCAATGACCATTCAACTTCTCTGGACAGGGGTCATCAATCCACCCAGGAATACAACACATTGCAGGAATACCATTCATACAAAGAACAAGAGGATGAGTCACATCAGGTGCAGGAGCGGGCACTCGCTATCCCTGTCACACTAGTCACAGACTTGCGCATGATGATAAAGGACTAATACAAAAGGTTCCCATATGCTAATTCCACTCAACAGCCTCAATGTAGGCAGCATGCCCTTGAGACGACTCCTGCCTCACAGAGCACACTCAGGTCACAGCACAGAGAAAGGCCTGTGCAGCCACCGATTACTATTCCAGATACTTTTCATTACAGTGATGGTGACCAACAGCTGGAAGAGGAAGAGATCAAAATGAATCCTAGTGATCATTCTGAGTGACACTAATGCCAGCATCTCCTTCTCCTCTTGCAATGGATTCTCTGCCAGCTGACATTGGTAGTTTCCATGACCTGCTTGAAAGAGCATGCAAGCATTTCAACCTTCCTCTGCCTGCAAAACAGACAGAGTACTTCCTCTATGATTTTAAGGCAGGTGCTATCCCTATTGTCGACGTTATTTGGCAGGAAGGCCTAAAATAAATGAAGCATCATTACTGGCTATTATCCCAAAGGTAGATAAATAATACAAGGCTTTGGAGAATTCACCTACATGCCTCATTGGTTAACCTAGACTGCAAGCAAGCCACGCAGAGAAGAGCTAAGAACCCTTCCTCATTGTGCATGGCTCCTCTGGATAAGGTATGGCCGCAGGCTAAATAATATTGGGAAAAGGGTTTCTGTTATGGTTGCTACTTCAATCAGAGCCTCCAATACTCTGGCCATCCTTGAGAAAACAGTCATCAGATGTGGCCTTACATTTCATCTCCATTGGAGTATATTTCAATACATATGAAGCAGCAATGTTTTCTTAGTTTTCAGGTGGCAGGGTGCTATTACTAGTTCAAGGTGCTCCCTTTTAGGTTGAAGTCGACTCTCAGAAAATGGCACTGGTGGAGGCCTTTTTCAGACATTAAGGTTATCAGGTGATCCTGTACCTTGAAGACTGGTTGATAAAGGGTCCCACTTTGCACTCAGCAAGTCAACAGAGGCTTGTGTGCAGCTTTTCCAATTCCTAGACCTCAAGCTCAACAAGTCAAAATCCTCCCTCATTCCATCCAGATCAATGATGTTCCTAGGAACGATCCTGAACACAAGGCTGTCAAAGGCTTTTCCCACAGAAGAGAGGATTTCTTGTTTACAAGCACTCATGCAATCCCTCTCTTTAAAAGAGTCCACTTCTGTGATAACTTACAAGTCCATGTTGGCGATGATGACACTCTGCATGCCATTAAATCCAAATTGTTATCTTCGCATGCGGCCACTTCAAGAACAGCTCAATGCATAGTGGATTCATTGCCATGGATCTTTCTGTGACAGGATTTCAATCCCCCCAAATATGAGGTTGGGGATGTCCTAGTGGATGATCAGAAAAAATATCTCTCAGGGTCTCTCTTTCCTTCATGTGATACTCCAAGTGGTGATGACAATGGATGCCTCCGTAGAAGTATGGGGAGCTCACCTGCAGGATTTAGAGTCTCATGGAAAATGGTCCATTTAGGAAGAGCTATGTCTCATAAACCTTCTAGAGCTCAAGGCAGTATTTCTGGGCCCTCAGGCCTTTCTTCCCAGGATACAAAGCTCTACTGTACTGGTGAGGACAGACAATACTACCACCATGTATTATCTCACCAAACAAGAAGGGACAAAATCACAGGTACTGTAGGCTCATTCACAACCAATATGGGAGTGGATATTAACCAACAACATCTCGTTTAAAAAAAAGATCACACCCTAGGAGCACAGAACGAATGGGCGGATTCCCTCAGCAGGACAGGCAAGCAATGCCACAAGTGGGGACTCAGCCAGAGTCAGTTACGCAAGGTTTTTCACTCCTGGGTGAAATTTCTCTGTTTTTTTTTTGCCACTTCTTTCAATAAGAAGTGCATGTTTTTTGCCAGGATTTCCTCAACCAGGATCTTGGGGGACTGCCTCCCACTTCTTGTGGACGGGGACGTTCACGTATGCGTTTCACCTGTGCCCACTTACTCCAAAGGTCATAAAAAAAATAAAAAGAGAACCTTGGTGTCTCATTCTCATCGCCCCAGAGTGGTCAAGACAGTATTGGTTCATTGAGCTTCTTAGCCTATCACAGTCATCGCACATTCAGGTCCAGACAAAGGAGGATCGCCTATCAATGAACCAGGAGCACCCACAGATTCAAACTCTCAACTTGGCGGTCTGGCTACTCACCACGCTGAATTTGGAGCTCTAAGACTCCATGAAGAATATGCTTTGATTCTCCATAAGGCGTGTGCTCCTTTTAAGAACAAATGCTATTCTGCAAAGTGGAAAGGATTTTGCTCATGGTGTGCTTCTGAGTCTTACCAACCTTTCTTGTCCACACAAGAGCATATTCTCCCCTATTTGCTACATCTAGCAATTTAATTCTCACTAATGCATCCATTAGGGTATATTTAGCTGCAATTTCTATATGCAAACGGCGTTCTGGAGAATTGCCTTAATGGTCCAATAGGCTGGTGAAAGAGGTTACGTGGGGCCTATTTCTGGTCTACCCTTTCAAGCCCCATCCTGTGCTTTGGCAGCTGAACACAGTCTTATCACAACATATGAGATCCCTTTTCGAACCTCTGAATTGAAATTTCACTCATGGAAAGTGGTCTTTCTGTTGGCCACCATGTCTGCCAGGTGGATAAGTGAAATTCAGTCTGTCACAATTAAGGAGCCTTACCTACAGTTTCAAGAGGACAGAGTCATCCTGTGCACTAATCCTTCATTCAACCCGAAAGTGCTGACAACTTTTCATCTCAATGAGCCCATCAGTTTGCCTTCTTTTTTCTCTAATCCATCCACCCCTGCAGGGAGGGGCTTACAATTTCTGGACATTAAGCGCTGTTTGCAGTTCTACCTGCAAAGAACAAAAGGTTTACCAAACTCAAGTCGATTACTCATTTCCTTCTCTTCTCCAAGAAAGGGCCAAACCTTATCATGGGCTAGCATTGCTCGCTAGGTCTCTGCAACTATAGACTTCTGGTATGAAAAGGTCAGATGTCTTCTTGCTGCGAAAGTAAAAGCTCACTCAACTGGGAAGGTCACAGCTTCTTCAGTCCTGTTTGCAGGAGTGCACTACCCAACATCTGCAGGGTGGTGATGTGGGTGAATGCCCATAACTTCACAAAGCATTACTGCCTGAACTCCTGAAATAAAGCTGGTGTGGCAATTGGACAAGCTACCCTGCAACGTCTGTTTTCATAAGGTATGCAGCTTTTAACTTCAGATCATATCTGATATTCTGTCTAGTGTTTGCTAAAAGGCTTCTGTTACTAATATTATTACTTGCTGCTATGCTGTTTTTTCCATTCCTTTTTACAGTATCAATGTGTTTGGTTTTACTCTTCTTATATAAGCTTTTTCATGGAGGGATGGTTTACACCAGCCACCTCCATTGTTGAATTAATACTGCTAACTTGTCTGATTTAAGCATGTATATGTATAACAGATAAAATACCAGAGAAAAAAATTGTTACTTATCTGTACACTGTTGTTCTCCAGCATCAATATCTTTTATAGATTCACATGCACCCTCCCTCCTCCCCGTTAACGCTACCATTTCAGACCTGTTATGCTTCTATAACACTAGTATTCAAAATCTGAGGTATGATGGCTCTGCAGGGGATGAGTACTTCTGGGTCTGAGCTCTGATTGGTTGAAGTTTGGGTTTATTAAAACAAAGTGAATAGGCTAACATGTGCATTGCTTTTACAGTAGAGGTTAAAGCAAAGGTCTTAGCACTGCTTTTAGTACTGTCACATTGGGACTCTCACCATGATGACAGGGAAGATTCAAGCATGTGAATCTATTAATATATGTCAGTACTGGAGAACAACAGCGTACTGGTAAGTAACTTGTTTTTAACTCGACCAGCAGATCTAGAAACATTTTTATGATTTTTAGAGGCCTGACGTAATATAAAACAGACATACCAGGTAGTATGGACATATGGCCCACCCTTGCAATCTTAGAGATCTGTATATATTTATTAACCACTCAGCCTACAGCTTATGGTTTATGATCTCACTAGAATCCCCCAATGGCAATATCTATCTATCTATCTATCTATCTATCTATCTATCTATCTATCTATCTATCTATCTATCTATCTATCTATCTATCTATCTATCTATCTATCTATCTATCTATCTATCTATCTATCTATCTATCTATCTATCTATCTATCTATCTATCTATATATCTATCTATCTATCTATCTCTTTAACGCATACAGACATGTGTGCACACTCTCTTCACCTTTGCCTTTAAAAGGGAGCCCACCAACTTTACATATGGCTGCAGGAAACTGCCTCTACTGAAAATGCTGTGCTTGGGCGCTTTATACGTTTCTCGCTTCACAGGCGATGAACTGGCGAGTGGTGACCATTTTGGCGCCATTTTATCTTTGAAACTTACTCGGAGGTGTTGGCCCCGCTGTGTTTCTTGCGCTTGCACCACTTATCTTGATATTATTTCAATGTATACTTTGATCCGGCACGAGGATTATATATGACCTGAATAATTTCTGGATGTCATTTGGATGAATATTTTCAGTTGGAGGTGCCCCATTGTATACGTGTTTGCCCTCGTTTATAAGCAGAAACACCAGGTTCGTTTTTCAGTAGCCCATGAAGCATGACGAAGTTATGAAGCTCTTTAGTCTTGGAATTTTATGATATTATCACAACATTTCTAAAATAATCTGGGATAGTTGTATTGTATTCCTGAAGAAGGTGTTGGCTTTTCCAGAAGCGCACACCGAAAGGCGTCAATGCTCATATATAAGGAGAAATACTTTAAGCACCGAGAGACAACAATTCTGATGTGAAGCCTAATTGATCTCACTAGTGTATATCCTTGTTTACCAATAGGAATAAACTTTTCCTTCCATGTGTATCTATCCCGTTATGTGTCATGTAAATATTTTAATGCCTCTTATTGTGGCTTGATTTAGTGAGCATAAACCATACAGGTTATGATTATTTTTATTGTATCTGTTTTAAATAAACTGTGAAGTACAATTTTTATACATGTATTCTTTTTACATTGCCTTTTGTGTTTGTCTGTTTACTTAGTATATTTCTGTTTTCAAATTTATTATTGCCATGTCGTATGTGTGAGTGAATGCCTTAGCGTTAACCTGTCCAAAGGGAATTACCTTTACTGACTTTGGAAACTGCCTCTGTACAGTGTACTAAAAGTAAGTGCACTTTTTAGAGACCGGGAGAGATTCCTAAAAGGCAGTTAAAGGCAAAAGTAGATAATACTAATTCTCTTTTTGAGATAGTTTGGACAATCAGTTAGGGTTATCTGAGGGTGGTGTTAAGCATGTGTTGTACGTACAGAAGCAATATATGAGACACACACTCAAGGATAAATCTGAGACTAATTTGTAAAAATAAAATTGATTTTATGTAATTTTTACACCTAAAACACAGTTCTACAGTAAGTACTTTCAGGGTTACGATTTTTCAAAGTTCGGAAAATATATCACATCTGTGCGCAATTACGCACTATAGGAAACAATGGGGAAAACCGAAAAATGCATAGAAATTCAGGCAATGTTTTCACAAAGCTCACCTTCTCGTTTTAGGCTCATGTCTGGAGGAGGTTCAAAGTTCCAGCAGGAGAAGTTTGGGAGCATCCCTGATTAGCCAGGAGCAGAGGTGCTGAGCTCTTAAAAGCTGGTGCAAAGACAAATGGGGCCACTTGAAAAAGCACTGCACAGAGGGACTCACAGGTAAGCCTGGTGGTTCTTTTTAGGGGAAGGAGGTCACAGGGTCCTGGGGACCATAGGAGCAGCCCTAGTTGGTTTGTTCTGGGACCAGTGTGGCTGGGTGCAGAGCGAACAAGTCAGGCCCCCGTTGTGCGTCTGAAGGTCCCTGCGACCAAGGGGCAGGCAACTTGGAGAGGTGATCTTGGGACAGCTGGTCCACTCAGGAAGTGGGTCTCCAGTGTCTTGGCGTCTCTCAATGGGTGCTTACTTCTGGTGTTTCTAGAGTCCTGTGTGGAATAATTTTCTTGGTTTTTGCCACTGGAAGTGCGGCACCCCGGGTATTAGTACATCACAGATCCAGTAGGTGCCGGTGCCTCCAAACTTGGTGGAGAGGCACATCTGGAGCTGTTGATCCTCTTCTTGCTTCAGTGCTGTTTTGAAGTCATCAGGGAGCAGCAAGTGGATAAACTGGACTTCACAGATTCAATGCCTGCCGCGTGCCGGAGAGTGATACCTTCACTTCAAGGGATCTTCACAGCAATTTCTTGAAGGCCGGAGGTGCTCTGTCCTTCCAGGTTTCAGTACGACACTGCAGCAGTGATTGTCAAGTCCAAGGAGCAGCAGGCAGGATTTGTCATCGCTTTTTTCTGCAGCAGGGCTTCAGTTCTCGAGCAGTGGGTCTTCTTTGTCCTGGTCTTCTCTTGTCCATCAAATCTGATATTCAGGTCTCCGGGTGCCACCGAAATACTGAATTTAGGGGCGTTACAAGGGAAGACAGTTAATAGCCAATGAGCACCTTACATTTAGGGTGTCTACACCCTCTAGTGATCATTCCCTATGGGAAGAGACACTGACCTAGCGCTGATTGGAGGTTTCTCTATAATTCCAAGATGGTGGCATTTCAGAAGATTGTTCACATTGCCTGCCCTGCCGTATATGTGGTGTAGGATAAGTGGTGGCCCTCCTCCTCATCTAACTAATGTTCCCACCTATCCTACTTCCAAAAGTGGAGAAGGAAGGGGTGCTTGGCTTCTCCACCTTTCTGGAGGGTTGGATTTCAAAGGCGGCATTGTCTTTGAAGCTTCTTGCCTAGGAAGGCCATCCTGTCCTATAGAAGGTGTGAAGCACCTCCACCCAGAGCAGGCTTTGTCTCTGTCCTCTGAGAGTGCGGGCTCGCACCCCATGAGGTCAAAAACATGTCTGGTAGTGGCAGTTTGGCAAAATATAGTCAAGACTCACAAAAGTGCTTGCTCGGTTTTCAGGGAACCATATAAAAGGGTCTTCTGTGTGCATTTACTAATAAATCCATTACTGGCATCAGTGAGGATTGATTAAGAGAAAATGTTTGGTACCAAACATCTCAGAAATCAGTGAAGGCATCATAAAGCTAGGAAAATCGTGTTGATAAGCATCCAGCACATTCACACTTTATGGCTTCCCTGTGTACTTACAAACTCCCAGAAAGGCCTGGACATTTGTAGGGGCATTTCTGCTCATGTTAATATGCCCACACATAGGATATAGTGCAACCTGCCTTAGAGCTCAAGGCCTGCAGTAGGGGTGACTTACCTATATCCCATGCAGGGTATGGGAGACATGGTACACAGGGTTGTGTGCCATGTCGACACTTCGAATTTCTCTGCACCAAGACACACAGCCTGCAATGGCACGGTGCATAGCCTTGGTGAGGGGTCCCAGGGGTGGAACAGCCAGTGTTGCAGCCCCAGAAGAATCTCCTCAGTACCCATGCCCTGAGTACCAGGGGTGCCATTTATTAGGGATTTACAAGGGGCCACTGAAGTTGTGCCAGTCGTGGTACAGTTTTGGGGAAAAAGATCTGAACCTGGGAACCTGGTTGGCAGGGGCCACGTTTACTTAACAGTTCAAAATTGTATCAGTCATTAGGCAAAACAAAAGGTTGGGGCTAACCATGTCAAAAGAGGCACTTTCCTACAGTGCCCATTGCCCCCGACCCCTGTTACAACTCAGTTCTAGAGATGCTACTGCTTGCTGGAGAAATGCAACTGGGATGGCACTCAAATTTGTCTTGGTTATAAGACAGATGTTGTACAATATCAGTGGTGTGGTACAACCTTCAACAAAAACAGGTATTGGAGGGTCCAGGGGTATTTTTAACGACCACACACTGCTATAATCCCCAAGACTACAGTAACAACATACGAATAGCGGTGGGTCAAAGAAAAGACAAATAGAAATGGCTAGCTCTACAACTGACAGACTGTGTTAACAGGGGTACTTCATTCAGGTTTGAAGAAAAATACCCATCAGTATTCGACCTGTGCCGCCCTTTTCATCATTTGGGTTCCTCCATACCACGAAGGAAGGTAGTCTACAATAGCAGTTTTGTAGGTAGACTCCAGTGCAACCCAATGGTGTAAAAACAGGTAGTTTAGGCCACAAGAGAATACTGTTAAGCAGTGCATGTGAAACAAAACTGTGATAATAAACAAAAGAAAGTGTTGTTAAAATTAGATAACTAGGGGGCAAGATACTTTAATAAACGCCTCCCTGCTTCTAAGTCAATAAAAAAGTAGTGCGAGTCTAGTGGTTTTAACTCATAGCCACTAGTATATTCTCATCGGGTCGACATGTTTCAGCAGACTTTACAGATCCATCAGGTATCTACTGCATTCATCAGGACCGGCGACGCTACTGCTTATCATATAAAAGTGAAAATCATAATAAAAATATTTTTTTCACCTGGGTAGATGTGAACAACTTTCTCCCAGCTGATGGAACCAAACAACAGGATACACACAGACAGTTGTAGAAAAAGACAAAACATATGATTAATACATTCCCAATTTTCTTATGATAAATCAGGTGTAAGTATATTAGCCAACTAACTAATTGTGCCTTTACGCTGCATATTCTATTACAGCAGTGTTAGCTCGTGCTAAAAGCTATGCTCTCACTCACCAATTAGTATGGGAGAGGAAAACTCCACCTCACCTGGCTCTGGCTCAGGTAGCTGGAGCACCGCTCTAGGGGGAGAAAGGAACATACAACAATGTCAGCAACTGCTGACTACAAACTTGACATTTACACCGTCAGAAAAAGTGTCCGAGTTCACAGTAGACGAACCCTCTGGTGTTATGAGAGGGATGGTATAGAAGGCTCGTTTCTTTTAGCAGTCCATTCTTATTAGCTGATGTAAAATAATATCTTAGGTAGAGTGCAAAACAAACTTAGCTGTGAATTCATTGTTTGCGCTTACTCTGAGAGCCCCATTTGTGTATGTGCACATTGTGCTCGCCTTGCATCGGAATTACCATCAGTAGGGGACACGTGTTCTATTTTCAATTCCCACTGGTTTAGTACTTTAGGTAGGTTAGTAGACTTACTTAGTGACTCAGATTGCAAGAAATTGCCGGAAGTTCGCTGAAGTCGCGACTTCGCATCGACTTCACAAGCATCAATGTCTCTATTGAGACTAGCCAGAGACGCTAAAGCCGAAAAGTATACCGGACCCCTCTTAGGCATAGCCGCTTGTTGTGCCCATGTCACGGCAGTCTACAAAGTAATATAGAATGCTCCTACCTGGCCGGCGGTTCCCCTGGCGTCCGTCTGAGCCACTCGGGGAGGTGCCGAAGGGCCGGTGCAGGCAACTGTTTACTTCCTAGTTACGCAAGCGGGCGGCAGCGTCCTGCTTGCGTATTACATCACGTGACAAGTCTTAGTGTTCATGGGAGAAGTAGTTCTGCGGGGATTTCTTAAAGAAATACACCGCTGTCTCAACAATACTATTTTGAAACGTGATGGGGGCAGGCACTATGTGCTACAGTGTATGTTTATATGTAGTTACTTGTTTTAACTTATTGGCAGTAATTACCTCAATCCTGAATGCTTATTGTTTAGAGAGAAAATACAGAATTTATCTCAGATCAGAGTTTGATTGTAGTCTGCAACGAGATGTTGATCATTATCGCAGAGGTGATTGTATATTGGAATCTATCTCCAATAATGTTCCAATTATCCCCAAATCTGGCATATATGTTCTCTTTATTCATTTTCATGCTTACGCAATTATTAAGAACTAGCCTGAGGTATTGCTCTCAAGAAAAGGAAGGAAATGTAGGGCAATTGGGGTACAATCAAAGATACAGATACAGACAACCACATTCTAGTGGGGCATATCTCATGGAGTGGTTAAATTCATGATCACAAAGACATCCAAGGAATATCGTCATTCAGGCCCCCCTTGTCAGAATTAAGTCTATAAACCCATTTTTGTTCTTTTTTAAACAGATATTTCTGAACATCTGTGATGTTACTGGGTAATAGGGGTTGCTCTATTATTGTCCATTCGAAGTCTGTATGGGCATGGCCTACTTCAAGAAAATGATTTGTCATCTTTGTAGATTGTTTACGGCATCTGATAGTGCTCTTGTGCTCACTTATGCGTGTCTTGATTTTTCTCGTGGTCATACCCACGTATTTAAGGTCACAGGGGCATGTTATTAAATAAATAACATTGTGACTATTGCAATTGGTGAACCGCCTCTGTTCCCAAGGATGCCTGCTTCCTATGTCAATGGTGACAGTCTTGCTTGTCTGGGGACAGGCCATGCAATTGCCACACGGGTGGTGGCCCTTGACTGCCGGCATATCCCAAAGTGTGCCCACTGCCCTTGGGACAACTGTGCGGGGTCTTGTGTGGACCAATTGATCTTTCAGGTTTTTACTCCTCTTGAATGCAAATAGTGGGGGTGGCAAAGTGTCTTTGCCCGTGTTGAGGATACTCCAATGTTTACGTACAATTTTTTGAATTTGATTTGATTGAGTTCCAAAAGTATTCACACAGGTAATGCGAGTCTGTTCAGTTTTATTTGTTGAGAGTTCCAGCAAACTCTCTCGAATATTATTGGAAGCCCTCTTCTTAGATTTCTTTACCAGCTGCCTCGGATATTTCTTTTCAATCAAGTTCTCCTCAAGAATTTTGGAGTGTTTATTAAAGCTCTCTCTCGTGGAGCAGTTTCTTTGAATTCTTAAAAACTGACCGTAAGGTAAGTTGTCTTTAAGAGCTTTAGGATGACAGCTTTCATAGCTTAGTAAGGAATTTTTGGACATTGGCTTCCGGTATAGTTCAGAGTGTAAACCAGTCGGAGTTGCTATTATATTCAAGTCCAGAAATGACAAGTGTTGTTTACTGTACTCCACCGTGAAGCGTAAAAAATCATTTCAGGGATCAGGGATGTCATGAGTGATGTCACTGACCATGTCATGAGTGATGTAATATGTGACGTCATCAGCAGTGCATTGCAGGCGCGCAAGTTATAGTGAGTCCAACTAACTATGACATGGGAATTTCAATGGTTTTATGTCAGTAACATTTCCAGCTAACTATAACTGGTGTGAAACCTATGGTTTTTTTCAGTGAATTTAATAGGTTTTTTAAATGCTAATTCCTAACTATAACTGGTGTGAAACCTATGTTTTTTTCTGTGAATTTCAAAGTTTTTTTTAATGCTAATTCCTTACTATTAGTCTCACTTTATAAGTAAGACTATTAGCGCTCTAGTAGTTCTTTAGAACACTCTGGTACATTCTGTCATTGGGCTATAGTTGGGCTACATCTGGCTGATATTTGGGCTACATTAGTTTTTTTTGTCTCTGGTGGCCATCTTTGGGCTACATTGGGCTACATTGGGCTACATTGGGCTACATTTGGGCTACATTTGGGCTCTAAACATATATATAGCCCAATGTAGCCCAATATATATATCTTCAAAGTTCATTTTCTTAAAAACCACTGGAGCATATATCTTGAGACATAGCAAAGGCACATCGGGCTACCAGTCCCTACAATTTTGCCATTTTTTTATTACATTTTTATTTTTATTTTTTTGCTTTGGAGCGCTCCCAGTTCGCGCCCCAAAAAACCTACTTTAATAAAGCACCCCGAACGAAAACATGATTGTGACGTATCGCGTAGCCGCGTCCGCGTGATACGCATGGCGTAAGCGCACCCGGAAGCACTCGAGCGAATACGATCGCACAATTTAGGCGACCGACGCGCTTACGCGACGCGACCCGGGCGCGCCCCCGGGAGCGCCCGGGGGCGCGTCAGTCATGTGACCTGAAAATAACACTTTTCATTGGTTCATAACAGTTTTGGTTTCATAATGATGAAGCCCCTGGTCATGTGACCTAAAAATAACACTTTTCATTGGTTCAATAATTTTTTTTTTCAAAAGGATGAAAGACCCCACCTTTTTTCCTTATTCTGACTTTGTCCTTTGAATTAGGAAGACCTGTTTGTAGCTCTCTCTACCTTTTTTCTCAATATAATGGCTTCAGTAGTAGCAGCAGCTGGTGCATCTGCACCACCACCACAACCACCAAAAGGACCACCTCAAGATATCATTGGTGGTCAACAAGTAGAGGAAGAGGAGGAGGAGGAGGAGGGGAGTTCAAGATGGCTGGAAGAACACAATACCCCATACCAGCCAAGACCACACATTATTTGGGAGTTTTTTACTATCCCAGAGGGGAAGAAAAAAGTGAAAATGCAGCCAAGGTGAGTTGCAAAATCTGTGGCATGGAACTTTCCAGGGGAAACCCAAATAAAAAATATTCATTTGGGAACTACACGATGATACGCCACATGCAGCGCAAGCATCCTATTAACTATTCTGCTGCAAAGATGAGGGAACTGGCCAGTAACCCTCCCCAATCAACAAGAACCAGCTCAAAACGAAAGCAACCCACTGTGTCTGCACCAGAGGAAAGTGAGACGATGCCGTGCATTCAGCCCCGATTTGCAGATTTCAGAATCACATGTAAATATTGTGGGAAGACCATCTCCTACGGAGAACAGAGCGTAAAGCTCATCGTCCTTGCTGGGGACAACCATAAATGCCCCAATCAACCCTAATTTTTTCTTTTCTTTTTGTTTTGCTCCAGTTGAGCCATTTTCAATTCCCTGTTTTTTCGTTTCTCCCCATGAAAAATACAAAAAAAATATAAAACTGTTCAGAAAACCCAAAAAAAGTACAAAATGTTCAAAAAAACAATAAAAAAATATAAAACAACAAAAAGAAGAAAAAAAACAGTTCTTTTTAGAACTACCTCCAATTTCTAAAAAAAGGCTACATTTTTTAAAAACTCTATCATTCATTTTTCCCCATGGGACGCTCCCCGGTCCGCTCCCCAGGGCGCGTACCGGGCGCTCCCCCCGCGCAAATCAAAAAAAAAAAGCCCCCACATCAAACCTAGGGGGTCAGGGGGGGGTCTACCCTGCCCCCTTATGGTCATTTCCCCCTTTGTTTTGGCCACCTCTTGTGTCTCGATCCTACCGAGACACAAGATGGCGGACACTCCGGACTGTTTCGAATGTTTACAGACACCCGAGAGCCAATCAGCTTTCCGTGCGCACCTCGCGTGTCGCGCCCGGGGCGCTCCCCGGTGCGCGTACCGGGGTGCTGCCATAGATATATATATTTATTTTAACCTAAATTACTCAAAATCCAATGGAGCACATATCTTGAGACATAGCAAAGGCACATCGGGCTAACAGTCCCTACAATTTTGCAAAGTTATATATATATATTAATGCACATGGGGAAATTCCAAATTGAGCCGCACAGGAACACGCGCTGCTTTCCCCAAAGCCTTTAATGGTATGGACATCGTATTTCGCCAGTAATACAGGACATCTTACAACAGCCTGACGCGTTTCATGTTATACTCTTCCTCAGAGACTTATGTTGTAAGAAAGAGTGCATAACGGTCTCCCTCATCCCTATATGCCAATATCGTATTCCCTGATTGGGCTGCTCTGAATGAGACTATACGTTGCTTTCTGGGTGATGGAGTCCATAATGAATCTTGCAATGGATGCACTCACAATGAATGTCTCAAAAGCTCACCATGAGCCCCGGCAAAGCACTGTCCTTATCCATAGCACATACTCATTGTGAGTGCATCCATTGCAGGATTCATTACGGACTCCATCACCCAGAAAGCAACGTATAGTCTCATTCAGAGCAGCCCAAATACAACCCAGGATTGATGCTGAGTCTAACCCCATTTTCATTAGGAAAAAACATAAGTTATCTTTTCCTACATTACTCTCATTGAAGATCTTGCCTATTTCCCCTAAATCATTTCCCGAAGGTGTCAGCACGTGTAGACTCCCTAAGGAGTACTCACGTCAAATGGGTGGAAATAGGTAAGGCTATGGAGCTCATTCTTAAGATGCTCCTTCTCCTCTGAAAAATATAGAAGTCTCCTTTTTCTGTCCCTGCGCATAATACAAAAAGACAAAATTAAGCCCACCCTAAATTTATCACATGACAAATTGTTTCACTTGCAATATTCCCCAGTAGCTTTCCATTTCTTCCTTTAATTAAGTTCTTCTTGTCTTCCAGTGGCCTTAAGGTTCAGATAGGCCAGGCAAAGAAGGTATCCTCCCTTCCCCCTTCCCAGACTCTTCAAAGACACTCCGGTTATCTGCTTAAACTAAGAATAACGAGGTCAAATTCCAGCAGTAGGATGAGCACATACTGTCCTAGCACACAAAAGAGATTCATTTAATTATTTAGCAACTAAGGATTTTTAAACTGTCAAAAACTTGCAGCTCCGGGCCTACAAGGAAGGAAACTTAAACAACACACAGTTACATTGATATAAATATAATGTCATCCTGCACATTATGCATACAGGAATGATAATGTCTCTAATACATGTAAGTCCTACTTAAAGGTGCACGTTACATTTCTATGCTTAGAATGTTGAATAAATGCATTTGATAAACATAATACACTGTAAACTATAAGAATAAATGTGGGTGCATTTGATTCATGAGAATAATGCACCAATACACTTTAGAGTGTGGTAAGCACTCTAAAGTGTATTGTTTTCTCCTTGTTGAAGAGATCGACCTAAGCAGAAGTTGTAGCTTGCAGTCCCTGTCTAAATCTTCCTACTTCCGGGTTCCTTTGCCGGCGCAGGACAGGGATTGGTTAGAGGGGAGGGAGGCGGTGCTGAATGTTAGCGCGGCCCATACAAAGCCCCAGAAAATCCAGACACTCCTCCTAAAGACACGCGCATGCTACAGCTCCTAGCGCGACCTGGATGAGGAAACTGCTCGCTGTGTATTGATTTGAAATTACACTTAGCTCGATCTAATTTTAAAAATTGAATGTTGACATTGGCACTGTGTTTTTAAATTGCTCTAAAAGCACGTTTGCACTTTTACCTACCTGTCTGTGGTGTTAGTTGTCGCTCCTGCTACCCCGGTCCACCGCAAGCACTCGGCTTGATTGACGTGGAGGGTGCAGGGCGCTACCTACTTCCGGGTTCCTTTGCCGGCGCAGGACAGGGATTGGCTAGAGGGGAGGGAGGCGGTGCTGAATGTTAGCGCGGCCCCTACAAAGCCCCAGAAAAACCAGACACTCCTCCTAAAGACACGCGCATGCTACAGCTCCTAGCGCGACCTGGATGAGGAAACTGCTCGCTGTGTATTGATTTGAAATTACACTTAGCTCGATCTAATTTTAAAAATTGAATGTTGACACTGGCACTGTGTTTTTAAATTGCTCTAAAAGCACGTTTGCACTTTTACCTACCTGTCTGTGGTGTTAGTTGTCGCTCCTGCTACCCCGGTCCACCGCAAGCACTCGGCTTGATTGACGTGGAGGGTGCAGGGCGCTTCCTACTTCCGAGTTCCTTTGCCGGCGCAGGACAGGGATTGGTTAGAGGGGAGGGAGGCGGTGCTGAATGTTAGCGCGGCCCCTACAAAACTCTCAGATGCATAACACGCGCAGCGAGGACGCGCAGCGAACGCGCCGATCCCGCGCCGAAGACCCTCCAAAGACAAGCCCGTCTGCGCCCGTCCGGGCCCAGACGGGCCCTGGGCTTGACACTCTGCCGAAATCTACTACCATGAGGCGCGCTTATGAGCGCGATGAACTCTTGGCCCTTCGGCATGCATTGCCTCAGAGAGCTGATCCGCCTATACAATTCCATTCCCCCCTCCTAGCTGAGGGAGCTGAGAGGATTCACTCCGCTATTAAAGGGAAGAATGACCTGGCTGTAGGGCTACTGAATTGTAGATCCCTCCCACGTCATGCTATAGAAGTCAACCTACTCATCCAGGATCTGGCATTAGATATCTTGTTTCTAACGGAAACATGGCTAACTCCCAGTTCCGATGCGGATATTGCGGAAGCTCTCCCACCGGGCTACCTTATCTGTCAGGTGGACAGACCAAAGGGATGGGGGGGCGGCCTCGCTATTGTATATAGGAGCCTGTTTGTTTGCAGGACGTATAGTGGCCAACTCTCGGATTGTGAGAGCTGTCACTTCGCCCTCAGGATATCCGCGACAGCATCAATATCGGGTCTGCTGATTTACCGGCCTCCGGGCGCACTGGGTAATTTTGTGAGCTCCCTGGTAGAATCAGTGACGGCCCTGGCCGCAGCGACGGCCAACTTCATGGTGTTGGGTGATCTCAATCTTCACTTCAACGAGCCCACTGACCAAACGGTGCAGGACCTCCAGAGCGACCTACAGGAGCGCGAGTTGGTCTTAATTAACGCCGGCCCCACCCACGAAAAGGGACACCTACTCGACCCGATGTTCTCTAACATTCCCCGCTTCACAGCTAGGCCGGCCCTTCCCCTCCCATGGTCAGACCATTTTCTGGTATCAGCTTTGTGGCAAATCGACCTACCACCCACAAGGACCAAACAGGCCTTCCTAGTGGACAGAGCCTGGGCCAGACTATCAGTCGATAACTGGACCTCTATACTGGAAAATTCGCCTCCCCCTCCTGAGTCGGATCCCGTTAAGGCCGATGCCAACATCAACAGCTGGTTTTCCGCCTCTTTGGACGCTCTGATCCCTAAAAAGAGAGTTCCTAAGAGGGACAAACGAGTTGGCTCGGCTCCGTGGTACTCCGGAGAACTTCGCACCCTCGGGAAGGGATGTAAAAGGTTGGAGAGGTTATGGAGGACGAACTGGGAAGTCTCCAGGAGAGAAGAACATCGAGCTGCAATTAGGGGCTATAAGTCCGCCCTGCGACGCACGAAAGCCCTATTATTTGATGATCGCATTAAATCTGCTTCGAGCTCTTCTAGGGAGATTTTCAAAGTGGTCAAAGAACTGCTCAAAGTTCCGGAGCCGGATGTGGTGCATGACAAACAAAAAAGCACACAACTGGCTGAGTTCTTCCATACAAAAATTGAGAAGATCTTAATCTCTCTGCCCCAGCCGAACCTATCTCAGGACATTGGCAAGCAGGACGTGGGACTTCGGGCCAGAGAGAACGTTTTCCACATTGACACCTTTGGCCCAGTATCAGTGAGCGACGTTGCCAAAACTCTATCGTTGATTAAAAGTGGTTCTCCCATGGACCCGGTCCCCATGAAGTTTCTCAAGCAGGTAATAGCGTCCATTGCAGCTCCCGTAACAGACCTTATGAACGCCTCTTTTGTTCAGAGTGTGGTGCCACCCACTTGGAAAATGGCTGTTGTTAAGGCTCTTTTAAAAAAGACCAATTTGGACCCCAATGATCTGGCGAACTTTAGACCTATCTCGCGCTTGCCAGGCCTCGGCAAAGTTGCTGAACGATTGGTCAACAGGCAGCTGTCAGCCTTTTTGGAGTCGAATGGACTCCTTCGACCATCACAAACTGGATTCCGCCCAGGTCAGGGCACAGACACGGCCCTCTTGGCAGTTGTCGAGGAGGCAAGATGCATCCTGGACTCAGGAGGGTCAGTGGCGGTGATCTTCCTGGACCTCAGCGCGGCGTTTGACACTGTGAACCATCAGGTGTTGATCCGACGGCTGGCTGAGGTAGGGGTCTCCGGGGCGGCCCTGCAGTGTCTGAGATCTTTTCTCTCGAATCGTTCCTACCAGGTGTGGGATGGCCCTGAGAGATCCAAATCCATTCCCCTCCAGTGTGGAGTGCCACAGGGCTCGTCATTGAGCCCCACATTATTTAATGTATATATGGCCCGCCTGGAGGACGTAGTATCCCCATATGACATCAAAATCGTCAGCTGCGCTGACGATACGCAGCTAGTGGTTTCCTTATCACATCTGGCCGACAATCCTGACATCTTGAACTCCTGCCTGGCAGATGTTCACACTTGGATGGGAGATTCCTCCCTTAAGTTAAACGGCTCAAAGACGGAAATACTGCTGCTGGGGAGTAAAACTACCCTTCTCCCGCCGCTTAGTTGGCCGGGATGTATGGGCAATCCCCCGGCCCCCAAAGATGCGATCAAAAGCCTTGGAGTCTGGCTAGAGCCAGACTTGTCTTTCCGCACCCAAGCCAAGAAAACAGCAGGAGTATGTTATGCCCTGCTCAGGTCGGCTCGGAAAATCTTCCCTCTACTACCGGTAACATTGAGGAAGCTGCTGATTCAGGGTTTCATAACATCTAGACTCGATTATTGTAATGCCATCTTTTTGGGCGCCCCTGAATCAACCTTTAAGACTCTTCAACAGGTCCAAAATGCAGCGGCAAGGCTGCTCATGGACATTCCGAGGACGCAATCTGCGAAACCGGCATTGAAGGCACTGCATTGGCTCCCCGTGCGGGAGAGAGTGACCTTTAAAGCACTTTGTACCGCTCATAAAATTCTTGCAGGCAAAGGTCCCCTTATTTTAAAAAATCGAGTGACTCCCTACAAAGCTGGCAGAACGCTGCGGTCAGACACGAAACATCTTTTGATGGTGCCTAGAGACAAAAAAGGCCCGCACTGGTGGGAGAAGATTCTCATTTAACACGGCAAAGCTTTGGAACTCGCTTCCCCAAAAACTTCGAGCTGAGCCCTGCACACTGCGTTTCCGCAAAGGTCTTAAAACCTTCCTGTTTCCGGCATAACGCCTCGATGCTGTCCCCTTTACCATCCGATGTTGTCTGGAAGCGCCGGGATGCCCAAGGGTAGCTGCGCGCTATATAAGATTTTAAATAAATAAATAATAAATAAATAAATAAATCTCTCTAACCCCTTAAGGTGCAGGTAATGACTGTCCTTCAGTCGTTCTAACTGCTGCTCTCATTTCTTCAAGGAGTTTTCATTATGGCGTGCCTTTTGACATTTGTAAGCTTTAATGGCTCCCAATAGTACGATTATACAAATGACAGCTATTATGATGGGTTTCAAGATGTATCCCATAATCCCTTGTCCTAGACTACCAAACCAGCTTCCAATTTTTCCAAACCCTTTGCCAATTTGTTCCTAAATCCCGTCTGCAGTTAAATCACGTAAATTTTGGTGTATCTCTGAAATGTTACTAATATATTTTTGTACATCCCGACTGTTGTCAGGAATATTCATGCAGCACTGTTGATCTTTCAATAATTTACAGACTCCTCCAGCTTTTGCTAATAGGACGTCTAAAGCAAGACGATTTTGAAGAACCATAGCCCTGATCGAGACCATCTCCCCAATAAAAAAAGTAACAGAATTTGGGCGGTATTCAGAGAAAGTGTATCCACTATTGTTGCCAGCTTTTTATTTTCACATCATTCAAGATCACTCCAACCATCGGTGTCATAGCTCCAAATACATCTTCAACAATTTCTCCAACACTTGCACTACGTTTTCCTCTATGACCGCTTTTACCTTCTAAGGGCCATAGATCATCTACATGGAAGATTTTGGGAAATACCATCGCTAAATAACTTGTACCATACCAATTCTTGGGCAGTTTCATATTAGCACTTTTTCCACACACAAAATACACATTTGGAACTACGGTTAATTTATCCAGTAACGCCTTTCTTATTGCCTCCTCAAAAAAGAAGATGTGTTCACAATTACTCTCACCCACAAATATTTTGTCATAATAAGTTGACGGGTGTCTAGTGCATAATTTTCCTTTTTGCTGAAAATACAAAGCTATTGGACCAGAACTTCCTTTTCCTTATGATCTAATTCTTCCTGTGTCCATGGAATAACCTTATGCTTTGGGTCTGGTCTAAATAAAGTCTGTCGATGTCGGTCTCTTATCTGATTCACAAATTTCTTTTTGATGTCAGTCAACACGCAAATCAAATTGTGTCTATGAGCATATGATGCATCTAAAGTAATAGTAGGCACAAAATACATAGACATCCTCTCTACCACCTTATAATAATCATACCTATTCATGTACCATCATAATTTGAGAATTAGTACTCAAAATGGGCCTTACTTTAAAACATGCTCAGCAACACACTACATGTGATGCCATAAGTCAAAGGCAAGAGGTGATATTGAATGCCCTCTTCTACCGATGCTAGCAATTGCATACATACGTAGCAATCTTTCGCTTCCATTGTATCCACATATTCATACAACAAAGGAGCATTTGCATTTGGCGTAAAATCCCCTTTTGACAAATCTACGTGTAGCATCCGACTAGTTTCCCTAATCATATCTCTATCTGTGGCAGATGCACCCTCTCCTACGTCTGCGGTAGATGGGGTAGGTATCATTTTATTCTTTTCAGCATCGTGAGATCCAAATAAAGATGTAACAATCACCACAGCTCTGACAATAAGCACCACAACAATAAGAGTACCAAATATGCCTTTTTGCTTGAGCCCTGACTTTCTGGACTCCATTTTAAACCACTGGTTTGATTTGACATGTAATTGAATTCAACAAAGTCTCTGTTCTTCTTAATTTTGCTTAATTTGGTTGTTTAAAATGTTCAATGATACTAAACCTATTGAAGATACGTAGTCAACCCTAACCCTCAATTCTTCTTTCTATTGAAAACCCCTAATTTTAAATCTTTAACCTCTTGGGGCTAGGTTATCTTCTTTCAAAGGCTAAGAAGATTTTCTGTCACAGTTCAATTTTCATCATTGATGATATTAGTTCCAAGCATAGCAAGAACAAGCTGTAGTATTTCTGCACACATTTCTCCCATTTTTTTTTTTTTAAACATTTTTATTTATTTTTGCCATCGTGAAATCATACATCAAGCATGTCAGTATCGAGCAACACACCCCTCCCCCGTCTCCCCGCCCTCCTTTCTCACCATTTGCTCAAAGACATAGTCCATTTTGTCAGATAATGCTGTTAAGTCTCTCATCGAAATCCATCCAGAAACCAGCCCCAGTCCCCCATCCATTTCCGTTCAATTAATAATATGAACCCATGCCTCCCGTTCAGCTTAAAGCCCTCCATCTAGTCCATGATAGCGACGCCATTTGCCCCACACCCTACCAAACTTCTTTGGGCACCCCCTCGCCTTGTACGTAACTCTCTCAGCCGCCATATAAAGGTCTATACCCCGCCTCCACTCCTCCAGTTGTGGTATGTCAGGTGCCCCCCATTTCCAGGCTACGTCTCTCTTGGCCACCACTAAGGCCAGCACCAGGAAAATCAGCAGGGTTCGAGCTAAATCAACGTCATTTGTCATTCCCAGGAGACATTTCTCCCATTTCTTGTGCAGCTGGCTATCGACCAAAAGTATGGGAAAGCAACATGGTTTAGGATCAAAAAGCATATCACACTCAGCCCTGGTGGATCAGGAACTGTCTGGGTTAGAATTCCGAAGGCATCAACTCCAGTGGATATTAACTGAATGTCAATTGTCAGAGTGCTCTCTCCATTACTCACTGTGCCGGTCCACAACCTCCCAGAGTTCTCCGGTCGTTGCATCTGCAGCCAGATATGTCCACCGAGGAGATGCGTACTTTCGAGGCAGTACTCTCTCCCTTCTGGATTGTCTTAGACCATCCGGTCTTTCTTCGGGTTCACTTTGATCGGTTTCAAATGTTACAGGAATCAAAGCGAGATTTTTCTCACATGCAAGCTTTATGTTCAGACGTTCACTCTGCTCTGGTTCAAAGCTCACCTCTGCAATGTTGTCTATTTCTGAGTCCGAAATTGCTTCGGGAGCTGTTTGATTTACTCTTTCTTGCTCTGTTGATTGTTCTGCTTCATCAGGAGTTCTCACAATCTAACCTGTTCTTTCTGTTTCTGTTGCACTCTCAATTGCATTTCTGGGAACAAGAGGAGTCGTGTCCTCAACAGGTTCTGGGACTCTGCGAGTATGTCAAGCGTTGATCTAGTTTGGCAATCCTCCACACTTCACCGCTGTACTTGTGACCAGAAGCACCTGATATGGTCCTCGCCAGCAAGCATCAAGGCAGCTCTTCCTCACATGCTTTTGAACAAGCACCCAATCACCAGGGTTAAGATCATGCAGCAGGTCTTTTGAGGTGGATGCAGTCTCATCCGCGACCTGGTGGGACACAGAATTAACCACATCAGCCAGTCCATTATGATAATCCATCACCAAATCATCTGTGATGTTTATCAATGCTGTAGCTGGCACCATAGGCGGCCGCATAGCTCTTCCCATCAATATCTCGTGGGGCGAGAGCCCTGTCCTCCTATCAGGAGTACTACATAAACTCATTAGTACTAATGGCGAACACACCTTTGACACCCTCATCTTGATTGTGCCGTTTATCCGTTCCACAAGACCAGATGCCTCAGGCCTATAGCTACAATGCAGTCTCTGATCAATTTTCAAAGCTGAACACAATAATTTCATGATTTTATTATGGAAGTGTGTTCCTCTATCTGTTTCCACCGAGCTCGGAAATCCAAACTGCGGTATCAGTTCCCTTAAGAGCAGTTTTGCCCCTGTGAAACTGTCACATCGTCTGGTCGGATATGCCTCAACCCAACATGAAATAATGCACACCACTACCAAAACATATCTCAGCCTATTGCATCTTGGCATTTCAATAAAGTCCAACTGTATCCTATTGAAAGGACCTCCTGATCTTCCATAATGAATCATCGCAACCACAGTTATTTTTCCCACATTCATTTGGTGACACACAACACACCTGTGACAGACTGCTTCAGCATGCACAGGAAATCAGGGGTTAAACCACGTTTGCCTAAACACTTGCACCATGGCATCTCTTCCAAGATGTACTGCTCCATGAATCTGCCTTGCCATTGGTCTCAGTAAACAGTTAGGTAACACTGCCTTTCATCTGTCGACAACCAAATGCAATCTTCTCTCTTTTCACATCCTGCTCTAGCCCATGTTGCAGCTTCCTCCTCTGAGACCTCATCCTGCAGCCGCTTCACCTCATCCCATGTATGGGCCACGGCTAACATCATGCTGAGCTTGGTCTCTTCGGTGCTTTCTCATACATGTTCTCCATTAAAAACACAAACATGTATTGCACAAAAACGAGCTACTTCGTCAGCATAATTATTAACCTTGATGACCAAGGGCCAGATGTAGGTCACCAAATACCGGTCGGTAACGGCCGATTTCGGCCGTTACCGACCGGTATTTGGTGATTGAGATGTAGGGGGCCAAAATTTTTACAGAATCTGTAAATTTAACGATTCTGTAAATTTACCAATTCTGTAAAATACCGATTCGGTAAATTTACCGAATCGGTAAATCAATATGTAGGTGGCACTGCAAACAGTGCCACTGGCCCGTAAGAATTCGTTATTTACCATGTAATACTATTGCATGGTAAATAACAAATTTCTGTGTACATGCACATCTGTGCATGTACACCTGTGCCATGTGGCACACAGACATGCCCTGAGGGCATGTATGTGTGTCACATGACACACAAGCCGGAATCAGGGGTGCAACAGGGTGTCAAAGTGACACCCTGTCCCCCTTGTCAATTCGGTAATTTTACCAAATCGGTATTTACCGATTCGGTAATTGCCATTGGTTCCTATGGGCCGCAAGGCCCATAGGAATCAATGGCAATTACCGAATCGGTAAGTACCGATTCGATAATTACCGAATTCTACAGATTCGGTAAATTAATCGGTAAAAATACCTTCATAGCATTTACCGATTTGTAAATACCGAATCGGTAAAATTTGGTATTTACGAATCGGTAAATGCCATTTACCTACATCTGGCCCCAAATCTTTTCCCTTTCCATGGGCTGAACACTTAACTACAGCTATTTCTCTAGGCCTCTGTAAGGCTTCCAATAATTCATGTACATATTCTCCATTACGAATAGGGGATCCTGATGACGTTAAAAATCCCCTTTGAGACCATACCTGTCCAAAATTTTGAACCACTCCAAACCCATATTGGCTGTCGGTATAGATAGTCACTCGAACTCCACCTGCCATGGTACAGGCACATATCCGAGCAATCATTTCGGCCACCTGAGCAGAATATACTCTGTTCAAACAGGCAGCTTCAACCACCCCCAAAATGGTACACACAGCAAAAGCTGCTCTCAAACACCTTCATTGTCTCTTAAACATGAACCGTCAACAAAAGGATCAAATCAGATTCGGTTAAAAGTTAATCGACAATGTCAGGTCTGGGTATGGTAGATAGTTCAGTAACATCCAGACAGTCATGCTCTTCACAATCCTCTCCTTCCTCTTGTGGAAGAGGTAACAATGTAGCAGGATTTAAGGTTGTACAGCGTTTTAGAGTAACATTTTCAGAAGCCAATATAATTGCTCATACTTTGTAAGTCTGTTATTTGTTAAATGCTGCGTCTTTGTTCTTGTCATTAACAGGTCTACTGAGTGGCACATAAACAATAAGCAGATGACCCATCAATATGCTTTCACATCTCTCAATGCTGACACCTCTTGAAGCAACGGATTTGAGACATCCCGTCAACACGGAAGCTACAGGATCTAATGTAGCGGAAAAATAAGCCACTGGTCTACGGGCACCTCCATGTGTCTGTACAAGGACCGCTAACGCACATCCTACATTCTCACAGCAGAAGAGCAAAAACACTTTATTGTAATCTGGCATCCCCAGAGCTGGAGCGAGACATAGGCTCTCTCTCAACTCATGGAAAGCTCTCAAACAGTCATCATCCCATGGTACCAGAACACTAATGTCCTTTCGAGTCAACCTCAAGAGTGGCTTTGCTTGCAAGGAAAAGTTTGGGATTACTGTTGACAATAGCTGACCATTCCCAAAAACATGCATACTTCTTTCTGTGTTTTTGGAGTTCCCATTTGCATAATCATCTCTATGCGATCTGGTGACACCCTTCGTTATCCTTTTTCAATTTGGTGACACAAATACTGCACTTCAGTTTGACAATACTGAAGCCTGTTTGGGGACACTGTGTGTCCATTCTCTGCCAAATGATTTAACAAAGCAACTGTATCAATCCTGCAAGCATCCTCAGCCTTTGAAGCGACCAATAGGTTATCGATGTACTGGACCTGGACTGAGCCCTGGGGCATCACCAGCCCTTTAAGATTCTTTTTCAAACAGTGGCCAAAGAGGGATCCTACACCATGTTAACACACGGTCATACATCCTAAAAGCAAAAATATTGGCTATCCTCGTGGAGTGGTATGGAAAAAAACGCCTGACACAAATTGTGACTGTAAACCATTCTGCCTCACATGGTATCTGAAATAATATAACAGCTGGATTCGGTACCACAGGACAACATGGAACACAATTTCATTGACTCTGCGTACATCCTGCACTATTCTGTACTTGCCGCTAGGCAGCTGTAGTCCCATTATAGGTGAATTACAGGGACTTCCTCTTATCTCCTTCGGAATGCCTTGTGCAATCATTAACTCGATTACAGGTTGTATCCCAGCCACAGTTTCTGTAGTCAATTTATACTGCAGGATTCGTAGGGATTCAGCATTGGGTTTGACCTGTATCTTAACAGGTTCACTCCTCGGATCAATCCAAGCTCCTCACCTGTGAAATCCCACACCTTTGGAGAAACTGAATCTCTCAAGTCATATGGTAGGTCTTCTATTGTGAGAACCACAAACAGTTCTGCACACAAACTCATATTGGCCATTTTAAAATCCGTGTCGTCATCATAGGTTTGCAGCTCTACACCCCTTGAAGTACAAGATATGGTACAATTTAGCTTGCACAAATGATCCCGTCCAAATAGACTGACTGGACTGAAATCACACACCACAAATTGGTGTTTGTCCTTGATGTGACCTATTCTCACAGTTAACTCATTTGTTAATGGATTAGTAATTTTCAAATTGGTTACTCCCACCACTTGAATTGATTTTCCTGACAGGGATAAATTTGGGACAAATTCTGTCCTTACTCTGGAGCACGCAGCTCCAGTGTCTAACAAGAAGGTAACAAGATGACCATTCACCTCTGCATCTACAAACAGTCCACTTTGATCCATTTCTAGGGCAGCACCCAAAGTGCATTCTCCCTGCACACCCCTGACACTCATGAGGACCTTGTATTTGATCTAATTTGTCTTGTATCCCAAAGTAAGGCATCTGACGATATGATATGTCTGATTACTCATGGGTACTCTTGGAGGCTGTGGTATCTGCATTTGGGACTCACTACCTCCCTCATATATGGATCTGGGTCGTGTCACAGTATTCACACCTTCTGACACTTGTCCTTCTCCCTCATATTGCAATTGATTTGCTGGATTCAATCTACACTCGCGCTTCCAATGCCCGATTTTATGACAATAGTGGCAGGCTGTTACACGTTTTTGATTTGCCACCCACTCAGCTCCCATACCAACATCGGCACCCCTTCCTCTGCCCTGTCCAAGTTGAGACACAGTCTGTTGGTTCATTCCTCTACCACTTCCTCTTCCTCAACCCACTGCTCCTCCAACTCCTTGCACCCAGTCAGGCCTTTCAGCATTCCTCAATTGTACCAACATCAATTTTTCCTTTGTTTTCTCTTGTGCTGCCTCTACCTGTTCACTGCAGTATTTTGCATATCACAAAGTTTTGTGGACAGATTTATTTTGACAACATATCAAGTGGTGCTGTATCATCAAACTAATATCAGACCTCAATCCCAACACAACTGTCCCATATCTTTTTGCTCCAACGTATTCAATCCACTATGTTGTTTAAAGGCCACTAAAAGTGTCTCATAACAGTCATGTACCGATTCCTTAGGATCTTGAGTAGTACGATCGATTTTAAGCAAATCAACGGTCTGCGGGCCACTTTAGACTGCAACCATGTAATCCCTTGTTCATATTTCATTACCTCCGCCAAAGGACCATTAGTCACAGCATCTCTATCCGGTTCCGCAGCCGGCCAATCAACGGCAACCTTGCATGTTGTCCATAAATCTCCTGGAACAACTATATCAATTAAGGTTTCCAAATCAATCCATAACACCTTCGAAATCTTAACACACTGATCAATTTGTTTATACCAGTCAGCAGCTTTTTCCCTCAGCAGAGGAAAATCATTAGTGCATGCTGCCAATCACCTCTGCTCCATGGCACATGTACATACCCCCATTCTGTACTTCTCTCAGAGGGAAATTTCCTGCTGCTCCCATCCTTCCACCTGGAGGCAGAGTATCTCCTACCACTTTCTTGGCACTTTTTTTTTTCTGACCACCTTACTTCCCATTTATCTAATTCTCTCCATGGTCACATTGCTATGATCAAATCTCTAATTTGTGCCTTTGATCCTGTTGTTCACTATTCCTTTAAATCTTGATCTGTATAATTCAATCTGCAGTTTCCCTGCATCAATTTTGTCTTGGTCAAATCCACCTCATATCTTCGTGCTAACTGTACCAGTGCTTCATGAGCTCGCTTTGCCTTTTTCGTAACATCCTTAGCTACAAATAGCAACTCGGTTAATTCATATGTTTCAATCCTGTCCAATGGCAGATTCCCTCTATCACTTCATCTATTTCAACTTTCAATCTTACCACGTCTAACAATGGTACTGTAATTGCAACTTATATGGTCCTCTGACCCCTCTCACTTCTTATTTCTTCCCTGCCACAACTTTGTGCCCTCCTTGGATTTGCACTCACCTCCATTCTCAACACTGGATGTCTTTCTCTTCTACACAACTTCGACTTCTCCAATGATTAATTTCGCACAGATCTTGTGGTTCGAATAGTACTCTAGGTGTCTCTCATCTCATCTCTAGTTCTTCTCTTGACATCATTGACTCCCTCACTGGTGGGATCCACATTCTGATGTCTGACCCAGTATTTTCCAAAGCTCCTGTTCGTCTTCATTCTTACCAACTCTCCATCCTTAGTCAGCAGTGGCTGGCATTGGAGTACTAGGTTCCACTGGCATTTGAGCCATACCTGTTCTACTCATTGTAAGAATCGATCCAGACATAGTCACTTCCACTTCTCTTGTCTGCAGTTGACTTTCTCTTGCTCTCGCATTTGGGTTATAGTTCGAAACCACAGGTCCAATTGTAACTGGTACCGTAAGAGAGTCTGGTAACATGCACTTCCATTGGGCTCTGGGTCTGCATATCCTGGCCCTCCAGACATCCCTAGAATTTTTATTCCCTTGGCCCTTCTCCCTCTTACTCCTGTTGTCTGTTCTTCTGAACCCGTTCGACACACTCCTAAAGCTTCTCACGGTTGTTGCGTTCTCACCGGTACCGATCTAGAGTCATAAGGTGGAGGGCGTTCTGCTAGCAATCTCTCTAGAAAGCTATCATCTGTATCACTGTCCTCCTCTGTATTACTCTCTCCTTCAGACCCTCTTTTTGGCAAATTGAATGGATATAAGCGTTAAGCATGGGCGGAAAATCCGTTCCGCTCGCGGATTTCGCAGATTTTCGGTAAATTCGCAATCCGCGAGATTCACGAATTTCCCACAAAATCCACGAATGGAAATCCGCGAACGGGGATTGGGTCAAAAGTTCAAGCTGACTTTTGTAACTCTTTTAGAATGGCGCCAGTAAGCTGCCAGAGCCATTCTAAAATAGTTACAAAAGTCAGCTTCAACAGGAAGCTCTAATAGATAAAGTAAAGCAGGTGCTGCTCAAATTCAGTTACACAATCATTAATCACCCCCAAACTTGGGGTGATTAATGATTGTGTAACTTAATTTGACCTTCAACTGGAGCACCTGCTTTACTTTATCTATTAGTGCTTCCTGTTGAAGCTATTTCTAGCTATTTTAGAATGGCTCTGGCAGCTTGCCGGCGCCATTCTAAGTGGGGCTGAGGGCAGAAGGGCACAAAAGTGGGACAGAGGGCAGAAGGGGACAAAAAATGAGTGGGGCAGAGGGCAGAAGGGCACAAAAACAAGTGGTACAGAGGGCAGATGGGCATAAAAAACAAGAGGGTGGCAGTGATTAAGCAGGCAAAAAAAAAACCCGCAAAATTGCAAAGTGCCTCGCGAACACCCGCGAACACGCAAAGCGCCTCGCGAACACCAGCGAACACGCAAAAATAAAAAAAATTCACGCGAATTCGCGAATTTTGCGGATTGCCAATTCTCAAATCCGCAAATTCGCGAATTGCCAATTCGCAAAATTCGCCCATGCTTAATAAGCGTTCTCCCTTTACAGTGTCTACTCTCCACCTTTTGAACTGTGCATCCCCCCTAGCATCCTGATGTGCCTTCATTGCCTTTTTCATTCTTCCCTGTGAAGCTTCTCTTCTCTTTGACATTGCTGCTCTTATCTATGCATCTAAAGACTCAAATTGCGTTGGTCCAGGCGGAGGCTTCAGAGAAGACATCACTCCTCTCAGCTGGTACAGCATCTCCATCCTAAATGACCCATAATGAGGGAAATCCAATTATTTGCAAACCAGAATTCAGTATTAAAATTCTGATGCACCTCCACCAATCCCAACATGGCGTGACATCAACCAACCCATCCCAGCGTGACTCGCACTGACGTCACAACTCCCTCTTTCCAGCGGCTCACCCTCCTTTACAATTTTGCCTCGTACACCGCTCACACATTCGTACTACAAGTAACTGTATAACCAAAAGTTATTAACCAAGTAACTGCTTCCCACTACAGCCACAATAACTTACAGCCACATAAACAAGTAATTGTCCATCCACTAAAAAAGATTGATAGAACACTCTTAAAAGAACATCCGTTGTGACCCCCGACCTGCGTTGGTGACCCAATCGCCATAGTCTACACCCGGTACCTGAGGGTTTCCACCGCAACATTACTCCTACAGTCACACAAGGTTCCCTATTACAAGTAGAGCGCTGATAGCACTTCATGACACCCACAATTTTGATCGAACAATCACATATACAAAACTATCCCGGGATCTTGGACTTCTCCTGAGTCAGCTCACCAAATCTTCCTGATCCGCACGTGTCCAGACCAGTAAACTGATTAACCCACAATCACTTGACTTACATTCCCATTTACAAGCCATCACACAATTAATTAATCACCGCAATCTAGCAGACCACAAAGTTTCGAACCACTGCTTCCGCCGCACCATCAGCCTCCGCCGACCTCCGTCAATCTTCATTTCTCGCCGTCGTCTACTCCAAGTCCAGAGCCAAATATTCCTCCGCTTTTACTCTAAATCCTTTATTCTCCCCTCACTTTAGAGGCAAACCATCCTCTGCTACCATTTGATTACGCCAAATTTAGGGCTAGATGTAGGTAATCCAAAAATACAGATTCTAAAATACCGAATTTTACCGATTCGGTATTTTAGAATCGGTATTTCGGATGTAGGTAAACATTCGGTAATTTTTACCGATTCGGTAAAATTCGGTATCTGTCATTCTGAATTTACCGATTCGGTATTTACCCATTCGGTATTTACCGATTCGGCATTTCCCATTTATTCCTAAGGGACTTTTGGCCTATAGGAATGAATGGGAAATACTGAATCATTAAATACCTAATCAGTAAATACCGATTCGGTAAATACCGAATCGGAAAGGAAAGAAAGTGAAATCTATGAGTCAGCCAATCAGGTGCTACCACCCACCCCCTCCCAACCAGGAAGTGGCCAAATCCAGGCAGCTGGAAGTAATTAGAACCTTCTGGAGAGGGAGAGCAAGCAGAGCTGAGTCACTGAGCCACAGGAAAAGTTTGTTTGTGCTTTTAAACTTTAAAAATGGCAAGCAGCAGTGAAAAGGAACATCCAGAGAGGAAGAGAAAAATCAAATTTAGCACCATGGAGCTGCAGGTCCTTGTGGAGGAGGTTGTGAAAGAACACCAGAAATTGTTTGGAAAGCAGACCCTGAGTGTGGCTGAATCTGCAAAAAGAAAGATTTGGCTGGAAATACAGACAATGGTGAATGCTATTGGAGTGACACCAAGGGACATAAACGACCTGAAAAAGAGGTGGTATGACCTCAGGAGCATAACCAAGAAAAAAATTGCAGAGCTCCACAAAGAGGCAAACAAAACTGGAGGAGGGACGAACCGTGCACCTCCCCTGACTGAGCTGGAGGAGTTGGTGGGGTCCATCATTGAACCAGAGAGCGCCTGTGGACTGGGAGATGCAGATAGCTCAGCCAGAGCTGCCGCCAGAAAAAGTAAGACGCATGCACAACAATCACCCCCACCCCATCACCTTCCCTTTTCCCTATGTGGCAAAGTTTACCCCACTGCAGTAGAGGTAGTATTAGACAGGAGCAATGCATCATGGGACATGTAGTATTTGAAAGACCTACCATGTCATACAGCACAGCAATGTAGAGGTTAGGCTACACATATCAGTCATACTGAGGCTAAGGCAATATGTACAGTGTTTGATTAAATGAAAATGTAATTGTAGAAGCAGTGAGACAGGAGCACAGAGTTAATGTATGCTTTTGTGTCCACAGGCGAGAAATCTCGCAGGCGTACCAGGGAGAAGGAAGGCACAGCACCACAGAGGGATGACAGCCAGGAGGCAGGTACAAGTGCAGAAAATGTCACAGAGGAGACTGGTGCACAAACACCACTGCCACCATCCCAAGACCTTGAAATGTCTCCACAGCTGCAGGCGTCCCCAGAACGTTCAGGATCCTCTCTGCTACTGTCCTCAGCTGAACTGCCTACTTCACTGCCGCGAACAACACCTGCACCTCAAAAGAGCAGGAGGCATGCAGTAGCTCCACTGGTAGAAATGGAGACTTCAGCAGGTGAAATGGAGGGTGAAGACACTCATACCTTGGCTGGGGAAGGAAGCACTGCCACACAGCAGTCCAGTGCAGAGGTTGACCGTATAGGTTTCAGACGCCGCATGCCCAGAGATAGCAGTGCTGCACAACATGTGGAGGGTCCCAGTGTCTTCCGTGGGCTGGAGGGTAGCATGGTTAAGATCCAAAGAATGCAGGGGAAGGCCATCCAGTCTGTGCAACGCCAGGTGAGGACCCTGAATACACATATGGAAAACATAGGGAAGGGCATCAGGGCACTGGTAGAGGAGAATAAAGACATGGCATTAGGTATGATGGAGATGGCTGCAGGGATGCGGGAGATGGCCACAAGTGTGCTGGACATGACACAATCAGTGCAGCTCCTGTGCAGTAAACTGGACCAGGACAGGTTAGCAAGGCGCAAGGACAGACAACATGCGCAGTAACAAACTAAGGCTATGAACCTCCTGGCCCCAGCCACTTCCCTTCTATGCAGATGATGCATCAACATGCAAGAGGGACTAACACACAGCAGCAATGAGGTGTCCAGGGGCCATGCAAGGGTGACCAGTGCTGTAGAAGTGCTGCTTAATGCACAGACAGCACAAACTGCTGTTCTGGATGTGCCAGAAAGTGAGGAAAGCACCAGTAGGAGCAGCATGACAAGCCCCCCTGTAGTTGAGACACAGAGGAGCAGCAG
Source organism: Lissotriton vulgaris (assembly GCF_964263255.1). Taxonomy (NCBI): domain Eukaryota; kingdom Metazoa; phylum Chordata; class Amphibia; order Caudata; family Salamandridae; genus Lissotriton; species Lissotriton vulgaris. The sequence continues at coordinate 934,177,633 of NC_141698.1, read as the reverse complement.
GCGCCATGGTGAGCCAACACCCCAAGTTGCAATCATCTTACAGCAGATTATTGGTGAGTACTGCCGTGCCCCTCCACTTTTGTGCAGGCAGCGGAACCTGCTTTTTAACAGGCCAAATATGCGCTCCACAACGTTCCTGGTGGATTTGTGTGCCACGTTGTATGATCTCTGGCTGCGGGTTGAAGTGTTGAGGTAGGGTGTCAGGATGAATGAGCGGACGGCATATGCACTGTCCCCTATCTGTAAATAGGAAAATCATTACTCACATGCACACATACACATACATCTGCTATATCTATCAAGGTGTGTTTCAGTGTTTTAACTAGCAGGTATCCTTCGCCAAATTCCCCTGCTGTCAGGCGTGTGTAGATCCCACTGTTCTGAAAGATGTAGGAGTCGTGGGTACTTCCTGGGAACTTGGCCACAATGTTTATGATTATGTTGTTGGCATCACAGATTACTTGTACATTGATGGAGTGGGTTGACTTCCTGTTTCTGTATATGTACTCTGTGGAAGCAGGTGGGCATATAGGGATGTGGGTGCCATCAATACAGCCGATGACGTGTGGGAAATGTGCAATTTGATAAAAATCAGTCTTGGTCTTCAGCAGTTCCGCATGTGTGTCAGGGAAGCAGATGTAATGATGCATCCTCTGCATCATGGCCTCGAGGAACTTCCTGAAGAAACGGGGCAGGCAGCTCTGAGACACACCACCTGCCACAGCAATGACCCCCTGGTAACTCCAAGATGCAAGCAGGTGTAGGCTGCAGAGCACCTGCACATGGGGTGGGATGGCATGCGCCCTTGGGGCTGGGTGCTAGTGGGTGCAGGTCCCTGATCAAGTCCAGGATGGTTTGGGGTTGTAATCTGTACCTTTGTAATATCTCTGGCTCAGTTAGTTGGAACAACGTAATCCTCTGCCTGTAGACTTGCACCTCCCTCATCCAGACCCTCTCTCCTGCTGCCTGTAGCCTTAGCCGCCTTGCTATCATGTAGAATGCCACCATTCTGGTCACAATGTTGCATTTTGGGTCCTTTTTTATAGCCTGCACCTGGTTACCACCTGCTTTCAATCCATGGTAAATACCAACTCTTCAATACCAAATTTAATGAAATTTGGTATTTTAGAAGTTTGCTACATCTCAAAACTAGTTTTTTCCATTTCTTATTTACAGATTCGTCAAATTCCGATTCGGTAAATTCCGATTCGGTAAATTACCGACTCGTATTTACCGAATCGGTCTTTTTTGGGCCCCATACATCTCAATATCCAAATACCGGTCGGTAACGGCTGAAATTCTGTATTTTTGTCCGTTTCCGATCGGTATTTGGCTACCTACATCTGGCCCTTAGTCCTTGCCTTCCCTTCCAAATTTAACACTGATGGTCTTTTATTTGCCTGCTGAAAGTGGTTGAGGGGAGTAAACAATTCATAATTTATACTTACAATTTAACCATGTTTAAAAGACTACAGACTCCGAATTCCAGTTTATTGATTTTATTATAGGCCACAAATAATTGGATGTACACACACCTCAGAATTAGAGAATATAGGTAGATAAAAATCAATACAGAGTCAAATCGACAAATATAATTACTTCTGCAAAAAAGGCATAATGTGACGAACTCCAAAATCAAAATACATCCCAGGATTGATGATGAGTCTAACTCCTTTTTCATTGGGGAAAAAACATAAGTTATCATTCCCTACACTACTCTCATTGAGGATCTTGCCATTTCACCTATATCATTTCCCAAATGTGTCAGCACGTGTAGACTCCCTAAGAAGTACTCACGTCAAATGGTTCGAAATAGCTTAAGGCTATGGAACTCGTACTCAAGATGCTCTTTCTCCTGCGAAAAATGTAGGTCTCCTTTTTCTGTCCCTGCGCCTCATACAAAAAGACAAAATTCAACCCCCCCTAAATTTATCACATAACAAATTGTTTTACTTGCAATTTTCTCCAGAAGCTTTCCGTTGCTTCTTTTAATTAAGTTCTTCTTGTCTTCCAGTGGCCTTGAGGTTCAGATAGGCCAGGCACAGAAGGTATCCTCCCTTCCCGCTTCTCAGACTCTTCAAAGTAATTCAGGTTATCTCTGTAAAATTAAGAATATGGAAGTCGAATTCTTGCACCTGCAGTGAGATGAGCACATACTGTCCTGGCACACAAAATAGTTCATTTAATTATTTCTTTAGCAACTAAGGATTTTTAAACTGTCAACAACTTGCAGCTCTGGGCCTACAATGCAGGCAACTTAAAAAACACACAGTTACATTGATATGAATATAATGTCATCCTGCTAATTATGCATACAGGAATGATGTTGGGCCTAATTCAAAGAACTAACTTAAGACAAAATCTTAAAGTAACCACCATTTTGGTATTCACAGAAGGCACTTACTCATTTTGGTATTCACAGAAGGCACTTACTCATTTCATTTTTCACAGAAGTTAGTAGTCCTAACTTTAAGACTCCTAAATGGCTTCTGTGAATACTGAAAGTCTTAAAGTTAGGATTTGTCTCAGTTTAGGTGTAGTAAAGTTAGGAATCCTAACATTAGGACTCCTAAATGCCTTCTGTGAATACCAAATGTCTTAAAGTTAGGAGTTTTCTCAGTTTAGGAGTCTTAACTTTTTACGGGAAGCCATAATGACACAGTTGCCAAACTGTTGTTTGTAGGCATGGCTTCATTTTTCTAGTCCTTGCCTTTCACAAAATATTTTATCATGTGACTTAAGTTTCCATGTACTAAGCACCAGTTGCAAATAGAGGTGGGCACACCAGCAAATTAATAGGGCAAGCCAAGCTAGAACCAAGTCAAGAGTCTGGCTTGGCTCTAAAGGTCTATGCACGAGCCAAGCTATCAAAATGTTAGGCATGTATATCGTGCAGCACACATAATGTAAAACTATGATACAGTCTCTTCAAAAATAAAAAAAGAGTATTTCTCTGGGCTTTATGGACTTGTCCACAGCTTTTGATCTAGTCAATAGGTCGAAGCTGTGGACAATGCTCCTGGAGCTGGGACTTGATCGGCCCCTTGTGTATTTCCTGGCCGAATTGCATAAAGACTTGAACGCCTCAATCAGGATGACGAACGAGGGGAAATGTACGTCCAGTTTTAAGTCCAGTAGAGGGGTGCGCAAGGGATGCATCCTGGCCCCTATGCTGTTTACGCTATATATAAATTCACTCGAGGTAAACCTGCTAGCAGCGACTCTGGACATTCCGCGTATGGGAGTTCCAGTGCTCCTATACGCGGATTACGCTGTCCTACTGGCAAGGACCCCTCTGGGCCTGCAAAGATTGCTGGATTCGTTTGGGGATTTTATGAAAAGCCTGGATCTGGTAGTAAATAATGGTAAATTGCATGTTATGTCATTGGGGCCCACAAAAAATAAAGTTAAGACCTTCTTCTGTGGTAGTGAAGAAATCACTAGAGTGAAGGTATTTACCTACTTGGGAGTAGTCTTTGATGACAAGAGTTTATGGTCCCCTCAGCTTTTATTAAAGGTAAACTCGGCGAGAATTTCTTCAGCCGCAGTGCTAGGTTTTGCCAAAAGATTGGGGGGGAAACCCTTTGAGGCAATTCTAACAATCTACAAAGCTAAGACTATTTCCATCATAAGGTACGGGGCAGCAATATGGGAATTCATCAAACCCGACGCTATTCAAATGGAAGAAAACAAATTCCTACGCTCCCGCCTAGGCCTTCCGCAATCTACTGCTTCCCACTCGGTCCATCTTGAATTGGGGATTGGTTACATAGCAGACATAATTAAAATAGCTCCAATGCTGCTATGGATTAAAATCTGGTTAAATCCAAACCTCTCCCTAAATCATAAGATCTTAAAGGACTGTATTAGGTTAGACAATATGAATAAAATCCAGTGGCTGTCTAACATAAAACTGTTAGCTATGTATATGGGGAGACCAGAGATCTTTTCTAACCCAGAATCTCTCTGTAAGGCTGACATTGAGTGGGTAAAAACTAATTTCATCAAGTTAAGGGAGGCAGAGCGGGAGGGAGTAGAACTATGTAAACCATCAGTTAGGGGCCATGTTTTGGTTACCCAGTCACTTGCAATGTCACCGTATTTGATCATAGTGACAAATTCTTTCCATAGATGGCTACTGACTAAATTGTGGTTTAATCAAATTCACACAGTTATTTGGGATTTGGAGGGTTGGATTAGACCTGAAGATGGTGCTCTATGCAAATGCGATGATTTTTCATCGCAAGACACTATGCACTTTATCCTTTTTTGCCCATTGTACCAAGAAGCCAGGAAAAGGTTTATTTTCCCATTATTAAAAAAAATGAATTTTATTCAGTGTAAACCCGCTTTAATGTTTTTACAATTGTTAGAATCCCCAATAACTATGTTTTGTGTTGTTTTGTGTTGCCAGCTTTCTCGCCGCGTCTGTTAGAAACAAGAGGGATAGACAGAAAGCTGTATAAGAATTTGAATCCTCTCAATAACAAAAATTGTATCCTTATCAACTGCTTAAACGGGGGCACGATTGATCATGCATTTTAATTGATTATGAATTGTGTTTTTTATCTTGTATAACAGATTTTTATCAGATTTTTAATGTTTCTGCATATGTATAGCATACTTTTATGATTTTAAATAATCGAATAAAGTGGTTTTGATTTGACTTGACTTGAGTATTTCTTTAACATTTAAAAGAGTTTCATCTTAATACATCATTTTATATGAATACATAGCCTGAAAGGTACACAAATTGATAGCTTTTAAACATGAACTCAGAATCACTGAATAGCTTGCCCCTCAATAAAAATGCCAATAGTGATCTAAGAGCCAATTCACTAGTCATGTAAACCCTAAATGTGGCCCAGAATCCTATTATAGACGGAGCAATATTATAGCTAATAAAACATTAAAAGTGCTTGTAAAATGCCCTTCCTTAACTCACTTATTTAAAGTGCTTTCATAGGTGAAAAAAAAGAAAAAGGAGGCTCAGTGAGATAATATGTTTGCCTAGGATCACCGAATTTAGACAAGCATGGAAGCTGGTATGGATTCCAGGTTGTATGGGTTCCACATTTTTTAATTTAGCTATTAGATGTATATCTCTGTCTCTCCCTTCTGTTTTACATCAATGGCCACTCTTCTGTCTTTTACTCTTGGTGCACGATGAGAAAAGCCAACACTGAATCATGGCCCCCAGATCCTGCTACCAAGCCAAGAATGCATTTATTTGGGGAGTGTCACACCCCAAACACCCTCGCCTGAAGCTACTCCACTGTCAGGACCTGGATTGGATGCTCCCATTGAATGGAATCAAAGGCTTTCTCCGCATCTAGCGGTGTGGGGGTTTAATTGTTGTATAGGTGCAAATATGCTGCGAAGACTGTGTAGCTTGTCTCTATCTGGGAAAAAGGGGGAATTGTTCTGGGAGTAGCACACAATGCATAAGAGCAAGAAGGTAGCTTGCAATTTTGACAATATCAATAATAATTAATGATAAGGGTCTAAATGAGCCACAGTCAGGTCTTTCCTGGGTTTCACTATTATAATCAGCAAGTCTTTATACATTGTGTTAGGGAGAATGCATTTCTAGGACACCTCTCGATATACAATTAGACACTGTCATGCAATTAGCACTGCTTATTCTTTATAGATTTTACTGTCAGCCCTTCGCTACCCGGGGCTTTCCATTTTGGTATCTTCTATCTCCATGTTGGTCACAGGCCGTGATAGATATGCACAGTGAGCATTTGAAATTAAATGAAATTTTAATTTGTAATGCGCACTACTACCCTAGGGTGTCTAGGCATGGCGTATCTGTAAAAGAAGCAACCCAGAGGTGGGAAGACTGGGTAGTAAGCTCAAGCTAATTATTAAGCAGCCAGGTTTTTAGAGGTTACGAAAAGCCGAAAGAATGCTTTCTTTCTTAAGAGCCATAGGAAGAGAATTCTACAAGCTAACTGTGCCTGCAACATAACACCCCCCCACCCCCCTCCCCAGGAGGCAGTTTTTGCCCTTGGGAATGCAAGATTAAAAGATGTGGCCAAGCAGAGCTGCTTTACTGGGACATACCACCTGAATCAGTGTGTAAAGTAGTCTGGACCAAGTCCATGTTGAGCTTTAAAGGCGAATCAAAGGGACTTAAATTCAATTCGCCTTTCAACTGCCAGCCAATGCAGCATTGGCAAGGCCTGACCTCTGATTGATGCTTCGGGATGGTGAGCAGCAGACGTCTTCCAAAATGTTGAGGACCCGCATTTTGTTTAAGAATCTTAATTATATATTATGAAAGAGACAACTGCAACAATCAATCTTTGGCAGAATTGGTGTGGAAACCACCTCCGCTGAGGCTCTAAAGGAATAAGAGGCATTCCTTTCCTGAGAGTTTTGAACATAAAAAAGCAGGAAGAAGTGATAGCATTAATTTGCCCTTCGAAACAGTTTGGTGTAGAAATCGACTTCTAGGTTTTTTTACCTTGGTAACTGGATTAGAAAGTTCTCCCAGTTTCTGCAGCCACCAATTTGGTGTCCAAAAGGAGGTAGTGTGTCCAAATCGAAGCACGTTGGTTTTTCCTGTATTCAACTTTAGGCAGTTGTTGGTTATCCAGTTCCCAACTTCCCACATACAGCCATGATATCTAGATGTGGTGTCGGTTGGGTCACCAGCAAAAGATGCTACTATTTGCATGTCATTGGCGAAAGACACTGTCGTAAATCCAAAAGACTTTTTAAGTGTGCAGAGGGGGGTGATATAAAGATTAAAAAGGGTCAGATTCAGAGAGGAACCCTGCGGGTCCCGTCTTTCAAATAGCCATTTTTCTGCTTCTCACTCACACTACATGTGGAGACATTTAGTTTTGGGAAGTAGTCGACGAATGCTTATGGAATTCAACACCATGTTTCCTATGGATGTGTGACAGAAGATGTCGCCCATGGCCTGCGTCTCTTTGCTGCAAGTGACTTTCTTGGCCTATTACTTTTTTTGTACCTGTGGCCAGCATGGAACTTGCTCAAGAAATGAATTTTCCTGTTTGATATTTCATTATTCTCTTGTATGTAAGCTGTGATCTGAAATGTCCGCCAATGTGGAAGGGCACTTGTCATAGGTGAGTTTGTTTTTTAGAGTATGCAGTTTTTGCTCAATTTTGGAAATGTGGGACAGGAGCGATTTAAGACTGCCAGCATTTTTTAATATTGTTGTCCTCTGCTATATTGGCATTAAAAGTCTCCCAGACCGTGCCTGGGTGGGGACTGAAGTCTTGTTTCGAAAATAAACTATTATTTCTGACTTTAACTTGTGAAGAAAGACCTCATCCAACAGAGCATGTGATGGAAATGGCAATTGTTTCTGCTTTCTATATGCCAGTGACACAGCCAGCTCCACCCATAGAGGATAGTGATCTGACTTTGTTCTTACCTTAATGCAGATATCTTCAACCCATGTGCTGATATCTTTGGTGGTTAACTATAGATATATGTAAATGGATGTACTGTGATATGTGAGCAAAATATCCTAGGCCGTCTACTAAATAGGTGAACAATTAATCTGACCCAGTAGTGCAAGGAACATTCAAAAATTAAAATTATATAAAAACATGTTTTTAATTAGCATAGTAAAAATCATATAGAACCTGAACAAAAGTCAGACTATATGATAAGGTTAGACAAGGGTCATAAAACATACAAAAACATCTACAGTTGTTACAAAAATATATACAATACACATGAATTATACATAATTCAATAAAAAATACATTCTGAATCGTAAATGATGCCTAGAGTGCAGGAAAAAATAAAAACTCAACGCGCGTTTCGGCAGAAAACGCCTTCCTCAGGAGTCACAGATGGTGATATTCAAAACTGTATGTCAAAGCAGTATGTCAAAGCAGCTGATATCTTCATTTATGAATAAACAAAATCACTTGATAGATGTTTGTCCTGAATATATATAAAACTTTATTTCTTTTTCTCTTAATGAGATGAAGTTGGTAGCATGTACAATATATATATAGCAACGAGATAATTAGTCTCAAGACTTCGCCACACGTATCAGTAGTTGCGAATGGAGCTTGCTTAATCTAGTTTTAATGTCCCAATTTTTATGATGTACGATGCACATCTGCGGGCGAAATCGGCTTATCCCAACGACAATCTCGTTGCTGAAGTAAGCTGTAGTACGTCTGAGAGAAATAAATGCAGGGCAACAGGATAATGCTACCTCGGCGGTATTGGCGCGGCGTCCCATCCTCCACAGCAAAAAGATGGATGTACTGTGCCCTGAGGAGAAAAAGGTATATTCTTGAATTGTTGTATAGCATGAGCTCCATACATCAATAAATTCAAGATTTTCAATGTTCTGCGCCACTTTTTTGGCTGCTTGAGATGGGCTACTGGGTATATAAGCCTGTCTTTCAAGTTGAGGCTTCAATGCACCAGTCAGATCATCATTCCAACTGGTCAGGCCTGGAGAAATGGTAGCAAGAATATCTGTTATTTGGGAGGCAAACTCGGGGAAGTCTATATAGGGTCCATAAGCTTTCACTATTGTGAGTAGAGTGTCATACAATAGCCCATCAACAATGAAATAGTGACTATCAGGGTCCTTCTTTATGAGCTTTAGCGTAAATGTGGTGCATTTATATTCACAATTGCAACACTCCTAACACAGCAAGAGTACGATGCAAAAAGATGATGTCCACTCCATCTTTCAGTTTGGACTGCAAGGTAAGGTTTTTGACATGAGGGAGATATGTATGTGATGCCTGCAAAGGTACACAAGTGTTTGTCTGGCTTTGCAATAGTTGTTCATGCCCCTATTGTTCCATGTGAGAAAGTCTACCTTCATAGATGCAGACCTCAGTGTGGACATTTGAGTGAATCCTTTCCCCCCATTATCACCTTCCACTCAAACCCCCATCAAAACATAACAATTGAAATAAATATTTCTGCCTGTAGGCATGGGGGGAAGTAGTCTGTCACCTTGCACACATACTAAATCATTAGATTAGTTGCCCGGCCTTTCAAAAGGCTACAAAGATCATATTTGGTTTGTGTACTACCAACTTATCATCAGTGATTTGTTTACACTATTGCATCCAGGAAAGACTAATCCCCACCCTGTCTTGCTCTTTTCCTTACTCCATTAAGACACAATCATGAGAAACATGCGCCAGTGCAGCCACCGTTGCAGCAAGCCAACAAACACTTAGGGCGTGATTATGAGTTCCAACGGATATAATTGAATTTTAATAAGGCAGACGGGATAACCGTCACATTTGTGATAGAGTAATCCTGTCCGCCAAACTCATAATTAGGCCCCTAATAAGGATACCTAGGGCCCTATAACACATAGGGTGCAGTATCCCAGTTTGCACCATGGCATACCTTAAAACAGTGTGCACCAGGTGCAATCAAGGAAAGTGTGCCCTGTTATATTGAATGTGCTGTCCTGGGGGCAGCCACAAAGCAGTGCTTCCCTAGGGCCAGTGCGAGCAAGTGAAAAATGGAGCAGATTTGAAGCAGCTGCTCCGTGTTTCACAGTGCAGGCAGCAACCCACCTGCACTTTTAAGAGGGAGAGAGATCCCCTTGCAAGTGGTTGCAGTGATTGACTTCACCTGCCTGCAAGGGAATGTCTCTGGGGTCCATAGGAACCCCTTTCCTCCCGCCAGAGAGCTGGCATCAGGGGGCTCACTGACAGTGCATCACCTGTTCGGTGGCACCTCCTGACTGCTTTTTTGCCTCAGCGCCCACATCTATAATCCGGCACAGGCACAAAGGGATTCCTTCATTTGCACACCCTCTTGTGATAGCACTGTGTTATGTGTACGCCATCGCTAGGGCTGTGCAAGCGTCTGCGGCCCTTTCTATAATGCCAAAATGTCCCAGGGGGACTAATAACACACCCAACCTATGATCAACTTTACAAACATTGCTATTAATTGAACACTAATGGACTACAGTCACCACACACCCAGTGTCAAACAATTACTCACAATACTCTAGACTAAAATGCGTCCACAAACCAGTTTACAGTCTCTACGCAATCAAAGAGCCACATGAATGTGCACACTCCACAGTGGCAAATGTGAGCTATAAAAAATACTTTGTTAAGAATTTATACTCGTACCAATACCTATGGAGGTGTCCTGACACTAAAAGACTGATGAAAAACACTATCCAAGGCTGTATACCCAAACACAGATGGACAAAAGACATAAGAAACCATTGTCCGATGTGGATTGATTTACTTTCCCTCATCCAGACTTTGTGATAGCTATCTAAAACTGTCCCTCGCCTAGTACACCAGTCTGTCAAGCTAATAATTGAAAGTATTTCATCAGTCGAAGCTTATCTTCCATTTTATCTTTGTATCAAACCTGGTTTTCAATGGCTTTCTAAAATTGTTCCTCGTCTACTACACCTGCCTATAAAGCTAATAATTGGACAATATTTTATCAGCCGAATGTTTTCTCCTATTTTTAGCTTTTGTGTCAAACCTGGATTGCAATTTCTCTTTTCGTTACATAGGAAATTGAAGCAAAATCGCATTGAAGCATAATTCCATCCGTTGGCATTATTTTTACTTGCAAAGGGAAAACATCCTAAGCTATACATTTTTTACAACTATACAGCCATCTGGTCTACTGCTACCACCTTGCAATGACCAAAATTAAATGTTCAAAGTGAGATTAAATCAAACTTTTCTGCAAGTTTATTTGATGTGTTGTTTGGATTGTCTTAAATGAAAATATAAATGCCTAGTCACAATAAAGTACACTACAGAAATAAATACCCGTAATGATTTAAGGGTCTACATTTACAACATGGCTAATAAACGTCTTCAAAAAATTGGCTCTTCGTTCCGTCTCGAGCTCACGTGCAGCGAGGAGGTGCAGCTTCAGAGCACAGGAACAAGAGGATGCCTTCTGGTCTTGCGTCCCCTTTTATCCGTCTTCAGGGCGGGTGTAAACCCGCCCCTGCCTGCCCCGAGGGCGTGGCCAGCCGCGTCAGTGTCTAGGCCAGCCCACTCTAGGGCGGGAAAAAGCGCGCCCCGGCTACGCCGCTTCGGGCATACCAGCCGAGACACGCTTCCCGCCCAAGATGGCTTCCCGGGGGGATCGTGGTACTCTGCCATACGTGCGGGGGGACCGAGTGGTCGCCCCTTTCCAAAAACAACCGGTAATGTGTACGAGAACATGGGAACACAAAAACAGAAGGAAGCATTTGTTTAGCTTACTGCTTGCAAGAAACATGCTTTCATGGGGGAGACAAAAATGAGACAAAGCGGTCCTTTCGAAAATGTTCCCATGTAGGCAAACTGGTCTCTGGACCAAGAGTGCGTGAGACGGACATCTTGGTTGGCTTTCTTTGTTTCGTATATTTATCTTTCTATATTTGATTCTAGTTAAACATGACAGCTTGAGACCACTATCAGTGCAGCTGCTATCCGTTCACATGGCAGAATGAGGCAACACCTGGCACCCTCAACTTCACATCTGTCTCATCTTCTGCATTCCCTCGTTTATTATGTGTGTGACGCTTTTTAAAAGCAAAACAATGAGCACACGTGCATAGCAATAAAGTAAATAATAATAATATTGTGTAGCAAACTGAGGCTTTATTGCATTAATTTAGCACTTAGCGAGGAGATAAGTGTGTGAATGTTCCAGTGCAAAAGTTGGGATATTGGCGTGACCATGGGTTAAATACACTTCGTCCCAGATGTACTGGTTTGTCACGCAGCGCAATGCAGCAGATACACAAATGCTGTGCTGCTGTGCTGCGTGAGAAGGAGAGATAGGAGAGTGCCATATTTACAGAAATATGGCACTCTCCAATCCTGTCCCTAGCGCTAGTGCAGAAATGTGCTGCCGTGTGCCACGGACCCACCTTTGCGCCATAGTGCAAGGGTGTTTGCCTGACTCTAGCATTGGTTTTGTACTGGAAGGTTATCCTTCCAGTACAAAATACTTTGTTTAGACTAACTTTCAACCTTTTTATACTTTGTATGTGTGCTGTACAGTGCAGCAAACATGCAAAGTCAGAAATGAAAGGAGAAATGAAAGCATGTCTCCTTCATAGCGCTTATTTGAAATCGGTGCTATTTTCTGAAGCTATACTGTGTCTACTTTCTTAAGTAAATAGGCCTTAGCTTATCATTACCCCCAGGTCCCTCCTGTCCTCGTCCCCTTCATACTAACAAGTGAGATTAACTATCTCATCGACAGAAAAAAAGAAAAGCAGGAATGCTGGTACGCCCCTCCCTCTCCCTATAGAGAGTATATAAGGGTACAGTACCCAGCATGCCTCCTGTTCTTGTTTCTGTCTTCAACAGTTTTTTCTGCATTCCCAGGAGCCGGTTGGCTCCTGGTGCCTACCTGTTTCTGGGCTTCGGGTGGGGCTGGTGTCTTCAGGGTTTCCCCTTCTGCCGGGCTCGAGGGGTTCCCTGGATATTCTTCCTGCCTGCCATTTTTCCTCTGGGCTGTTTGGTCCTGCGAGTGGCTTTAGGGGGTGTTCGGCCGCGTCTCTGTCCTGCTTGGCTTGCTCGGAGACGCAGCGCTGTTTCCTGAGGCTCCGGTGGTGCGGCCCCCCCGCGCGGCTGGGGCGCTTCCTGCCGGGGCATGCCTGACTTCCTTTGTGTGGAGCAGGAAGTCAGGCATTTCGATGGACGATCGGCGGCGGTGTTTGTTGGAAGGCTTGCCGGCTCTTCTCTCGTGAGTACAGCGTAGCGGTTTTTAATGTTATTTCCTCTATTTATTGTGCACTTCCCCTGTGGTGCCTGCATTTCTTGTCTCCTGGAAAGGGCGAGTGGTGCTGCTGCTTGGTTGCCACTGTGTGAGGAGGGTCCTGTTCGTTTTCTGTATAAGGGGCCTCCCTGAACCTTTGCTGGTGCTTTCCTTCAGCGTTTTGCCTGCTGGCCTTTGGCAGTCTTTGGTGGCTGTCTGGTTCTGCTGTGTTTCGTCATGGGGAAGCACTCGAAGAAGAGCAGGCATGTTGAGGAGTCCTCCTCTTCTTCTTCTTCTTCATCCTCTCCTTCTCCTGCGAGGTCCAGGCGTCGTGCCCATGGTCACCACCCCCTTTTCTGAATCGCCAGATTGAAGGCGCTGATAAGAGAGACCTTGTTGGAGATGTGGGGTCCCAGGTCTAAGGGGTCGCGGTCCATGTCCAGGTCCGGGGGTGTTCCGCGCCCTTCTTCTTCTTCCTCTGGGTCGGAGGATGGTGATCTGGAGAATGATGTTGTCAAGGGCAAATATGTGGATAAGGATATGCTGCCGAATTTGTTGTCCCATGTGAAGGAGAATATGGGATTTCCTGCTGACGATGTCCCGGGTACTTCTGGAGGGTCCTTGCTTCGTCAGTTCCAGTGCGCTGCGCCTGCGGTTTTGCCTGTCCATCCTTGTGTCAGGGAGGTTTTGGATCGGGAGTGGAAGGATCCTGATCGTATTCTGCTTCCTCGCTTTATGGCGAAGCTCTATCCTCTTCTGGATATGGCGAAGGATTTGCTGGACTCTGTTCCTGTGGATTCTTTCGTGGCCAGTCTGGTGGCGCGCACTTCTTTGGCCGAGGATGCTGTTGTGCGTGATCCAGTGGACAAGAAGGTGGACGCTTCGCTGCGTAAGGCTTCTTCTGGTTCCCATCTGGCTCTGAGGGCGGGCATCTACGGGACTTATGTTGCTCAGTCCCTTCTTTCGGACTTGAAGACTTTGTATGGGTCCATGGATAATGCTACTGACTGTTCTGCTGTCCTAGCCCACATTGAGCGTCAGGTGGAGTTTCTCTCTGACGTGTCCTTCGATGTGGTGCCTGCTTCTGCCCTCTCGGGGGGTGCTTGCGTGGCTGCTCGTAGGAACTTGGTCCTCAAGGATTGGAAGACTGATTCGGCCCAGTAGGCTGCTGCGCTGAGGTTGCCCTTTCAGGGTTCCATGTTGTTTGCGGCTGAATTGGAGGGCAAGCTTCATCGGCTTTTCAAGGAGAAGAAAGATTCCTCCTCTTTCAAGCTGCCCTCGGCTGCTCCGGCATTTTCTAAACCTAAGCCTTTCTTTCGCCCCTCTTCTCACAGGCAGTTTTCCAGGGGTCGTGGTTGTTTTCGGCCTGGACGGGTCAAGACAAGAAGGCGAAGTCCCTTCCTGCGAAACCTCGTTCCTGACTATCTGGGGTTCGAGGTCGGATCCTTGGTAGGTGGTCGTCTTCGGTTGTTTCTTCCGGCCTGGATGTCCTCCTGTTCAGACTTATGGGTCCTGGACGTGATCCGTTTGGGGTACCGTGTGGAGTTCTCCAGCCTGCCTACAGACTTGGGGGTCCGTCGGACTCCTTGGCTGTCCTGCCCATCCAAACGTGCGGAACTGTCTCTGGGGGTTCAGTCGTTGTTGGACAAGGGGGCGGTTTGGGTGGTTCGTCCGGGGGAGCTGGGTCGGGGGTTTTACTCCATCATTTTTCTGGTGCCCAAGGTGACTGGGGGTTTCGCCTTGTTCTGGATCTCAAAGCCCTGAACAAGTTTGTGATGCGAGTTCCATTCAAGATGGAGACTCTTCAGAAGGTTATTCCCCTGGTTCTCCGGGGTCATTACATGCGCACTCTGGACCTTCAGGATGCCTATTATCACGTGCCTGTCCATCCTCTCTCCAGTCTCTGCCTTCGCTTTTATCTTCTGGGGTCCATTACCAGTTTGTTGTTATTCCTTTCGGCCTGAGGTCGGCTCCGAGGGTGTTTACCAAGGTGGTGGATCCCTTGGTGGCTTTCTTGAACCTCCAGGGGATGATGGTTTATCCTTATCTAGACGACTGGCTCCTGCATGCTCCCTCCGTGGAGCGGTTGTTGGTGGATCAGAGGTTGCTGTGTGCGGCCTTGCGGGACCATGGGTTCCTGTTAAACCTCCCCAAGTGTCAGCTTCTCCCCTCTCAGGACTTGCAGTTCATAGGGGCCCGTTTCTGCACAGATTTAAATCGGGTGTTCCTGCCAGTGGCTCGCGCTGTGTCCCTGTGTACCCTGGCTCAGCGGTTTCTGTTGGGTCGGTCCTTTCAGGTCCGTCTTTGGTTGCGCTTTCTGGGGTTGATGGCGGCCACGGTGTTCACGGTGCCTTGGGCGCGTTTCCATCTTCGTCCTCTTTGGTCCTACCTGTTGGCACGGTGGAATCCCTTGTTGGGGGACTTGTCCCTTTTGGTCCCTGCATCTCTGTCGATCCTTCCGGCCCTGCGCTGGTGGACTCTGTCGTCTAATCTGGACAGGGGCTTGCCTCTGCAGTGTCCTCCTCCGGTGGTTCTTACAACGGATGCCAGCGCTTTGGACTGGCGGGCGACTTTGGGGTCAGAGTGCCTTCAGGGTCGGTGGTCCCTCCGGGAGGGTCGTCAGTCTTCAAACTGGCGAGAGTTGACTGCTGTGTGTCGGGCTGTCCGGGGGTTTCGGCTCCTTCTGTTGGACCAGCATGTGTTGGTTCGGTCGGACAACTCGGTGACAGTGGCCTACTTGAATCACCAGGGCGATATCCATTCTCGGCCCCTGAACACAGTGGTGTCCCCTTGTTTTGCTGGGCAGAGGGCCATCTTTTGTCCCTGGCGGCTGTTCATGTCCGGGGGGTGGACAATGGGGTGGCGGATGCCCTCAGTCGTTTTTTCCTGCCTCCCTGGAGTTGGCCTTGACTCCGGCGGCCTTTTGTCTGGTGTGCGGGAGGTTTGGTCTTCCTTTTCTGGACCTCTTTGCTTCCCGGCTCAATGCGCAGCTTCCCCGGTTCTTCTCCTGGATTCCTCAGGAGGGGTCTTGGGGGGTGGATGCCCTGTCCCTTCCGTGGCCTGCTCACCTGCTTTACGCATTTTCCCCTCTGGTTCTGATTTCTCGCTTCCTGTCTCGCCTGATGGTGGAGGATCGGGAGGTGGTGGTGGTGGTGCCTTTCTGGCCCCGCAGGTCGTGGTTTCCCACTCTGAGGCTGTTGGCTGTTCGGGGTCTGTGGTTCTTCCCCTTCCCTCCGTCCCCGTTGTGGTCCTCTCCGATGTTGCCCCTGCGTCAGCTTCGGCTGTCGGTTTGGCGGTTGAGAGGCAGGGGTGGCGTCATAGGGGCCTCCCTGAACATTTAGGCTTGGCTATTCAACGGTCTCGGAAACCTTCTACCCTTCAGTCCTATGGTAGGCATTGGGGTAACTTTGAGCGTTGGTGTCTTGGCCTGGCGTTGTCACCCTTGGTTTGTCCTTTGCTGGATGTTCTCCAGTTCCTTTGGGATGGGTTCGAGAAGCGTTTGTCTGTCTCTACTCTCCGGGCTCAATGGGCTGCTATTAGGGCTTTTCGGGCGCCTTGGGGGAACCTACCTGATGTTGACGGTTTGGTTTCTCGCTTGTTGCACAGTTTTGCGATTTCTCGCCCTCTGGTGCGTCCTTCTTTTCTTCTCTGGGATCTTCCCTTGGTTTTGAGGGTTTTGGTGGCTGCTCCCTTTGAGCCTTTGGAGGAGGTTGATATGAGGTTTTTCACCCAGAAGGTGGTTTTTCTGGTGGCTATCACCTCAGCTCATCGCCTGGGGGAGCTGGGTGCCTTGATGGCTCGGGAGCCTTTTCTGTCCTTCTCTGCTGATGGGGTGGTTCTTTGTTTGGATTCCTCCTTCGTACCTAAGGTCTCCTCCCAATTTCATCGCTCTCAGGAGCTGGTCCTGCCGGCTTTGGATTCGGCTCAGGTGGACGAGGATGATCTTGCTTGGTCCTTGCTGGATGTTTGCCGGGCTTTGAGGGTCTAGGTTGACCGGACCCGTGCCTTTCGGCTTTCTGACTCCCTGCTTGTCTCTTTTGGTGCTGTCTCCCGGGGTCGTCGTCCTTCTTCTTCTTCCATTGGGCGTTGGTTGAAGCAGGTTATTGTGCTTTCCTATTCTATTTCGGGTTCTCCTCCCCCGGCTGGGGTTCAGGGGCGTTTGACTCGGGGGATGGCTGCTTCCTGGGCAGAGGTTTGTGGGGTGTCCCTTTCGGAGATTTGTAGGGCCGCCACTTAGGCGTCTGCTAATACCTTTGTTAGGCATTACCGTATCCAGAATGTTCTGGGGGATGACACTAACTTTGGTTTGGGGGTTCTTAGAGCTGTGTGTTCCTGATTCCCCTTGTTTTCTTTTACTGTGCTGTTGTTTTCAATAAATTGCTGGGTATTGCTGTGCTGCTGTGTCCTGGTGGTTTGTTGTTTGATGATGGCCGGTTGCTGCTTGGGTATTCTCACTTGTTAGTATGAAGGGCACGAGGACAGGAGGGACCTGGGGGTAATGTCCTATTACTTTCTGGCAATCTTTATTACTCCGGGTCCCGTTGTCCCCTTCATACCATCCCTCCCTCCCTCCCGGGCTTTCCGGCCCTCATCTTGGGCTTGGTGGTTCAGGAGGCATGCTGGGTACTGTACCCTTATGTACTCCCTATAGGGAGAAGGAGGGGCGTACCAGCATTCCTGCTTTTCTGTTTTCTGTCGATGAGATGGTTAATCTCACTTGTTAGTATGAAGGGGACGAGGACAACGGGACCCGGAGTAATGAAGATTACCGGTAAGTAATAAGACATTTGCAAACATCTGGCATGTCTAAATGCTGATATTAAATTTGAAGTGTACATCCTCTCACGATGTCGTCTTATTGCAGCAGGATGAACACATTTAGAGTTTCTCCTGCTCTGAATTTGTTAGCACAATACCACCTGTACACCAAGGGTGTTAACACTTTTTTGGGATGTAGATGTCACTTTTGAACCTCATACTGAAAGAAATCATGACCTCTTCTCCTTTACCAATGAATCATTACTACAATATCTTTTATTTAAAATATCATTTATTCTCATTTGGCGGTAAAACTCCCTGAACCATCACCCCTCACCCACACATTGTGATGGAGGTTACATTTGAACAGACTTCAATAGGTCTTAGCTTTAAGTAGCCAAGATATTGTCTTTGCCAATGCCACTTTGTAACAGCATGCGAACAAATAAATGAATACAAATACACACATATGGTAAGCCATCTTTGAATGTGTTTCCTCTTTAAGAAAACTTATCTTAAGATGGCTCCCATGCATTACAATGATTGTGTGCACACACATGCTGATGCATGCAGGTGAATCAAGATGCATGTATCATGAAGTGCACATAAACAACATGATGTAAGTGCGTGCAAGTATCATGAGATACGTGTTTACTTGCATAATGGTGATGTGCATAGCTATTGATTATAGGATATAAAATTGACCACAGATCATGAAAAAGTAAATAAAATATGAGTAAACTGTGGTTAGTGGGATGAGGAGTGGGGTGTAAAGTGCGACAAAAAGCTTTGGGGAGCAGGGTGTTGTGAAAACAAAGCATGCAGAAAGGTGGCACGTTATGAAGGTGAAAAGGGGAGAGAGCAAAGATACATATGTACTCCCAATGAGTGCCTAAATGTAAAAATCCCTAAAGTACTCAGTGGTAGGATACAACTCATCCGATCAGAAGTCTATGTGACTGGGTGAGACAAATACAAGCATAAGGAGGAAAGCAATTGAATCAAGAGACAACTAAGATTGTCAGCTAAGTCATCCATCCATGAGCAATGGACTGATCCAAAGTTCATTCTATACATATTGGAAACAATAAATGTTGCCTTCCTCCTCCTACTTTTTCATGAATTTGTCTTTGTTGGCCTTAGGACTCTGAGCACTTTACCACTGCTAGCCAGTGCCAAAGAGCATGTGCTCTCTCCTCTAAGCATGGTAATATTGACATATACCCAATTGGCATATTTAATTTACTTATAAGTCCCATGTAAATTGCACTACTGTTGCACAGGGCCTATAAATTAAATGCTAGTAGTGGGCCTGCAGCATTGCTTGCTCCACCCACTTAAGTAGCGCTCTAGCCATGTCTCAGGTCTGTCATTGCATAGCCTGTGTGTGCAGTTTACACTGCCACTTGAACCTGGCAATATAAACATTTTCAAAGATAGCTGGGCCCCAATGGAGGACCAGACCCAAAGTGCACAACTTTAAAGCCCACAGGGTTCCAATACAACCCGTCTGTAATGCTGCTTCTTGATAATGATTCAACTCTTCTTCAAAACTAAACTGATATTTTACAGTACTTCAAACCCTTTATTGAAGCTAGATGACATCAGTTTTCATGAGTTTTCAAAACTTTATTGAAGCTAGATGACTTCAGTTTTCGATCATAAATCCCCAGCTCTCAAATCTCTTAAATACCTCCCTATTGAAGGCAGATCTGCCTACAAAACTGCCTGCATTACTCATAAAGTCCTCCACCAAAACACTCCGCAGTACCTCTCCAAGAAACCCCTCATTGCAGGCACCACACGAACACTGAGAAGCACCAACACCCTCCTCCTAATTCCTCCACTTCACAAAAAGAAATCCACACAATCACGCTCCTTCCATGGTAATGCCCTATCATCTGGAATGTCCTACAAATAAACCTGCGCTGTAACCCCTCCTATTCCAGCTTCAAAAAAGACCTCCAAATCCACCTCCTCAATTATTATTGGTGATCCTAACCTGTGACCTACCCGTGATATCCAATCATCATATCTATTTGGCCATTAAATCTTGTCCATTTCCTGAACATCATCTTCCTAATTTCCAGAAAAATATATATATTTTTACCCTTGTTTACCTATCTGATTTGTATATCCCACATGTTGTCTTCATTATTCCCTATCTACTTATATACCATGTTGGTCCAATTATTATTGGGGTCCTAACCTGTGACCTGCACTTGATCCCCAATCAACATGTTACATCTTTCTAGTTATATGTCTATTTCCTTAACACCACCTACCTAATTCATTGCAGTGTTTATCTCTTCCACCAGTTTTGCTTTGTATACTTAGGTTGTTGTTTATTATCTTTTATCTACTTGCATGCCATGTTTATATTATCTTACTCATGTAAAGTGCTCTGATACCTCTGGGTCTTGCCAGAGCTATATAAAACTTTTAAAATAAATAAAAAATAAATAAAATACTTGATTCAAACCCAAATGTTACTCCACACTTGTAGAACTAGACTGTGACAATACCGCAATATAATAATCTTCTTATGTCAATTAGTGTAGCCAAGACCCAATGCATTTTGGGAAAAAAATTGAAGACATGAAAGTCTGATTAGGACAGTAGGTAGGGAAATAGAAAGGAGAAGGAAAATATTATAGTAACCTAGCTCCTGTGTCATGAAGAAAAACAATATGTTACTCCATGCCTAGAAACATGCTCATTGATGGCATCTATGTAGGAAGCGTCCATGATTAATAGCCATCTGGCCAGCTGTTTCAGTGAGTTGACCTTGACCAACCTAAGAATAGTGCTATTGGAATGAGTCTGAGATGTGTGACCGAACTGAACAGATAAAACACCATCACCCGTTGAGAATGTTAGAATTATGGAGTGTGCAAACACATGATATAAAATCTAAAAAAGGTGACATGTTATCAAATGTTTCCATTAGTTTTTGTCATGCAATAAACAGATATGACCACTTGATAAGTTGCTACTCACAGCCGTGCCATCATCCTTGTCACGCCAAAATGTATAATAAACAAATCACGTTCTCATGGTATACAAAATCCTGCGACAGGATTGTCCCTTAGTGATGAGACATTGTGCCCAAAAACGACTGTTGCTTCCTATGTACAAATGCAACAGGGCATTGGTTACGGACCATAAAGGACTGTGCTATTACACCTGTAAAACAATCACTGTACATTAACCCCTTAATGAGCAATATCGTCTATCTGTAAAATCCAACCAACACGACCCGTTAAGTAGTCCGTTATGGTAACCGTTCACTGGAATTGATTAGTCTCATTTGTCAGTGATAATGAAAGTGTAATAAGTGAAACGCGAAGGTATTGGTTGCCAATGTTATTACCTGGTGAAACGCTCTGTGCTGCACACTTAAAACATGCAGCAATCAATGCGCTGGAAACCCGGTGCCACTGGTGTCTTTTAATGCGATGCAACGTGCACCCAACATCAGTACCAATGTTCAATGAATGCAGAAAACAAACTATTGAGTTGGAAAATTAAATAAGAATCATGTTTGTAAGATTCAGCGTATTGTAAATCACCAACAGTATGAAAATAAGCACATGGAATGCATAATATTCAGATACTATTTAGAAAAATATCACAATCAGAATATTTACGATTCACTTGCCACAAGACTCATACTGGAAATTAATCACCCTTATGCATGCATATAACATTCAATGTTCGGTACGGCTAATGTGTTGTGGGGAATATTATAATTATACTTTAATGGTTAGTTACAATAATAGTACAAGTACCTCGGTATAAACCAATGGGCACCTTATAATTATACTTCGATAGTTTTGTCCAACAGTTACAATAATTGTTCAATTACAACTGTATAAACCAGTAGAAGCATTTCTGCAAACAATGATATGCTAAGCCATGCATATTTTAGTAAACAAACAATATTAAAACCTTTCTGACAACACAGGCCTTCATCTCCTGAAACCCAATGTCATCCTCATCTCTTTTGACAAAACCTGCTCTAATCCAGCCTTGCTGTTTTGCTCCTGACACGTCTTCCTGTAACCTCTTAACTTTCTCCCAAGTATCTACTGCAGTCAACAAACAATTGCAATGTGTGGCATCTCATTTTTCATTGTGGTATTCCCCATTGAATGAGAGCATTCAGAGCATAGTATGTTGCTATTTCATTGGCATACCTGTGGCCCAAAGTAACATAATCGGTCATGTAGGAAGGTGGATATCTGACTATGGTTACCCCCAAACTTTTTGCCTGGTGTTTAGCTGGTTTTTGACATAGTTGGCCCGGGATCCTGCTATTCAGGGCCCCAGGCTGATTGCTCTCTCCTTAAAATGGACTCCATGTACCTTAGGTGCATACACAATTGGAACTGGTTCACCTTATTGGCCCCTGTAACAGTGTACCCTAGGTACCCAGGGCATAGGTGTTTCCAAGGCCTACCAGGGGCTGCAGCATCTACTGAACTTAGTTGTTGGAGAGGATAGGGCATAGCACACCCTGACTACAACTACTAGATAGGTTTAGTAGGTAAACACCAGTGTAGGTAGATTGCAACATATCCACCCACACTAGAGCAATGTCTGGAGCAGAGGGTTCCACTGGGAATGTCTCTGTTGAGAGTGACCCTCCAAAGGCACTATCCAGATTTGCTATATTCTCCTTTAAGGAGCTAAGGCAGCTGTGTGCCTTAAGGGGTCTGAAGGCAGGGCCATCCCCTACTACAGACCACCTTAGAAAGATCTTAGATCAGTCTGAGACTCTAAAGACCTCTAAAGCAGACCCCACAGGGAATGCTGAAGGAGGCTCTCCTTCTGAAGATGACAATACTGATGCCCCTGTCCATATAGTCCAGGTAGATGAGGATGACCAAGTCACTGGAGCTCCTCAGGTAGATGTGGAGGAGGAAGAAGAAGAGGAGACAGAAGGGGGGAGCAGTGATTCTGATGATGGCAGAAATAGCCAGGTGCTAGTCAGCAGGCTTAACCAGGCTAACTTAAGTGTATTTGGGACTGAAGCAAGGCTGACCTTGCCCAGACACCCAAGTGGACTTAACCAGGAGGGTAGGAGGAGGAGGAATCACTCAGGTGACTCCAATACCTCCCAGGCTACTAGAGGTTCTCATGGTCACTCGAGAAGGGAGATGACTAGCCCTCAGAGAAGGGAGCATGAGGCCAAAATGAGAGAGGCTGAGCTTAGGATCCAGAGACAAGAATTAGAGGTTGCCCTGGCCCAAGAGAAGCTTGCTAGAGCAAGACAGCCTAGAGAGAGTAGATTAGGATCCACTGGTGGCAGCACTATCCCTAAGGATAAAGACAGGTCTTTTGATACCAGAAACCTGAGTAAGATTGTGCCCCCCTACAAAGCTGGGGATAATATACACAAATGGATGACTGCACTTGAGAGAGCCTGCAAGGTACAGCAGATCCCTCAGGAGCAGTGGGCAGCAATCTTGTGGGTCTCCTTTGAAGGTAGAGGCCGAGACAGACTCCTCACAGTTAGTGATGGGGATTCTAGAAACTACCTGGTCCTGGAGAGTGCTCTGATTAATGGGTTAGGATTAACCACTGAACAGTGCAGGTAAATGTTCAGAGACACCCAGAAGACACAGACTCAGGACTGGTCTGAATTTGTTGAATGTGCCACTAAGGCTCTGGAGGGCTGGTTGCTGGGAAGTAAGGTTACTGACTATACAGGATTGTATAATTTAATTATGAGAGAGCAAATCTTAAGTAATTGTCAAAATCAGCTTCTACATCAGCACCTGGTTGACTCTGATTTGACCTCCCCACAAGAATTGGGTAGGAGGGCAGACAAATGGGTCAGAACCAGGATCAGGCCTAAGAACCAGGGTGGTGACCAAAAGAAAGAGACTACCAAGCCTCAAGAGAAGGGTAGGGATAAAAGCAAGGAAAAGACTTCCACAGGGCCCCAAAACTCCAAGAATGGGGGTGGGTCCCAAGAAACTTCTTCAACCCAGAAAAAGCCTTATTGTCATGCCTGTAAACAGGTTGGGTATTACAAAACAGACAGCTGTTGTCCCAAGAATGGCAATAAAGATAATATACCTCCATGTAAGGCTCCAACACCTCCTGTCACTGTCAGCAGTGGTCCCCCAGGTGGTGGGAGCACCCCCAAGAATTTGGGTGGATTTACTTTTGGAGCTCAGGTGGATTCTGGCCTAACCAGGTCCCCTACCTCAGATACTCTTGTCTATGAGACTGGCATGGGGTTTGCCAATTTCACTGCTTGCCCAAACACTTTGAGCAAATATAGACAGGAGCCCCTCATAAATGGCTTGAAAGTTGAGGCCTTCAGAGACACAGGGGCTAGCATCACCATGGTGGCTGAATGTCTAGTCCCCTCAAGGCAACTTTTACCTGATGCCACATATCAGGTGACAAACATTGATGGCATAGAAACCAATCATCCCATGGCAGTAGTCAATCTTAGCTGGGGAGGTGTCACTGGCCCAAAGAGAGTGGCAGTGTCAGCAAACGTGCCTGTAGATTGCCTACTTGGTAATGATTTGGAAATCTCAGCCTGGGCCGAGGTTGAACAGCAAACCCATTCTAGAATGGTAAATCTCCATGGAAAGGTTAGTGGGGCTGTAATGGCTACAGCCCCAATCCAAGATGTCCTTCCTGAAAAGGTTGGGAGGGCTGTGATGGCCACAGCCAAACTCAAACTGATACATGGGTAGTGAAGCCTGAAATGATGGATCACTCCACCCAAACTGAGAGCATGGAGGAGGAAGAGAAATCTCCCCCTCACCAGACATTAGGAAAGGATCAGCCTCCTAAGGGAACTGGTCTTACCCCTGATGAAGGAACTCTCCCAGAGGTTGTTAGGCCTGGCCTGACAGAGCCTCTGATGGCAGTGGACCCTTCTCAGGTGGGACCCAGTCTGGAGCAGGTAACCTGCCCCTCTCTACCTTGCCTTACTCAGCCCAGGGCTGCAGAGGACAAGAAGGACAGTGAGCCCCAAAGGGCCCCCTGTCAAATAAAGCACCCCCATCAACAGATTAGGGGCACCGAAACTAGTAGCCCTAGTGAGGTGAAATCTTTAAAAACTCCTAAGGGATCCCCCTTAAAAGTAGTTAGGGACCTCCCCCAGATGGATATTGTTGGGCACAGCCAAACCTGGGACCCTAAGGGCCCAAACCTGAACTGTCCCTCCAGTAAGCCAACCAAAGGGACCCAGCCTCCAGCTTTAGGTAGCCAGAGGTTGACCCTGAGAGCACAGTGCAACTCAGTCAAAGAAAGAAAGGCACACATGGTGGAGAGTGATTGGAGGAAGCTGAGTCCTACAGAGGAATCTCACTTCAGTACTCCATCCCAACATCAGCCTTTAACTTTGCAAAGACATACCACAGGTAGAGATTCCCTATGGTGGAGACCCTCAAATACCCTTAGGGTGAGGGATTGCTTAGTGGACCATGAGACAGGGGGTAACCAAGCCAGAGCTGGTACTTCCTTATATGGCCACTTAGGCAATATAGGCTTACCTGGTCAAGGATAGCCTTATCTCATTTCGTTTGGGGGGGGGGGTTATGTAGGAAGGTGGTTATCTGACTATGGTTACCCCCAAACTTTTTGCCTGGTGTTTAGCTGGTTTTTGACATAGTTGGCCTGGGATCCTGCTATTCAGGGCCCCAGGCTGATTGCTCTCTCCTTAAAATGGACTCCATGTACCTTAGGTGCATACACAATTGGAACTGGTTCACCTTATTGGCCCCTGTAACAGTGTACCCTAGGTACCCAGGGCATAGGTGTTTCCAAGGCCTACCAGGGGCGGCAGCATGTATTGTGCCACCCCTGGCCAGGCCTCAATATTTGACACTACTGGCTGATCACTCAGCTGGGGTAAGTTGGTGTAATCACCTCTTGCTTAGATATAGTATCCCTATATCTAACCTTAACTGGACACATATGTTCCTATCAGCCACTCCTATGGAAGGCCTCATCAATCCTGGAGGCAGAGTGCTTGGAAATATGTGAGCTGGTGCTCTAGCATGAGCTGAGCCTGTCTGCGGCTGTCGGGAACAACTCCCTTAGCTGTTCCGGGATATTGCCATACCATATACTCTTAAGTGCATTATAATCCTCGCGGTTATATGCTAACTTTGGTTTGGCTTTATCAAAACATGTCGAGTAAGGTGTCATACGATTTGGAATACTATCCCCTCGACAGTTCTGTCAACGGGGATAGCATTCCACCCTTCTAGAGGGACACAACATGTACCTAGCCTTAACCCCGGTTAAAGTTAACCAGGGCCTCAGCATCACAAAATGGACGCTGCCACCACAGACACAAGTCTGACCTCCTGCTGCTGGGAGTCTTTCCAGCGAGGGAGGCTTGGACAAAGGGTTTCCTGCCTTGGGAGGTGCGAGCACCACCCCAGACAGGATTTTGTGTATTGGGTAGGACAGGGCTGAATAGATTGAGATATGCCCGGGGCACACAAGGTGTCCCCGTGCATAAGCCAGTCCAAACCGGTCCTGGGACTTTCCAGACCCAGGCCTGGCGAGGAGCTGGACAAAGGAAAGGGGGTGTAACCGCCCCCCTTCCTGGTCCCACCCAGAGGAGGGACCTAGCAGGTGATTCACCTCTCAGATTGGGAATAAGAGTGGGAGCAGTGCCAGAGCACCTCAGATCATCCTGAATCAACTTTAAACGAAGAAGACAACTGGACTTCAACATTCTGCTGCACAGAAGACTGAAGAGCATCTCCCTTGTGGCCTAGGAGTGGTCACCCTGTGAACACAGGTACCAACCAGCAACTCGATGTCTGCTTTGCCGCCGCCTCCCACCGGAGCCCGAGGCCAGAGCCTGACAAGACCCAGACTCCCAGACTTCGCACAGCCCGATCCCCAGTCCCTGCAAAGAAGGGATCCGTGGAGGCATCGAGAGACGTGGGACTGGACCTCTTGGAAGACACCCGAAGAGCTGACTGCGCAGCATCAGAGGCACACTCGACGTTGTGCTTTGGGGACTGAGAACCCTTACCACCGAGCAGCCCTTGACCGAAGATCAGCCCCCCAGCATCTCCACGATCTGCGTGGGGCCCTTTTGCATCGTGCCACTCGACGCGCCATCCCGGCCACTAGCCATGTGGTCAGCGGCCATATTGGCGACGAAACTGACAAACTACACTGGGGGTCTGGTTGCTCTAGACTTGCCCTCGCTCCTGTAAAAGGGAGCACCCGCTCTGACCTTGCTGGTCCGAGTGATAAGCCTTTTTTGATTCCTGCGTGGCTTGCATTAGCCATGGCCTGTTTGCTCCAATCAAGTTGCCGATACCGCCAACAGTGAGAAGCCTGCGTGGGACAGCTTGTGACCGACTTCTGGATGTCCTCGACCCCTGGTGTCCACGTGGCTGCAGAGAGAAGCTACACCTCAACGCCTGTTTGCACCCGACATCGCCTGGTTCCAATCTGGTTCCACGGTAGTCACTGGCTAGTGACTTTGAACATTGTCCCCTCTGCTTTCAGGTCTTCACAACTTCAGATCCACCCTTGGATCCACCGGAACTCTTCACATCGAGCCGCCTGCAGCATCTTCAGCTCCAAGCACCATCGACCAGTGTGACGAAACCCGACACTAATTTGACCCTATGCACCCGCTTCCTGTGGGTGAGGTAACTCAGCAACGCCGGTGTTCCCACACTGATACACACCTCTAGGGCCTGTGTCTCAAGTTTCAGCTTCCTAGGTCACTCGGAAGGTTCCTAACTATCTAACTTTGTAACTTTTACGCACCATAGACTTTGTATTGGTGAGTGCGTGCACTTTAAACACTGCACCTGAGTCCCGCGGGCCTTTGCCAACTTAGTCACTGCTAGTCCCGAACAGCTCCAGCGATTCCCAAGGCCCTAGGCCTGTTTCCTTTTCGATTGGTATCTCTTATACCACTTTCTTAGTATATGGTTTAGGTGGACCCTAGAGCTCATCCATATTGTGCAACTTTTGTGTATTTTAAACTGTGTTTTGTTTAACGCTTGTGCTTCTGTGCTCATAAAGAGTTCAGGGGATATTTGTAGTTAATAAATATATATATATTTTCAATATATATCTGTGTGGTGTCCTTTCATCTGGTATTCAAGGGGGTTGTGTATGGTAATACAGCTGGCTTCACATGCCTTTCAGAGTTTAGCCTAAGACTGCTTTGTCCACGTTACCACTAGGATAACTGGTCTATAAGGTTGACTTACAACCGATCATCTTAAGGGTTGTTTGGCATGATACAAGGTGATCACTAGAATTAGTGAGCATCACATATCAGGCCAACTTCTCACAGGTCACTGTCACAATTATGTATGGTGGACCTTGAAAGAGGTCATAAATCTAACTTTACTACAACTAAATGCCTTCTGTAAATACCAAAAGCAGTACATTTAGGAGTGTGCCTCAGATTAGTTCTGTGCAAAGTTATTATCATTTTATTTGTCCTTTGTTTGCACTGCTTAAAAGCAGAGGGGCAACGCTCCTCCGCTATGTATGACACCCAGCCCCATGCACTTCCTCACATCTTCAAAATGTCCTGAAAATTACGAGAGATGATCCCCACAACTTCTCCTATACACCCCCCTTCCTTTACACAGCTCTGATTTTATTTATGAGCATATACTCTCTCTCCCACAAGTGTTCACAATTTGGTCTATTGAATTTTCCAATTCCATATGCATCTCCCTACCACATCATCGCACTTTAATAACATTTCTTCTCCATTTTCCTTGCTCCTCCTTTCTACCTTTCAACACTTGTTAGAAATGTACTTCTGTAGTTAGCAGTTTGTTACCCTGTCAAAGTAGGGTCCATTCTTTCTATTCAGGATAAGTGGGATACACTACTGAAAATAACCCCTGCTCACCACCTTGGCAGCTTCACACGAGCAGTCAGTCTTATCGTAGAGGCAGTGTGTAAAGAATTTGCAAGTAACCAATAGTAATACAGTGAGGACACTACAAAAGAACACCACACAAGTTCATAAAAATATCCAATATCTATATGGTAAAACAAGACCAAATGTTAAAAATCCAACATTCAGTAATGAAAATATGCAAGAAAAACCTAAAAAATGCAGTTCCTTGAAGTAGCTCCGTCTGGTGCTATTGCGGTGCTGAAAACAACCAAATCCAACAGTTTTGGTCAACTGCCTCGTTGCAGCCTGGTGTCAGTGTCAGCAGACTTGTAAACAGGACCTTTTTTTTTGGCCGACCGGGGCGAAGTGTGCTGGCAATCGTTGAGGTTGTGGTGTGAAGCGGAGCTGTGTGGTGTGCAGTGCCCTCAGGTCGCTGTGCAGGCATCGGCTCAGTGGCAGTCGTCCAACAGCATCGGGGAGACAAGGGCTGCGGTGCGTAGCAGAGCTTATGAACGGTGCCCCAGACCTCGCTGCAGACCATGGTGGCGATGTCAACTGGGAAGGGCGTCATCATTGAGACCAGGTTGGCAGAGTGAATCGAGGCAATGTGGAGTGCGGTGCCCATAGGTAGCGGTGCAAGCAGCAGCTCGGTGGTGGCAGCGGTGGTCGTCGTTGGTGAGACCAGGGTTGCAATGCAAAGTGCGGTGGTGCTCTCTATAGTATCTACAAGTGACAGAACTGCCAGCAGACTTGGTGGCGGTGTCAGGTTGCGGTTTCCATCTGTGGCAACTAAGACGCACGTCCCAAAGGTGGTACTCAAAAGGAGGAACATTCTTTGCTGTTCCTGAGACTTCATGAACAGGGGGAAAGCTCTACCTCAAGCCCTTGGAGACACTCAAACAAAGAAGTTGCAGAAAGTTCAGTCCAGTCATTTCTCTGCCCAAGATAGGAGAAACCTCTGCCGGACAATACAGCTAAGCACAGAGCAAAGTGGTAGTTCCTGCTCTTCCTTGTGGCAGGTTTCTGAGTCCAAAGGGGTCTAAAGTTCTGTGATCTGGGCCCCAATATATATATATATAAACGAGTTCTGTTCTCTCTGGTCGAGCGTCCTGGCAGGAGGTGGAGACAGCATTGTGTAAGACAGGCCAGGTCTAGTCAGGTGCAGGGAAATCTCCTCCCACCACTCCAAATGCAGCCCAGGACTGTTTAGCCCATCTCTGACTCATCCAGGAAAGGCAGAACACAACTCAACACCCCCTAGTGGCTGTCTACAGTGAATGTACATCCCCAGCCCCTGTCACTCCAAAATCAGACTGTCAACCCACAAACCAGCAGAGGCACACATGACAGTTAAGAAAGAAAATACCTCTTTTCTAAAAGTGGCATTTTCAGTCACACAATATAAAAATCCTCTTTACTAAAAGATGAATTTTTACATTCTGAGATCAGTCATTCTAAACATAATTTCTCTATCTTGTCCCAATGGGAAGTTATATCATAACGGTTACAAAGTATTTCCCATTATATCCTATTGGACAGACAACCTTTCAATAGTGAAAAAATGAATTACACTGGATTTCACTATCAGGGCATGTCACACACACACCAGTACATGTCTTACCTTTCACATACACTGCACCCGACCCATAGGGGTACCTTTGGCCAACCTTAGGGGTGACTTACAGGTAATAAAACGGAAGGTTAGAGCTTGATAAGTGGCTGCACTTGCCAAGTCAACATGGCAGTAAAACTGCGTGCAGGCACTGCAGTGGCCGGTCTGAGATACCTTTACAGGGCGACTTCTGTGTGTGGCACAACCAGTGTTGCAGGCCCACTAGTAGCATTTGATTTACAGGCCCTTGTACTCTCAGTGACCTTACTAGGGATTTACCAGTAAATCAAACATGCCAATCATGGAAACACCAATCCATAACATAATTTACAGTAGGAGCACTTCACTTTAACACTGAACAGCAGTGAGAAAGTGCACAGAGACACTAAACCAGCAAAAAAAGAGTTAAAACCAGAAGGTCAGAAAGCAAAAAGACAGGGGAAACACACCAAAAGATGCCCGGTCTAACACAACTCCTCTGTCTTCTTCATTGTTTCTCTATTCCAGTCTTGAAGACCTACCACAGCAAACATGTCTCATACTTTAACACCTTAGCTGCGTGTAAACATTTCTCCCCAGTGCTGCGCTGTCCATTAGAACTAGTGCTGAATGGACGTTCAATGGTCGTGCGCAGCACTGGGGAGGTAGCGCTGCTGACGACCATTGGCCGTCAGCAGCACTTAAGGGGTTAAGTATGGTGTGTTATTTTTTCTGTTTATTTTAATTTTGTTCTCAAAAATTGCTTCCAATTAATTTCATTTTTGGAATTGTGAGAAGTGTACAGAAAATATTTTCAGCTTGGATCTCCGATTCAGTGCTGATTCCAGCATGCTTATTGTGATGAAAACTGTCAAGTATACATCAAAATGGTTTTACATGAACTTGTGTTTCACAAAAGTTGGAACCTAAAAACAAGTAGAGGTATTTCTATTTCAGTTAATGCTGGATCCCATGCTTGTAATGCATGTAATGAACGCCAGAATCACAAGATGCGTTAACGTTCAGGCATTTGACAATACAAAGCTAGCAATTTAGGGCCGAATGTACTAAGCTTTTGCAGTTGGAATCCATTAAAACCATATGATTTGCAAACTCAAAGTGTTTGCAACCAAAAAAAACTTTTACTTATTTGCCTACCCCATTTTGAAAATTGTTAACGTTTTTCTGAATCTTAAAATGGGTTTAGCAACCCATTCCAAATCACAATTTGGAAGGGTTGCGAAATGGGTTTTCCACTCAAATTGTGGGTTGTTATGCTATATACAAGGTTTTGAGACTGCAATTTCAGTCGCAATTCATTGATCAGTTACTACCTCAATGACCGTGGCCTGCTCCATCCGAAGTGTTTGAAAATAGTAAACCTTGTTTAAAGAACCCATTGTTCTTTTAAGGAACACAGAGCATCATTAAAACAGTTTTTACATTTTTGAAAGCAATGCCAGGGATAATTGTCTGCTGCCCCGTAAAAGCCACAATCATACTGAGAGTCGCAAATTGGGACGTGACTAATAAATATGAATTTGACAAGTCTTTCTGTGTCCCCCCTGCAATTTCTTAGTTTGTGAGTGATCTACTAGTAGGGGTGTGCAATATTTCCGTAAAATGTTTTTGGTAAAATTACACAGCATTTAGTGTAATTGTTCAAAAATCAAATCTGTCGTTTTGAGCTTCATTTTAGCATAAAATGTGTCTTTGTGCCAATTTTTAGCTGGAGGATGCATTTGAACAAAGCGCACAACAGCTGCAAACGTTCTGTTGTTTGTGAACATCCAAGGTTAATGTTTTACCGAGAATGGCTCGTAATTACTCAGTCGTATAATGGCATACTTTAGAAAATTTCCCGTAACAAGGATAACACAAAATTCCTGAAATTGTGTGAATTGTGATGACACAATTTAAATTTCAAACAGGCCTACCTATTAGTACTTAGGTCGGTTCCCGAAATCTGATTTGATTTGCAAAAAGTTAGTGCACAGGATGTAATTGCTTACCGCATATCAAATCTTAATACATCTGACTCCTAGTCCCCAATTACATTATGTTTGTCAAACCAATCAATCAGTGAGTCCTTTTGTAGTAAAAAAAGTAATCAATGACCAAAAGAGGAAACAGCCAAGGGCAAGTGTGTACTAAATAGAGTGGCTAGCAAGGTCAGGTTCTACCTGGTGCAGAAAATTTCTTGTCACCCCCGGCTTGACAAAATGGAAAAAATATGTGTTTAAAACACAAATGTTTGCCATTTTGTCAACCCCTCAGTGATGACACCAGGGGGCATATTACCAAGGACCTTTTCGCCGCTTTAGCTGAACTTTTTCCCGCTAAAGCGGCGAAAATGTAATCCCCCAATTACCAAAGTGTTGCTAACACCAGTTAGCGACAGCTTGTAGGCGATAGCGAGCATTTTGGGGCCCGCTTTGCATGTCAGCGATAATTATCGCTAATGATATGCAAAGTGGGCGTGCCAAAATGTTAGTGACTGAAAACAGTGGGCGTGCCAAAATGTTAGTGACTGAAAACAGTCCCTAACATCGCTATCGCCTACTACCTACAAAGGCGGAGCGATGGAAATATTCGCGCTAAGCGCGAATATCTCCAATAGCTAACACCTGCTAATACCAGTTCTTAGCCATGTTATCTAATGGGAGGTGGATAACATGGCTAAGAGAGTTGATTCACGCTAATGTGTGAATATCGCTGTATTGTCAGCAATATTCACGCATTTCGCCTGATTTTTATCGCTTTTTAGATAAACCTTGCTAATAGCAAGTTATCTTAGCGATAAAAATCAGTGAAGCGCGGCGATAATAATTTTGCCGCTAACCCTACTTAGCGATAAATATTGCTGTTTTAGGTAATATGCCCCCAGGGGCGACCCGCAGCCACCGCACCCCCCTTCCAACGCCACTGCCTAAATAATCCACGACTCCATGTCCGAAAGCGTCTGAACACATTTACATGCAGAATGTTATGCACTGCTACATATATTTGAACAAAAAAGTGTTGGATGGGTAAATTGTGTGTGGCTATATTTATAATTACATTTTATCTCTTTGTTGAGGCGTCATTTCCTTTGTTCATAAAATATGTCAAATGTATGTGTGCGGTTAAATATGAGTTTAACTCAGACCTGTGCAGCTTCTGTTGGTGATACTTTGATGTCAATGTTCTTCTCTAATTAGTTCCTGTTGTGCTGACTGCCTTCTTTATCTGTTTAGCAGAGAATGCGCTCATTTAGTGTGTTCCCGAACAGATAGTTTGTTATTATTGTTGGGGAAAAACGCATCCAACTATAATCTATTCTTCTTCTGTTGTGAGCAATTCCCTTTTATTTGTTTTTGAATGTAATTACAGGAGAAGTGTCTTGACTTGAAATGAACTGCATTAAACATCATTCTTTTCCCATACAATGTAATCTAGAGACTACAGAAGGTCTCTGACACAGTGTGCGAGTTCCGAGGCCAAAGAGAAAATATAGCACTGTTTTCTTATTAAAACTTTTTTATAAAATAACACTTTTTCAAAATATTTTTTTTCAACGAATATCAGCAAACGTACTACTAAAATCTGTGTTTTTAAACATTTTTATAGAAATTTGGATTTTGCATTTGAAAGACTGCAGCTATTGTGGGCGGTCAAAACAAGTAATGATCATAAAAAGTATTTAGACCAACATTAACCGCTTCACTGCGGCAGCTATTCCGCTGCAGTGCTAAGGGGGCGGGGTGGAAGAGCGGCGGGCGCATGCTGGTGACGGAACTGCTCCGTTACCAGCGTCGGTTGCTCTGTGCTTATGACGGAGCGGTTCCGTCATGGCCCCGCCCGCTCAATAGAACGCTCAGTGCAGGCGCGGAATTCGCGCCCCGCATGAGCGGCGTGCGTGCCATGACGGAACCGCTCCGTCATCAGCACAGCGCCATCGCAGCTGATGACGGAGCCGTTCCGTCATCAGCGCACAAGGGGTTAAAGTAAAGAAGCTGTTTTCCGTTGTGTTATTGTTGCTTTTCTACAACTGTATAAGACTCAGTCACTTCAGTTGTAAAGGAGCTGCAATACAAATGAGAGTATGAGTACGATTGTGTGTGCCACACAGCGTAGTATGCCTGGAAAGTGTTTTCATTCGAGGAAAACATATGCAGAGGACAGCCTCTACTATTTACGTTAGCCATGCGCTGCCCTGTGGCACATTAGAGCTTTCTTGACTATCTCTTGTCACGGTTCAGCGCCAAATTAACAAGTTTACTTTATTTTAGTCCCAAACGGTGATAGAAAAGAAGTTGCAAGATAGATGCAAATGTACTGGACCAACGCAAGACCAATACTTATATTTTTAGAAATACATTTTTCCATTATAGCCACATTGTTATCAGTGCAGAGCAGCTTCCCTTGCCATGACTGTGGATCTTTTCATCGTATGGTTTGACAGTGCAGCTGTCACCAGACAATTATTTTACCTTCTCTAAAGAGGGGCTTTGTCTCCACCCACATTCGTGGAGCCTGTAGTACATGTTTTGATTGGGCAGAAGTTTTGTGGTTCCATGAAAAGGTGCTTGCCCTCCACACAGCTGTGATCATTTTGTTTAGTTATCCAGCTACCTGAGCGTGAACCTTCAGGGGCACACACATTATATTGTAATGCAATTGAATTATTCATTTATCTGGAAAATGTATGATGTCTTTGTCTGGCAGCAGCACAGACGAGAGGACCACAGTTATTAACCTACGTGGATGTTTAGGTGTGGGTTAAATGTGTGAATGTTACCTGACCTTCTAACCTACACTAATATTATGCTACAGTTCTTTGCTTTCCCACAAATTCAAGTCCATTCCCATGCAATTTACTTGTAATGCTTCGAATTACAATGCAACATTCCTTTACAATCAGCATTGCCAATGCTTGGTTCACAACTGTGAGGGTGTAAAAGGACTGAACACAGGTACAACATCATTTTAGTCCCCATTACCTTGTAGAGCCTGTGCTACTGAGGTGGGAATGACATTTTCATAATATAGGCTCCGGTTGACACAATGCTGGCCAGCAAGCAAAGTTGCCGTGCTGCGCTGCATGAACTTGAAAGAACTGAATTGTGCAATATCTACAAAGAAATGGTGCAGTTCTTCTCTTTCCCTGCGCTGGCACATCTTCAGTAGCCATGTGAGCCATGGTGCAAAGGTGTTTTGGTCAGCATAGATTTTGTACAGGAAGGGTTGTCTTCCAGCACAAAAACATACTTTAAGGCATTCTACTCTTTGTACATGTCTTGCAGGACACATGCAAAGAAAAAAAAACGAAAAATATTCAAAACAAATTCCCATTTACACCATCCTCAGGAAGGCACAGATTTTGGTGATTTTGGTGCAAATCCCTATCTATAATCCTTTGTTGATTTTGATTTGCATCAAAATCCATGGGTGGATGCACAGGAACGCCCATGCACCATCCGTGGAACATCCCCTTGATGCAAAGTAGCGCAAAGCAGCACATTGTGTTCTTTTACGATACTATTAGTTACAAACCAGTGTAAATCGATATTTGCATTAGTTTGTAAATACCAACCTGGATTTTATAGCGGATGCGCGTTAAAAAACGTAACAAAACCGCAACACAAAATCTTTGCAAATCTGGGCTGTAGTGGCTGTAAATCCCTACTTTCCAGTGGGAGCACTGACGCTTTCTCACACCCGCATCAATAACATAACATGTGTATTTGTAAAGCACACGTTCACCCCGAACGCAGTATCTTGGCGTTGAATAACAGATATTTTTTGTAACCCAACTCAGCCGAAACTCTTGCGCTGATGGATGCGAGCTGTACGATGAGTTTCTATCCCATAACTGACATCGGACACACATCAAGATTATTTAATATACCCAACAATTAATAAACGGTGGGAAGAAAAATACCATATTTAATATGTTTTAAGAAATGGACAAAAGCTTTAGTAGACATATAAACCATGATAACGAAGCAAATTGTAAAATTATGTTTAGGTTGCAACATGCGTCAACACCCTACCCAGATCGATTATTTGAAAGGTGCAGTACACTCCAAACTACTAAATGTCCAGGTATTTTGAAGGGTCATTTAGATATCGGTTTAACAACCTACAATAGTAAATCAGCCATGAAACTACCATCTGCAGCATGTTCTTTTCATTTTTTCATCTAATTTGCACCTCGTGCAAAAAATTAGATATAATGAACAAAAATGCTTTTTGTGCCCCTTTTGTCACATTATTGCATTATGATTTGGGATTCACTGCCCCAAAGCTGATGATAAGAATTAGCCCAGTTGCTAAAATGTACGTACATTTGCCTACGTCCACTCAAGAGCCAAAGCCTCAATAGGGCACTGTAGGAAGTAACGCCCTAGAAACTTTCTTCACATTTCAATACCACAATCAAGGGCGGAGGACAGTGAGAAGTCAGATGTGTTCTTAACCCCCTAGGAAAGGAAATGTACATCAGTACAATTTTCTAATCCCTGTAGTGAAATGATATCCCCCCCACCAAAGGCCAGGGCACCCTGTAATGAGCCACTTGGCCTCTACATTACATTGCTGCACACTCAACTCGCTGAGCTGGGCTCGGGCCGGGCGAGTATAAATAAAATGTGACGTCAGTGCTCGTGGCTGGCAGAACAGACTGAAGTATGGAGTGGTTGTGTGTCTTTGATTGTGCCCGGTATACCGTAGGCCTCCCAGTCAGTAGTCTCCCATAGATTGGTCCCTATTGCCAGTAGCCCTTCACAGTTACCCCTGTAGACCCCACAACATTGGCGGCGAGGGTGGTGATCGTCCCATGTGCGGGCGCCTCTCCAGTGGCGGTGCGTCCATTAGGGGCGTTGGGGCGTTGCCCCACTAGCCTGGACGACCGCCGACCGACCGCACTGAATAAAAAAAGTATTTGCACTGTACATAAATTAAAAGTGGAACAAGAGCGCACTCAGGCTCCGCAAAAGCCCGACAGGATCAGGACTACATTAGGGAAATGGGCCGGCGGCGTGGGGGGCGGGGCTGTGTCAGAGTGACAGCCAGGCAGGCAGGCAGCAGGCAGCACAGGCAGATCTGTGCACATGCAAAAGGCCGGAGTAGTCGAGATTTCGACTGGCCCGCGCATGCGCACTTTTGAGACCCCCCCCTCCCCTTCACAGTAATGTTGGACATAGGCATGGAGCTGGGGCCCCGGGTGTAAAAATGGGCAGATATCAGTCTGCTCTTTAGCCAATCCTGGCGTAGTGGCGCTGCTAACGCTGCGCCAGGATTGGCTACTCCAGCTGGATGGTGCCGTGCATGGTGTTGGCTGCTGTAAGGGAATCTCACCAGTGATTGGCCAAACTGCGCGTGCTGGAATCATGGAACAAGGCAGTCAACAACAGTAAGTGAAAGTGAAAGTGATGATGTGTTCATGATGAGTCATACAGTGGGCGCGTGACTGTTGTTGTTGGACTCGTCGTGACTCGTGAGTCGTGACCAGACGTGTGTGTATCAGCGCACTGTTGTCTGCCACTGGACCGCCTGCCTGGACCTGAGTGTGACAGTTGACATCGACGAGACCGCGCCCCCCCACGTAAGTTATGCTGCCACCAACCAATAATTTACGTGTGTGATGATTTTATGTGTGTGTGTCTAATACACTATACTATTTTTAAATTTGTAATTAAGCACAACGGGGGGGGGAGGGGACGAATAAGATAAAGATAATAACTGAATTGAATAAGGACTTGTCTTGATCACTCAGAATCACCCTGTGCGCGCGCTAGAAGTGAGGCCCGTGATCTAACTGGCTGAGGTGGAATATTAGCCTGAGGCTTCTGCTCCGCGGTGTGTGCCTGCGCCCATCTGCCCACCTCCCAGCCGCAGCCAGTCTGAGTCTCTCTAACCTCTCAGATGAGCCACCTCGACTGCTGCAGGCATTGTATTGCCCCCCCTCGCCCCCCCACACACACATGGAAGCCGAAGCGCTCTAAAACATTAGGGACAAGTTTGCGCGGCCATATCATCACGGGCCTCACTTCTAGCCGCGCTGTCCTTTGCATTTTTTTTTATATGATATAAAAAAAAATGCAAAGGACAGCGCGGCTAGAAGTGAGGCCCGTAAATATAGCTGAGCAGCTGCCTGGAATTAGCCCGAGGCTTCTGCCTTCAGCCATCGCATCAATATAGGGAAGACTTCTAGCCGCGCTGTCCTTTGCATTTTTTTTTATATCATATAAAAAAAAATGCAAAGGACAGCGCGGCTAGAAGTGACGCCCGTGTGACCGTACATAAGCGAAGGTTTCATTTTCGATTCCACGAAATACCATAATTTTAGTGTCACTGGAATTAATATCTAATTATTATGTGACGTTTTCCTCACATTACAACCGGAGCAGTGTGACATCTCTCGCAGTGTTTGATAAGATTGCTGCAGCTGAGGTGTGTATTTCACATCACAGTGCGGGCCGGCACTCTGGTACATTTCCATACATCTTTTGCTGTTAGGTGAAGCGAATTTGATGTAAGAGTCCGCGTTGGAGATAAAGGTGCGCAGGGAGTTCATATGAATACAGTGATATTAAGTGGCTTGGTGTCAAGGGTGGCTTTCAATCAGAGGCTCAGCATGCTGGGCCTTGCACTATGAGTCTTCCTGTGATTAATATAGGCCTCTAGTACCTGTGGTGTGGATGCATGCGCACATTGAAAATACACAAATGCACAAGGTGGTGGGCCTTTTGCTACAATCAAACATGCTTATTCAGGGCGTCAGGCCTTTAACACCAATTAAGGATACACAGAGGGTGGGCGCTTTACTTCACATCTACCATTGTGAGTTATTATTTAATTTTTGCTCCCTCCGGATGAATGAAACATGATAATGAACTCCAAGGGGCAATTTTTTTCGATTACGTTTTTCAGTTATTTGTTACGGATAAACAAGCTCCTGTTGGTTGCCAACTCCTGTAATAACAATGTTCCAAAACTCTCCGGTTTGCACTTGTTTGCCTCTTATTTTATCAAACTGCTTTTACCTCCTCTGTGTGTTATTCTCAAATCTATTGGTTATTCACTTTGATATCTTCTTTTTGTAACCCTCAGTGTGATAAAACTCTGGAAAATATCTGTTTGCACCGCATTGGAGACGTCTTTGTATAATTTTGTGCGTGGTGCAATTCCCGTGTGAGGACACCGTATTGTAAAATAGTTTCCCGAGGAGTAAATGGGTCTTTGGTAACAGTGTCATGCGGTTGTCACTTGTGCTCGACGTTGTCTCAGTGCAGGCCTATGGACAGCCTCGTGTCTCAAGCAGTAACAGTCCACTGTGTCTGTGCAGAGGGATTAATAAGTCCTAACGACAAGCATTTGCAATGCAATAGGTCTCGCATTAGGAAAGTTTGAGCTATTGGTATTGTAAATGACACATTTTTCATTGATGTGTTAGTTTGGAAAATAGCGAAATTAATAGCTTTGTCATTTACAATGCCAATAGTTTTAAATTTCTCAAATGTGACACCTATAGCATTTGTAATGCAATATGTGTATTATTTACGTGACTAAGATGTATTGATGTTACAAATAACAATGGCTTTTATTTTTCTTTAAATAATTAATACTTAAATAAAAGCTATTGTAATTTATAATGGCAATAGCTTTAACTTTTGTAAATAACTTTTGTTATTTTTGGGCTGGTTTGGCCATTGCTCAAGCCAAGATGTGAGAAGGATAGACTTTAATTTCTGGTCGTCGTGCAAAAATGCAGGCAGTCATACTTACTACTGTGAAGGGCAACGACACCCTTCAAAGTAACTGCCCGCTATTGATGGGACAGAATATGCGAATTTTGACCAACTAAAACATGCACTTCCCTAAAAGCACTGATGCAGATCCACAAAGTGAAAAACAGTTTAGGACGTCAGGGGCCGGGAATTTAATCTTGCTAGCCACGGGCACGGCCTCGAATCCATTGAGGCAAGAGAGACTTTTAAGAAGTGAAAAACTGCGGTCGAATGCCAGGCCACGCCGTTTAGTTCCCTCCTTCAGCCACTTCCCTGTCTTGCGGTATGATACTGCTAACCAAGTCAGGAGTACTGATGGAAGGGAAGACACAAGTACACGATTTGTGTGCAAGTGAGCTGCACAGCCTGTCTGTAGAGACTCGTAAATCTGTGAAAGTCCGCCTTACCGAGTACACTCATTATCCTGCCAAAGATGCCCATTGAAGCCATTGTGACGTTGGGTGATTTCAAATTAACGGTGTTTTCCAGTTCTGTCTCAACTGTGTATTCTCAAGAGCATCATCTTTTCACCCAGACTCGCACCTTATTCTGTTCTATGTAAAATATTCTGTTTGAGTTAATCTGGTGGCAATACAAATGTTCTGTGAAAAGCGCTTCGATGCTCCCTCGCGCTATATTTGGGCTAAATCGGGCATCTATAAAATATAGATAGCAACACTTCTTTCCATTGTGTGAATTCAAAAATGTTCACACCGTCGGAAATATCAAACATTTTACTTTACAGCTAATCAGAAGAACAAGACATATTGGATACAATAAGTTACATGCAGTTTCATTGGCCCTTAACATAGATGATGTTGTTTTTGTCATTTTCATGTCTGACATAATGTGTTTCATTATGTTAAAATGTTACAGTTATTGTAGCAGACCCATTTTCTAATAAAAACCCACTTCAGTCTGATCTGTGAACGCAATACTGAGAACAGACTGAACCTGAGTCTTTCCAATTCCACTTTGGAAAAGGGGGTGGTGATGGACAGAGTTTCTGAATGATGCAGAATACTCCTACCCAGTCAAGAGATCAGGGCTTGATCCATCACAGTTTTTTAGCTCACTGCACCATCCCAGCTCAGAACCTGACTACATGCAAATTAGTCTGTTCCTGACCCAGTGCATAATGGGAACAGGGCAAACCAAACTACCAAGCCAATTCTTATACTGGGAAGGAAACAAGCTTCCGGGGACCGGTTTCTGGCATTTCAGCCGTCGTCGGCCCGGCTTGCTTGAATCCTGATGGTGCAATGAGCAAGGAACTCACGTCTGAGTATACCCTCCCACACATAGGGGTCGATTAGGATCGCGGACGGACTTGCGTCCGTCCGCGACCCCAGAGCAGGAGGGAACCTCTGCATGGCATGCAGAGTTCCCTCCTGTGCAATTAGGATGTGACCGCAAGGGTTGCGGTCACATCCTCTATTTTTAACATTGCCGCGGGTGCAGCTTCAAGCTGCACCCGCGGCAATGTTAAAAATGCACGCATTGCATTTGCATGCAGAAAGAGGCAGGCACCGCGCGGTGCCTGCCGCTTTCTGCATGCAACTGCAGGGGGGTACCATAGGTACCCCCCATGTGCACCCCCACTCCCCCTTCACCTAGGGGGCACGCAACGGGCCCCCGCAGTGAAGTTCTGTATGCTTTTCTGCAGCTGAAAACCCGCCGCGGAAAAGCATACTTTACTGGCCATCCTAATATGGTGGACGGTGTCTTCCAGACACCGTCACCATATTAGAGCTTTTCCGCCGCGGTTGTAATCCGACCGTGGCGGAAAAGCTGCGGACGGAAACCAGGACCCACCAGCCATCCTAATCTGGCGGTGGGTCTTTGGTCAGTCCGCTGCGGATTTTCCGCATGCTCGGGGCCGGCGGTGGCTTCCGCCGGCCTCGAGGATGCGGAAAATCCGCAATCATAATGACCCCCATAGTGTGGACAAAATCGATTTTGGAAAAGGGGGTGGTGATGGACAGAGTTTCTGAATGATGCAGAATACTCTTACCCAGTCAAGAGATCAGTGCTTGATCCATCACCGTTTTTTAGCTCACTGCACCATCCCAGCTCAGAACCTGGCTACATGCAAATTAGTCTGTTCCTGACCCAGTGCATGATGGGAACAGGGCAAACCAAACTACCAAGCCAATTCTTATACTGGGAAGGAAACAAGCTTCCACACCAGTAGCTCTATCTATACATTAAAACAGAGCAGTGTGCTGCCCCTTTATAGTAATTGAGACACTTTGAAAAAGTCACAAAACACATTTGAAGGGAGCACTCAACTTGATTGATGTAATGCAGAATAATCAGTTGCTCCTGACTAAATTAGTACGGTTCACAAATATGCAAGACAACTTTTTTCCTAACTTGCACAACTGTATATTTTCTAGCCAAAGCTGAGGTACGAACGTTGATACATAAATGATACTTAGCACGTGACTTTTACGTGATTGTGTATTGCCATCTATAAAAGACAATCCCCAAGACGTGCTCCCTAGGTCCTTCCTGGACCATAATCGTGCATCAATAAGGGTCCCTCCTATGAAATAAGGTGAACATCCTGAAGTTGGGCTTTGCAGAACTGTAACCGGGCCTGTTCATGCGAAAGCTCTGCACCTGTGATGATTTCCAAAGTGAAAGCCCAGCTAGACCTGCTCTTCCAGTCGACAGCGATGACTGGCAATGTGAAACCTGCACTACACCCGACAGTGACCGTCCACAAGACCTACTTTCCACTGCTATAGTGCCTGTCATTGTATAATGTTGCCCGAATGTCCAACCTCCTCTCAAAATGTATAAAGGGTAGGTCGCTGTTTTAAATCTGGTGTGACATCATAAAGGGTTGTAGTGTTCGTATAACAACTCATGTGATTATAGAACACCAAAATAGACTATATAATGGCCTCTGTAACTGTGTAAAGAATCTCGTCATTGCATACTGTTGAATGGTGATAGTTTGTGACCTGTTTAGTTGGTTCTTTTGTTGTTTGCAGTTTAAAATCAAAAAAGTTGTTTGTTTTGTTGTTTGCAGTTTAAATAAAAATAATCTGTGAGGTTCTCAGCATTGTATCTTGAAGTCTGTGATGAAGCTCTGTTGTTATACTGAATAAGCAGCTACCTAGTATGTCATATGACAGCTCTTTAATAATGTAATCCCTGCCCTTTCACAATTGCTTTATTAACCTTCCTGCTTTCTCAGATTTGCTTGGAAATGCACCATTTTTCCACTATTTTTTCAAAATTTTCTCAGGGGGAATTCCCCCAGAACCCTCCTTAGGGGGTTCGGGCTCGCTCGCTACGCTCGCTCGCTACGGTGCAGTATGATTATCTGTTTCCGCCCCATCACTTTCAAATGTCACCAGCCACCACTGCGCCTCTTGCAACGCAGGTCGACATTGGTAGGTTGTG
Source organism: Lissotriton vulgaris (assembly GCF_964263255.1). Classification (NCBI taxonomy): domain Eukaryota; kingdom Metazoa; phylum Chordata; class Amphibia; order Caudata; family Salamandridae; genus Lissotriton; species Lissotriton vulgaris. The sequence continues at coordinate 934,134,486 of NC_141698.1, read as the reverse complement.
CTGGGGCGAGACCCGTGTTGAGCGGTGGTGCCAAAGTATAGTGGCACGCGTGTGGCTGGAGCACGGCCCTGAGGCGGTGAAGGCTAAACTGGAGGACCACGGTAAGGTGACCGTATGGTGGAGAGTCCAGAGGGCTATGGCAAGAGGAGAACGTGTGTCCTGTGAGGCGGGAGAGGCCTAGAGAAGAGCGTGACCTAGTTTCACAGGCGCGCATGCGCACTAGCACCTGGGAGGCTCCTGACCCTGCTGCGTGCGAGGCGAAGATGCACACGGTGGTGGGGGGTGCCAGAGGAGAGTCGGCATGGGGGCAGTGAGGCCCCACCTATACAGTAGACCAAGACAGAAGCAGGGCGTATATACACCCGCCACTGGCAGAGTGTGGACTGTGGGGGGAGCGCCACATAACCACTGCGGTGCAGCAAGGAAGGAGGGTAAGTTGACCCACATTTTCCCATGAGCAATCCACCAGCACAGGCGAAAGCACAGGAGCAAGGCGCAGCAGGGGGCATGGCTAGTTCACGGATGGCAGTGAAGGCACTTCACCCTTTCAACCAGTTGGCAGATCCAGCCACGGCGGCGCCCCGGTGGTGGAAGTGGATTGGGCAGCTGGAGAATTATTTTATGGCAACTAGAGAAATGGACAATGTAGTGAATCGCTCAACAATGTTGCTTATGGAGAGATGAGCTCTACAACCTATTCCAAGACCTCCCAGACACAGGGGACAGCAACGACTATGAGAAAGCTGTGAGGGCACTTGATCTGCATTTGCGACCCGCAGGTCAATCCGGATTGCGAACATTTCAAACTGCACCAGGAGAAACAGGGGGAGGAGGAGTCAATTGACATATTTTTCGCACGCCTGAGGAAGTTGGCGAGTTCCTGTGTGGGTGGGGATTGACCGATTGTTCCGAAACCAGGGCGCAGCTGATTGTGGGGTGCAAGTCGTTGGAACTGCGTAAGATGATGTTGTGACAACCAGGGATATCGTTGGATGACATCCTCATCCTAGGGAGATCCCACGAGCTGGTTGATGTGAGGGCGGCGCGATGGAGTCGGCGCTAGCAAGACGACCCACCAATCCACAACCCCTATACCCAACCCCCATCAAGGAAGAACGGGTGGATGCTATCAGGAAGATCCACAGCCGTGAAAGTGGCAATACCGGTGGCACCAGCGAACGCAAAGGGAAACAGGGTTGCCGGAACTGTGGTTTGGTGAACCATTCACAGAGAGGGTGTCCCGCACTAGTAAAACAGTGCCTGCAATGTAGCAAATTTGGACATTTTGTGAAGATGTGCAGAGTGCAGCCTGAACAGGGGGACAGATCAATATGCACTCGATTTCATGTAACCTGTGACTGGGCAGGATCGATCCTGGGATGCCATTTGGCAGAAGACTTGGGGCTCAAGATATTTGCGAGGCATATCCATCAGTCGCTGGCGGAGGTGGTCCTGGCGGAGTTTCCCGAGCTGTTCTGTGGTGTGGGCTGTATGAAAGGAGTAGAAGTACAACTCCACATTGACAACACCGTCAAGCCGGTGGCTCTACAGCATTGCAGGGTGCCATTTCATCTCCGTCCTCTTGGGGAAGCGGAGCTGGAGAGCCTGGAAAAGGACGGAGTAATATAAAAGGTGTCAGGGCCCACTCCTTGGGTGTCACCGTTGGTTATCGCACCAAAGCCCAAACAACCGGAGCCCATCCGCCTCTGTGTAGACATGAGGCTGCCTAATAAAGCAATCCAAAGGGTGCGGCACATTGTGCTCACCATTGATGAGATTGTGGCTGATATCCACGGGGCTCAATGGTCCCTGAAAGTAGACCCGAATTCTGGCTATTATTACCTGGTGCTGGCGGAGAAAAGTCGATACATAACTACATTTTCCACACATGTGGGGCGCAGCTGATTGTGGGGTGCAAGTCGTTGGAACTGCTTAAGATGATATTGCGACAACCGGGGATATCGTTGGACTACATACTCATCCTAGGAAGATCCCACGAGCTGGCTGATGTGAGGGCGGGCGAGATGGAGTCAGCGCCCCGCCAATCCACAATCTCTATACTCGACCCCCGTAAAGGAAGAACGGGTGGATGCTATCAAGAAGACCCACAGCTGTGGAAGTGGCAATACCAGTGGCAAACAGTGTTGCCAGAACTGTGGTTTGGTGAACCATTCACAGAGAGGGTGTCCCGCACAAGGAAAACAGTGCCTGCGATGTAACAAATTTGGACATTTTACGAAGATGTGCATGAGTGCAGCTCGAACAGGGGCAGGCCACAACAGAGGGCTGAGGCCACAGCAGAGTATGAAAGCAGGGCAGGAGCTTGAGGAAATGGAAAGCCAGTGCCATAAGATGCATATCACAGAGGAAGAGGAAGACGACAAAGTATTCATGGTGTCAAACATTCGAGGCATCAACACAAACAGAAGACCGCCGCCCTTATGTCAGATATGGATTGGGGACAATAGTGTCAAGGCACTTATTGACACAGGTGCATCTGTGAACATTAAAGATGCTGCACAGTATGACAAACTCGTGCCCAAGCCGTTACTCCTACCAACGAAGGCGAAAATCGATGTGCCCATCCCTCTACAGGGGGTGATAGAAGTGGAAGTCAAACAAGGGGACAGATCAATATGCACCCGATTTCATGTAACCTGTGACCGGGCAGGGTGGATCCTGGAATGCCATTCGGCAGAAGACTTGGGGCTCGTAATATATTTGCGAGGCATATACATCAGTCGCAGGTGGAGTGACCGGGCAGGGTGGATCCTGGGATGCTATTCGGCAGAAGACTTGGGGCTCGTAATATATTTGCGAGGCATATACATCAGTCGCAGGTGGAGGTGGTCCTGTTGGAGTTTCCCGAGCTGTTCCATGGTCTGGGCAGTATGAAAGGAGAAGAAGTACAACTCCACATTAACAACATCGTCAAGCCAGTGGCTCCACAGCATCGCAGGGTTCCCTTTCATCTCCATCCACTGGTGTAGGTGGAGCTGGTGCACCTGGAAAAGGACTGAGCAATTGAGAAGGTGTCAGGGCCTGCTCCTTGGGCGTCACCGTTGGATATCGCACCAAAGCTCAGACAACCAGGGGGCGATCCACCTCTGTGTGGATATGAGGCTGCCTAATAAAGCAATCCGGAGGGAGCAGCACATCACGCCCACCATTGATGAGATCATGGCTGATATCAATGGAAGTAGATCTGAATTCTGGCTATCATCAGCTGGTGCTGGCGGAGAAAAGTCGATATATAACTACAATTTTGACACATGTGGGGCTCCACTGGTTTAAACGCCTCAGTTTTGGGGTCTCTTCAGCAGCTGAGGTGTTTTGAGATGCTGTGAGGGAGGCATTGTCAGGACTGGTGGACGTGCATTATGTCAGTGATGAAATTCTAATGTTCTCCAACTCCCTTGAAGAAGACCATGTTCTGCTAAGAGTGACACTGAGAAGGTTGGTGGAGCAAAGATTGACATTACATTGAGCCAAATGCGAATTCTATGCCATCAAGTCAAATTCTTTGAATACAGATTCTCTGCAAAAGAAATGCAAGTGGATCCTGCCAAAGTGGAAGCCCTCTGAGCGGCAGCAATCCCTCAGACCCAATCGGAAGTCTGTAGATTCTTAGGGATGGTGAATTACTATGGCAGGTTTATACCCCACCTCGCTACGTTCTCAGAGCCCCTTAGAAATCTTACAAGAAAGATGTTTGATGGCAATGGTCCAGTGAGGAGGCCAGGCCGTTCAACAAGATCAAGAGATCACTTTTGCAAGGAGCCACAGTGGCATATTTCAAGCCAGGGCAAGCGACAGAGCTCGTAGTGGACGCCAGTCAGGTGGGACTGGGTGCTGTATTCCTCCAGAGAGACCAACGAGAAGAATGCGTGCCCATTGCCTATGCCAGTTGGGCACTGACTATGGTGGAGACGAGATACGCCCAGATTGAGCGAGAGATGTTACCAATTCGTTGGGCCTGCCAGCATTTTAACATTTATCTGTGTGACCACAACTTCACCTTGGTCACTGGTCACTTGTCACAAATAATTGGTACCTTCATTCATGGGCATGGCATGCAATGGACCATACAGAATAGAGCAATGGGCGGTACAAATTCAACACTACAAATTTGAAGTTGTATATCGTCCAGGGGTCAACAACCCAGTGGATATCGTTCCTTGGACAATATGTGAGGTTGACAAAGGCAAAGAGTAATTTGTGAATCAAATCGTGGAGACAGCTTGCCCGCGAGCACTGTCGGTGAAAGCAATCCGAGTAGCAACAAAGGAAGATGTGTGCCTGCAAGCAGTCAGGCAGACGCTACACCACCATCAGTGAAAGCTGTTTCTTTAAGGGCCCATTGGTCTGATGGACGGAAAGAGAGAGTACTGTCTGGGACTGTGGATATTTCATGATGAGCTGAGCGAAGGGTGCGATGGAGTGATTCTAAGCGGCACACGCATGGTGATACCCGCCAAGCTATGGAGAAGAACAGTGGACCTTGCCCACCAAGGACATCAAGGGGTTGAGAAGTTAAAAACCCAGTTGAGGTCAAAGGTATGGTTCCTGGGTGTGGAATGTATGGTTGAAGAAAAGGTCAGAGGTTGCCATGCATGTCTGATAATGGGGGCTGAACCCCCCACAGTACCAGTTATTATAGAAGCACCCAGTAATACACCATGGGCCAATGTAAGCATGGACTTTGGAAGCTTCCCAGACGGGAGGCATACTGTGGTCATGGTGGACAGTCACTTCAAATTTCCGGTGGTGGAGGTGATGGCCTCAACAGCTTTTGAAAGTATCAAACCCGTAAAGGAAAAACAATTCACACTCCTCGGAATGCCTGAGGAAATATGCACAGACAATGGACCGCCCTTCCAAGGACAAGAGTTCTGGGAGAATCTGAATCTACAAAACATCCGACACCGCAGAGTTACACCCCAATGGCCTCAGGCCAACAGGGATGTTGAAAGGTTCATGAGGGCTCTAAACAAAAATTGCATATTGGAGTTGACCAGGCCAAGACTTGGAAGGGTGTTTACACCGTTTCTTAAGGGCCTATTTCCAGACCCTGCACTGCAGTGCCCAGTGCGCACCTAGTGACCTACTCATGCAGCAAGCTTGGAGAGACATGCTCCCCACTAGTGAAAGATGGTTGCCAGCGGTATTGGACCCGGTGCGTACCCAGTCTATGAGGCAACGCAACAACGACAAGGCCAGTGAGCAAAGGAGGGCCAAGTCATCAGAAATCTGCAGGGGAGATTACGTGGTGGTCAAATATAAATACCCAGATTCCATGTTTCAGACACCATTTGAACGGAAACTGTGGGGGGGGTGGTCCAAGTAAAAGGATCTATGGTTACACCGAAAAAAGGGACCCACCAGATATCAAGGAACACCTCCTGGTTCAAAAAGGTAGTCATACCAACCACTATCCCGGATGAGGCCAGAGGCCCGGTGGGAGGTGAAAGCCAGATTCCAGAAGATGTGGATGTTCCTGGGACAAAGCCAGAGGTAGAGCTCTGCAAAGCACCAGAGACCCCGTCCCCGGAGGTGACTGAAGAAGCAATCCCCGGCCCGGAGGAAAATGGTGCTCCCCGAGGAAGACGCCAGTTCAGGCTCCCATCCAATCCTCAGCCTAGCACTTGACTTAAAGACTTTCTGTGTTAGCAAAAAAAAAAAACTAGGAGCTGCACTGTGGACTTTACGGACTCTCTCTAGTTTGTTATCTTAGTTTGTTATGTTGATCTGTTATTTTAGTGCACTGTTTAAACACCCATTTGGTTAGATGGAATGTAATGAGCCACCAGGCCTTCACATTACACTGTTGCACACTCAACTCCCTGGGCCGGACTCGGGCCGGGGAGTATAAATAAAGTGTGACGTCAGCGCTCGTGGCTGGTGGCACAGACTGAAGTATGGAGTGGTTGTGTGTCTGTCTTTGATTATGCCCAGTATAGCGTAGGCCTCCCAGTCAGTAGTCTCCCCTAGATTGGTCCCTGTGGCCAGTAGCCCTTCACAATTACCCCTGTAGACCCCACAACACATCCTTCTTTAACTAAGCCTCGATGGAGGGATATAGAATGGAAACCAGTTTATGACTGTAACTCAGTCGTGCAATGACATTTGTTGTATTAATTTAATTGCTTACTTCCCTGCAATCAACTATATTCCAGTGTTTACTACCCCCCACCCTGCCCCTCCACCGCCCGGCCTTTCTGCCCCACAGAACTCCCTTCACGGGCCGCAATTGCTAGGGCCTAGTGGGCCCACTCAACAAACCAGGTTTGTTCATAAACATATTTCCTATTTTTATAAATTCTCATAGGATTTTATTGTGGGTCGTGTCTTACCTATTTGATGTATGGGTGTTTTTAAATGCTTTACACTCCTGCCTCTTAAGTTAGGCCTGACTGCAGAACGTCAGCTACCAACGGTTGTGCAAGGGACTAATTTTCGGAGACCTTTACAGGACCATATACTATGTTAGTGGCCTTACATAGTTATCCCTACTAATAACCCACTTTCCAACAGTTTGTGAATGGGGAGCCAGTTGAGGTTCTTCAGGAGTGTGGTGATGTGAGTGTGTTGTGGTAGGTTGAGAGCGATTCTGATTGCTAATTTCTGAATAGTCTGCAACCTTCTGGTAAGTTTTCATTTGATCCTAGCAAAGAGGATGTGACCTTCGTCCAGCTTGTTTGTGACCAGGGCATGCATGATGGTTTTCAGGGTGCAGATAGAGAGAAATTTGAAAACCTTCTTCAGCATCTTCAGGGTATAGAAGCATGAGGCAGTGACTGCATTGACCTGGGCAGTCATGCTGAGTTTGCTGTTGATGATGAACCTCAGGTTCTTGGTGTGGGTGTTGGAGCGAACTCTGACCCTGCTCGCAGGCAGGTCGCTCCCTGCGCTGCTGCACGGCTCTGCCTGCATTGTTTTTGCCTACTCTTGTATTTTTCCCCTGTACCTAATTTGCTTTCTTGCCCAGACTTTTTTTCCCCTGTGCCTGTACTTATTTTCTTGCCTAGACTTGTTTTTTTTTCCCTGTGCCTAATTTGCCTGCTTGCCCAGACTTGTTTTTATTCCCCTATGCCTGTACTTGCTTTCTTGCCCAAACTTGTTTTTCTTCCTCTGTGCCTGTACTTGTTTTCTTGCTTAAATGTGTTTTTCCTTCCTGTGCCCAGTTCTCTCGCAGCCCGCCTGTTTTTTCCGCTGCTGCGTCCCTGCGGCCCCACTCCCTGCAATCCCATTTGCCCCCCCGCTCCTGCCTCCCAGCTGCTCCTCACTCCCACATCCCCTCATGTGGAGGCCCCACAGTGGCCGTGCAGCGGAAGCGCACAGTGGATGCGCCGCTGGCACACCTAAGGCAAGCCCGTCTGCGCCCTCCGTGCCTGGACCGTGTCCAGTGCCAGGACCCCTGAACCCCGCAAATGCCACTACGCCCAACACCGCCACAATGCCAGAACCCTCCACGCACTCAACCCTGGACAATCAAACACCTGCTTCCTGGCCGCCCCAAAGCGCACCCTCAGAGCTTTCACCTGCTGGAACTGCAGCTTCACAAGTATCCGCCCTACCATGCTGCTGACCAGGAAGGAACCTAACCACCTAAGATGCATCTTTCTCAACACCTGCTCCGCCCGCAAACATGCCGTTGAACTCTGGGACCTACTCCACTCAACCTTCCCAGACATCACCTTCCTGACGGACTCCTGGCTGAACCCACCCTCGCACCCAAGATAGCTGTAGCATTCCCGGAAGGCTACAAGATCACCCGCAGGGACCACACCAACGGAGCAGGAGGAGGAATTTCCATCGTCCACATGAACACTCTCAGAGTCTCGACCAACACCGACGACACCCTCAGCACCGCCGAACACCTGCACTTCCAGATCCACACCAACCCCAACACCACCCTCACAGGCACCCTCATCTACAGACCCCCGGAGCCCGACCACAGTTCAGCGACTCCTTCGCCGACTTCTTCAGCACACACCCTCGCCTCCATGGACTACATCCTCCTCAGGGACCTGAACTTTCACCTCGAGAACTACAACAACACCAACTCCACCACACTGACCGACAACCTAGCCAACCTCAGACTCAGTCAACTCGTCACAAAACCCACCCACTCTCACGGTCACACGCTTGACCCCATCTTCTCCGCAAGCTCCCACGTCTCCTTTAACCACACCACCGTACTCCACTGGACCGTTCATCGCTGTATCCACTTCACCTTCAAGAAACTCACCACGCACCACTGCACCCAACAGATGCCTCACCACTGCTGGAGCAAAGTCACCGAAGACCAGCTAACTACCACCCTCACCCAGAGCCCTCCCGTTGACCCCACCGACCCAGAAACCGCCGCCCACAGCCTCAGACAGTGGATCAGACACTGCAATAACACCCTCACCCCGATCAAGAAACCCTCCAACAGTCACACGAACAAGAAAGCCAGCTGGTTCACTGAAGACCTCCAGGCCTCCAAGCAAACCTTCCGAAAGCTGGAGAAGATCTGGCTCTGTGAACAAACTCCGGACAGCCACACAGCCCACAAGAATGGCACCTGCAGACACCATCACCTCATCAGATCCACCAAAAGGACCTCCTTCAAAAAAACCTCCTAGACAACAACATGCACAACAGCAAAGAGCTCTTCAACATCGTGAAGGAACTCTCCAACCCCAGGTCCAACACCAACAACGTCCCACCCTCGCAAGACCTGTGTGACTCACTGGCTTCTTCACCGCAAGATCGCAGACAGCTTCAACACCACGACCATCCTGACAACCACTGAGACCTCCGCCCCCACGACCACCATCCGTCTGCTCTCCTGGACCAACATCAATGACGACAACACCATCAAGATCATGAACACCATCCACTCTAGGTCTCCATCAGACCCATGCCCACACCACATCTTCAACAAAGCCAGCACATCCATCGCACCCCATCTCCAGAAAGTCATCAACACCTCCTTCGAGACAGCAACCTTTCCGGAGAGCTGGAAGCACACCGAGATCAACGCCTTACTGAAGAGACCCAAGGTGGTCCCCAAGGACTTCAAGAACTTCCGGCTCATCTCCCTGCTCCCGTTCCCAGCAAAGGTCAACGAGAAGACCGTCAATGAACAACTGACCCGCTACCTCGAGGAGAGCAATATCCTGGACCCTTCCCAATCCGGGTTCTGCAGCAACCACAGCACCGAGACTGCCCTCATCGCTGCCACAGATGACATCAAGTCCCTGCTGGACAACGGATAAACAGCGGCCCTCATCCTCCTGGATCTGTCAGCCGCCTTCGACACGGTCTGCTACCACACACTACAAACACGCATCCACAACACCGGGATCCAAGAGAAGGCCCTGGACTGGACCACCTCCTTCCTCTCCGGCAGAGCACAGAGCGTCCACCTTCCTGCCTTCCGCACCGAAGCCACCGAGATCATCTGCGGGGTACCCCAGGGCTTATCCCTCAATCCAACTCTGTTTAACATCTACATCGCACCACTCGCCCACGTCGCCCATTGGCACAACCTCAACATCATCTCCTACGCCGATTACACCCAGCTAATCCTCTCCCTCACACCGCCATAGCCAACCTTCACGAAGGAATGAAGGCCGTCGATGAATGGATGAGGAACAGCCAACTGAAGCTGAACACAGACAAGACGGAGGTCCTCATCCTCGGATCCACCCCTTCGGCCTGGGATGACTCCTGGTGGCCAACCGCACTGGGAACCGCTCCAACACCAACCAAACACGAACGCAACCTAGGGGTCATACTCGACTCCACTCTCTCCATGACTAAACAGGTCAATGCCGTCTCCACCTCCTGCTTCAACACCCTCCACATGCTCCGCAGGATCTGCAAGTGGATCTCCACTGAAACCAGAAGAACGGTCACCTAGGACCTCGTCAGCAGCAGGTTGGACTACGGAAATGCCATCTGCGCAGGAGCCTGGGCCATACTTCTGAGACGGCTCCTACGCATCCAGAACGCCTCTGCATGCCTGATCCTCGACATCCCTCGCTGCAGCCACATCACACCCCACCTGAGAGACCTGCACTGGCTACCGGTCAACAAGAGGATAACCTACAAGCTAGCCCGGGCACACAAGGCACTCCACAACACCGTAACAACTTACCTCAATAGACGACTCAGCTTCTACACCCCCACCCACCAGCTCCACTCCGCCGACCTCGTCCTCGCCACAGACACCCTTCCGAAGAGTGACCTCCGGCGCCAGATCATTCTCCCACCTCGCCGCCAAGACCTGGAACACCCTACCCATCCACCTATGGCAGACCCAAGACCTGCCGACCTTCAGAAAACTCCTCAAGACCTGACTTTTCGAGCAGTAGCAGCATTCCCCACCCCAGCGCCTTGAGACCCTCATGGGTGAGTACTGCGCACTACAAATTATTTGATTGATTGACTGATTGATTGATTGATTGATTGGTCCTAGCTCTGTTGTCCACCAGGCCCCAGGGTGATGCGCTCTTCCCAAAGGTCATGATTTTGGTCTTGTCGATGTTCAGCTTAGACAGCTGATCTTTATTTAGTGGGTGATTACTGTCATGCAGGCATTACACTTGAGGGAGAGAATGAGTTGTGTGTTGTTGGCATAGGAGAAAACATTGATGTCATGAGAGCGGATGATGCCTGGCTTTCTTTTTTTTTTTTTAAATTTTTTATTTGACAGACAAGTCACAAGCAAAAAGACATTATAGAAAAAAAAAGAAAAAAAACAAAAGAAAAAAATAATATATCATACTTTAGAATGACATCGGGAAGACCGTCCATACATTAATTCAAACAACAATCTTTATACGTTACTTCTTAGCCTGAACAACAAGATATTCATAAAAAAAATGAAAAACACGCAAGTTCATCTCAAAATCCATTAAAATTTAGACAAAGTTAGCCCAGATCTTTTCCATTCTATCTACTGTTTTCCAGCTCCTATTCTTAGCAAGGGCCTTCTCCATAGTGTATATTTCATGTAAAAGCATGAGCCATTCCGACCTCAGTGGAGGATTCGGTGATATCCAGGCTCTAGTAACTACCAGTCTAGCACAAGAAATCGCTATATCTAGCCAGCTTCTATTATCATAACCCTTCTCATGTATATAAAGTAACACCATAGATGAAGTAAGTGGGGAGCTGATCAGTTGTTTCTCATATAAAGTAGATTCTATTTCTCGCCAGAAAGGATTCAAAACTGGACAGGAATAGATCATATGAATAAGATCAGCTGCATTCAGATCGCATTTAGGGCATTTAGTACGTTCATTATTTTGTGACCATTTGGCAATTTTCTGAGGGGTATGATAAAGTTGACTGACCGTTCTGTATAGTTGAAGTTTTAAGCTTGAAGAATGTATTGTTTTATTAAGGACTGTGAAAGCATTAGAGATATTCTGGGGTGTCACATTAGTTCCCAATGCAAGCGTCCATTTTTGAGACAATCGAGGACAATCGTCCGAGTTATACTGGGATAACTGTTTATATCCTGTGCTAATTATTGATTTCTCTTTAGAGCTATACAGAACTTCCCAAATATCCGAACTAGTTATTTTTTTTAAGTTCCTTTTCCGCACCAGATAATCCCTCACTTGCATATATTTAAGTATCATCTCACTTGGTAGCGAATAAATTAATTGTAAAGTAGAAAACTGTAGAAACCCCTCTTGCCCATATAAGTCTCCCAGTCTCTTGATCCCGTATTCAGCCCACTCTCTCCCAGTTCTATCATTAAAAATACCTGGTAGCCCTGGGTTGTCCCATAGAGGTAACTCTGAATGAAAAAAGGAAGTGTCACAAAACTTCATAACTAAATTAAACATCCCTACAATATCCCTTGCTGTCTTAAATTTTACTCTTTTGAAGAAGTTCGGATCTTGAATTCTTGTTAGAAATTGAGATGCATTCATCCCTAACATGAATTGGTGAAAAAAAAAGTTTTGTTCTTGTTTAATAAGCTTCTAAAACGCCCTATAAAAGATGCAAAATAGTAAGACTTAAAGTCCGGGAAATCCAATCCACCCTTCTCTAACGGTAATTTTAGTATCGCTATTGACCTCCTAGGTTTTTTATAGCTCCAGATAAAGCTACTACAAATTCCTTCCAGTTTCTTAAAAAAAATATTATGAACTCGAAGGGGAATAGAGCGAAAAAAATATAAAAATTTTGGCAAAATATTCATTTTTATCAAATTAATTCTTCCCAAAATGTTCAGTGGAATTTTATGCCATTTTTTAAGCATCGCAGTAACTTGTTTCAGTAAAGGTTCGTAGTTCAATTTGTTTATTTCATTTGTTTTAGAAGATATGGTCACCCCTAAGTAAACGGCCGAGTTGCATAGCCCAGTAACTGATTGATTAGCTTGGTAGTTCATAATGGTTTGAGTTTTATTAAAGTTTAATTTGTAACCGGAAATCTCTCCAAATTTTTCCGCTTCGTCTGTGATTCCTGCTAAAGCATCTATAACATTAGTAGTGAATATAGCTAAATCATCAGCATATGCAGTGATTTTAAGAATTTTATTTTCATGCTCAACTGGAGATATCTTCTCTTGATTCTGCAACGCATTTATGAAGGGCTCCATAGAGAGGGCAAACAGCAGGGGTGAAAGTGGACACCCCTGTCGAGTCCCCCTTGATATAGTAAACGTTGATGAAAGTGCTCCGGCATAGCTAATTTTAGCGTCAGGGTCTCTGTATATAGCCTGTATGCCTCCAAGGAAGCGATCCTTAAACCCATACTGCTTTAGCACTTTCCACATGCCTGGCTTTCACCTTGGGGATGCCCTGTAGGGGCTATCTCACAGGGAAAAGCCAGGACGGGTTCCCAAGGCAAGCGCGGAGATACCACTTCGGGGGTCGATTCAGGCGCTATATAAGAAACATAATAATAACAATAATAATGCTGGCTAGAGGGATCATGTATGATCATGAGGGGTCATGTATGATCATGAGGGATCATGCATGATCATGTTTGTTGTAACACCCTAAATAGCACATTGTTATATACTGATTTTAAACTGCCACATTACTAAAAAGTCACAACAAGCCAAGGCAGTCCATTTCTGACATCTTTGAAGGTGTCTGTTCACAGATGACAAAGTGCAGGTGCAGATGCAAGGTTGTTGGATGCCTATTTTGATGCTCAACTAACACCTCTTCAAGCCCAGTCTACAGACACAGCCACATGAAATATCATACCAGAACCAGGTCAACAGTCTGTGCAATTTCAAACTATTGCCAAGATCTTACACCCTGACTCTCGGAGAACACTGTGAAAGAAGATTATGCTAAAAGTCAAAGCTTCAGCTTTTACTCCTGAGAACAATACAGGGATGGGAAATAAAGTGAAAACTAAGATGCAAATACCCACCAAAGGGGATACAAAAACAAATGTACATTTGAACATTGTAAATGCTCCCCAAACCACTTTGAAAGAGCTGTGGAAGGTACTTCACACCAAAGTACTTAGCTAGCCCAGGAAGAAAATTTGCACAGTAGTGATTTGTTGAAAGAAATAAAGGAGGGTGATAAAGGCTCCATATTCTTGATTGGTCAAAGGAAGTATCCATTGTCATATGATGTGGGGCAGGTAACCTGCCTGAATTCTTACAATAAACAAGTACTAGGCAGAAAAGTGTTTGGGTCTTATGTAAGCTATTGATCTATTTTAAGTTTTGAATCTTGTTTATGTGTATTGAATAAAAGTGTAATAGTATCTAGCACTTCTTTGTGTCATTTCTATGCATGTGTCACTTGTATGTATTATTTGTAACTGTAGAATGTGTTTATATTCTTTAATTTTGTTATAATCAGAGACAGTTGTTTTAATTCAACTAGTTTCACTAAATCTTAGTTTATTGCTGTGGTTCTCCTGACGAAACTTAATAGTCTGTACACACGAATAATGAAATATTCATTTTACATCTAAATTGTATCACATTTTTTATTCCTGCCCAGGAAAGCCTCACAAGGTGAAATTACTTAACAACAAATCTGTCTTAGCTTGTTGCATGCAGACAGCTTTCACTCATACCAGAAACACCTACCATTGAGTCAAATACGTAGAGTGGATTCAAAGATTTCACAGGACCAATAATTAAATGGTCCCGTTTATGAAAACATAGTTTTGCTCTGGGTAACTCCCATGAAATGTTCGAAAAACCTGAAACAAATGAAACCATGGAGCTACAAAACAAATGTGTGCATACCCACAATCAAGCATCTTTGTTAGTGTTCCCAAACCTGACAAGATATTCCCAGCACAAAATGCCCATTCCTGAGTTTTGGAAAATGTACTCATATGGAAAGCTTACGTGCAAAAAGTGTCTTTAGAAACAACAATAAATGTAATGTAGTTATTTAGGTGGTACTTACACATCGACATAGTTTTGCAAATCGGTTTGACACAGCTATTGCCCGAACATACATCTGCATTTGCATAGGCTCTACTCTAACTTTCAAATAAACCAAGAGAATTGCACCACAATGCACAACTTGTAGGGCCCTGAATTCAGTCTTAGATCTCACAGTTCTTTTCAGTTATGTTGCAAAGTATTTCCTTATGTTTTCTAATTTTGTAAAAAGAACTGGGATCTTCTTAAAGCTTTAAAAACATGATTTCATAAAATCAGATCAGCAATTTTAGTAGGATCTTTGATGCTTTATATCGATCTTTAGATGAATGAAAAGCATTGTACATCCTTAAAAGGTAGTATGTTTTTTATACAAAGTTATCCAGTAGATGCTCCCATGTGAGTGTGAGGGGGTCTGATGTAAAGTTTGATGACTGGAAATTCCAACTACCTTTGTGGAGCAGTTTGCACCCATTGCCTAATAATGTGAAAAACTCCAACAGATATCTTTGCCAGGTCGATTTGACAGCTTAAAACTGCAAACACAGTCTGTATCGGCAGGCTGGACACATGTTTTAAAAGGCTACTTGAGTGCATGGTACAATAGGTGCTGCAGACCCACTAGTAGCATTGAATTTACAGGCCCTGGGTATATGGCATCCCATATATCTAGACACTTACTAAAAAACGAAAAATGCAAATCATCTATAGACAGTTTTATCTTGTTTTAGGGAGTGAGCACAAGCACTTTAGCACTGGTTAGCAGTGGTAAAGTTCACAAAGTCCTAAGGCCAACAAAAACGATTGCAGAAAAATAGGAGGGGTAAAAGCAAAATGTTTGGACAGGTCTAACAATGAGGCCATGAGGAATAATTCCAATTAGATGAGTACAGATAAGGTGTTTATCATGCATTGACAATTCTAACATCAACCCTACATTGTCAGGCACATTATTTACACTTTTTCTGGTGCATGAGTGGTTTTCAAATCAGCTTAATGACAAATAATTTCAGGGTGGTCTAAGTACTCCAGTTTGATAGAGGAACTGCTTCACAGCACACATATTTACTTCTAAAAAAGAGCATTTCTTTGTCCATGCAAAACATATATGTAAAATGTGTGTAGTGCGTCCCGAAATTCACAAATTTATGTAAGAGGGGATGACTGTAGGAGATGAGAAATACATTTTCTAAATCATAACCAACAAAATGTAAAAGACGATTTCTTAGGAAGCACCCGGAAATCAAATCTTGCCTGCACAGTTAAACATCTAAAATGAGTTATTTTGAATCAACCTTATAATCTAAAACTTTAATCCACTTTTGTCTTTATTAAGTGGAAGGAACTCCAAAGAGATTGCTTCTCATAAATCAATAAATCATTCATAAGAAGCAAGTATGCAAACATGAGTTTTCTGATTTATATGGAAATGCCTTTCATTTAATTTAGCATCTTGTCTTTTTTGATAACATTTTCAAACTCCAACATAGAATTTATATGTACATTTTTTGCAGTGGGATAATCAGTTCAGTCTATTCCAATAAAATGAAATATTTGCAGTAGAATTCTATTCACGAATGCATATAACATTGGTGAAGGAAGTTTATCCCTTTATACGAGACATCACCTACTCTTTCACTAAAATCCTGTTAGCATGCTGTTTTGACTAGTTCAAACTTTTACAACATCCCGCCATCATTTTGTAACCTCTGCATGATTGATTTGCAGATTGTTTAGGTGCATAAGAGACACTTTTGTGTCTAGAAAACGATCTTCTGTTTACTAAATCACAATTTACCTAATCAATGGACATTTCAACCAATACATCAGATTTTATCCTGCATGTAACCTGCTAGAGTTTGCTGGTAGGATTTTATAGTATTTCCCTGATAAGTAGTGTTGTACAGGGCAATCCTGGCAAATTAGCCAATAAAAAGCCATTGAACACTCGACCAATAAGTCAGCTGGTATTCACAGATCATTGCAACCTCCCTGCAAAGTTTCTCCTGCACATAATAGGTGTAATTTACAGGTCAGTGGACTAAAACAAGAATTTGTCATATAGCTGTCAGCCTTTTATTCCCCCCCAAAGCAGAGCAGAGATGGTCGGAAAAGAAAAATAAAACTTTTCACTGCAGTTCAATCATGGCTGTACTCATGCTTTTCTGAACAGACTCTAAAGTGAACATCTTTGGAAAAAATATAAATGATGTCCCCCAGGCGCTGAAGTTTTTCTCCCAGTAAGTCAGGAGCATTTTTGACACAATGGTTGACATGCTAGTTCTACAAAAAGAGTATGCATGTGTGAATGGCATCAAATTTCCTTGCCTAAAAATAAAAAAAAACACTTACGTTAATACAGCTGGCCGCCCCCTCTCCTCCATCCTCTCTGCAGCAGGAAGCACACAGCCTCCCAGAATCCCCTGGCCAATCACAATGCAGTCTTACAGAAGCGTTGTGATTGGTCTGTACTCTGTGGTTCAGTGCTCAGATGGGGAATGGGAGGCTTGGCATGTTCTCCATCCAGGCTGTGCATTTCAGCCGGTGGAGAACATTCGAAATGTGCAAGATGGTTTGGGCTGTCCGAGACACCCGGCAAACCGTCATGAGCACTTAAGGTGCAGCCACCAGTCTTTCTCTTTGTGACGCTGGAGCCCAGCCCTCCCCAACCTAACAACCTGTCTTCAATTGCAAGCTCAATACAGAAAATACAATGAAAATAACATACATTTATTATTATTCTATTGTATGTATTGTGCTTGCAGTTAAAGCAACGGGATGATACTCCTCCGCCTTAGCAGAGTAGCCGCCGCTGTCACACGGACAGTTTCCCTTTGGAGAATCTGACAGCACTTTCCTTGAAGTGAGGATATCTGATGAAAAGTTTGCAATCACATAACATTGCTAAAAAAAGGAAGATTGCACCCTTTCCACTCTGCCTCTCCAGTTTGAAATTAGTAATAGGTCCTAAACCCCCTTTTTCTGAACTAGAAAGAAATGTCTGACTCCTAATGGGGGTTCTGTGTATCTCAAAAAAAATTTAAAATCAAAAACCCCATGATTTCACAAATTGTAGTGTTAGCAATACAAAGCTTTAGCACACTGGACCCTAACTACTTTAAGCTGATCCTAACGGACAAAGGACTAAATAACAGATCATTTCTCATATCATCAGGCAGAGTCTGCTTCATTCTTTGGCCATGCCAATATTGTTTCAATTGTATTCATTTGTTAAAAATAAGAAGCACACTAGTAGAAAGTCAAAGCGCAGGAAACACATTCATGTGCTTTGTTTCTAGCCTTTGTTTAACATATTGTCGTAACTGAAATGTGACATAAAGTCCTTTCTAGGTTTCATTTGTCTCAAAACTGGTTAATAACTGTTCAGTTTTGTTGCAACTCGTGGTCCTCTGATATCCCGGATTAAACTAAAAAATAAATTACCCTCGTGGATTCACCCTGCAGAAGCGGTCATTTTGTTATAATCATCATGTGTTGGGGCAAAATCTAACTGAGTGCATCCTCGTTTCTGGCTCGCATTTGGTGGTTCTGAAGCCTCCACTACAAGGTATGGCATTTCTACTCCCTGGAGCAGTTGAAAGATATTTCCAACCATAGTGTGTTTTTATGACCTCCATAACAGATCTACGCTTGCAAGGTCCAATCAGGAATATTTTAAGCCATTTGCCACAAGCCTCTCCCTACCATGTCTTGCAAGTTCTTTTGCATATGAGGCCTGTTGTGTAAATATCTGTGATTCATCTGTCTCTCTCACTGTCAACATAACCTACCTTTGAGGTAGATGTTAAGCCCTCCTTGAGCTCATTGGCAACAGCCTCACTGGCCTCATGATAACAAGAGCACAATCACATCAGCAGTGCAGGTGAACCCTGCCTGGAGCAACCTGAGGACAAGCACAGCAGAAGCACAAACACATCCCCTTTACCAGGGCGCCTAGTCATAAAGAGGCAGGGGAGAGGCAGTCTTGATTCTGACTTGTAAGCTACTAGTCAGAGTGAAGGCAGGCATCTTTTACAGTTTAATGTCTGTTTTCAATTTCTTACAAGAGGCCACCCTGGTTCAAGGGCGGTTGCTTGACAAGTGGACTCTTCGGTGTTCCATGTCCACCTGCACTACACCGCAGACTTGCACACCTGAAACCATATTTAGGACTCCCATAGATGGCTAGCCAATTTAAAAGTTGTCTCTTGGGATATTAAGGGATGTTATTATTGTCTACTAAAAGAAAAAAAATATGAAACAATATCATTTTGCCTTCTTGAAGCTAGCAGATCAATCAACATGTCAAGTCATATTTAAGGTTAAGTCATATTTTTGGAGTCAGTGTTCATGCATAAAATAATCAATACAACATATGCTATGCTAGACTTTCAAAACATGGAAATTCATGGAAATATATGGTAAACAGAGACATTTTGTCAGATGTTTCTCTTGAGGTGGGAGGGTACATTGAATAAAAACATTCGTTTTATTTTTCTTTTTTCGAAAGAAGGACTGACATATTGCCAGAGAATGGAAAAACCGCTGCCAGCAACTCTCTTCTGCAGGGGGAGGAAACAAGACAGACTGAAACACAATGTCCTTCAATAAAACCATCTAGGCCACTACTGGGTCTCCTGAAATGACTAGCAATCCCAAACTGGAATCAATCTGTCGAATATGAGGCAAAATGAAGCAGGTGTCACATACCTCGACCTAAACTTATCCCTTCTCTCTAAATGGCGTGCAGAATACAGAAACTATTACTTATCAACTGATTTACTCGGACAATGATTGTTCTCACTTAGATGCTCCAAAGAGGGGCAATGAGATTGTTTCACGTTTCAAGAATCAAAACTTAAAGAGAAAATTAATCTGCCCTAAAGGCTAGAAGTTGAATTTACAGAACACATTTAAGTGGTATATTCACAAGAACGTGTGCTAAACATCAACAAAAACAACAAACATGCTAACGCACCTTTACACATCGCAGCCGATCGCGGGAAAATAACACAGTGTTAATATGGAATTCACAGTAGCATGCGATAGTCTGCAGAAACCGTGGCCAATGTCCACGATACACCACTGCAATGGACATAAAAACACTAACCACAATGCGGAAAAACACGTGATGTGCCCATATGCGATAAGAAAACAGTGACAACGAGCGAG
This sequence comes from Lissotriton vulgaris, assembly GCF_964263255.1. Lineage (NCBI taxonomy): Eukaryota > Metazoa > Chordata > Amphibia > Caudata > Salamandridae > Lissotriton > Lissotriton vulgaris. The sequence goes on along the minus strand of NC_141698.1, from coordinate 934,114,931 downwards.
AGGCCAGCAATACCCATGCGTAACGCATGAAAAAGCACAAGAACAGCAGACGGCAAATGCCACAAAAAACAACATCAACTGTGGAGTACCACGGGTGCACCCAGACCCACTGCAGAGGACAACATGAACGCAACAATCCCCACAGAGGAACACCCAGGAATACAGGGCCTGTGGAAGGCCAATAAGAAGAGGAAGATGGGGCACAGTCACCAGGAAAACCCGAATATCGCCACAGTTGAGCCAGAACACCACCACTAACTGTACGTGACCTCCAACGTGTCATTTTTTTATCAAAAAGAGAGGGGGGGGACCCAAGGAGCTTATAAAGGTCCAGTGTCCGTGCTCCAAATATCAATATTTAACCAACAAAGAGGACAAAGTTCCTGTGCCAGGGTGCAAAAAGTCACCCATGCATCGTGGTGCAAAAAGTCACCCATACTTAAAAAATAAGAAGAAAAAGAAAAGAAAAAGAGAGAAGGAGATTCCTAGGTATAAAGGACCCAAAATTATAAGAGGGAAAGACATTGTGTTTCCTCTGTTGCCCTCACACACCCCGAAGAGTGTCATGCTTCATCATCGGGCGTTTGCTCCTCGTAGGGCCGGCGCTGCAATTCCCTACGGGTCCCCCGAAGGGTCACTTTATCGGAGATCTTTTAGAGGAATGCTTGATGATGCATGCGGGTGTGCGGGTTATGAGTCGAGAGGAGGGTAAAGAAAATTCGTGCCAGTGTGATATATTAAAATTAAAACAAGAGTAAACATGCAGCGATATGTTTAAAAGTATACCCTTGGCAGTCAATACTGCTAAAAATTATTGACCCACGAGGCCTATTATGCCTAGGTGTCAATTATCAAGGTCAACATGTTTCGCGCTTCCGTTGCCCAGAGGTCGTTAGCGCTTCGTCAGGACCATCAAATAAAGAATATGTAAAAGTGCACATGATTTAGTGAGTATAAAAATAACCCTCTTATCTCAATCAGGGTGGAGTAGAACCTGTGTACCCTTATCATGGTCACAGCTAACAGATGGAGGCCACTCCTGAATGAAGCCTAAGAAATAGAAAATAGAAGAACAAAACAAAGTAATAAGACAGCATCGATTACAACTTGATGCCGCAAAATGTACCACATGTGTGTACATCAATTACACATAAACAGTAAAGTTGACAGGCACACAGGACAGGTTAATCGTAACTGGTCAAAGGGAGGTGGGGGGGCTTTGTTTAGTGTGGTTTGGGCCCCTACCCTACATAGCATAAATATTGGAAAAAGGCGGGGAGAAATTTAAATGGTCCTCAACCTAGTAAGGTTTGAAATATATGCCCCATACAACACAGCAATTCGTCCTGGTTTGTTTACTTAAAACGAGCGTACAACCTGTAAAGTTATAAGTGCTCAAGGGATATGCTCACCAAGCACTGCGTGTAGTAATCCTACGTGGTCAGAATTATGGACGCCCGCAAGTAACCGGGCTGTAAAAACAAACACAGAGACAGCAGCGTAGAGGCACATTAGCCAATCATCTGAAGTGCTGAGCCGAGTGCTCACAGTGCAGGATATCACATCTTATGAAATACTTACAAATGAGTGCGGGTGCTGCCTTCTTGCAACCTACCCAAGACCACGCTTCTGCCGAAAGGAGACTCACATCGGCAAAAACCGCCGGTTTAAATGCCCAGGCCGGGTCAGGTGTGAGGCGGTATCCTTTTCCGGCAACAAAGAGAAAAATATGGCACACCACCTCGGACCATCTGAATACCGTTACATGGCAGTGGAGGCCAATGGAAGAGCACAAGAGGCCCTGGACTGATGTGAATGGCAAAACCAAGTAGAAACTTGCTGCCAACATGGACGAAGCAACGCACCCAAGGATGGGTGCGTGCAGCACACCAGGAGCTGAATGACATGGAGAAGATGGTGGCCACAGTCACCAGGCGGGGGACAGTGACAAGAGTCGAGGATCCGGACACTGTCCAACATGACCTGAGACCACATCAACAGGGTGCGCACCGACCAGGGAGTGGGTGGACGGGGGAAGACGGGCCCAATAGCACACATGCACAACTAAGCAGTTCACATTGCACATCCACAATGATCATGTCCCTGATCTCACAGGAACACTTCAGCACACACACAAACACCAAGTAGTCCCAAATACACCATGTGCCCAAAGGGGCACCCACACAAAAAAACATCAAGAAAACAACCAGCACATGCACGTGTGGGAAACACAGCAAACAGGCCTGTACGTCAGCCACACTGACAATGCAAGAGACACCACATGACAAGTAGCATGGCTGCTGTCCAATTACCATGACAATGTACACAGCACGACACTGAGTTGGCTGAGTGTGGACCACAACCGGAATGAAGCAGGTCACACTCGGACTCAGCCACCTGCACAGACAACCCTTGACATCCACGACACATCTGTGGACAAACCATGCCCAAGAGTCACAACTCGACAAAGAGCACAAGTTACCCAAGTCTGCAACATCTCAGCACCATGGAAGCACCGAATTGACAGGTACACCGCATGAAAGGGACCAGTGGCAGACAAATCAGAACCTCAGGAACGAATCACCCACCGTGCAGAATATGCATAGAAGTATGAGTGCACCTCGTCATTGACAACTTCCTGGTACAAATAGCAACACCTCCACAACAGAACACAGGCCACAATTGGTGCCGCAAACGTGCACCACATGGCACATCACATCTGGCCCAGCAGGGAACCGTGACATCACAATGTACTAGTACAATGCATGAAGATGCTAAATTGTCTGATAATATACTTTTTTGGACCCATGCTGACAGCATCCCAGTTTAACCAGCAAGACCAAGTCATGCCCCTGGTACATGAACAGCAGTAACCCCATTCCCACCCATGTGCACAGCCTGATCCTGCACTCAAACCTGGCCTTGTCTCATATAGCCACCTATGGATGTGTACAATATCTGCCATAACACATCAGACACCACTCACTATACCATACTCATATTGCTTACACTTTCATGGATGTGTACCTATCACAAACATATACATGCAATGCTTGCAATCTTCCTGCACTCTCTGATCTGCACTTGTGCCTAAATATAGGAATATATACAATGTAATATGATATTTGTGGACAATGCATCTCCATTCACAAATCACCATACCAGCAACAAGATGGATGCTGTTTGTTACACATGAAGGCTAAGAAATGGCAGATTTTGAACTTCTTCTTCCTTTATTTCTGGATATGCATTTTTGCCTCAACACAGCCCTGAAGAAATGTGAGTATATCATGTCTTGTGTGGAAGGACTTTCCTGGTAATACATACATGTTGCATACATGTTAGGCCTGATAAAAGGCTAACAAGTGAGCACTAACTGTTTAGAGTACATGTGTGTGTTTCAAGATAAGGTTCAATAAACTAATATTTTGAATGGTAATACTAAAAGTGCATGTGCCGTAATTTTCTTTTTAATGTAACAGAGCAGTTCATATGATTTTACATTGTCATTATTAAATACACAACCAAGCACTAGAACATTTTGTCGTATGGCATACTTATTAATCATTGTAGAGGCCTGTCTTCCTTGCTCCCCGTTAAAGTAGTTAGTTAATTTTAACAGTTGGTCTCTGGATGAGTTACAGAAAGTAGTGTTTCACCCACCCGAGGCGTACATGGGTTACCCTTATATTCGTTCCTTTTGTTCTAAATTTTCACCCACTTTTTAGGGCATCCTTTTTTCACATAGACTGCCTTTTCTGCCACCATACACCAGTCCATATCTCTCTTCCAGTCTCGGAGTATGGGAGGGTGGAGCCCCCCAGTGGTGTGCTATATTGCGGTTCACCAACATAAGCCCCAGGATTACCCAGGTTTGGTCAGCTCACCCGAGATCTGTGTCTTCCCACACATTTAAAAGCCACCATTTGGGTGAAAGTGTATGCTCTTCTCCCACTACCACGGACATGCATGAGACTGTCGCCTGCCAGTAAACCTGTATCTCCTGACATGTCCATATTATATGGTAAAACAACCCCGCTCCCACACACTTTCTGGTGCAGGTTGGATCCGCTCTTTGGCCCATCTTCACCAATGTTGTGCAGGAGATGTATGCCCAATGTACAATTTTTAGCTGGATGAGTCTGAAGCGGGCCCTTATTGCTACCGCTCTCGAGGATGCTAAGTCTTTGGGCAGTCCTCTTCCTGTAGGTCAGGTATGTCCAAACTCCAGTGATCTTTCAGGCAATAAGAGTTTCTGGCAAGTTATTAATAAATTTTCAGTATGTTAGCGAGACTGTCTTTCGGGGCAGATGTTCTTCCAGGAGTCTGCATTCAAGGGGCGACGACTCAGAGAGCTCAGTTCTCCAGGGAACTGCTGCTTGAATTACATGTCGGATCTGTAGATAAAGGAAGTACTCCATCCGAGCCAGCTCGTGTGTTTTCTGCAGCTGCTCGAATTAGACCATCTCTCTCACCGTATGTAAGCCCTAGCCTCGAGACACCTATTAAGTCCTATTTAGTGAAACCTAGCTTATTTCTGAAGCAACCAATTGGTGCGAATACCAAAGTGGTGTGGCTTTGGTGAGCTTATTTTTCCACCCCAGTTTAGAGAGAGTCAAGTGCAACTGGCGGACTGTAATTACCATTGACCCTCCAGTTTAAGTCGTTGCAGTTCTGTATACAACGCATGAAGATAGCCTCTTGGCTGAAGTACCAGCCGATCCATTTGGTACACCGGCTCTGCTAGCAGCTGGTGTGCCCATTGCTTAACGGTTGCACGTTGAGCCACCCTGTAGTACATTTGGATGTGAGGCAGCACTATGCCTCCGAGATACCAACTACGGGTCAATTTGCTAAGGGCTATCCTAGGCGGGCCCCTGTCTCACCTCGCTGTCTATTGCGTTGAAGTATGAGTCCGGGAATGGGAAGGTTGTATGTTGTAATAAATTTAAGAATCTCGGCTGTGCCATCATTTTAAACAGAGCTGACCAACTGAGGAGCGAAAGGGTGAGGGTCTGCCAGTGGTGGACATCTCTTTTAAGGCATTCCAGAGGTGGTTGCAGATTCCGAGTTAGAAAAATCACCTGATCCGGTGTTATAAAGATGCCCAGATATAGAAATCCTTCTGAGGACATCTGTGCCTCACAATTCCTCTGGAGCCTCGGTCTAGGCCCACTGAGAACAAACACTACAGATTTGGCCCAGTTGATGACATAGCCTGAGTACCTCCGGAACGTAGCAAAACTGTTCAGGATTCTTGTTATAGAGGCTTGAGGGGATGCAACGTATAAAAGGATATTGTCGGCATACACAAGATCCTGTCCTCCCAGTCCTCTGACCTACATAGGCCACGATTATTTGGATCCTTCTGAATCCATGCCACTACTAGCTCAAGTATTAACATGAAAACCAGCGCGGAAAGTGGATAACCATGTTCTAGTGGAAATTTACGCGATCATTTCCTGTTGAACACTATCTGCGCCCGCGTTGCTGAATATTAAGAGGCTGAGCCAAGATATAAATCATGGTCCAAATCCCATACGCTTGAGCACACCCACCATAAGGCGTAGGCCACTCTACCATGTCAAAGGTCATCCGAGCGTCGAGGGATAGGATGGCCGTTTCTTCTCTCATTCTGTGTGCTCGTCCCAGGACACCATGCAGGCGTCTGAAGTTCAGGGCGGTGTTTCATCCTGGCATGAATCTGGATTGGTTCAGATGGATCAGAGCCGGGAGCAGAGGAAGGAGCCTCTGCGTCAAAAGCTTCGCCAAAATGTTTGCTTCCGCATTCAATAATGTGATAGGCTGGTACGATGTACATTGGTCCCTTGGCCGTCCCTCCATTTGTATTACCACTACAGTGCCCAGTGTCTGACCTGGTGGGAGTCTGCAAATAGAGTTACTTTCCTCTGAGATTGTCAGTAGGTGAGGCGCAGTCACCTGCGCAGGAAGCTTGTATACTTCATTTGGGATACCATTAGGCCCAAATGTTTTTCCCGACTTCAGGGCCCCGGTCGCTTCGGTAATTTCAGCCATTGTGAGATCCTCCTCGAGACTTTGATGCTCTTCTACAGTCAGCACTGGGAGCGAGATATCCCTGATTTTTTTCCAGGCCTCTTCTGCAACACAGTCTCTATAGTCTTGTTGTTTGAGTTTTAGCGTGTGCTGTGCATTCTAATCAGAGTTTTGCATGCTTTGCGGTTCTAGATCTAGGATTTCCTGCTCCAGTTTGACTACTGTCGCCCTTTTCTCTTTTTTGCGTCTGGCTATTAGTGAGAGGGCCTGGCCCCTGATCACCGTCTTGTATGCTTCCCATAATATTTGTGATGAAGTGACGGTATGGTGATTTTCCTGAAAGTAAAAATGTTTTGCCTCTTCCAGACCTTTTCTGATTTTGGGTAATTTAATTACCCAGGGATTTAGCTCCATTGAGCCCTCACATCTCGCACGACACACGTTACATTTTGCCCATATGGGAGAGTAGTAAGCGACACCTCTTGCAAGTGCCTGACCTCTGAAAAGTGGGGGAGGAGCACTGGGAGAGAAATTAAAAAAGTCAATCTGAGATCCACTGCCATGTGCCCCTGAGTGTAACGTATACTCTGGTGTAGTGGAGTTTAGAGATCTCCAGACATTTATCATTGCTGTTACAGACAAAAAGTCTACCAGTCGTGTCTGTCTTGGGCTTTGGGCTCTAGGTGGCATGCAGTCCAGCCAGTCACAGCCTGCCATATTAAAATCTCCTACCATATATAGACGACCCAATGGAAGATCTAGTTTTTGTGTCCCCAGGTCTGTCAAGGAAGAGTCCACTAACATGGGGGAAACATAAACAGACAGACTATTGATTACTTCACCTGTCCATATCCCCAAGATCACAGCATATCTACCCAACCTGTCCGCCCATGTTTCTTCTATGATGAGGGGCAGGCCTTTCTTACGGATGATCCAAGTACCCCCAGATCCGGATGTGTATCCCACGTGAGCCCTCATTATGTAGCCCCAACGGTTCAAAGCTTTACAGCCATTACCCATGAGATTTTTCTTTTTATGAACTGAAGCACAATACCAGTTTACAGTTTACAGTTTTTAACGTCTTTCTTTCGAACGTTTGTTCATAAAAGACAACAAATAAAATATATACAATGATACAGCATAATAAGTACAATTCTTTAAATAATACAATCCATTCATTCATTACTCGCTAAAAATTCTATTAAATAGTATCAAAAGACGTTTAAAAAATCTTTAAGAATTTACAATTCAGTCATAAAACTACAATATAATAGTGTACGTTCCTAATAGGTGTCTGGCTCTGATGATCCAAACCCATCCGAGGAATTTCGCCATACCTATGGACATCCACTCTGCAGTATTAGATCTTAACACTACCAATGCTTCTTCACACACCCGTATATTAATCCTTCTACAGATGGGTTTGAGCCATTTCCGTTGTAGTGCACAGTAAGCTGGACATACAAAGAGAAGGTGGCCAATGGTTTCCTTTTGTTCACTACACCAGGGACAGTGCATAGACGATTGGTTACGCCATTTATGTGTAAACGCCCTTACCGGTAGTGTGCCCACTCTAAATTGGTGGTAGAGTTTCCTGTCTGCACTTTTGGTAATATTGTCCCAATAGGTCTCAGTATGGGGGACAACTTTGTGGAGCAAAAAATGACCTGTGAGATTAAAAGTTTGTGATAGTAAGACGAGATCTTCCTTTACAGTAGCCCAAAACAATGGTTTAAATTCCTTTTTCGAGCGGGAATACCTGATTACCCGGATCTGACCACTGCAAATGAAGACCCATTTTAAAAAGTGTGGACTTCACAGTTTTAAACCAAGATAGATTACCTGACCCTAATATCGATCTCACATCCAGAATCTCGTTTGCAAACATAGATAGCTCCGGGGTGGACCAAATGCGTCTCCACAAGGCTACCATCCTATATTGGGCCTGATTTTTGATAGAATGACAGCCCATATCTAACATAAGAGGGAGTGACGGGGTTGATTGTGGGAGTCCTACCGGGTTACGGAGAAACTTGTTTTGGATCTTATCTAATGGGGCAAGGTTTACACTACCCCATAAATCCGAGCCGTAAAGGATGGCTGAGGCGATTTTTGCATTATAGATCTTTAGAGCTGGTAGAACTCTTTTAGTTTGGGAGCATCGCTGTTCTTTAACTAGGCATCCCGATAAACAGGCAAATTTTAAACAAAGTGCCTCTATCTGCTCCTTCCAGCGCAGCCTATAGTCTATGACCACCCCTAGGTAGGTCATCACCCCTACTTGCTCCAGGGTGGTACCATTCATTGTTACTTGACCCTTTAATGGTTTGTTCTTAGTCAGGACCACAAATTTGGTTTTTGATACGTCAATTTCAAGGTCATTTATTTGACAAAACTCCAGAAATTTATTTATCGCAGTCTGGAGTCCCACCTGCGTTTTTGCCAAGATCAGGGTGTCATCAGCGAAGATTAGGAGGGGGAACCTTGTCCCACATTAGGAGGGGGAACCTTGTTCACTTTACTTCCCAGCCCATTTACATTCCAGGACATTATTTTAAATTCAGCCTGCACGTGTCCTACCATGTGATTTCTGGTCTAATGTTCTCAGGGCCGGACTGGCTACCGGGCATTTTGGCAGGCTGCCGAGCTGGGGGCTGATGTCACTGCGGTGGGAGCTAATTTCGTTGATGGAGACCTGTGTGTGCTTCGAAATAAACAAAGCAAAACAAATTTTGTTCAGCACAAGCAGGTCCCCATCAACGAAATCAGCCCCCAGCTCGGCAGCTTGCCAAAGCGCCCGGTAGCCAGTCCGGCCCTGAATGTTCTCATTATCTGTGCATCAGGGTTCTGCTGAGTGTCCCCCTCCCAGAGCCCCTTCAGGTCTCCTGTGTAGGACTCGGTGTCTTGGTCATGTTGAAGATTACCATCTGCTCTTTGTCTATAACCTTGGAAACTACTCAGTGAAACTATTGACAAACATTTAACAACCCCCTCCCTACCCCATCCTCTACCACCCCCCCACCCTAGAACCCTGGCAGACGGTGCCCAAATTGCCCGCACCCCCTACTCAGCAGAGAGCCTGTCGACCCTTCCCAACCTAATAAACATAGGGAAAATATGCTTGCTTCTAAACTCTTCCACAACCCCCTCTTCGGTCTGTCCAATTGATCTGTGCTCCATTAACATAAAGCTGTAACTTCCAATAGTGCTGCATAATCTCAACTCCTTTCTGCCCAGGCCGTTTGATGTGTTTTTGCTTTATCTTTAGTCTCTCCTATGCCAGTAGCTGGGCGGAAGGTCAATCAAGCCCAATGTACTTCAATTGCCCATTCACCAGACTGTCAACAAGAATACGATTGCCTTGCCCATTGTCCCTCGGGCTTTGTTGGCCTCAAACTTGGTCTCTGTTCTCACAGTCCAGCACCCAGGCATTTCTCTTCGAGGGAATGCTAATTCGGATCCGTCGTTGTTTTCTTTGGCCTACCTCGACGGCCATCGCCACTAGCACCTCCAATTGTCCTCCATCCCTCCCCTTGGATTCCACTTGCAGATGCACTGGAAATAGTATGGAGTATATGTTACGCCCTTGTCCTGGAGCGCCCTCTTCACCTCAATAAAACTGCGCCTTACTCTTTGAGTCTTTAGGGTAAAATCCGGTAAGAAAGTTATGTCCGAATTTTCAACTAGGTCTATAGTTGAAGAGTCGTGCTACAATAGGTCTCGGAGGGGCTCCTGGTCTGCAGCAACCCCCCCAGCACTCGATGGGCTCTCTCCATTGAGAGGAACTCTGAGAGACCCTTTGGTTGGAGTTGCCCCTTTATCAGTTCCCCCATGAAGAGGTCGCTTGTTGGGCCCTCTGCCATTTCCGGGAGCCCTAGGATACGTACGTTGTTACGCCTCAAGCACCCTTCTTGGTCTTTGATCCTGGCCAGCAGCTGGACAGTTCGAGTCTGCATTTCTTTCATTTGGGGTTGAGGTATCTTGAATTAGAGTTTTAGTGGAGTCTTCTACAGTTTGTACCCATGCCCCCATATGTAGGTCTGCGAAGATCAAGTAGACTTCAGTTGTAACCGAGTCTATTCTGGCTCCAGTGCTTTTTTTACCCCTTGTATTGCGGCCAATATGTCGTGCAGCGATAATGCGTCTTTATCAGGAGCTACCTGGGCCCATGGGGGTCGGCATTCTTGCAGGGGGTCCTGAACGTCAGTTCCTTTTGAGAGGGTGAATTTGGCTACTTTCATTTGGTGGGAGTTTTTGAGATTCTTTCCCCTTGACATCTTCCCATTGCGTCCCCTCAGGTTCTCTGGGTGAACAGCTGCCACCTGCCAGACCCTACCGAGGAGACTCCTGCAGCCTGGCATGTCAGCACCTTGTTTCCTTGCCGGTCTCTCCTCTCCACCTCCCCAGCCGATGACTATTGGGCTTGGTGACCAGCCCCCAGGCACTACCCTGATGGCTCCCAGTCGTTATCTTTTATTGGGGCTTAATACTTGCCTCTCCAATGCTTTTATTTATCAAGTGGCTCCCCCATGGTCCCCGCCTGCAGAGCTCAGTTTGAGTATCTCACCCTTGCCTAGCCCATCGGTATCTCTACAGGTCAGATACTCACTCCGGCTACGCTCCCCTGCAGTCTCACTAGCCTCCACCGCAGACTCCCATATGGTGTTATATCGGTCACTGTGTAGTGTTTGGTCTGCTATTTATTCCTCTCTTGCCATCACCTGTGTGATCAATTGAGTAGTCACATCTCTGTATTCTCGTGACTGTTTCTTCAGTGCCGCCCTCTGTCAGTGATGGGCCACCGTGTGTCCCACTCCTTACCACCACTCCTGCGGGTTGTATGGGTCCACCAGTGGGCTTCACTTCTGGGCGTCAGCCACTCAGTATTGCCGCCTTAATTCTCTGTTGGTCACCCCAGGCCTTTGGTTGCCAGACAGCAGGGCGGTTCCTCGCTTCCGGAGGCCCTGGCCACACCCGGCTTGGGCCCCAGCATTACAGCAATTAAGGCGTGATATGCTCAGACTCAGAGCGGCTGCCAGCTGATCCCGGCTCTCCTCTGCTGAGCCACGCAGCCACTCCTCTACTCACTCTACTCACTCTGTGACCACTTCGTACCATGTGCGGTGATCCGCAGCTTCCACCAGGCCTCAGTGTGGGGTCGGTGGTCCGATCTCAAATTCATAAAAGGTGTACACCAATGGTGAGTGCTCGCTTACGATGTCTTTTCCCACTATTCAGCACAATTGGAGTTTAGGATTCTAAACAGATTTATGGGGGATATTTAGGAGAGAGTCAAAGAGCCGCTCTAGGAAGTGGCCAACTTCCTTCATGGCAAGACATGCCCCCTCCACCGTAATATTTTTTATAATATTCTCAGAACTGAAAGTTGAGTTATTTGTTCTTTTAACATAAATAATCAAACATTTCCATTCACTGAAAGCTGAAGGACTATGTGTAATGATTGAATCTCTAAGGCTATCCAGCCTTGCTCAAATCATGCTTGAAGGGAAACAACAATGGCGACATCTGCCTGCTTTTGGTATACTTCTGTAACAGTTTCCCTACTGGTGTTCTGGAGTTTTATATTATTTATTTAGCTGATTTGTAAAGCGCATGAATCGCCCCACATGGGGTATCTCCGCGCTTGAGTTATGACATGAGAAGTTGTTCAGGACTTTTCGCATCTCTTGTCAAAGAGTATAATTGGAGGAGAAGGTATAGGGAAAATAAAACATTTGAAGGGCTAATTGGAAAGAAGGGACATGCTGAAGTGCTTATCTCAAGTAACTATAACTCCTACTCTAAAGTGACTACACCTCTTTAAAGACTACCACATTGCTACTTAGCCCACCTCAGTTGTTAGAACTCAGCGCTCGTGAATAGAGTCACTCTATGTTTCACTCTATATAACACTCCACAGCCTTTTGGCTAGTTGGGAACTATATGAATAGCACATATTTATGGGCATTCACAATTAAACATGGATATTGAATAAATCAACCTAAAATTCTCAAAGCTAACATTAAAAAAAGCCAGCCAGTCAACAGCCAAACAGACAACAGCAATTCAAATAGAAATGCAAATGAAATTCACTATAATGAACATGAAATGCCTCTTTAACCATGACATGAGTCTTTGCTATCCTGGGATGGCTTATAAATTCCTGATCTGAGTATGAAGGATTGATGAACAGGTCTGTATGTGAAAAGGCAGAGCAGAATTAGATACCTTCTGAATCGTTAAGCACATGCCTGCAGGGGCAATGGTAGTTTATTGAGAAGGAGTGATAAGAACAACAGGTGGGAAGTAATCAGGAGGCATGAGAGAGAACAAGCAGCAGTCAAGGAGAAGATGAGACAGGTAATTTTTTAATGGTTGGCAGCCTGAGTACCCTGCAGCTCTTAGAACATCTTCATAATCTCACAGAATCTCATTCCAAGCACTTGAAATATGGCATTCTGTCCATCAATAATCTGCCTCATCAACAATTAGAGAGGCACCTGAGACAGATTTGTTTAGGAGGGGTGGCATTCAGAGATGTTAGGGGAGAAATACTCCCTTGGCTCTTGCTGGTGATATATGTGGGCCCTGTCAGTAGGTTGATGCCCATTCACAATTCAACCCTGATATTGGCTCTGGCTTGCATGGTACAGTAACTTGATAGCTAGGCACTAGTGGTCATTTTTGGAAGGTGGGCACCCTTCTGTGCTATCGTGTTGGCATTTGTGGTTTCTAGGATTACTTTATCTCCTTGCAGAGTGCCTTCTACTCAGAGATTTGCAGGGATGTGTGCATCTCTGGATAGACACTCTCAACCATTTGTGGTACATTCCTCACTCTCTACTTCCTCAGTGGTGTTAGTGGTTGGTGCTCACCCTCCACCAAGTTCCTATTCTAACTTCCCAGGTCCTGCTACATCTCATGTCAAATAGTGCTACCCACTACTAAGAAAGGGGGAAGAACAGATGAAACACTGGAAATCGGTGCCATACATCTGAGGGTCAAACGTTTTTGGGTAACATTAACACCCCACACCCTACAATGGTGGTTGTAGCACAGTCAAAATAAATAGTCTCAGTAGTTGCAATGTCAGTGTAAAATGCTCAAGATGTCCAAACCTACACAAATAAAACCCTTCTGAACTATATAACTGGTTTAGGTTCAACAGGAAATGGTAAATATTTAGTTTTGGCTTTATTTAGGCCATATTGCAATTACATCAATTACTTTTCATAAATATTTCAGTTTGACTAATTATGATATAATTTATGTTCCAGTGAATGAGTGTGGTATTCCTATCTCACTGTATATAATTCAAAATATAGTAAGAGTAGAATGGCTTGCCATACATTATAAGACATGGCATAGCAATGCATTACATGTTCATTGGAATAACGTAAAATAGAAAGAAAGATAGTTAACTCCAGGCTGCAACTCATCAGACACCAGCTGACCATGGTGTGATGGTCAGGATTCAACAGGACCCTCTGCTGCAGTGGGATGTTTCCTGTGGTGCTAGGTTGAGTTACCCCAAATGTTCTATGCCTCGATTCTGGACCTGAAGCGTGTGTCCTCTGAGCACCTTGATCCTCCCAGCGCTTCCTCAAATTCTTCTTCTGTTCTACTTCTGTTGTGAAACTCCATGGCATATAAGTTTCTTGTGATCACTTGTGAGATAAATAGGTGTGCATTTTCAGCCAGCTGTATGTTGACTTCCAACAAAGCTGAGGGAACCTATCAAGGATTGCCTTCCCAATTATTTCCATCTCTTTCTAGATGGAGTTGGGGACCATAATTGTTTCCATTTTAGGGAGAATAACACTGACCAGCAGCTAGAAGATACGCATGCTCTTTGTTTTACACAATGGTTCAGGAATGTAGATTTTGAAATTCTGCCTCATTTACTACTGGGTATGTGATTTGGCAGATAAAAATGCCCCCACTGCATATGCATTTGATTGGTATAATCTCAAATACAGGTGATCAAAAGGAAGGAGAGTGCATAAAATGTTTTGACTCGGAGAGTGGTAACTAGTGGTGCGATACAGTAGTTAATTCTCTTAGACATCACTTGATTTACAGTTGGACCCACAGTAGATTTTTGCAACACACAGTTTCACGTTAACTCGCACAGATGATATAATATTACGCAATTTTTAATGGGATGTTGAACTTTTTCTCTTTGATTTTCATTGCTTTCTAGGTTCTATATGATACATGATTGACTGTAAATTGCTGTTACAAATTGCATGTCCACTGTATTAATGTGGTATTTGTTTTAAGTTTGTATTATTGCTGTTTGTACATGTTAATACTGTGCCAATTGTGGGTAGGTTCCAACTATTTCCCAATTTCTTTGTTACTTTTCCCCTTTTCTTGGTTGTGCTATTCCTGTCTTTAGTGGTTTCTCAATGGTTCCATTGCAGTTCCTCTGAGTCAACTGATGTGGAGTGTAACTTACTTGCTTCAAGTTTGGGTAGATTTGACCTAAAGGTTATTGATCTGTCGATCATATATCTTTATTCAATTTTTAATAAAATCATAAAATAGACAATTGATACATTGCATAATTAGAACTGCTTTAAAATCTATACCGATAGCAGCACAAGAACGGATTATCAAAATAAAGTGGATGTATGACGTTACAACGCAGGCTATTACAACGCCTGCCTTTACAACGCGGTTTTTACATCGCATACCTTTACAACGCATAGCACTTAGAGGTGCTGGATAGTGAAAAGTTAAATTTTCTATTCCAACTCCAGTCCCCGTGGACACTAGGGAAGGTGTTGGATAGAACATTAAACTTATTCCCTATCCTAGAGCGCCCCCCACCGCAATGCGTTGTAATGGTTTGCGTTGTAATGACCGCGTTGTAATGGTAGTGCGTTGTAAAAGTTTCGTTGTAAAGGTTGCTCACCAAATAAAGTGCATACAGTTATTACAAGCAGCAATACAGACAGAAAACCAACACACCCCTGATATGGGGTGCATAATTCATGTTCAGAACGATTACAACAATCACTTGTTCCTTAGGAGATCCTACCAATCCACGTTAAAAATGAAAGAGGTGAGCAACACATCACAAAATTAGATCGTCCCCCAAACATTTTGCCTGTGTACCTCCAATTTTTGCTGGATTTAGTTTATGTTTGCCTTAGAACTCTGTTCACTTCACCACTGCGAACCAGTGCTAAAGTGCTTGTGCTCTCCCCAAAAAAACATGGTTAAATTGGTTTATAGAAAAAATCAGGAGACAGCGGGAACTCCCACTGGCTGGGTGGTGATATTGTGCACACTTGTACTTGAACCTCCTCGGTTCTCCCCTTAATTTGTATAACAATAATAGTTCTTTCAACGCTTTATCTCAATTTCAATCATTGATATTTATTTTTCATCGTCGTTGATCATCAATATAAATCCATTATTCAAAAGACTTCAGGAGTTTACATTTTTCATCTACCCAATGCATTTCGGGTCTATGGTGACCCTTCTTTGGGGGTCTGTGAAAGAGAAATCAAGGAAATACGATCAGCCTAATCTACGTTTCAGTACCCTTTTATTTCACAACATCATACTATATTATACATGATAAACGGGACTGTACAAACAAGACTGCAAAAACCAAGATATCTAGCAATACTGCCTCTTAATGCTATCTGGACCCGCCTCTGACTAAATGAACTGACTGGCCATGTTTGTAAAGTATGGGCTCCGTTAATAACTGAAGTCAAAACTTTACCACAAAAGAACTAGCATTTACAGACTAACTGGTTGGCGTTCGTTGTCTACTTACAGAAAATGTAAAGCGTCATTTTCTGTAAGTAGACAACGAACACCAACCAGTTAGTCTGTAAATGCTAGTTCTTTTGTGGTAAATTTTTGACTTCAGTTATTAACGGAGCCCATACTTTACAAACATGGTCAGTCAGTTCATTTAGTCAGAAGCCGTTTAGCCAAAGGCGGTTCCAGATAGCATTAAGAGGCAGTATTGCTAGATATCTTGGTTTTTGCAGTCTTGTTTGTACAGTCCCGTTTATCATGTATAATATAGTATGATGTTGTGAAATAACAGGGTACTGAAACGTAGATTAGGCTGATCGTATTTCCTTGATTTCTCTTTCACAGACCCCCGAAGAAGGGTCACCATAGACCCGAAATGCATTGGGTAGATGAAAAATGTAAACTCCTGAAGTCTTTTGAATAATGGATTTATATTGATGATCAACGACGATGAAAAATAAATATCAATGATTGAAATTGAGATAAAGCGTTGAAAGAACTATTATTGTTATACAAATTAAGAGGAGAACCGAGGAGGTTCAAGTACAAGTGTGCACAATATCACCACCCAGCCAGTGGGAGTTCCCGCTGTCTCCTGATTTTTTCCATGGTAATATAGTGTTCTTAGACTAAACACTTGGTGCTTGTTGCACAACAACGAATTGGATAAAGTTCACATAAAAGAATTTACTATTGAATACAGAGTGCGTGATGGACTTGTAAACGATAAATTGGTTTATACCCAAATGGCATATGTAATTTACTTGAAAGTCCTTTGTACAGTTGTGTCCCACAGACCCAGGGCCTGTAAATTAAATGCTACTAGTGGCCTGCAGCACTTATTGTTCCACCCACTTAGGTGGACTTAATTGGCCAGTGCACCATGAATACAGTGTTACACTGACTTGTCGGATTGGCATTTAAACTCCCTCGCCAAGTTTCAAAGTCCCTTTGTAGGATGAGCATTTCAGATCTATTATAATATCTTATGTTGGGTTAAAGCTATCCCCAGCTTTTGATTAGTTTGTTTCAGTGTCCTTCAAAAATCCTTGCTTGCCAGTGATCAGTTCTGCCTCTCTGTCCCTGCTTTCTCTCTTCTGTTCCTCCCTTGTATCTGGGACTAAGTACCGTCTCATCACACTACACTTCTTTGTCTGTTCTCTGGGGGATTTTATTTTTCTTGGTTTCCTGCTATGGTTTTTTGGGTGCCTGTGTGTAGTTTTGGCACCATAGCTGATCACATTTAAACATAGTTTTTCTCCCTCCCGCCCCCTCCTAATTCCACAGTTGTATTGGGGATATGTCATTTGCCATGCCTCCTTCTTTGTTGGTTATATTTTTAGACTTTTAGCAATTTTCAATATATCAACTGTCATTTGGGCTTTTTTCGTAGGATGATAGTTGGTTCTGGGCTTTGTTTTAAGGAGGATTGGGCTTGTTTATATGACTGATAAAGGTGCCTTTTTGCTAGACCGAGAAATACATCCTTTTTGATATGATCGAGAGCGGCAGCACCGATTAGTTTACACTGCTAGGCACTTACCAGGCTACATCTTGGGAAGATTGTGCGGCCGCCTTGTTTGGATCAGGTGGGATTTCTCTTTTTGGGAAAAAATTATACGCATTCATCTTTTCCTGACTTTGGCATGGCTGCCACCTCCACAGAAGTTCATCTGCTTTCTTTTTTTGCTGCCAGCATGCGAGTTCCGCCTAATGTTTCCCAACTGCTTGACTTTTTTGGCGATCACAGTCTACTTCAAGATCTCTTCTTCCACGTACTTCCCCGTTCTCTGCATGCTGGCAGACCCCAAGCTCCCTAGGCAGGACGACGCTATGAGCAGTCACATCAGCACCCACAACAGCAATTTCCAATGCGACAAAGCTCTGGCTTGTTACTTGTTGCGGACACTGCCGCAGTACCAGGTAAGAGGACGGGAATTGAGCTTGCTTTCAGCAGCTTCCCTGGTATACTCTTCCGTTATACATTTGGTCTTGTTTACTTTTAAGAAACATGAAAAAAAACTCACCAGCTTAGGGTCACTGTTTTCCAATATCCAGCTTAAAAAGTACTGGTGCATTTGGCCCAATGCATTAAAATCAACTATTTCATCCACCCCTTTCTTCAATTAAAATTCAGCACTGTAAAACCAGTGTCCAGCTGACACGGAGCCATCTTCTGACTATCCCACAAAATTGAATGAAATGCCTAGTGTGTTCTGGACTTGTTACAACATAGTGAGCTATATGTGCAGTGACCCACAAGTACTATTGCACATAAGTTCCAAATCCAAAAATAGTTTCACAACTCACATAGTTCACTATATACATCTTGAAAAAAAATACGTATTGTATGTCACCAAGAAAATGAAAAGCCCGCCTGACAACGGTAAAACACCCATTATTTGTAAATAAACAGCCACCAGCCCGATATACTCCCAACAAAACGAGGAATCCAGCATTGTTACCTCCAACGGAAGGCAGTGCCAACAGGTATCTATACTCTGAATCGACCTTCACTTGTGATTCCTTCATGTAAAACAAACATCTTCTTAATTGGACAGTATTTCCCAATAAGGGGTACTATGTGTTGAGATATTAAGGGCAGGTGTTACCTTTTGTTGATGGGGGCTTAATAGTCCCTACTTGGTATTGCCTTGTTTTGCCGTATCGCTGTCTCTTCAAACCTGAAGTATGCAGCTTTTTAGGGCACCTTAAATATATTATTTCTCCTCCTAACAGTGCCTCAGTTTATATGTTAATCTTCGTTCCATATACAGTTTTTTAAGCATTCTTTGCATAAATAGCTGCTACTATGCTGTCATACTCACATTTTTCATCCCAAGGTGTTTTTGGATGGCCTCTGCCTACATCTACTACTCCTGCACCAGAATGAGCAGTCGCCCCCCGCGATTAGAGGAGGGGCGGCCTTAGTTGCACCATGGGACCGGACATCGCAATCGGAGGCTGGTTGAGGAGTGGGCTGGCTAATGACATGCAGCGGGGGGATCGGCGAAAGAAGAAACGAAACCGATTCCTAACGTAGAAGCTATTTAAGGTAGGGTCTCCTGGGGATCGCCCTCTTTTGTCTCCTTGGACTTAACCGCAGAGCGCCGGAAAACCACCCACCCACCCGGCATTAAAGTATAGCGGAGCTGGCAGAGCACTGACAGTTAACAAAGAGGCATGCTCAACAAGGGAGGTGGATGGACCCCCAGGACAGGGTAAGATTGAAGCGTGTAGTGGAGTGGCGGGGAGAGGGACCGGCCTGCCGTCGGTCCTCAACTCTACTGCCGTAACGCGTCATTGAAGGACTGAGTTGATTCTTGGGAGGCTGCCTGGGTTCAGGTGGTACCTCAGAGGGCCGGTGCGTTATGCGGTGCCCTGGTTTTCAAGCAAGAGAACTGTTCATTGTACCACGTTGTGGCCTGCCGGCACAATGTGCTCAGTGGAGGATTCTACACTATGAACAACTTAATGCTGTGTCACCTGAAACTGCAATTATAATTTCATTGTACATTTGGTATGTGTATGCCCGAAGGTTTATCCATTGGTCAGGTACCTCTGAGGCGTTAGGTGGTGCCCTGGTTCAGGTAAATGCAATTGTTACTGTTAGCGCGTTGTGGCCTGCCGGCATAATGTGCGCAGTTGAGTGTTCCAGAGGCTGGACAACTTAATGATATGCTGAAATGTAATATATATTTTACCATATTTGTGTTTTGACATATGAATATCACTAAAGTGTGAAGCATGTATATCTTCAGTTTTCAAAGTAGTATGCCTGTATTCATGTAGTGGTTATGTGGAATTAACCGGTTTGATGTTAATAAAATCTACGCCCTGGACAATATAACTGCATTATGAGATTTCATGGGCATGATAGGGAGGTGGGGTGAGAAGGATGTTGCCAGTGGTAGTGGTGGAGAGATGTTAGTGTCACATTGTGCGCACACTATGTATTTGATATAAAGGGCTGAAAGCAG
Organism: Lissotriton vulgaris; assembly: GCF_964263255.1. Lineage (NCBI taxonomy): Eukaryota > Metazoa > Chordata > Amphibia > Caudata > Salamandridae > Lissotriton > Lissotriton vulgaris. Next base: position 934,095,153 of record NC_141698.1, on the reverse strand, counting down.
CATCCAGCAGCCATGGCTGCTCCTGCAGGAACACTCTTTTCCAAATAAGGTCTAACTCATTGCTTCCCATAAGCACAATGCACTTTAACACATTTTTTTTAAACATCTTTTTATTGAGTACATGTTTCACTTCAAAAGATACAGTTACAGAACAAACGGTTGACCTACATTTGTGCTTCACACTACATTCAGACTCCTTTGTTAAAATGACAGTATTACGTTGAGATTGTGGTAGATTGATTGACGAGGCTTTGCCCCCCACACTTAAACATAATTAACAGTTAGACCCATTAGAATAAAAAAGAGACACACTTCAAGTTTAATGCACTGTCAAGTCCTCAAAATATATATTTTTTAAAATGCCAGTAATAACCTCACATTATTTTTGATGTAAGCAGTCTTAGGCTCATATAAAATCCCCTAAGCAAGACTCACCCCCAAATTGTAGCTACATTCTCCTTTCTCCTACTGCTCCCCATGCCTCATACAGCATGGAGAAGATGTGGCATTATGGCCCGAGCTTCCGACTTTGAAACTGGGGAACTAAGTTTACGTGTTTGCTTAACATTTTGTGATTCTGTAGAACTAATTTAATTACCCTGTGAAATAAAAACATTTAATGTGACATTTTGTAATGTAACTGGTGCACATGGAAACCAGCATAATATATTTGTTATGAGTTTGCACTTTATAAAACTGTAGAAAAAAAATATAAGGTCAACCACCTTAGTCAAGTCTGCACCCATTTGTAGGGCAGTGGTAGATGGTATGCTGTATGTGTGTGTGTGGTATCTATCTGAGGTGTGTGTGTGTCTATGCTGTGCCTATTTGTGATGTGTGTTCGGTGCCTGTCTGCAGTGTGTGTATGCAGTGTTTGTCTGGGTTGTGAATTTGTGTGCAGTGGCTGTTTGCAGTGTGTTTGTGTGCGCACCGGTGGGGTGTCAGCTGTGTGTGTGTATGTTTGCATGCTCAAACTTGCATAGGCATCAGAATGCAACATTGTCAAATGCCTGGAAGTAACAGGCCAGTATTTCATAGATGATTTACCTCAAACTTTAATGTCCTTAATAGCTATTGTACTATAATGGATAATGTGATGCATGGCTAAACACTTATAAAGTCCAAAAGGTGAGACCTATTGGCTATGCCAATGCTTGTTATTACATTTAATGCGAAAACAACAGTTGATGGACAGAATGCGGAACAATGTCATACATTCACCCCAGTACAGAGATCTGGGCCTAAATCCATTGTTTTTTTGCACTCCACACCACCCCAGTTCAGACATGGCCATATGCAAATCAGCCTTGGGAACAGTCTAGCCGAACTGCCAAGCCATGTCTTTCCTGGACCGGAATCAAGCATCCTAGGACCGGTTTCTGGCTATCAGCCGTCTTCAGCCAGGATAGCTTGACTCCAGTGGTGTGGAGAGCATGGGACTCACGTCTGAGCTAACCCATCCCACTCGGGGTGACAAATGCAAAAACAACAGTTGATGGACAGAATGCGGAAGAATGTCATACATTCTCCCCAGTACAGAGATCTGGGCCTAAATCCATTGTTTTTTTGCACTCCACACCACCCCAGTTCAGACATGGCCAAATGCAAATCAGCCTTGACCCTGTGCCTCATGGGAACAGTCCTGCCGAACTGCCAAGCCATGTCTTTCCTGGACCGGAATCAAGCATCCTAGGACCGGTTTCTGGCTATCAGCCGTCTTCAGCCAGGATAGCTTGACTCCAGTGGTGTGGAGAGCATGGGACTCACGTCTGAGCATACCCATCCCACTCGGGGTGACAAATGCAAAAACAACAGTTGATGGATAGAATGCGGAAGAATGTCATACATTCTCCCCAGTACAGAGATCTGGGCCTGAATCCATTGTTTTTTTGCACTCCACACCACCCCAGTTCAGACATGGCCATATGCAAATCAGCCTTGGGAACAGTCTAGCCGAACTGCCAAGCCATGTCTTTCCTGGACCGGAATCAAGCATCCTAGGACCGGTTTCTGGCTATCAGCCGTCTTCAGCCAGGATAGCTTGACTCCAGTGGTGTGGAGAGCATGGGACTCACGTCTGAGCATACCCATCCCACTCGGGGTGACAAATGCAAAAACAACAGTTGATGGACAGAATGCCGAAGAATGTCATACATTCTCCCCAGTACAGAGATCTGGGCCTAAATCCATTGTTTTTTTGCACTCCACACCACCCCAGTTCAGACATGGCCAAATGCAAATCAGCCTTGACCCTGTGCCTCATGGGAACAGTCCAGCCGAACTGCCAAGCCATGTCTTTCCTGGACCGGAATCAAGCATCCTAGGACCGGTTTCTGGCTATCAGCCGTCTTCAGCCAGGATAGCTTGACTCCAGTGGTGTGGAGAGCATGGGACTCACGTCTGAGCATACCCATCCCACTCGAGGTGACAAATGCAAAAACAACAGTTGATGGACAGAATGCGGAAGAATGTCATACATTCTCCCCAGTACAGAGATCTGGGCCTAAATCCATTGTTTTTTTGCACTCCACACCACCCCAGTTCAGACATGGCCAAATGCAAATCAGCCTTGACCCTGTGCCTCATAGGAACAGTCCGGCCCGAACTGCCAAGCCATGTCTTTCCTGGACTGGAATCAAGCATCCTAGGACCGGTTTCTGGCTATCAGCCGTCTTCAGCCAGGATAGTTTGACTCCAGTGATCTGGAGAGCATGGGACTCACGTCTGAGCATACCCAACCCACTCGGGGTGACAAATGCAAAAACAACAGTTGATGTTATTACATTTAAGTCACCCCAAGGTAGACACAAGGACATGGTGCTATGTAATTAAAAGGTTTGATATGTAAATTCAAGTTTTATATGTCCTGGTAGTAAAGAAAACCCAAATTAATTTTTTGCTACTGTGAGGTCTACCCATCCCATAGGATAACATAGAGGATTCCTTATTTCATTTCATAACCTGTAATTCCTAATTGGAAGCAGGTAGATGTACCATGTTTGGTACCTATGACACTGTAATAATAAATCATTTTTAATGGTAAAGTCAGATTTTTCATTCCAATTTCAAAAATGCCACTTTCAGAAAGATGCCAATTTCCTGGCCTTAGCCCTTTGTGGCCGCAGCCTGTTGTGGATCACATGGCTGGGCGTAGCTAATAGTTGGGCTTTGTGTATTCCTCCTAGACAGCCACACACAATGGAAGCTTACTTGTGACTGGGTGGATGGGCAATCACTGGCAGGATGGGAGGGTAGAGCTTACACTTACATTTGAATAGGCTTTGTCCTGTCTTCACACAAATGGCTGAACAACCCAGCATTGTGTCTTGAGCGAGGGCAGGGGAGGTAAGACATTTCATATACTTCAAAGACACTGTCTGAAACTTCTCTAACCTTTCAGAAACAGGGCACCAGAGTTTAAAAGAAGAACCTCAAACCCCCCCAACTCTTCAGGACACTTCTGCTCCAATGGATTCTCTGCCTGGAAGAAGGAATTTTGTGCTGCTGCAAGGACTGCCACTCTGCTGGAGTGCTGCTGTGCTGACCTGCTGCCTGCTTGCTGGGGTTTTGTCTGGGTGAGGATTGGACCTGCATATCTTGAACACAAAACCCAGACTGACTCCAAGGGCTAGTTTGCTGGCCTCCAGATCTGAAGCCTTGGAGACATACCAGGCTTCCAACATCCTTGCATCTCCACTTAGACTCTGCCAAATGGTGTCACTCCAAGCCTGGACACTTGAAGTGGGGTTAAGGTGCTCTGACAGCCTTTGTGGATCCAGTGGGATCAACACATCTCCTCCGTTGCGCTGCATGGCGCAAACCTGAGCAAAAATGATGCATCACTGCTGCTGCATAAATTAGACCTGTTGTTGAAGTCCAGCATCGAATCACATTTCCATGGAACCGCCGCATCGCCCCAACTGTGCAGCATATTTGCAGCAATGGCACCTGGATCCCTTGTTGACTGCAGCCTCAATGACGGATTTCGGATCACAAGCCCTGTCGATATGATCCATGACAGCAATACAGGCCCTCCCAATGCAGTTTCACTGAACCTCAGAACTGACACATCGATTCGGCTCCGCAAAGCATCTTAAATGTGTATTCTTGCAATACATATCCTCGCACTGCTCGGCAAACCAGGATTTAAGTTACCATGTACAGCGAATCTAAATAGGCTCCTGTGGCCGTCCCGTGCTCCATTGTTCTCGGCCTAAACTTGTGACTTTGTCCCAATTCAACCTGACCAGATATCCGCAGTTGCCGCTTTGTGCCTTTTGTGCCTTTGTGCCTTTGTGCCTTTTGGTCCCTCAAACCATTAAAATTCAATATCTCTGATTCTACCAATTGGATTTTTGTTGTTTTGCTGTGAAATAATGTATTAAAATGTATTCTATGTTTTTTTAATTGGTTTGGGATTTTTAATGGTTTATGCTTTCACTTTTGATATTGTTTGTGTGCTGCATAAAGACTTTAAACATTGCCTCTGAGTTAAGACTTGGCGCCAAGCTACACAGGGGTAAGCACGAGTTAATTTAGTGACTTTTTGTGGTTCACCCTGCATGGGATTGTGGCTGTTCCTTGACCCGGGCTCACACCCCAGTCAGCCAACAACCCAATTCATCTCACCCTGGTAATTAATTGAGGCAGCATACCAGTTCACCATTTTTTTAAATACCATTCCACCTCAGTTTGAACTCAGCCATATGCACATTATTCATGACCCTTCTCCAATGGGAACAGTTCAGCCCAAACTGCCAGGTCAAGTATACAAACTGTGATCGATGGAATGCTTGAATTAAACTCAGTCATTGGTAATTACTGAAAGCTACATTAGACTCCATCATTCCTTGCACATCATGTAACCGGTCCAGGGTTTCTTGTGTTCCGGTTCAGAGAGGACCTGTCCTGGCAGTTCAGGATGGACTGTTCCATCAGTGTAGGGTCAAGACTGATTTACATTACATGTGGTATGGTGAGCAAAATAACTTTGGACTGGAATGCAGTGGCTGAGATTTGTGAAAGCATATTGAAGTCATTAAAGTATACAAACAGTGATGATAGAATGCTTGAATGAATCTCATTCATTCATCACTGTTTGTGTACTTTAATAACTACAATATGCTTTCATAAACCATTTAAACATATACATGTTCTTCTCTTATTTCATAATTATAATTTTAATGTTTTGTTCTTGATAGAAGTATAACTTCCTTTGTGACGTTGATAACTCATAGACTGGTTCTTTTTGTAGGGGTGGGCGGTTCTCACAGAGTTTTACTCCATGGTATTCTATGGAGTTACATAAATCTCTGCAAGATTCTGCAGAGTTCTTTGAGCGGTGGAATTTCAGCACGTCACACTACTCGCACTGATTTTTACTTCCAGGAGTTTGTTCAAATCTGCAAATTATCGAGAACAGCACCACGCACATTGGTAGAGGGCACTGCTTCTTTCTGATGCTTGAGTAGATTTTTATACGAGCAACAGCTTTCTCAACGTGAACTGTAGCAACCTGCTGCGGCAGTCCATGCTAAAAATTCACACCGCGACTCATCCTAGCACTCAAAGTTTCTCGCTCATGATTGCCAATAGTATGTTGGAAAATTTCCCTAATGCATTTGGAGACTCTAGGCCTCTTTCATAAGGGAGGGTAAAGTTTAGGACAGCTGAAGCACATAAAATAAATGAACATCCTAAACACCTTGCAAACTTTTCCGCTATCTAAACATATTCCAGATTCAAAACATTATACATAAACATTTAACAAAATATTAGCAGTCTAAAGATCAGTGTAACAACATATTCATGTCATTAAATTATGTCCATTGCTTAATGCTGCTCTTATTCCTAAACCTCCCTCCTTATGACAGTTGCTCAGTATTATGGTATGCAAAGATACAGTTATTAAAACCTATGGAGACACAGTCTTTCATTCTGGAAGTATGATGTGCTTCTCAGGTAGCTTTGGAGCAATCTTGGGCAAACATGCTCACAGAACAAATAGCAATTCTCCTATAGATGATGTTTCTCCTATCATTATAATTCTCTTTCAGAGTGAAAATCAATGCCTCTGCAATTGGTTAGCTGTAGTGACTATTCTCATCAGATACTTTATTCCTAGATGGATCACATCTGTGGTGTAGTATTCCAGCATTTCCGTTGTTTCTCTAAAGTGAAAATCTCCTGTTCAATTGCTGTTACCTTTGTTTCTTCATGGTGATAATCTCTTCCCCAAGTGTCATTTTTAGACTTTGATATCACTCCTACATGTAAAAACCATGGTCCACAACATGCAAAGTAAAACTAGAGCAACAACTGGGTTATAATAAAGGCAAAATAAACTAGCTCAATGTGTAACTATTATTGTAGGTGTACTCTTCAGTCTTTTCCACGTGTTCAGCCTTAAGTGTGGGAAGGACGCTGTATTTATTACTGAGTTTTGTACCCATCAGGCATCTACTTCTCAATTTCTATTCACCAATATCTTAACCAACCCTGTTTGGGTAGTGCCAGTAGTGGTCTAGCAATAATCTTTGAATTATTTATAGCACTTTCCTTCATTGATCCCGACCCCTTTGCTTTGTGGGCTCAAAGTTATGCTCTCTCTTTTATCTTATCTGTCTTGTTTGCTTGTTTATCAGCCCCCCAGCCCTGCATATCCTTTTAGCCTTGATTTTTAGAATATTTAACTCTGTTACTTCTTGGGCAGTCTCATCCCTTTGTTATGGATGGTTTTAAGGTTTGGCTTTATTCTGATTCTCTGTTCAAATCAACTAATTCAATCAACTCCTATTCTGCCTTGGATATATCTCAGTTAGTTTCCTGCTCTACATATTTAGTTAGTCAAACACTTCCTTTAATTTTGGGTCCTCCCTCCCAAACTACTTTTCTCTACTCATGTCCTTTTGTCTGATCAATCTGCAATATTTTTAATTGGTTTCTCCTTCTTTGGACCAAATAAGTACTCCTCTTTCACACTGCACAGTACACCTTTAGTTCAAAGTTAGTCATTTTAACTTCTCCATTCTTTCTAATTATTATCCCTCTGTTACCACTTTCATGGACTCAAATGTTTCTGAGCTTAACTCTTGACTTAACCACTCCTTGGACCTCGATCAGATCTATGGGCACCTCACATCACTTACTTCTGCTTCTCGGTTCATTGAGAAGCTCCGAGATCTAAGGCTGAAATGTACACAGGAGTTAAGAGCATGGTGCAAAGTTTATTCTCTTCTCAGTACCTCTACTAATCCAGTGATTAAGAAAACATTTCATAAGATAATTAACAAATTATTGTTCCGGAGCACAAGAAAATCGCCTCTACTTTGGATTTATTGAAGATGACGACGGGAGTACTCTCTTACTCTCTTAGAAATTTCTACATATTCTTCTTTGGATTGCACGAGATATTTTAATTATATGGAGATACTGGACTTTCAGATGACGTATGGATACGCGATTGGTTTATTTATTGTTGTACTACACTGGACCATAGACAGGTTATACCTGGAATGTGGTGTACTATCTCGAGAAGAATCTTTATGCCCTGATGAAGTCATTGGGTGATTGTTTCCCGTGACAAAACACGTGTCGGCTTGGCTATCTGGCTACATTCTGTATGATTTAAATGAACATTAAATGAAGATTGACTATTTGATTGAAACTTCACGATTATGAAGAGAAAAGAAAGAGAAATAAAGGAATTGACTGAATGAACTTTGACTATGGAAAGAATTTGATTTAGTCTCTTTTCTCTAGGGCTCACAAATTTCTTGTGTTGTGCTTGGGAACAATAATTTGTTTATTCTGTATTCTTTATGGTTTCACAGAAGAGTATTTGGGACGTAGGTGGCCATTTCCCTTTGTTCCCTGGAGCAATTTACTATAGGATCTACTAACATATTAGCTTTGCGCACGGTATACTCCAGCCGCGCGTTGTGTTCTATTCTCATAACATAATTAGCTCCATCCATTCTGCCTTCTACAGTAGCTGTATCTTTCTTGATCTTAATATTTCTAAGGGACTTTTTTTAATTGTCCATGTGCTCATTGAACCTCATTTCTGCTCTCACCTCTAGCTCCCTCTTAGACTTTGTACAATGATTTGTCTACATTTTTCTATGACTCATGCACATGCATCAAAGTAGGCTTTTGCTAGTCCTTAATTGCGAATATCAAGGAATCACAATTAAGGACTTTCAAAAGCCTATGCATGTAGAAATCGCTACTACAATAGCAATTTCTAAACATTCCTTAATTGCGACTCGCAAATTGCGAGTCATAATTAAGGAATGTCTTCCCATTCATTCCGATGGGCCTACAGGCTGATAGGAATGAATGGGAAATTCCATGCGCAATTTGCGAGAACCAATAGGTACTTGAAAATTGCGCATGCAATTTCAAGGGTGCAAAGGTGTCAAAATTACAACCTGTTGCACCCCTGAAATTGTCATGTGCATCCTTGTTGCGCACAATCATGCCCCAAGGGCATGTGTGTGTAACCTAAAGTCATGAAAAATGCACTTTAGTTGCAAAATACAGACCAGAGTATTTTCTCTGTATTTTGTTACCCCAAATAGCGAATTCACTATTTCTATGGGGAACATGCTTTGCATTTAAGTAATGGTAAATTGAGATTCCTTAAATGCAATCGCAATTTAAGAAATCACAATAAATTGAGGTTTCTTAAATTGCAAGTACTTCACACCTTGAGGCATCACAAAAGCCCTTTTTGTGGGCGCAAAGGGCCGATTTTTGCAAATCGCACCGTTTGGCTTGCAAAACAGGTGATGCATGTGCCTGATAGTTCATAATATAAGACATAGCCCCATCTTCTAATTCTGTCTCTTCTCTTACTCTGTCTGGTTCATCCTTATTAATTTTACTGTACTTTCTTCCATTACGACTTCCCAACTCCCTTCTGGTGGCAAATCTGTTTCTCCCTGTTTCTCCCTTGTACCCTTGCTGACCTGCGATTTTTCACTCCTTTTAGAAAATCACTTATCCCATACTACAGGAACTATGTTATCTCTCTCGTTCTTGTCCATCTGTTTTTCTCACCTGGAAACTAACTTTAGTGGTTGGAAAAACAATCTGCTGAATCTTCCATATAAAGTAAAATTATTCCATTTCACTTCTCCCATTACTAATCAAAATCTTGGAGAAAGAAATTGTTAAATATACTCGCATTTTGGACCACAATAGTTTATTGGATTCTTACCAGCATCATTTTCATCCCTTTCATAGCACTGAGTCCACCCTGGTGGTTACTGTTGACAATCTCTGGCTCATTATGTACCCAGGTGGTACAGCCGCTTTGATACCTTTAAATCTGACAGCAGCATTTGATACAGTTTCCCATCATATACTTTAGTCAGACCACCCCTGGCATCTTGGTACGGACCTTCATTTTCTCTTTTAGCAAAACTAATATGTCGATTTCGTCTATACGCTGTTGAAGCACTGTCAGATGGGGTGTGCACCGTGCAAATTGTTCATGCAAATGCAAGTATAACCTGCAATCGAGTGAATGGATCTTTGCTCAAAATAAGGCTTAAAATCAATAGTTCAACAATATATATCAATACCAGTAAAGCACATTAAGCCACACAAGAATGATTGGGAGCAGTATGTAAAATAGCAAACTAAAATCGCCTAATGTTGTTAAATCATTAGAATCTGTCAGTAATCAATTCAAATCAATGCAAATGTATGCACATTCAGCAAATACAAAGACAACATGCTAAGTCAAAAGGCAAGCCAAGCAAATCCAAATTCCCATGAAGCAAAGTACCCTAATGGACTAAGCTAAAGAATTAGGTGAATTGGTTAACTAATGAAGCAGAAGGTGTGAGCAATTAAAATCTCTAACAAGCAGAATCAAATAGAGGTTGAGTCAATGGAGTAAGAATGGATTGGCTCATGAGTATAGCTCTTTGAGCAGGAGCAAGGTAAGTAGCTTGTCTCAAGGGAATGGAAAAGGGCATCTGTTCTCAATAGAGTAGATGGGGGCCTCTGAATCTCAAAGGTGGATAGAAGCATCTGAATCTAGCTCAGCAATGCAGAATTAAATAATGCATATTCATAGAATGTAAACCTCCCCAAGTTTCCCAGAAAGACGGGACCAATCAGGTGTGAATGCTCCTTGATAATGTAATGTTGAGTGTTTTCTCAGCCATCACATTGTTTTCAGTTCCACGGCCCTCAGAGATATCTTATACAGAATTGTACATCGCGGTCAGCCTATCCCTAGCACAGGTGCAGAACACTCATTATTCAGCTTTCAGTGAAACTCATATGCATAAACAATGCCCATCTAAACTAATACATTTGATACTGGCTCAGCTCTTGCAAGGAGAGAAAGAATAAGATAATACAGAGCAGGCAAAGGCACTTTTGAAAATGCTAGCATGAGCCATTTACAATGGCCTACATTTCCAATGGCTAACTTAACATGAATTCACTAACTAGTGTCTACCATTACGTGAAAAAAACACCCTTTTATTTGAGCATATAACATATGGATTAATATGTATGTTTAGTAAAACTAAAAATATTGATGGAGCATCACCACTGTTCTGCTTTTTCAAGTACTTCTGCGCTGTAGCCTCATGCCACCCAACAGTTTGAGTTTAGTTTTTTCTTCTGCCAGATTTTTTTGTTAATAGTGTTATTCTGATCAGTTGTGAACATGGTAAATTACGTTTTAACCCCTTCACTGCGGCGGCTATTCTGCCGCAGTGCTATGGGTGAAGGGCGGCAGAGCGGCGGGTGCATGCTGGTGACGGAACCGCTCCGTCACCAGCGTCGGTTGCGCTGTGCTCATGACGGAGCGGTTCCATCACGGCCCCGCTAGCTCAATAGAACGTGCCGCGCAGGCGCAAAATCAGCCCCGCGCAGGTGCGGCGGCAGGGCCATGACGGAACAGCTCCGTCATCAGCACAGCGCCACCACAGCTGATGACGGAGCAGTTCCGCAGGGGCGGGGTTAAAAACAAATTATGGAAGTTACCAAAGTGTAGCATCTTATTCCAGTCAATTGTTATTGGAAATATTTTGGCCTGCCATTCATTTCGTGTTTGTTTTAGCCTAATGTAGAGAAAGTCAATTGCACTGCAATACATCATCACAAATTCTAAACAGCAACTAGCCAGAGGGTGTCATTTGCAGTGATGCCTTTACCTTATAGCCTGTACCACATTGTAAGAAATGCATGTGGCTTTGCCTATGTCCAGTACTTTTACCAGTAGCAGAAAGGGGGCACTGAGTACATAACTTGCCCAATTTTCTTCCACAGGGGTGTTGCTTGAAATAAGCTGAGACACAAGCCTCAGGGCTAAATCATAAACAAATAATTTGCTTAGGAAACCTAATAGTCATAAGATTATATTTCACTAAAGATACGTACCAGTTCTTTCAAATTCTTCTCTTGACTTTGGCCATCTCGTATTCTTTGTCGTCTTTCTTTCATGCTTGTTCGTTGCAAGTCCCCCAAAACAGAGAACCTTTGTTTCAGACATGCAAAGTATTGACAGGTACTCTGTCCAATTACAGGTCAGACTGCCTGTGGGACTCACCAGCCATTGAGGTATAAGAAAGAATAACAGACATCTCCTTTCCCCAATCAACACACATAGATTACTTTCTTCACTGTTTCTCAATTCTACACCCTCACATATTATCTGCTTATGCACGTATCGGCATTCATGTGATGTTTAGCATACAATGGGGAAAACATATGCACACTAAACCTTTTATACCTAAAGTAATGGCAGCATTAAAAATGCCTTAAGATGCATTCATGAACGTCAGTAGCCATATGTATGATATGGCTACATGGGCATAAGGCAGCACGTTCATCAGGGTAACATTCCACTCCCTTTCCTATACCTCTCAGTCCCTCCTTCCCATGACTTAATCGGATGAGACAGAGCTTTGAAGACGGGTGGTGGCCTAGCTTGGATACATCAGAGCTCACTATCATTCTCCCACTCTTAGTCCTCTACCCCAACCTCATGCGAAAGCCTTTGTCTCAATATCTTTAGTCACAACCTTCCGGTTTGCAAACTGCACATATTTTACCACCCACCCTTTCATTGAGCAATTAATGGAAATCATCTCTGGCAATGTTGATTCCGCTGTGGCCCAAATCTTCCTTGGTGATTTCAGCTTGCACTGGTCCAACCACAATGACCAAGCAGCTACATGCCTCAAATCATTCTTAAATGATCATGAACTGATCAAACACTGTGATCAGCCAACCCATAATAAAAGAGAAATTCTGGACCTCATCATCTCAAAAGGTCACACCCTTACACTGGACACCATCATCACAGCACCTTCTTTTTCATCAACTTGGAAGTCTCTCTGAGGAAGGCTCAACCAGCAAAATCGAAGATTTGGAAATATCAATACAGCCGATCTAGCAAACCACTGTATATCTGCCCTCTCTCCACAAGCTGAAATGGCCGTGGTACATGCACTCACCAACTTCTACAACTCTACTATTTCTAGCATCATGGATTCCATTGCTCCACTCCAACAAAAAAATGCCTCAACTAAAATTTTCAAACGATGGTTTAACAACAACTTAAACATAGAGCGCCACAACCTCAGGGCAGTTGAACGCTCATGGAAATTGAATCCATCCTTGGACCAATTAACAATCCTTACAATGGTTAGGAGCTCCTATAAAAAACAAATCAAGATTGCTAAGGCTGACTACTCCAGATCCCAACTTAATCAACCAGCTAATCGCCCCAAGAAACTTTTTTAGTTGGGGAAACAACAATCGGTTCAAACACCAAACTGATCTGTCTCTGAGATCAACCCACCTTCTTGCGAGGATCTGGCCGCCTTTTTTACTGAGAAATCCAGACTCATCAATATTGACCTTGACTCCAGGAAAGCAATCTTGCTAGCCGGGGGATCCGCACCCCCTTCGACCTTATTAGAGAAGTTCGAACCGACCGGCTTGAGAACAAAGAACAATGCCTCTTGGGACACCTTGACTTCCCTCAGCGAAAAAGACACAAACAAGATTTTCTTCAGAGTATCAACCCATCTAATCATTTTGCTGACCCGTTACCACCGTCCTTCTTTAAAGAACTGAAGGAGTTCCACATTCCCATCTGGACAAAGATTGTCAATACGTCTCTCGCACAAGGTTCAATACTGGATTGTATAAAAGCTGCTCAGGAAACACCTATCCTGAAAAAGCATACAGCTGATAGGACAGACCTGAACAACTTCTGTCCTATCTCTAACATCCCCATCATTGCCAAACTCCCCAATAAATGCGTCCAATCTCAGTTCAGTTCAGTTCAGTTCAACTTTATTCAGATACAATAGTACCCATAAAAGCACAAAAACATAAATACATCACAATAATTAATACACAAATTAAAATTCCATATACATATATCCAAATTGCCTGGTGCAAAGACGACCATCATGTTAATATATACAATTGTTAAGACAGTTCACAGATTATCTCATATATGATCAAGAATCCATCATAGACCTACGCACCCTTATTGCAGTTTTAAGAAAAGTGCCAGTGCGAAAAATCAATTCAACATCGTCTAAGTCTAGTATGCGACGGTATGCTACCTCCAAGGTAATTGGTCTTATATTGTTAAAATATGGATAAAAAAACTGTTTAGAGTATATATAAAGTGCATAATAGTTTGCTTACTCCTCCCGTCACAAGAGCACAAATTTTGATTAAAAATTGGGCTATAACCCAGTGGAAAACAAAGTGCAAATCGGATTGTGCCAGCTCTTAATTGAAACAAAAGGCTCCTTTCCCAACGGCTCATCGATAAGGTCAAATACATATGAAGCGGAAAACAGTGCTGTTCAATAGCCATATAGTTTCGCACAATTGTTTTCCTAGACTCCACCACATCCCGCTCGTTACTATATAGGGAGTACAAAGCATTCAGCAGTTACTTTTTTGTCCAGGAAGACATTTTCTCTATTTACGCTGCGCAAGCTTCTGAGCACACCGCTTAGCCATGGGATTTCTAGGCCTTTATCGCAATGTAAACAATCTTTAATAATCTGCTGTGTCAAGAATGCTACTTCGTTCTTCTACACTGATACCCACATAAGTACTAGACATGCCCGAATAAAATAAGTAATAAAATTAATATTGAGCTCCTTGTGACATATATATTGGGGGGGTTAAGATTGGGGTGCTCAGTAATTTCCTGCAAAACCTGTTTTGTTCCTGCTGGATTGCTGAGCAGTTGACTGTTCCCCAAATCTCAGCACCGTATGTAACAACCGGAATGCACTGGAGTTTGTATATTTTTTGTACTGCTAAAAGAGCACCCGTGGTCTTAGGGCGAGGTAGACTTAAAATTGAATTGGTGGCCTTTGAGAACTTGCTCCTGGAGTGAGCTAAATGCTCACACCAGGAGCCGTTCGCAGCAAAGGCAAAACCTAAGTAAACAAAGGATCTTACCGAACTCAATTTTTGACCGTCTATTGTGATCGAGCCTATTTCACGCTTCCCCTCTGCCACTACTCATCTGAAAGGATTTCTTAAAATGTACCCGCAGGTCTAACTCTTTCATAGAATTGTTAAAATTTTGGACAAGAAGACACATGGAATTTGGAGTGCGACCTATGAGAACCGCATCGTCTGCGTAAAGAAGCAAAGGGATGGGCTCTTTATTAATGTATGAGACATCTTGAGTGCCCATTTTCAGAGAGGTGTGCAGCCCATTAATATATATAATAAAAAGCAGGGTGGCCAGCACGCATCCTTGTCTGACCCTCCTGCCAATATCAATGGTCCCTGAAACCTCTCCTCCCATCCCAATCCTTACTTGAGCCTGGAGGTCTCTGGGTAAATATGGTAAAACATTTACCAGTGTTTCATCCAACCCTCCTGCTGAAAGGATTGCCCACAGCTTTGACCTATTCACTAGATTAAAGGCTGTGGACAGATTCACAAAAGCCATATAGATGGGGGTCCTCCTTGCAATAGTATATTTTCTGACAATTAAGTTTAGGTTGAGACACTGTTCGATAGTTCCAACCTTGTCCCTAAAACCCAGCTGGCATGGGTCCAAGATGGCATTTGCTTCTGTCCATCCCACGATTTTGTTGTACAGGACTCTTCCTAAAATTTTAAGGGTATTATCTATTAGAGAGATAGGTCTATAATTGCAAGGAAGAGACCTGTCTCCCTTCTTAAAAATCGGAACTATTATACTTCTGGCCCAAGTCTCAGGTATTTTTGTCAAAGTTAAATTATTAAAAACATTCAAAAGCAAAGGGGTCCAGAAATCCGGGTTCCACTTAATTAAATCAATAGGGAGCACGGCGCCTTATTACGTAGGCTCTGGTTAATGGCTTCCACAACTTCTGAAATACTTATTTCTATGGGTGCCGG
Organism: Lissotriton vulgaris; assembly: GCF_964263255.1. NCBI lineage: Eukaryota > Metazoa > Chordata > Amphibia > Caudata > Salamandridae > Lissotriton > Lissotriton vulgaris. The sequence continues at coordinate 934,079,745 of NC_141698.1, read as the reverse complement.
GCTACCTGGATTAAAGGTTGCCTCACATGGGGGCGGAGGGGCATAAATACCTGAAAATGTTCAACCCATGCATCGCTGGCGATATTACAGCTAATCAGCGTCAAGGACTGGCCCATAGAACAGACCTCCCTGACTGCCGCCCAAAAGATGTTACCCTTTTTCTGGCTAGCAGCCTCAGACAGTTTATCCCATTGTTCGCTCAGGAGATCCTTCTTCCTATCTCTGGTTACCTCAATATACTTCTTTCTGGCCAGTTTAACTTCTGTTTAACACCTTGGAGTGGCTGAAAGTACCCTGCATAAATATGTTTGCTTGTGTGCATTCATGGTTGAACCATCTGGGGGTAGGTGCCACTTGAGAAGACGGTCTAGAGAGGAGGATTTTGATCGTCTGAAAGATCTACCCAAAATCCTCAATTATCTGTACCGGTCCAATCTCAACTCTGTGCCCACATCAAGAATTTCCATCTGCTGGATAAACACCAATCTGGCTTTCAGAGTGGGCACAGCACAGAATCGGCTTTAACACACATTATGGATGACATTTTAAAATTGCTCAATCAAAATTAATCCTGCCTCCTTATCCTCCTGGATCTTTCCTCAGTGTTTGACACTGTGAATCACAACAACCTCCTATCCGTTTTCAAGCACAGAATGGGCCTTTGCGGTTCGATGCTGCAATGGTTCTCGTCCTTCCCCCACCACAGATCCCAAAGAGTTAAGGCGACTCACTCTCTCTCCCAGACATCACTAGTATCCATGTGGGTTCCCAAGGGTCCGCACTATCCCCTATACTCTTCAATGTATTCTTGGAACCTTTAGCTAATGCTCTAAACTCCGCTGGCATTCTCTTCCATATGTATGCGGATGATATGCAACTTTATCTGAAAATCTCCATCCTCGAATAACCTCATAGCACTCAACTCTACCCTAATGAAGACTCAGAACTGGTTAACTGAGAACCACATCTCCAAAACAGAATTCCTTCTCATTCCCCCCCGAATCACATCCCCATGCTAGACCTCTGGATGAACCACCTCACCACCTTCAATTGCTCTATTGTTGACTCAGCTAAATCTCTCGGACTCACCCTAGACAAGCATCTGAACATGAAAACTCATATCAGCAATGTTTGTAAGGGAGTGAATCACCTTATGAGGATACATAGGAATCTCAAACCTTTCCTCCCACAAGCAAGTGGTCCAAACACTTGTTTTGCCAAGGCTAGACTATGCCAGTGCCACACTTTGTGGTCTCCCCAGATAAACCTTGGCCCCACTAAGGGCTTCACTTAATGCCGCGGCCAGATTGGTCACGGGGGGCAAAAGAAACGAGCACATCTCCCCAGGCTTAAAATCCATAAATTGATTGCCCTATGAAGCTAGAATTCAGCTAAAGATTGCCTGTCAATCTTATTAAGCCATACACTTCAAAAACCCCAGTTATCTAGCGCAAAAGCTAGAAATATCAGGAGGGGGCAGACCTTCCCGGAGTGCTAAATCTCTCCTCCTGAAACCTCCGATCTTTCGCAGAAAGAGAACGTGCCACCGAGCTTTCTCCGGTTCTGCGCCAAAGATCTGGAACTCTCTCCCACCGGAAATGTGCAGAATCTCCTCCAAGGTTACCTTCAAATTGGAAGTAAAAAGATTCATCATGAACAAGTTCCTACCCTAAAAGGTTCTAGGATACTCTGCTCTAATGCTTGGACATGCACCCTAAATACTGTGCATGGCGTTATTCTGCTTTACTGTTCACTTGCTCCCCTCCCAGTTCACTATGTTTCAGTTTATTTCTTAATGTTATTGTCCCTTTCGATTGTAACCTCTTGTTTGATATGCATATGTGATTTGTCCAGGTTAATATCCCCTCTGAGGATTGTACTGCTGCTATTATCTTCCACTCTGATAACCTTCGGGATCATGTTCGCGCTATATAAAACTTTATAAATAAATTAAATAAAGAAATAACATATGTAAGACTCTGTAACACATCTAGTACGGCTGAACAGCATACTACCACTATGTTACAGCCATGCAAAAATAAAGGAAATGAGGAAATTCATGCCAGGAAAATGAAGCTGTGTATTGCTTCACTGTAGCATGTAAAGAGAGGAAGAGACAGATGGGACAAGCAGAGCTATTCACTTCTCAGGTCTTTTGTCTGAAATTCAAAATCAAGTCAGCTGTCAGATTGGATCACTTGCCTTTTGATGTCAGACAGAACTTGCAATCCTTTGTTGGAAAGTGACTTTAAAACTCTTTGAAATGAGTTGAATTAATCCTAAAACATCCTCGCTTGCAGCTTTTATTAATGTTTATTCATGTTGTATCAAACTAAGAAACTTAAACTTTGTCCATACTTAGTTATATGGTATATAACAATTGACATGATAACCGTGGTGTTTCATAATGTATTTTAAACTGTTTTTATCTCATTCTGCTACTGCATAAATCTTTCTCAATATGATGGTAATTTACCTCAGTACATAAAGAAAAGCTTAGCAAAACTGTAGAACTAGAATGTATTTAATAGCTCAGATTGTATTTTTATTGTCAATATTCCTTTTATTTTTTAATGACCACTTATATATAAAGTCATTGTAATTTTCCTCCCTTTTTTATATGTATTTATACATTTTAAATAACAACAGAGGCTTCTTGTATGGATGTAAATGCTAAGTGACGATGGCTAAAACTCTGGATGGAACGGAGAGAGAGAGAGAGAGAGAGAGAGAGAGAGAGAGAGAGAGAGAGAGAGAGAGAGAGAGAGAGGAGGGAGGGCAGGGCAGGGCTCCCAAGGCAATGCAGGACAAAGTTTTCCAAGGTGGTTTGAATTGAAGTAATTACTCACTGTTAGAAAATGAGGTGCCTAGTCGGCAGAGTATACACCCTGCCCAAACAGGAGAAAGAATCCTAGTCAGAGTAAGTCAGATACACAGCATAAATTAACCTGTGCTCACCCTCTGGTAGCTTGGCACAGAACAGTCAGGGTTAAGTTAAGAGACAATGTGTGAACTGTTTCTGCAAAACTTAAATGACAGCAACACAGTAAAAACACCATGAAAAGACGTTACTCTAGTGTAGAGAAATAGACAATATGCATCTGAGTAAAACAATACCAAAACAACAAAAATCCAATCAGCAGAACTTGAAATATGATTTTTTAAAGATTAAATCTAAATATAGTGCCTCGAAGTCAATAGTGCTAAGAGGTTACTTGAGATTGTGCTCGATCAGGGTAAATCCAAACATCAGAATGACCACAATGGAGGGTAGCCAGCTACCGGGCCCACTGAAAAAGTACGGAGTAAGGAGTGGAGTAGCATTATTTTGGCTCCAACCTTTTACGTGTGGTTAGACCATATATACTTGTGTGATATAATAATACCGATGAGATATGGTGCACCGAATGTAAGGCAATTACATTGACTGATGCATTTCTTGTGTGTTTTTGATTCATATGTATGCTTATTAATGTTTCCCTTTTCAGATATGTCTTCTATAGGTTTAGTAATTTGGTGAGCTAAAATGTATTTAATTCAGTGCGTTCGCAAGGGAGTAGGGAATTTGAATAATATGCATGTTTGATGCTTACTTTTTACATTGTCACCAGTTGTCTTTTTCTTTAATAAAACATGTGTCTGTTTATAGTGCACAATGTAAGAGTTTAAAATAACATAGTTTGATTTGAATATTAAAGATTTCATTTATTTAGAGATGTGTAGGTTGTAGAATTAATGTGCATCTGAAGAGAAATGTTACGTTAGCATGATTGTGGGCCTTAAGCTTACAACTGAGAAAAGGTGAAAGTTGTTTTTCTGCATGTTTTTTCCCTCCAGAGGTGCAGACCAAAGTCATTCATTAATTAGTGAAAAGCACATTGTATTTTTGAGATACTAAGGCAAAGAAGAACTGGCAAGGTCGAACAATTTTAATGAAGAACAAAAGGAGTGTTACCAGTTGGTACTATCAGGCGAAGGGAGGAACACTAGGACACTTTGGAAGTGGAGGCTGAAATATAGGAGTAGTGTTCATGGCACCAAGCTCTTTCATGTGAATTGGAAAAACACTGTTATGTGTATGAAGTCATGTTTCTCAAATGATCTTTGTGCATTTTACTTAGTAAACTCATCTTAGTGTTAGTCAGATTCCATTTAAACGGTGCAGAAACAGAATATTGAGTAAATAATATTGAGTTGCACAAATATCGAGTCATATCGAGGTTCAGAAACATCGACAGCAAGAATATCGTGGTCAAGAATATCAACTTAAGGTAAGTATTATCGATTTAAAAAAATATCAAAGTGTGTATCATCGTTTGCAAAAATATAGTTGTTAAAATATCAGTTTTTTATTAATGATATGTGTTTTAGTACATATTTTATATGTATGTGTTGTATTTTTTAGTGTATAAGAATTGTTTGTATTTTTAATACGTGTTACATTTTTAGTAGTTATTAATTCTATTTATATCTAAATTTTGTGTTTTTAGTTCCGTAGCGGGTTGTGGGTTTATAGAGGATTAGGGTGAGTTATTTAATTATATTGAATGTATTGCTTATTTTTTTTATTAATGTTTGTTTATTTGAGATGTTATAGTGTTACATGTGTAAAGTAAATAATTATTCATTTTACTTAATTAATTCATAATTAATTAATGGTAACTGAGCAATTCATTTAAGTGTGTGTTGTTGTGTTTATAGGTGTGAAGGGTGAGAAGTAATGTATTTTTAATTGATAAATTAATACTGGATGTTCATTAATTTTGATTAATTAATTGGTAATTAATAATAGTAAATGTGTAATTAATTTTAGGTGTGTGTTGTGGAGTTTATAGGAGTAAAGGGTGGGAAGTAATTTGTATTTAATTAAATAATATATAGTTGTTAATTAATTCTAATTATTTGTTATTTATTTTGGCTAATTGTTTATTTTCTGTGTGTTGTTTTTATTTTTAAAGGAGTAGGAAAGAATGGGTTTTAAATACATTAATATTAGTTGTTAATAGTAGTAGTTTTGATTTACAAATACGTTTAATTTGTGTTTTATTATTTTATAGTTTAATGTAGGTGTGGGTTGTGGATATTATAGTGTTAAAGTGTCTGTAGTCAATTAATTTGTGTTAGTTTTTGTATTTATAATATATTTTGAATTGATTAATAATTATGTTAATAATGTAAGTAAATTCAATAAAAAAATTAAGTCTTTCGTTATTGGTGTGGTGTTATGGAGTAGGAAACAAAATACATTCATGTATTAATACATTTTTTGTTTGTAAATATTTTCTAGCTTAAAAGAATTATTTTTTATAAATGTATTTATTTTATGTAAATATTTGTTTTTTTAATAAATATTATAATATGTTTTCTCTTTATATATTTAGTATATTTGCTTTTTCACTTTTTAAATATTGTTAATTTATTTTTATGACTTTTTAAAATGTTTAATATTTTTTATTTTTGTTTTCACTGTTTGAGTGTAACTAGTCATTTTTGTCTCTGCGCTATCCAGTACTTTCCCTACTGTTGCACTTACTGGAGTTGGAATAGTAATTTTTACCCCTCCACTATCCAACACTTTTGCCTATTGCTGCACTCACTGGAGTGGGAATAGTAATTTTTACCCCTCTGCTATCCAGCACTTTCCCTACTGTAGCACTAACTGGAGTGGGAATAGTAATTTTTAACCCTCCGCTATCCAACACTTATCCTACTTTTGCACTCACTTAAGTGGGTATAATAATGTTTACCCCTCTGCTATCCAACACTTTCCCTATTGTTGCACTTTTGGAGTGGGAATAGTATTTCTTACCCCTCCGCTATCCAACGCTTTCCCTAATGTTGCACTCTTTAAAGTGGGAATAGTAATTTTTTCCCCTTCGCTATCCAATATTTTCCCTACTAATGCTCTCACTGGAGTGGGAATACATTTTTTTACCCCATTCTATCCAACACCTTTCCTACTTTGAACTCACTTTTTGTTTGAATAGTTAAATGTAATTCCTTCCCTAGCCATCACTTACCCTACTTTTGTACTCACTGGAGTGGGAATAGCTATTTTTACCCCTTTGCTATTCAACACATTTCCTATTGATGTTTAATATTTTGTATTTTTGTTTTCACTGTTTGAGTGTAACTAGTCATTTTTGTCTCTGCGCTATCCAGTACTTTCCCTACTGTTGCACTTACTGGAGTTGGAATAGTAATTTTTACCCCTCCACTATCCAACACTTTTGCCTATTGCTGCACTCACTGGAGTGGGAATAGTAATTTTTACCCCTCTGCTATCCAGCACTTTCCCTACTGTAGCACTAACTGGAGTGGGAATAGTAAATTTTAACCCTCCGCTATCCAACACTTATCCTACTTTTGCACTCACTTAAGTGGGTATAATAATGTTTACCCCTCTGCTATCCAACACTTTCCCTATTGTTGCACTTTTGGAGTGGGAATAGTATTTCTTACCCCTCCGCTATCCAACGCTTTCCCTAATGTTGCACTCTTTAAAGTGGGAATAGTAATTTTTTCCCCTTCGCTATCCAATATTTTCCCTACTAATGCTCTCACTGGAGTGGGAATAAAATTTTTTACCCCATTCTATCCAACACCTTTCTTACTTTGAACTCACTTTTTGTTTGAATAGTTAAATGTAATTCCTTCCCTAGCCATCACTTACCCTACTTTTGTACTCACTGGAGTGGGAATAGCTATTTTTACCCCTTTGCTATTCAACACATTTCCTACTGATGGAATGATTGTATTGTGAGATGTAAGTTAATGTTTTTTAATTGTTTAATGTTTTCATTTATCATAGATTTTGTTTTTTATATTTTAAATCATTAATGTATATTGTAATTATTTATATTATTTTAAACTTTTAACATAAATTAAAAATGATAGTATATTAATGGTTTCAAAGTAAATATGTATGTATACATTATTATGTGAGTTTATTTTTTATTAAGTTTATTTGTTATATTTTATTAAAATATATATAACATTTATTTTGTTTTGTTACAATAATATGTAATATTCAATATATTTAATGTATACTATTTTATTTTATGTTTATATAAAAGTCAATATTTTATACATCTATATTTTTTAAATCGATATCTTTTAGTCATTATTTTTGTACCTACCTGTTTGAGTATAAGAGTCAATAATTTTGCTGTCTATATTTTTTAATCCATATTTTTTAAATCCATATTTTTTACATTGATGTTGAGTCAGTGAACCCCTTTAAACTTGGGGAGGTACAGACCTCTCTTGACTTCTTTGATTGTGCTGCTTCATGGTATACATGATTCCAGACCTAAAGAACTTCTCCAGTGGTTCTTGATACTGACACCTTTCTTGTTTACTTGGTTCAATAGAGTTTACCTATCATTAGGTAAGCATAGTGTTTATTGGACGCTGAAATTCTTTTTCATGTATTAGGAGAAGGATAGAAATCATTCTTCCAACCATCAAGTTTTTTCCTCATACTTTGTATCACGGCAACAGAGATACTTATACGCTCTTTGCTGTTGAGAACCAATATTGTAAGACTTGTTGAGATTCTTTTGATAATATTATATTTTTACAATAAGTTCTTGAGATTGGTTTATATTTGTCTGGTTTGAATTTGTAATAAATCTTTTAACTTTAAGTTACTGACTTGTGTGGTCTTAATGATCACACTATGCTTGGAGATTTAAAATGTTATTATCCCCTTTTCCTCTCAGACTTCTAAAAATGTCTCTTGATCAGCGCTGAAATGGAAGAAACAGTCCAGAGTGTTCTCTGGAGCAAGCGTCCACATTGATGGCTCGATGCGTTGGTTTCGATTCATGCAGTCGGGTCGATGCATCGAAGTCGAACCTTGTAGTCAGTGTCAAAGGATCGGCGCTGCATTGAAGTCAAGCCTTGCAGCGGTGTATTTGGATCAGCCTTGTTTCATTGTCAAACCTCACAATCAGGACCTGAGGAGTCATTGAATTGACACTGCGTCAGAGGGCACTAGTTGGTATAAAGGGGTCACTGCATCAATTCTTGCAGAAAACAGCTGCAGAACTCACTTATGCGGCCCACATCTGGAGGGGGGAACCTCAGGACAGGCTAGGACTCACAGATAGCAGAGTCCAGCAGCACCAGCAGAGTAGCAAGAAGTCTTTTGTTATCATGATACTTCAGAGAACAGGAGGCAAGCCAATAAACCCATGGGAAAAAATGGATTTAAAAAATGTAGCGGGCAAGTTCAATCTCTCTTACTCCCAGTATAGGGGTAGCAGGCCAACATAGGAGAGCAGGTAGGTAAGTAGCAGTCCCTCCTAAAGGACAGCAATGAGCAGGCTTCATCATCAGTGATGTCATTTGAGATGTCATCAGTGATGTCACTGACCATGTCATGAGTGATGTACTATGTGAGGTCATAAGCAGTGCATTGAGGATGGGTAAGTTATAGTTAGCTTAGGTAACTATAACTGCTACATTTCTATGGCTATGTACAAGTGAAATCTGAGCCTTACTATAAAGCACCTGTAACCTTTGTGTTTTTCAGTGAACTTTTATGTTTTTCTATGTTCGTCCTAATTTTAAAGTAACCTGTTGAGAGAGAGTGTGTGAATGAGTATGTGAGTGTCTCACTGGGTGTGTGAGTGGCTGCTGAGCTTCCTTGGGGGCCAGGAACCCCTATTGTTGTCACCTGTAAATCCCCCACAGTGGAATTGTTAATTCCTCATCGGAGAGGCACAAACCCCTATCTCAAACACACGGCAAACGCACCTCCTCCAGCACTACTGGATGGAGCATGAAGTCTCCTTGGCTGCTGAGAGTAGTTGGGGTCCAGGAGCCCCTATTTTTGCCACCAGTAAGGCGCTCACAGTGGGATTGCTGAGAACTCATCGGAGACCCTCCTCTTTCCCAATCACTCTGCGAACGCGTCTCCTGGCGTACTACTCATTAGGGGATGAAGTCCCCTTGGTTTCTAAGGGTCCTTGGGGCCAGGAACTCCTATTATTGCCACCAGTAAGTCCCTCAAAGCGGAATTGGTGAGACCTTGTTGGAGGCACCACCCCCTTTCTCAACCACTCTGCAAATGCGCCTCCTGGTGCAGTACTGGTTGGGGAATGAAATACCTTTGGCAGCTGAGGATCCTTGGGATCCTCTTTCCGCTCTTTTCTGACCTCTATGCCTCTTTCTGCTCATTTCAGATCTCATTCTCATCTCTATTTTGCCTCTTTCTGAGCTTTATTTGCCGCTCTCTGCTCATTTCTTATCTGTATTTTGCCTCCTTCTGTTCATTTGCTGACCTTTAACCTGCCTCTTTCTGCTAATTTCTAACATTTGCTTTGCCTCTTTCTTCTCTTTTCCCCTGCTCAAGGCTCCTGCAGTCCCAGTTGGCTCCTTGCCTCCTGTAGGAGCCAGCATTGCTGCAGCACTGAGAGAGCTGCTTGAAAGACAACGTCTTCCATGCAGGAGCAATCGATCATCTCTTTCCCTGTCCGCATGTCTGTAGGCAAGGGAAGAGATAAAACATGTTGCTTTCAGCGGGCGAGAGCACTATGACAGCACCCGCCCACTGGAAATAAAGTATTTGCTTTTAGATTGGTGCGAGCTGTCAAAGCTCCAGCTAAGCAAAAGCAAACAGCTATGTCCCAGGGGTGGGCACCACAGGACATAGAAGGAGCCAGCCCTAGGGGGTTGGAAGTCCCTAGGAAAACATATGGCTCCAGGAGGGGGGGCCACGTGACCACCCCTATATTTACCTGCACTGGCTGGCCACAGGAAGGTGGTTGACCCTGGGGTGGTATATGGCCCAGTAGGTGAGTCCCCCCTCATTTTTAAAAAAGGAATTGGCAATGGGTGGTGGGCCTCTGGGCTTGGTGGGGGTCTGTGTGCCACCTGTTTTTATATAAAAAGGAGCCCTGGGATGTGGTGGCCCACGGCACAATAATAAGACCTAGGAGGGGACCCTCATGCAGCCCCTCCTTATTTATTTAAAAATAGAAATGCCCTGGGACCTGGCGCAAGTTGTTTTTAACAAAACAAGTGTGTGAGCCCATGATAAAAAAAAACGTATTTTCCACATATATATATATATATAGGTCGTGGGTGATGCAGGCACTGGACTTTGTTTACCCGAGGTATCGGATACCCACGACTCCCCACTCACCTGAGGACACTGAATTGCTGCCGCGGAGGTGCGGTCCAACACTGTGTGGAGAGGCACATTCAAGCTGTTGTGTCTCCAGCCCTGGTGTCGCTGCGTGATGAGGAGGGAAGTAGGGGACCCAGAAATGACTATTCCCCAGTATCACCGCCAGATATTCCTACTGCAGCTTGTGAAAATTCAGCAAAGTGCATGATGGGACCAGTGGTTTGTGGCACGGAACTACTGAGGCGTCTACACGGTAACAAGCTGCAGCTGGGCCCTTCGCTATTTTGGTGGGAGGAGCTCCTATAAACATTCAAGGACTCTCTGTAACGGACTGAGGCATTTGATAAAGGCTGATTGCCGAAACCGGTCATGCCGATTATCTGAGAATAAATCATTTTGGAGAGCCCCGCTGTGTCCCTTTCTTCTGTTGGTACAGACAGAAGCTGTTTGCATATATATATATATATATATATATATATATATATATATATATATATATATCTCCAAAGATTTTCTCCACGAATACGGAAGAAATGCAGGACACCCAGAGCTTATGTGAAGGTATTTTATTCACAGCAGACAGAAAAGGTCTCACGACGCGTTTCACCGATTAAGGCTTGATCACGCTCGCCTCGATTGTGCTGTCAGCCATATTTAAACCCACAACACCACGTGTGAAAACAAACAATGCATCAGATGGACGGACATGTTGTAATGGTGTGAACAAACAGAAATTAGTTCCGAAATTCAATAATAATACATATGAATGATCGTGAATTCATTATTCATTGTAAATATAGATTAATAACCCCTGTCTAAAGATTATTCATTCTAAAAGTCAAAATTGCTAACGAAGTTAATTCTCCTTCATATTTACTGGTCTGTGTTCGTTCACATTCTTATAAATGAGTGACAACAAAAAACCATAATTAATAAAGAACAACGCCTCATACGCGGCATTACGCCGTTAACTTGCAACATTCGCTGTGATTGGTCGCTTATGTGCAAGCGGTGTTGCCATTGGTTGCTGTATTGCCATGGTGCCTGTAAACATCAAGGAAACGATATTGCAACGTGCTGTGTTAGTCCGAATGCATATAATAACATGAACGGGCTAGAACCAATATGTTACTAATCTGAAAATTAATATATGTTCAAATTAGATATAAAATCAGTCATACAGTACCGCCCAAGTGGGCATGCAAACAAGGGTATCGCCCCAGTGGGCAAGTAGGTGGAAGTCCAAGCACAGTTGTGAGGCCAAGTTCCATGAAAAAATGTCAGAGCAATGTCCATCATAGTGTCACAAGATTCACAATGTCATCGATCCGTCCACTGTTATGCATTGAGTGAAATCTAAAACAATGAAAATTATAACATTAAAATAGAGTTGAAGACCTATGACACATTTACTGTAGTCTAATACAATTATTCATAAAGATGTATTGCCAATTCTTCACTCATATTTAACCCTTTAGGACTGAGGCAATCGAAATCCACAATGTATTTGGATTCTAGTTTTCTCAAAGACAGTTCCCTGTCACCACCACGTATGCCAAGATCTACTGTGTCAATGACCACCATGCGGACCAATTTCTCATTTTGCATGTGTTTCTCACCAAAATGTCTTGCTATGGGGTATTGCTTGTTGTTATTGTGGATAGCACGTAGATGTTCTAGATGGACATTGCTCTGACATTTTTTCATGGAACTTGGCCTCACAACTGTGCTTGGACTTCCACCTACTTGCTCTGACATTTTTTCATGGAACTTGGCCTCACAACTGTGCTTGGACTTCCACCTACTTGCCCACTGGGGCGATACCCTTGTTTGCATGCCCACTTGGGCGGTACTGTATGACTGATTTTATATCTAATTTGAACATATATTAATTTTCAGATTAGTAACATATTGGTTCTAGCCCGTTCATGTTATTATATGCATTCGGACTAACACAGCACGTTGCAATATCGTTTCCTTGATGTTTACAGGCACCATGGCAATACAGCAACCAATGGCAACACCGCTTGCACATAAGCGACCAATCACAGCGAATGTTGCAAGTTAACGGCGTAATGCCGCGTATGAGGCGTTGTTCTTTATTAATTATGGTTTTTTGTTGTCACTCATTTATAAGAATGTGAACGAACACAGACCAGTAAATATGAAGGAGAATTAACTTCGTTAGCAATTTTGACTTTTAGAATGAATAATCTTTAGACAGGGGTTATTAATCTATATTTACAATGAATAATGAATTCACGATCATTCATATGTATTATTATTGAATTTCGGAACTAATTTCTGTTTGTTCACACCATTACAACATGTCCGTCCATCTGATGCATTGTTTGTTTTCACACGTGGTGTTGTGGGTTTAAATATGGCTGACAGCACAATCGAGGCGAGCGTGATCAAGCCTTAATCGGTGAAACGCGTCGTGAGACCTTTTCTGTCTGCTGTGAATAAAATACCTTCACATAAGCTCTGGGTGTCCTGCATTTCTTCCGTATTCGTGGAGAAAATCTTTGGAGATACATTTCATGCCTGCCGGTGGCCTGGCGGGACCGCCCTGTGACAGCCGCTCTTGTTTACCGGCATTTGGGGAGAGAAAATATATATATATATATATATATATATATATATATATATATATATATATATATATATATATATATATATATATATATATATATATATATATATATATATATATATATATAAAATTTCGCAACTTGCCTCGTCGCAGGGGGAGCGCACAAGAGCTGGTGCCATCAACGGGATCAAGGCAGTATCCTGTCACAATATCCACACAAGTTCAAAAATGATGGCACTTCACTTGGGGGACTTTTCAACAGCGTTTATTTCTTAGCTGCGATGACCTACGCGTTTCGAACGTTTCGTTCTTGTTCACGGTAACATTTCAAACAGTGAGTCCCTTTTCACTTTTGCATTAAATACACATTTTACACACAATGCATTATGGGCATTGTAGTTAAATTAACATCATTTAACTAGAATACAGTTCTCAACCAATTACTGAATTGTGTTTCTTTGTGTATAGGTTGTATTGACATTAGTGCGTCATAATGTTATTTGTGTCATCATTTATCGGACTAAGTGCCTTTATAATGCCCTGCATATGGTGTTTATGTTGCCATATAGTGTATCAGTGAGAGTCATTTTTCCCGCTTGGTGTGGAATAGCAGTGAGGATTGCACCCTATGTGCTCATTTATGTCTACAGTGTTGTGCAGTGAATGAGTTCACTCTTGATAAGACAACTACTGTGATTTAGCAAATTGGGTGTTGTGCCATGTTTCTTGGGCTGAGTGCCCTGTCCACCGCTACTAAATACCACTAGTGGCTGGAATTATGTTGCTGTGTGAGATCCAATTCAAGATTATTGATAAGGCAATTTTGTGCATCGAATTATACAAGCATCAGTCCAATCTATTACAGGTGTACATGAAGTTCCGCATCTGTATTGAGTCCCATCGGTTGTATAGTTTTAAATTTCATAATTAATTTTGACTCAAGTCTTCTTAATTGCAATTTCCTATCCCCTCCACGCTCATTGGGAGGTATTGCAGCCAGACCTGAGTATGTCATGTTTGTCCATGTATATCCAGGATGGTTTGTCATATGTTTTGCCATTGCATTGGCGCGGTCCTTTTTCTGTATTGCCCTTGTGTGCTCCAGGATGCGTTTTTTTAACGGGCATGTCATGCTCCCAATATACCTCTTACCACACTGACAGTGGAGTAAATATACAACAAAAGGAGTTTCACACGTTATTTGTTGTTTTATTTTGAATGTTCTTCCAGAGGGTTCCAGCAGTTTTTTTTAGATTTTTTCCAATTCTGCAGGCCTTACATACTAGGCATTTTGTAAAGCCTGTTTGTTTAGATCCTAGCCAAGTTTTATCTTTTCGCAATTCGAAATGGCTGTGCAAAAGATGATCTGACAAATGAGGTGCTCTTTTGTATGTGACCGATGGTCTATCTCCTATCTCATTTCCAATGTCAATGTCTTTTTTTAGAATGTGCCAGTATTTTGTCATGATTTTTCTTATTTTGAAGCTCTCCTATGTGTACCTGATTATCATTCTTGGTTGTTCCTCTGTTGTTGTTGTTTCAGTCTCATTTGTATTTGATGTCATTTCATAGTTTGAGTTTTTTCTCTTACCAAGTAAGGTTTTGTTGGATGAGGTTAGCATTTCATGTCTGTTTCTGTTTCTGGCTGCTATTTCCCCTCTTTTGATGTCAGTTCTTTTGTATCCTCTCTGTTGAAAACGAATTTTTGTATCTTCAAACTTGCGCTCCATTTCACTTTCTTCAGAACAGTTCCTCTTCATCCTTAGTAGTTCACCATAAGGGATACTTTTCTTCAAACTGGTTGGATGCAAACTCTGTCCATGTAGAAGACTGTTGGTTGCTGTTTTTTTACGATGGACAGTTGTCTCCAGTTTGTTGTCTTTGACATATACTCTGGGGTCCAGAAATTCAATTTCTCTTGGGCTGATGTTGTAGGTGAATTTTAGTCCCACTGTATTGGTGTTTAGAATCTCAAAGAAGTCTTTGAATTCTTGTTCAGTGCCTTTCCAGAGCAGAAAGAGGTTGTCTATGAAACAGAGCCATAGCGCTACGTTGGCCATATGTTGGTCGTTTTCTTCAACACCCAATTTGCTAAATCACAGTAGTTGTCTTATCAAGAGTGAACTCATTCACTGCACAACACTGTAGACATAAATGAGCACATAGGGTGCAATCCTCACCGCTATTCCACAATAAGCTGGAAAAATGACTCTCACTGATACACTATATGGCAACATAAACACCATATGCAGGGCATTACAAAGGCACTTAGTCCGATAAATGATGACACAAATAACATTATGACGCACTAATGTCAATACAACCTATACACAAAGAAACACAATTCAGTAATTGGTTGAGAACTGTATTCTAGTTAAATGATGTTAATTTAACTACAATGCCCATAATGCATTGCGTGTAAAATGTGTATTTAATGCAAAAGTCAAAAGGGACTCACTGTTTGAAATGTTACCGTGAACAAGAACGGAACGTTCGAAAACTCGTAGGTCATCGCAGCTAAGAAATAAACGCTGTTGAAAAGTCCCCCGAGTGGAGTGCCATCATTTTTGAACTTGTGTGGATATATATATATATATATAATTAAATTGGAGTGTATGAATCGCATGAACAAAAAGAAACAACTGCGGTGCTTGTTTGAAAGGGAGAGTGATGTTTGAAAAGAACTGCAGCTGTTAAGTGCAAAGTTTCATGCATGATTCTAGTGCACATTTATTTTACCTTACTCCTTCAGACTATGTCACAACAGTATGATCTGCAATTGGTTAATCAACATGTGGTCATCTTTAAAAATCAAACAAACTGCTTACCTGTAATCAAGGATCATTACACAAGCCGAAACTCCTCCTTTAAACCTTTTGCCACTTCAGAAACATGCTTAATAAAGTGCATGCTTGAAGCTACAAAGTTAAGGCTTAAGGTATGCTTCTTCTTGGTGAGAAGTGTTGATGGTATGCTAATCGGGGTGCTCCATCCCCTAAATGCTGAGGCAGCCTTGAGAGGGTCAGAAGCTCCTAAATGCAGATAAACTGTTGTGTGGGATGAATAAAGGGAGCGTGACCCACCTGCCTCCACCAAAAATAAATTTAAAGGTACACATTTTTTCCATCTATTACTGAGAGTGGAACTGGGAAAGGGAAGTGAATGGATAAGGTGTATGCTCATTTACTCTTTACCGTCATCAAGTGTTACTTTACTTTAAAGAGATGTGTAAATTGCTGCATGATGGCTATTTAAAAGCATTGTTATCATGGAGCGCACATGAACAAAAAGAAATGACTGTGGTGCTTGTTTGAAAAGGAAAGTGATGTTTAAAAAGACACTGCAGCTGTTAAATGCAAAGTTTCATGCAAGCTTCTAGTGTGAAGATTGTTGGCCTTAATCTTTCAGACTACTATGTATCACCAGTGTGGTCTGTGATTGGTTGATCAACAACATATGGTCATCATTAAAAATCAAGTTATCTGCCTACCTGTGATCAAGGCTCATTACATGAGCCAAATGTTGTCAGGCCTTTAAGCCTATTGCTGCTTCAGAAACATGCTCAATAAAGTGCCTGTTTGATGCTACAAAGTTAAAGCATAAAGTGTGCTTCTTTTTGGTGAGAAGTGTTGATGGAATATATGAGAGTGGGTGTTAGATTGTCTTCATAGACATGTGAGTGGGTGTGAGATGGACATATAAATAAAACAAATTTTGTTGCGCGCACTGCAACACATTTTCATTTTATTTATCTTTATGTTTACTTACCTCTTAAACTCCGCAATCCATACATTACTACCCCCAACCTGCCCCTCCCCCTCCCCACATCACTGCCTAGCAGGTACTCCCACCACCGGCCGCGCCTGTTGTAATGTACAGTGAGCATGTGATGATATTCTCTTAACCTTGTTTTTATGTTTATCCTCATTTTAAATAGAAATGGATGCCACTAAGTACCAAGAGCTTTATCATTATGTGACACATAATGTGTATCCTGAAGGTTTCACTAAAGTCTAGAAGCATGGATTGCATACACTGTCTTAAAAATTTACCATTGACAGTACTATAATTTTTTAATTCATGTTTTTTCATTGTAATGTTTTAAGGCTGGTTAAGAAAAGGCATGGTCTCATTTCATGCAATTCTTTTTGACATGCATAGTTACTGTAACATTTTTCTTTTCTCTTTTGTCCATAGATGGTAGCTTGTTGTACACTGCTAAAAGAAAAGAACACTAAAGTTGTAATTGGTGCTGAAGCAGCCCAAAGAGTTTTTTCTGAATTCCATTTGTCTCTTATTAATGGGCATTCTGGTATCTGGTAATGAAATTGAACAATGCGTGAGTTATAATTTTTTTTTCTTCTATAAATATATTTTTTTAATGTAAATCTCCATTGTGATATTCTAACAGACGCTTGTTTCTGAAACCCATATATTTCTTATTTAAATGCTCGTTACACGTTCTCCGCCTGCACTTGAGACACAAAGTGAAAATGTTGTTCTGAATTTCTTTATTTGAAGACATGTCTTTCAATTTTCCTTGATGTTTATTTCTCAATTTCTAGACCATGGAAGTCCAAAAAGGGTTCTATCAGATCAAGGCCAGGAGTTTGTGAATGAAGTGAGTGACCAATCTTGGCCTAACATTTATATAATGCAATGCTATTTCTTATTTTGCTTGCCAAATATAATTATACCTATTTTTTTAAGGTTAATTCAGAGTTATCTAAGCTTTTACAAATAGAACGTTCTGTGAGTGCAACCGATAACCCACAGACAAATGGTTTAGATGAGCATATTAATATATAAGCTGTACACCTTCAGAGAAGGAGAGTTAGAACTTCTGACTAATTGCAAGCGAACAACAAGAAAAGGAGGCATTTTGGAGCATACATTTACTGGACAGTACCGTATTGCCGATATGCAAGAAAAGCTTGTAAAATTAGTCAATAATGCTAGTAAGATGCCTTTACGTACAACTTATAATCTCGGCATGTTGAATCAAAGCAAAATATTTAACATAACCATCCGTATGTCTCTAAAAGGTTTTCCTACACATATTGAAGCGTCCCGAATATGACCAATGGCAGTTAGTGATAGAATCTAACTAAAAACAACAGGACAGCTACACTTGTGGTGTTTTTTGCATACTGGTAATAATACTTCCATTATGGTTTTTTGTAACATTAATTTGTTGAAGATACATTACTTTATGTTATTTTATGTTAATACCTGTTTTCCTTAGAATAGTTGTAAATAAGAAAGAGGGCTTTCAGGGATGACACTTGTCAACGCCTACCGAGCGCATCTATAGTGCCCATTGGAAGCATATTGGTATTCGCATATGATTTTCTCTAATCACTAGTATGATCCTAACGCGGTTGGTTTGAAACCTGATGATTGCTTTTCAACCCCAATACTATTGAAATTAAATGAAACAAAATAAAATGAAATGAAATGAAAAGAGCATTTAAAGAGTGCGATAGCTACCCTCAGGCGTCCTAGCGCTGCAGACATCATGCTTATTGCCCAAAAGTTCAAGGCTATTCTGGTTTGGTAAAAAGCTGGGTTTTTAGGAGTTTACGGAAGGTGAGTCATTTAGGCTCTGATCTGAGTTGCAGGGGGAGGGAGTTTAAGAGTCTGGCCAAGTTGTGGGAGAACAAGCGGCCTCCACACCTGGCTCTCTTGAACCTCGGTGTTACGGCAAGGAAAGAAGATCCGGATCTGAGCTGTCTGTTTGGGTGATAGGCTGTTATCAAAGATTGGTTAATGATAGCACCTGTTCCCCAGAAGGCTTGGTGAGTAATACACATTGCTTTAAATTCAACCCTTTTTCTCACTGGGAGGCAGGGGGGTCCTTCAGTCTGGGTTTGACCGGGAGTCAGCGGGGGATCTGCATAGTTTTGGAGGATCTGTAGCTTGTTTAGGGTTGTCTGGGGTGCACCTAGGTAAAGGGCGTTCCCAAAATCCAGATGAGATAGGATCAGACCCTGAACCATTATCTGTCTGACATTAAAAGGTAGCAGGGGAAGGATTTTACACAAGAGTCTTAGCAGACCAAAGCAGGTGGCTGAGAGTTTTGCTGCATGGCAGTTGAAATTAAGGGATTTATCCAGCCAGATGCCCAGGCTTTTGATCGTATCTTTAGGCACAGGGGCAGGTCCGAGGCAAGGAGGCCAGAATGGGTTGATGGTGGTATTAATGGAACTGCCAAGGAGCATGAGCTCTGTTTTGTCCCCATTCATTTTGAGACAGGAAGATGTCATCCACTCGGGGACTGCTTCCAGGCAAGTTTTCAGACAATTGAGTGCGGCTTGCGGGGGATCGAGAGCCACCACTAGCTGAGTGTCATCCGCATAAGTGACAATTTTCACTCCAAAAGGGTGGACGATCTCGGCTAGGGGGCTCATATATAGATGAAATAGTGTAGGGCTCAGGGAGGAGCCCTGCGGCACACCGCAGCCAAGGGGCTTGCTGGGGGAGGTGTTGTCGCACTCAAAGACCTAGAAGGAACGATTGGAAAGGAAAGACCTAAGCCAAGTGATTGCCATTCCTGATATTCCCTTACTGCTAAGTCAGTGCAGTAGGATTTTGTGGCTCACAGTGTCGAAGGCAGCACTTAGGTCAAGGAGGATGATGGCTGCAGAGCCTCCCTGGTCTAGGATCCTCCTGGCCTCCTCCGTCACTGCGACCAAGGCAGTTTCAGTCCCAGGTAGGGGGCGGAACCCCGTCTGAGTAGAGTCCAAGAGATTTTTGGCTTCCAGGAACTGTGTTAATACTATGTTAGCATGCTTCTCCAAGATTTTACTTAGCCAAGGCAGCAGGGAGATGGGTGGGTAGTTGGTGGGGTTGTTTTGATCTAAATTAGTTTTGGTGGTGGATAGAGAGGCATTGAGTAGTTCCAAAACGGTAGGTAGGATATGGCTAGTAACTGGGAGTAAGGTGCGTGGTGGTGCAGGGTCATTAGGGGAGCCAGATTTTACCTGATGCATGATAGATTCAAGATTAGAGGGGTCTTAAAGTGGGAAATGGTCAAGTGTAGCTAAAAGCTGAGGCTCTGGATCAGAACATGTCTGGAGTGGAGTCACAGGATGGGGAAAAGAGGTGTAGATTTTTTCGATTTTATGAAGAAAAAAATCTGCTAAATTGTTAGTGCGGGTTTGGGCATTCAAGGGGTCTCGAGGTTTTTCTGGGAGTTGAAGAAGGGTTTCTGCTATGCGGTATATTTCCCTGGGCTTTGAGGCTGCCTCAGTGATTTTTTCCTCAAAAAAGAACGACTGTGTGCATTTAATTCTGTCCTTGTAGGTTTTAATATTGAGAACAATTGTTTTTATGTACATTAAAATTAAGCTTGGGCATTTGTACAACATATGCATTTTTAACTCTTTTTTCAGTTTCCAGAATGTTACATAAGTCAGCAGCCAATTGCTGAGATTGAAGAAAGTATATCCCCCTGTTCTAGCTCATTATACAAATGTCTCAATCATGGGACAAACTGGTCGCCACAAGCTAAATGAAAATTTCGAACGACCTAATGGAGTCATCAGGTTTGACATTAACATTTCATGATAGAAAATGTATAATACCCTAGTGGTGTCATAAACTTCGGATTACTTGGTACATTGTATTGTCTGAATTTTTTTCATAAAAAGGCACAGCTTAAATTTTGAACATAGTATAGTAAGATATTTCCATTATGTTTGTGAATTTAAAATTATGTTTGTTATCCTGCCATTACAAATTGTTTTGAACAGTTATGACTGTCCTATGTACTCGATCGGTGAACACCTGGAAAAAAGTTGAAAATATTGCAAATTAGGTACTACAATTTTTACCATTGCTGTTATGATGTGATAATGTACATCTTTTTTACATTTAGAGTCTTTCTCTACTGTATGCAGCCAAAAAGATTCACACATTTTT
This sequence comes from Lissotriton vulgaris, assembly GCF_964263255.1. Classification (NCBI taxonomy): domain Eukaryota; kingdom Metazoa; phylum Chordata; class Amphibia; order Caudata; family Salamandridae; genus Lissotriton; species Lissotriton vulgaris. Next base: position 934,059,088 of record NC_141698.1, on the reverse strand, counting down.
ACAGATAACGTTAAGGTAAATACTCTCAATAAGACTAGTCGACGAAGTTAAAAAGTAACAAATATAAGTACTTGAGGGGGTTTTGGTGGCATATAATCTCCAATTCACACTGGTGCGGATGGGTCTGATACAGGGTGGATCTCAGTATAGCTAATGGAATTTCAAGGGTCTTTTCTGAGTTGCATCCGCCATGTTGGTTCACTGGGTATATACCCTTTCTAGTAATGGACTCATTACCACTTTGCCACTGACTAGGGACAGTGCACTCTGTTTAGCATGTAAATAAATTTAAATTAGCAAAACAAAAAACTATTGACCTGTATACAATCCGAACAGAATAACAAATCAATTTTCACTTTCTTCCCAACAGGCACTATGTCAAGAATGCAGCCGATGGGTGCACTTTAATGCATAGAAACAAATGCAACATCCTAGTTACCTTATTCAGATTACAAATGTATGAAATGTATGTATTAATAAAAGTTTATTTACATGGTAATGATGTGTTCGCATGCTAGTTGTAGATTTACATACTCTGCATACTCCTGCCATCTACTGTTGTGTCCAGATTATCATAAGTAGTATTTCTTTGAAGAAGTCTTTCAAGTTGGGAGTAAAGTCACTCCTCCTTTTTTAGTTAGTCTGCTTGGGCATCGACTCCATTGTTACATTCTATTCACACATGAGGTTGATAATGGAGTAAGTAAGTGTAACATAGAGTTGTCAATGCGTATGTAAAATAAATAATAACATGAAACAACCACAGGTGTTGGTGGGTAGGTAGGAGGGCACATGTGAATCAATATTTAACTTCCCAAGAATAGAAGGTGACACTGATAATCCCCTAGATATTGACCCTGTTTGCAGATTCTTACATAAGTCAACAGCCAATGCTAGACAATGCTTGATTAGCCACTGCTGTATTTTAGCACGCTCTCCATGCTTTTTATTAACAAAAAGAACAAAGCTAAAGAAGTGTTTCAGAATCCCTACTGTAAGGCTGTTCTGTGATGCAAGCAAACCATAACTGTGGTAAATACGAATTTTAGAATGGCTACATGGCCAAACATGAGACATGTACCAAATTGCCCAAATTAAGTGTATTACAATAGCAGTTAAGATGTGCTAATGTACATCTCTCATACATTTACATTCTCTAGTAGAGTTCTGCATTGCCTACAACCGAAAAATTCAGACATCAACTCAATTGGTGCGTTTTGAGTGAACAAAAACAAGAAACGTACAAATGTTATGTTCGACACTATTGCTTCCAAGCGCCCTTTCAGTAGTTTCTTCCGTACAGCCAGAATTTTTTCCATGGATGTAATCTTTCACGTCTGTACAGCTATAAGTTAAACAAAATGTGAAGCTTAGGGTAGCTCGTGACGTCATATGCATATCGGACGCGGTGGGTGCGCAACTCCTGCAATTTTTTATGTTGAAAAACTTATTTATATATATTTAATATAAATATTAAGAGATTATCTGAATATTGTTTAACTTTATTAAAAAATACATCACTTTTTAATGCAATTTCGCAAAGTCACGCTGGGAGCATCGTACGTGCACCCCATGTGACCTCAAAAAAAGAGATATAGGGGCTAATTATGATTGCGGAGTTCCCGCATCCTCCGGGCCGGCGGAAGCCACCGCCGGCCCGGAGGATGCGGGAAATCTGCTGCGGAGCCTCCACAGACCCACCGCCAAATTAGGATGGCTGGTGGGTCTGCTTTTATGTCCGCAGCTTTTCCGCCGCAGTCGCCTTCCGACCACGGCGGAAAAGCACTAACATGTCTGGCGGTATCTATCAGACACCGCCAGGCATATTAGGATGTCTGCAATACTATGCTTTTCCACGGCGGCATTTCCGCCGTGGAAAAGCATACGGTTCTGCACTGCGGGGGCCCGTTGCGGGCCCCCAAGGTGAATGGGGGTGGGGGGTGCGCATGGGGGTACCTATGGTACCCCCCTTCATTTGCGTGCACGAAGCGGCAGGCACCGCGAGGTGCCTGCCGCTTTGTGCATGCAAATGCACTGTTGTCATTTTTTACATTGCGGCTTCAAGCAGCAGGGTGGCGGTCACATCCTAATTGTCATGGAGGGACCGCCGCTGCCCATGCCCCTTAATTGGTTCATTACAGTTCCTATTGAAACTATTGAAGGATCCCACCAATTTCAATCACTCTTCTTAGAACTTTTCTTAGGGAAAGACCTCCTGAGAAGATCTGCTGCTCTTTCTTTTTTGGATAACAGATTTACTTGAAGATACCATGGCTGCTAATCCACCATCATCCTCTGATTCAGAGAACTCATCAGAGCAAGAATTTTTTCCTGAACCTCCACCAAAGGAAAAATATACCAGCATTGTCTGGACATTTTTCACCTTTCCACCTGGCTTAAAAAAGATGAATGAAACAACAGTAACTTGCTGCATATGCAAAACTGTGCATTCAAGAGGAGACCCCAATAAAAAGTACTCGTGCAGAACTGCAAGTATTCTGAAGCACTTGCAGACCAAGAATTCGGTCAACTTTGCAAGGGAGGAGTTAAGGAGATTGAGAGAAGCTCTTCCTGCTTCATCAGAAGCCCATAGTACCAATGGAGCAACACGGTTAACCTCTACCCCCCAGCCTAATATTTGTCCCCAATTTAGAAAACTTAGAATTACCTGTATAAAATGCGGACTGCTAGTAGCATGTGGAGAGCAGTCAGTGGATCTTTCCACCAGGCTTAAAAAAGGTGAATGCAACAAAAGTTACTTGTTGCATATGCAAGGAAGTTTGGGAGAGTACCAACAAATACAAGTCCTGGTTTCTAAGTAACATATGACATTTCAGGACGAGTAAATGCCAGAGAAAAAGTTGTGTCTCATTACAGTCTCATACATAAAGACATACATACATATATATAGACATACAGGAGAGGATACTTTAATTCTTCTTCCTAGTACATTTAAAATGATCTAACATTAATAAAAAAGGCAGCACAGTTTACATATCCTTTTTACTTTTTTTACCTCACAAGTACTGACCTGCCCATAACACACACTGTCACATTCATTCAGTCATTACCAAGTCCTGGTTTGTTTAAGTTACAAATGAAATTTCAGGACAGGAGAGCTTATATAGACAGGGTCTGTCTATCTGCTGCTGCTCCCGTATCTGTTTCTGACGACTAGTACATTTTATAGTTGAGACATCCCTGTAGGAAATCCTTAACCCCTTCCATGCTGATGAGGGCCAGGAGCCATCATGGCACACAGTGCTCGTGTGCTGATGATGGCTCCCGGCCCTTGACTAGATAGACTTCTTCAAAGAAAAACAACTTGCAAACATCCCAACACAACAGAAGATGGCATGATTATGGGAACCATTTGAATCTACAGCACTACATACCAAGAACAAATGATTACTGAGTTATTGAGATTTTCCGTCTGTAAGATATAGAATCTGTCAAAAGTAAAGAAACATGTTCTCAGTGAAGTGAAATGAGTTATTCTGATACATTAAAACTATTTTCACAACTTGTTCTATCAGTGTTTGGGGTCCTCACGTTTAATATTTTGAGCTACACTGAAAGTATTTTTACAACTTCTTTACTGTAATATCGACATTTGTGGTGCTCACATAAAATATGTTGTGATACATTGAAACTATTGTAAAAACTTCTTTACTGTAATATCAGTGTTTGAGATGCTTAGGAAAAAAACGAAGATACATTGAAAATATTTTTACAACCTCTTTACTATAATATCGGTATTTGTGGTGCTTACTATAAAATGTATTTATTATTTATTTTGGAATTCAAGGAACAAAGTTTGTACTTGTGAAAATTATTTTGAAAACATTCTGTATTTTTTGATACATTGAAAGTATTTTAAAAACTTCTTTACTGTAATATCAATGTGTGAGGTGATCAGAAAAAAAAATAAGATACATTGAAAATATTTTTACAACTTATTTACTGTAATAGGGTGTTTGGTGCTTACTTTAAAATGTATTTAATATTTATTTTGTAAATGAAGGAACAAAGATTGTACTTGTGGAAATTAATTTAAAAACATTCAATAAATATTTACAATAAATAAATACGGTGTCACTATGCATTGTGTCAAGTGATTTATTAAAAATATGCAGACAAATTGTCCCTTTAATTATAGTGACACACACAGCCAGACAAAAATGGACAGTGAAACTGAAGTGCATTACAGAAAGGTAGCAAGCATGTAATTTGATGATTGGGAATTAGGATGGCATACATAGCTCACATATAAAGTGTTTCCCAACCCTCTTACTTTTTCTCTTGAAGGGTTGATAAGGTAATTCCAGGAGAATTTGAAATGAGAAAGTAGGAGATGAAGAACATAGGTAGGAGGTTATATCTCAAAGTGCAAAAATGGATAAAAAGGGTGGACCAAAGTCTGCATGTACAATGGCCAGTGGAAGCATGTTGAGAGTGGGTACGCCCATGTGGTGTATAATGTGCAATATCTGGTGGCTGCACCACCACGAACCGAGTTGGCATACACTGTAGGAGGACCAGGTCAAGTGAAGAGATTTCATTGATAAATCATAGCAAAGGAGGTGGCAACAACGGGGAGGAAGGTCCATGGGTGGTGGAGGCTAGGTTTGTAAATCTGTGTCCTACTTACTGTGTTGCAAGCTTAAGACACAGTAACAACCAGAAGCCCCTTACATTGTGTCCCCCCATTATTTTGTCAATTAGGGTGGGGGGAGGGAATGGAAAGGAGTAAACTACATGTCTACAAGTGTACTGGTATGTTCAGAACACTACATCAAGCACTGAAGAACAAAGGTCACATATAAAAGAAGAAGTTACACAAAGGAAGGCTGCACAAGAAGGAAGGCGGATCTTCTACACAAACAGGTAAGTGAGCAAAAGAACAACAAGTGGACAAGACTAAGAACACTGGAACGAACGGACACTGTGGAATAGATTGCGATAAGAGGTAGAAAGATCCTGTACAAAAAGCAGAGTTCAAATAAAGAAAAGTTCAAAAAGATGTCATACGTGATGACAAAGACGCTGGGGTAACACTGTTGTCCAACACTTTTAATAATGCCCCCGGGATTTGGCCCCCCCTTGGTCAAATTAAAACAAAAATGCTTATGAAGGACACCTTTGGAGAATTGATGTCACTTTTCCCCCAAACTACCTTTGTCTATTCTAACATATACCTAAGGCAGAAATGGAACTGGTCCAATCAATTGTGTCCACAGATTGGGAAAGCTAGGAAACATGTGAATAAATCTGTTTCTGCTTTTCTCCGAGACTATAGAATGGGGTCCATTTACCACAACAATCTGGGTTTCAATATGCATGGCATCTATAGGAGAGATGGTGTACATTTTACAGATGAGGGCAACAGAGTCTACCTGCTTTCTCTTCCAAATAGGAAAGCAGTTTGCAATCAGCAGTGTCCTGGGGGTGGGCACCACGGGACACTGCAGGAGCCGGCTCTGGGGGATGGCAGTGCCCAAGGCCATCTTGGGCTCCAGGAGGGGAGCCAGGCGACCCCCCTCCCACGCATTAAAGGAGCCCCGGAGGGTGGTGGTCCCCGGGGCTGGTGGGGTCCTAAGTAGGCCTGGGTGGCAAATTCCGTTCTGCTCGCGGAATTTGGGTAATTTCACGTTCCGCGGAGAACACTAAATAGCCCAAAATTCAGCGTTCTGCGTCTTCGTGAAATTGTTTGCGTGTTCGCAAAATATTTCCCCCGAGCACGCAAACAGCAATTTTCGAACAGAAAAAAAGCATCACAAAAAAGCAATTCTGCGTGTTTGCGGAATTTCTGCTTGTTCACAGAATTTTTTTTACAGTTTTGCGGAGATTTACGTAACAGGATTACGCAAATTCCCCCCACCCTAGTCCTGAGACCCCCCACCCTTTTTAACAAGCCCCAGTGAGTGGCGGTCCCCGGGTATGCAGGGAGGCCAGTGATCCCCCTGCATATATTAACTTAGAGCCCGAGGGGTGGAAGCCACCGGGGCAGTGTGTGGGGGATTGGGACCCCCACACTATTTTTTTATAAAAGCCCCCGGAATTCGGCCACCACAGGGACTAATAACCTTTACACCACAGGAGCCCATGCTACGTTTTTTTTTCCGGCGGCAAAATGCACAGATCCTACACTCATCCCCCTGTTTATAAAAAACAAAATATGTATATATTTTTGCCCTAGAGGTCCTTGTGCGACCCCCTGAGCAGGCCTAGTTGGTCAGAGTGTGTCTACCCTTCCCACTTTTCGTGGTTTGCACGCATATTTCATAGACTTCTTCACCCTCGCTTCTACCGAGGCACAAAATGGCTGCCACAGCTCCTGGTTTCCAATGTTTACAACCGCTTGAGAGCCAATTAGCATTAAGTGCGTGGTCTGGATGGTGCGCTTATGCTAAAATGCCAATCCTCGCACAATCCACGGATCCACCGCACCCATAGATATATAAATGACTTTAACTATAATTTTCTCAGGAACTACTGAACAGATTGCCACCATATAAGCAAAAAGCACAAGTCAGAACTGAGGACTACCTTTCTGCCAAATTTTAACAGGCAGTGGCATGCCCACGAAATTTGGCCTCCTCGGGAACTAATAATCTATAAAAGGTGGGAGCAGCGCTTCATTTATTATTTTTTCAGCGGCGAAATGCTTGGATCCTACATGAATGCCTATGCGTATCCTCCGAGGAGCATGCGCATAGCTTTATGAGCATGAGCTGCATGCTAATTGGCTGTCAACTGTCTGTGAACACTCCAAACCAGGAAGTGTTGGCAGCCACCTTGTGTCTCGGTAGAACCAAGGCACAAGAAAACTGAAAAACAAGTGCTCAAAAGACGCAAAGGGGGCAGGGTAGAAACACCCTGACCCCCTAGGCCTGCTCAGGGGTCCACAAGGGAATCGCAGGATGCGTGTAGGGTGCGCGTATCCCATAGAGAAAAAAAACGAAGCCTTCTTTATTTGTAATTAGCCCCCAGGGGTGCAAATCCTGGGGGCAATGTAGTTAATTATAATGGGGGACCAAAACCCCTGGGGCTTTAAAGTTATGTATGCAGGGGGGCTCACGGCCCCTCTGCAGCCCTGGGGAACGCCACCCCCTTCTTGTTCCTTATTTTTTATATAATAATGGGGGAGACCACCACCCTAGAGGCTTTAACATTTTGTATGCGGGGGCCACGGCCCCCCGCAGCCCCGGGGACCGCCACCCTGGGGCTTCTTTTAAAAAAAAAAAAACCTGTGTGGTGGGGCTCAAGCCCCCCACATGCCCTGGGGACCACCACCCCCTGGGGGATATTAAATGTTGGGACGGGGGCCCCCTCCTGGAGATTTGTGGTGGCCCTGGGGACCGCCACCCCCCAGGGCCGCCTCCTGCAGTGTCCCGGGGTACCCACCCCCGGGACACCGTAGTTTGCTATGGTAGGGCGGGAGCCACCATAGCAAACTGCTTTGGTTTTTGGAAGAGAGAGCAGGAAACATGCTCTCTCTTCCAAAAACCTAAGACTATTGCTTTTCTACAGGGGGAGCAGCATCTTAGCTGCTCCCCATGTAGAAAAGCAATGCTGGCTCCCGCAGGACGTGGGGAGTTGGCAGGGACCGTGGGGGGATTGCAGACCCCCCATGGTCCCCAACGAGAGGCCAGGCCCCAGGGGAAGGGGTCCCCGGGGCCAGAAGCGGCCCAGGAGGGGCGCCACGTGGCTCCCCTCCACAACAAATGTTTAAAAAAAAACAAGGCAGAGCCCTGGTGGATGTGGTCACCAGGGCAAAAAAAATTGAAAAAGAAGGGGGGCTACACAGCCCCCTTCTTAAAAAAACAAACATAGGCATCGGCCCAGAGGCCACGCCCCCCTACATACAGCACTCTGCAAACGTGCCCCCTGGCATGTTTGCAGAGGGGGAATGAATTCCCCTTGAATACTGGGGGTCCCTGGGGGACAACTAGCCCACCAGGAACCAACAGTATGCACCAGGGTGATGTTCTGAGGCCACGCCCCTTTTTACACCTCTCTGAAACACAGCTCTATGGCGCTAACTAGAGGTAGCTGGTGGGCTAGTTGCGCTCCAGGCACCCTCAGGATTCAAGGGGAGTTAATCCCCCAACTTAAAATGCACCACAGGGCACGTTTTCACAGTGGTGAAGGGAGGGGGCTGGGCCTGAGTTCACATATGTGCAAACACAACCTGTGGGCTGCTTTAAGTTGGGGAATTAATTCCTTGTCAATACTGAGGGTCCCTGGGGGCCAACTAGCCCATCAGGTACCTCTAGTAAGCGATACTGAGCTGCGTTGCAGAGTGTTGTAAAAAGGGGCGTGGCCTCTGAATACCTCTCTGCAACGCAGCCCCCTGGCACATACTAGAGGTACCTGTTGGGCACCCAGGGGACCTCAGGATTGAAGGGCACTTAAACCTGCAACTTAAAACGCACCACAGGGCTTGTTTGCACACATGTCACCTCAGGCCCCAACCACCTTCCTTCACCATTGTAAAAATATTCCTCTAAAATCAGATGAACTACGAATTCCGATTTACTCACCTGTTATCAGGAGAGAACCCAGTGCTGCTTCTTTTAGCAGCACCTTCCATTCTGGGAAGGACATGGCTTTTGTAGTTCGGACTGGACTGTTCCCATGGGGCACAGGGTCAGAGCTGATTTGCATATCGCCATTGTCTAACCCAGGGTGGTGTGGAGCGCAAAAAAAACGATGGATTTGGGCCCAGATCTTTGGACTGGGTTGAATGTGTGACATTGATCCACATTCTGTCCATCACCTGTTTTGTTTGCTTCTTTTAGCCCAGCACTGACCCTGAAAAGTAATTCTAACCATACTTACCAGTAACTTGTATTTCCTTCCATAGGAATCCATTGTCTGGTTTTCACCAGAAAAGTTTCTAAGTGTCTATTTTTACATACTAAAAATATTTCTTAAAAATCGCCTGTATGACTTAAACGCATTCTTTCAACTGTTTACAGGAGATGCACCAGCTCTGGATCCAGGATCTACCACTGAGTAAGAAAAAGTAACGATAACAATACTTACCTGCTAAGTGAATTTCCTTCCATAGGGTAACATTGAGTGGTTTCACTTGAAAGTGTGGAGTTTTGGAACTTTAAAATATTCACCTAAAATCAGCCAAACAACGAATTCCGATTTACACACCTGTTATCAGGAGTGACCTCAGTGCTGCATCTTTGAGCCCAGTATTTATCCTGAAAAATAATTCTAACAATACTTACCAGTAACTTGAATTTCCTTCCAAAGGCTAACATTGACTGGTTTCACTTGGAAATTCTTCAAAGTGCGGAATTTTGGAACTTTAAAATATTCACCTAAAATCAGCCGAACAATGAATTCCAATTTACTCACTTGTTATCAGGAGAAACCTCACTGCTGCATCTTTGAGCCCAGTACTGATCCTGAAAAGTAATTCTAATGATACTTACCAATAACTTGAATTTCCTTCCATAGGCTAACATTGACTGGTTTCACTTGGAAGTTTTTCAGTGTGGAGTTTTTGAACTTTATAAAATTCCTATAAAATCAGCAGAAGTACGAATTCCAATTTACTCACCTGTTATCAGGACTGACCTCAGTGCTACTTCTTTGAGCCCAGTATTGATCCTGAAAAGTAATTCCAACCGTGCTTACCAGTAACTTGTATTTCCTTCCATAGGAATCTATTGTCTGGTTTTCACCAGAAAAGTTTCTAAGTGTCTACTTTCACAAACTAAATATATTCTTTCAAAATCGCCTGTTTGACTTAAACGCATTCTTTTAAAAGTAACATTAACACTACTCACCTGCTAAGTGAATTTCCTCCCTTAGGATAACATTATTGATACTAAGTTTGTGTGTCAACTTTTAAAATACAATATTATTCCTTAAAAATCACTACTGTAACCAAAACGCTTTTACTCAACTGTTTACAGGAGATGTCCCAGGACTGAATCTATGATCGAGTCCAGTGATTAGAAAAGGAATCCAAAAAGTAACTAATTTCATTTAACTAGAAATTCACATTGACCTCAATGCTGTCTTGTGTCTGAAATTGTGTTGCGCATTACAACAACTGTAACTACGGTACTTAGAAGAATTTTTGCCTATTTGCAAAGTATTTAAACTAAAGTAATTCATTCTGAGAAAGTATATTTTGTAATGTAATGTATAATGTAATTATACTGTAATTTAAAAAATAAAATATCTAAAAATAAATTGTATAACATTTTTTAGAAAATCAGTATAAAAAAATAAAAATAACAATGAATACATTTAAAAATTGTCATTTAAAAAACCTTTGTAATTCACAGAAAAACCCATAGGTTTCAGACATGTTATAGTTAGGAATTAGCATTTAAAAAATCTTTGAAATTCACTGAAAAAACCATAGGTTTGAGACAAGTTATAGTTAGGAATTAAAAAGAACTGAAGAGATGATGGACCCTTACTAGGCTAAGCACCTGACTAACTATCCCCCGAATGGTATGTACACCCCTCAGTTCAAACAAGGGGACTGTGTGCACACTGAATGGCACCCATCAACACTGTGCCTTTTCCCTTGGGAATTTTTTTATAGTACAAACAACTGCAAAGGTGCACCACATAAATTGTTACAAATGTAATGGAAATGATATATCTTGGAGATGTAGTTGTTCTTCTTCAAATCCTTTATTTTCAAAAACATTCAGTCAAACATAAACAGCCGACGCGTTTCGTCCCAACCTGGGACTTCTTCAGGGCTGTCGGTAAAAAACATATATACATACGATCAGTATTGTGAGTACTGAAATACATGTACAATTTGCAAAATTAAAAACATTTAACAAACCAATTAAAAAAACAGTTAATACAACAGACGCGGAGCCTATGCGTGTATCTGATGTTTAAGGCATTAGCTCACTGTCTATCTGACAGCCAAGTAGTCATAGATGGAAAATCAGGCTGTATACACATTTATATACAACACTTACATAATTTACAAGTTAAGTCCATATCTCGAAGAAGCATAAGATTGGGAAACACTCATATAACATATATTATCGGGGGATAGGAGCCAAGTCCACGGAATACGGGACACGTCTATATTTCCACAGTTCAAGTGTATAAGGTTCGCAAAAGAACACACTTTTGTCCTACAATTTCAAGAAATGGAACACTAAAGTGGCAATTGCAATTGGCATGAGGTTCATTTGTTTGGCCATGGCACTAGTGGGATGCTCTCAGAAATGGTACCATGTATGTAACTAGAAAAACGTTTTGTGTGAGTCTGACTATATCCCATATGAAACGGGGAGAGAAAAGATGAAGATGTCAATACTGTCTCTGTTAGCACCAAGTATACACCTGCTGTATTACCTTTAAGTAGGTCGGACGTCGCAAGCGTGGGAGAAGTACCGTGGCGTGGTCTTGGGATCTCCTTGCCAGCTACAGTAAGTCTTATTGTAATGGTTCTTCCCGCCGTAAGTGATTTTGTCTAGGGCATAGAGGAAAGAAGAAATCTATGTGACCATGTCAGCTTTTGTGAGTGTGTATTAATGGCACAGTAAGGGAAACGCCCCGAGTGATGGAAAGTGTCGACCACTGTGTGGCGCTTCTCTGGTAGTTAAACTCAAAATAGATCTAAGGGTCAGACTACTTACTATAAGAATACTAGCGAGTGACAGCAAAGCCGATATCTTAGTAAATCTTCAAAGGTATCCTGGAAGGGTACCAACTTGCTGTGTGAATTGATTCAGTTCGTATGCTGGAGGAAGTAAAAAGAGCAAAAAGCGGAACTAAATAACCTGTGTAGCAGTACCTTAGAAAGATATATGAAATACACTTTGTATAGTAGCTAAACCATCTGTCCCATGGTGTTTACCTGTGTTGCGTGTATCAACGGTGTTGGACTGGAGGTTCTGAAAGACCTATGGAGTGGGGTCGTGGGCACTGTATCCCAGCAAGCCTGTGGAAAACAATGATAACCAGAGACCTATAAGATCCGTAAGAAAAGCTAGCAACACTTACGGACATAGAGGTCCGCCCTGCTTCTATAAGATGGTACCCTGTATCATAATGCAGTCAGTTTGGAGAATGAAAGTTTGTGTGTGCCAAAACACACTGCGCAAGTTCCATTAGTAGAGTATATAGTCCTCTATGTCATGTGGCATATTTTATTAGATCACCCTTAATACAGTAAAGGGTAGATTAAATGTAAAGGAGGAAGCAGCCATAGAGGAACCCACCCCAAAAGAATACTTAGAAAGGTGGTCCCCAAGGCCTAAGGGACAAAGTTTCCCCATCACTGTGGAGGGTACTAAAGACCCAACCTAGGCGCATAGAAGGGCCAGCAGGGATTAGCCAGGAGTATCTTGCACCTAAAACCACTCACCGTTGTAGTCAAAGACGGCCGGCGCCCATCCACAACCCTCTTCCTGACCTCCACCTGCAGCGACGTCGTGTGCTGAGGGTGTGGGTCCATCTTGCTCCCTTTATAGTAGTGGAGATTAAGCTGATTGTGTGCACCTGGCCCCTGTTTCCCGCCTTCGTGCGAGGGCAATAGACCCATCGTGATGGCCGATCGTCGGAAACGCGGCGGCCATCTTGTAGCGTTTGAAATAACATGTGTTTATGTGCCCCTGAACTAGAAAGCGCATTACTTTATTTTGGTTCATGTCTTTAAGTTGGAAGTTCAGACCTTATTACTTTTTTTATGAGGTATCCACTTTTAATATCGCCGTAAATTTATGAACATCGGTAAAAACACGCACCCCTAAAAAGTAAACAAAAAAAGGGGAAAAAAAAGGATCCCGAACCTGTAACGGGGATGTAGTAGAGAAACGGGCCCTTTTGTCCAATGCTAGTGCAACGGAGAATATATAATGTTGCTGCTTCGCTGATAAGGAAGCTAAATCACTTGGACCATCAGTCCGGGTGAGCCTAACTTTGGCGGCCATCTTGAAATGTCTAGGCTGAGGATGAATTCCCAATACGCTGGTTAGGAATACAGCCCGCTTAGCTATTTAGGACATAGGACCAAAGAGAAAACGAGCGCTATGTTCACTTGTCAATTTGCGAGTAAAAATAGACCAAAAGCTATAAGTGAAGTCGGAAACTTATAGTTAAAGTATCGCAGGGATTCCGAAATAAAAAGTAAAAAACTATGATATGAATGGTTAATATCTTGTGCTAATGCGAGGGAGAGTGTTTGCTAATACAGCCTCGCTAATAGGGAAACTAAGTCACATGGATCCTTGGTCCCACTGAGCCTAACGTGGCGGCCATCATGGAATATCTAAGCTGGAGCACAGGTCCCAGTGCGCTGGTTATGATTGCAACCAGTTTGATAGTTAGGACCTAGGAAGGGAGGATAAATTCCGGGTTTAAATATAACTCTACCACAAAAAGTGTAATCGGAGTCTTTTAGTTAGAATCCCGTTAGGAATTCCGAGATCGGATATAAGATCTTTACCTATAATCAGTAAATCTATTGTGCAATAAGTATGCATGGTCCAGATAATGGGTGGTGTGTGAAAGCTGGTGGAATGCCAAATGTATGGTGCCTAGACGCTCAATCTTGGTGCGTATAGATTTGGTTTTTTTGTTGTGTTTCTGTTTGCGTTTCTGCCAGATCCTCCCTCCCCTTCTTGTCTTTGAGGTTCTTTGTGAACTGGACGTGCCCCTAGTCTCCACCTCTCCATTTCCAATAAAAAATTATTGGGCCTTATATCAGTTGTATTGGAGTTTGATGGTTCAGTCGTGGAAGCAGAGCTTGCCGCAGACGAGAGTGATGTAATACTACTCGCTGAGCTTAATTCTGGGGTTTCCGCTCTCTGCCTCTTGCCATCCCCCGGGATTTTCACCTTATCATATTTCTTGGAAAAGGTATATACCCTCCCATCGCTGTAATCCTTGTCATCCCTTTTGATTTTCCTCAATTTCTTATCTCTAAGGTAGATTTGGTGTTTTTCTAGTACCCCATCTAGTATGGCGTAATTTTTCTTTATGACATCCTTTAGTTCTGATTGCGCTATTTCCTTTTCAAGTTCATCTATCTCTTGCTGAGCCTTAGCTCCCTTTTTTTCGGCATTCTTAATAAGGATCCGCATCATGGTGCATGACGCGTTCCGAAGGTTATTTTCCCAATCTTCTAGTTGCTCAGTATCTAGATCTTCAAAAGTGGGGAAAATTAATATTCTCAACCCACGTGGAATTTTTTCATTCTCTAGGTATTTACCCAAGGTGGTGCCATCCCACCACCGGGACATCTCATTCATTTTTAACTTTTCTAATCTTTTAAACTTGGCTTTAAGGCCATCCTCCTTCGGGATTGATGTGCCTGTTGTTTTTACCCCAGCTGTAAATAAATCCTGGGCAAGCTCCTGGCGTCTGTCTTTAAAGCTAGTCATGTTTGGATCAATCGTGTCTTCCAACAACACTACACGATTGTCACAGTATATATTCAAAATGGGTATAGGGTGAGTCAGTGCTGACAAGGGTGAACAAAAGTCAAAAAGAACTGAAGAGATGATGGACCCTTACTAGGCTAAGCACCTGACTAACTATCCCCCGAATGGTATGTACACCCCTCAGTTCAAACAAGGGGACTGTGTGCACACTGAATGGCACCCATCAACACTGTGCCTTTTCCCTTGGGAATTTTTTTTATAGTACAAACAACTGCAAAGGTGCACCACATAAATTGTTACAAATGTAATGGAAATGATATATCTTGGAGATGTAGTTGTTCTTCTTCAAATCCTTTATTTTCAAAAACATTCAGTCAAACATAAACAGCCGACGCGGTTCGTCCCAACCTGGGACTTCTTCAGGGCTGTCGGTAAAAAACATATATACATACGATCAGTATTGTGAGTACTGAAATACATGTACAATTTGCAAAATTAAAAACATTTAACAAACCAATTAAAAAACCAGTTAATACAACAGACGCGGAGCCTATGCGTGTATCTGATGTTTAAGGCATTAGCTCACTGTCTATCTGACAGCCAAGTAGTCATAGATGGAAAATCAGGCTGTATACACATTTATATACAACACTTACATAATTTACAAGTTAAGTCCATATCTCGAAGAAGCATAAGATTGGGAAACACTCATATAACATATATTATCGGGGGATAGGAGCCAAGTCCACGGAATACGGGACACGTCTATATTTCCACAGTTCAAGTGTATAAGGTTCGCAAAAGAACACACTTTTGTCCTACAATTTCAAGAAATGGAACACTAAAGTGGCAATTGCAATTGGCATGAGGTTCATTTGTTTGGCCATGGCACTAGTGGGATGCTCTCAGAAATGGTACCATGTATGTAACTAGAAAAACGTTTTGTGTGAGTCTGACTATATCCCATATGAAACGGGGAGAGAAAAGATGAAGATGTCAATACTGTCTCTGTTAGCACCAAGTATACACCTGCTGTATTACCTTTAAGTAGGTCGGACGTCGCAAGCGTGGGAGAAGTACCGTGGCGTGGTCTTGGGATCTCCTTGCCAGCTACAGTAAGTCTTATTGTAATGGTTCTTCCCGCCGTAAGTGATTTTGTCTAGGGCATAGAGGAAAGAAGAAATCTATGTGACCATGTCAGCTTTTGTGAGTGTGTATTAATGGCACAGTAAGGGAAACGCCCCGAGTGATGGAAAGTGTCGACCACTGTGTGGCGCTTCTCTGGTAGTTAAACTCAAAATAGATCTAAGGGTCAGACTACTTACTATAAGAATACTAGCGAGTGACAGCAAAGCCGATATCTTAGTAAATCTTCAAAGGTATCCTGGAAGGGTACCAACTTGCTGTGTGAATTGATTCAGTTCGTATGCTGGAGGAAGTAAAAAGAGCAAAAAGCGGAACTAAATAACCTGTGTAGCAGTACCTTAGAAAGATATATGAAATACACTTTGTATAGTAGCTAAACCATCTGTCCCATGGTGTTTACCTGTGTTGCGTGTATCAACGGTGTTGGACTGGAGGTTCTGAAAGACCTATGGAGTGGGGTCGTGGGCACTGTATCCCAGCAAGCCTGTGGAAAACAATGATAACCAGAGACCTATAAGATCCGTAAGAAAGGCTAGCAACACTTACGGACATAGAGGTCCGCCCTGCTTCTATAAGATGGTACCCTGTATCATAATGCAGTCAGTTTGGAGAATGAAAGATTGTGTGTGCCAAAACACACTGCGCAAGTTCCATTAGTAGAGTATATAGTCCTCTATGTCATGTGGCATATTTTATTAGATCACCCTTAATACAGTAAAGGGTAGATTAAATGTAAAGGAGGAAGCAGCCATAGAGGAACCCACCCCAAAAGAATACTTAGAAAGGTGGTCCCCAAGGCCTAAGGGACAAAGTTTCCCCATCACTGTGGAGGGTACTAAAGACCCAACCTAGGCGCATAGAAGGGCCAGCAGGGATTAGCCAGGAGTATCTTGCACCTAAAACCACTCACCGTTGTAGTCAAAGACGGCCGGCGCCCATCCACAACCCTCTTCCTGACCTCCACCTGCAGCGACGTCGTGTGCTGAGGGTGTGGGTCCATCTTGCTCCCTTTATAGTAGTGGAGATTAAGCTGATTGTGTGCACCTGGCCCCTGTTTCCCGCCTTCGTGCGAGGGCAATAGACCCATCGTGATGGCCGATCGTCGGAAACGCGGCGGCCATCTTGTAGCGTTTGAAATAACATGTGTTTATGTGCCCCTGAACTAGAAAGCGCATTACTTTATTTTGGTTCATGTCTTTAAGTTGGAAGTTCAGACCTTATTACTTTTTTTATGAGGTATCCACTTTTAATATCGCCGTAAATTTATGAACATCGGTAAAAACACGCACCCCTAAAAAGTAAACAAAAAAAGGGGGAAAAAAAGGATCCCGAACCTGTAACGGGGATGTAGTAGAGAAACGGGCCCTTTTGTCCAATGCTAGTGCAACGGAGAATATATAATGTTGCTGCTTCGCTGATAAGGAAGCTAAATCACTTGGACCATCAGTCCGGGTGAGCCTAACTTTGGCGGCCATCTTGAAATGTCTAGGCTGAGGATGAATTCCCAATACGCTGGTTAGGAATACAGCCCGCTTAGCTATTTAGGACATAGGACCAAAGAGAAAACGAGCGCTATGTTCACTTGTCAATTTGCGAGTAAAAATAGACCAAAAGCTATAAGTGAAGTCGGAAACTTATAGTTAAAGTATCGCAGGGATTCCGAAATAAAGAGTAAAAAACTATGATATGAATGGTTAATATCTTGTGCTAATGCGAGGGAGAGTGTTTGCTAATACAGCCTCGCTAATAGGGAAACTAAGTCACATGGATCCTTGGTCCCACTGAGCCTAACGTGGCGGCCATCATGGAATATCTAAGCTGGAGCACAGGTCCCAGTGCGCTGGTTATGATTGCAACCAGTTTGATAGTTAGGACCTAGGAAGGGAGGATAAATTCCGGGTTTAAATATAACTCTACCACAAAAAGTGTAATCGGAGTCTTTTAGTTAGAATCCCGTTAGGAATTCCGAGATCGGATATAAGATCTTTACCTATAATCAGTAAATCTATTGTGCAATAAGTATGCATGGTCCAGATAATGGGTGGTGTGTGAAAGCTGGTGGAATGCCAAATGTATGGTGCCTAGTCGCTCAATCTTGGTGCGTATAGATTTGGTTTTTTTGTTGTGTTTCTGTTTGCGTTTCTACCAGATCCTCCCTCCCCTTCTTGTCTTTGAGGTTCTTTGTGAACTGGACGTGTCACTCTCCAAACTGACTGCATTATGATACAGGGTACCATCTTATAGAAGCAGGGCGGACCTCTATGTCCGTAAGTGCTGCTAGCTTTTCTTACGGATCTTATAGGTCTCTGGTTATCATTGTTTTCCACAGGCTTGCTGGGATACAGTGCCCACGACCCCACTCCATAGGTCTTTCAGAACCTCCAGTCCAACACCGTTGATACACGCAACACAGGTAAACACCATGGGACAGATGGTTTAGCTACTATACAAAGTGTATTTCATATATCTTTCTAAGGTACTGCTACACAGGTTATTTAGTTCCGCTTTTTGCTCTTTTTACTTCCTCCAGCATACGAACTGAATCAATTCACACAGCAAGTTGGTACCCTTCCAGGATACCTTTGAAGATTTACTAAGATATCGGCTTTGCTGTCACTCGCTAGTATTCTTATAGTAAGTAGTCTGACCCTTAGATCTATTTTGAGTTTAACTACCAGAGAAGCGCCACACAGTGGTCGACACTTTCCATCACTCGGGGCGTTTCCCTTACTGTGCCATTAATACACACTCACAAAAGCTGACATGGTCACATAGATTTCTTCTTTCCTCTATGCCCTAGACAAAATCACTTACGGCGGGAAGAACCATTACAATAAGACTTACTGTAGCTGGCAAGGAGATCCCAAGACCACGCCACGGTACTTCTCCCACGCTTGCGACGTCCGACCTACTTAAAGGTAATACAGCAGGTGTATACTTGGTGCTAACAGAGACAGTATTGACATCTTCATCTTTTCTCTCCCCGTTTCATATGGGATATAGTCAGACTCACACAAAACGTTTTTCTAGTTACATACATGGTACCATTTCTGAGAGCATCCCACTAGTGCCATGGCCAAACAAATGAACCTCATGCCAATTGCAATTGCCACTTTAGTGTTCCATTTCTTGAAATTGTAGGACAAAAGTGTGTTCTTTTGCGAACCTTATACACTTGAACTGTGGAAATATAGACGTGTCCCGTATTCCGTGGACTTGGCTCCTATCCCCCGATAATATATGTTATATGAGTGTTTCCCAATCTTATGCTTCTTCGAGATATGGACTTAACTTGTAAATTATGTAAGTGTTGTATATAAATGTGTATACAGCCTGATTTTCCATCTATGACTACTTGGCTGTCAGATAGACAGTGAGCTAATGCCTTAAACATCAGATACACGCATAGGCTCCGCGTCTGTTGTATTAACTGGTTTTTTAATTGGTTTGTTAAATGTTTTTAATTTTGCAAATTGTACATGTATTTCAGTACTCACAATACTGATCGTATGTATATATGTTTTTTACCGACAGCCCTGAAGAAGTCCCAGGTTGGGACGAAACGCGTCGGCTGTTTATGTTTGACTGAATGTTTTTGAAAATAAAGGATTTGAAGAAGAACAACTACATCTCCAAGATATATCATTTCCATTACATTTGTAACAATTTATGTGGTGCACCTTTGCAGTTATAGTTAGGAATTAGCATTTAAAAAACATTTGAAATTCACTGAAAAAAACATAAGTTTCAGCCACATTATAGTTAGGATTTAGCATTTAAAAAACCTTAGAAATGTACTGAAAAAAACATAGGTTTCAGGGACGTTATAGTTAGGAATTAGCATTTAAAAAACCTTGGAAATTCACTGAAAAAAACATAGGTTTCAGACATTTTATAGTTAGTTGGACATTTCACTCATACAAAACCATTGAAAATCCTTTGTTATAGTTAGTTCAGCTAACTAGAACTCGCGCGCCCGCAATGCACTGCTGATGACCTCATATATTACATCACTCATGACATGGTCAGTGACATCACTCATGACATCACTGATGACATCTCAAATGACATGACTGATGACATCAATGATGACATCATCCTTGTGAAAGAGTGGCAGACCTCCTCTCACCGTAATATAACCTTTGATACACACATTCAAAAACAGAAACTAAAATGTTCAAAAAAATGGAGATAACAATACTAGTTACAACAACCTATTCAATAATTCCTACATCTACATATACATCCACTCAATCACCAACAGTTCTATATAGTCACTCATACATGTACTCACTCATAATATGTACTCATACACCTAAACATCCTGTTACACACCGACACTCATCCATAGAGTTACTCACACACATACTCACACATGCAAATAAACTATCAAATATTTTAATGAATGTGATGTTGAGGCCTGCTTCTAGGCCTGATGCCCCTGAGTGTCACTTAATGGGTAAGTATGGGCGAAATTGGCGAATTTGCGGTCCGCTTATTCGTGTGAAATGGCAAAAAAATCCACAAATTTTCCCGCAAACTCTCGGATTTTTGTGCCCTTTGCACAAATATGTGACCACGTGTACCTGTAACTTTGCCAGCATGCCAAAAGGCGCCGAGGCCCCTTGAGTGATTTGGCCATTATAGTGGGGACGGGTGGGAAGACGTTTCATACCGCTTGTTTGTGGTGGACGGGGCCAAACGGGCGGGGCTTCTATGCGAGTTCACATGCATCTTGTTTATAAAGGGTCAGAGACCGAGCGGAGCAGCAGATGAGGAGAAAGTAGCCTCCTGGTCACAGGAGCTACACGGGGATGGCGATCGGGAAAATCATGGATGCAAAAATACGTTTGGCACAGGACCCCAGAATCCTTCAGATGTCTAAGATAACTCTGATGTGCGTGTTGGTACAAAGCCATTCTGATCCTGCTCAGTGAGTTCAGGCGCATGCAGCTGCTGCTGGACAATGTCCCATCTCATACTAAACTGCCCCCTACAGGCAGTAGGGTGCCGTGGCAGGCGGGTGCTCCACGCCTGGTACATGCGCATACCGGTGCCAGGGGGGACACGTGTTTATTGGTGCTGTGTAGCAAGTTATGACTTTACATTTTGACTGCACCAGACGGTGGTACCTCCTACACAGATCAGGAGCATCCAGGCACCAGACTTCATGGTGCAAGAGCATAATGGTGCTGTGGGGTATGGGTATATATGTACTGGGGGCAGGGGGCACCACTTAGCACAATGTGTGCTCACACCCAGAGGGCTCCCAGGCAATTGAGCACAAATGATTTTCACACTGAGAGGGCTCCGGGGCAGTTAAGCAGCACGGGGGCTCACACCCAGTGGGCCCTGGGGCAGTTCAGTAGCGTGTGGGCTCACAACCCTTGGGCAGCTCAGCATCGGGGCTCACACCCACAGGGCTCTCGGGCAGTTTAGCAGTGCCACCCTCTGGTTCATCACTGCCACCGTCTGGTTCATCACTGCCACCCTCTGGTACATCACTGCCACCCTCTGGTTCACCACTGCCGCCCTCTGGTTCATCACATCACCCTCTGGTTCACCCCTGCCACCCTCTGGTTCATCCCTGCCACCCTCTGTTTCATCACTGCCACCCTCTGGTTCACTACTGCCACCCTCTGGTTCACCACTGCCACCCTCTGATTGATCACTGCCATCCTCTGGTTCATCACATCACCCTCTGGTTCACCCCTGCCACCCTCTGGTTCATCCCTGCCACCCTCTGTTACATCACTGCCACCCTCTGGTTCACTACTGCCACCCTCTGGTTCACCACTGCCACCCTCTGGTTCACCACTGCCACCCTCTGGTTCATCACGGTCACCCTCTGGTTCATTACTGCCACCCTCTGGTTCATCACAGCACCCTCTGGTTCACCACTGCCACCCTCTGGTTCATCACTGCCATCCTCTGGTTCATCACTGTCACCCTCCGGTTCATCACTGCCACCTTCTGGTTCACCACTTCCACCCTCTGGTTCATAACTGTCACCCTCTGGTTCACCACTTCCACCCTCTGATTGATCACTGCCATCCTCTGGTTCATCAAAGCACCCCCTGGTTCACCACTGCCACCCTCTGGTTCATCACTGCCACCCTCTAGTTCATAACAGCTCCCTCTGGTTCACCACTACCACCCTCTGGTTCATCACTGCCATCCTCTGGTTCATCACAGCACCCTCTGGTTCACCACTGCAACCCGCTGGTTCATCACTGCCACCCTCTAGTTCATCACTGCCACCCTCTGGTTCACCACTGCCACCCTCTGGATCATCACTGTCACCCTCTGGTTCATCACTGCCACCCTCTGGTTCACCACTGCCACCCTCTGGTTTATCACTACCATCCTCTGGTTCAACACAGCACACTCTGGTTCACCGCCTGCCACCCTCTGGTTCATCACTGCCAACCTCTGGTTCATCACTGCCACCCTCTGGTTCACCATTGCCACCCTCTGGTTCACCACTGCCACCCCTTGGTTCATCACAGCACCCTCTGGTTAATCACTGCCACCCTCTGGTTCACCACTGTCACCCTCTGGTTCATCACTGTCACCCTCTGGTTCATCACTGCCACCCTCTGGTTAATCACAGCACCCTCTGGTTCACCACTGCCACCCTCTGGTTCATCACTGTCACCCTCTGGTTCATCACTGCCAGCCTCTGGTTCATCACAGCACCCTCTGGTTCACCACTGCCACCCTCTGGTTCATCACTGTCACCCTCTTGTTCATCACTGTCACCCTCTGGTTCACCACTGCCACCCTCTGGTTCATCACTGCCACCCTCTGGTTCATCACTGGCACCCTCTGGTTCACCACTGCCACCCTCTGGTTGATCACTGCCATCCTCTGGTTCATCACAGCACCCTCTGGTTCACCACTGCCACCCTCTGGTTCATCACTGCCACCCTCTGGTTCAACACAGCTCCCTCTGGTTCACCACTGCCACCCTATGGTTCATCACTGCCACCCTCTGGTTCATCACAGCACCCTCTGGTTCACCACTGCCACCCTCTGATTCATCACTGCCACCCTCTAGTTCATCACTGCCACCCTCTGGTTCACAACTGCACCCTCTGGATCATCACTGTCACCCTCTGGTTCATCACTGCTACTCTCTGGTTAATCACAGCACCCTTTGGTTCACCACTGGCACCCTCTGGTTCATCACTGTCACCCTCCGGTTCATCACTGCCACCCTCTGGTTCATCACAGCACCCTCTGGTTCACCACTGCCACCCTCTGCTTTATCACTGCCACCCTCTGGATCATCACTGTCACCCTCTTGTTCATCACTGTCACCCTCTGGTTCACCACTGCCACCCTCTGGTTCATCACTGCCACCCTCTGGTTCACCACTGCCACCCTCTAGTTCATCACTGCCACCCTCTGGTTCATCACATCACCCTCTGGTTCACCCCTGCCACCCTCTGGTTCATCACTGCCACCCTCTGGTTCATCACTGCCAACCTTTGGTTCACCCCTGCCACCCTCTGGTTCACCACTGTCACCCTATGGTTCATCACTGTTACCCTCTGGTTCATCACTGCCACCCTCTGGTTCATCACAGAACCCTCTGGTTCACCACTGCCACCCTCTGGTTCACCACTGCCATCCTCCGGTTTACCACTGTCACCCTCTGGTTCATCACTGCCACCCTCTGGTTCACCACTGCCACCCTCTAGTTCATCAATGCCACCCTCTGGTTCATCACATTACCCTCTGGTTCACCCCTGCCACCCTCTGGTTCATCACTGCCACCCTCTGGCTCATCACTGCCAACCTTTGGTTCACCACTGCCACCCTCTGGTTCACCACTGCCACCCTCTGCTTCATCACTGTCACCCTCTGGTTCATCACTGCCACCCTCTGGTTCATCACAGCACCTTCTGGTTCACCACTGCCACCCTCTGGGTCACCACTGCCACCCCCTGGTTCATCACAGCACCCTCTGATTCACAACTGCACCTTTTGGTTCATCACAACACCCTCTGGTTCACCACTGCCACCCTCTGGTTCACCACTGCCACCCTCTGGTTCATCACAGCATCCTCTGGTTCACAACTGCACCTTCTGGTTCATCACAGCACCCTCTGGTTCACCACTGTAGATTATGGGGAGAAAGCACATCTGCCCAGCCTCAACCGGGGGCTGGTTAATGTGTTACTGAATTTGAGATTCAAGTCCGGCACCTGCTTCCTTATCTGTAAGTGCTTTCTGCTGTGGTTTAATTTTTGTGACAGCCTGGAACATTGTGCCATACTTGTAACTATTCTCTGACCCTGCTTCGAGGGTCAGAGCAGCATCAGAGAATAGTTGCAAGTAGGCAACAACTCTGGAGGAGCCGCTCAGGAAGCACTTACAGGGTTACTGCCGGTGCCCATGTTGAAGTTAATTTCTTTGTAACCATTTTGTAAATGGTTACAAAGAAGTTAGCTTTAACTTGGGCACCTGCTATAACCCTGTATGTGCTTCACGTACTTCCGTTTTTGAAAATCCGTCCCGCACGCGATTTCGCAGATTTTTCTGCAATTTCACTAGATTCGTGGACCGCGAAATTGCCGAAAATCCGCAAATTCCATTAACGGAACGGATTTTACGCCAATGCTTAGTATATACATCAATACTCACATATTCTAGTTTAAACATATGTAGTTACTCATAAAGATGCTATTGAGACAGTCCTTCACTCACTAACACACACTCATCAACCCATACAGTCGTGCACACATGCTGTCTTCAAGATACATACAAACAGTGAGTCACTCATTCATGCATCTATGGGCTAAGTAATACTGTTGTATGGTTTATGGGCCTCTTTCTGAGTGCATATTAAGTTAGCATGGCTTGTTCGAAGTTTAAACGCCTTTTTTCCTTTTGCTGCTTCTGCACACGACACTGATTGGCTGTTTTTACTGAGTTAGCTTTCACAAAGGTCTAAACATGAGAAAAGGTTTTTTTTTTCGACATCTCTAGACATACATTGTGTCCCCAGTCTGTACAGTGAGTGCTAAGCTGCCAAGGTTATCATAACGTGCGAGCCTGTTTATCGGCATGTCCGTGTAACACATTCTAGACACAACAATTTGGCAGCTGCAAGCATAGTAGGATTCTGGCGCCTCTATCATAGCATTCTTGCCAGAATTGCACACACTTAGAAGATTCCAGGCATGCAGAGAGACTAACCGGTCCTGATGTAATTTACACTTACTGAACGTACAGGTAAATGGGGTCCCCCTAAGAAAGCTCAAGAGACCTTCTATAGTTTTATAATACATAGTTTCTAGATAGGGAGGGTGCTTTAAATAAGCATTTTTATCACCTGTTTGCACTATCATTGTAACATGATTCCTCCTTTTGTATTTTATGGAATTATAACCATGCTGTCTGTATTATTATTATCCATATGTATGCTGATGTTGATTAAAAAACTGCGCTTGAGATCGCGTAGTTAAAATAAACATTTTAACCATACCCTGTCTCTATTTTACTCCTGTTGTGGACTAGTATGAGCATCTAACAAAAGAGTGTTCTCACTTCCCACCATTCTTGAGATGGTCCTAAGTCGCATGTTCTAGGTTGTCTAATCATTGGTTTCTTTGCTATAGGATGAAGGGCTAATGTGACATTGATTGCTAGTATGGTAGGGGATTTTGGGTACTAAGGTGAGCTTTGGCACACCCTAATTCACTGATGGCCTTAGTCTCTGTGCACAGTTCTGTGTTTGCGCAGAATCCCTGTTACATGGGCCCGACAACGAGTGTGGACTTATAGTGAGACACTTGAGTAGTGCTTTTTATCAGTCTACAACCCCCTCACTATCGTTTCCGGTTGACGGTAGTGACGGATAAAAAAATTACCTATATTTACATAGGTTGTTTCAAGCTTGTTAATCCTCAAAGGTTTCTTCTTTAGATTACAACCCAGTTGCGCATACTAGTATTGTCTTGTACTTCTCTCTTACTGTTTCGATATGGCTGCGGTTGATATCCCGGCTCACAGTTGTGTAGCTGTGTGTAATCATTTCAGGAATACCTCATTACTCTTGAGGGACAGGTGGTGGTTTTTGTAGTCTCTGCTGACGTGGCGTACCCGTTTGAGTTGTATTACTCATGGGTTACATTTCCTGCAAAGAAATGCTGTTTCTGGTGTTTTTCACTCGTATACCCCCGCTGATGCTCCTGCAGTGTACACTCCATATCGGACAGTAGAAATTCTGATTTCTGTTTGGCAGCATGCCGTTTGGTTTAATGGCACCCTCCCACACGTTGTTACAGCGGTCAGACAAGGACCGTTCTCCATTGCAGGAGCTACTTGGCCTGTGTTGGCTGCTTACACTCCACTACACTGTGACCCCTGTATGCCTCTTCTGTAGCATTTATCAGGGATCTGGTTCACTACATTACTCACAACCTCCCGGGTGGGGCCCAGCTGGTGCAGTGCATCCAGTCGGCAGTGGCGGACTCAAGCTTAAACCCATCATGGTTAATGCGGTCATGGGCAAGCGTCCACAAGATAAGGAAGAAATGCCTTTTTTGCTTGCCGAGAAATTTGACCAACTGGAGGCAGTGTTCCCGAATACTAGTCCTGTTGAGAAACACAGGATTCTAACTGTGAGTTTGCAGAAAGACGTAGTGCCTGACGTAACTAAGTGTACAACTTGGGAGGTGATTTTTGCAGCAGTCTGCACTAGGTGCTTTGGCACCCTGTCAATGACTGTTTTGCCCACTGTGATCAAGCGTGTTCAGGATGAGCACGGACCAGAGGCTGCAGTGGAGTTGGGAATGCGCCTTGTGGGAGCGTTTGATGTGGTACGTGATCTCGTCCTTGCTAATGTTAAGGGGTATACTGTAAGTTTCCAATTCTCTAATGCTCTGCACGAGGTACCCAACGCCGACAAACCCGGTCAGTTGCCGAAAATTATTACGGAGGCTTATAAGACCATGGGCCGTAATAGTTTAGGTGTTAAGCCTTTCGTGAAGAAAGAAAAGCAACAGCAAGCTCAGCAAGGGTCATCTGATGAGGATGATCGCCCAAAAGTTCAGAAACAAAATTGGAGTAAGAACAAAAAACAGGGGAATCAGCAGCAGCAAAAACAAGGTTCCTGTTCCGCTTCGCCTACACCTGCCTCTGTTGAGCGTAAATATGATTTGCGCGACCGCAGTACTATTAAGTAGCCTGATAGGTTTCAGGTTCCTGAACAACGTTCTCCTCGCTCTTTGCAGGAAACATCGGTAACAACCACCGGTGAAGGAGGCGGCGGCAGAGGTCAATGTGCCCAACAGAGCCGTGAGCAGCCTCGTAAGGCTGACGGAAAAGGCAAGCAGGACGAGTCACCGCGTCAAAGACCCCAGTGTCAGAAGAAGAAAGTTGCTGCCGTAACAGCGAGATATGCCACAGATAATGAGAACGCAGCTTCGGATTCTGATATGGGCTCTGACTCTGCTGGACAGCGCGGTGGAGATTACCATCATTCAAGAGGCGCTGCGTCCAATACTGAAGGTGACAGCGACTAACACCTTTGGTGTAGTTGAAACAGCAGACACTAGAGTGTCTCCCCCTGACAGACTTTATGAAATAGTCCTTGTAATTGAAGGTAACATAGAATGTACCATTAAAGGGGTCTTTTGGGAGAATCTGACGACGACTTATAATATTTTGTTGGCGGAGGTCGACTGGCCCCCACCGTTTGTCATGGCCGCTCCACCAGGGGAGGAGGTGATACTCCCCATTTTCGCCCACACTGTGCCGAAGGAGCCGGCACTGCAGTTTGCAGAAGATTGGGCTAAGACGCTTGTGCCGGCGTTGTACCGTACTCATTGTGGATGGGACAAATTTCCCCCTTGACATGAGATCCCTTTGCGGTCGATGCCACAACCACAACCCCAATACCACATACGGCGTGAGGCGAAAGTCTCTGTAGCCGAAATCCTTGAACAATTAGAATATCAAGGTGTAATTGAAACATATGTGTCTCCGATGAATAACCCGCTTTTTACTGTGACCAAGCCAGATGGCTCGTATCATTTGGTATTGGATTACCGCCACTTAAACTGACATTGTCATACGTGTGCGGTGCCAAATACTCACAGTTCTGCTTTAGTGGATAGTCTAGTGCATAAAAGGTTCAAAACTACGCTTGACATTTTCAATGAATTCTTTGCCCATAACTTGTACCCACATTTAGTGGACAGTGGACAAGTTTTACCTGTGGTGACAAACATCGCCAATTTCTTTGTTTGCCCATAGGCTACAAGAATAGTCCAGGCGTTTTTTCTGCCCGCATTGTCTCTCTGCTTGAGACATTTATCTCACAGATAACAAATTATGGCCGCATCTCTGCCGTGTTGACCGCATAATTTGCCGTTTTGCGGACTTTGGCTACAAATTCAATTCTGCGAAATCGCACATTGCAGAATACACAATGTTGTTCCGGGGCTACGAGCTCAACAATGAAGGTGGAGGCTTGGCTCCTCACTTCTTGGTGAAATGCACACTTGTGTGCGCTCCCACAACGCTGAAAAAGTTGCAGTCCTTACTGGGCTTTCTAAATTTTGGATGGACATGCATTCCAGAATATGCCCAGCGTATCAAGCTGCTTTATGCATTGATACAACCTACTTTTTCCAAATCGTGCTGGCTGCCGGAACATTCAGCCATCTTGCAATCTTTGCAGGCTGACCTACTTGAATCTAAGTTCATATCGACTGGTGATAACCACAAGAACATGGTGATAAGAATCGTGCCAGGGCTGGTGGGTTTCACGTACCTCACTATTAATGCGGGAGACAGTTCCTATTGCTTAAAAGTCACACCTGTACACTTCGACCGAATTGCGGTTTTCCACTGTGGAAAAAGTTTTGACAGCAGTGCAAATGGCGATTCTTAAGGAATATTGCAGGGAAAACACATTGTGGTTGTTACTTCGTATCCTGCCTTAGAGGCAGCGACGAAGGCCAGTGTGCCAAATTCCAAGGCTTTGCACCCTTGGTGGATACAATAGGCTACATCTTTGACAGCTCCTGATGTAATGTTCGTTTTCGATTCCTCTTTGCAGACCCAGGAGTTTTTGCAGTATGAGTTTGTTCATCCTGCTCCTCTGACTATGCTTCCACCGGAGGATTTTCGATGTATCATTTACACTGATGGAAGTACTCAAGCGACTATGGGTTCTAGACACGCGTATTCCGCGGCCTAAGCAATTGTGGTTGGTACAAAGGTGGATGGTGAATTCAAGTCCAATGTCGTTCATACACAGACATTAGGGAACTGTACCGCCCAATTAGCAGACCTATATGCTCTGATGCTTGCATTGGAGTACGTGGATCCCAGTGTGACAACTCTTATTGTAAGTGATTCCTACTACTGTGTACAGTCTTTCAATGACAATCTACCCTTTTGGACTCAAAATGATTATCCTGACTCCAAAGGTCACACAATAAAACATAAAATGATCTGGGTTAGAGTGGCGTAACTTAAAGAATGCCTCCCACTCGTTTTTGTAATTCATACTCTCGGTCATCAGCGCGTAGGAGTTCACACTGTTGGCAACTGTCTCGCGGATGAAGCTGCGATGACAGCAGTTGCAACATTTGCAGTGGCAGCGGTTACATGTCCCAAAAGTAAGATTGGTGATGACATCTTGGCAGCTATTGCCGCGACTGAGAAGGGAGGTAATTATCCCAAGGGTTTCCCTTCAAAGTACTCTTATCACTTAAGTCCCGATAAAGTTCATTATGTGAGAATTAACAACGTTGGTGACAGACTGATTCCCAACGCGGACCGCAGACAGGCTTTGATTACAGCAGCTCATGCGGGGATGGCTTCAGCGTATGCCGGCGTATCAGCTACTGTATCTTTCCTTCAACAATGATATTGGTGGCGGGGTTTGTATAAACAGACACGTGATTTTGTCCTTCAATGTGACATTTGTCAGCAAATTAGCCTTTTTTTGCTGCACGCCTGCCCCAAACTCAGTTGTACATATCTAATAAGCCACTTGCGTGTGTTTATTTGGATCACTGCGGTCCCTTCTCCTCTGATACTGGAAAGGGGCGACCATTCGGTCCCCCCGAACGTATGGCGGAGTACCACGATCCCCCCGGGAAGCCATCTTGGGCGGGAGGTGAGTCTCGGCTGGTATGCCCGAAGCGGCGTAGCCGGGGCGCGCCTTTTCCCGCCCTAGAGTGGGTTGGCCTAGACACGGACGCGGCTGGCCACGCCCTTGGGGCAGGCAGGGGCAGGTTTACGCCCGCCCTGAAGACGGATAAAAGGAGAAACAAGACCAGAAAGCATCCTCTTGTTCCTGTGCTCTGAAGCTGCACCTCCTCGCTGCACGTGAGCTCGAGACGGAACGAAGAGCCAATTTTGAGCGTTGTAATCGTTCTTGTTTGTTTTTCAGATACTCTGTCGGAGAATGCCGAAGAAGGCGGGAAAGCGAATGACTACCGACCAGATGCTACGTGTTCTCATGAAAGAGGTGACCGACCTAAAGAGGCGAATGGATAAAGACGAGGAAGGGGGGCCGAAACGTCCTTTGGCGGGAGCAGCCCCGGGAGGAAAAGGCAAGAGGCCCAGGAGGGGAGCAGCTGGGGGAGACATCCCGGGTCCCAGTACCCCGCTCGAAGCACCCACTCCCGTGCCGGAGGAAGGGAACCCGATTCCCGTAGTGGTCACCCCCGTGTCCGGGGAAGATATGCCGCCCGAACTGGCAGCACAATTAGCAGCGTGGTTGGGTAAAGGTAGCGAGGGCGCCACGGCTGTCGACGCGCAGGTGTTGATGAAGCAACTGCGTGAAACACGGGAAGCAGCGAAGGTATCCACGCCGGCTGCGGCAGTAGAGAAGTCACAGGGTACTGGTTCAGTCGCAGAGACAGCGTCCGGTTCAGGTAAGCGGCCATTGCCGATTGCGAGGGATGAGTCAGCACCCTCTCGAAGGGAAAAGTTGGGTCAGCATGTCCCTTTAGCTATTAAAGAAAAGATATGGGCAGGGGAGTATGTAAACATCTTCTCGTTGCTTACTGATCATTATGAGATGGAGCATGTTAAGGGCCAGAAGGACCTCATGCATCCGAGTGTTTGGCGCGCAAAGATGGCCGCCTTTAAGGTAAATGAAAACATTGGCAATTGGGGCAAAGCGTGGGGGGTTTTTACATCGATCTTGGGGGAACGAAGGCCCGAATTGCTACCCGAATTGCCGATTTATCAGTCACGGATCATGGGGTACTCTGTATCGCACGAGGGTAATCATTGGTTCTGCTATGATAATCTGTTCAGAAAGGCAAAAGAACATGATAAAAACTTAACTTGGGATTGTTATGATTCTGTGTCCTGGTCCAAAATGGAGGATACTGGTATGTTGAAATTGCCATTGGTAGGGAGTAACGTTGGAGAATCCTCCCGCCAGTATGCGGGGACGCCCTTTCGATCAGGTACGGGTACCGACAATCACTCGAGGCCTACCGGCAATACAGGTAAAAGGGGGGTTTGTTGGAACTTTAACAGGGGTAAATGTACTAGGCCCCAGGGGTCGTGCAAATTTAGACACGAATGTAGTGGGTGTGGGCAATCATCCCATCCTGAGTCCACGTGCAGAGCCAAAACGGGTGATAACGGGGGTAGAGGAGGCGCCAAACAGGTCTAACATAGTCCGAGGGGCGCCTTTACCTACCCCGATTGATACCTTGGCAATGATTCCCTGGCTCAGCGAATACCCGGATCGTGCTTCCGCTGGGGTGTTGCGGAACGGGTTTTCATATGGTTTCCGCATCCCAGTGGGGGACTTTCAAGGTGTAGAGAAATGTAAAAATCAGATATCGGTCTTGCAGCATACGACCGTGGTACAGGAAAAGATCCGGAAGGAGGTTACTCGAGGTCGAGTCGCCGGTCCGTTTAGTGTACCCCCGGTTGCTAACTTTGTTTGTTCTCCTTTAGGGGTGGTCCCCAAGAAGGACCCGGGTGAGTTTCGGCTGATACATAATTTATCAGCCCCACGTGGTCTTTCCGTAAACGAAGCGATAGACCCGGAAGTGTGTTCGGTGCGGTACGCATCCTTCGATGAGGCCGTAGCCATTTTGAATCGCCTGGGGCCCGGTGCGCTGATGGCAAAATCTGATATCGAGTCAGCGTTCCGGTTGCTCCCGGTACATCCAGACGATCAGCGTCTCCTAGGTTTCATGTTTCAGGGTCATTATTACATGGATAGGTGTATGCCGATGGGGTGCTCTATATCTTGTGCCTATTTCGAAAAATTCAGTAGTTTCCTACAATGGGTCTTCACAAAGAAGACGGGTTTCCAACATGTGATGCATTATCTCGATGATTTTTTGTTCCTGGGGGCAGCCGGGGATCCGGAATGTGGGCAGGCTTTGGCTGCATTTTGTGTCTTAATGAATCAGTTTGGCGTGCCATTGGCGCCAGGTAAGACTGTTGGTCCTTCGACTTGCCTCGAGTTTCTGGGGATCGAGTTAGACTCCGGAGAAGGTTGTTTCCGTTTACCAGGTGACAAAGTGTTAAGGTTCAGGACATCCCTGCAAATGTGTATAAGTGAATCTAAGGTTAAGCTGCATTAATTACAGCAGTTAGTGGGACAGTTGAATTTTGCCCTAAGAGTTATACCAATGGCCTGCCCCTTTTCCCGCTCGATCGCTCAAGCCATGGTCGGCCTGAAGGAGGGCCATCATCGCACAAGGCTCTCGGCAGAGGTCCGCCAGGACATGCGCATTTGGTTGGCATTTCTGGCGGATTTCAATGGTCGAGTCGTCTGGAACAAACCGGCCGTGTCCTCTGAGGAGCTGGGGCTGTGGACAGATTCGGCAGGGAGCATAGGTTTTGGTGCCATTTTCGGCACTCGATGGTCTGCACAAAAGTGGCCGGCATGGTGGCATGACAGTGGACTGACAAGTAACATTGCTTTCCTGGAACTTTTCCCCATTTTGGTGGCCCTGAGAACGTGGCCCGAAGGGTTCAGAGATCACTCTGTGGTATTCTGGTCTGACAATATGACCGTGGTTGAGTGTATCAATAGCCAGGCAGCACGATGCAAATGGATTTTGAGGCTGCTCAAGGAAATCGTATTACTGTGTATGCAATTGAATGTGCTATTCAAAGCAAGACATGTCCCGGGGGTAATGAACCAGGCGGCTGATGCCCTTTCTCGTTTTCGTATGCAGGCCTTCTGGGGTTTTCTTCCCTCAGCGGACCCGGAGCCGGTACCCTTTCCCGAAGCTCTCTGGTCTCTCGGTGCCCCGAACTTCGTAACCTCGTGGGAGAGAGTTTAGCACCCAGGACAAGGAAGGCATATGAAGGGGCGTTCCGGTCCTATTTAGCCTTTTTGGGGACTGCTAGAGAGGAGCTTTGGGGCCAGGAGGAATGGGTAGTGAACTTTCTGATGTCTTTACATCTGGCAGGGAAATCGGTGGCCACGGCCCAGAGGCATCGGGCTGCCATTTCCTTTGTTGCTAGGGCTCATGGGATCCAGGACCCGACAGCGTCTTTCGTTGTACAAAAAGCGCTACGTGGGTGGCAATGCCTTGAGGGTCGCAGAGTAGATGAGAGGCGCCCAATAGTTTTGGATAGGTTGGCCCAGTTATTATCCAGACTCCCTGCAACTTGTTCATCTCAGTTTGAGACAGTGTTATTCCGAGCCGCTTTTACGCTGGCATTTCATGGGGCTATGCGGGTAAGCGAATTAGTGGCGAGGAACAAGCAGGATGTGACGGGAGGGCTGTGCGCAGAGCACGTTCAGATCAGAGGGGAGACAATGACTGTCTCGTTTGTGAGGTCCAAGACCGATCAGAGTGGGATGGGTGACTGCATAATCATACGCAGGATTCCCGGGTCCTCCATGTGCCCGGTGAAGTGTTTAGAGGATTATTTAACACGAAGGGTGGCATCATGGGGGGGGACCTTGTTGAGACACGCTGACGCCACCCCACTGACAAGGTTTCAGTTTCAGCGGGTGCTTGCGATGTCGATTACAGCTGCGGGCTTGAACCCGGGCGAGTTTGGGACCCATTCCTTTCGGATAGGGGCTGCTACAGAGGCTACAGCCAGGGGTCTGAATGTGGAACAAGTTAAACGGGTGGGGCGTTGGTCCTCCAATTGTTATAAAAGGTATGTGCGTTTGCACATGTTGTGAAGCTGTAATGATGTACTCACGCTTCTTGTTTTGTTTGGTTTTCAGTTACGCAAGCCTACGAGGCGGGGCGGACTATGCAGTCGACCCAACACCGGGCCAGCGGTCAGACATCACCGGCTGTGAAAAGGGAGGTGTGGGTCGTGGGCCACTCATACGTGAGGCGTGCCGCGGACGTATTCAAGACAGGTGACATGATTCACGTGGCTGGGGAATACGGGTACAGTGTGTCCTTCTACGGAAGGGGCGGTCTCTGTATTGACCAGTTTCAATCATTTTTCGAGGGTTTGCTAGGGCGGACGAGGTCACCGCCGTCTGTAGTCATAGTACATCTTGGGGGCAATGATTTGGTCACCACTGGTAGACGACTTCTCCTTGAGGCGATGCTTTCCACTGTAAGTTGGTTAGCAAGGAGAGTTCCAGGGTGCACAATTGCGTGGTCCCATATGATCCCACGAAAAGTGTGGCGGGGGGCTTTTTCTGTTTCTGCTTTGAATCATTCTGTAAGAAAAATTAATAACAAAGTGAGTAGGTTGTTCCGTTCCAATACACTGCATTCTATTTCGCATGGTTGTATTAATGAGGACAGTATGTATTTGAGGGATGGTGTTCATTTGTCTCGGGTGGGGAATGAGTTACTCATAGGAGACTTCATAGCTTGGCTAAAGACGTTAAAACATGACCTTTAGGTAGGAGTGTTGTGGGGGGTCCGGATAGCCGGTCAACTATCCGGGCCTGTGGCGGTAAGGTCATGATCGGTGAGCACTAATTGGAAGATCCCTATGAGTGGGCGTCACCCATTACGGATGGGAGCGCTCGGGGGAGGTGGCCATTGGCCCCTCAACGGGGAGGCGGTCCCTTCTAAGGATGGGTCGCCGAAAGGAAAGGAAAGGCGGTCAAGGCCCCTTCCTGGGTAGGAGGGGTTACAGCCCCCTCCTGGGGAATTTCCCGGGGCCAGGACGTCTGCGACGGCAGATGTGGTAAGTTGTGTGGGGTTTGGGAGGGGGTCTACGCTACCTTCTAGATACCTCACACGAGTCCTCGTACGACCTTTAAGTGGCGTCGAGTTTTATTGGGGCCCCCGTCAAGTCAAGGGAAATTGGTAGTTGCACTTGAGGTACGCCTCTGTGCCGCCCCTCACAAGTGAGGGGGATATTTCTGGGTTAGGGATCTTGACACCGGTTACGACCTTGCCGTTGGCCCTTAAACGTTAGGATGTACAATTTCAAAATTTCAAGTAAATGTTTTGTAGGATGTTAGTTCGGCTAGGAGAACCTTTGTATTAGAGAATATGTTAAGGTTAGCCAAACATCGCAATGTGGTAATGAAATTGTACATAATATGAAACTGTTAATTTTGTTTTAATTTTGTTTCATATTTTAATAAATACGGCCGGGAGGGTCACTCCCTCCCGTCTTCCAAAAACTTCAGAATTGTTTCCGGTTTCCCATCCTTGGGGATTGTGTTGAGAGGGGGTGGCAGGTATCTCAGCCATATGGAAAGGGGCGACCATTCGGTCCCCCCGAACGTATGGCGGAGTACCACGATCCCCCCGGGAAGCCATCTTGGGCGGGAGGCGAGTCTCGGCTGGTATGCCCGAAGCGGCGTAGCCGGGGCGCGCCTTTTCCCGCCCTAGAGTGGGTTGGCCTAGACACGGACGCGGCTGGCCACGCCCTTGGGGCAGGCAGGGGCGGGTTTACGCCCGCCCTGAAGACGGATAAAAGGAGAAACAAGACCAGAAAGCATCCTCTTGTTCCTGTGCTCTGAAGCTGCACCTCCTCGCTGCACGTGAGCTCGAGACGGAACGAAGAGCCAATTTTGACCCACCCACCAGCCCCTGAAGACAGCGAGTGGTTTTGAATAAAGTTTGATGGATAACTCTGATTTTCGTTTACAGGTTGTCGTATTATCGTGATGACTTTGAGTATGCAATAAAGAATGGTCGATTTGTGTTATGTTTCGCAAATAAAGTAATTCTGCTTTAGTGTTCATCAGTAAGCATGCTTTTAATAAAGTTGTTGTTGCTACTGTCTTTTTTAATTTAGTCATTTGTAATTTAGTTAGCATTGTCGTATTTATTTTGGTCGGGCGGTAAGGTCATGATCGGTGAGCACTAATTGGAAGATCCCTATGAGTGGGCGTCACCCATTACGGATGGGAGCGCTCGGGGGAGGTGGCCATTGGCCCCTCAACGGGGAGGCGGTCCCTTCTAAGGATGGGTCGCCGAAAGGAAAGGAAAGGCGGTCAAGGCCCCTTCCTGGGTAGGAGGGGTTACAGCCCCCTCCTGGGGAATTTCCCGGGGCCAGGACGTCTGCGACGGCAGATGTGGTAAGTTGTGTGGGGTTTGGGAGGGGGTCTACGCTACCTTCTAGATACCTCACACGAGTCCTCGTACGACCTTTAAGTGGCGTCGAGTTTTATTGGGGCCCCCGTCAAGTCAAGGGAAATTGGTAGTTGCACTTGAGGTACGCCTCTGTGCCGCCCCTCACAAGTGAGGGGGATATTTCTGGGTTAGGGATCTTGACACCGGTTACGACCTTGCCGTTGGCCCTTAAACGTTAGGATGTACAATTTCAAAATTTCAAGTAAATGTTTTGTAGGATGTTAGTTCGGCTAGGAGAACCTTTGTATTAGAGAATATGTTAAGGTTAGCCAAACATCGCAATGTGGTAATGAAATTGTACATAATATGAAACTGTTAATTTTGTTTTAATTTTGTTTCATATTTTAATAAATACGGCCGGGAGGGTCACTCCCTCCCGTCTTCCAAAAACTTCAGAATTGTTTCCGGTTTCCCATCCTTGGGGATTGTGTTGAGAGGGGGTGGCGGGTATCTCAGCCATATGCATATAAGTACATCTTAGCAGCAGTTGACTCTTGCACGCGCTTTGTGTGGGTGTGGCCTCAAAGGAGCGCTGATGCCAGAACAGTCGTAAGAGATTTGCGTGTCTTTGTGGGAATTTTTGCATGTAGCACCTTTCATTCAGACCAGGGTTCAGCATTTGCCTCTAAGACTTACAAGGATGCCATGTCTTCATTGGGGGTTTAGGTAAAATTTTCGTTCCATACAGGCCTGAGGGCAATAGTTTTGTGGAGCGAATGAACTGTGACTCAAAGCAATCATTGACAGCGAAGGTGTTGGGTGAGGGCAGAGAATGGCTCACCCACTTGAATAGCGTACAACGTGCACTTAATAACCTCCTTAGAAGGTCTCTGGGTGGAGGGACCCCATACGAAATGCTCTTTGGCATCAAGATGTTTGTTCCAGACTTTAATGGTCTAGACATAGTGGTGGGAGCCGCATCCTTTGACGTAGACAAACATTCTAATGTTTTGCAGAACCTACAAAGAGACAGTCTTGCAAAGGAACACTTGCCCTCCACGTCTGAAGCTGCGTTGCAGATTCAGGTAGTCGGCTGGCTACCCCAAGTTGGAGAACTGGTCCGCGAGAAGATCGACAACAAAAAAGAATGTGGTCCTACCTATCGAGCTCCAGTTGCCGTGTTTGGTGTGCAGGGTAAAAGAAAAGTCATTTTACCTCCTCTTCCAGGACGAAAGAGGAACAGGTACATTTCAATTGACCATGTCAAACCACACAAGGTGGCTGATACTATATAGTATGACGCCTGCGGTTTTGTGTCCAGCAATGGTGCAACACTCTGTTTTAGCCCCGGATCTTGCCATTGGGCCTGATGTTGCCATTGAAATAAGTCCACTTACGAATCCTATAGTGAATCAACCTGCTGGTGATCCTCTTAATGACACTGAATATACTTGACCAACTGACTTGTCTATGCCTGATTTGGAAACTCGTGTGGCCAATCAATCCTGTTTTTCATTTGACACTGGCTCATCCACATCAAGGACCCCTTCCAAAGTTTCAATATATGTTACCTGGTTTAAAAAAACATTTTTAGATCCCACCTTGGATTTACATTTGGCTGGTGCTGATTGCTATTTTTTTGTTGATGTCCATAGGATTTGTGGTATATTTTTTTCATTTTATCAATGGACACTATGGTAAAGAAAGAACGTCAATTCGAGTGATTGATGGAACTTTGGCTCCCCACTCCTCTTCCCACATCATGAAGAGGTACCAGACTTTTATTAATATTACTACTTGGCCCGTTTTAGATGGGATTGTATGGGATGCTGTAAAGTTTCAGATTTATGGTCCCACAGAGGTTATTAATGTTCCCAATGTACTCCGTGTTTCTATGGGGGATGAGGTTAAACAAAATATTCGCTCTGATGATTGGGATGTTAAGGCGGTTGAAGCCTTATTTACTGATTTGAAATATTACGCTGCCTTTGATGCTGAAGATTTATATTTAGAGTCCGCAAATTATGGTGATTTGTACTGTTACCAACATTTTTGCAATCACTTTCTGCTTAAGACTGGCTTATTCTAAAGTATGGTTAATTTCACACAGTGGGCACATAGTCCAGCACCTGTAGAAGGCAGTTCCAAAAGATTCCTGAAAAAGTTTTCCTATTTTACTGATTTTGATTAACCCAACCCTAATGCTTTTTATTTTAAATTGACTGGAGATTCATTTTCCAAGGTTAGACTTACCCACACCAAATTACTTTATTCAAAGTCCTTTATTGACCAGTTGGCTGTTGGGGTCTATGAACTGTGGAGAGATACTATTGATCTTAAATCTGTTTGGCGTTCTAAAAGTTGGCAAGTGCAAGGCACTGAGGCTTTGCATCGTGCTTGTCTCATCCCGAACCATATGTTGTTTCTAAATGATACTATTTCACAAACAACATGCTTTGGATTGGCTACTTCTAAAAAATTGAATGATCCTTCCTTTCCAGATTTGGGCGAATTCCCCCATTGGAATAATTTTACCAGTACACCACTGAGTGAGTTTCAGGCACTGTTTAGTAATTCCTCTTTTAATGTTTCCAGCATTAGTCCAGAGGGCTGGTAGGGATCACTGAAATAATATCGACCTCACAAATATCGAGTTGACAAAATATCGTTGACAAAATATCGATGAACAAAATATCGACTGGCTATCTTTAAACAGGTAAGTACAAAAATATCGACTCTAAAATATCGAGTTACTAAAATATAGACTGTAAAAAATATCGTTTTTTTTAAATGTCTTTAAATTAAGTTAATACTAATGTAGTAATAAATATGTTTAGTCTAAACTTACTTTAAATTATTAAAATAATGTTATATTAATAATTATTTATTTTAAAATAAAAATAAATCTAAAAAAATAATACATATATATTTATATAATTTATTTTATATTAAATAAACATATATAATAATTTTTCCGTAGCATAGCAAAATAGTTAACAATTATTGTAACAACTGTAGTGAATTCTACAATAGCTAAAGCGTTGGATAGCGTAGGGGTAAAATGTACTATTCCCACTCCAGTGGGTGCAACAGTAGGGAAAGCGTTGGATAGCGTAGGGGTAAAATTTACTATTCCCACTCCAGTGGGTGCAACAGTAGGGAAAGCACTGGATAGCGTAGGGGTTAAAATTACTATTCCCACTCCAGTGGGTGCAAAAGTAGGGAAAGCGTTGGATAGCGTAGGGGTTAAAATTACTGTTCCCACTCCAGTGGGTGCAACAGTAGGGAAAGCATTGGATAGTGTAGGGGTTAAAATTACTATTCCCACTCCAAAGAGTGCAACAGTAGGGAAAGCGTTGGATAGCGTAGGGGTTACAATTACTATTCCCACTCCAGTGGGTGCAACAGTAGGGAAAGCGTTGGATAGCGTAGGGGTTAAAATTACTATTCCCACTCCAGTGGGTGCAAAAGTAGGGAAAGCGTTGGATAGCGTAGGGGTTAAAATTACTATTCCCACTCCAGTGGGTGCAACAGTAGGGAAAGCGTTGGATAGCGTAGGGGTTAAAATTACTATTCCCACTCCAGTGGGTGCAACAGTAAGGAAAGCGTTGGAAAGCGTAGTTGTAAAAATTACAATTCACACTCCAGAGAATACAACATTAGGGAAAGTAAATCTTTCATATATAAATCAAAAATCTAACAAGAAATATCTAATAATAATTATTAAAAATCAAATAAAGATTTTATGTAATAGAATAAACAATAATTGACATTTACTAATTAACAATAATTCTTTTAATTATTCACCTATTAATACAAATTAATTAAACATAAACAATTAATTTTTTTAATAATTAAAAATTATTTCACTATTATTTCCAAATAAATAACGTGTATTTTATTTTATTATTTATTTAATTATTAATATATTACTTTCCACCCTATGCCCCTATAAACTCACAACCCGCTACAGAAATTAAATTAGTAAAAATCACATAATAACCAATTAATCAATTAATATAAAATAATTAACAATTATTATTAAATTAATTAACACATATAAATTAATGAACAATTAATTACTAATTACTATCAATAAATATATTTACATATTTAATTATTTTTAATTAAATTACTTCCCACCCTATTCCCCTATAATCCCACAACCCGCTACTGCATTAAATTAGTAAAATTTACATATTTACCAATTAATCAATTATTAATAATTATTTAGCAATTACTATTAAATTAATTGACACACATAAATTAATTAACAATTAATTTCAAATTAATATCAATTAATAAATTTACATATTTAATTAATTATAATTAAATTACTTCCCACCCTATTCCCCTATAAACCCACAACGCGCTACAGATTTATATTACGCAATAAATATAAAAACAAAAATCATTTAATAAAATTATTTATAACATAAATACACACTTTTCACACATATTATTACATACAAATACACTATAAAATATTATATATTATTATAAAATCGATATTTTTGCTATCTATATTTTATACAGTCGATATTACTTCACTTACCTTAAAAACGATATTTTTGTAGTCTATATTCTGTCCAGTCGATATTTTGTCCAGTCTATATTATTTACTCGATATTATGTCTGTGCACCGGCTGGTAGCTATGGCAAAAAAGTGCGGATTCCTGCCAGCACCGCTTTCTGGGTCTGGCCCCTGGCTACACAGCGGTTAGAGTTGATCCCCGTTTCCAGACTCACCATTCAGTCACCACATATTCTGTAGGAAAATTATGCCAGAGCTGTCTCAGACATTCATCCTTAGCGTCTGTTATGTCACATTTATCCAAGATCTCTGATACTGTTGATTTAAATGATTTTGTAAAAGGCCCTCCGGGTGGCAGATCATAAAGATGGATATATGCTGCTTACAATGACGTTTGGAAACTGTCTTAAATTGAAGCTGCTTCTAGGCTTAGGGCTATGGATAAAGCTAATTTAGAAAAAGTGCTTGCTGTTGAAGACAATAGCATTAACACCCTTTCTTCCTGAATTTACACTCTAGATAATATTGTGTTATCTGTGGTTGATATTGTGCAAGAAGATGTTGCAGTGTTATATCATGGGCAAAATCAATTGCGTTCTGTAATGCAGTTTGCCTGGACTTTGCAGACACTTATGAATGGTCACGTTCCTTGGGATTACATGAACATGAGTTTGTTATTTCTGCCTTTTAATTTGACTTTAAAACAGCAATTTATGTCAATGAAAGATGCCACGTTTTCCCTGTTGCATATTGAAAATTTGCAACCATTGCCTTTTTCTGTAACAGAGACAAATTCGGCTGTGTGGCTTATCCACGGGTTAATAACCTTACCCTTCTCTCTTTTCATGTTCGAGAATTGCATGAAACACTATGCTATAGGCAGATTTGAGCCCATGGTTGGAGCATATCTTTATGAAGTTTGGAACCTCCCATTCACTTCCAGGTGTTTGAGGGATGGTAAAGAAATATTTTTAAATGGCGGGATTGCATTACTACAACAGACCTTAACATTAACATGCAGAATTCTTCAATTGCACGGCTCTTGTAAGGTCCTTGCACCCAATTTGCCGTGAGTTTTGAAAGGCACCCCTGTTCTGGCCATTTCACCTACTTTCACACTGCTTGCTAATGGTAGTTATTTATTATTAAATAATGAAGAGTGTTGTGGGTTACACGCCGGTATTGCTTTCATTGTTACAGTTTCCCAGCGTGTTACTTGTTGCAAGAATGCGTTCTTCCCTCTTCCACATGGCAGGGTTGATTCTTCCATCTGGCCCTCGATTACAACCTTGAAAGCAGAGATCAACAAGATGAGCAGAATAAGAGCTCTTTTGTCCCAGAAGGAATTTCCCCTTGCATCTGCGCGTGAGACATTCGTCCTTCACTTTGCAAATACTCACACAGAAGTGAATGCCTTATTAAACACGGACCTGGCCTTGCACTTC
Organism: Lissotriton vulgaris; assembly: GCF_964263255.1. NCBI lineage: Eukaryota > Metazoa > Chordata > Amphibia > Caudata > Salamandridae > Lissotriton > Lissotriton vulgaris. Next base: position 934,017,087 of record NC_141698.1, on the reverse strand, counting down.
GGTGCTTTGATCCACACAATGTTATGTTATGTTATGTTATGTTATATTTACTTTTGTATAGCGCACGGCTACTCAAAAAGAGTGTCCCGGCGCTTTGAGTAAGAAGAGCTACAGCACAATAACATAACACAGTTAAAAGAAGACGAAATATTGAATGCCTCGTAGACTACTGGCTTGGCTCATTTTTTTAAAGTAGTATGCTCTGGCCTTGTTACCTCATTTCAGACTATATTCGGTGTGATCCCCGCATTTTTTCATTCGATTTTTTCGAGTGTCTTTGGAGGTTTCCCCTTGCTCCTGGCTTTGGGTGCCGGAATTCTGCTTTTATTTTGTCTATTGCAAAATGGATGCACAGTAAGTGCCCCTTGACGTTCAGTCCCGGCTGCTCCACCTGCATGACCGGATGCTAGAATACTATGGAGCACTGCCTTTGGCGACTCTGAGTGTAGCGTATGATTGAACCTTCCGGTTTTCTTTCTTCACTTGCATGCAGCCTGTTTTTCATTGCCTGGATTGTGAATTCGAATGGGCCCTGGATTTGTGTCCCTGCAACACGGTGTCTCCTGATCTGGATTTTGATCTACTAATGAGTCCCTTAGTTGCTCATGAAATAGACTGTTCTGGTACTGGGGTTATGGCCTGCGCAGCGGCACATGGAGTTCTAGGCAATTGGAACATTTGTACGGCGGCCAAGGACTTTCTGGATCTCAGTTATCTTGAAGTAAGCCCAAGTTGTCCTCTGATGATGCTAGAGCCTCCGGCAATCAAGAAACATGTATGTTCTTTCCCCTTGCTTAATTGGATGGCTGAAATGTTCATGGATGAAAACAACTTCTTGTTGGAAGCAGTTTGAACATTTGGTGCTTACACATTGTTGGACTGAAGTATTACTTCATAGACACGTGCTAAACTCATGAATAGTTGTCATTTTTATCTTGCTTTTTCATTACATAGCTGAGAGGTTTTCCTACACCGTAGCCACGCGTGTGTTTTAAATTCACTAAATTTGATATATTTTGGATTTTCACTCCCAAGTTTCAGATTCGGCAAACTTTCTGAACTTGGTTCTGTCTTCCTTGCGACTTGAACTCTGCGTTCTATCATGTTTGCCCTGAGTGCTGTGTGTTCCCAGAACATGGGGGGGTGTTGTATGGTTTGTGGGCCTCTTTCTGAGTGCATGATAAGTTAGCATGGCTTGTTCAAAGTTTAAACGCAATTTTTCCTTTTGCTGCTTCTGCACACAACACTGCTTGGCTGTATTTGCTGAGTTAGCTTTCACGAAGGTCTATACATGAGAAAAGATTTGTTTTTCGACATCTCTAGACATACATCATGTCCCCAGTCTGTACAGTGAGTGCTAAGCCGCCAAGGTTATCATAACGTGCGAGCCTGTTTATCGGCGTTTCCGTGTAACAGATTCTAGACGCAACAATTTGGCAGCTGCAAGCCGAGTAGGATTCTGGTGCCTTTATCATAGCACACTTGCCAGAATGGCACACACTTGGAAGATTCCAGGCATGCAGAGACACTAATCGGTCCTGATGTAATTTACACTTACTGAGTGGACAGGTAAATGGGGTCCCCCTAAGAAAGCTCAAGAGACCTTCTATAGTTTTATAATACATAGGCATAGATTCATCAACCAAAATTGCAATTGCAATAGTTGCGAAACAGCTATTGCGATCGCAATTTCTGGTCCCACAATTCATGATTGAAAAACCAACTAAATTGCGAATTTGCAAAAAATATTTTGCGAGATCGCAATTAAATTAAATTGAAGGTTTTATATAGTGCTAGCTCCACCCAATGGTATCAGAGCTCTTTACATCAGCAATGGTTATAAGCAAGAAAAACAACAATAGCAATGAATGAAAAAAATTATACAGGCGGTCAGACAAAAATACAAGGAACCATTAAGAGTACATAGTGTGAAGGGTGCATATAAGATAAACAGAACTAATTGAAAGAAACAGTATGTTGTTACAATAGTAATTTTACAGTATGCCAAGGAGGGCTCAGTGGACATAGAAGGGAGTGGGTGGGTATAGTGAGGGGGAGGGGGTGTGGAGGGTGTCAGGAGGGGGGTGAGAGTGTGAGGGGTAGGCAGAGTTGCCTAAGGGAGCAAGGAAGAAAATAGTCAGAAAGGAGATCAGGGATTTAATTTCCCCAGAATTTAGCGAGAAAGTGAATTTTAAGGTTTCTTTTCAAGCTGGCATAGGAGTGGTTGCATCGAAGGTCTTTGGGGAGGGCGTTCCAGATGGTTGGGGCCTTGCCAGAGAAGGAGCGGGATTTCGAGCCTTCTTTTTTTTTAGAAGGGGGTTATGAGAAAAAGAGTGTTGGTGCTTCTCAACGTTCAGGCACAGCTAGCTTTTTTTAGTTTAGTTGTGAGATAGGTTGGGGTCTTCTGATTGAGTGCTTTGTGTATAATACAGGAAATTTTATAGGAAGATCTGCCTTCGATGGGGAGCCATTTGAGGGTCTTGAGGGCAGGGGAAATGCGGTCAGAATGTTTACAGTTAGTTGTTAGTCTAGCTGCGAGGATGAGGATGGATTTAATGGGGGCAAGGTGGATTTTGGGCGTACCAGAGAGAATGGCATTTCCGTGGTCGATTTTAGATAGGACCATAGATTGGAAAATTAATTTGAAGTCTTCAGCTGGAATAATGTGTTTGATTTTTTTGAGATGCCGGAGTGTGAAAAGTGCACTTTTTGCTGAGTTCTTTACATGGGAGTTAAGTGTTAGATTATTGGTGACGCCGAGTGATTTAACCGAATCGGCGAGGGAGAGAGAGCAGTTTAGGGCGTTAAGGTCAGCGATCCATGTTTGAATGGGGAGAGGGTTGTTTTTGGGAGAGAAGAGGATGATCTCAGTTTTGTTAGGGTTGAGTTTAAGATGGTTGTTGTGGAACCAGGTTTGGATCTAGGTTAGTGCAGAGTTAAGGTGCAGTATCTCAGCATGGCGCTCTATTTTATAGTACAGTTGGGTGTCATCAGCGTACAGGTGATAGTTGATTTTTGCTTGTCTAAGTATTAGGGTAAGGGATTCCATAAAGAGGTTGAAAAGGGCGGGAGAGAGGATGGATCCTTGAGGGACACCTAGGGAGACAGAGGTTGGTCTAGAGAGGCTGTTTTGAATATTAATTTGTTGGCTTCTATGTTGGAAGTAGGAGGTGAACCAGTTAAGGACAGTGCCATTAAGACCAAAGCGATCTTTGAGTGTATTGAGTAAGGTTGGGTGGTAAACTGTATCATATGCCGCGGTGAGGTCAAGGAGGATGAGTAGGTAGGTCTCGCCCTTGTCCAGGGCTAACTGAATATCATTGACTATGTTGAGCAGTGCAGTTTCATTGCTGCGACCTTTGCAGAAGCCAGATTGAAGGGGGTCCAGAAGGTTGAATGTGTCAATGTGTTTGTCCAGTTGGAGAAGGGCACATTTTTCAAGGGCTTTGGAGAGGAGGGGGAGGTTGGAGATAGGGCGGAGGTTGTTAGGGTCATTGCGTCCAGCCTTGGTATTTTTGGGGATGGGAGTGATTTGTCCGAGTTGAAGGGAGATGGGAACACTCCCTATTCAAAGGGAGGCATTAATGATGTTGGTCCGGAGGGGAGTGCGGAGGGGAGAGGGTCATTAGTGTGGGAGGATGGTTTGAGTTCGGCTAGGATATTGAAGACTTCCCGTTCCGAAACGGAGTGGAAATTATGCCATGAGGTGTTATTTTTAAGTAGTAGGATAGTGGGGAGGAGTTCAGGGGGGTGTGCGATGGGAGGAGGAGTGAGGGAGTCGGGGTGTTTTCAAAGGGAGGAGTGGATAGAGTGTAGTATCCAGGGGGTGTTGAGGGCTGAGCGAGGGTTGGGTATCGAGGAAGGCACGGTCAATTTTTGCGGTTTTTCACAGAAACAGTTGGCAATTTCTTCATATTTTTTAGTGGAGGCCACTGGGTTAAGGGGTGCAGGTGAGGTTTGATTTCTGATAATGTTGAACAGTTCTTTAGGTCTGTTTTAGGCACAAGAGAGTTGTAGATGAAAGAATGATGCTTTTTCCGAAAAGATGTGTTTTTGTAAGAGGATCTTGCAATTTTGAGGAGAGCCAGATGGGATGGGGAAGGGTGTTGTCTTCAAGTTCTTTCAGCCAGTCTCAGTGACCGTCTTTCTTTGTTAAGGTCTAGGGTGAACCATGATTTAGAGGGGGCATTTTTTAGCGTTTTTCTTTTCAGGGGGGCAAGTTGGTCTAAAACCTCAGAGACAGTTTTGTTAAAGTGCTCAGAGAGTTCATTTGCATTTGAAGTGGGGGTGAGACTGAGTTGGGATTGGAGTTTATGTTCCAGAGACGCCAGGGGGGATTTGCTCAAGATTTCTGGTCACAATTGTAGTTTTATTGTTTATTATAGGGGCAGGTGGGGCTGGGGGGGAGAAGGTGAACAGAATGAGATGGTGGTCTGACCAGTCGATAGAGATGATGGCGTCTAGAATAGCTCCTTTGGCGTGGGTAGGGGAGTGGCAAAGTTGCTTGAGGTCAGTAATCAAGAAGGTTAGGAAGGTTGATTGAAGGGTCATCGTGTTCATTCCAGTGCAGGTTAAGATCTCCTAGGAAGAGATTTTTGGAGTTGGAAAGAAGCGATTTAGTTAGAAGGTCCGATAGTTCCTCGGCAAAGGGAAGGGGTTCACCAGGAGGGTGGTAGATGTTATGAAGTATTATTAGGGGGGAACTTTTCATTTTAATTTCGGCTCCTAAGTATTCAAAGTTTGTGTAGTCAGTGTTAGTAATTGGGGAGAGTTGTAGCTCTTCTTTGAAAATGATTGCAAGACCTCCCCCTATTTTTTCAGGTCTGTCTTTTCTGAGAATAGAGTAGGCAGGGGGGGCTAGAAGGTCAAGGATGGGTGTAGAGTTGTCTTTGAGCCAGGTTTCAGGGAGGAAGGCGATGTTGGTATCTTCGATAAAAATGGTTTCTGAGATTTCAGTCGCATGTCGGACAGCCCAGCAGCAGTTCACGAGCATGCAGGTAAGGGGTTTGGGGTTGGTGTTAGGGGCGGGTATAAGTTGAATGCTGGTGAGTTGAGGGGGGGTCTAGGGGAGCTAGGAGACTCGGGGATTCCTCCAGTCCCCAATATAACAGGAATATTGGAGTGAGAGGGGGAAGGATCTTTAGGTGAGGGATTATTAAGGTATGCGTTGCAGAGGACAGAGAGGTTGTGGGTGGAGTAGGTATTCGAGGTTCAAATGGGTCTGTGGGAGCAGGGGAGGAGAGGCATTGTTAACCAATGCTTGGGATATGGGTGTTTTCGAGGGCTAGCCCATAGGGCAGAGGGCCAAGAGGGCCGTGCTATGGGTTTGTAGGATTTGAACCGATTGAAATATTTTCTGAGTTGGGTAATTTTAGTAGCCAGGGTAGAGAGATTGTAGTCCAAGTTATGAAGTGTCTGGCTGAGGTTGGAGAGGAGGGAAGTGGAAGTGGCTGGGGTGGAGGAGGAGTTATGAATGGAGTGGTTAGGGAGAGAAGGTTGGTAGCTTTAAGTGGGCGGTTTGTCAGGGGGGATAATGTGGGTAGTTCTGTGTTAGAAGGAGGCGTGGGGAAGGCCAGGGGAGGGGAGAGGTGTGTGGGCCACTGTTGGGGGGAGGGATGGGCGTGATGTGTGGTGGTCTAGTGGGGAGTGGGGCGGAAAGGGGAAAGGTGGGGGGAGAATGTGAGGGACCAGAGGGGATGTGGTGACGACGTAATGGGTTGAAGTGAAGTTTGTGGAGGAAGGGGCAGGGAAATGATGGGGTTATGGTCGTTATGGGACGGTTTAGAGGGGGAGGAGGAGTACTAGGGGGGTGGTAGGGTGTTGAAGGTGGACAGTCATTAGGAGACATGGGGGTTTGGAGGAGTGTATTAGAGGAGTAGGGTGGTAGTATAGGAGTTAAGGAGAGGGATGTGTCATTATGGGTAGGAGTGTCATGGGGGTGTGGAGTTTGTCTCTGGGAGGCGGAGGAGAGTTGGGAGGGGGTGCGGGAAGGGGTTGGTGAGTGGAGGGGGAAAGGATTGTGATAGGGGAGAGTTCAGGTGAGGGTGACAGAGTATGAGTTCTTGTACGTGGATTGTTGTTAAGGAGAGTGGGAGGGTTAGGAGTTTGGGAGGCTGTGGGGAGTCCAGAGGGGTTTTGTGACTGAGAGGGTGTTGGCGGGGGAGTAGGTAGTGATAGTTAATGTAAGGGGGGCAGGGGAAGTTTGGAAGGTTGTCAAAAAAAGAGTGGAGAGAAGCAGAGGTTGGTGTTCAGGCAGGTGTTCGGTGCTAATAAGATAGGGGGTGGCAGTGGGTCACAATCTACAAGACACATCCTTCAAAGGCATTACGCCACCCATTCCTGACTCCTATACATAGTTTGCATGGGAAGAAATCATGAAATACCACAAAAAGCACATTTTGATTTCAATCCAAATCCATCCATGGACTAAATGCTTTAACACCTTGGCTGCTAATGGTTTTCCCCTCCTGTGCTGAGTGGCTTTGAAAGCCATTGTTCATGACGAGCTCAGCTCGTCATAAGCACAGCTCCACTGTGCCTCATGACGAGCTGAGCTCGTCATGAGCATGGAAGGGGTTAAAGACTACAGAGACTGTTATTTATCACACCCATGACTAGCACTGGGCCTGCTGTCTGGAAGGCCACTTGGCAGACTAGCACTAGGCCACATATTCTTTTTTTTTTTTTTTGAAAACCTTTATTTATCTCAGACATAGTACACAGCGTCAGCCTACAACCATTGCTGGCCGGCCGCTATGACAACATACAATCTTCCGGAGCACCTTGCTTGCAACAGTTGGCAATAAAAGAATAAATTAGCAGCATTACAATAAACTGACAAGGGAACACCGGAGGAGGATACAGAGGGTTTCGTTTTATAATTTTGACGAATCGTCCTAGAGTCAGACAGGGTAGCAGAGTGGGCGAACTACGTAGCAGGATAACCACAAGTGAACATCGTTATAATAGTACGGAAGTGGATCATTACGAACAGGATAGCTAGGCATAAAGATACATGTCACCCCAGTTAGCGCCCGCCCAATCAATGTAACATGTCAGAGATTGCAACCTAGCTTAATACGATAGGATAGGATATGGGAGGGATCACTACACGCTAGCAATAAAAGGATCCGACAGCACACGGAGAGAGGCATTCATTACATGGGGAACTGCGTAATAGGATATGCGCCCTCACTTGGTAGCAGAAGAGGGAAGGAAAAGCAGGATATGCAATCATACAGTGACTATGGATAAAATCCGTATCCTGGTCTTACAGTCAAAAAACATGTGGTAAAGACATAGGCACAAAGCGCAAGGAACTTCTCGGAAAAATAAAAAAACCCTAAACCCCCACCTCCCGTCTGACCCAAGATATGAAGAAGAGAAAGGAAGAGAACAAGAGAGAAAACAAGAAGAAAGGCCATAGAAAGAAAAAGAGAGAAAGCAAGCCCCAACCCCCCCACCCTGCACGTCGAAGAGGCTACGGCCCCCCCCCCCCCAAGAACTTGCCTGTCGCCCCGAGAACCCACAGAAGGGAAAGAGTTAGGGAGGAAGAACAGAGAAACCTGATCTATACCTCCCGGTAAGAGCGGAGGAGGACATATCAAAGAAATATAAAGCAATCAATACGCGCAACCACGATCAGCCATCCCCGAGCCCCAAGACCAATACCAAACCAGCACTCGAATTCCCGGTTCATGTAGTACAATGTCAGCAATAAGAGTTTCAGCAGGCCAAGGAAAAAGAAGCAGCCTCAACCCAGCCCTTTACGGTCCAATGTGTAAACAGAGTCCAGCTGCACGATAGCCATCCCGGACGGAGCAGGCAGACCAAACGGCCGCGGCAAGATGGAGCGATGACCGCCATGGAGTGTCCAACACAGAGCCCAGCATAAAAGAAGTGTAGCAAAAGGAATATCATGTAGCGTTAGGCCGCCAAAGAAAGTCAATCCGAGCAATAGCGCCTGTTCCAGGGGAAGATGACAAGTTCCATCAGTGGACCACAATGAGGTAGCCGGACACGGCTTTTGTAGGAGAGTCCCTCGCAGCCGCGTGAGACCTTGAATAGCCGACGTCTTCCGAGTTAGCGTATGTATTGACTCGGTGGGGGTCAAATCCTGCGCCGGCGGCGCACTCGTGGGCAGCTGGATAGGCAATCCGCGGTAACAGGGCATAGGATGTGGCGCGGCGCCCAGCACTCGCGAACAAGTTTGGTCGGACCGTTGCAGACTGGGGGAAATGGCGGCCAGCCGGTCCTCCAGGTCTTTGGCAGCAGCACAGTGGGCAGCACGCAGATCACTCAGGGCTATGAGGACGTCAACAATCCGCAGGGGCGTCTCAGGAATTAAAGGTGCAGCGATTCCCTGTACGTCGGGTAAATCCTCCGTAGTCGGTGTTAGAGAATAAATGCCACCATCCCAGGGAGCGAGGCGATCTTGGAGTTGCCGCTGCACCCATCGCCTACAGGCGTGCGCCATGTCCAGAAGCCGGACGCCACCGTCTCTTGCAATCAGCCGAGCACTCCGCCGGCGCTCGCAGCAACATAGCCAGACAGGGGGCACTAGGGCAGTCCAGTCCATTCCTGCAACTCCCACGATAGCAGGCGATGTAAACAATAAGCGGGGTCCAGCGGCACCGTGAGGCAATCTCTCGCCAGTAGCGAATGGCGGCTTTCTAAAATGGCGTTCACCACGGAGGAAGATAGAATGTATCAAGGAAGGCCGGGATGACGATACATTGTGGCATTTTCAGTCTTGAAAGCAGCCTGAGGGACAACGCAGCAAGTTGGGCTGCCGCGGCCGGGAATCATAGGCAGCAATCGTTCCTCAGCGGCCGGCGCCGCCCAGCTCGAGATGGCCGCCGCTGCCGTTTTCGGGGCCGGCCACAAGCGCAGGACGAAGACCTAGGCTCTGCCGCGAGGCATCAGGGAAGGGCGAGGGCGCCCCGTCACCGTCACTGCACGGATTCCGAAGATTGGCACACCCTCGGAACCGGATTCGTCTCCCGACTCCGAAATCACCGATGAAAGGCAGGATATCTGGGAGGATAAGGCAGGAGACGGGAGAACAGCGAGGCGGTCCGCGGAGCCGAGGAATCAGGCGGCCATCGTGGTTGCTAGCTAGGCTCCTCCCCTCCTAGGCCACATATTCAATCAAAATTTCAAATGTATTAAAAAAAACATGTAGAAATGTAGTACACTGTGAAACATTTTTCCTTAACAAAAGAAGAAAAATGAAATGCAAGGAAATCACTCAGTCTCTACTTAAACAACAGGCCACCCACCACAATAAATATAAAACATCGATTAAAAAACAAATAAATCTAGGTGCAAGACCCCGGTCAAACAAACAACAGCAGTGTTTCAACTTACTTGTGAAAACTCAAATTCAAAGTCCTTAAATTCAATGGAATATGCAGCAGACACACACATTGATCCCCCTAGGTCCAAATCCAAATGAAAAGTGACCAGAGATGGACAAAGCACTGGGTAGAGCTTGCTGGACAGGAAAAGAAAGTTGTAGACTCTGTGGCACTTCCTTCCAGTTGAAAACAATTTACAAAAAAAGGCTCCTCACACAAAAGAAAACAGCCAAATGTGAATTTGAGAAGGTCTTTAACTCCAAATCATCAGTTCAGAAATATTTTGATGCTGCTCGAGGAGAGAATCCTCTCCAGAATGCAGCCACAATAGATCCTGTTCGTTCAGGATTGCGTACAGCAGAAAAGTTCTGCCGGAAGTCATTGGCGCGCCCGAATGACAAGCCGGATAGAAAATCTCATGGTGCCCACGAATGGCCCTGAAAATCTCTTAGGTGATCGCGAGTGCCCGGCAAGTCACCTCCGTGGACCCAAAAAAAACGAAACACGGAGTTGCAGAATTCCGCAAACTCTGCAAATGGAACAGAGGGGAGTTTTATGCCTGGGCTTAATTCAAACTGAGGTTAACACTTGCATTCCTCAACACTTTCCTGCGGTGCAATCAGTAAATTCCATGACAAAAAAGCAGAGGAAAATCAATGCAAGGTCAGAAACAAATCAAGAAACAGCCTAGTAACTGTTTCCTGCACTAGTACTAGCAAATCGCCCGAGAATGCAAGAATATTAAAAACAGAACCCCTGCAAGATCAAGGTCCAGGCAGTATGGGCATTGTACCAAAAAGAAAGATGTATCCAGTTTTCGATAAACACTGAGGCAGTTTAACTCAGAGCAATTGCCTCCTTGAGGTATGCGAGTGTTGAGAAAGTCCTGAGAGTCACTTCCGACGTTTCCTCTTAAGTTGCAAACTCCCAACTCCCTCAAGGATGAATTAACACAATCAGGAATTCAACTCTGACTGAATCAACTTTTCCCTAAGGGAAAGGGGAAGTGGACAGAGAAACTAACAACAAATAAATAAACATTAGCTTCTGCTGTAGTTTCTCTGGATTGAGTTCCTGGCCGTTGACTTTCTCTTAGGATGCGCTTCGGGTTCCACGCAATTCCTAGGTACTTGTGGCCTTGGTTCACTCTCAACTTGTAACAGATTTGCTCTGCCTCAATCTCAAGACTCCTGGAGACTTCAGCAAATCTTCTATACAATGGAAAAAACTGCAGTAGGATGATAGAAGAAGAATACAATAACCTACTCCTATACAGCTGTTAATCTAGTTGAATAAATCAGTAAGCAACTAGAGAACATGAACTCTTCTTTCCAAAGTCTTTACAAGCAACTAGAAACATAAACTCTTCTTTCAGAGTCTTAACAAATTCCTATTTACACATTAATTCAAACTCAACTGGAACTGCAAATGTTCCTTGCCTTTGCCAAGGCTTGTTTCTTTTGCAATTCAAACTCAACTGGAACTACAATTGTTCCTTGCCTTTGCCAAGGCGTGTTTCTTTTGCTGGAGTCAAGTCTCTTGCTCTAAAGGTACTTGTAGACTCTTAAATAAACCCTCAAGCTGTTTCTCTAATTAAAACCTTTGCTTTTGCCAAGGTTCGTTTTTTCAGGCAGTTAATAATAACACCTCTTTACATTTGAACAGCGTGGGTCTTCTGATTCTATAATTAAAGTCAGTTCATGGGAAGCGCTAAATTCTTCTGTTCTTATCAGCAGTTAATTATAAATCTTACTGTCCTTTTAGCTTGTCAGGATGACTGGAGTCTCGAACCGCCTTCAGGTGCAAGGAAAAGGAAACTCGATATCCCAGCTGACTTGTAGGGAAAGACATGGAGCTTCGGTTTCAGTGAAGCCACTCGCAGGCTGGAAACTGACAGCTTGGCAGACTCGACTAGGGGCTGGTAAGTTTTTGGTTATGAAATTAGGGTCCTCAGGAGAGGATTATGAGAGGGGAAAAAGATTGTTATTTTGATCCAGCAACTCAAGGTCAGAAGTGCTCACCAGGGCAGCAACACGAGACGAAGCGCCGAACCGTTGGGCTTCAGTCTATTTATAAACAAACACAGTCACGAGAGCAGCGCGGGCTCTCTCCTCATGTGGATTCTTATCTCGAGAGCCTGCGCGAGCCTCTCTCAAAAAATGAGCGCACAATCTTGATTGTTAACCCCTAAGGCTTAACACAAAGACTAAAAGTAAACAAGCATTGTTAAATGCAATTTCCTAAACAGTATTTACATTGACCTAAAACAGAAAATCACCTACTTAAATTATTCCTAAGTTTCATACAATCATTAAATTGAACTGACAGTTTATTAAACACAAGAACAGAACCTAAATCCCACTAGATGAAGTAAGACGACCAGTAGCACCCCTAACAGTTCCTCCCCCCAAAGGTCGTCTTACTGGTCGAGGTTTGTCAGGATGTAAAGCATGAAAAGACCTAACAAGTCTAGGGGCATGAACATTCTTTTCAGGTTCCCAAGATCGCTCAGAAGGATCATAACCCTTCCAATCAACCAAATAAAACAGAGAACCACGTATCCTCTTAGAATCCAAAATAGATTTAACCTCATATTCAACATGATCACCAATTACCACTGGCGGAGGTGGATTATCAGGTCGAGTAGAAGGTTCAAAAGGTTTCAAAAGAGAAACATGAAATACTGGATGAATAGCATATTCTTCAGGCAAAACCAATTTCACAGACACAGGATTCAGAATTTTCTTAATTTGAAAAGGCCCTATATACCTAGGTTTCAACTTTCTAGGACCCTCTAACTGGATGTTTCTAGTAGAAAGCCAAAGTAACTGACCTTCTTGGTACAAAGGAGAAGGTTTACGATGAGAATCGGCTGTTCTCTTCATTGTCATCTTACTTTTAATCCACTGTTTTCTAGCCTTTTCCTGAATATCCACCAGAGATGTCAACCTGTCAGTAACTGCTGGCATGGACTGCTGTTCCTCAGGTAAGAGAATAGGAAGAGACCTTGGATGTTGACCAGTGAGAAAATAAAAGGGGGAACAACCCAAAGCCGAATGAGTGGTGTTATTATAAGAAAATTCCGCCCAGGGCAAAACTTCATTCCAAGGACTAGAAGAAGTTGTTAACAAACATCTTAAACCCTGTTCTACATGCTGATTAACCTTTTCAGTTTGACCATCAGTCTGTGGATGAAAAGAGGAGGACAGAGCTAACTCAATTCCTAGCTATTTACTAAGTTGCGACCAAAATTTTGATATGAATTGAGGATCTCTATCAGAAATAATCTTTGAGGGAAGACCGTGAAGTTTAACAATATTAGATAAAAACACAGTACTAAATTCTGCTGCAGATGGAATTTTGTGTAAAGGAATAAAATGTCCCATTTTAGATAACAAATCTACCACTACAAGAACCGTAGTATAACCATTAGATTTAGGAAGATCAGTAATAAAATCTAGACTGATTGTGTGCCAACGTTGAGGAGGTATGGTCATCGGACGAAGTAAACCCATAGGAGCTGCATGTAAGGCCTTTTGCCGTGAACAAACTGGACAAGCTTTAACAAATTGTTGAATTGCAGGAGTCATCTTTTCCCACCAAAAATGACGCTGACATAAATCCACGGTTTTATTAAAACCAGGATGTGCAGCAACTGCCAAATCATGATTCCATTGCATAACCTTATCTTGTAAATCTTTTGTGGGAATAAATAGTTTATTGTTGTGATAGAAAAGATTCTCTCTGATAGAATTCCCTTTCTTTGATAACCATTCATGGAAATTAAAAGTTTTTAATTCTTTCTTAATAGAGTCGAAGAAACTTTCAGAATGGATCTCAGCAGCTATTTTTTCCTTGGGCAGAATACTTGGCGGTTCTTTAACAGAATTAAATTCTTTTTCACAAACTAATCGTGAAAGTGTGTCTGATAACAACTGCTTATTTCCCGGCCGATACATAATTAAGAAGTCAAATTCACTAAAAAATTGTAGCCACCTCATCTGTCTGGGAGTAAAAGCCTTTACAGTGGAATAAAATTGTAAATTTTTATGGTCAGAATACACGGTGATCATATGTTTAGCCCCCAAGAGATGATGTCTCCATTCCTGAAACACATCTTTAATAGCTAACAGTTCACGTTCAGCAATCGTGTAATTCTGCTCAGCTAATAATAACTTCCTAGAAAAGAAAGCGATGGGGTGTAAATGACCAGTATTTGAATCCTTTTGAAGCAACACTCCACCAATAGCTGTCTGCAAAGCATCCGCTTCCACAAAAAATGGTCTATCAGGATCAGGATGAACCAAGATAGGAGCAGAGGTAAAAGCCCTTTTCAACAAGGAAAAAGCTTGATCAGCTTCCTCAGTCCAGGAGAAGGCTTTCCCCTTTTTCAATAACTGAGTAATGGGAGTAACAATTTCTGAAAATTTGGAAATGAATCGCCTATAAAAATTGGCAAATCCAAGAATTCTTTGTGTGTCTTTAATTGAAACAGGAATTGGCCAGGTTAAAATTGCTTCTACTTTCTTAGGATCCATATGGATCCCCTCGGGTGACAAGCAATAGCCAAGAAATTCCACTTTGGAGGTATTAAAAACACATTTTTCCAATTTAGCAAATAATGAGTGATCCCTCAGTCTCTGTAAAACAGACTGAACATGCTGCACATGCTCTTCCGAATTCTTAGAATAAATTAAGATGTCGTCAATATAAACTATACAACAGACATCCAACAGATCATGCAAGACCTCATTGATAAAATATTGAAATGCTGCCGGAGCATTGCAAAGACCAAACGGCATGACAGTATATTCAAAAAGACCAAATTTCGTACGAAAAGCGGTCTTCCACTCATCACCTTCTTTAACTCTAATCAAATGATATGCTCCTCTAAGATCCAGTTTGGTATAAATACTGGAACCTTTGATTTGATTAAGAAGCACAGGAATCAGAGGTAACGGATATCTATTTTTAATTGTTGCTTTAACAGCTCTATAATCAATACAAGCCCTCAAATCACCAGTCTTCTTCGCGACGAAGAAAAGCGGAGACGAGACAGGAGAAGTAGAATGACGGATAAAACCTAAATCCAAAAGTTCATCCAGATACTTTCTCAGATAATCATTTTCAGGTTCAGTTAAGGCGTAAATTCTACTGCAAGGTAGAACAGCACCAGGTACTAAGTCAATCCTGCAATCAAAAAATCTGTGCCGTGGTAATTTAGTTGCTTCAACAGGATCAAAAACCTTAGAAAAATTCCTATACTCAACAGGAAGCCTATTAATTTCAGGATTTAAAGTAGCACAAAAAAGAGGCATTACAGGATCTCTGGTCTCTTGATAACAATGCAACTTGCAAAAAGAAGATTCTAAGGTAACAGTTCTCTTAATCCAATCAATTTTTGGGTTATGTAATTCCAACCAAGGAATGCCCAAGATCACTCCAAAGGTTGGTGCATCGATAGGATCAAAGACCACCTTTTCAGTATGCCCATTGTCTGCCACTAAGGTCAATGGTTCTGTGTTAAATTGAATCATCCCAGAAGACAAAACCGAACCATCAACAGCCCTCACAGGCTCCGGTTCCTCCTTGGCAACAAATTTTAAATTTAACTTATGGGCAAACTCAATATCGAAAAAATGTCCTGTGGCCCCAGAATCAAAAAGTACAGGAATACTATGCCATTGAAGAGTAGTTAAAATAAAAACCATCCGAATAGTAAAATGTTTTGGAATATGTGTAGCTACATTTGTGACAAATTGGGAGATCTTAGAAGAAGATTTACTCGAAGAAACGATCTCGGCTTTCCTCGAGAATTCTAGTTTTCTGACAGATTTGTCGAAGGGGTTTCTATCACTAGGACTTTCTTTTTTGCAGGTTTAACAGTACAATCCTTAGCAAAGTGCCCAGGCTTACCACATTACAAACACAAGTTACCCTTACGTCTTCGGTCTTTTTCCTCAGGGGTTAAAGGTCCTTTAAACCCTCCTGATACAACAGGTTCAACTAAAGTATTTTTAACTTCTGACTCTTTTTTTCTCAAGTCTAAATTGGGAACTTCTAAAATCACTCCTTGTTTTTTCATTTCTACGTTCACCTAACCTGTGATCAAGCTTAACCACAAAATCCTGAAATTCCTTAAAATCCCCAGGCAAATTTACAATGTGTGCAAGGGAATCTTTCAAATCATCCTTAAGACCTCTATAAAACAAAGAAATTCTTTTCTCTTCAGGCCAATGGGTTTCAGTCAAAAGTCTATTGAAAGTAGTAATATAAGAAATGAGATCCTTGGTCCCTTGACGAAGACTCAATAACTCATTATCAGAAGACTGAACTAAGGTATGCTTGGCAAATAAGCTGGACATGGCTACTTTAAAATTTTGCAAATTATGAAGCAGTGGGTCATTATTATCCACCAAAGGCATTGCCCAATTCGCAGCCACCCCCCAAAGATAAGAAATTATAATAGCCACCTTAGCAGTGTCAGAAGAAAAAATTTGTGGTTTACACATGAAATGCAATTGACATTGACTAAGGAAAGTTGCAAATCTACTATTATCTCCAGAAAATCTTTCTGGGTTTGCCAAAGGGACAGGTGTTGGAGTAACAACAGTGACTTGGACTGGTTGACTATCTAACTGATCCCCAGAGGAATTTGACTGACGTACGTCAGTTCCAAATCTAGTTGGCGCTAAAACTGGCTTTCTCTCCTTTGAGGGATCCCTCCAAACAGAAAACCCCGCTCTAGTTTCATCTAACTCTTGACGAAGCGATTGATTCTCCAATCGTAAATTCTCCATTTCCACAGTCATTTTCTGCACTAACTGCGACAACTGTGAAACATCCATGAGGGTGAGTTTACTAACTCAAGAGGAAACGATTTTTTTTTTAAAAGGAAGGGCTTCGTCTACTGTTGAGAAAGTCCTGAGAGTCACTTCCGACGTTTCCTCTTAAGTTGCAAACTCCCAACTCCCTCAAGGATGAATTAACACAATCAGGAATTCAACTCTGACTGAATCAACTTTTCCCTAAGGGAAAGGGGAAGTGGACAGAGAAACTAACAACAAATAAATAAACATTAGCTTCTGCTGTAGTTTCTCTGGATTGAGTTCCTGGCCGTTGACTTTCTCTTAGGATGCGCTTCGGGTTCCACGCAATTTCTAGGTACTTGTGGCCTTGGTTCACTCTCAACTTGTAACAGATTTGCTCTGCCTCAATCTCAAGACTCCTGGAGACTTCAGCAAATCTTCTATACAATGGAAAAAACTGCAGTAGGATGATAGAAGAAGAATACAACAACCTACTCCTATACAGCTGTTAATCTAGTTGAATAAATCAGCAAGCAACTAGAGAACATGAACTCTTCTTTCCAAAGTCTTTACAAGCAACTAGAAACATAAACTCTTCTTTCAGAGTCTTAACAAATTCCTATTTACACATTAATTCAAACTCAACTGGAACTGCAAATGTTCCTTGCCTTTGCCAAGTCTTGTTTCTTTTGCAATTCAAACTCAACTGGAACTACAATTGTTCCTTGCCTTTGCCAAGGCTTGTTTCTTTTGCTGGAGTCAAGTCTCTTGCTCTAAAGGTACTTGTAGACTCTTAAATAAACCCTCAAGCTGTTTCTCTAATTAAAACCTTTGATTTTGCCAAGGTTCGTTTTTTCAGGCAGTTAATAATAACACCTCTTTACATTTGAACAGCGTGGGTCTTCTGATGCTATAATTAAAGTCAGTTCATGGCAAGCGCTAAATTCTTCTGTTCTTAACAGCAGTTAATTATAAATCTTACTGTCCTTTTAGCTTGTCAGGATGACTGGAGTCTCGAACCGCCTTCAGGTGCAAGGAAAAGGAAACTCGATATCCCAGCTGACTTGTAGGGAAAGACATGGAGCTTCGGTTTCAGTGAAGCCACTCGCAGGCTGGAAACTGACAGCTTGGCAGACTCGACTAGGGGCTGGGAAGTTTTTGGTTATGAAATTAGGGTCCTCAGGAGAGGATTATGAGAGGGGAAAAAGATCGTTATTTTGATCCAGCAAATCAAGGTCAGAAGTGCTCACCAGGGCAGCAACACGAGACGAAGCGCCGAACCGTTGGGCTTCAGTCTGTTTATAAACAAACACAGTCACGAGAGCAGCGCGGGCTCTCTCCTCATGTGGATTCTTATCTCGAGAGCCTGCGCGAGCCTCTCTCAAAAAATGAGCGCACAATCTTGATTGTTAACCCCTAAGGCTTAACACAAAGACTAAAAGTAAACAAGCATTGTTAAATGCAATTTCCTAAACAGTATTTACATTGACCTAAAACAGAAAATCACCTACTTAAATTATTCCTAAGTTTCATACAATCATTAAATTGAACTGACAGTTTATTAAACACAAGAACAGAACCTAAATCCCACTAGATGAAGTAAGACGACCAGTAGCACCCCTAACAGCGAGCCCCCACCTTCACCCAGACCCAGGGCTCCACAATAACAAGATCTTTACTGGGTCCCACCAATTTGGCTGTAAGTTAAAGGGATGTTACAAGTATGAATAGACAGGAATCTACTCAAATCAATCAGATTAATCAGTCATTTCAAAACCAATCCAAACCTAAAACTAGAGAATCTGCACGCTGCCCCAGCAGCACACTTCAACTGTAACTAACCCACAGAAATGTCTGTGTAACTCCCCCCAGCCCAAAGCGTTAGCTGACATGGCTCCTGCGATTCCCGCTCTGTGTAGTCCGGGTCGAGCACAGGCCAGCAGTGACAAAAATCATCTGATCTTCACCCCAGAATGTCAGCCCATGTGAAGACAAGACAATCTTAATTGTGGTAACACTCTGAAACTTATGCAGGCAATTCCATCCCTTAGGAAGATACTGTCAGGAAACATGGAATCAAGTGATTTCCTTCCACCTAGGGAGGACAATGTGCAAGATCCCACCCTTGTAACATGGTCTTCTAACTTGCTAGCCAGGGAAGTCCTTCAGGAGAAACAATATTCTGCCGGCTGGGAAATTAATATAAGCAAGTGTCTTCCACCAGTCTACCGAGCACCTCTTGTCTGTCAGAAAAACAGGTTTCTTAAGACAACAAACAAATGCACTCAGTCCTGAGGAACCCTCCTGGCAGAACAGCATCACCCTCTCCTACATTTTTGCAAGGGCAAGAAATAGCTTTATCAAAGGGCAAACTTAGCTCCATTAAATTAAACTTAGGCTGGCTATCAACAGTCCTAAAGAGTGACGGTCACCCCTAAAGCCCTGCAACACAGTTCCCTCATATACCTGCAGCACCTAACTCATACTCAGCACCCAAACCAGTGGACAGCATGAAAATGTGCTCTTGGAACATAAATGTTTTGCACAAAATTAGTAACCACAAGCAATTAACAAACCTTACAGGAGACAGGAGAATACCAAATCATTCTTCTACAAGAAACACGGGCAACACGCCAATTCAGAATGGAAGGATTTGTTGGCTACTTTAATCTAAGAATTCGAATAGAGGCTAGTGCACAGCTGACAAATATTATCCTAAGAATTGTGGCTGTTATAGGTGCTCCGTAGGTGGCGACCACGTCCCTGGACGCCTAATTATATTCGCAACACGTGTCTTTAATGGGACACTAAAGACATCCCTCTGGGCACATCTTGTTACCTCAGTATGAAATGAGGATTCCAAACATACGTTCCTTTTTTGAATTGTTTTATTCTTCTTTCATATCTTTTTTCAATATATTTGACATTTTGATCATTTTGTATTTTCTGCCATATTTATACCAGCGACAAAGTTACTTTCGACTCCAATGCTTTTCGGGCGTGCTCATAACGCCCTTCATCAGGAAATAAACACTACAAACAAAAATGAAAGTAATAAGTAAATGTTCTGTGTGTGTTTATTTGTGCCAAGTGTTACTGTTTAAACTAAGGTGTTACTATGTGAATAACCAAAGCGAAAAAAACATGTCTTGTGCGTTTCTTACCGACATCACCATTGAAACCTTATACACCCGTGGCAGCATAACAAAGTACAACCAAGCCTGTGTCACTTACGTGTCACGTTTTAACAACATCAGACTTCGGGTTCAAATAACTGTAAACAAAAAAAGTACGAGCTATAAGATTCAAAGTTCGATACTATCCAAACTCTCCCTAGCTTTGAAGCACAACACGACCAAATCACATTCCGTTCCCAAACTAACCTGATGTTCAGTTTATCGGCATCTCTACAACTTGCTTCCCGCCAAACTTCTGACGACCTGCATTACGATCGTTCTCCATTTAACCAAACAACGGTAACAACTATTGGGTGATGTTCCGGTCATGTGGTCTATCGAGCTAAAAGAAATACTTCATTTCTAAAAATGTATATCCCGAATTAAATCTTCACCTTGGATGATCCTCTAAAAAAATACATCTCTCTACATCATTACGTGAAACTAGGGCTAATAAATCCAGTGTATCAATGACAAAAATAAAAATAAAATAAAATGAATATGGGGTGGTTCGAACCCTGAATATCTAAAGTGTAAACCGTGACGGCTCTAGTGTGCTATCTCAGTATAGGAGAGTGTATGTTTGATGTGGGGTGAAATGGTAACACAGTCATTTTCTATTTGATAATACAGATAGAAACAAAACTCTAAAATCCAACAGACAAGGTCCCCTTCCAGATCAAGGAAAATACACAGTAATTATTTACAGATAACAGGACAGTTCCATGCGTTCATTGAGCCCATTTGGACTCTGTGTACAGAGTTTATGGATCCAAAAAATTTCTCGTTGCAGCATATATTTGGTGTTTTCTCTTCCTTCAATCTTTTCCACTATCTCCAGTATCATGAATTTCAGTTGAGAGATATTGTGTTGCGCCTTCATGAAATGTGTGGCTATTGACGATTTGGTGTTTTTCATGCGGATGTTTGACTTGTGTTCTGTTAATCTTGTCTTTATGCGTCTTTCAGTTTTTCCAATATAGAATTTTCCGCATGGACATTTCAATGCATACATTAAATTACTTGTGTCACATGTCGCATTAACCCTCACTTTAATCTCGTGCCCTTTCATGAGGTGATTTATTTTATTGCCTCTGATAATGCTGTTGCAATTTCCGCAATTTAGACACGGTTTGGTACCCTTGTATGTTTTTGTTTCAGATGGTCGATATTTCAGAAGTTCTGAGCTCTAGTGTAGGCAAATAGAGGTATTGGTTCAAAAGATTTTTGAAAATCTGGTTCTAGCTTGAGTATAGCCCAATGTTTGGTGATGATTTTCCTAAAATTATGGCTCTGTGTAGAGTATTTTGATACGGCTACGATCCGAGCTTCTTCACGTTTAGGGGTTGGTTTTAGAACTTCCCTTCTCTCTGTTGCTTCAACTCTTTTCTTTGCGTCCTCTATGATTTTCTTTGGGTAACCTCTATTCAAAAATCTTGTTGACATTTCTTCCAATGTTGACTCCACTTTTGTAGTGTCGGATGTGATTCTTTTAGCTATTGTCATCTGTGAGTAGGGTAGGTGGTCCCTGGGGCACCTGGGGAATGGAGTCTTCAGCCTTTGCCCTCACGGCGCTGGAAATGGCGGATTGAAGCCCCGCAGCCGTTTCCCTCACGGGGAGAGCTTGTGCGGTGCAAAGTCAGGTGATTTTAGACCCCCACAGCGCTCGGCACTCCGCTGCTTTGTAGCGCCTCTGGGCGCAGGCTGGAATGTCACTGATGCGCCGGTGGTCCCTGTGGCACCTGGGGAATGGAGTCTCCAGCCGTTGCCCTCACGGCGAAGGAAATGGCGGATTTAAGATCCCGCAGCCGTTTCCCTCATGGCGAGAGCTTGTGCGGTGCAAAGTCCGGTGAGTTTAGACTCTTAATTCCTTTTGATTGTATCTTATCATGGCTTATACTCATCCTCTATCTATTATTACTTGGAACGTCCAAGGCCTTACTCATTACATTAAAAGGAAGAAAGTCCTTTCTTATTTACAGTCCAAACATGTAGACATAGCTTTATTGTAAGAAACACACCTTGATGAGATTGAATCTGATAAACTCTGTAGAGATTAGGTGGGGAAGATAGCAGCATTCATAAAAATTACCCTACAGTTGCTAGTCCTGACCGTAAATGCGGAGTTGCAATTCTTATGCGGAGGTCACTTCCAATTATGATTTCCAAGACATGGTAAGACCCTGATGGTCGATATGTGTTTGTCAAATTGCGATTTGCAAATTCTTACATCTGTCTTGGAACAATCTATGCTCCAATTGGCACTAAAAATAATTTTTTCTTCAAATGAATCGTCTTCTCACAGAGATTAAGGCCTAAGAGATTAAGGGGATTGGAATCTGGTACAAGATCCTGTCCTAAACAAAACTGGTCAGTTTGATAGAGCTAATGTAGCGGATAGGGCTATTTTAAAAGATATACTCTCTGATAATGGTTTAGTTTACCATTGGCGTTTCAGTCACCTACAAGATAAGGAATGTACGTTCTTTTCATCCTTGCATGGCACATATTCCCGCTTATACTACTTTCTTCTATCACACAAAACGGTCCAACTGGTCACTGAGTCTCAAATTCTGGTAGTGGCCTTGTCTGATGATTCTCCTGTTCTTTTATCTCTAGATTTTGGTTTATCCAAACTGGGGCGTAAACCATGTCGTATGAGCATCCATAAATACAGGACACCCCCGGGTAAACTTCAATTACAATCCTATCTCAAAGATTATCTCTCTATTAATCAGGGTACTGTCACTTCTAGGTGAACTATATGGGTGGCAGCCAAGGCCACTATTAGAGGACAGTTAATGCGTGGTGCAGCTCTTGTCAATAAGATTAATATTGCAAAACAAGCAGAATTAGAACGAGACATTCAAAATTACTCTCACTTATATATATCAGATTCCACTTTACAAAATCGCAAATTATTAGAGCAAGCATGCATGTCGCTTAATCGTCTCTTTACATCTAAAGCTGAATACGCTTTACAAAAAATAAAAGGGAGACATTACGAACAAGGAGAAAAAGCTGGGCGGTTAATAGCTGCACAATTACGTCAAAGAGAAGCTGCTATGGCTATTCCAGCTATCCGATCGACTCAGTTAATGAATTTGCCTTCTTTTACCAATCTCTATATACTCCAAATAATCAAATTGACTTAGATAAGATGTCCTCTTTTCTAACAAAGGTTGAATCTTCTGCATCTCTCTGATGATGGCAGAGCTTTGCTTGATGCCCACATCACAAGAGATGAAATCTCCAAATCTATTGCTGCTCTACCTTATCATAAAGCCCCCAAAGAGGATGGTTTTCCTGCAGAATTTTATAGATTGGCAAGTCAGACTATGATTGATACTTTGCATGCTGCATTACTCAAATCTGATAAAGAATTATCATTGGGACCTCTTTCTAATAAGGCAATTATAGCCGTCTTACCTAAACCTGGCAAAGACTCCCTCTTATGTGGTAGCTATCGTCCTATCTCTTTATTGAATTATGATATTATAATTTTAGCTAGTATTTTGGCGTCTCATCTCCGCAAAGTATTGCCCTCCTTAATACATAATTCTCAAATGGGTTTTTGTCCTGGGACGTTCCTCTCGGAATCCTCTCCGTACACTGGCCCATACACTTTGGTCTGCTAAACATCTCCCAGAAGATGCCTTGGCACTCTCGCTTGATGCAGAAAAAGCGTTTGATCGCATTGAGTGGGAATATCTTTTTACTATAATGCACAGATTTGGGTTGAGTGATCAATTCATCGCTAAAGTGCGTTTATGATATGATAACCCCTCAGCTCAAGTAAATTGTGGCAGTTTTTTATCTACAACATTCCCAATCCGGAGAGGTATGCACCAGGGTTGCCCGTTATCTCCCCTCCTTTTTCTCTTAGCAATGGAACCTCTTGCTGCTGCAATATGACAATCTGATGATATTATTGATATCCCCCTTCCAATTGGGCATTCTAAAATTTACTTAAATGCAGACCATATCCTTCTTACTCTTACTAATCTTCCCTGATCTCTTCCATCCCTTCTTCAAATTATTAATGATTTTACCTCCTTTTCAGGTTATAAAATAAATTGGGACAAAAGTGAAGCATTACCCATTTCAGATGGCAATTCAAAATCAGCAATTTATGGATTCCCTTTTCATTGGCAATCTTCACATCTTAAATACTTAGGAATTTTTGGCAATAAAGGTTTGGATAATATGGCTGCAGATAACTTAGCTCCCGTATTTTCTCAAATGCAGTGGGATTTTGATAAGTGGAAAGCACTAGGATTATCTCTTTGGGGTAGAGTTCAAGCTATCAAATGGTCACTCTGCCAAGATTCATTTATATTTTAGGTATGCTTCCCCTCCAATTCCCTTTAGCTACACTCAGATCAGTAGATTTCAAGATTAATCTCTTCATATGGGGCTCAGTTAAACCACGTCTTGCTGGGCAAAATTAAAGGCCCACCAGTTATATGGAGGTATGGGTCTTCCATCCATCGAACACTATTCCCTTGCTTTACACATTTCCCAATTCTCTTATTTTCTGCCAGAAACTAAGGACATTCCACAATGGGTTTCCATTGAGCGTCATCTTTTATCTAAGGATTCAGCTCTTTATCTTTTTTATCGGGTAGTGGCACTTGTTCTTCTGATCTTAAAAATCCGACCTTATCAGTCCTGCATAAATGTTCGCAGAGGGGACATTGCATATTAAGTTCGAATGTGCGAATTCATGTTAAGGCTCCACTATGGAATAACTCAGCAATTCATATCAATGGTCACACTTTATCCTGGCCTTTATGGCAAGTAGCTGGCATTTATTCCCCGGATCAACTTCTCCATGATGTCAATTTTAAAACCTTCTCCCAACTATGAAAGGAATTTAATCTTCCTATACAACACCCTTCTAAATACTCTCAACTCCAACAATGTCTGAAGAAAAACTTAGGATCTCCCCCTTGGTTACTCCAGGTTTCTCCAATATTATCTTAACTAACTCTATTAGGGAAATTTAGGAAGTGACCTCTGGTCTTTACAAAACTTTTATGCTTCCTCTTTTTTCACAGCCTCTTTCCCACACCCTGCGGAATAATGGCAATTCCATTTATCTATTTCATATACGGCTTCTGAATGGGATCAGATATTGGAGGGAATACACAAAGGAGTCCGTGAAGCAAGGCTTAAATTCTGCATATTTAAAATTCTACATGATTGGCACTGGTCCCCGATTAAATTACATAGAGCTGGACTACTTTCGCACACTAATTGCTGGAGATGTTCCAATCCTGGTTGTGACATAGCCCATATCATTTGCGAATGCCCACAAACCAGGTCTTTTTGGACCTTCATCAGCAAAACTTTGAATTCCACAATGTCATTATCTTTACCACTTGCATCTATCACCACCCTTTTACATGATTTTCGCCATTTCCAACACTTTTTAAGCCACAAATTTGTCTCCTTCACACTGCACCAGCTACAGCCAAAATTGGGATTTTGCACCATTGGAAGTTTCCATCTCCACCCTCTCAGGAAGAATGGTTGGTGGCAATGATGCAGACGGCCCTACATGAGCGCACAATCTACAATCTCCAGGACCTAGTTGACATTTTTCTTCAAACTTGGTCTACTTTTTTGGAAACTAAAATCGACAATTATTTTCATTCCACTCTCTCTTCTAATGCAAATATTCGAATCACTTAATTCATTATTTAACATCATTTTCCTCTACTATTCATTTTCTTACCCCTTGTCTTCCTTTTCCTCCCCCTTACTTACTATGGCTCTATTCATTTATCTATTTATGTATCTCCTTATTCAATATTTTTCATTCTCTTTCACTGTTTTGTTTTACCTCCCTTATCTCATTTCCTTTTCCTTTCACTTTTTCATATCAACTTGTCACTTTTCTTTAAATTTTTGCGACCTGATTTGATCAATATAGTTATCTTTGTAAGATATTATTTTTACTTACATATAAGATCTATCCAGATATTTTATATATTGTTATATATTTTAATGTATTATAGCATATACAATGTCAATATCTTTTCATGTTACTGTCACTATGTATAATTTTACTAATTTATCTATTTATTTATTTATATTTAAATATTTATATATCCACAATAATTTCCTATTTATTTATCTTATTTATTAAGTTTATCTTTTCCTATTTATCATCACAACATGTATTCTCTATTTATCAATGATCTACTGTTTTACTAAATTGGTGTTTACCCTGTATTTTATTGTAAAATTCAATAAAAAATTTCAACACAAAAAAGGCTACTTAGGTTGGTGGCACAATCAGTGTTGTAGACCCACTAGTAGCATTTCATTTACATGCCCTGGGTACATATAGTACCACTTTACTAGGGACATATTTAGAATACAGAGCACATGCACTTTAGCATTGGATCACAGTAGTAAAGTGCTCAGAGCACTGAGGCCAACAAAACAAATTCAGGAAAAAGTAGAAGAAGGCAGAAAAAGTTTGGGAGACAGGGCCAGGTCCAACCTAACCCTCCTCCAGGCAAAAGCCATGGTAGACTAACCAATACCTTGATAGGCTTCCCCACTTAGGCAATAGAACATGGACAGTGGCCCTCTCATGCAGGCACACTTGTCTGTTCTACGCCCTTCTGAATTCAAATGGATCCTTCTGTCGATACTTTCCTGAGCCACTGAACTGACCCAAGGGGAACCCTTCTCCTCATCCGTTGGACCCATCTGTGATTTAACTTGCTCACAAATGCATTCCAGTAGGCAGACAGTACCCCCTTGGTCAACAAGGTGATGTGGCCCATTCTACCCTAGGATCAGACTTCTGTCCCCAAGCCAAGGAACATTCTGCGCATAAGGATAGCAACCAACAGAGGACACTAACAGCTGCCAGCATCCAGAGCCTGGCTCCAGGCCATCCAGGGCTCAGTGATGTTTCTCAATGTGGCAGCAGTAGCCCTAGATGGAATGCACCCTTCTTCTATTCTACCTTCCACCGGTGCAGGAATAGACTGAGACTGGTCATCCAGCCTTGGGTGTATACTCTGAGGCTGAACAGGGATCAAGGGTGAGACCTCATCCTCATTCACCCTGCCCCCCACCGGAGCTCCTATACCCTCTGCTTGGGAGTGGTACCCCCAGAAAACTGAACTGTCAGGGAACCCTGGGCGGCCGCCCCTCTCAGTTCTCCTGATACTGCGGACAACTCATTTCCCAGAATGCAGTCTATGGACCCTGCATACCTGGTCAGTTCATGGCTCTGGGTAAACTATCCTTTCCATTACCATGGTCTGGCTAGACCCGGAGTCCCTCAGAGCGGTGACTGGGACTCAATTTACTTTCCTCTGAAGGAAGTGATGAATCCTGCTCTCAGGGATCACCAGCTCACCCCGTGAGTCTATTTCCCAGCTAAGGTAGATCATGGGAGGATCAATGACCTTCCCCTGGGGACTACTTACACCTAATTCTACTTTGGTCACCCCTGGAGAAGTCCCAACAGTGGGTGGTTTCTTAGGACATAGTCCCCCTGTTTGTGTCATAGCTGGTAACAATCTAAGCAGTGGGCATGGATATTGGATGCCCTGGACCACTGCCCACTAGAACTTGTCTCCTTCTTCTCAGAAGGGGCAAGGGAGCCCTTTCCTCCCTCCTTCTTCTGGGACCTGTCTGTGTCTCCTTTGACCTCCCCCTCACTCTGCTGGGGGGAACCTGATCCACCCTTCTTAGGGTCTCTCCCAGGTACTTTCTTGTGGACACTGGTGCTGAGCCAGATGTCTGCATCTTTTGCAAGCTCCCTGGAGTCAGTTAGCTTACTGGCAATGAAGGGGTGGCATAGATTTGCAAAACAAAGACTGAACATGTGCTCTCTTGCAATTAAGTTGCAAAGCCCCTGATAATGCTGCCCTTCACTGCCCTACACCCAACCATCTAGAGCCTTGCTAAAGGAAACCACACAATCCACGCAGGTCTGTTGGGTCAGTTTCTGACTGTCCCTAAACTTCTGTCTGTACTTTTTCGGTGTCAGGTCATACTTCCTGATAAGGGATTATTTTATGAAGGTATGCCTCTTCCTGTTGCCCTTCTCTAGTGCCAGCATGGTGTTCATCCCTTCGCTAGAGATGTGCTACCCCAGACTAGCCCCACAATCCTTCGCAGGGATCTTGTGCATCTGGAAGGTAAGCTCATAAGCCTCAAACCACTTATCAATATCATCTCCCACAACAAAGTCGGGTGCCAGACATTAAAGAATCAGGGCCCTCTTGTCTTTAGAGGGCACTGATGAAATGCTTCCACCATCACTGCTGGACTGTGCCTGCTAGGCTTTGAGATTAAGCTAATTAAGACTCAGTTCATTAGCCAACATCAATTTCCTCTACGCTATTGCCACTTTATTTGCTTCCTTCTCCAGCTATAATATGGCCAACTCTTTCTTGGGGTTCTTTTCCTCCCTCCTGTCCTCAAACTCCACTGGGTTCAGTCCCCTGGAACACACATTACCTCCTTCATAGGGAGGACGTTGCAATCCTGGCAGTATATTACCCACAGCCACAGCCTGCATCTCAAGACCCTACCATAGGTCCTACTTTGATCCTTCCTCATCCTCCTCTTCCTCTTGATCATCTGTTGTGACTGGCAACTGGTGAGCGTCTGCCCATACTCTAATGGCTTTTTGAAGCTCCACCTTCCTGTTGCTCCTTTGGCGGGCAACCCCCTCTACTTCAGCTGAGCAACAGTGTAGCTCTCTGGGTTGACAAATTGAAACAAGTGAGGTCACCAACACAATCAGTCAAGTAGAGCGACAATGGATTTAAAACAAAAAGGCCAATCTGGGAGAATTTAAAACTCAAACTAGTCTTAGATCTGGGATGGTAGTGAATTCTAAATCAATGTCTAGCTCGGCACAAACACAAGTCCAATCCAACTGCTGTCTCCAATGTTAGAAATTGGGTTACAGGTTGTAAGCCCTGGTCAAGCAGCAACCACAATCCTAATCAGGGTAAGGCACAAGCAAACCCCAAATTAACCTGTGCTTAACACCATGGTAGCTTGGCACAGAGCTTTCGGGATTAACGTAGCATCAATGCGTAAAGTATTTGTGCAACACTTCAAATAGTAAAACAAGGAAAACACCACACAAAAAAAATCCCAAACCAGGTTAGAAAACTAGAGCTTAATTTAACAAATAAAACAAGACCAAAACGACAAAAATCCAAAGCACAAAGCACCAACTGCAGGTGTCTGGACACGCCAGTCACAAGCTAAGACCGACAGCAGTGGAGTGCATGCTGGCTACAGGGATACAATTAGGCCAGCTGAACAATGTACCTAAAATCCCTGTTTGTGGAGCATTGTGAGGATCCGTCTCGAAGATGCGTCATGCAGCCAAGATGATGTGTTGGTTCTGAGATGCGATGAGACAGCGCTGCCTGGTTCTATTGCATTTATGTTAAGGATCTCATCAACGAGGCTTAAGAGGCAAAGTCCGGCGTTAGGAGTTCCGCGTGCAGTAGGGGTGAAGCGTTGGTTATAAAGAGCTGAGAGAGTGCGATGAGGACATCAGCATCATGCATAGAGGCTGCCTGCACCAAGAATTTGTCACACAGTGGTGTTCTGGAAGCGATGGGGATGTGTAAGTTATGCAAAACTTTGCGATGGGTCTAATCCATGCAGTAGCGGTGATGTGTTGGTTCTGCTTGGGGGTTGTAGTGCACAGCAAAGGAGATGTGTTGGTTCCGCTGGAGCCACACATGCTGGCAAAACACTTTAAGCCAACTTCCAAGTGTCCAGGAGTGGGGTGGCACCACTTGGCATGGTAGACTTACAGATGGAAGAGTCCAGGTGCATATGCAGGGTTGTTGGAAGCTTGTTATATCCCTGAGGTTTCAGATCAGGAGGCCAGCCAACTAGCCTTTGGAGTCACTCTGGGTTCTTCAAGAGGTGTAGGTCCAGTCCTTCTCAGCCAGACATGAGGGCAGCAGGCAGTAGGTCAGCACAGCAGGGCAGCAGTTCCTTCAGAGTAGCAGTCTTGTAGTCTAGCCAACTTTGACGCAGCATGGCATTCCTTCTCGCTGGCAGAGCATCCACAGGTCCAGAAGTGTACTGAACTGCTACTTTTATATACAGTTGTGCCTTTGAGGGGGGGGGAGCTTCTGGATGCATGCCTTTGAAGTGAATAGATGCCATGTCTTCCATGCCTTTGCTTCAGATTATCTCCAGGGTGTATGCTGCCCTTTGGGTGGAGACAGAATACAGCCTATTCAAGTGTAAGTGGTAATGTCCCCAGCTCCTCCTTCCCTTCCTGAAAGCGGTGGCCCATCCATTCACACCAAAGCTCCCATTGAGTAATACACAAAGTCCAGCTACCACCTACAACCATTTCATGTAACTAAAGACAAGCTGTAGGCACCAAATGACTAAGGCAAGAAAATGGCACCTTTGATAAAGTGGCAATTTTTAGAATTATATTAAAAAATCTGGCTTTACCATAAGTTAGGATTTTGAATTTGGATTCCAGCGACACCAAACATGAACCCGTTATCTCGACCCATTTGGAAAATGTCATAAGGCAACCCCAATGTTATCCTATGAGAGAGATATGTCTTTCTTTAGTGGAAAATTAATTTAAGAGTTTTTCACCAACAGGGCATGTAAAAATTAAAAGTACTTGTCCGATTTTTTAAATACACTGTACCCTGCTCTTGTGGCTGTCCAGGGCTAACCTTAGGTATCACTTATATGTTTTAAAAAAGGAAAGTTTGGGCGGTCGGAATGGCAGTTTAAATTGTGCATAAGGGCTCTGCAATGACAGACCTGAGACATGTTACTCTAAGGGCTACTTAGATGGGTGGCACAATCAGTGCTGCAGACCCAGTGACATTTAGTTTATAGTCCCTGGGTAAATGTAGTACAACTTTACTAGGGACTTATAAATAAAATACATATGCCAAATAGGTATTTTTAGCGTAGATTGCACAAACACGTTAGCACTTGATAACAGTGGTAAATTACACAGAGTCCTAATGACAACAAAAACTAATTCAGCAAAAAGTAGGAGGAAGGCAAAGAAATGTTTGGGGATGACCCTGCAGAAAGGGATAGGTCAAACAAGCACCATAAAACACTCTGAGCAGGACAAACATGGTTTTACTCCCTGCCTTGGTTGTGATCTCCCTGTGACTCAGCATCATGTCCTGGTCCTCCAGTGGTAGAAGAAATGACTTTCAAATTCAGTCCTGCCTTCCCAGATCCTATGGGTAGATTTCTAGGCTCCACATTAAAAATAACATTAAATATATATGAATATTTGCATAACTCAAAAATCATGCAAATTAATTGACTAATTTGAAAAAGCCAGGTCTCCTGTGGTCAGCTGGGATTTTTTGATGTCAAGAATGCTACTACATATCCATGTGCCTGGAGCAAGAAAATGTCTAGCTAAGTGAAATGTTTTTTGGCTTTTATTTTACCTAGTTCCCTCTTTTTATTTATCAATATCCTGCCCTCTGGGTACACTGCGGTGGTTTATGAATTTAAAGAAAATAGAAAATCGATATTTCATATATGTCAAGTGTGTTTCCCCTTGTTTCCTCATATGTACTGCAGTGCATTTAAAGTGTTGTCCAACCAGAACACCGTGCCGCGCCTCGCAACATACCACGTTCAATTTCCACACTACAGGTGCATTTTCTGTACCATCTACTATGATTTTGCCGAAACAGTTAAATAGACCATTTAGGTGAAGCTAATTCTACCAATATCATTTTAGGGCCAGAGCTCTTATGCTGGCAAACATAGGGGCCGGAAGAAAGAGAAAAATCTTGGGTGACTTGCAGAAAGGTGAATATGATACACTCGCCATTTACCCAATTTAAATTTCATTTAGTTATATGTTATATTAAATGCAATTATTACTTCCCTACTGTAAAATGTAAGTAAAGGAGACATACTTTTTAAATCTATTTAAGTTAAGTGTAATTATCTTATACTAAATTGAAATAATTATCCCCGTAATCTGTAGTGAATAATATTAGTTATAAACATAATTCTCAATCTAATTGCCAACCATAAATCTATTTTTAAACAATTTAATTGTGATTTAAATTTATTTGAATTCAATTACAATAGTGCTAATGCTAAACTAATTATAGATGCTTCGGAATTCAATTAATTCATATTTAAAATAGTATTATCCATTACTGTGACACTAATCCTAACTATAACTTTGAATTTAATTAGTTTTCGATAATAAAAAACTTAAGAAAATACCCATATTAATCCTTTCAATAAATGAATGATTTTTTTTTTAACATTAAAAATATAAGATCATTTATTATAACCTGAAAATCATGCAAAGTAATGATTTTATTCAAACAAAGTAAAATAGTGTATATAATAACCGGGAAATAATTGTTCATTGATTGCTTAAAAAGGGCAGTTTCACAATAAAACATTTGTTTGGATTTTGAAAAAAAGCACTGGTACGACACACAGGTTTTGCTTGTGGATTGCAATTGTTTGGTAACATTGACGTTTGGCATAACACTGACCCTGAGATAATGATGCTATTCTGAGAATTATAGGCATTCATGGCATGACAGCGCCCACCTCTGGTGTAATGCTGCCCAAGTCTTAAAGCTATTACTTATTGCCATAATGTGGCGATCTATGGTATTATGGAACCACTCTGAGTAATGCCGGCACTGGAAAAATGATGTCAATTACAGGCAGGATCTGGAAATTCAAGCAGTAGATTGTGGATTGATACAATATTTAAAAAGGTGAAGAGCAGCAATGGTGATGTGTTTTCTAAAGTTTTCTAGATAACAAGACTCAATATTCTCACACAGTAGCCTTAAGGACTCAGTCAATGCACCAGCCGGAACAATAATATCAGTTGGATTGCAGCGAATATGCAACAAACTGAGCAATATATACATAAGATGAGTTTCTGCTAAAGACTAACAATCAGTCCCATGAAATGAGACAGACTCTTAGAAGAAACACAAACCCTAGAAGCACTAGGAAACATAATGTGCATTGTAAAGCAGGTATTACCTCTTCCTTGCACCGCAAATTGTGCCGCAGTGCGGGGGGCGAGGTGTGGGCGTGGTGCTTCGGTGCTCATGACGGCTCCAAGTCGTCATGAGTCACAGGCAGCTTGTGCTCATGACGGGGTGGTGCTGTCATGACCCTGCCCGCTCATTAATTCGCCCGTACAGGCGGGGAATTAGTGCCGCATGGGCAGAGCGGCAGCGGCATGACGGCTCCACGCCGTCATGAGCACACGCCTATTGTGACTCATGACGGCGTGGAGCCGTCATGAGCACCCAAGGGGTTAAAAGCCTAATCTAGTGCATATGTGTCAGACCCAGTGGTTCAGGCTGGCTGGGATGCCTTGAAGCCAGACAAAATTCACATCCTATATAAGTTGAGGGCAAAACCTTTGTCCAATAACTTGTGCTTACCAGTGGGTAGCCTGGCACAGAACAGTCAGGCTTCTCTTCAGTGTCAAAGTGTAAAGTGTTGGCACAACAACACCCACGCAACACACTGTGTAAGCTAAAAAACGGAACTCTACATTGTATAAATAAAACACCAGTCTTTGTATTACACACATATTGAAAACAACATGTCATACACATTGGATATATGCTTTAAAGGTATATGCAATTGTAGTACTTTCCCATGTGCAGCAGAAAGGCATCAACATATATGCACCATTCAGAGGTATTCATAAACTCCGACATTCCCAATATTGCATACCCCTTACAAATTTATTGGTCAAGAAATCACAGGTTTCGACTACACCTCATGACCCAGCCCGTCAGTCACTCAAACAACACCAGCCAGCTATACATGTTGCCCCTGCTGACGACACTTTGATTAGCTTATCGGAACAACCTAAAGTGGAAAGAAACAGTTACCGAGTTTAATCCCTATAGATTAGGCCTTCAAAAGGAAGAGGTGTGGGGCAGCGGCCAGGGTGCCTAACTCCAAACTACCGGGTTAACGGTTTGATCCCTGGTGCCGGCAGCAGGTTAGCCCAGCACCATGTGACTCTGGGCGATAGCTTGCTTAATATTCCCGAGGGCCCCCAGAGCCGGGACACCACTTCAGAGGTAGCTGTGTGCTTTACAAATGCTGGTATTTAATTTCTTTTCATTTCAGGCACCTTCACGAGTGCGGGATCAAATATCCTTCGTAGGCAAGAGACACTGACACTGGAAGCTAATGCGCTGGAGAAATGTTTCCCCTCTGCTAGAGACGCAAGCTGAAGATGCTCCAGGCAGCCAGCTGTGGGTGTCCACAAGGCACAACAATACACCTGGGCCATTCACAATATTCTCTACAACAGAGTAATGATAGGGAGCCAGCGATGATGAACTGAGATGGCGATATCAGGCACTGTTGTCCTCCTGATCTCGATGTCAGAGACAGTCTAGGCTACCAGCTCAGGTCTCTCTGACTCAACCAACTTGCCCTAATGCCCCTCGGACACCATACACCATAGAGTGCAAGCTAGCACAGGTTTCCATTTGCAAGCATGGACCCTCGGACACACAAAAGTCCTCCTTACTCCTCAAACTCCTCACTTTTTGGCTACCCAGGCTGGTCTCTGATCTTTACAAGCACACTCCTTTGCACGGTGTGTTTATGGCATACATTAGGGCAGTCCTTTTTTGAACCAACAATCACTTCCACCTGTTTCCGCCGCACCCTGTGCGGTTCTTCTGATCTCATGGAAATGGGGAGATAATTTCTTTCCCTGGGATCTCATCGACAGAGGGTCAGCCAACTGGCCCTTGGAGAGTGCTTAGGGACCAGTGCCACATTGGCTAGCGATTAGCTGCAGGCCAGCAACATCCAAGCAAATTCCACCAAGTGATAGTCCCCTCCCTAGAGCATGACTAGCCCCAGTCCACCACAAGTCTGTGGATAATCCAGCTGCCCGAATAGTTCCTCTTGTCGATGTCCCATCGCTGAACCAGCATAGTATGATTCCAAAAGTCTTTCTAGCTCCTGAGGGCAGAGCCCCAGTAGTTATACCCACAATGGCCTTTGAAGATGAGATCAGTTGAAAAGGCCAACTTTGAAACGCCAGGGCCTCTCTAAATTCTGTCATGTCTGCCATCCTATCCCAGAGACTTGATCAATATATTTAGTGAGGCCAAACCCCTACAGATTGGAATGTAGTGCCAAGTCAACCCCCATTTACCCATCCTAAGAAGGCACCTCAGATTCAGAGGTGTGCAGTTTCCATTGAACCTCTAGTTTATGGCTGTCTTAGGAATGCACAGATGTAGCTGTCCCACAGCACCCAGATGTGCATTGGAGACAGGCTGACAGGCAACAGAGCCACAAGCACAGAAATGCCCACTTTCCCAAAGGGTTTTTCCATGTTAGTATTGTTGAATCCACTCGCACCACTGGAGAGGAGTTGACATAACCAACTCATTGATATCAAACACGGTACTGCGACTTAGGAAATACAGGTAAATAGCCTTTCCACAAATCCCTCATGTCAATCCAATGCTAGAAGCAGGTCCTAATGTGCCGAACACACCATCCAATGCCATTCACTACTAGGGCATGTAACGCACATGCCATACCTCTTCCAGACACTGCACCCTGTCCCTAGGGAATATTCCAATATAGCAAGAGACATGCAGAACCTTGGCAAGTAGCTTTTTAATGCCAAGCCAAGTAACAGTAACATGCGGCATGGCTCTGTATCACGACTCTGCTGGGCATTGAACAGAGGCTTGTCTTCCGGCATTTGTTGCTGTATCGGCGGCTCGCCCCTTGGAAGGCAACTGGAGCGTTGTGCAAGGCTGAAGAGAGACGGCAGGACGCTTGGACGGAAGGCGGGACGAAGACCCTACTGGAAGGTGAAATAATCCAGGTACGGAGGATCCGGGGGCAAATTCAGGACAAAGTGGAGCATTAGAGCCGGATGAGGTTGAAATAAGACACGGGAAGCCACGCAAGGGAAATATAAAAAAAAAAGAGGGGGAGATAAAATCAAAGAAAGAAGATGATTGAGACATAGAGAACAAGAAGGGGACAAACTGGGTAAACCTCAGAGGAACGTGAAGGCTGATAACAAAGCAGATTCTGTGGCTCGCCTCAAAGCAAAAACATTCCTAGCACACGCAAAAAAAGCTGCACGTCCGGCCAATAAGGAAAATAACTCTAGCTCCCCTGGTCTGGATAGCACCCTCGAGAGCTCGAAGGAAGAGATGCCCCCAACCACCGTCTCTCCACAACGTAAGGAACGGGAGGAATTAGTGATCAACAAGGCAAACGTCACACCGGAGTTGATAGAAGTTGATGCTGTATCAACTAAGTCTCAAAAGTCAACCCGGCATTAGACGGCCTAAAGAAAGGTTTAAGAGAGGTGAAGGAATTTCCATTGTTTGTAAAGAAAATCACCCCAAAACCTCCACAACCTTCCTCCTTAAACCCAAGTTTAATTTCAAAAACATCTAAAAGCCTCATCGTTGGGGCCGGGATTGGTCTCGCCAGTATTACTATCAGACCCGGCTCCCAAAGAGCAGGGAATATTTCAATGACATTCTATATCTGATCATTTAGGGGCCCAGATGCCACAGCAAGGTCTAACTCAAGTACAAGACTCGTGGCGCCCCCGAAACCTTTAACATCCTTGAGTTCAGCGGAAAAGTCAATGTCCAGGCTAAATCCATCCCAGGTTCAAGATGCAACAGACGAAGACAGAAGGACAGTGATCAATACCTCTTTGAACTTGATGTCACCGCAAATGAAACTCAAGTTGCAATTCCAACCCCAACTCCAAACGGGATTTCAAGGGCAAGTATTGCCAGAGGTTGCATTGGCTCAGGTAGATCCTAAGACTAGAAGTACAAGTCTTGGTACTGATGATCTGCAAAGTAACTCCAGCCAAAATATGGAGATTATGGGTGTCTATCAGTTAGATATTAGAGACATGCTTAATCTAATATTGGAAGAGGTCCGTGAAATCAAAAAAAGCAGCAATTGGACATTGCCGCTCTGCATCAAAGACTGGGGAAAATTGAGGAAGCGATGACATGTTTTCCCATCAGACTTCAGGAGGCGAAAGCCAGAATTTCTGTGTTGGAGGACCAAATGAATATGGTTATGAGGGAGGCAAAAGAGGCGGCTAAAAACAAAAGTTCCTCAGCACTGCCCCGACGTCAGTCGGTTTCTCTTCAAGATTGAACAAAAGTGGGTGTATAGACTGAATAGCGATAAGGCGGGGCTGAATGAGCCAATACCATGGATGTCCCTCTAAGCAACTGATTGCACTCACTGAGTTAACATATAGCCCTGACATTTAATTATGTGCTGCTCTTTTAATTTACTATGGAGCTCTCTCTTAAGTACTTCTGAACATTTTCTCCAGTGTACATGGAGTGTACACTGGAGAAAATGGAGTGTGGAGTGTGGAGAAGTGTGGCTCAGGGGTTAGAGGCGGCAGACCCGGAAGCTGAGATCAGCACTGGAGCAGGGTTCAATTCCCCACCTTGGCGGGTCTTGGGCTAAAAATTCCACAGACTCGATAATTCTCGCTCCGGTGCCTCCTCGAC
Organism: Lissotriton vulgaris; assembly: GCF_964263255.1. Taxonomy (NCBI): domain Eukaryota; kingdom Metazoa; phylum Chordata; class Amphibia; order Caudata; family Salamandridae; genus Lissotriton; species Lissotriton vulgaris. The sequence continues at coordinate 933,980,158 of NC_141698.1, read as the reverse complement.
TCACGGGTTCACACTCTGCGACTCTGGGCAATAGCTTGCTTAATCTCCACAAGGGCCCCTCGCGGCGGGATGCCTGGCTTTTACCTTGTGGATACCCTGCCGGGATATCTCACAGGGGAATACCAGGACGGGTTCCCTAAGCAAGTGCCGGGAAACCCACTGCGGGTAGATGTGCGCTATATAAGCTCAAATACATTTACATTAAAATGACGATCAATATGACTACTATCAATACACATGAGATCTTTTGTATTGTACTTTAGGTGCAGAGATACTATGCAGATATTGATAACAACCTCCCATGACGTGGAGTGGAATCAACTAGCTAGCTGTCTTGAGCTTTACAAACAATACTGGCATTTTGTGCTCTGGCCTCCTTAGCTGCTTGAGTAATTGTGGTTTCTTCATTAACCACTATGCATAATAATAGAAAACAGCCATGAATTGCGTGCATTTCGGCCAGACAATTTTTGTAATTTTCGTAATTTTTGTATTTCAAGCTGTACGAAATTACAATATAAATACTGAGCCCCAGCGTGTGCATTTCGGCCAGATAATCTTTGTAGTTCGAGCTTTAGGAAATTATAATACACATAATGAGCCTCAGCACTTTATTTTCAAAATAACTACATATTTACATGCTCTGAACTACATTTCCCGACATGCCAATTAATCACGTGACCGCTGCCGATCACGTGGTCTCACATTGGAAACAATCGCATAAACGCGGCGTTTGCTTGAGCGCCGGTGCCCCCCCAGACAGCTCGGACGACTGTCGGGAGACATCGACGGACAGGTAAGGCTGGTATTGCTTGCATACGCATGGTTGTGTCTTTGGTGAGCATGACGGTCATTTTTCAGCTTAGCGCATGCTTATCATTTTCAACAGCGTAGCGCGTAGCGCTTACACGAAGGGTTGTATGCTCGATGCTCCGGACACGCTAAGCTGTGTCCGTTTCTGTACAAAAAGCATGACGGCGCATTGACAATTACCAATAGCCCAGCGTGAGCCTATGCTTTCAAATATTACAGCGCAAGCATGGCAACTTGAATGCTCGAGACTGTCAAAACGAGCACGACATAAATGGTGCAGTGCCTATTTACCACCTTAAATAGCACAATATAATTGCAATAGATGACACTTGGAACGCAATGGGCGGGAATTTCACGGTCATGTAATTGTTGTGCCTGTTATACAAGATAGATTACATGTCATGTATAAGATCGCCTCCTGGCAATCCGTTCAGGATATCTTTTACTTGCAAATAGCTATAACATACTGGTACCCATCTGAGTCTGTGGGATGGGTAGAAGCATTGATTGTTCATTACAAATCCATATACAGCTCTATGGATGTCTTTACTGAGCTTTGATTGTCTCTCTTATAATTCAATCTTTCAAATGTAGAGCGGTGTTCCTCATACCTGAGCCGCAGCCAGGTGGGGTGAAGCGCCTCAACCACCAACTTTGGGTGAGTGCTTTGAACCTCTTTTTCGAAGTGTTTGCGATTGTAATGGTATGACGCGAATGTTCTGCATGATTAATATGATATTTTCATATTTTTCTGTTTGTCTTCGTTGTTTCCTTGGATTCAATACTTCTGGTACGGTGCGATAACAGTATGTGGTTGAGCACATGACCTGAATCTACAGGTGATATCTTTTAAATATTTTTTTCACGAAAAGCAGTAGTTTTGAAATAACAGGTCCTGAAGAATGCATGAAAACTTTTTCTTGATATGCAGAAACATGTTGACCACTACTGACTGCGGATATTATTTCAAACCCGCACTTGCACTTGTCTTTTAGCGTTAGGGACTGGGAGACACTAATAAATTGTTCATTTCTACCCAGTTTACCTAATTTTATTACCCTTCACTATTTCACTCCTCACTTTACACTGCTTTTTCATTTGCCAACACTCAGAACATTATTACTTCCCTCTCACATGTTTTCACATCCAACATCGGGCACGGTAAGATCTGACCGGCCACTTTGTTTTGTCTCCTGGGCAAGTAGAACCCAAGTGATGTTAAAGAGGGCGGTACAGTGTGGCTTCTGATGGGAATTTTTTTCAGCTGCCCTTGAGCCCTAACTTGGCCAATATCACCTAGGTGTGTGCATGGTGTGCTCCCACGGGTGTTATGTGTATGGTATTAGTTTCTTGATCCATGGTGAACAACTACTTCTTTTGACTCCCAGGTATAATTCGGTGTTTTAAAAACAAAAGCTACCTGGAGAACAAATTGGTGGAGCTTGAAAACGATTCTTAGAGGTCTAACCTCCTGATTGTTGGTGTTCCCGAAGGTATTGAAGGCTCCCAAATCCTCCAAAGGGTCAACTCATTTATTAAAGAGAATGTTCTTCCTGAGTTTGAGGGCGATCTCACCATCACAAGAGCTCATCGAGTTCCAGCACAACCTTTTCCCAATTCTATGATACCAAGAACAATTCTGTTGAATTTCGCAGACTTTCGTATCAAGGAAAGAATCTTGACAAGAGAGATCCAGCAGAGGCAGTTTTTAGTAAATGAGACTACCAAGTGTTGTATATTTTCTGACATGACTGCTGCTGCTTCATGTAGAAGAAAATAATTTGTTAAGATGCTCCATCTGTTTAAAGCCTATGGTGCTCAAGCATCAATTGCTCAACAGTCAAAATTGAGAGTTTTAGTTAAAGGGAGTTTTTTAATGTTTTCTGATTTAGTAGAAGCCCAGGAACTATTAAAAGAGATTTAGTTAGGGTCTAACGCTTAAACATTGGTATACATTTAGATTTACCATATGGGAACGAAAAGGGATTCCTTTCCCTTAATATACGGAGTGCTTGCTAGCCAGCCAACTTTAGATTGTTTTAATGGTATTGTTGGGGGCCTTGGGGTCAGCAGGATCACTCAGGGTGTAATTTCATGACACCCAGGAGGTTAGATGGGAGGGGTGAAATGTGGTCAGCGTGGTTGGTAGGGGTTCCTCTACATTTTGAGGGGTGGACTTTTTTCTCTTGGGGTGGGAAGGGTGGGTGGAGGGACTGGGTTCACTGCAGAAAAAAGAATAAGAGCAAAAGGTACAGATAACACACAACCAAAAGTTTGGGTAGAAAGATTTAATAATGGAAACCAGTAAATGCAAGATGCTATCAGTTAATGGTAATGGAATTTTAAACAAAAAGAATATGGTGCTCTTATTAGATGGCTGACATCATTTAATCCCCAAGTGCTGTTTTGGGATCTGTTTTTGCATCTGCAGGCCTTGCCATGAAAGGAGTGCCCATTTATTTTTCTAAAAAAACTCCCTTGGGAATTTTTACAAATACATAGGGATTTACATGGGAGATGGATATGGGTGGTATCAAGGTTACAGAGGAAGATCTTGAATTTTATTAATTATTATGGTCCTGTGTCAGATAACACCTCAGCTCTGATCCAAATTAATGAGCTTTTGATAGGAGCCCCTGGTCAGTTTATTTTTGGAGGGGACTTCAACTTTATACAGGACTTAAGAAAGGAAACTTCTAACAAAAACAAAAAAACAACTGTAACCAAATACCAAAAAATTAGTGGAAGCCATCAGAACAGAATATCAATTGGTATATCCATGGTGGGAAATTAACTTTGATAAAGAATATTATACCTGCTATTCGCATTGCTTTCAAACTGCGTCACAAATTGATTTTTTCTTATATTCAGATCCCTCTAGGTCCTAAAGGCTGATATCTGGTGTAATCCTTTTTCAGACCATGCGTATGTTGGGCTAGAAATGGTGCTTGGGGAGGAGGAAGGGAGCGTTCAGGTGGCAGCTGGACCGGGTCCTCTTGGAGGATCAGGCCTGGGTGAAAGAATTTAGAGAATGGATCTCTAAATATTTTACTATCATTGAGAACACAGTGGAGCCCTTCTCAGTGTGGGATGGGTACAAGGCGGCTGCCCGCGGTCAAATAATTACCTTTACAATGCCCAATCAAATACCCGGAGGTTAAAGATAGCTGAACTACAAGCAGAGGTGGAAAAGGAATATGCCCTCCAACTTCATTTGCTTCCTAATCATCTTGAACAGGCAAAAAAAAGCATTGAGGGATTTTTTTGTTCTAGAGGAGATCTGTAATTCACAAATATTTCAACAAAGGGTCTATGAGGAAAGCCAGCTAATTGGTAAATCTCTGGCTAACTCAACTAGAAAAAAACAAGAATCAGCCATAATATCGAAAGTGCTCAACCCCCAGACTTGTCGAGATGTAGTCAACACCAGCGAGAGACCCCAGATTTTATTGGAACATTTCCACCAATTTTACTCTACGGAATATCTTGTGGAGGAGGAGCTGATCCAGGAATATTTCATGAATATGAATATTCCCAAACTTTCAAATAATAGGATCAGTTTAGTGGATATGATGTGGAATCCTCTGAGATCTCGGCAGCCATTAAAGCAACAGCTGGGGCTAAAGCGTGTGGACAGGATGGCTTCCCTATTGAATTTTATAACGTTTTTTTAGGGTAATTGATTATTCCCCTGAAGAAACTATTTAATAATATAAAATAGGGTGGTTTGGTTCCAACATGTTTTAAAGAATCAATAATTGTATCGTTCGTTAAAAAAAGATAAAAACCCGGCAGACGTCACTTCTTACAGGCCCATTAGTCTCCTGAATTCAGATTACAAGATCTTAATGAAAGTGTGGGCGGAGCGTTTTTATAGCGGGTAGATCAATGACAGCAAATATTCCAGTTTTTAATACATGCCTTGGATTATTTTAATACAAACTCTATCCTGGTTAGTATTGTCGTGGTCGAAGTTGAGAAAGCATTCGACTTAGTGAACTGGAGAACCCTGTTTTTTGCTCCCGGGCTGTTTGGTTTCCCAGTTCAGGTAGTCAACATGCTCCGTAATATATACCAGGGGCAACGTCTCAGGTAGTCATAAGCTCGAAACAAGCAGGGACTATAAAAACAAACCCTGGAACTAGGCAGGGTTGCATCGCTTTTGCCTTTGCTTTTTACCTTTTTTATAGAGCCACTCATAATTAAAATACGAAATAATGCTGCGATTCAACCACCTATTTTGGGCATGGCAAAGCTGAAACTCTTTGCAGACGATATCATTTTATATTTGACCCCAGACATAGATAATCTCGAAATAGTTTTAAGGGAATTTAAGAAGTTTAAGCTAATTGGCGGTTATAAAATAAATGCAAATAAAACTGAAGTTCTTGCCCTCAATACAGACTTAAATTATTTTCCTTCTTGTTTGAGGATGCAAGCAACTAAGCCAAATCCAATTAGATATCTTGGGATATATGTGTCTAGCCAGTACCACCAGCTACATAAATTGAAATATTTAAGAATGAAGGAGAAAATTAAGAAACTCTTGGAACGATGGCTTTTACTACCCCTATCGATAGTGGGAAGAGTTTTGTTAATTAAAATGTCCATATTCCTATTGCATATATTCCTTTTTACCAATGTCCCAATTAAGATAAACATGTCTTTTTTTAGAGAATTAGAAACCTTATTTAGAGAATTTGTGTGGGCAAAGTAAGTACCAATGGTTAAATTGACAGTGGTCCAATTACCTATTGCACAAGGGGGATTAGTTTTGCCTCACTTAAGAACTTATGACGAGGCAGCCTTTATAGGCTTAGTGTCTGGACTGATGGGATCTAAATGTACTAAAGATAGATTATTTTTTAGATAAAATGATTCAAGAAATTGATTCGCAAACTTGAGTGTTATTAGAAACTTCAAAACTCCCTACAAAACAAGGTACAAGACTTTGAAGGATTTTGCTTTTAGACTTCAGTCATTTTTTAAAAAGATGGGCAACTCTGGTTTCCAATATTTAAAATTGAGAGAAGCTCCCAGCTTCGGCCTCCAGTTTCGATCAAGACACATCAACAATTGGGAAAGCTGTGGATTACTTGAGCTTAGACATTTTATAATTCAAAATAGGGTGATTTCCTGGCAAGAGGTAATAGTTAGGGCAGAAAGCCATCGGAAACCCCCCTTCTTTGAGTATTTACAAATTGTTCACTTTCTAAAAAACACTAATGGTATTTTTGACACCCCAATTCAACTGGTGGTAGCTCTTTATGGGGCTAGAGTGAGTGGTGTGGGGAATTAGTATCGGTTGCTACATAAACAGGGTCAAACCTCCGTGCTGGACACCCATTTGGTTAAAATAGATCGTGAGACAGGATGTACTCTGTCCCCGAATGACTGGGAGGCCCTATGCCATCTAGGATGTAAATCTCTGCACACCGCAAATTTTAAAAGGATGGCCTTCCTATCACGGTGGCTCTCCTACTTAACTCCGGCTGCTTTAAAAAAAAGATTTCTGGGAGTTGAGAATAAGTGCTTCCGCTGTCAGGCAGATGGGGAAGGGGGATAACACCATATCTTTTTCACATGTCCACAGTTGAGGCCCCTTTGGGAGGCAATTTTTGCTGATATAGAGCTAACAATCGAGAAGAGTGTTTCGCTTGAGGCCGAGGCTGCTTTGTTTGGACTTTGTAGGGATAGAATGATGTTAACAGAGGCCAAGAAATGTTTTCTATTTATTTCTTGTACTGTAGCCCGTTCTTAAATTCTTCAGAATTGGAAATCTGGGGCCGGATGTAGGTACTCACTATCAGAAAGTGGCTGTCCCTGGATTGATAAACCATAAAGGTTTTTCAAATCACAGCCCGAGAGGGTCAATTTCTTTGCGACCTCACCTACAGTGACCGATTTGATAAATTGGTCACTTTGCTGTGGTGTATCTAATTTCTAAAAGAGGAAAAAGAAACAAACTACCATCCACAGACCTTTCATCCACAGAAAAAGTGTGAAAAGGAAAGAAGGCACCTCACAGTAGCAACACCATAGGGGAAAACTGACTGGTACTCACCAGGAAACCCGCTTATCATCATTGGTTACCTTCTTTCCAGAAAGACAATGTGCATGTGTATTAAGACAAAGCCTCAACCCAATGAAAAGAAGAGGAAGAAACCTAAATGTGAGTGTACTTCCTATATGTGCAAAAATAATAATCCACATGTTCATGGATCCCGTGAGAACAAAACATAATCCTCACCAATAAAAATTGGTAAAGCTTACTTGCTGCTGATACTCTTTATTCCTTGCTGTAAGCTTTTCCACATTAAAAAATGACACCTATCAAGTCATAATCAATAACAATTAGCCAACATGTTTCGTTGCTGTTATCAAATTTAAGCAACTTCGTCAGGGCTAGGGATCCATATTGACGTTATCATGTGAGATTTGCATCAAACCATCCGGTTGCGTCACTACAGCATACCGGCAACCTCAATGCAGCGGTAGCTACGTGTCACACGATCGCGCACCGCGACCTTGGACCTGTGGCGTTTTGAATCATCGCGGATGATTCGAAACGCCACAGGTCCGAGGTCGCGGTGACAAAACCTGTTGGCAGACACCCGATGGATGCGCGATCGTGTGACGCGTGGCTTCCGTTGCATTGAGGTTGCCGGTATGCTGTAGTGACGCAACCGGATGGTTTGATGCAAATCTCACAAGAAAACGTCAATTTGGATCCCTAGCCCTGACTAAGTTGCATAAATTTGATAACAGCAACGAAACATGTTGGCTAGTTGTTATTGATTATGACTTGATAGGAGTCATTTTTTTATGTGGAAAAGCTTACAGCAAGGAATAAAGAGTATCAGCAGCAAGTAAGCTTTACCAATTTTCATTGGTGAGGATTATGTTTTGTTCTCACGGGATCCGTGAACACGTGGATTATTATTTTTACACATATAGGAAGTACACTCACATTTAGGTTTCCTCCTCTTGTTTTCATTGGGTTGAGGCTTTGTCTTAATACACATGCACATTGTCTTTCTGGAAAGAAGGTAACCAATGATGATAAGCGGGTTTCCTGGTGAGTACCAGTCAGTTTTCCCCTATGGTATTGGTACCATTGGGTGCCTTCTTTCTTTTTCACACTTTTTCTGTGGATGAAAGGTCTGTGGATGGTAGTTTGTTTCTTTTTCACTTTTAGAAATTAGATACACAACAGCAAAGTGACCAGTTTATCAAATCGGTCACTGTAGGTGAGGTCGCAAAGAAATTGACCGTCTTGGGCCGTGATTTGAAAAACTTTTATGGTGTATCAATCCAGGGACAGCCACTTTCTGATAGTGAATTTCGTTGAGGGGGGGGCTGGTTGTCCTGTTGTTCCCCCTGAAACTCCTATTGTATTGCCAGATGTAAGTAACCAAATACCGGTCGGCAATGCCCAAAAATACCAAATTTTGGCCGTTACTGACCGGTATTTGGTGTTTGAGATGTCGGGGCCCCAAAATAGTACGATTCTGTAAATTTACCGATTTGCAAAATTTACTGAATCGGAAAATTTACCGGATCGGTAAAATTTCCTAATCGGTAAATTTACAGATTCGGTAAATAAGAAATGGTAAAAATGACTTTGGAGATGTAGGTAACCTCTAAAATACCGAATTTACATGAAATTCGGTATTTAAGTCTGTATTTACCATGGATTCAAATCAGGTGGTAACCTGGTGCAGGCTATAAAAAAGGGCCTAACACACAACTGTTTGACCAGAATGGCGGCATTCTACGTGATTGCGAGGTGGCTATGGATCCAGGCAGAAGGTGAGAGGGTCTGGAGAAGGGAGGAGCAGGTCTACAGGCAGAGAATCACCCTATTCCAACTGACTGAGACAGAGATCATACAAAGGTACAGGTTACACCCCCAAACCATCCTGGAGCTGATCAGGGACCTCCACCCACTTTTGGAGCACCCAACCCCAAGGGCGCACGCCATCCCACCCCATGTGCAGGTGCTGTGTAGCCTACACCGTCTTGCCTCTGGGAGCTGCGGTAGGTGGGGTGTCCCAGAGCTGCCTGTCACGTTTTTTTTAGGAAATTCCTAGAGGCCATGATGCAGAAAATGCATAATTACATTAGCTTCCCTGCAACGCACGCAGAACAGCTCAGGACTAGGACAGAGTTTTATCGAATGGTACATTTCCCCAACGTCATTGGCTGTATTGATGGCACCCACTTACCAATATGTCCACCTGCGGCCACAGAGTACATTTATAGGAACAGGAAGTCTGCCCACAGCATAAATGTACAGGTAATCTGTGATGCAAAGTACATCATCACGGACATAGTTGCCAAGTTTCCTGGAAGTACCCACGACTCATACATCTTTCAAAACAGTGGAATATACACACGCCTGACAGCGGGGGAATTTGTCAAGGATACCTGCTAGGTAAATCACTGTGTGACACTCCCTTGATACATATTGCAGATATATGTGTATGTGTGGATGAGTAATGTCTTTTTCTGTTACTTATAGGGGATAGTGCATATGGGGTCCGGTCTTTCATCCTTTCTCCCTACCTCAACCCTTCAACCCCCAGCCAGAGCAGATACAACAGGGCACACAAATCTACCAGGAACATTGTGGAGCGCACCTTTAGACTGTGGACAAGCAGGTTCTACTGCCTCAACAAAAGTGGAGGGGCACGCCAGTATACACCAGTGACCTTCTGCAAGATGATTGCAACCTGTGCAATGTTGCACAACCTTGCCATGAAGAAGGGCACTGAGGTGGAATTATCTGATTATGAGGACCATGATGACAAACAAGCACAGCCTGAACCCAACACTGCTGGAGAACCAAAACATCAACAGATGGCAGACACAGACGGGAAGAGATCACATGCAACTACTTTTAAGTAAGTAAAGAGACACAGACAGGTGGAGTATGCACCCAACGTAGTTTAATTTTGTCACTACACAGGTTTCTAAAGCACAATTGTGCATCACAAATTATATACATTCAATGATGTTAGTCCTAGGACACTTCCCCATTAACTGAACTACTCATTTGCCTCCACGCCTACCACTGCCAGATGGTTGTGGCTGGCTGTCTTCACTTGGAGTTTGGGCTGTAGCCTCACCGTGGCGCCTGCTGCTCCTCCGTGTCTCTATGACAAGGGGGCTTACCGTGCTGCTCCTACTTGTGCTCCTTTCACTCTCTGACACATCCAGAGCAGCAGTTTGTGTTGTTTGTGAATTTATCAGCACCTCAACCGCACTGGTAATCCTAACAATGCCCCTTAGACACCTCAGTACTATTTTGCGTGAGTCCCTCCTGCATGTTAATTCATCTCCTGCATATCAGGGAAGTGGCTGTGGCCAGGCGGTTGTTGGCTTTATTTTGTTGCTGTGCACGCTGCTTCTCCTTGCGCCTTGATGACATTTACTGATCTAGTTTGGTGCACAGAAGCTGCACGATTGTGACATATCACGCATTCTGCAGCCATCTCCTTGTTCACATCAACTAGTTCTCTGATGCCCTTCCCTATGTCTTCCATATTGCTATTTAGGTTCCTCATTTGGCATTGGACAGACATGATGGCCTTTCCCTACATCCTTTGGATTTTCACCAGCTCCCCTCCAGGCCTCGGAACACACTGGGACCCTCTACACGTGCAGCTAAACTGCTTTCTTGGAGCTTGCGGCGTCTGGTACCAGTATGGGACACCTCTGCACTGGACTGCAGTGTGGCAGAGCTACCTTCCCCAGGCAAGGTTTGTGTGTCTTCTCCCTCCATGTCACCTGCTGATGACTCCATTTCCAATAGTGCGGCAACAACATGCCTCCTGCTCTGTTGTGATGCAGGTGTTGTCACAGGCAGTGATGCAGGTATTTCTGGGAATGACAGTAACAGAGGGGATTGTGTACGTTCTGGGGATGCCTGCGACTCTGGAGCCATTTCTGAGTCTTGGGATGGTGGCTGTGTACTTGGTGCACCTGTGTCCTCTGATACATTCTGTGCACTTGGACCTGGCTCCTGACTCTCACCCCTCTCTGGTGCCGGGCCTTCAGTCTCCCGGGAACACCTGCGAGATGTCTCACCTGTGGACATATGAGCGTACATTATCTAAGCGCTACTGCCTCACAGCCACTACAATTAAATAATTTTCACTTGCACAATGTACATGTTGCCTGCGCTTCATTCTGTCTGGAATCATTTCCCTAACTTGGTGGTTGCTGTGCTGTATGACATGGTCTTTCATTTACTGACTACATGTCCCATAATGCATTGCTCCTGTATAGTGCTAGCTCTACTGGACTGGGGTTCACTTAGCCACATAGGGTAAAGGGAAGGATGATGGTGTGGGGGGATTGCTGTGCAAGCGTCTTACCTTTTCTGCTGGAAGCTGTGGCTGAGCTGTCTACATCTCGCAGTCGGCAGACACTTTCAGGTTCTATGGTTGAGCCCACCATCTCCCCCAGGTCATTAAGGGGGGTGCTGGGTTCTTCCCTCCACCAGTTTTGCTCGCCTGCTTGTGGTGTTCTGCAATGTATTTTTTTGTCAGGCCCCTGAGGTCGTACCACCTCTTTTTAAGGTCCTCTATATCTCTAGGAGTCACTCCAACTGCATTCACTTTTTCTTGAATGTCCAGCCAAATTTTCCATTTGGCAGATTCAGTCACAGTGAGGGACTGCCTGCCAAACAGTTTTTTGTGCTCCTTCACCACCTCCTCAACAAGGACCTGCAGCTCCATGCTGCTGAATTTTAGTTTCCTCTTCCTCTCTGGCTGATCTTTGTCTGTGCTGCTTGCCATTTTTCAAATTTAAAAGTGCACAAAACTCTTTCTGCTGCTCAGGGACTCATCTCAGCTCCAACTGCCTCTGCAGAAGCTTCTAATTAGTTGTGGCTACCTGTCTAGCCACTTCCTGACAGAGAGGGGGAGGGTGGTAGTACCTGATTGGCTGCCTAATACAGTTTCACTTTTCTTTCCTTTCCGATTCGGTATTTACCGATTCGGTATTTACCGAATCAGTATTAACCGAATAGGTATTTCCAATTCATTCCTATGGGCCAAAAGGCCCATAGGAATGAATGGGGTATACCGATTCGGTAAATACCGATTCGGTAAATACCGAATGTCCGATTCCGAATTTTACAGATTCGGTAAAAAATACTGAATTTTTACCTACATTGCATATACCGACTAATAAATACCGAATCGGTAAAATTCGGAATTTAAAAGTTGGTAAATTGCAATTACCTACATCTGTCCGCTAGTTAAGCCCCCTCTCATCTGAAATGGTTTAACAAACTGAAAAGGACTCGAAAATTTGAAGAAGCTTATGCTAGACGGGTCAGGCCTATAGGAAATTTGAAAAGAATTGGAAGGTTTTTATTGATTTAGAAAAGTCCAAAGAGGGATTTTATCACTTGTTTTATATATTTATAGATGTTTGGTATTGCACCTTAGAAGCATTTACACTTTTTATACTGTTGCACTTTATTAGATAATCTGCTATGGGTTATCTTTGATTAATGATGTTAACAGTTGCTAACAACCATATTGTTTCTAAAAATAGATTCGGGAGTTGTAATAATAGCTGTCATTTGTGATAAAAAAGGCATTAGCACTTTAATTGATATTGCAATTTAGGAGCACTTGCAATCGCGTCGGTTGCTGCACCTTTGTTTAGATAATTTGCACATTGCTAATTTTAGATGACGATGCTATTTGCTGCTAAAGCTTTATTCCTTTTAAAATGTTATCTTGAAATTTGAAGCAATCACATCTGTTTTGCACAAATGGTTCTTATTATGATTTTAAGTAGATTGTGTATCTATTTACCTAATGCTCCGCTCAATAAAAAATAGAAAAAAAAACCACTAACCTGCACATACAGGCTCCGCATGGCAAGCCTGTGGCACACACGAAGAGCTACTACCATGGGTGGCACAATCTGTTCTGCAGGCCCACAGAGAAGCATATGAGTTACATGCCCTTACCGTTAAAAAGGGGACTTACAGTTACCTCAAATCATCCAATGATGTATGCATCAGTCACCAGTATGTATATGACAAGAACAGTGGTTTTGCACTGAATGGCAGGGTCAAAAGGCTTAAAGTCCCGAGGCTAGCACATAGATCAGCAGAAAACCAGGTGGGGCAAAAGCAAAAAGTCGAGGGAAAGCACCCTAGAAAAGAGCATTTCCAACAATATGATATGAGTGTGTACTCACACAAAATATAAACAATGAACCAGAGAGGAAATATACCAGTACTGTGAACAGCAAATACTATTCTAAAAAAGTAATCACATTTCTAGTGTTAATAACATTGTATGCCACTTCAAGGCATACAATTAGAAAGAAAACACTAGCCTACCTTTCGGGCCGGGTGCACACACCACCTTGTTCAACACAACAGGGTTTATTGTTCTATTTCGATAGCAATACTGCTATTTCTAAGACAACACCGCTGTGTGCTTCAAAGGAATGAAAAGACACTTGGGCAGCCAATAAAGACCACGTAACGTGTTACTGTGTACCGAACCTTTGCAAAAATGGGTGCTGAAGTCATACCCGTCCTGTCTTCATGGCATTGGTGCTGCAAAGATCTTTTCCCTAACTTCTAGCCCTTTGCACCCCATATTATAACAATGTAATAGAGATCTTTTGGCGCTTTTAGATTAAGCCTTTTCATTCTGTTAGAAAAAACAAGCAATAATAAGTAGCGCAATGCCCTTTCAGCTATTTCATAATATATATTATAAAACATTTGTAGGAAATTGGATATTGTTTGAGGGGGTGAAAACCCTTGTCAGACTGAACCACAAAAGTCACTAAATTAATCTGTACTTAACCTTCTGTTTGATTGGCACAAAGCACTTAAGCTTTACTTAGATGTAATGTGAAAAGTTTTTTTGCAGCACACATACATAATAACGTAACAACACACCACCAGAAAACTCCCAAAACAAATTAGAAGAATATAGTACATTTTAATGAATAGAATGACACCAGAATGACAACTATCCGATCAGTAGAACTGGAGATATTCAATTTTAGGAAGCTCTGGCACCTAATAGCACAAAGTGACACTCATGGTCATCTGGTCGTGCTAGACCAGGGGAAAGGCACAAGTTAAGGCTGACCGCGATGGCGCACGAGCTGGATACAAGGACCAGGTTAGTCACACTGAAAAAGCTACCTTCTCAATGTCTGTTGAGAAGAGTTCCATACACAGTGGGGCAGGCAGCAAGGAGCATGGAAAGCATCACAAATGGTTGTCGCTGCAGCGCGAAGAGCAGGCCTGGGATGAAGTGAGCAGGTCCAGTCTTCCTTCTCAGTGAGCAGGGCATGCTCCAAGTAACAGGTAGGCCTCTGGGGGTGAAGGCAGACTTCAAGCAGAAGGGCAGTCCTCTGGTAGCAGCAGGCCAGATTTCTGGGGAGCAAAGCAGGCCTCAAGCAGCAGGGCACCCTTCTGAGGAACAAAAGAGTCCATCTTCTGTAATATCTACTGGTCCAGGAGTGTACTGAAGTAGTGTTCTGGGGTCCAACATTTATACATGCTGCAAACAACCCCCCCCCCATGTCTGGGTCTGTAATGCTCTTCCCTTTCTCTGCCAAGGCTCCAAGAAGTCAATGATGACAAAAGGATGGTGTCAGGTTCCTTTGTGCGTGCTAGAGTCAAACCCTTTGAAGTGTAAGTCACCAGGGAACAGCTCTACCCCATCCATCCTGGCAGGATGGCCCATCCATCCTAACCCCAGTCCTCTATGTCTCACTGTCTGGCAGGAATACCCATACCCCGACATGGTACCCAGGATACTGGCAGAAGGCTCAAATGGTTTGGGCAAACTGTAACTTAAAATCTGACATTACTATTAAAAATGATTTTGAATTACAATTCATTTGAGTATAAACTGCATATCTCTATCCACTACCAATCCAAAATTAGCACTTCTTAAACATAGTAATTCAACTCAGTGTTAGTCAATGGGAGAGATAGGCATTACTACAGTGACAACGACAAAAGTATATTTTACTTCCAGGAATTGTAAAACCTAAGCACCCATTTCCAACTATTCAAATGCCATGCACCCTGCCCTAGGAGCTTTTAGGGCCTCCCTTAGTGGTGTCTTATCAGTATTAAAAAGGAAGCTTTAGGCACATCAAAAGGTTTATTTTGGCAGGGTGAAAGGTCTGTTTAAAACTGTACTACAGGCTGCAGTGTTAGGCTTGAAACATGTTTGAAAATGCTACTTTATTGGATGGCACAACTAATGCTGCAGACCATCAGTAGCATTTAATTTGCAGGACCTGGGGACATGTAGTCCCATTTACTAGGGACTTACAAGACAATTAAATGTGAAGATTAGGTGAAAGACACTTTTAATATGTTTTAGGGAGAGCCCAAGTACTTTAACACTAGTTAAAAGTGTTAATGTAAGCAAACACGAAGTCAGAAAAAGATGAAAAGAATATTTGAGGAGTGACCCTGCCGAGAGGGCCAGGTCCAACACACAGGCTAGTTGGTTTCCTCTTGTTGGATCAACAAGGCCAAATTGTGTTTCTTTTAAATGTTAATACACAGACAGCTGGACTTTCCTGCAGTATCCTATACTTTTAGGGGGCATTAGTTTCAATCTACCCGATGTTTTCTCTTTGCTGTCTTGTAGCACCAAACCACTATCCAAAACATGGACCCGGGTCTCATTCTCTCGAAAGAGGTACCTGCTGAGGTGTTTGCAGGTTTTAGGATGCCATCATACAGACTGATTGATGATTGCCCGACGGTTAGTTAAGTATGCCTGCATTTGTATCATTTGTTAATTTACAACAAGCTAACATAATTACAAATCGCTTGAGCTCTGCCCAAAGAGGGTTAGGTAAGAGACAAGAGGCACGATAATGAGCTTCAGAGGCGCAGGTGGCAGAGATGGATGCAGTGGGGATTGCAAGAATTTAAGAGGCAGTAACACAATATAGTAAAATAGGTGACAATAGTGGTAGAAGGAATATTGTCCAATGTTAAGACTGGCCACAGTGCTCATAGATTGCTCACTTGTGTCATTGGAACTTGTTTTACTATGCAATGTGGAGAGGTGTGGCTCACTGTGGAGTGGTGTGGCTCACTGGTTAGAGGCGGCAGTCCCAGGAGTAGAGGACGGCCCAGGACCAGGGTTCAATTCCTGATGCGGCAGGGTCGTGGACCAGGGTCAGCGGACTTGATAATTCTCACCTCGTTGCCTACTCTAACCAGGGATTACACTCAGCAACTCTGGGCATTAGCTTGCCTCATCTCCACAACGGCCCCCTACATATGCCGGGGATGCCTGGTTTCACCTTGGAGATACCCAGTAGGGACCATCTCACAGGGAAAGCCAGGATGGGTTCCCCAGCGGTCTATTCGTGCCAGGATACTCCGGTAGTAATTGAGCGTGGTATAAAACAGCATATAACATAACATAACAATCTCTGACAGAAGCCAGATGGCAGTTTCCTTAACCAGGTTGCAGACTATACAATGTGATTTCTGAAGATGTAATTTTCGGGCCAGAAGGCGTGAGTAGTCATTTCCTGTGATGCTATCATTATGCTCATTGTGGTTTGAAAACTTCAAAAACCTGACATCTTTTTTGCCACACATTGTTTGTATTATGGTTGTTAGCACTTCCAGTTGTCTGATCCGGTATCCTCACACCAACAATCTACCCTGCAGCGGCTACTTCCTCTGGCCACGAAGCTGAACGAATTCGCTACAGTTGTTAAAAATTAAATTACCTCTAGCACGGGGTGTGATTGGTGTTAAAGATACATTGCAATTGTTTTGCAGCCTGCTAATTCTTTGTGCTGACACATTCATGCACTTACTTTGTCTAATGTTAGAAATGATTTTCCGGAGTGCAGATAGGGGCAATTACCTGGGAGCCTGCCTTGTCTTTGATTTTGTAGTTACCGGCACATTTTAGTGCAAAAAGCAGAGCAGCGTCGGCATGAGTGCAGCAGCCCTCTGCTAAAAGTGCTTTCGTAACTGACTACAGATGACATGCCCCAATTTCCCTCTTCAGATGGTTCCACAATGTAATAATACAAAAAAGCGCCATGCAGCTTCCAATCTTTTCAGTGTAGGACAGAAATTACCCCCGTTCTTCCTGCCTTTCATCTGGAGAGGATGGAGAAATCTCACCCTCCCCACAAATGCAAGGCGCACATGTATTAGCTGTGTGCTTTATGAGGTCAGAGCCATAATGCAGTTTTGCCTGCCACAAGAACACATATTACACTGCAGAAAGCCTTATTTTGTACATAAATCAGAAATGAACGTCATTGAGCTTAATGTAAGGTCACCAAGCACATGGTGAACAGCATGAGGCTTTGCAGCTACTGAAGTTATTGTGCCGCGCGTGGTACACCCAGCATTATTATATATGGCTAAAATATATCCTTTGTGTCTACTAAATGCTTGTCGTGTGTCTACATGTAATTTGTAGGACATATAAAGCTAAAAAGGCTATACATTGTTTATAACCCGAGCCAACTGTCTTCCTTTCTATCCCAGAGTGCCCTGCGCCCCTCTGTCTGTATGTGTTGCATGCATTTCTAACCTACGTTGTTGTTCCGGACCTTTGCTGCTACTTTCACAATATGTCAGTCACATCCAGGGACTCAGCTGTAATTGGTGCAGCAAATGCAGCGGTGTTGGGACGTAGGTGTGCCAGGGGCCAATGGCATCCAAATTAATTTCTCTTAATCACCAACCCGGGTTATTCATCCATGTTTATTGTTGCATTACAGCCCATGGACCCTTTGCTGTGCCACTAGTCTTACACATGCATAACAGTGCCAAGGATTCAGAACACAAACTGCGTTTGTTGTTTTTTGTAATCTGTAAACGTGTCCACTCAATAATTTAAAGTAAGAAACGGAAGCGTTTATGCATTAGATGCTTGGCCACATCGTGATAACATTTACTGGCACGGCGCAGAGTCGAGCGCCTGTTTTGTGAGCCTGCAGTGGAAAAAGTGCATTCATTTTAACCCAAATTTCGTGCTTTATTTTCAGAAAGCGCAATTCAGAAACAGGAAAAGTTAAACCTTGCTTACTGTTTCCGAGCTGTTCTATCTAAAAAAATTAAGAACCATCTCAGAGAAATATGTAGTCAATTAATTAACCAGGTAAAACAGGTACTGAACTCTGCCCTTGCTAAAAAAGCCCACCTTGAATCTAGCCTCTTCTTTTGGAAAGCGCTATGATGCCACAATAGAGTCTGGTCAACACTTTATAATGTTACAACAAAATGCACATATTGCTCATATAGTTTAGGTTGTGCTGTAAACCCAACAAGCAGACACATTGCAACATTTTATAATGTCTTTTCAATGTGCAAAATAAACAGTTTTTGCTCCCAAAGGTAAAGTAGGTAAAGCGAGACCAACATTTCCAACAGGTTCAATGACCTTCTGTGAGGTGTCAATGAAGTGCCTTTTTGTGATTAAACATTGAATTTGCTTGTATTATTCTGGGCTACAATATCAGAGTAACGGGTATGAATTATGACCGAAAACCACCATTTAGGCGCCAACACTGGGTGACAAATGGTGACTTACTCTTCCCACATATGGACTGGTCCTAAATCTTCTGCCCCCTCTTTCCCCAACAGTGGATAATGCAAGCCCAGTATGGGAGCTCGCTTCTCTAGTCCATATGTAGATTTTCTTGGCAAACAGTGTTGTCTGCTCCTTTACTGATGTGGATGTAAGAGTGGGGATCATGTACATAACAATGGGTTTATTCAAGCTCAGAGGTCTGGAAATCAATTTGATGTTGCCAGATCTAATTTCGACCAATTATTTCACCTGGTAATCCCTGTGTTCATGTTTGTGTATGTTTGAGGCGATTTAGAATGAGCCTAATGTTCACTCGTCTGGAATTAGATGTCAGAGGTGTTATCAGGTTTTTCAACTAGAAAAGGTAGTAGTGTCCAAAATGGAAAAGTCCGCAACTTTCATTAGGAAGTATTTTTGTAATGCATACAAGTAAATACGCGTTATAAATAAACACAATTGAATTAAATTTATGTACGATGGGTGCTCCAGAAACTCAAGGCGCCTACTACTTCAAGGTGCTATGTCGGTGCACAAGGATGTACAACCCGGAATGATGCTATGGAGGAAGGAGACTCTAATTACACCACACCAAATAATTAAGATTCTTTCAGTCTTTGTTTGTGTATTGCACCAGTGGAAACTCTAACTATTGTAACCAGTAGAGTTTACAGGAAGACACAACATTAGAACAACATAAGGGTAAAAAGTAATCCAATGTAGAGTCAAAAAGAGTCCTCTTCAAATTTCGTTAATTTTGCTTTCTCCTTTATTCATATTTCATAAAAAGCAGGTTCTCCCAGCATGAACATCGCCAACACGTGTTTTGTCTCACACAGAGACTTCATCAAGGCTGGAATTATTAAATAATACATATCCAAAAATAAACATATATTATATAAAACAGGACAAAACATTATATACAGAGCACATAGAAAAGCAAAGTACATTTCATAAAATACAGTACAAGCGTGATAACACAACCTGTTGCAAGTCTAATAAGCAAAGTATGTATATACATAATCCTAATAGAGAGAAGTATCTATTAGTGAAAGTCTATATCTGTATAAAAATACATTGAGACTAAATAAGTCAGAAGCCAGTTGTAAAGTCCTATTTATGGCAAAAGGACTGAAAGTCAGTGCAATATGTGTACAGTTAAAAAGAAACACCCACCACAAAAAATGGTAAGAAGATATCTAGTAATCCGCCCAAGCAGTGAGGACACAACGTAGTGTATTATCAGTGGGACACCTAGATGAATAAAAGTGAGAGTAAATATATACAATTGAAATCAAAGGTCAAGGAAAGAATCATTTAGCAATATGTTTCACCGGATGAGTAAAACCTAGGACAAAATTTAATTTACGAGGAGATATCCATCACTATGAAGTATGGGTATCTCTCACCAAATGTGATAACCTTAATATTCAAGAAAGAACAGCCCTTAAACAACTCTTGAATTATGATGATACAGTCGTGAAAGAAGCAGATAAAGGGGGAAACATTGTTTTATTGAATAAAACTGATTACTTTGCAGAAATTGATCGTCAGCTGAGTGATACTGAATCTTACACTAAAGTTTATCATAATCCCACACAGGACATTAACCAACGTTTAGATAGAATGTTGAGGTATTGGCACAGCACAGGGGTACTGTCTGATATTGAACTCAAATATTTGTTCAATCCTAATCCTTTGGCGGCCTATATTTATGTCCTACCCAAGGTCCACAAGAGCACCACCATGCCCCCAGGAAGACCGATAATATCGGGTATAGGTAGTGCAATAGAGCATATTTCAGAATACATAGACATCACCTTGCAACCGGTTGTACGTAACCTTCCGTCTTTCATGGAAAACGCAAAAGACCTTCTTAGCAAACTGAAAAATATGACTTGGATGGATGATGCTCTATTAGTGACATTAGATGTCTGTGCCCTTTACACTAGCATACCTGTCAACAAATGCATGGAGGCCCTAACCTACTTTTTGTCCAAACGTGATGCCACCCTTTATCATCATACTGAGATGGTGTTGGAATTTACTAGTTTTGCGCTTAACAACATTTTTTCATCCATAATAACACTTGGTATCATCAACACTCTGGTGTAGCGATGGGGGCGAAATTTTCGCCTTCCTTCGCTAACATCTATATGGGATTCTTTGAAGAATCTCATATATGGAAACATGGTCCTCCCGAGTTAACTAACCACATCATATTTTGGTGTCGGTTTATTGAAGATATTTTTTTGATTCGGGGAGGAGATGAGATCTCACTCAATGAATTTGTTACCTCTATAAACAACAATACATATCATTTGAGCTTCACGTTCAACTATAGTGGAAACAGTGTACACTTTCTGGATATTACCTTATTCGTAAACAATGGTAGACTTGAGAGTAAATTATTCAGAAAGATCACCGCATGTAACTCAGTGTTACATGCGAGCAGTGCCCATCCTATCTCGCAGAAAACAGCTATTCCCTTTGGGAAAATGACCAGGCTACACCGTAACTGCAGCTCTGACAATGACTTTCAACAGGAGATAACTAACCTAAAGGAACTTTTTGTGAAAAGAGGCTATGAAAAGTTGATACTGAATCAAGCTCACAATCGTATTAACAAAATATCTAGATCAGAAGCCCTTAAACGTAAAAAAAGACAAACAACCAAAGATGATAAGATATCTTTCATCACCCAATTGAATTCGCACAGTAATCAAGTCTACAGGACTATAAAGAAGCATTGGAAGATCCTTAAAATGGATCCGGCTTGGTTCCATATTTGACCAATAAACCTGAGATTACTTACAGAAGAGGAAGAACTCTTAGAAACATCATAAGTCCCTCTATAGTAAGTAATGTTGTCAAAACCAATACTAGCAACATGTGGCTTCCAAACAAACCAAAGGGCTTCTATAAATGCACCCAATGCTGTGTATGCCAATTCGCTGAGGACAAAAAGAAGACCTTCAAATATAACACTAAACAAACTCATCATATTAATCAGTTTATAAACTGTAATACTAAGTTTACTGTGTATTGTATTGTATGCAAATGTGGTCAGATTTATGTTGGTAGCACCACAAGACCCCTCAAAGAAAGAATACAGGAACATATACAAGCTATTCGTAATTGTAATAGAAGCTAACCTTTGGCAGTCCAGTATAATACGGTTCACACAGAATCTGAAATAGTGGCAATTAAATTCCATGGTATTGCTGAGGTAAAAGCTAATCCTAGAGGAGGGGATAGAGTGACTGCATTGAGAAAATTGGAATTGCAGTGGCTGATGAAATTGAGAGCAGTTGACAGGGGATTAAATACTGATCATGAATTATATGTGTTTCTTAAAGAATGAAATGTCCACGCTACTCAGAGATACTATAATTCAGTTTCTGTCACTGTTTTTTATGAATGTGGGTCTTATGAGCATGCCTATAATCTAATTCTATTCTTCACAATTATGTTAGGTTGATACTTCTCCACATTGCATACCCTGTATCCACTTTTTATATATGTATGAATGTATCCATTACATTATTGTCTAACTACCAATGTGATAATTAACATCTTGCACTATGGTATTTTATTTGATAGCTATTGCATTTTCAAATATTTATATGGACAATTTATATTTAAATATATCTACATCAATATCCATGTTATCTTACATGTTACTCCTAGAGAGAAACGTAGGTTACCCTTGTTTTGTCACATTTACACCACATCCCGGTTATTTATTTATAACTGATGTAAAGGGATTCTGAGTTACCTGATTACTTAGGTATAACTCTTTATTCTTGCTATATCCGTTGGTGGAGTGGGTTACTTTGCCTGTTGACTGGTCAAATTATTTTCATGTATAACCCGTATTTCTAATCGTGACATTCTAAGATGGCCACCGTTCATGTTCTGCTTAGGGATCGTCGCAGCTTGGTGGTCTGTCTTCTATTTTTATGACAGACCCCTTTTGCTTTACCTTTTCGATGTCTAAACCCCGTCACGTGACATCTGGCAATACTTACTTTGCGGTGCATATAATGCCGTCGGTTCTAATGCTCCGTTTGTTTTTGCGGGTGACGGAGCATTCATCGAGCACTTCTACTATTTGGTGGGTGAGTCAGTCAGTTAACCATATGTTACGGATAGGGGTTTTACCTCTGGTGGCACCATTAGTTTATAATGCTTAGTGTGCTCCCTATTGAATAATAATTCTTGTCGATATTGGTCTCTTTTTGAATTGGTGGCACTATCAATTTACAGGTTTTTGATGTGCCTCTTTATCTCACACTTTCCCTCTCTAGACAGCAACTTATTATGGTTGCGAACACGGACCTCTCCTAAACAGCTGGGAGTCTGTTTGCACTACTTCTGAACGTTTGAAACACTGGACCCTTATTTTAATGGGACCGTTTAAAACTTTGGATATTGACTTTACGAGCCCGCATATTTACACGCTTAGGTGAGTTTCAATGCTCTAATAAACACATGTTGCTGTAGTTAGGGGTATTAGCCTATTTTGCTTGACTTCTCCATTTTGAGAACCAGCTGCCTCTCTCAAAATCGACAGTTTGATATCATTGTATATCCTTGCACAACAATGAATGAGGAAGGGGTAAATTACATCGTTTATTGTACAAGTTTTGTCTAGGACTTCTTGGTCTCTATATGGAATGTTGAGCGTGGGTCCTCTTTATATTTATATTTATCTATATGAATATATTAGGTTGCTCACTAGAGGAATACACCAATTTTTGCTTTCATGCCTGACACTGTTAATCCAGCGTGGGTTTACCTTTTATAGTCATTCCAATCACAGTGTATTATGTTGCTGACTAGAGAATTACTCTTACTTTAAGGCATTAGCCTGTTAATTGAACCATAACAGGTAATTGGAAGTTTATATTTCTTCTTTTACATCTATTCGTCTAGTTACATCTTCTTATCAATGCTAGATGTCACGACCGTCTTCACATCTCTATCGACCCACATGTAGAATTGAACGCAGCTTTGTGTTTTACCCATTTTCCTAACATTTGGGTGAGTTATTGTTTCTCACTACCTTATTGTGTATGATCTGCTTTGTTTATACATCTTTGTGTTTTCAGTGATTACTTTCCAATATCCGTATATAGGACTTTAGCGCCTTTGTCAATAGATTTGTCCAGTCTGCGATTAGATCTTGCAACTCCCTCCACTATGGGAACAGCTCTCATATTTGTATTCATTAGTCGTGAACGGCTTCATAGTGATGGATATCTCCTCGTAAATTAAATGTTGTCCTAGGTTTTACTCATCCTGTGAAACATATTGCTAAATGATTCTTTTCTTGACCTTTGATTTCAATTGTATATATTTACTCTCACTTTTATTCATCTAGGTGTCCCACTGATTATACACTACGTTGTGTCCTTACTGCTTGGGCGGATTACTAGATATCTTCTCACCATTTTTTATGGTGGGTGTTTGTTTTTAAATGTACACATATTGCACTGACTTTCAGTCCTTTTGCCATATATAGGACTTTACAACTGGCTTCTGACTTATTTAGTCTCAATGTATTTTTATACAGGTATAGATTTTCACTAATAGATACTTCTCTCTATTAGGATTATGTATATACATACTTTGCTTATTAAACTTGCAACAGGTTGTGTTATCACGTGTGTACTGTATTTTATGAAATATACTTTGCGTTTCTATGTGCTCTGTATATAATGTTTTTTTACTGTTATTATATAATATATGTTTCTTTTTGGATTGTAATATATATGTATTATTTAATAATTCCAGCCTTGATGAAGTCTCTGTGTGAGACGAAACATGTGTTGGCGATGTTCATACTGGGAGAACCTGCTTTTTATGAAATTTGAATAAAGGAGAAAGCAAAATTAACGAAATTTGAAGAGGACTCTATTTGACTCTACATTGGATTACTTTTGACCCTTATGTTGTTTTAATGTTGTGTCTTCCTGTAAACTCGACTGGTTACAATAGTTAGAGTTTCCACTGGTGCAATACACAAACAAAGACTGAAAGAATCTTAATTATTTGGTGTGCTGTAATTAGAATCTCATTCCTCCATAGTGTTATCAGGTTTTGTTGTCTCTCAATTTATCATCTGACACTTAATTTCAGAATTGTTTTGTATTATTTGGTCTAATCCTCATTGCGTATCTGATTAGAACCTACATCAAGGAGTTTTCTGAATGCTTCCATTAATTTTATCCTGCATTCTTGACAATCCCTGCAATGCCCTTATTATGACGCCTACAAAGCCCCTACAATGCCAGACCTGCATACTTCAAAAACCACTTCTCCTTCTACACACCCACCAGACATCTCCATGCCGCCCAACTGGTTCTGGCCACCATCCCACAGATATTCAAGACCTCGGCTGGAGGTAGATCTTTTTCCTACCTAGCTGCGAAGACCTGGAACTCCCTGCATCTACATCTCAGGCAATCGCCATCACTGCCTCAATTCAGGAAGGACCTCAAGACCTGGCTCTTTGACAGAACTGCAGATCATCCCCCACAGTGACTTGAGACCCTAACGGGTGAGTAGTCGCGCTTTTCAAGAAATCTGATTGATTCATTAGGCCTGATTTATATCTTGGCGGATAGTACACTTTGCCATAATGGCAACAAAGTTTACATACTGGCAAGATAAAGATCTCCCTGCCCAATTGAGATGCAAGCTGACCACAGGTTTAATCACAGCTGAGACTACTCCATGTCCGCTGTGATTAAACCTGTCCAACGGCTCTGTGGAGTAAGGGCCATCAGACACAGACCTCTAATTCCACCATCTAATTTAGAAGGACAGATTTAGAGGTTAGTTTTCAAAGTCGGTTAGGACCAGAAGAACCCAGGTGATAAAGGGCCCTGAAAACTTCTAAATGCTCCCTTTGCCATTGCGGATGACTGCCATGGGAGATGAGCGATTCCGCTTAAGGATTTTCATTTTAAAAAAGAAAAAAAGAAATCAGTTTGGTGCAGTGCTCCGTCATGTTGATTGAGCCCTGCACCAAATTTGAAAAAGCGTTGACATGAACCACCATGATTCTGGTTCCCGCTGATGCTTTAAGAAATCACTGCCTTCTTCAACATCACTTCTCAATTTGGTGAGCGGCAGTTCGTCCAACAAACATCTAAATCAAGGCCCTAGGTTCTTTATTTCCATTGAATTTATGCCTCTTCTTATCGTATTTGGCCATGTTCTGCTAGTTGAGATTATCCGATTTTACTAGTTTACGAATGCATTCATGCTTGGTGTTCACATCTGAGTATTTTCTTGAGCAATAGATTTAAGTAGCAAAGTCCTGCTAGGTGGATCAGTAACCAACCTTTTCATCCTTTCATTACCTCACTTACTTGGATTATGTCCAATTCGTTGCTGGGACACATAGTCGATCCCTTTGTAAGTATAGACTGTGCAGCAGGTGTGAGATCATTAACACGACCATGTATCACTTCTAGAACATTTGTGTTCATCTGCCTGATAGGATCTCATTTATTTCATTCTTTATCATTTCTGTGATAAGTTTCAAGTGTTTGCGTGGGTAGTACTTCTATTTTTCCAACAAATGTTATTTTCCTATTGTCAATTCGAACATTAAATAAATATTGATGGCAAAAGTAAAGCAGAATGGTGTAATAAGCAATGCATTATGAAATATGATTGAGAAAGCTCAGATAAGGCCTGAGAGGTGTGTTTATGGGTACATACCATTGCACCACAGGGAAAAAAAAATTCTCAAGAAAATGAATGCAAAGGGGAATGTAAGGGCAGAGGAGAAGGGTGGTTTGAGAAAATCTGTAACGGGTCAGGGGACCCTGGATAAGGGAACCTACTGGTAGGGGTGTAGTAATGGACAGTACATAGAGGTACACTACATTCAGATTGTTGTATGAATTGGGAGTACTCGACAACCAGAGATTTTACATGTTGAAGTGGGGTGGTCTGTTCCCTCAAGACTGTCTGTTGTAATTCCTGGAGATTTTTCCATTGAGCAGCCATGGGGTGCTTGAGGATACCCCGTTCCTCCTCTCTAAAGAATGGTTTCCCTTTGTCTGAGCCCATTTCGAAAAGGTTTGCACTGAGGCTGGTAACGAGGGTGGGAATTTAGAAGACCAGTAGGAAGTAATCATGCGTTTAGCAAGAAAAGGGTCAGGTTTTCCAGCCTTGAAGCTCAGTGGCGGCTAATAGGGTCCGGGGGCAGAGAGGGAGGAGGCTAGAAAATGTAATAAAAAGAAAAAAAACTTAACTGCATTCAAGTAGCAGCAGCAGCCTCTACTCTGTCGCAGGAAGTCCCTGGGCTCCCCTAAGCCAATCACAATGCTGTAATGCAGAGTTGTGACTGCTCTGAGCATGGTGGTTCGGCGCTCATATGGGGACAGGGAGTCTGTGCATGTTCCTCGACAGGCTGTGCATTACAGCTCATGGGGAAGATGCAATGTGTACCTAACTGTTTGGCTGGCCCGTGAGGGCCGGCCAAACTGTCATTTGCACTTAGGGAGTGAAAACCATTCATCCCCTCTGGCCAGCCCCGCCCATCCAGCACCTAGGAATGGAAAAGTACAATAATAATAATATTCAGTTATTATCATTTTATCTTTCCTCTGCAATGCTCTCAAAGCAGTGGGGCAACGCTCCTCCGGCTTAGCGGAGGAGCCAGCCCTGTTGAGGCTGCACAATCTTTTTTTTTAAGAATGCTTGATTATTCCTAGAGAGAGAGGGCAGCATTCCTGCAGTGTTTTTAAGAGGTACCATTGCTTCTTCCTTGTTGATAGCTTGGATTTTGGCAATTACTAAATTGTGAGTAATCCAATGCTTTTTACAATCGTCATCATAATCTGTTCGAAGAATGGAGTGATTTTTTTGTTGTAGAATTACTGTGAGGTTGTTTGTTTCTTTCCATTGACAAGTTCTCTTTGAGCAGAACTAGTGTGTGATATTGTTCTTTGCTATGTTTCCTTAGCACTGGACCACATTTCAGGTAGACTTCAGACCCAGACACCTTTATGAGTTACATTTTGTTTTCTGTTCATTGTCTGGAAATAAATATCACTTTACAATATGGCTTCTTTGTATTTGAGCTGGCAAATATGCAACGATTTCAAATACATTTCGCAATGTGTCTGTATGTGCAAAGAACGTTTGAAAACCAATTTATTAAAAAAATAAAAAGACGCAATTTTGTACAATCTACATTGCTGTGCAATTATAGGGGAGGATATTATTCATATCCAAGGCAACATATGTTAAGGAAATGGTGGGTTATATTCACTTTGACAAGGGGGTCAGGTGAGATAGCCCCTGCAGGTGCTTGAAGCACATTAGATGCCTACGTTGCATGACTAGGTCCTGCAGGATATACTGGGCCAGGGTTAGCTAGATCCTGTATGAGCTCCATGACCTATGCATGCTTCCTTGCATCCTTCTCCCAACCAGAGATCATCAGAGTGCAATTACGTGAGTTTCTGAAGCTAGTGACCTAGTACTGCTTTGCCATCAGACTGTGCTGGTCTTGCTGGCAGATGTCAATGTTTCCGAAGTGGGTGGATATGGTGCCAGTTTCTCCCATTTCATGGATGTTAAGCAGTACAGAGAACTCCTTGTCAAAAAATTCTCTCCTATGGTGACAATACTTGGCTATGCCAATCCACAATGCATGCGTGGACATGAGATTTGTGGAATGAGAAAGGTACCTGGTTCAATAAAGAAACCCTCTATATGGAATGATTAGAGATAGAGAACAGACTTGAATTGCCACTTTGTGGGAGTGTGGAATATGGAAATTAACTAGGGTTCCTGAAGGCTGGATACTCCCTATAGAACCTCAAAGGTATGTGAAATGCCATCCTGCATGGAACCAACAATTATCCCATTATCAGCGGTGGTTATGATTAAACGATGCGCTGTGATATAATGCTGGTGTTTGTGACTGGAAGATCCACGTATCAGCGGCGATGCATTGGGTCTGCTTAGGGTCATGCTGCCCAGCAGAGGAGAAGCATCAGTTTAGCTGGATCCACAGAGGTTGGCACAGCAACTTAGGTTCACTCCCAAAGGTCCAGTACTGGGGTGGCACCACTTTGCAGGATAGACTCACAGATGGCAGAGTCCTGGTGATGGGGTCTAGGTTGTAAGAGCCTTCAGTCACAGAGGCTCAAGTCAGGAGACCAGGCAACCAGCCCTTGGAGTCACTCTGGTGGTCCTGAGTTCAACAGATTCGGGTCCAGTCCTTCTCACCCAGGTAGAAGGGGAGCCAGCAGCAGGTAAGCATAGTAGGGCAGCAGTCCATCATAGTAACAGTCCTGTCTAGTCATTTCAGCAGCACAGCAGTCCTTCTTCCTGGCAGAGGATTCATTGGTCCAGAAGCGTACTGAAAAGGTGATGTCTGAGGCCCAAAATGTATACAAAATTCTGCCTTTGGAGTGGGAGGAGCTTCTGGAGGAGCCCCTTTGAAATTCAAATGTGTCTTCTTTTCTGGCCCTCGCTCCAGACTAACTGCAGGGTGCCTGCAGCCCATTTTGTGGAGGCAGGATACAGCCTATTCAAGTGTAAGTATGGCTGTGCTCATATCCTCCCTCCCTTCCTGCCAGTGATGGCCCATCCAGGCACACCTAAGCTCTCTACTGCTTGTGGCTGTCAAGAGACAGACTTCAGGCACCAAATGGCTAAGGAAGGGAAATGTAACACAAAAAGAAAATGGACGGAATTTTAAACAATGTCAAACATTCTCCCCACTCACAGATCTGGGTTAAATCAAACATTATTTGCTTGCCACCCAATCTAGTTTAGACCCAGCCATATGCAAATCAGCCTTGGCCCTCCTCTCATGGGAACAATGAAGCTCAAACTGCAGGGCCAGGTTCTCCCTGGATCAGAAAAAAGCATCCCAGGACCGGTTTTAGATATCACCCCTCATCAGCTAGGCTTGCTTGAAACCGATGGCGTAGAGAGCAAGGGTCCCACACCTGGGCATACCCTTCCAACTTAGGGCAAAATGCAACACAAAAAGATGATGGACTGAATGTTAAGCATTGTCAAACATTCACCTCAGTCACAGATCTGGGTTTATTCTTAGGTGACATAGTGAGCAAAAGAACAATTGATTGAGATTCCGCCCAGAGTGAGTGCCAATGGTTAGACAAATTGCAAGCATTCCTCGCATCACCTTTTGTGTGATTCATGTACCGCCCTAAGTGGCATGGATATGCCCAGACTAGGATCCCATGCTCACTGTGTCACTGGATTCACGCTAGCCTGGCTGATGAGGAATGAAACCCTGAAGCTAGTCTCAGGATGCTTGTTTCCGGTTCAGGGAAGACCGGGCCTAGCAGTTCGGGCTACACTGTTCCCATGAGGAGCAGGGTCAAGACTTATTTGCATATAGCTGGATCCAAACTGAAGTGAAATGGTGAGCAAAAGAACAATGGATTGGGATGCTACCCGAGCGATCGCCAATCGTTAGATACATTGCAAGCATTCCTCCCATTTGTATGTTTTAAGGCAGGAAAATGCCAACGTTTTAAAAGTGCCATTTTTTTATTATAATTAAAAATCTGACTTTACCACAAGAGAGGATTTTTCATTACAATTCCAAATACACCAAGGATGTACTGGTCACCTGTTCCCATTTGGAAGTTACAGCTTATTTAATGTAATAAGATAACTCCAATGTTATCATATTGGAGATGTAGACCTTGAAGTAGTGAGAAATTAACTTGAGTCTTTCTCACTACCAGGACATATAAAACTTAAATATATATGTACTCATTTTTAAATACACTGCTCTCTGCCCTCTTGGCTATCTTAGGCCTACTCTAGGGAAGGCTTATATGTAATAAAATGGAAGGTTTGGGCAATGGAAATGGCAATTTAAAACTGCACGCACAGGCTGCAATGACAAGCCTGGAAAGGCTCCCTAAGTGGGTGGCACAATCAGTGCTGCAGGCCCATGGGTAACATTTAATGTACAGGCACTGGGTATGTGTAGTACCACTTTTATTATGCCAATTGGGTGTAAGCCTTTGCTAAATGTTTTAAGGAGTGAGCACATGAACTTTAGCACTAGTTAGCAGTGGTAAATTGTGCAGAGTTCTAAGACTAGCAAAAACGAGATCAGCAGAAATGGAGGAGTAAGGCAAAACATTTGGGGAAAGGCTGACAGGTTTCACACAGTGATTTTCAATCGTTCTCCCAAAAATTCTTTGAATGTTGTTCATGTGGAACACAGTCTCTCTTTTCTCCCATAAACTCATTCTACATGGTTGCCCTGTCTTTTGAAATGGTTACTTGCAATATGGCACACTTAGGGTCTTTAAAAAGAAATGCTAGAATAGGCTACATAAATATGGCTTATCTGGATAGGTGTAATGGGGCAAGCAGTATGCCACTGTCATTTATGAGAAGAATCCCTAAGTGTAAATGTAGCTATGTATACTGTTTATGAACAGAGTGACATGATTAGGGGGTCAGGGTAGTAGAATTGTAGAGGTCTGTTGATCTTACCTGTCATGATGTTGGAGTTCTCTTGAACAGGCAATCCGTGCAAGAGATCAGGTTGGATGGTTGCAGGAAATTGAGTTATTGGTTGAGAACAGTAAGTACCCACCTCAAGTTATAATCACAATCCTTGTCCAGGTGAGCCACCAAGGGGACTAAATACACCTGAGCTCAGCTATGGCACAGAGCAGACAGGCTTAACTTAGAGGCAATGTCTAAAGTATTTGTGCATTACTACAACAGTAATACATTCAAAAGGCAAAAAAATAAAAGTCCCAAAACCCATGAAATATATAGAATAACAAAATGACACAATACAATAAAGGGAATTGGCAATGTGAACTTTTGAAATTTGACGTACCAATGATATTCATGGTCAGGGTAGAAAAGTAACTAGATACAATTTGATGTGAATCGTGATGTAGCACGGGTAAGATATACTAACTAGGTTTGCCGTGGTCAAAGGTTTTACCTTCTGACTTTGGTCCATTAAGTCCAAATACAACGCAGGAGTACAATTCTAGAGCCATCGAGGGAGGCACGTAGAGACTCACAGAGTGGCAGGCAGACCCCAAAAGTAGGGTCTATTCCAGGTTCAGTTGCAACTAATCGGCTGGATGGTTGCAAGAAAAGGCCTATTGTAGCTTGTTGTGTCCTTGTAGATTTAAAAGGAGGTCAGTCCTATGACCTCTGGAGTCCACTTCTATGTCCTGGGTACAAGAGGGAGAACATTTCCAGGTATCTAGGCTCTTTTTAGTTTTAGACAACAGGTTCATTCCTCTTTTGATCTTCCACAGGTCCCGGATATTTCTGAAGTGTGTGCCTGGAGATGCCACATTTGTGCCAGGCATGAGCTAGTGGGTGGAAGGACCCCTGGGGATGCTTTCATCAATGTGGTAAAGGTTCCTGGGGATACCAGAACTACTTTGGGTATTTTCAAGATTACCTAAGTCTTTGGTCATGGTAAATCAGGGCTCTGAGGGATGGGGGTATGCATGGTCGGTGTAGTATGGTAATCCTAGTGTCCACCCACACCTAACACCATAATCCAGTTTTAGGCAGGACTTGTGCCCAAAACAGTCTCAGAGACAAATGTCTGCTAGAACAAAGCTGATGTTTCAAAACCACACATGGGAGACAAAAGAATTGGTTTAGTCTCTTGCATTGGCCCTTTGAAGTGCACCCCAAATGTTATATATCCACCCAGCAGATCTGTCAAACAGGCTGTGACATTGTAATGTAAAATAGAGGCCTGCTGTGATTGGGGCCTGACTGGCTTGAGGGACAAAAGAAGGGCCCTGCCCAAGTGTCAGCTAATATTTGACTGTGACAGATGAAGCCTCTTTGAAGCGCACTTCGAGTGACATTCAAGCAGCACTTGACACAAAGATGATCCTCCCAGGCTCCCCTGCATATTCTGTCAGGTTCAGATATGTGATCTCTGTCCAATACGGTCAACCTATTATTTGCTCCTGGGAGCAAGTTCACACCGCATTCACACCTACTTTAAAGGTAAATACTGGCTGGCTGCACAAATGCAGATTTTGTGTCCAGGAATGTCAGGCAGGGCAAGGGTAACTGTCTAAAAATTATTTTTCCATAACATTTCGTGAAAGTTCAAATTCACTATTGAATTTGATTTTATAACTATTACAAATAGTTGTTTCATTATTTTTCAGGCTAGCCTCATTCTTCAGAAACAGTGTTCGTAATTAATATTGCATATCAGTGTTTTACTATTGAACTAGCCATCCTACAGTGAAAATTGCTTGAAGAGGCGTGTTACTCTAATGACATTTGACATTAAACTTTTACATGTCCTTCTTTTAAATGCCATGCTCCTTGCCTTATGGGCTATCAGGCCTACCTACGGGTGACAGACATATTTAAAACGATGGTTTTGGCCTGTCAAAAGGGATTATTTTGACTGGTTGAATTTGCAGTTAAAAGCTGCATATCCAGGCTACAGTTAACATGCTGGCAGGCATATATGCATTGTCACTATAGTGGGTGGCACAATGGGTGCTGCGGTCTCCTTGTGACATTTAACTTATAGCCCAAGGTTGCACTTTGATGCAATATACTGGGAACTTAAAGGTACCTTAATTATGCCAATCAACAGCATACTAATTTCACTGTGCTGAAAGGAGGAGCACAAGTACTTCACCCCTCGTTAGCAGGGGTAAAGTGCACAGAGTTCTAAAGCCAGCAAATATAGAGTTTGAAAAAAAGCAAATGCATTTCGGGTGATCCTGCAGAAGGGCAACTTTCCGACTAGGGTGAGAGGGTATACTTATTGAGGCTAGAACAACTGGCCTCAATAAGGCAACAGGCAGGAATGTGAAATCTATAAAAGGAGGAAATGGTAGTAGCTCAGTTCAGTGACCATAGGCACGCATCACTTCGTAGGCTGCGGCTGAGTGAAAGGAAACAGAAACAAGATGTTGAGGTCCTGTGAAGGAAGTGACAGACTGCTATCTAGAAACTCAGAAGGTGCAATAGTGGTGTTCAATAGCATTTCTTGTATGGCTCATTCCAATTCTAAAAAATACAGTTGATGGACAGAATGTAGAACAATGTCATACATTCACCCCAGTACAAGGATCTGGGCCTAAATCCATCGTTTTTTTGCACTCCACACCACCCTGGATTAGACACTGGCTATATGCAAATCAGCTCTGACCCTGTGCCTCATGGGAACAGTCCAGTCCGAACAGCCCGAGTGTGCTGGGTATACTCAGACGTGAGTCCCAGGCTCTCCACACCACTGGAGTCAAGCTATCCTGGCTGATGAAGGCTGATAGCCAGAAACCGGTCCTTGGATGCTTGATTCCGGTCTGGGAAAGACATGGCTTGGTAGTTCGGACTGGACTGTTCCCATGAGGCACAGGGTCAGAGCTGATTTGCATATAGCCAGTGTCTAACCCAGGGTGGTGTGGAGTGCAAAGAAATGATGGATTTAGGCCCAGATCCTTGTACTGGGGTGAATGTATGACATTGTTCTACATTCTGTCCATCAAATGTGTTTTTTGCAATTTTCACCCCGAGTGTGCTGGGTATACTCAGACGTGAGTCCCAGGCTCTCCACACCACTGGAGTCAAGCTATCCAGGCTAATGAAGGCTGATAGCCAGAAACCGGTCCTTGGATGCTTGATTCTGGTCTGGGAAAGACATGGCTTGGTAGTTCGGACTGGACTGTTCCCATGAGGCACAGGGTCAGAGCTGATTTGCATATAGCCAGTGTCTAACCCAGGGTGGTGTGGAGTGCAAAAAAACGATGGATTTAGGCCCAGATCCTTGTACTGGGGTGAATGTATGACATTGTTCTACATTCTGTCCATCAAATGTGTTTTTTGCAATTTTCACCCCGAGTGTGCTGGGTATACTCAGACGTGAGTCTCAGGCTCTCCACACCACTGGAGTCAAGCTATCCAGGCTAATGAAGGCTGATAGCCAGAAACCGGTCCTTGGATGCTTGATTCCGGTCTGGGAAAGACATGGCTTGGTAGTTCGGACTGGACTGTTCCCATGAGGCACAGGGTCAGAGCTGATTTGCATATAGCCAGTATCTAACCCAGGGTGGTGTGGAGTGCAACAAAACGATCGATTTAGGCCCAGATCCTTGTACTGGGTTGAATGTATGACATTGTTCTACATTCTGTCCATCAAATGTGTTTTTTGCAATTTTCACCCCGAGTGTGCTGGGTATACTCAGACGTGAGTCCCAGGCTCTCCACACCACTGGAGTCAAGCTATCCAGGCTGGTGAAGGCTGATAGCCAGAAACCGGTCCTTGGATGCTTGATTCCGGTCTGGGAAAGACATGGCTTGGTAGTTCGGACTGGACTGTTCCCATGAGGCACCGGGTCAGAGCTGATTTGCATATAGCCAGTGTCTAACCCAGGGTGGTGTGGAGTGCTAAAAAACGATGGATTTAGGCCCAGATACTTGTACTGGGGTGAATGTATGACATTGTTCTACATTCTGTCCATCAAATGTGTTTTTTGCAATTTTCACCCCGAGTGTGCTGGGTATACTCAGACGTGAGTCCCAGGCTCTCCACACCACTGGAGTCAAGCTATCCAGGCTGATGAAGGCTGATAGCCAGAAACCGGTCCTTGGATGCTTGATTCCGGTCTGGGAAAGACATGGCTTGGTAGTTCGGACTGGACTGTTCCCATGAGGCACAGGGTCAGAGCTGATTTGCGTATAGCCAGTGTCTAATCCAGGGTGGTGTGGAGTGCAAAAAAACGATGGATTTAGGCCCAGATCCCTGTACTGGGGTGATTTATGACATTGTTCTACATTCTGTCCATCAAATGTGTTTTTTGCAATTTTCACCCCGAGTGTGCTGGGTATACTCAGAAGTGAGTCCCAGGCTCTCCACACCACTGGAGTCAAGCTATCCAGGCTGATGAAGGCTGATAGCCAGAAACCGGTCCTTGGATGCTTGATTCCGGTCTGGGAAAGACATGGCTTGGTAGTTCGGACTGGACTGTTCCCATGAAGCACAGGGTCAGAGCTGATTTGCATAAAGCCAGTGTCTAACCCAGGGGTGTGTGGAGTGCAAAAAAACGATGGATTTAGGCCCAGATCCTTGTACTGGGGTGAATGTATGACATTGTTCTACATTCTGTCCATCAAATGTGTTTTTTGCAATCTTCACCCCGAATGTGCTGGGTATACTCAGACGTGAGTCCCAGGCTCTCCACACCACTGGAGTCAAGCTATCCAGGCTGATGAAGGCTGATAGCCAGAAACCGGTCTTTGGATGTTTGATTCCGGTCTGGGAAAGACATGGCTTGGTAGTTCGGACTGGCTGTTCCCAAAAGGCACAGGGTCAGAGCTGATTTGCATATAGCCAGTGTCTAACCCAGGGTGGTGTTGAGTGCAAAAAAACGATGGATTTAGGCCCAGATCCTTGTACTGGGGTGAATGTATGACATTGTTCTACATTCTGTCCATCAAATGTGTTTTTTGCAATCTTCACCCCGAGTGTGCTGGGTATACTCAGACGTGAGTCCCAGGCTCTCCACACCACTGGAGTCAAGCTATCCAGGCTGATGAAGGCTGATAGCCAGAAACCGGTCCTTGGATGCTTGATTCCGGTCTGGGAAAGACATGGCTTGGTAGTTCGGACTGGCTGTTCCCATGAGGCACAGGGTCAGAGCTGATTTGCATATAGCCATTGTCTAACCCAGGGTGGTGTGGAATGAAAATAAACTATGGATTTAGGCTCAGATCCTTGTACTGGGGTGAATGTATGACATTGTTCTACATTCTGTCCATCAAATGTGTTTTTTGCAATTTTCATTTCAATTCTAGGCAGGGCAGGTTAGGGAAAGAATAAGAGGAGGGCACACATGCATATTTGCCAATTTGTTTTCACTTATGCTGTGGGTTCACGCCTGTCTGTCCTCCCTCACCTTTGTTTTTTTGTGACCTTTATAGCTGTATACAGTGCATACGGAAAAATGTATCTACATGCAATAACCAGACTTACACCTAAAATATGACTATAGTTTACAAGCTTATTTTGAGACTTATTTGTCCCCACTCCTTAACTTACAAGGTTAACAAGGGGTGGGGACTCAAACATCTTTCGCTGGATGTATGTGTCTCCTTTTATGAATTCAGTACAAGCAGAAAAGTGCACACAGTAGTAGGCATGTTATCAGGGTGACAAGGTTCTCTGCTAAGAGAATTACCTTTGTGATTTGTACCCCTACTGTCTATGATAGGCTCTGAACCACTAGGTCGAATAGCACCATGTGATGTGGAATAAAAACAATCAAAAGCATTATATGTTGTATGAACACCATTGTAATATATATGTTATGCCTTGTATAATATCAAATGTGCACAAGTCTGAAATTGTATATTTTGGTCCTTAAGTAACTTTGCAGGTTATGAGATGTGTGATCAGCGAAGGAAGGTAGACATATTCCCCTAATCATTAAAGATATATCTTGTCTTTTTCCTCTGTATAGTTATTCACTTCATGTTTAACTGTGATGATGTGTAGAATACAGTGGCGGAAGGCACAAGCAAAAGCTGTGAGTCAGGGCGCTGTGAGGAGGGAAGTGGGTAGACGAAATTAAATAAATTAAACCACTTACCTTGTGCATGCCACGTTTGCGTTGCCGTGAGTACCAGGTAAGTGGTTTTATTTTATTTATTTTTTATTTTACCTACCCCATTGTCTGTCAACTTGCCCCCCGCCTGCCTCCCCCAATGCCCCAACACCCTTACCTTTGCCGGCTGCCACTGGTAGAATAGTTGTTTACAAATATGCTTTCATAAATGACCAAAAGGTATTTCTCATTGCAATTTAATTGATTATACTACAATGATATACTGCAAAACCTATTGCACCGAGAAATATTTGAATGCAACTAATGTAGCAGAATGATTTTTCTCTTTGCTTCTACTGTTTGCCTTTTTTAAAGATTTTAAGTTATTATTGCCATTGTAACTGTAGCTACTTAGTGTACAATATTGTATGTTTAATTAAACGTAAAGCAAGACTATGAATGCAATAATGCATGTTTGCAGGTCCCCATAATTTATTCATGTTTTCTGACTAAAGTTGGTTTTGAAATGGATAAGCAATCACTATTTATAAGGGGCGTGTTGTAGGCATCTCTTTTGAACAGCAGTTAATATACATATGTATCATAAGTTTAGGAATGAAATATCAGTAATAAACCATCGAAAAGTTGCCAACCCCGTAGCTGGGGTGGTAACCCATATGCAAAATGTTGTAAATGTTAAAAAACGTTTGTAAGGAGTTAGTCAGTAGTGCACAAGCAATTACCAAGTCTGAAACAAACTTTTTTTCAAAAAGAGAATATTTTGTTTTAAACGCAGTCCTTTTCCTTAAATGAAAACGTGCTGCATTAAAAAAAACACAGCAAGCCACTATCCCTGTGATGGCCACCAATCAGAGTGAGCCTCAATCTGCAACCTACCTCATAAATAATAATGAGAAGGTTTGAATTGCGTCCGGCTCAGGATCAGAAATTATTTACTGGCTTATTGGTTGCAAAAATACTGGTCGTGTAATCCAACCTGAGGTAATGTGGAAATCCAAACCAGTCTTTTTTGTGGTGCCCTTAAACAAGTATGGTGTCTTTCGAGTTAGTTTCTCTGATAATCTGTGCCTTTTGTGTCCCTATCCATCCATATCATTTTATAACGCATTGCTGCAGGTCATCTGTCCTGTTCTCCAATAATGTCTTGTAAAACAAGGAATTAGCTGGTATAGCTGATCAAAAAATAATAATTCACAGTGGATGATTCCTGCAGTAGGTCTTCCTATTTTATTAAAATAATCTCTGATTTGCAAGAAAGACAAGTTACTAATAGCCAATTAATGTATTACCAGGAGTGCCTATATAAAAAGCCCCCTGATTTCACTGCCAGGCATGGCAAATGCATTATCAAAAACTACTGCTGACTCATGTAGGTGATGGATTTAAAAAAGAATTCTACTTTCGGTCCATACTTGGAAGGATGCTGCAAGTGATCATGGGCCTGATTATGAGTTTGGCACTGCCCTGCGACCACATCACCAAACCCATGTTTGGGCCGTCTGCCAGATTACGAGTGATTCTTGAGTCTGTCAGGCGTTTTTTTATGTACCCATGGCGGTGCCCTGAAAATGGGCACCACAATGGGAACGGCAAAACAGTTCCTGCACAGCATGGACTGAAGAGCACATGCCATGCAGGAACTAGGCTGCATGCATTGCATACAGGGGGCACATGTTGTGCCCCACTGCATGCACCCCATGGTGCAGAGGCAAGGTGGTAGATGAAGGAGATGCCCCAGATAATTGTTTCACCAGATGTTTTTTCCTTTCTGCCATCCTGGATGTTGGGACTGTGGGAGTCTTGTTGCCAGCTAGTGTGGTCTTACTAGCTGTGTATTGCTA
Source organism: Lissotriton vulgaris (assembly GCF_964263255.1). NCBI lineage: Eukaryota > Metazoa > Chordata > Amphibia > Caudata > Salamandridae > Lissotriton > Lissotriton vulgaris. The sequence continues at coordinate 933,941,290 of NC_141698.1, read as the reverse complement.
TCCAATTAGTATGAGCATGGTGGAGAGGAAACAAAGGTCTCCACCACGGTTTTCATGGAGGAGGAACCACCATGAAAACCATGGCAGAGGGAAACTTGTAATTAGCTTGGCTGGATATTGCAGCCTCATGACTGCCACAACACTGCCAGGGAATGGCAGTTCCCTGGTGACTGCGGAGGGGCAGGGGCGGTCAGACTGCCCTTATTGTAATAGGGAGGTTGGAAGACCACTATCACCGCACTCCCATGAGTCTGGTGGTCTGTGGACTGCGAGACTCATAATTAGGCCCCTAAACTTCATATTTAAAGAACTATGGGCTCCCAAATTTAAATAAAGTGAATTGGCACCTTGGTGGCATGAAAAGTGGTGGGGGTTGACAATTTATGACATAATATAGCAGCAAGTAAAGTTGTAAGAGTACCCATGTGATAATGAATATGCACTCCTTTCCCATGGCTTATAAAGCATTTCAGATTTTGTTCTTGACTTTTTGTTTTAGCATCCAAATCCTCAAGTCATGCAATCTTCTTTTGAAAAAAAAAGAAATTGGAATATACATGGAATATACATGGGCAGTGAATGGAATAGATCATTTTAGAAGTATGTTTGTTTTGTTGCAGGGTTGCTTAAATATGAAGAAAAGACACTTCATTTGGCAATGGAAAAACAGCTCTTTACTGTTGCAGCAGGAGGAGCGACCAACTTCTCACAAGTAAACAGCTGGTATCAATTTCCTGCTTCACAGGCAGCTATTTGTACACACGGTTAGACAATTGTTTTTACAAAAGTTCAAACAATGAATTACTAGGCAGTTACATATCGGTACACATTAGCTATGGAAAAAAATTACGTCACATGTGACCCTAGACTTTAGCCTCATTCTCTATACATCCTTTTTTGTAGTTCTGACAATGCTTAACAAACTACGTATACTTCTACTTTTGAATGCATGAGTATTTGGGTTGAATGCATATTTATTTGTGTGTTTCCTCTATAATAGTGCTCCTAGGGGGAAACATCCTTTACAACGCAACTTTTACCACACAGTGCCTTTATAACGCAGGTTTTTCAACACAAGTCATTACAACGAATTGCGCTGGGGGGCGCTGTAGGATAGGTAACACCTTCCCTACTATCCACAGGACTGGAGTTGGAATAGTAAATTAAACTATTCACTATCCAGCACCCCCCCAACGCAAGTCGTTGTAACAACTTGCGTTGAAAAACCTGCGTTGTAAAGGCATGCGTAGTAAAAGCATGCATTGTAACAACGTACATCCACTCCTAAGACCTCTTATCAGATTCCTTGTGTTCTTTGCTAATTCAATCTCCTTTTCCCAAAGTCTAATCATGTTTCAATCTATTGAAAACACAAAATACGTGCTGGCATGCCTGTGTGCTAAGGCCATAAACTCCTTCAAGCTGTCAAACGCGGGGTTTCCTTTAACTATGACCTTATAGGTCATGCAACGTGTTCTCAAGTAAACTCTTCAACTATTTTTCATTAGCACACCTTTTTGGCCTGTACTGCTCTTTCACCATGCATAGCTGTGTGACGCTTTCTGCTTTTGTTTGCTTTTGTGCTGTGTTTTCATATATAATTTCTTCCAAAACATTCCTTCCTCTAGTTGATATTTCATCTACTGGATCTAAACCTTGGTCTACCTTTGGCACTAGGTGATTCATGTTACCCTGAGCATCTACTACTTGATTTGGTGTCCTAACTGGAAACATCCCTTCCGCCTTGGTTCAATCCTTCTACAACATGCTAATACTAATTGGATAGCACAATGCACAGCTAGTAATACCATACTAGCTGGCAACAAGACTCCTAACAGTCCAGACATCCAGGATGGCAAAAAAGAAAAAACATCTGGTGAAACAATTATCTGGGGCATCTCCTTCATCTACCATTTTCTTCTGTGGAGTGTAAAAGTTTGTATAGCCTCTTACAAAGTTCCATTGTTTGCTGGGATAAAAGTACAACAAGCAGTTCCTATCTTGGCACATATCCCTCCTTGCATGTCCGTCCTAAGGTCAAGTACATAACAGTGCTGCATTATTATCATTCTTTTAGTATGCAGCTCCTCTTTTATGGCATTGAATCCATCTTCTGTAGGGTTTATGCACTTGAGGAGCTCCCATCAAGTTTTCTGCAGCCATCGAGTTCTTACCTTACCCTGGGTAAATGGCAGAAAGCTCCCAAACAACACATGGGCACATGCATCATTGGAAATTGCGGTCACAAGAGGCCGATTCGCATAATCTGCCCCTTTGCATCTGCAATGTTTGGCACTGTGTAGGAAGGAGAAACCTCAAGTGTGCATGTAGAGCTGGGCAATGCAAGGAACCAATCCAACTTGACATGTTCAATTCAAGTCAAGGCTGCTTCTCTGGTTTCACGATTTCTATTAATCAAGCTCCACTCTTTCCTTCACTCTCTGGCAGAACTACACCCGGACCGCAAATAAAATAAAGGAGTGCTGAAGCTGGGAAAAAGCAAGCATTTGATTAAAAGGACATAGAGGCGTACACTAAAAATTAAAGAAAGTTTGGTGGGTGGGGGAGCGGGGGGTAATGCCCCTATGCTCCAAGAGAAAAGCCGCCCCTGAAAGTAATCCTCTACACCATGGGGTGCTTCATCAAAAGAAAGTAGTTGGCTCATGCTTCAGAACCTCATTTTCTTTAAGACCAGCTGCATTACCTAAAAAGACTAGGAAAAGATAATCCTTCATATCTAGTCAGGAAGCTAATCTAATTGGGCAGACAACATCAGACTGGATGACCAAAGCATTCCCATGATGTAGACAAATAATGAAAGAAGAAAAAAAAATTGAAGGTAGGTCTTCTGAGTCTACACTGGTACTCACGGAACAAGGCCACTGCTGGCAGTGGGACAGCTCCAATCCTTCTGTAATTCTCAGGAATCAGAAGACACACTTACCTAGGGTATAGTAGCCCCTTCTCAATAGTCACCCTCCTTTCCAACTTCATTTAATGTTCTACACCTGCCTCTGTGGGTCCTCACCCTCTTTTCCAGAACTCTATTTCTATCTAAATAGCTGTTCACAGAATGAACACATATACTTACACATACATCGACACATGAGCTGGAAAGCTAAATAAAGCCTTGAGTACCTACATGCATTTGCTATGGAGAGGGAGGGGGGTAGAGACACAAACAACAGCACTGGTTTGTTTGTATGGAAGATAAAACATTTGGGAAAAATGGTCTTCGGTAAAAACACTTCCTTTACTAAAAATCTAAATTAAATTTGAGAGTTTCAATATCTGAGTCTCTGACCAGATGACATGGTCAAATAATATACTGATAAATATTCTTTGAAAGGCCAAGTTCTTGCATCATTATTCTGCTGATTTATTTTCTGGTTGAAAGTTTCTCTGTGATGTGAACCTACAAGAAGCATGCAAAACTATGCCCATATATAAACAGATTCAACATATGCCAGTTACTAGTCATTCAATTGTACTGTCTTTAGTAGCTAGAGATTCCTTGGCTCTGTGTAGACTTAATTTCTAATCTTTATTTCTGAGATCACATCTTCAGATTATCTCAAGATGGCTTACACACGGAGCCCGCTTAGATTAATATTTATTTATTCATATAATTTATTATGAGACTGTTCAGTGTTTTACTGGGAAGGTGGCAACCCACTTCCACTGTGAGGAGGGATTAGAGATCCCTTTGAAGGCGGTGCAGTGACTGACTACACTCGCCTTAAAGGCGATGTGTGGTGAGAGAACAGACCACACACAATGTGGTATAAGTAACAGTTTTATTGGCCATAGCACATGTCCAAACCTCACAGGCAACAGCTCAATACAATCCCTCAACTCCTGCAACCTGCATTCCATATTCCATAGAAAAAATCCTTGGAACATTGAGAGCTGAAGACTAGAGAACATAGCCACAACATCTACCCCTTTTTTAATTACACAAAACAAAATTTAAAACGACCCCATGAATATAATTGAAGTTTAATAAAACATTACAAGAATTATACATCACGATATCTGGCTGGTTTGACCACTACACATTTGCTTTTGCGTTGAACAGGAACTCGTTCTTTAGTTACACACTCTTCCTCACCCCCTGTAACAGTTTTTCATATCTCCTTTCACAGCAGAAAATCCACTTGGATCAGAGGAATCACTGTCTACATTTCCCCCACTGGGTTTAACCTAGACAATCCATCCTCTGTTCAACCATTCATGGCCTTTAACGGATGTAGCATTTTTAGATATGTGCCAACAATCTCTGGGGACCTGAATTTAGGCAATCCTTTGGCAATATGTGTAGGATCCTTCATACATACCCAATCACCAATATTTATCTCATTACTGACATTTTTTACATTGTGCTTGACATCATATTCTTCTTTAATTTTGCTCTGAGAACTTTGTACACAAGTTTGCATGATTACATATAGTGATTTGACTCTTTCTAACTGCTACTGACATTCTCTCAACCAAGCTGTACACAACGAGTAGGCTGAACATGACTCCTCATAATTTCAAATGAGCTCACACCATTCACAGCTTTAGGACACGTACGATGTGCCACACCATGCTTTCCACTGCACCTTCTACTTCCATCTTGTTCTGAATAAGCTATTGTTTACACCCCATCAAAGTACGAGTAATTTATTTCTACTAGACAATGGGGATGGTATAACAAACCTCTTTTGGGCTGATTAGAGTTATTTTCCCAAAACTCCCTCATTTCTTTGGAAACAAACTGGACACAATTGTCCAAAATAATCTACCTTGAACAATCTTCTCTTAAAAACAGTTTCCTTAAACATCTTAAAATCACTGCAGTGGTGGGTTCTTCCATGAAAAATACCTCCCACAATTTACTGTAATAATCAACAATTACAAGGGCAAATATTGACCTGTGCGGCAAAGTGCTAAACCGACCTATGAAATCAAAAGCAAATTTTGACCACGCTCCACTTGGAAGAGTGCTAAGATGAAGTGGTAAAACTTCAGTTTTTATGTTTATCACTGTTAGCACAAATAACATGTGCTTAATGTTTGACACAATCTCGGTGTCCATGGCGTGCCACCAATAATTCTCCCTGATCTTTCTTTTACTGATCGTTTATCCCAGATGATCTTCATGACCAAATGAAATTATCATATTTCTCAACCCATAAGGTGGGATAACATTTTCTTGTCCCATTAACATGCCATTCTTTTCAACTTAGAGCTCATATGCAATTTTCACATAAGCATACAATTTAGTTGCCAATATCTTCTCTTAAGGCCAACCATCCACCACATATTTTTTAACGTGTACTAAATCCTCGTCCTCCGAAATTCTGGCACACCATTCATCTTCTGTGAAAGATTTATCATCAAATACATCCACCGTGGCAATCAAACAATCTTCATCTTCATCCTCCAAATTTGCACACTTGTTACATGGGGTTCTTGAATTAATCAGTGAAGACGGAATGAATGTAGAAGTCTCCTTTATTATCTACTCATCACAGCATCATCCCAACACACCAGCCTTGATAAGAGAGTCAGCGCATCTGCCAAGCCTTGAATCTAGCACTAGAATTTCCCCGTACATTCTAATAACCACAGTAACAATAGAATACTAACCACAGCACATACATTCTAATAACCACAGAAACCATAGAATACAATACATATTCCCCTTTTTCACAGAGAAAGAAAAGAAAAGAACAAAAGAAAAGAGAAAATAACAACAACTTCTAAATATTCATTGAATGTAATCTTTAAGATAATAGGGAGCACGTGTTTTTCGTTTGCTCTCCCTAGGAAGAATTGTTACCTCATCAGAGTTAGTATCATTAACAGCACTATCATTATTCTGCAATGAATACAAAGGTGTAACAATAGAAGTAGAACACTTTTCATTTTCAACATCCTGAGAATTAGTCGCATCACCACCAGTGTGTTGAAAACACTCTTCAACAGAAGAACTGGGATACTGACAGTCTCATAAAGCACAACCAGAATAAGTGTAATGCATATCATGTAGAAAACTTTCTTGAGACTTCTTTTTTACTAAAACAACATTCCTTTGGCTCCACCATTTGCCATTTTCAACTAGAATTGCATGTCTAGAAACCTTAACAATTCTTATCATAGGATAACACTTTGACTTATGACCCTTTACTCCAAATGGTCTTTTAACCTTTACAGCATCCCCCACTGTAAATTGTATATCTGTTGTTTTCATATTACTGTCATATACTTGTTTCATTTTGAATTGTGTTTTTTCATCATTATCACGTATTTGTTTAAGATCAGGTAATTTGTCAGAACATTTTGTTTGTTCCAAAATCTAATTTGGACTGCGTTTAGAAGATCCATGACGTCCCCTGAGTACAACAAAGGGAGTAGCCCCAGTCGTGTAGTGTGGGGTGTTATGATAACTCCATAGTCTTTCTTGGACAGCATTTTTAATAGAATCACCCTGAGCAGAAGCTAATTGAATAGTGTCTTTCAGCATTTTGTTCACTCTCTCAACCATGACATTTCCTTGAGGGCTATAAAGACCATACTGGTTAAAAATGTTTGCATGGCATGAGACTTAAACTGTACTCCATTATCTGATACTAGATATTTAGGAATACCTTCTCTACAAAACAAATCATTTAACATGCTAATCACAGAAACAGTGGAAGGCTCAGAAAGAAATTTACATTCCACCCATTTTGAGAAGTAATCAACTGTGACCAAAGCAAACCTCATGTTAGACTTTAAATTGTACATTGGTCCAATAAAATCTATTCCTAATTTTTCCCATGGTCCTTTGGGAAAATCAGCTGGATGAAGGAGAGTATTGCGAACCTTCATGGACTTACCTGCTTCAGAACAACTCCTACAACGCCCTACAAAATTCTCTACATCAACATCCATTCCTGGTAACCAATAATATCGTTGCAGCCCCGTCTTTGTACCAGTCAAACCAAGATGAACTGGATGAGCAAAATTTACCAAAGTTAACTTAAGCTCTTCTGGTGGATTTAGCAGATTTCCTCTCATGACAAAATCATTTTCAACAGTAAGTTCATCATTAATCTTGTAAAAAAGACGCAAACCTTCATCCAAATTTCTTTCATCATGCCAACCATTAATGATGTAAGTCTTAATCAAGTTTTGAACATTGTCACGTTTGACACAGTCCAACCACTCTGCACTGCTGATTTCTCCCTCCAAAACAACCAACACATCAACCAAACCAACAACACATTCTTTGTCATCATTACAAGAAATAAAATTCTCTTTGTGTAAAGGACATCTATAAAGAAAATCAGCACGTGCATTATTTCCACCAGGAATATGTTTGATAAAAAACATTCTTAAAAGTAGTCTTACTAACCTAGGACTAACTATAGCATGATCTTTTCTGGATGATCTATTGAAAACACAAAATACGTGCTGGCATGCCTGTGTGCTAAGGCCATAAACTCCTTCAAGCTGTCAAACGCGGGGTTTCCTTTAACTATGACCTTATAGGTCATGCAACGTGTTCTCAAGTAAACTCTTCAACTATTTTTCATTAGCACACATTTTTGGCCTGTACTGCTCTTTCACCATGCATAGCTGTGTGACGCTTTCTGCTTTTGTTTGCTTTTGTGCTGTGTTTTCATATATAATTTCTTCCAAAACATTCCTTCCTCTAGTTGATATTTCATCTACTGGATCTAAACCTTGGTCTACCTTTGGCACTAGGTGATTCATGTTACCCTGAGCATCTACTACTTGATTTGGTGTCCTAACTGGAAACATCCCTTCCGCCTTGGTTCTATCCTTCTACAACATGCTAATACTAATTGGATAGCACAATGCACAGCTAGTAAGACCATACTAGCTGGCAACAAGACTCCTAACAGTCCAGACATCCAGGATGGCAAAAAAGAAAAAACATCTGGTGAAACAATTATCTGGGGCATCTCCTTCATCTACCATTTTCTTCTGTGGAGTGTAAAAGTTTGTATAGCCTCTTACAAAGTTCCATTGTTTGCTCGGATAAAAGTACAACAAGCAGTTCCTATCTTGGCACATATCCCTCCTTGCATGTCCGTCCTAAGGTCAAGTACATAACAGTGCTGCATTATTATCATTCTTTTAGTATGCAGCTCCTCTTTTATGGCATTGAATCCATCTTCTGTAGGGTTTATGCACTTGAGGAGCTCCCATCAAGTTTTCTGCAGCCATCGAGTTCTTACCTTAGCCTGGGTAAATGGCAGAAAGCTCCCAAACAACACATGGGCACATGCATCATTGGAAATTGCGGTCACAAGAGGCCGATTCGCATAATCTGCCCCTTTGCATCTGCAATGTTTGGCACTGTGTAGGAAGGAGAAACCTCAAGTGTGTGCATGTAGAGCTGGGCAATGCAAGGAACCAATCCAACTTGACATGTTCAATTCAAGTCAAGGCTGCTTCTCCGGTTTCACGATTTCTATTAATCAAGCTCCACTCTTTCCTTCACTCTCTGGCAGAACTACACCCGGACCGCAAATAAAATAAAGGAGTGCTGAAGCTGGGAAAAAGCAAGCATTTGATTAAAAGGACATAGAGGCGTACACTAAAAATTAAAGAAAGTTTGGTGGGTGGGGGAGCGGGGGGTAATGCCCCTATGCTCCGAGAGAAAAGCCGCCCCTGAAAGTAATCCTCTACACCATGGGGTGCTTCATCAAAAGAAAGTAGTTGGCTCATGCTTCAGAACCTCATTTTCTTTAAGACCAGCTGCATTACTTAAAAAGTCTAGGAAAAGATAATCCTTCATATCTAGTCAGGAAGCTAATCTAATTGGGCAGACAACATCAGACTGGATGACCAAAGCATTCCCATGATGTAGACAAATAATGAAAGAAGAAAAAAAGATTGAAGGTAGGTCTTCTGAGTCTACACTGGTACTCACGGAACAAGGCCACTGCTGGCATTGGGACAGCTCCAATCCTTCTGTAATTCTCAGGAATCAGAAGACACACTTACCTAGGGTATAGTAGCCCCTTCTCAATAGTCACCCTCCTTTCCAACTTCATTTAATGTTCTACACCTGCCTCTGTGGGTCCTCACCCTCTTTTCCAGAACTCTATTTCTATCTAAATAGCTGTTCACAGAATGAACACATATACTTACACATACATCGACACATGAGCTGGAAAGCTAAATAAAGCCTTGAGTACCTACATGCATTTGCTATGGAGAGGGAGGGGGGTAGAGACACAAACAACAGCACTGGTTTGTTTGTATGGAAGATAAAACATTTTGGAAAAATGGTCTCTGGTAAAAACACTTCCTTTACTAAAAATCTAAATTAAATTTGAGAGTTTCAATATCTGAGTCTCTGACCAGATGACATGGTCAAATAATATACTGATAAATATTCTTTGAAAGGCCAAGTTCTTGCATCATTATTCTGCTGATTTATTTTCTGGTTGAAAGTTTCTCTGTGATGTGAACCTACAAGAAGCATGCAAAACTATGCCCATATATAAACAGATTCAACATATGCCAGTTACTAGTCAGGCAATTGTACTGTCTTTAGTAGCTAGAGATTCCTTGGCTCTGTGTAGACTTAATTTCTAATCTTTATTTCTGAGATCACATCTTCAGATTATCTCAAGATGGCTTACACATGGAGCCCGCTTAGATTAATATTTATTTATTCATATAATTTATTATGAGACTGTTCAGTGTTTACTGGGAAGGTGGCAACCCACTTGCACTGTGAGGAGGGATTAGAGATCCCTTTGAAGGCGGTGCAGTGAGTGACTACACTCGCCTTAAAGGCGATGTGTGGTGAGAGAACAGACCACACACAATGTGGTATAAGTAACAGTTTTATTGGCCATAGCACGTGTCCAAACCTCACAGGCAACAGCTCAATTCAATCCCTCAACTCCTGCAACCTGTATTCCATATTCCATAGAAAAAATCCTTGGAACATTGAGAGCTGAAGACTAGAGAACATAGCCACAACATCTACCCCTTTTTTAATTACACAAAACAAAATTTAAAACGACCCCATTATAATATAATTGAAGTTTAATAAAACATTACAAGAATTATACATCACGATATCTGGCTGGTTTGACCACTACACATTTGCTTTTGCGTTAAACAGGAACTCGTTCTTTAGTTACACACTCTTCCTCACCCCCTGTAACAGTTTTTCATATCTCCTTTCACAGCAGAAAATCCACTTGGATCAGAGGAATCACTGTCCACATTTCCCCCACTGGGTTTAACCTAGACAATCCATCCTCTGTTCAACCATTCATGGCCTTTAACGGATGTAGCATTTTTAGATATGTGCCAACAATCTCTGGGGACCTGAATTTAGGCAATCCTTTGGCAATATGTGTAGGATCCTTCATACATACCCAATCACCAATATTTATCTCATTACTGACATTTTTTACATTGTGCTTGACATCATATTCTTCTTTAATTTTGCTCTGAGAACTTTGTACACAAGTTTGCATGATTACATATAGTGATTTGACTCTTTCTGACTGCTACTGACATTCTCTCAACCAAGCTGTACACAACGAGTAGGCTGAACATGACTCCTCATAATTTCAAATGAGCTCACACCATTCACAGCTTTAGGACACGTACGATGTGCCACACCATGCTTTCCACTGCACCTTCTACTTCCATCTTGTTCTGAATAAGCCATTGTTTACACCCCATCAAAGTACGAGTAATTTATTTCTACTAGACAATGGGGATGGTATAACAAACCTCTTTTGGGCTGATTAGAGTTATTTTCCCAAAACTCCCTCATTTCTTTGGAAACAAACTGGACACAATTGTCCAAAATAATCTACCTTGAACAATCTTCTCTTAAAAACAGTTTCCTTAAACATCTTAAAATCACTGCAGTGGTGGGTTCTTCCATGAAAAATACCTCCCACAATTTACTGTAATAATCAACAATTACAAGGGCAAATATTGACCTGTGCGGCAAAGTGCTCAACCGACCTATGAAATCAATAGCAAATTTTGACCACGCTCCACTTGGAAGAGTGCTAAGATGAAGTGGTAAAACTTCAGTTTTTATGTTCATCACTGTTAGCACAAATAACATGTGCTTAATGTTTGACACAATCTCGGTGTCCATGGCGTGCCACCAATAATTCTCCCTGATCTTTCTTTTACTGATGGTTTATCCCAGATGATCTTCATGACCAATTGAAATTATCATATTTCTCAACCCATAAGGTGGGATAACATTTTCTTGTCCCATTAACATGCCATTCTTTTCAACTTAGAGCTCATATGCAATTTTCACATAAGCATACAATTTAGTTGCCAATATCTTCTCTTAAGGCCAACCATCCACCACATATTTTTTAACGTGTACTAAATCCTCGTCCTCCGAAATTCTGGCACACCATTCATCTTCTGCGAAAGATTTATCATCAAATACATCCACCGTGGCAATCAAACAATCTTCATCTTCATCCTCCAAATTTGCACACTTGTTACATGGGGTTCTTGAATTAATCAGTGAAGACGGAATGAATGTAGAAGTTTCCTTTATTATCTACTCATCACAGTATCATCCCAACACACCAGCCTTGATAAGAGAGTCAGCGCATCTGCCAAGCCTTGAATCTAGCACTAGAATTTCCCCGTACATTCTAATAACCACAGTAACAATAGAATACTAACCACAGCACATACATTCTAATAACCACAGAAACCATAGAATACAATACATATTCCCCTTTTTCACAGAGAAAGAAAAGAAAAGAACAAAAGAAAAGAGAAAATAACAACAACTTCTAAATATTCATTGAATGTAATCTTTAAGATAATAGGGAGCACGTGTTTTTCGTTTGCTCTCCCTAGGAAGAATTGTTACCTCATCAGAGTTAGTATCATTAACAGCACTATCATTATTCTGCAATGAATACGAAGGTGTAACAATAGAAGTAGAACACTTTTCATTTTCAACATCCTGAGAATTAGTCGCATCACCACCAGTGTGTTGAAAACACTCTTCAACAGAAGAACTGGGATACTGACAGTCTCATAAAGCACAACCAGAATAAGTGTAATGCATATCATGTAGAAAACTTTCTTGAGACTTCTTTTTTACTAAAACAACATTCCTTTGGCTCCACCATTTGCCATTTTCAACTAGAATTGCATGTCTAGAAACCTTAACAATTCTTATCATAGGATAACACTTTGACTTATGACCCTTTACTCCAAATGGTCTTTTAACCTTTACAACATCCCCCACTGTAAATTGTATATCTGTTGTTTTCATATTACTGTCATATACTTGTTTCATTTTGAATTGTGTTTTTCATCATTATCACGTATTTGTTTAAGATCAGGTAATTTGTCAGAACATTTTGTTTGTTCCAAAATCTAATTTGGACTGCGTTTAGAAGATCCATGACGTCCCTTGAGTACAACAAAGGGAGTAGCCCCAGTCGTGGAGTGTGGGGTGTTATGATAACTCCATAGTCTTTCTTGGATAGCTTTTTAATAGAATCACCCTGAGCAGAAGCTAATTGAATAGTGTCTTTCAGCATTTTGTTCACTCTCTCAACCATGACATTTCCTTGAGGTCTATAAAGACCATACTGGTTAAAAATGTTTGCATGGCATGAGACTTAAACTGTACTCCATTATCTGATACTAGATATTTAGGAATACCTTCTCTACAAAACAAATCATTTAACATGCTAATCACAGAAACAGTGGAAGGCTCAGAAAGAAATTTACATTCCACCCATTTTGAGAAGTAATCAACTGTGACCAAAGCAAACCTCATGTTAGACTTTAAATTGTACATTGGTCCAATAAAATCTATTCCTAATTTTTCCCATGGTCCTTTGGAAAAATCAGCTGGATGAAGGAGAGTATTGCGAACCTTCATGGACTTACCTGCTTCAGAACAACTCCTACAACGCCCTACAAAATTCTCTACATCAACATCCATTCCTGGTAACCAATAATATCGTTGCAGCCTCGTCTTTGTACCAGTCAAACCAAGATGAACTGGATGAGCAAAATTTACCAAAGTTAACTTAAGCTCTTCTGGTGGATTTAGCAGATTTCCTCTCATGACAAAATCATTTTCAACAGTAAGTTCATCATTAATCTTGTAAAAAAGACGCAAACCTTCATCCAAATTTCTTTCATCATGCCAACCATTAATGATGTAAGTCTTAATCAAGTTTTGAACATTGTCACGTTTGACACAGTCCAACCACTCTGCACTGCTGATTTCTCCCTCCAAAACAACCAACACATCAACCAAACCAACAACACATTCTTTGTCATCATTACAAGAAATAAAATTCTCTTTGTGTAAAGGACATCTATAAAGAAAATCAGCACGTGCATTTTTTCCACCAGGAATATGTTTGATAAAAAACATTCTTAAAAGTAGTCTTACTAACCTAGGACTAACTATAGCATGATCTTTTCTGGATGATAAAAAAAACTAAAGGTTTGTAGTCCGTGACCAACACAATTTTTGTACCCCAAAGAAAGGTTTCAAAATGCATAGTAGCCCACAGAGACGCTATCGCCTCCCTTTTTAAATGGTGCTATATCGACGTTCTGTCTGAGATAATGATCTAGATGAAAAACCTACTGTGTGCTCAACACCATCTACCAATTGAGTAGGCACAGCCCAAGCCCAACACCACTGGCATATACAGTAACAATTGATTGAGCATTGTCTCTGAAAGGATGTAAGGCAGACGCATTCACAATAAGATTTTTTAAATTGTTGAATGCCATGGACTCCGTTTCTTCCCAAATGAATTGTTCACCTTTTCTGAGTAGTTTTCGCAAAGGTTATATTTGCAAAACTATCAATGAACCGTAAATAGTACTCACATACTCCCAGAAAAGTTCTTAGTTGGTCTTTGTTTACAGGGGAAGGACTTTCGACAATGGCTTTGACCAGATCTTGCAATGGAGAAATACCAGACTCAGAAATGCGATGACCTAAATAATCAATATCATTCACCATAAATTTACATTTCTCTTTTTTTGACTGTGAAACCATTCGATTCAAGAATTTGTAAAACATTAGATATTTTTTCAATATTTTCTTCAGTATTTTTTGAATATATCAGAATATCATCCTGATAAGCAAGAACATTACTACAATCTCCAAATAATGTATTCATTAATTTCTTGAAGACTGAAGCAGCTGATGCTAGGCCGAAAGGCATTCTTAAAAATCTGAAAGCACCAAAAGGAGTGTTGAAGGCTGTGAGAGAGCGAGACTCTTCAGTAAGTTCCACTTGATGATAAGCGGATTTTAAATCAAGAAAAGAAAATATTTTGGCACCTACTAATTGAGCTAACATAACTTCGACTTTATGTAACGGGAAACAGTCAATTAAGATATTTTTTGTTTAAAGATCTTAGATCAATGCAGAGCCAGATGTCTTTAGAACCTTTTTTCTTCATGACAACAATTGAAGAAATCCATTCAGATGAATTAATTGGTTCAATTACTTTATCCAAACAAAATTTCTCCAAATGTTGTTTAAGTTGACCTCTAATGCAAAGTGGTACATTCCTTACTTTATGGATAACGGGAACAGCATCCTTTTTTTAAATAACTTTGCGTTCATAATTGTGCACTAAACCTAATTTATCATTAAACAAGGAATCATGTTTGAGAAGAAGCTGTTGTAAAGAGGGATTTACATCTGGTATATCTACTAAAGAAATTGGACATGAAGTGCCTTGTCTTAATACCATGCCAAATTTCCCTTGATCCTTCCATTCTAGTATATTGTAGCCCTTTTTTGCTACATGTACTTTGGTTGAAATAATTCTGTCTTCAAATTACATTTTATCTAGAAAAAATCCTAACTTGTCAATATTAGGACCTCTAAAAGAATTAGTGCGCATCTCAGGAGGTCAGAGTTGCACAGAATTCCAATGCTTATAAAACAACACATCAGTGACAAAAGTAATTGGAGAACCAGAGTCTACAGTTACCTAAATTTCAACATCACCAATGGTTACGTTACATAAAGGATCACCTTCATTTTAATCCAAATCAATTGAAAGAACAATCTTCTTAAAACTTTTAACTGTGCAAATATTACTTTCAGATGCATCCTCAACATTTTCAAGAGTTGCTACCTTCAGCGGAAATTTACATAAGCTTGAAAAATGACCATATTTTTTACAATTACTCAAAGTTTCCCAATAGCAGGACAATTCTTTGCATTGGCTAAATGAGTCAGAGAACCACATCTGAAACAAACATTTTGCTTTTTATTGTCCTTTGACTTTGAAAATGTAGATTTAGGTTTGGTTCCGATAGCATTAACTGGTTCAGGAACAATATCGGATTTAGGTTTATTTAATTCTTTCTGTGCAACAACCGATCTTTCGATGCCTCTGGCTAATTCAAGTGTTTCAGTCAATGAAGGGTTCCTACAACAGAGTAATCTTTCTTGCACTTTTTTGTTGAAACAATTTACAATGAGTTGATCTCTCAGATATGAATCAATGGGCCCGATGTAGGTAAAAGGGATTTTCCGATTTCAAAATACCGAGGCGGTCCGAATCGGTATTCTGAAATCGGAAAAGGATGATGTAGCAAAAAAAATGCGAATGAATACCGATTCGGTCGGCATCGGTAATGAGAATCGGTACGTTCCGATTCGGCACGGACCGAATCGGGAAGTACCGAATCGGCTAACAACGAATCGGAAATTACCGA
Source organism: Lissotriton vulgaris (assembly GCF_964263255.1). NCBI lineage: Eukaryota > Metazoa > Chordata > Amphibia > Caudata > Salamandridae > Lissotriton > Lissotriton vulgaris. The sequence continues at coordinate 933,925,545 of NC_141698.1, read as the reverse complement.
TTCGGCTAACACCGAATCGGATAGTCCTGATTCGGCTAACACCGAATCGGAAATAGCCGAATCGGTAAAATCCGATTCGGCAATCATAGAATCGTAGCCATGAAAACACACCCATGGCGAAAAATCCCATAGGAATGCATTGAAGAAACCAAATCGGTAAAATACGATTCGGATAATACCGATTCGGATTTTACCGATTCGGTAAAATCCGATTCGGTAAAAGCCGATTCGGCAAAAGCCGATTCAGCCAATGAGGTGGCTCCCCCTCCCCCACCCAAACAGGGAGTGGCAACCCTGGCAGGTGCAGCTAATTAAGAAGTTTCTGGAGAGCCAGCCTGAGCTCAACACTCACAGTTAGCAGCAGTGGGAGTAGGAGGTTGTGAACTGTAGTGAAGAACATGGCAGACCAGAGCGAGAGCCAGAAGTCCTCCCAGAAGAGGAAGCCGAAGTTCAGCACCACCGAGCTTCAGGTGTTGGTCGAGGAGGTGGTGAGGGTGCACCACCAGCTGTTTGGAAAGCTGTCCCTCAATGTGCCAGACAGCACCAAGAGGAGGATCTGGGCCGAAATCGCCCAAAAGGTGAATGCTGTGGGTGTCACCCCCAGGTCCGTGGATGAACTCAAGAAGAGATTCTACGACATCCGCAGCCTCACAAAAAGGAAGATGGCAGAGATCCAGAGGCAGGCTGGAGTCACTGGAGGAGGCAGGAACCCGGCGCCACCCCTCACCGAGCTGGAGGAACTGGTCTCCAGCACCATTGAGAGGGAGAGTGTTAGTAGAATTGGGACCCTGGACAGCTCTGCGAGAGCTACAGCTACAGGTAAGAAGCATGCGCATCATGACACACCCTACCAGACACCTCCCCATTAGACACAATGCATAGGCAAACCCCAGCACAGTACTGTCACCAACATACAAGAGACAAGCATCATGGTACATGTAGTCAGCAGAAGTTAGCAAAATATGGCAGTGCAGAATCACAAGACAGGAAACAGTGTGACACAGTCTAAGGAGATGCAAGGACATGTGGAATGCTTTAATTGTACTGACTGTAATACATCGGCACTCAGTTTACAAATGCTTCTTTGTACCTAGGGGCACCATCAGGCGGACCAACATTGTCATCAGAGGCAGCAGCACCATCTGACACTGCACTCGCAGGGCCGAGCACCAGCCAGGCTGCCCAGGAGGAGGAGGAGGACGGAAACACCCTAGGGCTTGATATGGAGGGAGACCTGGTGATAGACTTCGAAGCACTGCACTCCCCACAAATGGCCAGCACACCCCCCTTGCAGTTCTCCCCAGAGAACTCCCCTACAAGGGACACCATTCCACCTACACCAGCTCCTGCCACAACCATGGCTTTGCCACCAGTACCACCTGTCCTGGGAGCAGGGGCTCAGGGACCGGCCAGCACCAAACCCCACCAGTGGCACCCCAGCCCACTCAGCAGGCCGGCAGCAGCAGTGCCCGGCGCCGTGCCATCACCACCACTGCTGCACCAGCACGGGAGGGCAGTGTATTCCTGGGCCTCGAGGGAAAGATGGTGAAGATACAGAGGCAGCAGGCAAAATCCACAATGGCCTGCCAACGCCAGCTCCTGCAGCACAACCTGCAGATGGGAGAAATGGTAAAGGGATTTCAGGCCTTCGTGGAATCAAATAAGGAGGTGGCAGCAGGGTTAGGCAGGCTAACCACTGCCATAACCCAGTTGTGTAGCAGAATGGAGGAGCAGGAGCTGGTGCGCAGGCGGGATGCCCGGGTACAGAACCGCTGCATGAGCCGCCTTGCTGCGGCGACGGCACAACTGTGCCAGCGCAGCGCAAACATGGAATCTAGCCTGAGTCAGAATACGGCAGAGCTCACAAGGGGGATGGCCCGGATCACCACTGCTATGGAGGCCATGATCATTTCGAACACAGCCTCAACTCCTGCCCTGGACCTGGGTGATGCTGGGGACAGCAGCAGCCGCAGCAGCCCGGCCAGCGCTGCGTCTGAGCCACGTAGGAGCACCAGGCGCTCCGCAGATGCTGCTGGTCATTCAGAGGGGGCTGAGGGAAACCCCAGTGGGTCTGGCAAGCGGGCAAAGAAATAGCCTTGCAAGGGCGGGTGAGGCAACCTGATCCTTGGACTTTTGTTTAATTTTCCTTTACACCATTTTTTGTTGCACATCAGTGCAGTAACTGTGTTGCAACAGTATTAAAATTTGTTTTTTCCCAACCACCATTTAGCTGTCTTTGCATCTGTACTCACTCAGAAATAGTTCTCAGTAATCTCCTCACATCTGTATCTGCCATCACTTGGTGTACACACCCCAGCTGGCTGTGTCAGTGGCACAGCTTCGTCGTCGTCATGGTCCTCGTAGTCAGACAACTCCACCTCAGTGCCCTTCTTCACCGCAAGGTTGTGTAACATTGCACATACAGCTATGATCTTGCAACAGGTGATGGGGGTATACTGCCTTGCACCTCCACTCTTGTGCAGGCATCTGAATCTACTTTTCCAGATGCCAAAGGTCCGTTCGACAACATTCCTTGTGCGTATGTGGGCCCGGTTATACCTCCTTTGGCTGGGTGTGGAGGGGTTGAGGTAGGGGGTGAGTATGAATGAGCGGAGGGCATATGCACTGTCGCCTGGAAGAGAAAGGGGTTACATTACACACATGCATACATTTATTCCACCTAGCTGCTATGTGTTATGGGGGTCTGATGATGTGTCTCACCTAGGAGGTATCCTTCACCAAATTCGCCAGCCATCAGCCGTGCATAGATGCCGCTCTGTTGGAAAATATAGGAGTCATGGGTACTCCCTGGAAATTTAGCTACCAGGTCTGTGATGGTGCACTTTGCATTGCAGATCACCTGCACGTTGATGGTGTGTGTAGACTTCCGATTGCGGTATATGTATTCGGTGTCCGCTGGTGGGCAAATCGGAATGTGCGTGCCATCTATGCAACCAATGATTTGGGGAAATTGTGCCATCTGGTAGAAGTCAGCTTTAGTTTGTAGCAGTTCTGCGTGGGTTGCATGGAAAGAGATGTATTGGTCCATCCTGTGTATCATGGCGTCAAGGAATGTGTGGAAGAACCTTGACAGGCTGCTCTGGCTCACCCCTCCTGCTGCTGCAACTCCACTTTGATAGCTGCCAGACGCTAGCAGGTGTAGGCTGCATAGCACCTGGATGTGCGCAGGGATGGCGTGTGCCCTTGGGGTGTGGTGGTCCAAGAATGGTTTGAGATCCCTGATGAGCTCAAGTATGGTGTCAGAGTCCAGCCTGTATCTCTGTAGTATCTCTGCCTCTGTGAGCATGAACAGGGTTATCCTCTGTCTGTAGACCTGTTCATTTCTTAGCCATTCCCTCTGTCCTTCCTGCTGTAGCCGTAGCCGCCTCGCAATGACATAAAAAGCTGCCATCCTGCAAGTTGCAATGCATTTTGGGACTGTTTATATGGGTTGGAGTTGGTTACCACCTGATTGGAATCCATGGTAAATACCGAGTGAATTCTACCGATTTTGAGCCGATTTCGGTGTTTCTGTGCCTCCCTACATCTCCCCATCTGTCGGAATCGGGGAATTTCCCGATCGGCGATTCATACGAATTGGTATGTTTTCCGATTCGGCTCATGTCCGATTCGGTCTATCTACCGATTCTGTACATGGACCGAATCGGTCCATGTACCGATTCGGTGTCACTACCGAATCGGTACATGCACCGATTCGGTAATTTTCCGATTCGGTGTCACTACCGAATCTGTACATGGACCGATTCGGTAATTTTCCGATTCGGTGTCACTACCGATTCGGTACATGGACCGATTCGGTGTTTGCATCCGATTCGGTGTTTTACCGATTCGTTACATATCCGATTTTCGGTATGTACGTATCGGATTCTTTCCCATTCGGTACTCATTCCGATTCGGATTTCACTCCGATTATTTGTTTTTTTTGTTCCCTACATCTCGATGGCTGTTTACCGATCCGTAAGGGCCAAAAATCGGTATTTTCGGCCGTTACCGATCGGTAACGGCCTACCTACATCGGGCCCAATATTTCCATCGAATTCACAGGTGGCGATTAGAACTCTCAATTTGGCTAAAAAATTGTCAATAGATTCTAATTCCAAATGACGTCTTGTATAGAATTTATGTCTTTCCACTACTGCACTGGTATCATCTTTAAAATAATTACCAAGTCTGCAAACTGCTTCTTTATAAACATCCCAATCAGTGTAATCAGATTGAGTAACTAGTGGTAAATGGTCAAAAATACTTTGGCCTTCTGACCCTAAGTTATTGTACAGAAGAGCTAGTTTCCTAACTGGCTCAAGTTTTGTTCCATCAAGAGCTATAATGTAGCTAGGAAAACCTTTGAACAATTGTTTCCACTTTGTTTTTGTAATACCTGGTTCTGGCAAAAATTGTGGAGGACAAGTAAAATTTTGCACTGTTACTAAGTGAAAACGACCAACTAATAATGTATAACCATTTTTAAAAATACATTTAAGTTGTATTAATAATGGCTAACTGCAAAGTAACTTTCACAATAAAGCAAAGAACTGTAGGCAAGAGCAAAAACATTCAGCAAATGGTGTGTGTGTCACCGATACAAGTTAAAAATAAACAGTTTGTTCCACAATGAGAAAAAATTAATGCAGAAATGTATTGAAGGTGTGCGCATCACTGATTATTTGTAATACCCATAAATATTTTCACGGGTGCGCGATGACAATAAGAGGTGTGCGCATCACCAAAATTGAGATTAAAATGCAGCAACCTTCAGGTAAACGTTGAAGGTGTGCATATCACCGTACACAATATGCAGAAAACTTGGTGTATGATTCAAAGATGGAGGCACGTTGCGTGACCTCGAGGTCACGTAAGCGTGACGCTTGATGTAAGCAAACGCTGTGCTTTGGGAGAAGGGAATGGCCAGAGAACTTCGGGAACTTAAGATTCTGACCTGCGCATGCAGGTGAAGCCTGGCGCTTGCGAATACAATGGCAGTTAGGGAAAGCAGGCCAATATATTAATGTAAAATCATACGACCTGTTCATCAAAATCGATCGCCAAAATCGAGTTCGCTTCAGCACCTCAGCCTGTCCATAAAGAACCGTTTAGAGCAACGAAGATCAATCTTACATGAGGATGTTCTCCCAATAAGTCGGAAGGATGCTAGATGGTGAACGATGAAATCCCGATAGTCGCCAAATGTTACATAGGGTTCTTGAATTAATCAATGAAGAAGGCATGAATGTAGAAGTCTTCTTTATCATCCAATCGTCACAGCATCATCCCAACACATCAGCCTGGATAAGAGAGTCAGCGCAACTGCCGAGCCTCGAATCCAGTACTAGAATTCCCCCGTACATTCTAATAACCACAGTAGCAATAGAATACTAACTACAGCACATACATTCTAATAACCACAGAAACCATAGAATACAACAACACTCTTCCTTAGCAACAATAGTCTTGTGAGATAAATAATCTGCCCTAACATTATTCGCCCCAGGTAAGTACTGGTGGTCAACAACTTAGAACGAAGACTAGCCAATCGATGAGTGTGATCCCTGATAACTGTTCTACTGAGAATATTAACTAATGGCTTGTGGTCTTTTTTAAAAGTAAGTTTTCTAGCCCAGATGAAACATTAAAAATGTTAAACTGCCCAACAACAGGCTAGCAACTCTTTTCCATAACCGAAAATACTTTTTTATATTATCCTTTAAAAACGTTTATGCAAAACCTATGGGTACTTCACTACGACTTCTGTCAAATTGGGTTAATGCTGCACCTAAACCCTCATTACATGCATCAACCATAATGCCACATTCTTTGGTTGGATCAAAAGGTATCAACATGCTTGCAGACTCAATCTCTCTTTTAAGTGACTCAAACTCTTCTTGGCAAGAGTCACTCAAATCAAACACCTTCTTCTTTTGGAGCAATTCTCCGATACTGGCAGTTTTTGCTGAGAAATTAATTTTAACTTTGCATAAAAACGCAAAGCCCAAGAAACATTGCTATTTGTTTCTTGGAACTGGGTTCAGGTGCCAACATAATTGCATCCACCAAACCAGGCCTTGGTTCAACTCCTTTTTTCTGAAATCACGTGCCGCAGGTATTCAATGCTATGTTTGGCAAATTCACATTATTTTACATTGGCTATTATACCATGCTTTTGCAACCTTTTTAACACACAATACATCAATTTGTCATGACTGTCAGAGTCATTTTCTGCTAACAGTATATCATCTTGGAATGTAACCACTACTCTGATGCCCTGCAGAAGATTTTCCAGCACCCTCTGAAACACTGATGCAGCCAATGCCAGTCCAAAAGGCATCCTCTTGAACTGAAAAGTGCTGAACGGTGAAACAAAAGCTGTAAAATATTTCAATGATTCATCCAATTCCACCTGATGGTATGCAGATGATAAATTGATTTTACTGAAGACCTTTGCTCTGGCAAATGTGGTGAGAATATTATCAATACTTGGTAGAGGATGGGATTCTACCCAGATTACATGGTTTAGACTATGCAAATCAATACAAACTCTCACTTGGACATTTATTTTCCCCACTGTAACCAATGGAGAAAGCCATAATGAAGAATCTATGGGTTCAATAACCTCAACTTCACACATTTTCTTTAGAATTTCTGCTAGTTCCTCACAAACACTAGATGGTACATTTCTTAACTTCTGCTTTACCGGCACACCATGACTTCAGCCCTTAATCTTGTGTTTGAACCCAAGTTTGTCACTGAATACATCTTCTTACACATTCAACCACACTTTCTATTGTTGTTGACCCTTCCTGACTCTTTGGCTCACCAGCAGTACCTAAAGAAACTTGTGCCTTCCTCCTGGGTCTTACAGTCATACCAAAGAGTATTTGATGATATCATCCAAGTATATTCAGACCTTTTCTAGCAACATAGACCTTACCATGTATAACCTTATCCTTGCATTGTGAAGCATTCAAAAAATCCTGTAAGATCAATCACACAGGACACACCGGATTTATGTCAGGAGCTAGTGATTGTAATGCTCTCTCTCCTCACGTATTATGAAACAAAGTAAATTCGGTCTAGCAAGGAGAGCCTAGTAGAGTCCAGAGGTGATCAAAGCCCTAATGGGGATCTTATTTAAGTTGTACGGGGCGGAGAAGCCAATTGTGCAGATTCTTATGAGAATATTACAATAGATGGAAAGGTTCCTAATTTGTTAAGTGACTCAGGTGCGAGAATGACTATGAAAATGATGAATTATCTTTATTTTTTGGAGACTCACAAACTAGCATAATGACCTACTTTGTTGCTGATGATACACTTTGTATTTTTATATTTTTGACCTTGTTCGTTTGTACTTTCACTGACAACTCCCACTCTACTCTGTTAATTCTGTGTTAGTTCTTTACAAGATTTACGAGCCACCTCTATGCTCTTGGCAATGTCATTAGTTTCAATCAAAGTTAAGTTCTTCAATGTTAAAAGTTTCTGCTGAACTTTTTTGTCCCAGCACCGCACCACTATCTGGTCTCGAATGAGTTCAAATTCACGTTCAGCTGCCAGTGTATGTAACGCTGCCACATAACTGCCAACAGATTAATCTTGCTGTTGCTCAAGGGTAAAGAATGTATGCCTATTCACAAAAAGATTTGGTTGAACATCAAATTGCTTTTCAAGTTTCTTAATAGCGAACTGATGTTCATCCAATTTATCCTCTTCACCATCTGGAAGGTCATAGGGTGGCAAATATTCATAAAAAGGCTGCCCCACAAAAACTTCAAAAAATGTTGTTCTCAAGTAAAAACCTCTTATGTTTGGGACAATACCTATTACCTTCAATGGCTCCCAGATATTTTGTAAAAGCCCTGATCCATTTACGCCAAGAAATTGGCAGATCACCTGGTGTGTGCAAAATCGGCAGTGGTGCATTAACACTCTGCATGTTATAAATTACAGTTGAAGAAAACGCAAATAATAAGACAGCAATGTCAATAGATGTTAATCAAACGGTGTTACTAATTTGCACTCTAATTGAGGACAACATCAGCAGCCGGTAAAAGTATACACCAAATACTGAAACTGTTATATAACTGTAAATTTATAATACTGGGTGAATAAAACTTGAACAAAGTTTGCAACTTGCTGCAACAATGCTTCAACTTGAATACTAATAACCATATTATGTAGTTTTCAAACTGTGTGCGTAATATTAGGCCTGGCGGTGAACTCCACTCTGTTCGTGGAGTTTGTGGAGTTTTCTGCACTCCCTACTCCGCGGAGCTCGCGGAGTGCAGAAAACTCCGCTTAGCGTAGTGTCGCAGAGTTTTTTCCCTGCTCGCCGTCACAAACGGTAAGTTCGCTAGAGCGAGCTGCCGCTCGGGTAGAATATCTACCCGAACGGTAGGAAGACCAGTGCAAATGGCAGTTCGCACTGCACTCTGCTACATGCAGAACTCTGCAGAGCTTTTTTGTCACTTCAGGGAGTTCAAGTAGCAAAACTCTGCAAACTACGCCCAGGCCTGGTGCACATCACAGATGAATTCCTTGCGTGCATGATGTACTATGAAATGCACCTTTGCATGAGTGCGTATCGCAGATAAAAGTATTAAACTTTCACCAGAACAGAGCCCTATGGTACTCTTTTTTAATGTGTACATACCACAGATTCTCCTTCGAGATTCTTTTGTGAACAATAAATCGGATCAGGACCAACAGTAGATGACGCTGTGTGCACTTGAAATGCCCTGTGATATGCTTTACATATGTATGTGTCACAGAGTTTCCTTGGCGATCCTTTAGTGCAAGATGCGTCAACCAATAATTCTCACTCAGGACTGACAGTAGATGACGCTGTGTGCTGTGAACACTTTGAGGCAAAAACAGACTCCTGCTTCAGACACACGTTGTTCCCTGTTGAACGTAGGCAGACTCTGTCACACAGGGATACTTGAGCATACACGCTCTTTACAGGCAGAGTGAAACATATGCAGGAATGTTCTCCCCCTCTAGGAATCGCTGTGCTCCAGAAGGTATGGCAAGCGCTTGTAAAATGAAGTATCTCTCGCCTGAGCAGAAGCAATGCACAAAACTCAAGAGAATTCCTCAACTCCCTCAACCTGCATTCCATATTCTATAGAAAGAATCCATAGAACATGGAGAGCTGAAGACTAGAGCACATCACCACAACGTGTCTGGGGGGAGGTCATAGTGACCCCCTTGCCCCATTCCAGGGGGCTGCCTTTAGGGGCACCACCTTTTTATGGCTTACTGTTAGTGCAACTGTTGACAGCTTCTTTGCTTTAGCGCCCACATGCATAATGCAGTGGGGCGCAGAGGCAAATTGTAGATTACCTCCTTAGCTTGGGGCCTTGCCCATATGCAAATGAGTAAATGTCCTCTTGAGATATCGCTGGCACTACATTTGCACCAATGCTATCAGAATTACAGAAAGGGCCGCACAAGAGTCTGCGACCCTTCTGTATACCAAAGTGCCCCATGGGTGCACACAGAGGGCACACATGGCTATTGCACCCCCTGGGCATTTTCTATAAGAACTTCTATCAGCCATATTCATTGGGCAAACAGACAGGCTTTCAATTGTTTCTTAGCAGGAAGAGTGTAGCAATATTTTGGTCCTAGAAAGTGGAATTCTCTATATTCCCATTTTTCACTTTTCTGAAGTTTGCTTATCAATCTCAAGGTTCTTGGAGGTTATATTTTTGCAATTTTAGAGAGATACAAGAGGGGCAGGTTTCATAGTAGCTATTGTGAAGTAAACCTACAGCTTTAAATTATATTTGTTTAAATGCCAGGTCTCAGTGGAGTTGCTGCGTGCATTTTGAGATATGATCAGGTTTTTTCAAATTACATAGGAGTCTGATGATGGAGTTTTGGAAGTTGTGAAGGCACCTGATTCCTGTCTCCACGGTACCAAAGTAGATTGCATTTCCAAAATCCAGCGTAGAATAAATGTAGCCAGCATAAAGTTTAGAGAGAATGACAGAAAAAGGAATATTCTCTTCTGTATTCTTACGTGTTAGAACCAAGATTTAGAAACTGGATCATCAATTTGAGCTTCTAATGATAGAAGAAAGTCAAAGATGATACTTAAATTGCAGACAGTTGATGCTCGGGTCAGCAATTGCCCAAGGAGGATAGCTAAGGGGAGTTGTCCAAATCAGAAAGTATGTTAAAGCCCAGAAGGATCTATGTTTTTGATGGATTTATTTTCAGAAAATTGTTTTGCCATCTTTTCTTGTGTGGTGATAAGGTTATGTTTAAAATTGTGACTAGATCTATGTTGGCAGGTCATTTGACAATAACTTCCATATACTTTTCACAGAAATACCACTCAATGTCAAAAATGTGAAGGAGGTGTGCACAGGGACACACATAAAGATTGAAAAGGAGAGGGGACAGCATTGATCCCTGAGTGATCCCCAGCGTAGGGGGTTAGGTTGAGAGGCAAATTGTTGCAGAGACATTGATTTTGTTCATCCTGACAATAAGAGATACATTTTAATCCAGTCCAACTGACAGATAGGCCTTCCAGACACTGAAAAAGAATAGAATAATCGATATTTTTGAAAGTGGCTTTGTGTTTCAAAAGAGTCAGGATTCCCTCATTTCCTTTGTCCCCCCTCGTGTGTAGATTATCAGTGACAAATACATCTCAAGCTCAGTACATTCTCTGGTTCTGAAGCAGGCATCTATGAGATGCAAAATATATTTTCACTCAACAAAATATTGAAGTTGGAAACTGAGAACCTACTGCAGAAGATGAGCCCAATAATGTCACAGGCTTCAGTGCGCATGACGGTTTGGCCGACCTGAGACGGCCGGCTGAACCATCATGCGCACTGATCACAGAGCCCAATACTCCCCCTCCAGCTTGTCATCATCAGGCCCTGTCACGAGACTCATTCGTGTTAAAAATTAAATGATAACAAACCCATGTTATCATCATTTTATTTTTCGAGTTTTGCTGCTGCTGGAAGAGGGGTGATACTCCTCCACCTTATCAGTGGAGCTGCCACTGCCTAGCAAGCCCACAAGCCTGAGCTGCTTCATATACTACTGCAAAGTGTCATGATTTAAACTTCTTGACAGATTCATTATGTTTTACATCCTTCTCTCAGATCATGAAATTTGAGCAGGATCTTAGTTTTGTCAGAAGGCTTTGATATGCATATTTAAAATAGTATTCATCCCTGGGAGATTGAGTAATCAACACAGATCTGTCACATTCCCTTAAAATGCTCTAAAACCCTCTGGTGTTTTCATATTTGACAGACCTTCTTTTAAAGGAGCTTGAACACTTTTATTTCATAAAAAGGAAGCAGTGTTTCCTGCAACGTGAAAACAAGTATCAATGGAAATTAAAATATTCTACCTCTCCCTGCCCTTAACACATATAGAGGTAAAAGCAAACAAATATTAAGTACATGGTTCACTCGATAGCAATTGCTTTGCAGAGGAGTAATTGAAAGTTACAATTTTTTAAAGACATCGATATGTTACTTCCCTATGTCCTGACATAATGTATAGTACTAGAACCATTACAGTCTACACAACCTACTAGCAATCAATCCATACAAATCAGCAAAACCCATCAGGATCCATGCCCTGAGTCTGCCATACACCTTCCTCATTAAGCTTCAGCACAATTTCTTCACTGTGCTCAATATTATAGAGTCTGCCATTCACACTGTTCATTAAGCATCAGCATATTCTCTTCTACCCCTAATATAGAGTCTCCTATACACACTCCTTATTAAGGCTCAGCACAATCTCTTATTTTCTCTCAGTTATATACTCTGCAATTTACACTGCTCACTAAGCCCCAGAACAAACTGTTTACTCACTGTATAGAGCCTGCTTTGTACATTCCTCATTAAGCCTCAGCACTAATTCTTCGCCCACCGCTGTAGGGTACGCCGTACGCAATCCTCATTAAGCCTCAGCGTATTCTCTTTGCTCCCTGTTAAAGAGCCCACCATGCACACCCATTGAGCCTCAGCACAATTTCTTCACGTACATTTGTAAAGTCTGCCATTCACATAACTTAATAAGAATTAGCATTGTCGCTTTACTCACTCACTTTTCTTGCCTTTCTATTTTAAGTCAAAATCACACCCTGTGGCGATTACTGGGGTGGTCCGTTGTCCAGTCCAGAGCCTAACTTTCACCTCTCACTCATTCATCCTTCTCATCCATACCCTCTACTACCCCCACTTAGGTTGTGTACCAGCTCGTATATGTTCCCATTTGGGGCAAGGACAACAGGTGTTGGTATGAGGAACACAATCTGGTTTTTTTTGTTGTTGACCTAGTAAATCCTTTAAGTTGCATTTGAGGTGCTGGAGAGTGGATCAGTGCCTATTTTTGCTTACAGTGAAATGCAGGTCACCATATGTGTGATCACTGGATTTAGACAAGGAATCCAAGCAGGTGTGACCATAGCTTTATCTTTGAAAGAAACAGTGCAGGTGCTTGAAGCTCTGGCTGGAAGTCGGTGGCTGGTGCAAATAAACTTTGGTGTACCGAATACCAAGGTTTGTACTCCTTATTCTACTTCCAGACACTACCTGCCCCTTTTTCCCGCTCTTTCAGGTTCCTGCTTTTTGGATGCTTTTGCCATCTTGCTCTTACTCCATCTTTCGGATTTGTGTGTTTTTCCTTCTCTTTCTCTCAGTCAATATCTGATGCAGAAAAATAAGCGCTGGCCCCCAAGATTAAGGGTCATTCGCCCCCCACAGGCAACCACCTGCTCAAATTAAGAAATGGGTGTGACATACGTTTGTGGCTTCTGTTAGTCTTCCTTCTCTTAGTCCTATTTGTGCAAATATTTGCACTTTCGGACCTTCCTGCACACCAGTCTCTGCCTCCCAGATATAGAGCCACAGAGTAGTTGAACTTCGGGGGGGACTTGACTTGGGGATTCTAGGTAGCTAGGTTGGACCCATTTGTTAGGTTTTCTTACCTTGAATGCACCACAGTCAAAAGCAGGGGAAGGCTAGTTATGTGTTCAATGTTAATAACTTGTGCCTATTGAAATGGCTGGTGTAGGATATATGATTTTGTAGCTGTAAGGTTTGCATTTTATCTCCGTTGACTTCATCTACCAAACATTCTTAAATCGTGTGTATATTTGAGGGCATAGAAGATGCACCCCCCAACAGCTTTTTGGACAACTCCCCTCTGTCCCATCATGCACACAACATGTCAACAAACCCATATTTACACTAGGCATTTCCCAACCCAACTTGACGATTGTGGTTTTCATTTTTTTTTCTCCTACTACCACTGCCTCACATACACATGTTCTTTTGTCTCTCTCCCTCAACTAGGTGGTAGTTCCTGGTGACTTTTTGAAGAGGGTTCGGTCCTCTCAATGGGCCAGATGTACAACCCTTCCATTTTGAGACTCGCAAATTGTGTTGTTTTTTGACTCGCAATTTGCGACTTGCAAAATGGAATGTACAACAGTGTCTCAGACACCGGTTGGAATTTCAAAAAGGGTCCCAATTGACCAGCCTCATAAAATATTCCTGAGGCAGGTCACAATTTGCGATCCCATTGCCACTCAAAGGGATGGCGGCCTGCTGGGGTCAGCGACCACCATGTCTGTGACTGCTTTTTGAATAAAACAGTTTAAAAAAAAATGCAGACCATTTCCCTTAAAGGGAAATGGGATACATTAAAAAAAGAAATATGAAGCATTTCTGTTTAATTTTTTAATAGTAGGCAGTGATCAGTAAGAACACTGCCTGCTCATAAAAAATGTTTCAGCTGCCAGTCACACAGGGGAAGGGGTCTTACCTCATTTTTGAAATAGGTGGTAAACTGCGCAATTGCTGTCACAAAACAATCGTACATGGAAGTGGGGCTCGATATTAGGAAGGGACGCCCGTGCACCCCCCTTCCTAATAGCGAGTCGTACATTGCACTGATCTATTTTAAGATCGCAAACGGGATGATTTCCCATTTTCGACTGCAAAAAACAGTCGTACATCTGGCCCTATATGTTTTCTATCATACTCTTCACTATTAGTAAATAAATGTAGGGATACATATATCCAGCCCTCAGGAATGCCAGACAACTGTTGGCTCCAGTGAAGGAGAAAAGCATGTAGGCAAGACAACTCAGCATTATGTAAGGGTTATAGCAGCCATATATGCTGTCTGAGAATACCTTATGATCCTTTTCATCTAAGCCTAGGATACCACCGGAATAAAGGATACTTTGTGGTATATCTTAAGGCTTTTTTATTTACTAAATTGTGTTCAAGCATTTTGTTCAGAGAAAGTAAGTAATTTCTAAGAACTCCCTCAGGTCAGCCCCCCCTCGAGGTCAAGTGGTCCCTGGTAGTACCATCTCACCAGGGTGGGATGAGGTGCGATGAAGCATGTTACATTATGTGAGTGAGCTTTCCTCATCCAAATCTTGAAATGTTTCATTTCTCTGGGTGGAGAATAGCAGCAAGTAGGAAGGTCAACGTGTATCAGATCATGGTGGAGATAAGAGGGTGTCATGCGAATTCTGTGTTTGGGAGTTTTTGTGACCGGCAGGTGTGAGCGCAATAGTGCCTCTTTCTATTTCTTTGGTGTTGTATGGTACTTTGCACAGCAGTTGGCTGTGAGAGACCAAATCCAGAATATTGGCAAGAAAGCCAGTGAAATCCTATACTAACCCCCAGTGAGGGGATAACAAAAGTGGAAGGCCTTACCTTTGATGATCAGGATATCCTCTCAATTTTAGCAGGACCCTACATTATGGAGAAGACAACCCTGACACAAGCAGAGACACAAATGAATGACTTGGATTCATTTGTCGACCTTAAGAAAGCCCAGGTCAAAACAATGCTCCATGGAGCAGTAATGATGGAGTATTTGAGAGCCAATGCTTCCCTAAGAAGTCTTATTGTTACCAACAATCCTAGGATCTTTCTAGAGGGCAAAGAATTCAGAAAAGGTTGATGCTTGATCCCTTGGAAATGTACCAGGGATTAGTTAGTTCTAATTTTCTCAACAGTTAAGAGACTGTCAGATGTCCTTGTAATCCATTTAAAAACACAAGAGAATGCACTTAAAACCCAGCTTTCTATTACAGTTTACAAAAGAAACTGGATGAGGTAAAAAAGGATGTACAAAATATAAGGATTATATTATGCATTCCAAGATAAATAGATTCCAGAAGGTCACATGAGAAAATGTATCCTTACTCAAAGGAAGACTATGTCAGAAGAGAAAGTGACGCTTCGTTCACATCAGAAGACAGTAGAAACTCTTCAGGGTCCACAGTATCCACCTCGACAAGGCTTCCCATGGCAATTACCCTACCCACAGTCTTTTTTAGAAAGAGGCTGAAGGCGGAGAAGATGGAAAAACGAGGACCGCATGGTCTCCTGGAAAGAGCCAGAGATAGAAGCAAGACCAACTAACACCAGAGAATCCCACCCAGGGACCAGCAGGAGTAACAGATTACATACTTAACTTAACCCCTAAAATACTGACTGAGATTCAAAAGCAAGTACTAAACAGAGGTTGGGCTGTGTACCTACACCAAGAAAAGATCTTCTCGAACTCAGAATCGAAATGTTCAAATTCTTTAGGGAAATTATACTACAGGTCTTTTTTTCCACCTGAATGGCAAATGAGGATAAAAGCGATGTGGACACCAAAACCGGCCTCCATAGAAAATCATCCTTTACAGCTACCATTCAACAGTTGCCACCAGAAGTGGCAGCCTTTAAGCAGGCAATCAATATAGATCTTGACTCCTTAACCCTTTCGATGCTCATGACGAGCTCAGCTCGTCATGATGCACGGTTGAGCTGTGCTCATGACGAGCTGAGCTCGTCAGAAAACCATAATAATGAGAAAAAGTCAGCACAGGAGGGGAAAACACCTAGCAGCCAAGGTGTTAAGACAGGTGAACCAGGATACATTACAGAATTTCAGCAGGGTGGAGAAAGAATACAAAAGGGAAATAGGAGAGGACACCACAGCGATAATAGATCGGTGGACACATGGAGAGGGATAGTCATAAGGGAGAAAGATATGTACAACACTAAATGCCTGAGACTACTAGGAAATACCCAAAACTATACAAAATTGAAAAGAGATTCCACCACTAACATTTTGGAGAAAATCTCCTTTATGATTATAGGAGCCCTTGACAGTGGCTGGGTAACTGAAAAGGAGTCAACTTTTATTATTGAGAAGAAACATAAGCCCTATATCTATATCTTGCTCAAAGCGCATAAGAACAAAAATCCTCCTTCGGACGCCTGATTGTTTCTGGAATAGGGTCAGCCTTAGAACCATTGTCACAATTTTGTGATTTCTTTCTGAAACCCCTAGTAGCGGAGATGCCATCCTATTTGAAGGACACCAAGGACATACTAACCAAGTTAATTGACATGACCTTTGAATGAGACAAACAACTGCTACTAACCCTTGATGTTGAATCATTGTATACAAGCATTCCACAAGACTCCACACTAGAGGTGATAGTTTGACTTCTGACACCTAGACTAGCCAAAAAACTGACACCTGATGGGTTCATTCTCAATCAATCAATCAGTGACACTTATAAAGCGCGCTACATACCCGTAGGGTCTCAAGGCGCTGGGGGGGGGGGGGGGGTGCTGCTACTGCTCGAACAGCCAGGTCTTCAGCTTCTTCCTGAAGGAGAGGTGGTCTTGGGTCAGGCGCAGATCGGACGGGAGGGAGTTCCAGGTCTTGGCGGCCAGGTAGGAGAAGGACCTTCCTCCTGTGGTTGCTCTTCGGATGCGGGGGACGGCGGCGAGGGCGTGGTTGGCTGATCGGAGGTGGCGTTTGGGAGCGTAGAAGTTGACTCGGCTGTTGAGGTAGCTCGGGCCTTGGTCGTGTAGGGCTTTGTGTGCGTGGGTGAGGAGGCGGAAGGTGATTCTCTTGTTGATGGGGAGCCAGTGAAGGTCTCTCAGATGTCCGGAGATGTGGCTGGATCGTGGGATGTCGAGGATGAGTCTGGCTGAGGCGTTTTGGATCCGCTGGAGTCTCTTCTGGAGCTTGGCGGTGGTCCCGGCGTAGAGGGCGTTGCCGTAGTCCAGTCGGCTGGTGACGAGGGCCTGGGTGACGGTCTTCCTGGTCTCTGTGGGGATCCACCAGAAGATCTTCCGTAGCATGCGTAGGATGTTGAAGCACGCCGAGGAGACGCTGTTGACTTGCCTGGTCATGGAGAGGGACTGCAAATGCATGGTCCTCACGAGAAATGTCTTTGAGTATGAAAATTTTTATTTAGCAAACACATGGTACCTCCCAGCTTGGCATGTCTGTATGTACACAACTTTGAAATTGAATACATTTACTGTGATGAGAATCCATAGCTCAAACAGATGAGGTTGTGGAAAAGATATATAGATGATATCCTGCTGACATGAAGAGGCACAAGGGAGGAAGCAATTGAGTTTTCGGAATGGGCCAACAGTCTGGACCCCTTTCTGAGTTTCAGCATAAGTATATATATATATATATATATGTATGTATGTATGTATGTATGTATGTATATATATATATATATATATATATATTTTTATTTATTTTTTTTTTATTTATAAAGTTTTGTATAGCACAAACATGACCCTAGCAGGTATTACATTTGAGGAATAGGTTAAAGTAAGGACTGGAAACTCGTCACATATGAGAACGGATCATAGCAAAATGATATCTATAGCAGATCCTCAGTGTGTTAGTCATACAGTCGATCAGCCTGGTAAGCAGGAGTATAAATAAAAGATCATAGTGTGTTTTCAATAAAGCATAGATTATAGTCTTAGGGCGTGAACATGTTCATTAGAAGAGCTTTTACTTCTTTTTGAAAGAGGAGGAGGATGAGATTCTGCGGAGATCTGGTGGCAAAGAGTTCCATATCTTCATTGCAATATCAGAGAAGGCTCTGCAGCAAGTTCTCTTTTTGTGGAAGGTCTGTTGTTTCAATCGTAGTGAGCTCGCACTTTGTGATAATCTGCAGCCCCCTGATAGCTCTAGCTTTTGTGCCAAATAACTGGGGGTCTTGAAATTAAGGTCTTTATGAGTCATGCAGGAGATCTTTAGCTGTAGTCTTGCCTGATAGGGGAGCCAGTTCAGGGCTTTTAGGGCTGGGGATATGTGGTTATTTATTTTTGTTCTGATGATCAGTCTGGCCACAACGTTAAGAGAGGCCCTCAGTAGGGCCAGATTGTATTTAGGAAGGGCATATAGAGTGGTGCTTCCATAGTCCATTCTGGGCAACACTAGAGCTTGAACCACCATCTTTAAGTTGTCCTGTGGTAGGAAGGTATTAAGTTTCCTTAAGATACTCTTCTGATGATTATCTCCTTTGGTGGCAATATTGATATGATTCTGCATATTCAAGTGTTTGTCTGAGGAAATTCCCAAGGATTCAGCAGAATCAATACTGTAGCGAGAGCAGCTAAAGGCTGTTAGATGCTTCAGCCAGAGGTCGATCTTGGGCATATGGTTCGGGAGAGAGAGGAGGAGGAATTCCGATTTGGTGGTGTTGAGCTTGAGGTGGTTTCTCCTGAGCAGCCAGCTTTGTGTGTTATAGAGAATAAAGTTGAGGGAGATGAATTCTTCTGGGGAGGAGATTTTCATATCCAATTGAGTGACATCTGCATTCATGTGATAAAGAATGTTTGCAGAGTTCAATGCACTTGCCAGGGGTTCCATGAATACATTGAAAAGCATGGGTGATAGGGCGTACCCCTGTGGAACCCCTAGCGTGATCACGGTGGGCTGAGAGAGGTATCGATTTACCTTTATTTTTTTAGTTATGTTGTGGAGGAATGAGGTAAAATTCAAGAAAAATTGCCACGTGCACACCATTTTCTTTTTTCAATTTATCGTAATTTCATCCAGTTTCATTTGTTTCAGTTTAGTCCTTTAAGCGTGCAGCCTCGGTAACGTGGCCTGCCCAAGTGCCTCGTGTCTGTGTACACAAGAAGAAAACTGGAGCAACATTCCACTCCAACTGGACGCACAGCTCCACCCCTCAGTTTCAACCCATCCCTCTTGTCATGCAGGCGGCAACAACCACCTGCGTGACTACAATTCCCAAGAGTCACTAGTACAAGCATTCTATTAATCGATCTCCCTTTCAAGCCTCCCCTGTCACAATCTTGTATACCCCGCCCGCCCTTAGCTGTCAATTCAACATCAGTGCCAAAAAATTATTTGCATACACATTTGATGGATGATTGTTGTAATTCGGACTAAGCAACAGCAAGAAGCACGCATTTCAGCATAATAGCAGCCACAATGCCACAAACTTGAACATGAGTTTTGCTAATTTAAAATGTGTATGCAAATAATTTTTTGGCACTGACGTTGAAACTGAGGGGTGGAGTCAGGAGTACGCTTTAGAAACAGGTGCGACCAATTTGGAGGTATTCCACACTGGCGTGTGAGAGAAGTGGACACGTTTTGGAGGGAGAGTAGAAAGCAGTTTTATGAAGGTACGATTGACTTTTAAATGGGATAGGAGGTCGAGTCAGTATGTAATAACGGGCACTGATAACATCAAGTTAGGGGAAATAAGGAAGAGATTAGATTAGATTAGATTTAGATTTATAGAGCGCATGGCTGCCCTGGAGCGTCCCAGCGCTGAAAATGACCTGAACATAGTGAACTCAAGAGGGGACGGATTTAGGGGGTGGTTGGGAAGAGAAAGGTTTTGAGAGTTTTTCTGAATTTAAGGTGAACGGGTTCCATCCGGAGATCTCTAGGAAGGGTGTTCCATTTATTTGATGCGTTCAGCGAGAACCGGCGGCCTCCAGTACGCGCCCTCCTCACTCTTGGTATGATGGCCAAATTTTCCCTGTCTGAGCGGAGGGCCCTGGCCGACTTGTAGGGGCGAATCAGTCCTTTCAAGGCCGGAGGGCCTTTGCCCTGCAGCGTTTTATGGGCAATACAGAGTGATTTAAAAGTGATCCGCTCTTGAATAGGGAGCCAGTGAAGGGCCTTTAACAATGGCTTGGCTGATGCCCGTCTAGGCGCCCCCATGAGCAACCTGGCTGCAGCGTTCTGGGCTCGCTGGAGAGTATTGATAGTGGCAAGGGGGGCAGCCAGGAAGAGGGCATTGCCATAGTCCAGTTTGGACAGGATCAGGCCCTGGATTAGCAGCTTTCTGGATTGAAAAGGAAGGAGGGGGAGGACCTTCCGGGCTGCTCGTAACAGACCGAAGCAACCTCCTGCAACCTTCTGCGCGTGGGTCTTAAAGGTGAGTTGGGGTTCAAACCAGATCCCCAGGCTTTTAATTTGCTCCTTGGGGGGAGGAAGGTCTCCCATGCAGGGGGGCCACAACTCAGGGGGCAGGGAGGTGATTTGATTGCCCAGAAACATGATCTCGGTCTTAGTTCCATTCAATTTAAGTTTTGAGCTAGACATCCAGGAGGAAATGGCCGTAAGGCATTTCGGGAGGTCATCAGGGCGGCCCCCTTGTTGTGACAGCGAGACGACAAGCTGAGTGTCGTCTGCGTAGCTGATAGATTTGATCCCAAATGGGGCTACTACCTTCTCTAATGGGGCCATATAGACATTAAACAGTGTGGGGCTGAGGGAGGAGCCCTGCGGCACCCCACACTGGAGGGGGGTGGAATTGGACATAGAGCCATTTTCCCATATCCTGAAGGATCGATTGTCCAGGAAGGACTGCAGCCATCTAAGGGCTGACCCTGCAATGCCCAGCTTGGCAAGGCGTTGGGCCAGAACTGCATGGTCTACGGTATCGAATGCAGCGCTTAGATCCAGGAGGATCAGGGCTACTGATCCCCCTGAATCCAAGATGCATCTTACCTCTTCAGTCACCGCTAGGAGGGCGGTGTCTGTGCCCTGCCCAGGGCGAAAGCCTGTTTGGGAGTCACTTAGGAGGTGGTTAGACTCCAGGAACTCTGAGATCTGCCTATTCACTACCTTTTCGGCCACTTTGCTCAATCCAGGTAGAAGGGAGATTGGGCGAAAGTTGGACAGATCGGAGGTGTCTAGTCCCGGTTTCTTTAAGAGCGTTTTGACTCTGGCCTGCTTCCAGCTCGGGGGCACTATGCCCGTAGATAGGGATGCGTTAAGTAGCTTGGTGGCTACTGGG
Organism: Lissotriton vulgaris; assembly: GCF_964263255.1. NCBI lineage: Eukaryota > Metazoa > Chordata > Amphibia > Caudata > Salamandridae > Lissotriton > Lissotriton vulgaris. The sequence goes on along the minus strand of NC_141698.1, from coordinate 933,904,409 downwards.
GCAATAGTACTCATGATTTGTTTTAGAATATGCATCGGTACTGGGTCAGAAGGAGAACCACTTTTTATATTAGATAAGATGTTACAGAAGTCTTCCCTGGAAATACAGCTGAATGCCTCAAACTGAGGGCAAGAAGGGCCAGAGGGAGGAGCTTCGGTGGGTTCTGTAACAGAGGATTGAGGGAGGCTATCAAGGATTTTTCATATTTTTGCATCAAAAAATTCTGCCAGCTGGTTGCATTTTCGTACTGGGTCGTTATGTATCACGGTTGGAGCCGGAACTTTGAGGAGCTGGTTAACAATTTTAAATGTTTCTCTGGCGGAGTTGGCCGACAGTCTAATTTTTTCCTAAAAAAAAACTGCTTTAGATTTATGCCGTGCCGATTTGTAGAGTCTTAGGGCAGCTTTATATGCGGTTTTGTTAGTAGGTGCCCAGTCTTTCCGCCATAAGCGCTCCGCTCTCTTACAATCTTTTCTGAGTTCTCTTAGTTCGGGAGAAAACCAAGGGGATTTAAAAGTATTGCTCTTTTTAGTGCTAGGTTTAAGGGGCAGAACCGAGTCCAAGGACTTAGTAAGCCAGTCATGAAAATTTATATCTGCTTGTAGGACATCGGATTCTGCAGGGGGTACCGATTGTTCGAGAGCAATTGTCAGGTTCTCTACTGATAGCCTCGGCCACGGCCTTTGAAGTATACGGGGACCGGATGCCTTGGTTTTTTCAGTATAGAATTCCCATGAAAAAGGCACTACAAAATGGTCTGACCATAGGAGGGGCAGAGGGGGTTTGGCTACTAGCTGGGGGAATGTTCGAAAAGATCGGGTCCAACAGGTGGCCCTTGTTATGGGTGGCTTCCTTGCTTGCCAGCTCAAGGTCAAAGGAGTTAAGGTTAGTGATCAAATCCACAGCTAGGTTGTCCTTGGGGTCGTCAAAATGTAGATTCAGGTCTCCCAGGATCAGGAAATTAGGGGCCTGTGCAGCTGCTGCTAAGGTAGTTTCTAGTAGGGAGTCAGAGAAGTGTTTTAGGCTCCCCGGCGGTCTATAGATAAGAAGACCTGACAGCGAGTGAGTGGGGGAAAGCTGAATGTTAAAGCTTGCACTTTCTGCGTCTGAGATTTCACCCTCCTGCAGTCTACAGGTCAGGGACTCCTTATGGATTATAGCAAGCCCCCCACCCTTGCCTTTCTCCCTATTCAGACACTGAATATTAAAGCCACTGGGAAGCGCAGAGATGATGTCAAAATCTGTATGGGGGGATAACCATGTCTCCGTAAGGAAGAGCAGGTCGATATTGCCTTCTTCTATCAGCAGGTTGACCTTGACCGCATGCTTGGGCAGAGATCTACAGTTAAGGAGTGCCATCTGTAGTATTCGACCAGCCTTGTTACCATTTGTCTCCCCAGGGATGGGGACGGGGCAGGCAGGAAGGATGAATAAGGTTTCACTGGGCACAATGTGTTTTGCGCACTGGTGCGCGTTTAGAGGGATTCCGTCAGTTAGGCAGCCAAGCATGCTACTGAATGTTTGTTGTTCTATTTAATTCACTTAGAATGGTCTGAACAAAATAAACTAATGTCAATGTTTTAACATTTTACAGTGAACCCCCGAAGAAGGGCTAAAAACAGCCCGAAATGCATTGGGTTAATAAGATCCACTATCAAGAATGTTGGATGTATATATCATGCTCTAGAAAAAGGCCTGGATTGGCATATCTTTAGCAGAAGAAATGTTTGTATACATTCACTGCCCCATCTGTGACAGGAATTAAATTTGGTGAAAACGACTGATTAATTGGAAAACATGGAATAAAATTCTAATATGGATAAAATTATGGAGTACTTTGGTGAATCTATAACTGAGTGAGCTGTGCGTCCGGTTGGAGTGAAATGTTGCTCCAGTTTTCTTCTTGAGGAATGAGGTAAACCATCGTAGCACAGGTTGTGGTATGCCCATCCTTCGTTTATTCGTTATGGTCTAGCTTTTTAAATTTGTCATCCATGATGTGCGTGAGTGCTGATTCTGTGCTGGGTCCTTGACATAAACCGGATTGGTGTTGGCCCAGGATATTGAAGCTCTCTATATGGTTGAGGAGTTAAATTTGCACGCATTTTTCTAGCAGTTTTGCCAAAGTGGGGATGTTGGACATAGGGCGGAAGTTGTTGAGATCTGACCAAAGGGTGTTGGAATTTTTTTAGGATGGGTGTTTCCTGCCCTACTTTTAGGCAGTCAGGTATAGTGCCTTGCTCATGTTTGACATTTACAATCTTTGACCATAAGGGAAAAAAGAAACTTTTATCTTTTTGAAGATTGAGGGTGGTAGTGGATCGCTGAAGTAGTTAGATGGATTAATCGCTAGAAGAATCAAATAGATGTCGATTTCATTGAGGGGCGTGAAAGTGTGCCAGGAGGTATTGTTTTTTGGATACTCCCAATGGGGTCAAGTCGATCCGTGACCTGGTAGGAAATTGTAAACGCATGCCCTGTGGCTGGAGGTAGTACACTCTTTGAATGTAGGTCGAATATGACTGATGTGGAAATGCTATTCTTAGACCTACAATGAGGGGGGCACCCTAAAGACTGAGGTTTATTATAAACCCACAGACAAAAAATATACTTTTGTGATTTGAGAGTTTCCACCCCCGAGCACAAGGAGAAGACTTACACATAGGTCAATACCTAAGACTCAAACGTAATTGCACAGAGATTGCGCAGTAGAAAGAACACACGACAATACTCAGCTAAAAACTATGTCAAAGGAACTAACCTGAGAGAACTATCAGCAGGGCCAGAATTTTGACCCATAAATAACAACAGGGATTCCCTGTTGGGCATATATATATAAACGACAGGAGTCAAGACCTATGTGTGTAAGAACATTCACTCCCATCTCAAACACGGTCGCTAAACCGGTCAAGACTCTGTAAATCTGACAATTACATACCCTATGTTCTCTTTCAGGAGGAGCCAAAATTCACCCAGTAGAAACCCAGAGGACGCTATGGGGTACCCCCACCCCGACCGGCCACCAACCCTGTGGGGGTGTGGAATGAGTCAGTTTACCAAGAACTGTAAGTCTGTTAACTTGGGCCTGGCCACCCCCTGGGTTTTTAAACATCTGACTAACTCTAATTCAAGTCACGGTCTGTATGTCCTAAAATCTCCTTGCATTCTCCTGTACATTGGGATGACGACTAGGAAGATGCGTATCTTCATACCAAAACGTAGGAGTACAATAATTTGTACGAGAGACAATATAAAACTGACCAGAAGCAACCTTGAATGACAACATAATAGAGATGACACTGAATGGTATGTGATTTAGAAATTGGAACAGAGGCATACAGACATTAGCAAAGCACTGCTAAATTATGAACAGCGCTGGGTATACTGACACCCATGGGGTTATATGAAATCCCTTTGGGAGCCCTCGGTAAATAACTGCTACCATGAACAGCCAGCGGGTGAAGTATATATCCACCCCTTCTGAACAGACATTTTAGTCTTCCTCCTCTCAAATGCTGACTATTATAGCCGATGGGGTCCCAGCTGGGACACCCTCCTGGAACTTTATTTAACGGAACCATCATCACTGTCATAAATATGCTCAGAAAACCACTCTGTCATGCTTACACTTCTTTTAATGTTTCCAAATAATTTGTTCACATCAGCAATTCAGTCCTCACCAAAAACAGGCCACCACAGTAGCATCAGCTTATTCTGCATGACACAGGATTGTCCTATCCTGTATTTGTTTCCTGGCTTACCAATAGTCCTGGAAAAATCCTCAGTAACAATGGAAGCCCCCTATAGGCCTGTGCAGGAGCGAGCCATGTACAACAAATGCAGTCACGCTCAATGTTGGACCCCGAGGGAGGGAGCACTTGCCCCTCCCTGGCCGTAATGGGGCTTCACCCTGCCTCTGAACCACTATGGAGAGATCTGGTCGGACATAACATGCATCATCCCAGACTCTGGGATCATAAGCCTACTGATGTGACACCAGCTCTCAAAACGAATTTGCCCGATGGGTGGGGCCATTCTTCTCCGATTCCGGTGATTACGGACTCCCAGGTTCCATGTGGGTGAAAACTATTAAGCAAAGTACAAATGATATTTGATCCAAAGCGTGGATAGGGAAGCCTGGGAGCCTGTTTACTTTTAACCCCTTCTGTGCTGATGCCGTGGAACGCTCACACGCGGGGATAATTCCCCCGCTGTGCTGAGCGTTCCATTGCGCTGGCCGGCTCATGACGAGCCCAGGCTCGTCACCAGCACATGAGCGCCATGCTGCATGACGAGACTGGGCTCGTCATCAGCACCGCGGCGCCTTGCGCGGCCCCCTTCCCCCTGCGCCGCGGGGGAATTAGCCCTGCGGCGATGGGGTTAAATAAGAATGGGTGTTGTCACAACATTGTCTGTACCAGTCAGCTGTTCATTGAGGCACGGCAGGACCAACGCAAGTGCTCTACCTTGACAAAGTAACTACTTTGACGTGGATACAATAACAGAGCAGTGCTTACATATTTAAAATGAAAAATTAATTTCTGTCTTAAGACTTAAGGAATGTCAGCAGGCACAGGGGGACAATATGTGTTCTCACTGTTTCCTGTATTATTTCTCTCCCTCCCGCTCTGTGCTAAATAATGGGTTCACATCCTTTAGAGTGTGACCACAGGAGACATCCACCCTGAACAGACCATTAGGCAACTCTCCCTTGAGAGGTAAAGGATCCTGCTGCCCGCGGCCCCTCCCACCCTGTCACAGCCACCTGCTCCCGCCTCCCACCCTCAGATCCTGCCCACTCCCATACTTATGGCGACAGCTGCGTGGTAGCACCAGGAACCCTGGTTCTCCCAAGGCTCTCCACTATGACTCAATCACCCTCCATACTCTCAATCCCGGAAGACAAGCCGACTGCTCAAGATCCACGCCAAACGCAACCCATGGACAGTTCTTGTGCAGACACTGCCGCAGATCCTTCACCATCGTCAAAGCTCACACTACAGCCGAAGACCTGCCTAATGCATGCAACGCCAATACCCTGACATGCATCCTCCTCATAGAAATGTGGGACCTGATTGACAACCGCTCGCCCAACTTCACCTTCTTCACGGGAACCTGGACCAATGACACTTCCGGCCGGACATCACCACTGCCCTCCCTGACGGCTGTAAGATCCTGAGAAAGGACTACCTGCACCGCTCAGAAGGAGGAATCGTCATCGCACACAGGACCCACCTCCAACTATTCACATCCAGCACGAGCAACCCTCACGCTAACACAGAACACCTCCACTTCCAGATCCAGACCAGCCCCAGGAAGGCGCTACGCGGCAACCTCATCTACAGACCATCAGGACCTCGCACCCAGTCCGCAACTACCATCGCCGAGCTAGCCACACCCCGCGCCATCACCTCCATGGACTCCATTCTTCTCGGAGACCTGAACTTCCACCTCGACAACAGTAACAACCCTGACTCCACCACTCTCCAAGACAACCTCTTCAACCTAGAACTAAAGCAGCTGGTCAACACACCCACCCACAGAGCAGGTCACACACTCAACCCCATCTTCGCAGGAGGAACAAATACCCGCTTCAACCACACCACCCACCCCATCTGGATGGACCACAACTGCTTACGCTTCACCTTCAACAACACCAATGCACCCAAGCCCGCCCTGCAACTGCCGCGATGAAACTGGAGCAAGGTCACTGAGGAACACCTCAACACCACCCTCTTTCAAAACACCCCAAATGCCTCGACTGACACCAACTCGACAGCCAGGGAATTCCATTGCTGGATCTCCTGCTGCGCCAACAAGCTTGCACCCCTCCGCCACCCTTCCAAACAATGCCCCCTGAAGGCCACCTGGTTCACCACAGAACTTCAAGAAGCCAGACTCTCCTGCAGATGCCTAGAGAAGACGTGGCAAAACCAGGAAGAAACCAACGGCGGACCCAACGGACCTGAAAAACTATGGGCCCACCTCTCTCCTCCCCTTTGCAGCTGAAGTCACTGGGAGACTCGTAAACACCCAGCTGACCACCTTCGTTGAAGAGAACGCCATCCTAGACGCCTCCCAGTCTGGATTTTGCAGCAACCATTGCACCGAAACCGCCCTCCTCGCTGCCACCGATGACATCCGTATACTACTCGACCAGAGACACACTGTGGCCCTCATCCTTCTAGACCTCTCTGCGGCCTTCAACACCGTCTCACATCGCACTCTTGCTGCCAGACTGCACAACGGGGTGTACAAGAAGCCACCCTTGATTTGATCCAATCCTTCCTCTCCGGCAGAACCCAGAGGATTCGGCTCCCTCCCTTCCTCTCCCAACCCACGGAAATCAGATGCGGAGTACCCCAGGGATCCTCACTCAGCCCCATGTTCTTCAATAGCTACATGGCCTCCCTTGCTACCATCGTCAGATAGCATGGGCTCAGCATTGTCTCCTCGCCGATGACACCCAGATCATCCTTTCACTCACAAAGAATCCCGAAGACAAAAGACTCTGTTTCCAAGAATGAATGCAGAACATGAGAGCATGGATGAAGGACAGCTGCTTGAAGCTAAACTCAGAGATGACCAAGGTCCTCATTCTCGAACCCTGCACCTCTGCCTGGGACAACACCTGGTGGCTCTCTGCCCTCAGGAACCCTCCCACCCCTACAAATTACGCATGAAACCTTCCTTGACTCCTCCCTCTCCATGACCCACCAGAACAACGATGCCGCATCCACTAGTTTCATCTGCTTTCGTATCCTCCGTAAGACCTTCAAATGGATTCCTCCCGACTGCAGAAGGACCGTCACCCACGCACTCATAACCAGCAGACTGGACTATGGTAATGCCCTCTACACCGGAATCAACAAATCTCTTCTATACAAACTCTAAACCATCCAGAAGGCCGCAGCGAAACTTATCCTCGGGCCACTGCATCACAAACACATGACCCAACACCTATAAACCCTCCACTGGCTCCCCGTTGAAAAGAGGTTCACCTTCAAACTCCTCACCCATGCCTACAAATCCCTCAACAACTTCGGACCCAAATACCTCAACGAGCGAGTTTCCTTCTGCGTACCCAAGAGGATCCTCTGCTCTGCTGACCTCGCCCAGGCCACATGAAAAAGAACAAGTATGCAAAGCAACCTCAAGGATGGACGTTGGTAGACAAAGTTGAAGGGCATTTACACTGTTGAAAAGACTTTAATGTACCAGACATTGGCCTATACTGCCATTTTCTAGACTGCTAGGCAAAGATGCATCACATCTGCAATGAGTCATCAGCGGGTGGATCAAAGGAGACCGAAACAACTAGCGATGATCAATCTGAGAATTTTTTTATATAATTCTTGTGACAGTGGTCCTTTCCCAACCTCACTGCCTATAAAGAACAGAACGAACACCTTCAAAATATTCATTCTGGGCGTCACCCTTGGTCAGGGTCACCATAATGAATGCTAGAAAAGAAATTATTATCCTGCACTTTGATAATTTTTTATTATCTTAGCTGCATTTAATACCACCAGCCAAAAATAATTCCTTAACCTCTCTCTTCTATGTGAGGGTCACATCCTTCAAATCTATCTGATCTAGGCCAAACCAGCACCATTCCTTTCGCCACTCATCAAACCCACCTGAGAAGTTAATACAGATCTATGTTGCTGCAATCCCTCTTTAGAGTGCACCAGGTACCCTTCTGTCTATATTTGACAGCTGAACAATGGCCATCATGAGTATGATTTCATCAGGTATAGATCAAGTATCAATAAAACAATGACCAACAGTGGATGCATCATAATTGACTGTGAACCCCAATGTTCTAAGACAAAGCCCCCTCTGGTTGACATAGAAGACCCTCTTTTACCTCTTTTTCCTTTCATGCATTTTGATTGCCTCCCTCATTTACCATCAAAAGATTGATACCATTCACAGTGCCAAACTGTCACATATGTCAAAGTCAGCAGAGTCTTTATGAATTTGTCATTTCAAGTACGAGCCATCAGTGGAATCTTCCCCTTGTTACCAAATCTACATATGTCCCTGATGCTCACACTGATCCTCTCATTTATTGACAATTGAAAAAAACATTTAGTAGTTTTTTCTATCAAAGATAATCCAAGATAATCTGCATCTGGCGCAAAACCAAGCTTCAGCTGGCTCAAAACCATTAAACCAAACTTACTGTTGGCTTGAAATCCGGAGACCACATCTCTTCAGCATCAATGTCCTTTTAGTGTCTTCTGATCATGCAATGGATTGATTTAGCCACATCTGTTACTCGGCCCTGCATGTCTAGTCTGACTAGTACTTCGGCAAAGGCTAAATACCCTATTTGCGTTCCAGACTATCAAGGCTGGCTGCATATAATCATATTTCTTTCCGTAAATTTGCTATAGTGACAACCCAATACAATAAAATTAAAATAGGCTTTGCATATGACATACCAGTTGGCAGGGTATGCCCAGACGTGGGCCCCATTGCTCACTTTGCCACTGGATTCAAGCTAGCCTGGCTGATGAGGGGTGTTACCCCGAAACCGGTCCCTGGATGCTTGTTTCTGGTCCAGGGAAGGTCTGGCTTGCAGTTCGGGTTGGACTGTTCCCGTGAGGAAAAGGGTGAAGACTGATCTGCATCTGATTGGGTCTGAACTGGGGTGGTGAAGTGAGCTATAGAACGATGATGGATTCAACTCAGATTTGTGACTGGGGGTGAGTGTCTGAAAAGTTTCAGCGGGCCGTCAATCATCTCGATGTGTTTCACTTACCAGTTAACCGAGTACCTTCTGCACAAATGTAAAAAATAATCACTGACTTTAATTTTCGTACTGACCGAGTGACTGTGGGGGACAGTGCACATGCAACAGCTTACTTTCGCACCACGCCTGTGGTTTAGATATTTTCTCTTACCGCAATGAATGAACTCTATTGGCGTGTTGTGCTCCCACTCCTCCCTAGATCAACATGCATTTAAGCTGCATGAAGAGAAGTGGAAAAAAGTCTGTATGTAACTGCATTCAATAATAAAGCTACTTCTACGTGTCTCTTTTTAAAAAGAACAATCACACACAAGCCGATTTTGACTTAGTTGCATTATTTCGTGATAGTTAAATTACACCCAGTGCCACCAATGGAGGAATCCTGAGTGCAATATAGAATTACGTGCTGATCTGGGTGTTCTAAGAAGCTTACACAATATTTGAAAAATTTGCTATTGTGTAAATTACTCGAAATCCGGCAAAAATGAAACAAAATTCCACGAAACGCAAAACCGACAGTTAGTGCTAGATGTTAATGTGAAATGCATCCTCGTGTCTATTATGGGAGCGATGACGCATTCCACGCTATGAATGATAGGACAAAAACAGCCGCGCGTTCTGGTCCTTCACGTGGTCCTGCATTATTGCCCCGAATTTGCCATAAATACACCAGCGGGATAATGGCGTAATCTTGGGGAACAAACATCACAAAATGACGCTGGCATAGGGGAAATTTGGCCAAGCCTAGTCCTAAACCGACAAACTTTCCACCTGCAGCATTACCATGGTTATTCCCTGCTAGATCCATTTGTTGTTTATGATAATCTCTCTTATTTGAAGCAATTTAAAAACATATATATATATATATGTAGAAGCAATGTCAGTCAGTGTGCACTGTATGGGTTAGTAGGTTGGTTTTTCACTTCTGCTCCATAGCCTTCAGTTTTAGCCAGGCTGCAAACTCAGTGTGAGGAAAACATTCATCATTTTGCAATGAGACAGCTTTCAGCTAATCTCTTATGCCAAGTGCCATGGGCATCCCCATTGTGTTTGATTGTCGCACCGATGTTTGCTCATCTTTTGTGTGTGTCTTCAGGCCTTTGTTTGGAACACTTTATAAGACAATTAGATGAAGCATCACTCAGGCAGATGCATTATTCCTCAAACGGTTAGGAAATGTGTTGTAACCTAGGGGATGAAATGATATTTACAATTTACCCATAAAAAACCTTCCGCTTTATTTAAAGCCTGTATACTTGGAAACAATACAAAACAGAAAAATCCTGTGTTCTGCTGCCTGCTTTACAAGGGTTTTCCATAACAGGGATGTTATACTATATAAAAAATATCTTTGGTTTACTTGGATTGTTTATAGTTGTTTGATTTACATCTGCCTGTATAGCACATCTATTTTATAGCTATTTCCAGTTGCTCCTCGCATTATTCTGTTCATATAAAATAATGGGGTTGTTTTGGGTCGGGGACAGATTGAGCAATTCAGGCCTTTTACGTTAACCTGAGTGGAGTCTAGTTGGAGACCACCATACAAGGCCTGTCTGTCATATTTAAATCTGCCAACATTCCGTAATTAATTAATTGAACTGATACATCCCAGACTGAAAGCTATTTCCTTTCCTGCATTTACTAACAATATCAGAATTTGCATTTGGTAAGCTCCCCATGCAGTCAATAAACGTTCAAAGCCAGTGTTAATGCAGAATGACAACATTCAAGGTATAGAAAGATAGGAAATTCCCCTGCATGCAGCAAGGTTTTGCTGTGATTTTAGGCCCCTTTCGATGTTCCCTTTAAGAGCACAGAATATTTCCACGGAGCATGACGATTGTCCTACTTTGTTGTTTTTAAGTGTTAGTCAAGCAAGAAGTATTTGTTTAACTAAAGTATTGCATTTATGTTTACTCCTGTTTGTAATCAGCGTTGTGCTTTTGTCCTTCGAACCTTTTTACTTCAAAATAGTATGAATTCAAATGTTTAACTTCCGTATTTCTTTCTTAAGGGTGAAGTTTCGACTGTTGTGCTATTTTGTTTTTAAATTATGTTATTAATAGTGTTTTTCCTTCTCGTTTTTGATTACCAGGAAAACTACATTATTTTTGTTTTACCTTCTATTCTCTATTGCTTTCTGTTTTCACCCTCTTCTTCCATGTACTTTTTCTGTGTAAAAAAAAACATTCTGTGTGTTTTAATATTCTTTTGTTGGAGTCCCTCAAAGCTTTCTTTTGATAACATTATTTCGGTCATAGACCATAAAAGTGCAGATAAAATACAAACAAAGCACAATAATAAAATCCATAAATATAGACAGTTCAAATAGACAGTAAAAAGTTATTAAACAGAAAGTTATCAAAAGGGACACAGGTTATAAAAATTGTGTATTAAAAAAAAAACGAGGAAGAAGGGGTGCAGTTAATTCAAGTCATCTCCATTCAACCTTCAATAAAGCCTTTCCTTCTGCGCCACATGCCATGTAAGAAACGGGAAACAGCAAAGACAATGAGGGGGGAGGTATCATGTGTTAAAACCCTACACGCCTGCACACATTGCCTAAGTCCCAAATTTCTACATAGGGGGATCAGCCAACATTTTCGTATTTTACTGTACGCCGGGCAGAAAAACATGACATGCTCAACATCTTCTCGGGTACAGTTACAAGCTGGGCAGGTTCCCTCATCAGTATTGGCCCATTTAGAAGTAAACGCCCTAATGGGTATGCAGCCGTGTCTCAGTTGGGTGTATAGTTTCCTTGCGAGGGGAGGTTGTACTAGATCAAAAAATTCCTCCCTCTGAGAATCAACTTTTACCAACAGAAACGCAGTAGAGAGCCTGCCCAGGGTTGTCGAGCACTGTAGCGCATGGGTGTTTTGATATCTCACATAGGCCAGCAACTCTGACCTAGGTAACCTTGGGCAGCTCAGCTCGGGGGTCTCCCATAGCTGGGGCAAACCTACGTAATAGGAAAGAACCTTGATGTGGGATAACCAGGGAATATTTTTATTCTTTATTTGTCCCCAAACCTCAAGAAATTCCGCTCTATAGGCTGAGAGCTCGGGTACCGACCAGAGCCTTCTCCAGTAGAGCAGGGGTCGTGAGGCTACCAATTCCTTAATTGACTCCAGACCAAAATCCAGTCGCAGGGGTGTAAGCGGTGTACTTTGAGGAAGGCCCACCAAATTTCTCATAAAGGACTGTTCAACCTTTAAGAGGCTCAGTGTGTTCTTGTGTCCCCAGAGTTCTGCGCCATATACGGCTGCTGTCCTGGCCTGGAGTCTATATATCTCAAGGACAGGAGGAACAGGTTTAAAATCTGATAATGTGGAGTTTACCAATACCCCCTATAATCTGAGAGAGTCTCAGGGCAGATTTAAATATTTGGTGGCCCCAATCAAAGTCCTCTGTCATCTTAAAACCAAGGTAAACAAAGGTTTTCGTCCGTTCAAGGGGGGTGCTATTCAGAACAGGGTTTGGGCGGGTGCGCCTCGGGGGATTGAAGATCATGAATTTCGTTTTCTCCAGGTTTACCTCCAATCCCCGCGAGGCACAGAAAGTTACAAACCCGTCCAATACCCGCTGGATGCCCGTTGACGTTCGGGATATCAAAAGAGTGTCATCCGCGAACATCAGAGCGGGCACCTGATCAGTAGCTAACCAGGGAGCATCGTAATCCTTGATACCATTTAAGGCATCCACCAAGCCATTGATGTCGAGGCTGAATGGAGTTGGAGCCAGGACGCAACCCTGACGAACGTCCCTAGATACAGGGAAACGGGCCGAAAGGTCCCCATTCCTTCCACACCTAACCTGGGCGTAGTTCCCTGCATGGAATCTCATCAAGACGTCGAGCTGATACGACGGGAGGCCCAATTCTTCCAACACCTTCCACAATCTTTCCCTGGGCACAAGATCAAATGCGGCCCGCAGGTCCACAAAAATAAGGTAGCATTCATTTTTGGTTTCACATATATATGTCTTAATTGTCTCTGATATTGTGTTTGGTTTGGACCCTTGCTGCTAATAGCCTTGATTGGTTTGCTAATTGATTTGATGGCTTTGCTATTAATTTCTTGCTCGGCTTGCCCAGTGGAGTATTTGTTTCATACCAATTTTCATTGATATAAATGTTTATTCTTACATTTCTGGTGTCAGTGACTTTTTCATTGTGATTTTACCATAGCCATTTGTTTCTTTTGCATGATGGAAGCGGAGTTGGGAGCTTGCTTAGGAGCTCCAAGTTCCTCCTTTTAACCCCCCTTCCAGCCCTCCCTCCACTTGTTCTCTCCCTTGGCCCAGTGGTTCCCTACACACTGCTAATTGTTGCTTGCAGTGATGTGCATGGCAAACTGTATCTTTCAATTCAATTCAATTCAGGGACATTTGTATCGTGCATAAATCACATCTGAGGAGTCTCATGGCCTAGCAGACGGGTCTGACATGGGAAATAGAAAGGTTGGCAGTGAATTAGCAAAAAGCCAGGTCTTTAACCTTTTTCGAAAGAGGCTGTGTTCAGGAATGACGCGGAGATGGAGGGGAATTTTATTCCAGGAGGCGGGGCAAGAAAAGAGAAAGCACAACCGCCATTTCTGGAGGTTTGTATTCTCAGGGGTGTCAAACGGGACTCATTGCTGGATCTAAGTTTTCTTTGGGGCTTATAACATCTCAGTTTCTTGGACCAATACCTGGGACCACTTTTATACATATGTTTGTGCACCAAGCATAAGATTTTAAAGAGAATTCGGTTCCTTACCAGAAGCCAGTGAAGGCTTTTCAGACAGATGGTAGCTGAGGATCATAGCGGGAGGCCTAGTACCAACCGCGCCGCGGTGTTCTTAAGAACTTGAAGTCTGTTCAGGTAATGCTCGTTTATGGGAAGTAAAAGAGCATTCCCATAGTCCATTCTGTTAACAATTAGACCCTGAACTAGGGCTTTCCTAGCCTCAGCGGGACTCCACTTAAAAATCTTCCTTGAACTGCGCATTAGCCCAAAACAGGTGCCCACAATGTGATTGACTTGGCTTTCCATGAACAATTTGTTATCCATGTGAAAGCCCAAATTTAGGACCGACTCCTTCGGCTTTGGACAGCTGCCCAATTCGATTGGCCCCAATCATGAGTCCAATGTTCAGCTGCCTTGCCAAAAAGCAAAACTTCTGATTTACCACCATTTAACTGCAAATGATTGACATTCATCCAAGATTCAACATGGATCAGGCAGTTTTTGAACCGTTGTTTTGTTTCATTTACATCCGGGCCCAGTGTGATTAAGATCTGGGTATCATCGACATAAGACTGCACGTCAAATCCGTAGGCCCTAATCACTCTTGCTAAAGGTGTCATATAGACGTTAAAAAGTGTAGGGCTCAAAATTGAGCCCTGTGGCACGCCCATTCTAACAGGTCTTTTTCCTTCCGTGCTTTTGTCGATCTGACCAGCAGTTGACCTATCAGACAGATAACTGGAAAACCATTTTAGCGCATTTCCTCTGACACCAATCTCCCACAGCCGTTGTATTAAAATGCGAGGGGAGATGGTGTCAAAGGCCGCAGACAGGTCGAGCAGGACGAGGATAGCTGATTGATGGTCGTCCAACGCCAATCTGATATTATCAATATCCTGGACCAGCACTGTCTCTGTACTGTGGAGTGCCCTAAAACCAGACTGCCAGGAGTCCATTGTTCTCGAGATGACTCCTGAGCTGTGTATTGACAAAGGATTCCAGAATTTTTCCAAAGTACGGAAGCAGTGAGATGGGTTAAGAATTTAACAAGATGTTAGGGTCCGCTGTGGACTTTTTTAGGATTGGTCTAATTTTTGCTGCTTTCCATATTTCAGCAAAATCTGCGTCTGAAAATGATTTATTAAAAAGGTTGGTCAGATGTTCTGCTAGCGCAGGGGCAAGTATAGAAAAGATTTTAGGTAAAATCTGATCAGAAGGTGATCCAGACTTTATTTTCAGACCAATTGAAATGACTGTATTAAAATAAAATTTTAAACATTCATTCATTACATGAGGTGGGTCCGGTGTCAGATTTATCGATACTTCAGACTGCTCTATATTTTGATTAAGAGAAAAGGAGTGATGAATGGCCGTTATCTTATCCTCAAAGAATTTTGAGAGAGCATTGGTCCACTCTTGAGAGTTGGGAATTTCCGACATACTTCTAGAGATAGTAAATTCTTTTAGAATTTGAAAGAGTTCTTTAGATGAATTTTCCGTTTTATTTATCCGTTCAGCAAAGAATGCTCTCTTTGTCACATTGATGTCGTGCATGTAGCTAGAATGCAATAGTTTATATTTTTCCCCGTAAGCCTGCTCTTTACCATTCCGCCATTTTTTCTGAGCGGTTCTACATAGAGATTTTGTGGTTTTTAATTGATCAGTAAACCAGGGGGCCGTTTTATTCTTGCGTTTGACTTAATTCACTGAGGCAATTTTATCCAGTGCTGTCTCTATCGCCTTTTCAAATTGTAGTGCTGCTGTACTTGCACTTATGGCTGGTGTTATTTCATTACATTGATTTTTTTTTTAAAATACAGGTATAGTAATTTTTCTCAATGGTCTGCATAATATCTGTTCATTAACCAGTGCCAACTTGGCAGTGGTCATGGGAAGAGAGAATCTCAGTAAATAGTGGTCCGTTCAGAGTAGTGGGATTTGAATGTCCACTAAGACATCAGGGGAATTTGAAAATAGAAGGTCTAGCGTATGACCGGCCCGATGTGTGGGGCCGATAACCTTCTGAGCGAGTCCCAAGGTGTTCATATTAGCTTTTCGGTGTCTGAATTGGATTGTATATCTGCATGATGGTTGAAATCACCTATCAAGAGAAATTTATCAGAGTCCAGGACATGTGGTTCAATAATCTCCAGAAGTTTATTTCCAAATTCTCCTTTAACACCAGGAGGTTGATATATTAAAGCTCCTTACCAGACGTTATTAGCGGATCCCTCAATTTTAAATACGATTATTTCTAAATATTTGGAAATGAAATTATCCAAGCTGACAACTTTTACATTTTTGGTGGTTGCAATTAGAAGTCCACCCCCTCTAGTTTGCTTCCTATCCAGCTGTATTATTCTATACTCTGGTGAGAATGCAACTGTTTACATCTGGAATGGCTTTTTCAAGCAGCCAAGTTTTGGTAACGAAACAAATATCGGGAGCCTCTAACTCAATTAGACTCCAGATTTCTGAACCATGCTTCGGAACTGAGCGGGCGTTAAAGTATAAGGCCTTGAGTTGTACGGCAGGTTTATCAATATCAGAGGAACTAGAGCTGGGAGGTGCTTGGATTTCTATCTTGTCAACAGGAGGGATTGTGCTGAGGATTTCAGGATTTCTGGCTAATTCTACTGCAAGTGACTCAGTAATTATGATCGGAGGGGAATGAAACGCTCTGATTTCTTCACTAGAACATTTTAAAATAGACATACTTTCATAAACTAATAATGATACCTAAAATATGGAATACAGACAACTGGTGAAAAAATGTTACTGAAAACAAACAGGGGTCCTGGCATCTGGCGTCGGTAGGACGTGGAAGGGCCGCCGGTGCGCCTCTGCGCGCGTCCCCGCCCTGCTCCTCTTTAAGTGGGAGGAGGGTGAAAAAATCTGGACAGCAAATTAGAATTTCCGGTAAAGCAACCGGAAGTGTACATTGCCACCAAGCCGACCCTCCGCACAACCGGCACAAGCCGTAACGGACCGGGTTCGATGGCAGAAACGAACAGGCAAAAGGTAGGGAATGCGGCGCGAAATAAAATACAGTGCAAGCGTGAATTAAAAAAGACCCAAGAGTACAATATATTCTATATACATGGGTAGTATGTCAAGCATTTTTAAATGTCTACAGATTTAGAGGAGGAACAAACAGCGTATACCTCCGGTCAGAGGCGCCGCTGTACGCGTCTGCGCCCTGCTCCTCTTTAAGTAGTGTGAAAGGTAAGGCCGATTTCAACTGATAACCTTTAAGTATTGCCCGGCGTTAATCACCTCTCATACCACTCGAAATTTATCAAACAAAGAGGCAGGCGCTGGAGACTGGAAGGCAGGAAACAGATGTTTATTCGGACGGAGCAGAACACATCAAATCAGACAACAGGGTATCTTCTCGAGGTGCTCTAAATGCATCTCTGAGGCCTGGCCCCTTATACACAGGTTTATGGCTTTATTGCATGAAACACATCTTTGTCAACACTTTGATGTAAGAAAAGACATCCTCGGAATCCCCGCTTCAAGCCCGTTCCCACACACGTTTACAGTAGAAGTCCCCCACCCCGATCTCAGTAGGTGATGACTGTTGCACAGCTGGACATTCCGCTGGTTCCGGAATGTGTACGGCTGATCGGATCTCACTCGGTGGGGGCTTGATCAGTCGCAGATTCTTTGAAGAGGGCAGCTTCCTACTGTAGGGGAAAATAAACTGTATCCTCAGGGCCAGGTGACGGCCTGGGATCGAGCCGGACAATCGGGCACAGAGGAAGGTGGTTCATCAAAGGATGTGTGGTTATGAAAGAGATGGAGGGAGGTGTTAGCTGGGTACGGGATATGGATCCGAGGCAGGGTCGTGCTGAAGGGGAGGTTTATGGCCCAAGCATGTGGTGCGGGGGCTGTCAGTGCGCGGGGGATGCTTGCGAGGTCAGAGGGAGAGAGAGAAAGACGCGCTGGCTATCGGCAGTGGGCAGAGAGGCCATGGCATTCAAAATGGCTGCTACTTACGCGCACATATGAGCCTGAAAAGGGACAAGATGGTGCAGATAATGTTGATTTTGTAAACTAGATTTTAACAGTCCTTCCTTTTCAACATATCTAGCCAGCTTGTCAATCTATGTCTATCCCTATTATATTTCGTATTTCTACTTCATTCAAAGCTTTCATGCTTTCAGCTTCAAAGTCCAGAGTCTTAGGGCAGATACAGTTAGCAAAGAGTGAGCACAGGGGTGGCAAGCATTGAACACCCAGGCAGAATCCACATATTACGACAATCGGTATCAATACGATCATAAACAATCTCCACCCCCAGTCCTTTACAGCATTCCAGAACCAACTCCCAAGCGACCATTCTTCTTGTTCCTGATGAACTTCCGAGGAAAGTCTGTGGAGGTGTTCAATGGCTTTGTAGACTGAGGGCGAATTGTCCGGTATATAGGTGCAGCAGCTGGACCTAATGATCCGGCATGCTCCTCCACGATCTGCTAGAACCACATCTAGAACCAGGTGATTCTGAAGAGCCACCAGGCGGACCGCCTGAAGCTCAGCTGTATTGTTCGTGAGTATGCCAGCTGTAATGTTCATTGCCGTTTCAACTGCCTGGGTCAAATGTCGGATGGCACGGCTGTTCGCCATCGGACCCCAGAGTGGAACAAGTCCCTTCATTGCGTCCAGGAACTGTGCTCCGGTGGAGTCAGCTTGCTCAATGTCTCTTGCTCGCTTTTGTCGGTGATGGTTTGCTGGAGACACATAGGTCGGAGGAAGGATGAAGGCAATGTAACAGGTACCTCCCCAGCCTTTGGGATGCCAGGTATAGGCTTTCGTACCACAAACAAAGTACATGTTCAGAGAGGTGACAAAAGAAGGTGGATCAGTGGAGTCCAAAGTTCTGGTGATGCTGCAAGCGCTGTGGCCTACCAGCTGTGTCCCAAGGCCTTCGATGCATACAAGGCCCGAGACGTTGACGACAGATAGGGCCACAGTCAGGGTGGCAGCTGTTCGTTTCCGGAGGTAGGAGAAACTGGGTCTGGCTGGGTTGTTGAACACCTGCATTTCTATCTGTTCTTTGGCAGGGATGTCCATATGAATGGAGGCGTTGGATGTCAGAGGGCAAAAGGGAGCAGCAGTTCTTCCTGTTTTGTTCTGCCAGACCCCATGATAAAAGTGTGCCACAGTTCTGCTGGAAGTGGCATTATCCCTGTAACTCTCTTGCAAGAGGATCAGCCAAGCAAGGCAGGAACCATGAACGGAGAAAGGTGAAGGGATGAAGGGGATGGAATGTCCAGTGGCATGTGGTAACAACCCACAGATCCAGCAGTTTGTGGCATTGGCGGCAAGGTTGTGTTGGTGCAGCAACTGCACGAAGGAGTTGTTCCAGAACTCCTTACGTCTTTCTCAGAGTTGAGAAGAAAGAGAGACCAGGTAGTGTTCTTTCATGGTGGTAGGCTGTGCAGTGGTTAGGAACGTCTTATGAGCTGGTGCGCTCTCTTCAACAATCCAGAGGGTGGTCATGAGGAGGAGGAAAAAGAGAAGGATGATAAAGAGGGCAAGTCTTTGAGCTGTGCATTTTGTCAGACTTTGGGTTTCGGTAGTGGGTCTTCGGATGTCCGGTTGCTTCCATCATCTTCGTGTCGGGTGCTTCCATCATCTTCGTATCGGGCGCTTCCATCATCTTCAAGGGGCTCGGTAGTGGCCAGAACCACAAACTTTGTTTGGCTTCTCTCCTGGCAGCCTTAGTAGTGTTAGGCCACCGCTCTGAGAATTTTAACTTAGTCAGTGGTCTGTTTAGCCGAAGCTCCCTTCTTTCGTCGCAGGTTATACCTTTCTCTGGATGGCACAGTGGGATCGGGGAGTTCTACCAGTTCAAGTGTCTCTGTATCAGGGTAACAGCTCAGGGATGGCCGGTCTTTGTTCAGGAGCTCTTCTTGGGTGGCCACGTCTTTGGTCGTCGTCAGGGTGGAGGAGATCTTCTTGCAGTGGTGTGCATGCAGCCAATTTTTCTTCCCTCCCACTGGAAGAGCTGTTCGGGTGGTGATCAAGACTTGCCAGGGGCCCGTCCACTGGGGTTCCAGACTCTTTGCACGCTGGAAGTTCCGGATCAGTACAAAGTCCCCGGGTTGGATGTCGTGTCAGGGACCCCTGGAAGCATCAGGAATGGCCTGCAGCACCTGTTGATGGATAACAGACAGTGTCTTAGTCAGATTGTACAAATAGTCAGACATTAGGACGTCCGAGACGTCGTGAATGGGTGTCGGTTTTGGTGCAGACCAAATGTTCATATGTCGACCGAAAACGACCTCGTAAGGGGTCAAATGGTGTTTGGTGGGGGTGGAACGTATTGATAGCAATGCCAGTGGGAGAGCGTCTGGCCATTTCAGTCCTGTGGTAGCCACTATCTTAGCTAGTGTGATGTCGCTCAACCAGTCCAGCAGATTGGGGGTGGAAGACTGCGTGGAATTTCTGTTTTACACCCAACCCCTTCAAGATGAGTTGGATAACCTCGGCTACGAAGTGGGGGCCATTGTCGCTCCACAAAATTCGACAAAGGCCGTAGCGAGGGAAGAATTCTTTCAGTAATACCTTTGCAGTGGCAATGGCAGTGTTGTCGTGAGTTGAATAGGCTTCCACCCACTTGCTAAATGCGCACACGACAACAAGTACATACTTCAGACCTTGGCATCTTTTTAGCTGGATGTAGTCCATCTGTAGGACTTCAAATGGATGATTGGGGACCCCAAACCCTCCCTGGGGTACTACGGTTCCTTTCCCAGGGTTGTGTTGCAGGCATATCAGACATTGTTGGACCAGATGTTTTGCTGAGTCTGTAATCTTGTCATTGTGCCAAACTTTGGAGACATGTTCAGCCATAGGGGCAGATCCTATGTGTGCAGGGTAGTGTGCCATGGTCAGTATGGGGATCAAGTACGAGTTGGGTAGCAACCATTTGTTTGTGTCTTTTGTCCGCCAGCAGCCTTCATCGTCTTTCAATACCACCCGTGCCCTTTCAGTCAATTCGTGTGGTGAGCTGGCCATCTGGATGTCCCTAATAGTTTCCCTAGCGTCCGTCCATTTTTCTGCTTGTGACCTGGTCACATACATGGGTGTCGTTGTCCTATTCTCGGCTGTGGTACGGGCAGTGATATTGGCCAGCGCATTCCCCTGCCCAATGATGTCTGTCACCTTTTTGTGTACCTGGCATTTGATTACAGCAAATTGTTTGGGAAGGAGGACCGCTTTAGTAAGAGCGGAGACTAGGTCTCCGTGCAGGATGGGTGTGCCGTGTGAGGTCAGGAATCCCTTCTCCTTCCACAAAAGCCCGAAATGATGAACCACCCTGAAGGCATACTGGCTGTCGGTATAAATGTTTGCTGTTGTTCCTGCTGCTAGGATACACACTCGTGTAAGGGCAATCGGTTCTGCTGCCTGTGCAGATCGTTGTGTGATGCGGGCTGTCTCAACTACAGTTCGGGCTGTGGTAACTGCATAGGCTGCTGAGGTGGTGCCATCGGGGAGTTTGATACAAGAGCCATCCACTCATAGCTCTCCGTCAGGGTCTGGGAAGGCAGTGTCTCGGAGGTCAACCCTACTCCTAGTCTGTTCGTCCGTGAGGGTCACGCAGTCATTTATAGGGGACACATTGGGGTCGTTCTCAGGTTGGGGCAACAGAGTGGCTGGGTTCAGCGTAGTGCATCTTTTCAGTGTGATGTCAAGCAGAGTCAGTTCGTACCCAGTCAGTCGTGCACTAGTCAGATGTTGCGTCTTAGTCTGGTTCAGAAGGGTGTCAACTGCATGGGGCACTAACACCGTGAGGGAGTTCGAAAGCACAACCCCCTCACTTTGTCGGATAGAGATAGCAGCGGCAGCTACAGCTCGAAGGCAGGCAGGCAAAGCTCTGGCTAAGGGGTCAAGAGTGGCAGAGAAGTAGGCACATGGGCGTTGCTTGGGGCCAATGGAATGAGTCAGGACAGACAAAGCGCACCCCTCGCTTTCGTGAGTGTAGAGGGAGAAGGGCTTTGTGTAATTGGGGGTTCTTAGGACGGGGACAGAACAAAGGGCGTCTCGTAGTTCTTTGAAGGAGGATTGGCATTCAGGGGTCCAAGGGAGCGCCAAGGTGACATCCTTAGCCAGCAGGGAAAGTAGTTGTGGTTTCACAATGAGGCTGAAATTTGGCAACCACTGTCGACAGAAGGAGGTGAGGCCTACCAGGGAGCGGACTTGTTTCTGGGTCTTGGGGACAGGGGTTTCGAGAATGGTCTGAATTCGATCGGGTGTAAGCTTTCTCCCGTCTTTGGACAAGAGGTGGCCTAGGTAAGTGACCTTGGGTTGGCAGAATTGCAACTTCTTCTTGGAGACCTTGTGGCCATTTTCTGCGAGGAAGTGCAGGAGTTGGGTGGTGGATGTGACTGCAAGTGGAGTGGTGTCGGCCGCCAAAAGGATATCATCAATGTACTGTATCAACACCACTCCATCGGGTAACTGGACTGCGTCCAGTTGTCTCTTGAGGGCATGCTATAGATGCTGGGACTTTCAGTGTAGCCTTGGGGTGCTCTACAGAATCTATATGAGCGGGCTTTTAATGTGAAGCCGAAGAGGTATCGGCTGTCTGGGTGGATGGAGATAAAGAAGAATGCGTTCTTGAGGTCGATTACAGTGAAGGTGGTGGCAGTGGAAGGAATCAGAGCCAGAATGGTCGTGATGTCTGAGACTACAGGGTATTGAGGTACAACTACTTTGTTGACCTCTCGTAGGTCGATGATGAAGCGGTACGCTTTCTCATCTCCCTCACCCTGCTTCTTTACAATGGGTAGGATAGGGCTGTTGCAAACGTTGCTAACTACTTCCTCTACCACTCCTGCATCTATCAGGGACTGGATAATCTTTACCAATGCCTTCTCCCCCTCGGGCGATATCCGATATGGTGGAAGTTTTGGGAGTATTGCGTCCTGTCGAACAGTTATGTGCACTGGGTCGATCATCATGCGTCCTACGTCCGAGTCAGTTTTGGCCCACAGATATAGAGGTAGGGTGTCGAGTAAGGAAAAGTCGGCATCAGTGATGGAAAACATGCATTGTGTGGGACAAAGTTTGAGCAGAGTCGGGTTGTCGTACAAAAAGACTCTAACTCCGTCTTGCGAAAACCTAATAGTAGCTCGGAAATGCTTCAGTAAGTCAAGTCCCATAATGGCATCGGGGTATTGGATGAGAGCAAAAACGTCGTGTCAGTGGTGTTATTTTCAAAGTCAAAGGAGATCGGTGTGGACAAGGGATTAGTGGAGGGCATTCCATCAAAACCTATTGATGTTACATGTGAGCCAGACAAGGGTGCCCTTGGAATCAGTCGTTTAGATAACGCACTACGTGTTGCGCCAGTGTCTACCAAAAATGGAGACTTCATACCCAGGACCTTAGCGGTGACATAAGGACCTTGATGGTCAACATAGAGCTCGACTGGATCCCTCCCTTGCCCTTGGCAGTCATATGCGAAGTCGTGGGTGTCGTCGCAGTCAGACTGTTGGTACTGGTTCTGTCGGGGACGGTCAAACGTGTTCGGTCTGCCTGGCCTGTCGTTGTTGGTGTTGTTCGTGTACCCTCGTCCCTGTCCTCTATTTCTTGGCCCTCCCGCTACGTCTCTTGTGTCCCTATTTTTGTTCATTTCTAGCAGGACCGGACACTGGGACTTCCAATGACCTAATTCTTTGTAAAACTCACACTGGTTCTCGTCGATGTCTTTACGTCCAGCGTAGGGTACGGGTGTACGGTCTTTAGGGGGTGGATTTCTAGGAGCATTCGCCTGGTAATTTCCTTTGTACTGCTCTCTTCCTATAGTCACCCCCTGCAACTGTGCGATCATCACCCTTTCCTTCAGGTCCTTTTTCTTTTTCTCAGTCGCCCTATCATTCTCGTTCTTCTGATGCTCATAATACTGGGACATCTGAAGGATAGCCGCAGGTTTGGAGGCCGCCCAACTACTCTCACTAGTCTGTAGTTTCTGTGAGACTTCCTGCGACAGACCTTTGACATAATTCTGGACAAACAGATGATGTCCGGTTGCAGTGGTCATGTCCGGGCCACTGTAATCGGAAAACACCGTCTCAAACCGGGAGAAGTATTCTGATACGTCTTCCTGGGGTTTCTGGCGGCAGGCTGTTACTATCGACCAGTCCACCTTCTTTTCTGGGATCAGGGTTTTCAATTTCTGAACGATCTTGTCTGGGAGGTCTAAAATGGATTTTAAAGGTTTCTGTCCAGGCTCTCGTTGTCTATCTATGCCATCGAGTTGTGACCAGGTATGTCCGAACAGCTCAAGGTGGTCGACTTTCCGGATTTGCTTCCACATATCAGCTGGCAGACATAACCCGAAAAACAAATCGATGTCAGCTAGGGTCATAATCGTTGAACCCAAGGCTGTACCTAGCTCAGTATAAAAGGCAGTGGGGTTCTTTCGTAAATCGGGTAAGGATTTTCGGAAAGTCAGGATATCTTGTCGATCCCATGGTTGGTAGACCCAGTTATAAACTACCCTCCCTCTTGCATCTTGGTGGTTAATGTCATCATGCGTTCCCTGTCCTCGTGGGGGAACCCAGTAGGGAGCGGCCTCCTTTATAGGCATCATTGTGTCTGTTTTTTCTGTTCGGGTTCAGTTGCTACAGAATCGTAGTTTTAGCTTCTAACCTCTGTTCAGTGAGGTGGCAAAAAACTTCAAGCGTACGCGGGAAGAGGTCCGTCACGTCACACTCGCCTTCATACCCAATGTCAACTTTCCTATACAGAGTCGATAGGCTCTCAGGACCTTTGTCTTGGTATCCGTCCTCATGGGCATTGAGGGTGTGATAACAAAACCGCACAACAAAGTGTCGTCTGTGGCTATCGGCATATGAATTTGTACATATCCGTTACATATTCCTCACTCTCCTTTCGTTCCACCAGTGTCCTTACTATCTTATCGTTCATCCTTGCTCAACCGGTTCATTCTAGTGGAATCTTTCTTTCGGGTCTCAGGGTTGTCTAATTTTACTGCTTGCGCTGCGCTGAGTACAAGGGGCTCGGCCGGCGTGGAGGCCGTGAGGACCGAGGCCCTGGCTCTATTCTCACCTGTGCTTGGGGGCTGCTGGTGCTGTACTAAGGGTTGGGAAGATGCATGCACGGAGGGGGCATGTAGATGATTGGGGGACCTAGTAATAAATCATCATTCGCTCGTTGTTTCAAGGGTAACTCAGGGTAGAGCATAGAGGGTGTTCTAACGGGACACTGGCCCGATGTTTCGGACTCTTGCTTCTGCTTGGCTTCCTCTCTCTCCTTTATTTCTTCCTCTAACTTTTTGGCAGCTAGGTGAGCTGCCTTTCATGGCTCTTTCTCTAATCTAACTTTCCGTTGTTCTGCTTCTTTGCGCCACATGCCGAGACTATCAAGCATAGTGGGCGTTGTCTTATTGTTACGAAGGGCTGTTTCCAGCACGTTTATTTTATCATCATCAAAGGATCCTATCAGTGGCCACTGACTTTCCTGATCCTTTCTTGTATATTTGTGCCATAGCTTGCTATAGGCTATGGCGACTAATCCATATTTAGTAAACATGTCCTTATTAGGGGTGCCTTCAAGTGGAGCTGGATGGTTCATCTCTAATAAGCGGTCCGGGCTGAACCAACTACCAATCAGTGGGGAGAAGATAGGCATGACAGATTACAAAGGGGGACAAAGGTCCGCACTACCTATCCTTCACAACTTGCAAAGACTAGACAGAATATTTCTATTCTACGTTATTTGCAAACAGAGAATATCTCAAAAGAACCAACTTCGAACAATCAATGTTTGGACAATCAATCAATCAGTGGGGAGAAAAATGTGCACTCCCGATCGTTGCAGTCGTTCACTCTGTCTTAAAAAAACAGAGGGGCATATTACCAACAACTAGCGATAATTTTTGTCTCTAACTTGTTTAGAGCCAAAAATTATCGCCGCACATCGGCGATTTTTATCGCAGATAAACCTTGCTATTAACAAGGTTTATCGCAAATGCGATAAAAAACGGCCGAAATGCATGAATATCGCTGAAAAGTCAGCGATATTTATGCATTATCGAGCAAATGCTCTTAGCCATGTTATCCACCTCCCATTGGATAACATGGCTAAGAACTGCTCAGGGCAGGTGTTAGCTTTTGGAGATATTCCCGCTTAGCGCGAATATCTCCAAAAGTTGGTAATAGGAGATAGCGATGTTAGCGACTGTTTTCAGTCTCTAACATCTTGGCACGCCCACTTTGCATCTCATTAGTGATAAATATCACTGACATGCAAAGTGGGGCCCAAGATGGTCGCTATCTCCTACTAGCTGTCGCTAACTGGTGTTAGCTACAGCTTGGTAATAGGGAGGTAATTTTATCTCCGCTTTCTTGGCTTTTAAAGCCAAAAAAGCGGAGATAAACCCCCTTGATAATATGCCCCAGAGTTCCTTCTCCTGAGTTCAATGAATCATAGGTGGTGTTAGAATCCCACAAGGGGACGTATACATCACTGGAAGGGATTAAGATGTTACACCGGTTACCAAATTTACAACTTCGTGCTAGTAGGGCCCAAAGGTACAATAAAAAACATGAAACAATTTTTATAAAAACATTTTTCATTCATTTATTTGAAAAAAAAAGTAAAATTTGATCATAACATATTAATGCAATTAAAATCATATACACAAACGTTTTTCGTGAGGTTCAGACATTTAAAAAAACATACAATATTCTTTAAAAATTGCTATTCTCGCAATGTTTCATACAGATATTACAACATCAAGTTTACTAGTCAAAGGATTTCTATAGGAACGAAATTGTCGACGCGGCGTTTCGTTGCCTCTTTATTATCTTGCACCTTCTTCAAGGACTCGTTCACAGCTTTATTTTATCCAGGTTGGTTCTTCCCTGGTTTTGTTTTACAGGTCGTTCACTCTGTCGTCAGGACCTCTCCCACTGGATCCAGGTGTCGCTGATGGGCCCCACGTTTGGGACGCCAATTGTGAAAGGTAAGGCCGATTTCAACCGATAACCTTTAAGTATTGCCCGGCGTTAGTCGCCTCTCATACCACTCGAAATTTATCAAACAAAGAGGCAGGCGCTGGAGACTGGAAGGCTTGAAACAGAAGTTTATTCTGACGGAGCAGAACACATCAAATCAGACAACAGGGTATCTTCTCGAGGTTCTCTAACCGCATCTCTGTGGCCTGGCCTCTTATACACAGGTTTATGGCTTTATTGAATGAAACACATCTTTGTCAACACTTTGATGTACGGAAAGACATCCTCGGAATCCCCGCTTCAAGCCCGTTCCCACACACGTTTACAGTAGAAGTCCCCACCCCGATCTCAGTAGGTGATGACTGTTGCGCAGCTGGACATTCCGCTGGTTTCCGGAATGTGTGCGGCTGATCGGATCTCATGGGGTGGGGGCTTTGATCAGTCACAGATCCTTTTGAAGAGGGCAGCTTCCTACTGTAGAGGGCAATAAACTGTATCCGCAGGGCCAGGTGACTGCCTGGGATCGAGCCGGACAATTGGGCACTGAGGAAGGGGGTTCATCAAAGGATGTGTGGTTATGAAAGAGATGGAGGGAGGTGTTAGCTGGGTACGGGATGTGGATCCGAGGCAGGGTCGTGCTATAGGGGAGATTTATGGCCCAAGCATGTGAGAGCGGGGGCTGTCAGTGCGCGGGGGATGCTTGGGAGGTCAGAGGGAGAGAAAGAAAGACGCGCTGGCTATCGGCCGTGGGCAGAGAGGCCATGGCATTCAAAATGGCTGCTACTTACGCGCACATATGAGCCTTAAAAGGGACAAGATGGCGCCGATAATGTTGATGTCGTAAACTAGATTTTTACAGTAGGAGGAGGCTGAAAAAAGCTGAAAAAAGCTGGACTGCAAATTAGAATTTGCGGTAAAGCAACCGGAAGTGTACAATGCCACCAAGCCGACCCGACTCTCCGAACAACCGGCACCAGCCGTGACGGACCGGGGTCGATGGCAGAAAAGAACATTCAAAAGGTAGGGAATGCGGCACAAAATAAAATACAGTGCAAGCGTGAATTAAAAAAGACCCAAGAGTACAATATATTCTATTTACATGGATAGTATGTCAAGCATTTTCAAATGTCCACAGATTTAGAGGAGGAACAAACAGCGAATACCTCCGGTCAGAGGTCTTTCTTATACAACCTCTAATTATGTTGGGAAATACGGTTTGAAAGTTAACCCAATATGTTATATCCTCAAAATAGATGGAGCCTTGTACTTGAAACTATACAAATAACTTAATCCTGTAAAGTACTTCTGAATTAAAACTGAGTTGTAAAAAACTGACCAGAACAGCATCTCTTGGTTTATTTAGGATTCTGAAACATATTTTGAGTAGCTTAAACTTCGAAGATTGATTAAATAATAATGATGGCTTTCCCAAGCATGCTTTATCAATGATCCAGGAGATTATGGCTAATTAATATAAATGGCAAATTGTAATGATCAATTTAAGCATTGGGTGAGTGATTGAAAATATCCCTTAACCCCTTGGGTGCGGCCGCGATTCTGCACCTGTGCAGCACTTTTAAAGAGTGGGCGGGTTTATGATGGCCCCCATCCGTCATCAGCACACGTCCACCGTAGTGCATAACAGACGGGCCGTCATCAGCATAGAAGTGCCCTGGGGTTTTGTTTGTAGACAATTCTAACATTTTCAAGATTAGAAAATTATAGTTGCAGGCCCATGTTGCCAATAGGACTGCCAAATGGGGGAAAAGCTCACAGCAGAGCTCCAACAACAAGAGGGCCAAAAGAAAAATAATTGGGGTTCTCGATGGGTCGGATTCTTCATAAATGTTGGTAGCCAGTCAAATGGGTTGATTCAGCAATTTTACATCCATTTGCTACACTGATGTGATCTTTTGGCATGTGTTAGACCTGTCTTCCTTAGGGTGGTCCTCCTTCAAACGTTTTGCCTGCTTACCTCCTCTTTTTGCTGTATCTTTTTGTTGGCCTTAGAACTCTGAGCACATTACCACTGCTCTCCATCACTAAAGTGCTTGTGCGTCTCCCCTAAACACAGCAACATAGGTGTATACAATTTTAGTTTACTTATAAGTCCTTGTAAAGTGATATACCATATACCAAGGACCTGTAAGCTACTAGGGGCTTGCAGCACTCACTTTGACTTGGCATTTAAAACCGATAGCCAAGACTTAAACTCTCCTTTTAATACAGATAAGTCACCCATAAGGAAGGCCCTAGGAAGCCCTATGGCAGACTAATTTGCATACAGCCAGGTTCTGAAACTGGGATGGTGCAGTGAGCTAAAAAACGGTGTTGGATCTAGCCCTGATCTTTTGACTGGGTGAGAGCTTTCTGCTTAATTCAGAGACTCTGTCCCTCACCACCCCTTTTTGTAAATATTTTTGTCCACCCTAAGCGTGGAAGGGTATTCTCAGATGTGAGACCCTTGCTCATTGCACCATCAGGATTCAAGCAAACCGGGCCGAAGACGGCTGTAATGCCAGAAACCGGTCCCCGGGAGCTTGTTTCCTTCCCAGTGTAAGAATTGGCTTCTGTAGTTTGGTTTGTCCTGTTCCCATCATGCACTGGGACAGGAACAGACTAATTTGCATACAGCCAGGTTCTGAAACTGGGATGGTGCAGTGAGCTAAAAAACGGTGTTGGATCTAGCCCTGATCTTTTGACTGGGTGAGAGCTTTCTGCTTAATTCAGAGACTCTGTCCCTCACCACCCCTTTTTGTAAATATTTTTGTCCACCCTAAGCGTGGAAGGGTATTCTCAGATGTGAGACCCTTGCTCATTGCACCATCAGGATTCAAGCAAACCGGGCCGAAGACGGCTGTAATGCCAGAAACCGGTCCCCGGGAGCTTGTTTCCTTCCCAGTGTAAGAATTGGCTTCTGTAGTTTGGTTTGTCCTGTTCCCATCATGCACTGGGACAGGAACAGACTAATTTGCATACAGCCAGGTTCTGAAACTGGGATGGTGCAGTGAGCTAAAAAACGGTGTTGGATCTAGCCCTGATCTTTTGACTGGGTGAGAGCTTTCTGCTTAATTCAGAGACTCTGTCCCTCACCACCCCTTTTTGTAAATATTTTTGTCCACCCTAAGCGTGGAAGGGTATTCTCAGATGTGAGACCCTTGCTCATTGCACCATCAGGATTCAAGCAAACCGGGCCGAAGACGGCTGTAATGCCAGAAACCGGTCCCCGGGAGCTTGTTTCCTTCCCAGTGTAAGAATTGGCTTCTGTAGTTTGGTTTGTCCTGTTCCCATCATGCACTGGGACAGGAACAGACTAATTTGCATACAGCCAGGTTCTGAAACTGGGATGGTGCAGTGAGCTAAAAAACGGTGTTGGATCTAGCCCTGATCTTTTGACTGGGTGAGAGCTTTCTGCTTAATTCAGAGACTCTGTCCCTCACCACCCCTTTTTGTAAATATTTTTGTCCACCCTAAGCGTGGAAGGGTATTCTCAGATGTGAGACCCTTGCTCATTGCACCATCAGGATTCAAGCAAACCGGGCCGAAGACGGCTGTAATGCCAGAAACCGGTCCCCGGGAGCTTGTTTCCTTCCCAGTGTAAGAATTGGCTTCTGTAGTTTGGTTTGTCCTGTTCCCATCATGCACTGGGACAGGAACAGACTAATTTGCATACAGCCAGGTTCTGAAACTGGGATGGTGCAGTGAGCTAAAAAACGGTGTTGGATCTAGCCCTGATCTTTTGACTGGGTGAGAGCTTTCTGCTTAATTCAGAGACTCTGTCCCTCACCACCCCTTTTTGTAAATATTTCTGCACCTGTGCAGCACTTTTAAAGAGTGGGCGGGTTTATGATGGCCCCCATCCGTCATCAGCACACGTCCACCGTAGTGCATAACAGACGGGCCGTCATCAGCATAGAAGTGCCCTGGGGTTTTGTTTGTAGACAATTCTAACATTTTCAAGATTAGAAAATTATAGTTGCAGGCCCATGTTGCCAATAGGACTGCCAAATGGGGGAAAAGCTCACAGCAGAGCTCCAACAACAAGAGGGCCAAAAGAAAAATAATTGGGGTTCTCGATGGGTCGGATTCTTCATAAATGTTGGTAGCCAGTCAAATGGGTTGATTCAGCAATTTTACATCCATTTGCTACACTGATGTGATCTTTTGGCATGTGTTAGACCTGTCTTCCTTAGGGTGGTCCTCCTTCAAACGTTTTGCCTGCTTACCTCCTCTTTTTGCTGTATCTTTTTGTTGGCCTTAGAACTCTGAGCACATTACCACTGCTCTCCATCACTAAAGTGCTTGTGCGTCTCCCCTAAACACAGCAACATTGGTGTATACAATTTTAGTTTACTTATAAGTCCTTGTAAAGTGATATACCATATACCAAGGACCTGTAAGCTACTAGGGGCTTGCAGCACTCACTTTGACTTGGCATTTAAAACCGATAGCCAAGACTTAAACTCTCCTTTTAATACAGATAAGTCACCCATAAGGAAGGCCCTAGGAAGCCCTATGGGCAGGGTGCTGTGTAACTAGAGGGAAGTGCATGTACTCGTAAGCTTAACATGTCCTGGTCGTGACAAACACCCATATTAATTTTTTACTTCTGTGAGGCCTGCTCCTCTCATAGGCTAGCATTGGAAATTCTGGAAAACACTTTTAAGCTGTAATTCCTGATTAGAAAGGAGCAGTTAAATCATGTATCATATTTTTGGAATGGTAATGATAAGCCCTATTTAGTGGTAAATAAGGGCCGGCAGAGTTGGCGGAGTGCCACTACGCAAAGTTACAAGGAGTTGTCTAAAAACTATGTATAACTCAGCTCCGCTCCACCATATGATGAGCAGTGAGCACTTACCTAGTCTGGGTTTCTCCATCATGCCCGGGCTAACCTCCCCCTCGCTGTTCTCACCATAGGTGTCCCGGCACTGGGGCCATCAGGAAGATTAAGTGAGCTATTGCCCAGAGTCACATGGTGCTGGGCTAACCTGCCACCGGCACCTTGGAACGAAGCGTGAACCCTGTAGTCGGGAGTTAGGCACCCTGACACTGCACCACACCTCTTCCTCCTGCTTGTGCTGCTGGACTCTGCTATCTGTGAGTCCTACCCTTGCCTTAGGTGCCCCCTCCAGTCCTGGACCTAAGGAGTGAGGTTTGCAGCTGTTTTGCTACAAAACCGAAGCATCAACACTACTGTACTGGTCCAAATCAAGACATCGCACTTCACCCCTGACGAAGAGGCTGTTCGATGACAGCAGTCCCACAGCCTGCACGTCCTGATGACAACGCTCTGCATCGCTCAACAGCTATGCATTGCCTTCATTTCTATGTGGCTCGACAATGACGTGGGAATCCACTTTGTGAATTTGAACCAACAAATTGTTCTCTCAATGTTGACGCTTGGTCCATCCAAGGTACTTTTTCAACTAGACCTGCATGAGTCTCGTAGCTGGCCTGCCCCCAGTTGCTGTCGGCCTGAATCTCGAGTCTGAGCAGCTCTGGAACTGCCAGTGGAAGGGGCCAACAACTTGCCAGGAGCAGTAGCAGGTGCCAGAGCAGGGAGCAGTGTCTCCTCAAACAGCCTGCCCCCCAGAAGAGGAGTGGGCAGACAGGAGGGAGTAAAGAAAATTAAAGTTAGAGCTTGCCAAGTTTGAGAAGGCTAGTGAAGAAAGGAGGCTGGTCATGGAGGAGAAAAAACTCACACATGAGCTCAACCTCAGAGAGCTGTACATAAGAGACCTGCAAGAGGACTCCAGGAAAAGCAATGGTGGCAATATACCTACAGTGGATGCTGGTGAATCCAAGGTCAGGATGCAAAGGATTTGGTGCCCAGTTATATGGTAGAGGGTGATATAGATACATTGTCTGCAACCTGTGAAGAGGCTCTGAGAGCACACAAGGACCCAGAAGTTCTGGGGTGGTAGTTTGTGGAGGTATATGCACATGGTGGGGCGGGACACACTCCTTGCAATAGAAGTAGAGGACCAGACATGCTACACTGCAATGGAGGACATACTAGTTTGTAAGT
The DNA here is from genome assembly GCF_964263255.1 of Lissotriton vulgaris. Taxonomy (NCBI): domain Eukaryota; kingdom Metazoa; phylum Chordata; class Amphibia; order Caudata; family Salamandridae; genus Lissotriton; species Lissotriton vulgaris. The sequence continues at coordinate 933,871,890 of NC_141698.1, read as the reverse complement.
TTGGACTGACCCATGAGAGTATTAGGCCCAGGGCATCCTCAAGTCAAGATCTCTTCACAGATATTGGTTGGTTTCATGGATTATGCCTGAGAGGCAGTGAATGGCTGGAAGACGAGAAGGAAAGTTGATGATTATTCAGGGCTGTACAACCTTATTTTGAAGAAGCACATGCTTGATACTTGTCTTCCAGAGCTGTGTCAACACCTGGTTGATAGCAAGTTAACTGGCCCCTGGAAAATGGCTGAGGAGGCGGACATCTGGGTCAGAACCAGAGTGTCCAAGAAGGCATCTGGAGTGACTCCCAAAAGGGTGGTCAGGGTTCCCAATAAAAGAAGATTGGGAGATAAAAAGACAGAGTATTCTACAGGCCCCCTAAACAACCCACAGGGAAAAGGGTCTGGCTCTCATTCCCAATCTGGTCCCCAGAAGAAAACTGGTCAGCAGCTCAAGCCATTTACGATCTATGAGAAGGGACACTATAAGTATACAGAAAAAACACCTCTCACTGGAGAAAATAATCCAGTGGTGGCAAGCATAATGCTGGGGGACAGTGTGTCCCAGTTGATATAGGGAGTTTAGTAGGATTACCCTAGTGTGTCTGGATGGCAGTGAGTTGAGGCCTAACATCCATGTGCCCGCAAATACTACAAAGCATAGGCAATGAGTCACCATCAATGGACAGTGTTGAGGTTCTGATGAATACAGGAACCAGTATGACTATGTTAGGGGGTCAGTTGGCTTCCCCAGAGCAGGTCATTCCACCAGGTTGTGGTGGCTGACAATATAGAGGGTTACTCTCAGTTGGCCCTGGCTCCTTTTGAGTGGCGGGGGTTCACAGGTATTCTAAAAGTTGCTGGAAGCTCTGCCAAGCCTGTCAACTGTTTTATGGCTAATGACATTGAGCTCACTATCTGGAAAGAAGTGGAGCTCAATTAGGGTTGCCTACTATTGCTTTAATTGTATTGCTGTTGGTTGTGCCAGCTATGTGGGCTCACCAGTTGTTCACCGATAGTCATGCACAGGGGCAAATGCTTTGCATTTTTATTACATGACATTGAGCTTACAAGTGACCTTGCACACTTTTTAGATTATAAATGTGTTGGCCATCTCCGAACAGGTATGCAGTCTGGGTTATGCTTGTGGAAGCTTGATTTTTTTTTCAACCAATTCTAATGTGTCCTTGTTTATCTATTGGTCAGTTTGTGGGCACTTTTGTGTCTTTGTTAGTTTCTGTTCTTTTCCCTTTTCTGGATTAAGGATCTTCTTTCAGCTGCTCACTATGTGAAACTCATTTTCTGAACTGGGATGTTGTTGTTTAGCTACCTCCATACTAATCTTTCAATGAGTTAGGGTGAAGGCAGTTTGATGGCTGTCCATTCTTTGGTGTTTTCTCGCAATAATTATCTGCCATTAGATGTTCAACAACATAGCTCACAGTAAAGAACTTGATTTGGGTCTTCAAACGAACTGGATACAAAATCATTCTGGAACTGCAATAGTGATAATTTAGTCTACAAGTATACTTGCTCCTTAAATTGAGACAATATTAGGATGACTACAAGCAAAGCCAAAATGAGAATTCGAGATCAAATGAACACTGTTAGGTGTGTCAAACTAGCTACAAATCTAATGACAAATATAGTTTGTGGAAGTTTGAGATCATTCATTATTTAGAACAAAATTGGCACGAAGAGACTAAGGGGCCGATTCCGATCCTGGAAAAACCGTCCGTACGATTTTCATCCGGAGCCATCGCTGTACGATTCGTACCAGTCTGTCCTAATCGCGTAGTACAATACGTATTCCGTACGTATTGCAAGGCTGAAACAGTGAACCGTACGACTCGTACACATGCCATACGACCCGACGAGTACGATCCGGACCGGGGTATGAGGAAGCGATTCGTACGGTTCACTTCAGGTAAGGGCGATTCATACAGAAGGGGTGCGTACACCCCATGATAGCAGGGGAACGGTGCCTACCCCTGCGATCATGGGGTGTATGCACCGTACCCTGCACTCGAAGTGCTCTCCCACCATTGCCCATTCCGGCAGTACTTTATTTTTGGCATTTTACTTTTAACAGATCTCTCTATCACTCCAACATGCTACTACACCTCACACTGTATATTTTGATGCTCCTGCACATTTTACCATTCTAACATGAATATCTGGCATGTTGACACTGTAAAGTACAATGGCTGCCATTGTGTCATGAAGCATGCGTATACATGCATCATGATATATGTGTTTGCCTGCCTCAATCAACACATGACACAACACATGTGCATTCATGTGTGCACGCAGTGGCCATTTGGGAATGTTCAACAAAACTCTTAGGGCCCGATTCCGATGTCATTCAGAAGGCCTCCGAATCAGATTTGGCTTTCCTGGATCCGATTTGTAGCCCTTGTTTACGACCGAATCGTACACAGGTTCGAACTACCAAATTTGATGCGAAGATCGTGTACGTGCCGACCGAATTGTTTCCGGGACCCGAACCAGTCCGTATGACTCATTCGTACCTGAATCATACTGCCCTACGGAGCCGAATACTGACCGAGCTAGTAAGATGCCCGATTCGGATAGGCAATTCCCCCCGATCCCAGTGAGATGAGACGGCTGTCGGAAGCATACTTTGGGGGGCCGTAGCAGGCCCCCTTCATCCGGGGCCTATGAAACTGTCACAGGGTGTTCCCTTGGGTCCCCGCGGTCCAGTCATGCACAGTGTAGTGGGCACCATGGGGTGCCCGCCACAGGGTGTATGCTTTTCCCCACCCACCCCTTTTTGCTATGGGAGCCTGTGTATGGGTCTGTACACAGGCTCCCATAGAGTTCAATGGGAGTCCTAGCAAACCGAGTCCGTAGGCATATGGCTCCATCGTACTCGCTTGTTTGAACCCCAGAGCATGTTTCACTCAGAAAGCCCTCCAGATCCGAGTCCTAAGGAGGGCTTTCCTAGCGAGATCGGAATCGGGCCCTTATTGTGTATATAGATTTATGCGTATACATTGTGTTGTGACAGATATGCCAAGGTATGCTGTCACATAAAACAACCAAATAACCATTGGCAAAGCCAGTAGGTCGGTACTTGCCTTTAAATGCGAAATCTATTGGCTTGCCAAAACTTGTTTTGATTATACCCCTAGAGCTGTGATGCTAAAAGCTCTACTTCATTCAAGTCTTCACCAGGTACTTGTTGTAAAATGAGACAATGTTAAAAAAATCAGCAGTATGTTGAGACATATTCCGTTTAAAAGAAAATTGCCAAATGACAATGAGTGTAAATTATAGTAGAAGTAGCATTAACTCTTAAAAAGTCCAACAAATCTAAAAATACCTTTCTTAAAGTTGTTATTCGTATTCTCAAAGAGCCTAGATTATATTTACAGCGCCAAATCCTCTCTAGATAATAGGGGTAATTGTCTTCACTATTTTTAGAACTTCAAGCCTGACTTCACAATAGATGTGTTTTAAACTTTTAATTATAACTAATGCAAGTATCAAGACTTAAGCGCCAGCTGTTTAAAAAAGAAATATAATTTGTGGCCGTTTATAGGAACATTTACTTAAGCTATAGATATGTGCCTAGTTATAACCCCAGCATCTGTACACAAGTACAGCTACCCCACTAATCTAAGGGTGGACATTTTCTGAGAAAAATTTCAAAAGCAGATAAATATCTAGTGCCTCATTTATGAGGCCGTGCAGCACTTTTACGCCGCCGGTGCGTCACTTTTTGTGACACAACTGTGGCGTAAAAAATTGCGCCTTGTTGCGCCATATTTACAAAGTGACGCATCTAGGTAGATGCGTCACTTTGTAAACCCCTGCACCACATTATACCTGCGCCAGGTATAATGTATGCAAGGGGGCGTATTGACGCAAGAAAGGGTCATAGAAGTGATGCAATGAAATCTATGAGATTTTACTGCGCCACTTCTAGGACTCAAATGCGTCAGAATCGTACACCTGCGTCACAGCAGGCGTAAAACTGATGCAGGCCCTTTCACATGGGTCTTGCCCCATGTGAAAGGACACATTGTTTGAGTTGCGTCACTTTTGTGACACACGTTTGCGCATACAGATACGTCAGAAATACTGACGTGTCTGTAACTCCCTGCGCAATGATGTGTCATACTGTAAATATGATGCATCATTGGTGTCGCAAGGAGGGCGCAATGAAAAGTGACGCATCGCTGTTTTCACGCAGCGATGCGTCACTTTTCATACATGAGGCCCCTAGTGCTTTTTAGTACTGGATATTAAAACCACGTTTTCTCACCTGCATGTGATTGACTGATAAGTCTCATACAACAGGAGACTTAATTCCAATTTATGGGACCAGAAATGTCTATACCACACCTAGAGCACTATTGTTTTCAGTATTTGAATTGAAACAGAGCCAATTTTATGTTTTGTTGCTATTGCACCTGGAAAGATGTACGGTTTTCCAGATCTTGTTTAGTAAATTATTCTCAATGGCAGGTATCTACCGCTGGAATAGGGATCTTGGGGCATATTACCAAGCAATAGCGATAATTATCGCTATTGCTTGGTTAGCGGGAAAAATTTACCGCTGAGCTGCGGCAATTTGTACCGCAAATAAACCTTGGTATTACCAAGGTTTATCGCAAATGCGATAAAAATCGCCGCAATGCATGATTATCGCTGAAAAGTCAGCGATATTCATGCATTACCGAGCTAATGCTCTTAGCCATGTTATCCACCTCCCATTGGATAACATGGCTAAGAACTGCTCCGGGCAGGTGTTAGCTTTTGGAGATATTCGCGCTTAGCATGAATATCTCCAAAAGTTGGTAATAGGAGATGGCGATGTTAGCGACTGTTTTCAGTCGCTAACATCTTGGCACGCCCACTTTGCATATCATTAGTGATAAATATCACTGACATGCAAAGTGGGGCCCAGGATGGTCGCTATCTCCTACTAGCTGTCGCTAACTGGTGTTAGCGACAGCTAGGTAATAGGGAGATCATTTTATCTCTGCTTTCTTGGCTTTTAAAGCCAAAAAAGCGGAGATAAACCCCCTTGATAATATGCCCCCTTTTTCTTTCTTTTATGAATTTGGTCGTAAGAAAAGACTTACGCCACTCTTTTTTTATGCAATCTTTTTGTTACCTTGAATTTAAATCCCTCATTAGATTTTCTTTTGAAAGGAATAATTACTCAGCCCACCTTGTGCAACATATATTTTGTATATACAAACACGCACCACTAAAAATAACTTTTAAAAAAGCACCTTTGCTAGAAGGAAGACAAACCGGCCAGTTTAACATCATTCTATGTTTTATATAAAATTGGAAAGAATACACACAGACATTTACCGTGGTAACTTACTGGACCCACGTCATCAGCGATTTGAGATACTCATGAAAAGGGAGCGGAACATTAAACTTTGTTTAATTTGTCACAGTATGATATCTCAAAACACGTATTTTTAAAGAACAGCTGGCAGCTATAGATGTTGCCTTTTAATAATTGGAAATGGTTAAAAGAGAATTTAAATTATATTCTCTGCGTGGGTTAACGCTGCCCCTAAGTGGAGGTACTTTATTCCCTTTGTGACTTAGCTCCTTTTAAATAGAATCTATTTCATTTTTCTGTGAAATTTTAATTGTCCATTTGGTATGCCTTGGAAAGCTGGAGAGTTTTTACAGAATGGACTTGAAGGACATTTCATGAACAGAATATACAGAAACAAGCACCCTCCACCTTAGAATATGGAATGTTAGTGAGAGACATACTGAAAGAAGGGTATCAATTTCTACAGAGAAACACAAACATTAATCTTGTTCAAAGATACAAAATGTAAAACTTTCCTAAAGTGCAAAGAAGAATGTGGCTGAGATTAGCTTTTCTGTGTTGTATTAATTTAGGCGCTCATGTTAGCAGAGATTTTGTTATAAACGTCTGTCCTATGCAGGACCAGAGAGGGTGCTCTAAGAAGATGTCAAACTACAAGGGTTACGTTAAAGCATTTAATACAATGGAAAGTGTTAAGCGCAACAGCACAAGTGTTCATCAATCATAGATGCACTGATATCTAAATCAGTGGCATGAAAAAACTTGAGGGAACCCCACTGCAAAAATCATGGAGGGGGGCCCCATGCTCTGGACCCAGGCAGGAGCTCTCATACCTCGGGCCAGCCACCTGTGCACGGTGCCAGAGGGGACCCCTGGAGCTCCGTGTTCCCTCTGCATCCTGGGGGCTATTGTTGTGCCACTGATCTAAATGGAGTCACCATGTTCTCATGAATGAATTGCACCCCACAATTTCTTAGCTCACCTCCGACTGATGCTGTCAGCATAGATCAATAGTGCATGTATCTTGAATGAAAGCATTTATTCTCCAAAGCTTCCTTTGGACCTAGGTTGTGTGTAGTGGTCCTCCACCAAGGTGGATTATCTTCCAATGTGCTTCCATATTGTCACTTTCATGCCAAACTGGAAATAATCCAATATAATTTGCAGCTAGGGAATGCTCTGGATCACATTCCCTCAGCCTTACATTCCTCAAATGTAGAGTTGCAATATATTAAACTTTTGGAAAAAGTTGACTCAATACTTACGGCGGCGTCCTGTGTCGAGTTGCATTGCGCTGCATCAGTTCCGAGCAAGAGCTGTGAGGGATGTGATGCGAGGGTAATGTCGTGTTGTGTTGCCCTTCGCTGGTTCTGATGAGGGCCTTCTATGAGAGATTTGCATCGACGTGCATTGCCCAGCACCAGCTTCTATGAAGTGTTGCGAGGGCTTTGTCGGTGGTTCTGATGGGGACCACAGTTAGGCTGGCAGAGCACTCCTATCCCCACTTCCAAGGGTCCAGGATGGGGCATGCACTACTTGGGGGCTAAGACTCACAGTGATCAGAGTCCTGGTGCAGGGTTTAAGATGGTTGGAGTTTTTTCTGTCCCTGAGGCTTTAATCAGTAGCCAATTCGCCCTTGGAGTCAGCAAGATGGTCCTGGGTTCAAGGTGCATGTCCAGCCCTTCTTACTCAGGCAGCTGAGCAGTGTTTCATGCAGTATAGCAGTCCTTCTTCAGAGACTTCCACTGGTCCAGAAGTGTTCTCTAGAGTGGGGACTGAGGGTCCACTTTTCATACCTGGTGTCCACCTGGAAGTGGGAGAAGCTTCTTGAGTCCTCCTGCTATAGAGGTTATGGAATGTCCTGCCTCCATGCCCTGACCCCAGCTTGTCTGGGATGGGGCACAAAGGACTAGCGTGTAACCCTTTGTGAGTGTGCGAGGCAGAGTCTTTGTAATATACAAGTGTGGTAGGTGACAGCTCCTCCCAGCTATGAAATTAGAGATGAGCCTTCCTGCAATCGCCTATACTGCCCTTGTCTTAACTTCTGGGAGCGATAAACAAATAACAACTGCCAGCTATACCTAGTCATGTCACCCAGAATACAGATTGCAGGCACCAAATAGTTTGGGAAAAAAATGGCAACTTTCTAAATGTGGCAGTTTTCAGAATTGCGACTTAAAATCCAACTTACTCATTAAATAGGGTTTTAAATTACATTTCTTTAGACATCAATCTCAATATTCCTATTAGCTCCCAATTAAGATGTTGACTTATTAAATGGAATAAGTTGAACCAATGTTACCGTATAGGAGATGTAAGTGTGCACAAGTGAAAAACAAATGTAAGAGATATTCACTAGCAATCAATCAATCAATCACGACATTTATAAAGCGCGCTACTCACCTGGGAGGGTCTCAAGGCGCAGGGGGAGAGGGGTATGTTACTGCTCGAACAGCCAGGTCTTGAGCTGCTTCCTGAAGGAGAGATGGTCTTGGGTTCTCAGAAGGTGGGTGGGGAGGGAGTTCTAAGTCTTGGCTGCCAGTTAAGAGAAGGATCTTCCTCCAGCGGTGGCTCTGCGGATGCGTGGTACGGTGGCGAGGGCGTGGCTGGTCGATCGTAGCTGGCGGGTGGGCGTGTAGAAGGTCATGCGGTCGTTGAGGTACTTGGGGCCCAGGTCGTGGAGAGCCTTGTGTGCGTGGGTGAGCAGAACATGTAAAAGTCAAAAGTATATGTCCATTTTTTTAAATTACACAGAACCCTGCCCTATGAGTTGTTTACGGCCTACCTTAGGGGTGACTTATTTAAAAAGGAAGGTTTAGGCCTGTCGACAGGTTTATTTTGCCAGCTCCCAAGAGCAGTTAAAAAATGCACACATACACAGGCTACAATGGCAGAGATGAGGTATGTTTTAAAAGCTCCTGAAGTAGGGGGAACAAAGAACCCACTAGTAGAATTTAACTTACATGCCCTGGGTACATGTATTAGCACTTTACTAGGGACTTACAAGTAAATTAAATAGGTCAATTGGCAGTACTCTAATTTTGCCATGCTTAAGGGTTAGAGTCCAAACGCTTATTCACTGGTTAGTGGTAAAGTGTGTGGAGTCCTAAAGCCAGCAAAGATGAACTCAGGAAAAACAGGAGGACTAAAGGGAAAAAGTAGAGAAAAAAAAACACACCAAGGATGTCAGGTCTGATATATATATATATATATATATATGAAGGCTCCTCGTTCAAAGAACGCACCACACTCACGGAGGTTGCCAGGTCAGTGCTTTATTCAGAGCAGCGTGCACAGTGGCTTCAGGCACAGGAGAGAGTCTCTGATGAATTCAGCGACCAAGGTTCGTCTTGTTTGTAGTCCGACGCGTTTCAAAGGTCTTGCCTTCTTCTTGAGGGAAAAGACGAGCAGTGCTTTGAGTGAAGCAAACAAGTCCATTTTATATGACACGCCTCTTTTCAGGCTAGGCTTATGCCGCAGTGTCTCATGGAAGTTGTAGTCCCGCAATAATTTGCATGTGGTATCTCCCGTTGACGCCCTAAGCCGCTGTTTTCAGGCACTCACAGGGCACCTCCTCGCCAACCACGAGGCATCCTGTTGATCGGAGTAAGGTGCAGACTATTCACGTATTCTTAACAACCTGGATGGCTGCCGTTTCACGGCTCCGTGTCAGGGTGTCTCAATGGTGGTGCTAGGCGTATGCAGTACTGCTGCTAGGCTCCAGGGTCCACCAAGGCGCCTTCTGCACTCTTCAGGGCGGGTGCGGTGAAACGGCGGTGGGTCCGTTGAAATGTGAAGGCTCCTCGTTCAAAGAACGCACCACACTCACGGAGGTTGCCAGGTCAGTGCTTTATTCACAGCAGCGTGCACAGTGGCTTCAGGCACAGGAGAGAGTCTCTGATGAATTCAGCGACCAAGGTTCGTCTAGTTTGTAGTATATATATTTAGGACCTAGTTTCCATAGGAAAAACGTTTTTAGATTTGTCAATATCTTTGATACTGTTTGACGAATCTTCACAATTTTTTTTAAAACTAATGGCCCACTGTGGTCAGCTCCTGTCTTGAGAGTTTCAGGGTGATTCATCAAGCAGGGGCAGAGAAAAAGGGGGGTCCCAAAACACGTTTTCGCCATGTTAATTTTTATAGGAACTTTTGTTGCGGCTACAGCCCGAAATGCCCTTTGTGCCGTCCAGGCCCTACCCTAGGGGTGATAAATAAAAAGGAAAGTTTGACCCTGGCAAAAGGTGTACTTTTCCTGTTCGAAACAGTGGTTTTAAACAGTAGAAACACATGCTGCACTGAGACAAGTTTAAAGGGCTACTTTAGTGGGTGACACAATCAGTGCTGCAGGTTCACTATTATCAATAATTTACAGGTACTGGGCACAGGTAGTGCCACTTTACTAGGGACTTACAAGTAAATTAAATACGTCAATTGGGTATAAGCCAATTCTACCATGTTATAAGGAGAGAGCACAATCACTTTGGCAATGGTTAGTAGTGATAAAGTGCGCAGGGCCCCAAAGCCAATAAAAATGGTGTATGTTTAGGTTATGTTTTACAAAAACACTTGAGGAAGTGCATAGGTAATGATAGAATCACCCTCCTAGAGAAAAGAGTGAGGACCTAATGTCTAGAAGTGAAGAAATGCCTCACTGCGGTTAGCAGAAAAAGGCACTGTGTGTCTTTAAAATACCCCTCACACACTATGAATCCCATAGTGTCATTCTCCCATCATTCATTGGGGTCTTTTCGTCCCTCTACGGGGCGGGGCGTGCTACAACCAACGAGGTGCGCGGGAGCACTTAGTTCTTGACGATAGGCTATGTGATTGGTGAGGACAGTGGGAAGTGATAGGGAGTGTAGGGACCTATATACGTGAGTGTATGTACAAAAAGTTAAAAAATTCCCTGGCTAGTCGAAAAAATTAATTTAATGGCTTAGCTGGCTGGGAACGTTAAAAGGGGGTTAGTAAGTAGATCAATATGTGTAGTCTACTATGTCAACATGACATGTTTCATAGGCAGTCCCCTCCTGCCTACTCATCAGGACCTCTGCTAGTCCCTACAAACAAGTACTCAATTGTAAATAAATGATTGCGTGAGTCACAATGTTTTTTTGAAGGAAACAAGTGGTCCTTAGCATATAGGGATAAAAGTGAGCAAAGATATTATATAGACCACAGTGGGCTGCTATATAGTTCACAATCCCTTGTCCAGCCAGACAGGGAATATTTATTCATTTGATAGGTTTGTTCAATATTGAAATAAGACAAGTAACCAAAACAATAAGGGTTACAGTAGGGCACAGTCCTGTGCCGTACGTGAAGAGAAAATGAAAAGGACAGTAAGTGAAAGAAATACCAGGCAAACAAAGTGAGCTTGCAGACCACTGACATGAATTCAAATTAACAGTGTGTCCTGGAGTGAATCAGCCATACAATAATACATTAGGTTCACAAGTATGGGACACTCTTAAAGGAGTCGACGTTTCGATCCCAAGCTCGGTTATTAGGGGATCATCTTCAGGACTTTCACAATCTTAACTTTTGCCTGAATAAAACCTTTTAACATACAACCGCCTGCTTGGAAAAGTAAAAGGAAGAAAACAAGACAAGAATGCAGTCAATATTTAAAAAGCAATGTACAGCACTCACTGTTCACTTACAGTAATCGGAATCGCGGTGAGAGGTGCAGCCACAGAGGCGTGCGCATTCCGTGCAGTTTATGTGGCAATACAATCACTCGAGATGTCAGTGAGCGAGTGCTGATTGTCTATTACAAAACGGCTAAAATAGCGTTCGACCAAATTTTCAGACCCTTGGTCGGGGTCTCACTTATGTGACCGCTTCAATTGTTCAAAGTTGTTCCATACCCTGCAGCAGCTCCGTGGGTTTACCGGAGACAGGAATTGTTCCTCGCTCTTATACTAGTATTCGGAACAGCTGTGTCATCCTGGATCGCTGAGTACCTGTAAGGACAACTAGAGCGCTAACAAAAATGGCCGTGTGCGGAGGGACGTTGCCAGTATTCTTAGTCTGTTGTTTATTTCCTTTAGCTCAATTCGCGATCCTCTTAATACTTATAGTCAATTATGAGGGAAAAATGTATATTCATCTCACTAATGAAGTCTGCATTATCATATTAAATCTCGAAAAAGCGCCACCCTGGAACAATTAGAGCATGGCGCGCTAATCGTCCAGGGCCACATCCTGTCACTGTTTTGACAACTAGATGGCTAACAAAACTGGCCGTGCCCAGACTGACACTGACACTGCCAGTGCCCGAAGTCTGTTGTCTATTTCCAATACCTCAGTTGCGATCGTCCCAAGTTTTACAGTGAATTTCTGCAAGAAAACACAATTACATTTGCAGTAGGACGCTGTATGAGCAAGTCATTATCAAATCGAGGAACACAGAAGGAATGTTGTAACCAGGGGCAAAACACACAAAACATCCATGACCAAATCCTGATATGATTCAGTAAAACTGTTCATAGGTGTTGATGATGGTGATAGCCATGTCTTTTATCAAAAACTGTATGGTGTTTGTCAGGTCTTGTAAGGATCACATAACCTGGGTTTTTTGCCATATTTCCTGTGATTGCTAAAGAATACTTTATATGCAGTAGTCATTAAAAAGAGGGAGGAAAACCACCGTGGGCTCATCAGGGTAAAATTATGATGTCTTTTTGCAGTCTGCACAGATTTATGGTACCTATTAGTGGGTAATTAATGGTCGCAATTAAAGTTGTCCCCACGGAATGTCATCGTTAAGACTGGTTTTGTAGGTGTCCAAACAGAACACCCACCTCTGTTCTTTTTCCAGGAGCATCTCTTCTCTTGCCACTTGCTCTATTATTGACCAAGCAATGTCTTCCGGTTTGTGGCCCATTTCCAGGAAATGTGCAGTGAGTTTTGTACTCGAATCACTGACATTTGTTTGTACTCTTGTGTTCCCCAATCCTGGTTTTTATCGCCCTGCTGGTCATACCTACATATTCAAGATGACGGGGCATGTGATGAGGTACACAACATTACTGCTATTACACGTGGTGAAGCACCTCTGTTCCCAGGAGGACCCATTCCTGAAGGTCAGTTTATTGCTCTTTTTTGTCAGACAGCAAACTCTGCAATTCCCACACGGATGGTGGCCTTTAACAAAAGCAGTGTTGTGACTGTGGACTGTGTTTACATTTTTGGGTCTGGTATGTACAAGAATGTTTCGTATACTCCTTCCCCTCCTGTGGGAGAACATAGGTGTTGGTAACTGAAGGCGTCCACTGTTTAAGATCTTCCAATGCTTATTGATGAGACCTGATTGGAACATGTATTAAAAGTGGTAATGCATATCGGTCTTTTTTCTCCTCTTTAGTTATCTTACCCTCTAGAAGGCTTTCCCTACAATTGTTCCGTGCCCTCTTACATGCCTGGTTAATTATTTTCTATGGGTACTGACGCACCTCCAGTTTTCTCATTAGATCTTTCGCTTGGATTTTGAAACTCTCGATCTCTGTGCAATTTCGTCTCATACGGAGGAATTGCCCGTAGGGCAAATTGTCTCTGAGATGTTTCGGATGAAAACTTTGGTACATGAGCAGGCAATTTCTTGATGTGTTTTTAAAGTGTGTAGTGGTCATTAGTCTTCCATATTTTGGAAAGATGTTGAGGTCGAGGAAGACAAGGCTACTTCTGGAGACAGTACTGGTGAACATCAGAAAATCATCCTGGAGATTTAGCCATGTCAAGAACTGTTGTGATGTTTTTTCATCACCATCTGAGATGATGAAAATATCGTCAATGTACCTTTTCCAAAGTCTTATATTTTGTTTGAAAGGGTTGTTAGGGTGGAGTAATCTCTTGATTTCCAAATTATACACGTAAAGACCAGCTATACTGGGAGCAAACGTGCTCCCCATGCTGGTCCCGTGTTTCTGTAGGTAGAGTGTTCCTTCGTACTCGAAGAAATTTTCTTTCAGGGCGAGTGAGCAGCATTGCATGATAATGTTCCTCAGCGTCTGGTATTCCCAATCGTCCTCAAAAAAGACATCCTCACTTTTTTCAGAGAAAAAATAAAAAATATTCACCCTAACACATTGATAGAATCCTTTTGTTTGCATAGGTTATGTTTTTTACCTTTATTTATTTAATTTGTGGGCGACATTCACTTATTGTTATTCTATATTTTGTGTGATTACTTCAAGTGTGCTGATCAACAGATTAAGAGTGTTGAAACAAAGCACAATTTAGTTAAAGTGTCTTTTTTTAGAGCAGTTATTATGCATGATGCATGTGCCACTGTTATTGTGCCCAGCTGTGTCTTGCTCTAATTCAACCACTGTTTTTATTTTGTGTCTGCCCGTTCTTTTTGCCTTTTGCCCATGATGCCCCTGTGGTCCCTCCCCCGGAATTCCCCCATGGAATGCCCCCCTCCAATCTCCCAGCCTCTCCTCCCTCCCACCTCCCCTACTTAATGGTGGCTGCGCCACCGGTGTGCCGAAGGTGCGCCAATGGCAAGCCCATCTGCGCCCGTCCGTGACCTGACCGCAGTCAACACCAAGAACCCTGGACCTCCCACTACCCATTGGTACGATACCACCACCCTCCTCCCACTCAACCCTGGAAGAGAATGCCAACAGACCTCCCCAAACACGACCCACAGCCTCCACTGTCGCCAGAACCTCACCGCCACCCCAGCCTCCAACACCACCAATGCCAGCGATGGCAGCACCCTAAAATGCATCCTCCTCAACGTACGCTCCGTACACAAACACGCCATGGGAATCTGGAACCTACTTGACTCTCTCTCGCCTGACACCGCCTTCTGGACCAGCGCATCCTCCAACCCCGAAATTAGCACCACCATCCCAGATGGATACAAGATCCAGGGGAAAAACCTCCCCTACCATCCAGGTAAGCGCTTTGCCATTGCCCACAAGAGCACCCTCTGCCTCACCACCTGCTGCAAGACCTTCCCCTCCAGCGAGCACCTGCACTTCCAGGTCCAGACCACCCTCAAAGCCACACTCCGAGGAACCCTCGTCTACCGACCCCCACCAGCCCCTGAACACCCTTTGCCACCATCTTCACTGACTTCATCGCACCCAGCCATCACCTCAACAAACTACATACTGATTGGAGACCTGAACTTCCACCTCAACAACCCCAGTGACCCCCAACTCCACTATCCTTAGTGACAACCTCGCCAGCTTCGTACTCAAACAACTCATCAACACACCGACCCGCAGAGCAGGACACACCCTCACTCCATCTTCGTGGTAGGAAACAGCGTCCAATTCAGCCACACAATGCAGCCGCCATGGACCGACCACCACTGCGCACACTTCGCCATCAACAAACCCAAGGCACCCAAACCAGCCCCACGCCCACCACGAACGAACTGTAGAAAGGTTACCAATGGGCAACTTAAATCCACCCTCACCTGAGACAACCAAACCTGGGCACCCAACGCGAACACGCAAACAACGCAGCCTGAGAACTCCACACCTGGATATCCAACAGCGCAGACGAGCTCGCCCAGCTACGCAACCCCGACAGACAAGGCCCCAGGAAAGCCTACTGGTTCACCACCACTCTGCAAGAATCCAGACACACCTGCAGATGCCTGGAGAAGAACTGGAGAAAAACCAAGACAACCGAAAACCACACCACCTACAATGATGCCATGACGGTCTACCACAACCGGATCTGAGTCACCAAGAGGAACTTCATCCAAAACAAAATACTGGCCAACTCCACCAACTCCTAGGAACTTGTCAGTGTCATTCAAGAATTCACCAACCCATGCAGGGAAGCCACTGACCTCACCCCATCCCAAGACCTCTGCAACAAGCTTGGAACCTATTTCCACCTCAAGATCAAAAACCTCTACTACAACTTCATCGACCATCCACCAGGTGCCACAGACAGCCCCCCAGAAACACCAGCCAGCCCACCATCTCCAACTAGACACCAATAACGGCTGAAGACACCAGCTCGACCATGAAAAGCCCCCAATGACCTCTGTCTCCCTCACATCTACCACAGAGCAGCAGCCGACATCGCGCCGGAACAACACACCATCAACACCACCTTCAAAACAAGCACCTTCCCAAACAACTGGAATTGTGCAGAAGTCAGACCCCTGCTTAAAAAGCCCACTATGACCAAACAACCTCAAGAACTATTGGCCCATCTTGCTTCTTCCCTTCGCAGCCAAAGTTCCAAAGAAAACAATCATCTGGAAACTGACACAATTCACTGACGAGAACTCCATCCTCGACCCGTCCCAATCCGGATTACAAAGCAACCACAGCTCATAGACCGTCCTACTCGCCGCCACAGATGACATCCGCACCCTCCTGGACCAAGGCCACTGTAAATGTAAATGTAAATGTATTGGCATTTATATAGCGCACTACTTACCCGT
The DNA here is from genome assembly GCF_964263255.1 of Lissotriton vulgaris. Classification (NCBI taxonomy): domain Eukaryota; kingdom Metazoa; phylum Chordata; class Amphibia; order Caudata; family Salamandridae; genus Lissotriton; species Lissotriton vulgaris. Next base: position 933,856,139 of record NC_141698.1, on the reverse strand, counting down.
AGGGTCCCAAGGCGCTTCGACCGCTGCGAAACCCTTCCTGGCTTCCCTGAGAGATGGTCCCTTAATGGGTATCTCCAGGGTGAGACCAGGCATCCCCGGCAGTCTGGTGGGGCCGTTAGTGAAGATGAGGCAAGCTAATGCCCAGAGTTGCCGAGTGTGATCGCTGATCAGAGTGGGCACCGAGGCGAGAGAATTATCGAGTCCGCTGACCCTGGTCCAGAAACCTGCCGCGCCGGAAATCGAACCCTGGTCCCGGGCCGTCCTCTGCTCTCGGGTCTGCCGCCTCTAACCAGTGAGCCACACTACTTCACCTACAGCTACTTGACCTATCAGCGGCCTCCAACACTGCCTCCCCCTCACACTAGTCATCAGCCTACACGACGCAGGCATACAAGGAACAGCCCTATACAGGATCTGATCATTTCTCACGGGAAGACACAAAGGATCATACTCCCACCCTTCCTCTCAGACCTTACGAAAATCTCCTGTGGAGTCCCACAGGGTTCATCACTGAGCCCCCCCTTTTCAACATCTACATGGCCCCCCTCGTAGCCATCGTCCGACAACACCGCCTCAACATCTTATCCTACGCCAATGACACACAGCTCATTCTGTCCCTCATCAAAGACCCCACCACTGCCAAACTCAACTTCCAGAAAGGAATGCAAGACGTCATAGAAGACAGAAGTCCTAGTCCTCGGTACCACCCCTACTGCATGGGACAGCACCTAGTGGGCCACCACCCTCGGAAGCCCATCTACCCCCTCAGACCCCGCCAAGAACCTCAGCATCTGACTCGACTCATCACTCACTATGAACGGACATGTCAACGCTGTCACTCCCAGCTGCTTCTACATCCTCAACATCCTCCACAAGACCTTCAAGTGGATCCCCCTGAGTCAAGGAAGACAGTCACCCACACACTCATCACCAGCAGACTGGACTATTGAAAGGCACTCTATGCCGGCATCAACAAATCCCCAACCGCAAACTCCAGACAATACAGAAATTCGCCGTCAGACTCGTCTTCGGCATCCCCCGACACAAACACTTCAGCCAACATCTACGCAGTCTCCACTGGCTCCCCGTGGAGAAAAGAGTCACTTTGAAAATCCTCACTCACGCATACAAATGCCTACACAACATCAGACACAAATATCTCAACGACAGAATCAACTTCCACGTACCCAAAACAAACCTCCGATCTTCCAACCTCGCACTGGCTGAAAACCAGAGCATCCACCGAGCCAGAGCAGGCGGAAGATCCGTCTCCCACATTGCAACCAAAACCTGGAATGAGCTACCGGCAGACATCCGAAGCGCTCCCTCCCTGAACACCTTGAGGAAGACCTGCCTTTTTTCAGCTAAACAGATCTGCGGACCCCCCCTCAGCGCCTTGAGATCCTCACAGGTGAGTTGCACACTTACAATTCCCTGATTGATTGATACATATCTAGTTCTTTATAACCTTGGCCTTAGTTGAAACTATGTTATCGCATCAAAATGTAATGGTCGCATAAGCCTCTTACTACAACATTTATTACGTTCTACATTAAGTGTGAATGAAAAGTAATGACCAGAAATTGCAACAGGACAATTATAGCTTCACAGTTTTCAATTTTCGAATTGCCACAGAGACAATTTTGTGTTTATATTTCATTTACACTTGGAAAGATGCAACTTTGTTCTTTAGCTTGCTCAAGAAATTATCCTTGCGGCAGCTATATACCACATGAATAGGGCTTTTTCACTTCCCTTTAAGAAGATGATCGTAGCAAAATAATCAATTAACACTTTATCAATGCATCATTTTGCTGTCTTTTTACGAATATAGCTTTAAATAACCCATTCACAGCAAATATGAACTTTGAAAGAGTACCTTTCTAAAAGGAAGACACATCTTTCTAGAACATTATCATTGTATATGTTATATTAAATTAACAAACATGTACATGAACATTTACAGTGATCATTTACTGGCCCATATTGTCAATATATTCAGGAATTTGAGAGACTCGTGATAAGGAAGTGGGATCATAAACTTTTCTTAACTTGCCACAGAGTGATATTTCAAATCACTTATTTTAAAGAACAGCCATGTTTTAGTGGCAGCAAGAAAGGTTGTATTTTTAATAATCAGATATGGTGAATAGAGAATTTAAATTATATTATCTGCGTGAGTTAACTCTGTCTCTAAGAAGAAGTGCATTATTTCCTTGTGTGGACTAATTCTATTCAAATAGAATATATTTAATCAACTCTGAAACATGAATTGCCTATTTATAATGGCTTGCAAATCTGTATGTTTTAAGCAGTTTCGATTTAAGGACATTTTATGCACAGAAAAAACAAAGCCAGCCTTGAACATGAAACAGAAATGAGGAGAATACTAAGATATGAGCACCAATTCTGCTGAAAAAACTATAGTTGAAAAATGTGCTAAGTTTCAAAACATGAAATGTTCATATAGTGCAAAGAAGAAAGTGAGTGGGAGTTGCTATGTGCGGTGTTCTAATATTCTAAGTACTTCTGTTAAGGCGGAGTTGGAACTTTGGTGTACTCTTCTGTCCTACACAGGACCTGTCAGGGGGCTTTAGGAGAAGAAGATGCATACAAATGAATGGGAAGTTTCAACTGCAACACAACCAGCATGCAACAATTGTCGATACTCAAATATCTAAATTGAGGTGCGGGGAATGAGATTTTGATATCTTATCTGATCACCTAGATACCTATCTCATTTATCCTTTTTGGATCGATTATTGACTGTCATTGAGTAAAAGGCAAACCCACATAAGTTAAATCAACCCCATAGACTGGCGCAACTCTGAAGAACCACTTACGACTGGTAGAGTTTAAAAAGTTTAATATAAACCCAAAGTTAATTGCAAATACAATCCTCTCAATATAAGATTCAACAAGTATACAGGTACTAAAAGGAACATAAATTCCCTAAAGAATCTCAGTCTACAAAAGAAAACAATCAAAACCAATTCTAAAATCAGCAAATTGAATAGCATAGACACAAAATGGATATGATGCGTCATTTACAGAAAAAGAATTAAACAAGTTAAATCTGTCCCTACTCTATGCTAGATGACATCCCTACTCAACAAGTTCTTTACCTAAAAAGGTGTCAGCCGTTTGACTTCCAAAGAAGTTCAAACTCTCTTAATCTCTGATGGAAACCTATGTCGAGAAGCAGTACCCTTTCTGCCTACCCATCCGCTCTCTAAGGGTCCTCGGCCTACTGCTCTCTACTCTCTTGCTCAGGCCATCTGCTCTGCCTTCTCCCCGGGGTGCTGTCCCTAAATACAAAATCACAGTATGGGTGGAACGCCCCCTTGAGACGCCCACCACGTACACATTTCACGTAGTCCTGCTTCTGGGTTTTCCATAGTTTCGTCTCTTCGAGTCGTCTGTTAAGTTGACCTTGCTTCTCAGGCGCCGTCTCTTGCGAACCCTTGGTCCGTTAGGTTAAAATAGCATATGAACACACCATTCTAAAATTCCTACGAACTCTTCTGTACGGTATGACTTTTAACACACATATACATAATCGAATTAGTAACTTATTGATTATAATCGAATCCATGTTACATAAAATACAATGTTATACCCTCGTTCTTACACAGTGCTATGTAGTCCGCACGTTTCTTCATTTTACATTTCATCTCTTTCTCCGTTTAATTAATTACATACGTACATGAATTCCGTTTAGCACGTTCTACTGTTCTTAAGCATTTTCACATACTTCTATATTAGCCCAACCTATATACGGGCCTTTCAAATTCTAATGCACATTCTAGAGTAAATACAGATACATTTCTTATTACTTAAGTTACATGTGCTAACTTTACGCTACAGGCTTGTAAATATGGTACGGACATACTTTTCATTCAAATAGCGCTCTCTCAGTTCCCCCCTTTGATGACCTCTAGGGGTCATCACAAATACTTCAATTTGAATGTTACTTTACACAGAACTAGTTGCAAGGCTCCCTCTTTTTATCGTCTCGAGAGCTCTCAAACTTCTATACTGCTGATCTTGCAAAGCAGCTAATCTCCTTTCTTGCTCTCTCATGGACCTTTGCAACCGGTTTGACCTATACCATTTGTACAGTCTCACTAAACCCCACAATGTGATTATGCAAATCAAAATTATTAAGACAGGTTTCAAGATGTACCAAACAATGCTTTTACCGAGATTGGCAAACCAACCTCCAACCTTTCCCATTCCATGACCTACTTTTTCCCAAACATTTATCTTTGTCAAATCTTCGATTTCTTGATGTATCTCAGTAATGTTCTGTATAACCTTCTCAAGTGGTTTTGAATTGTCTGGAATGTAAGTACAACATTCCTGGACCTTCAGAGCCTTGCAGACTCCGCTCTCTTTTGCTAGCAGAACATCTAAAGCAAGACGGTTCTGAAGGACCATTGCCCTAATCGACTGCATCTCTCCTTCTACTAGCATCAATGACCTTGCAGTACTGGCAGACAGTCTATCCACAACTGTAGCTAGTCTCCTGATCTTAACATCATTAAGTATCAAACCTAAAAGAGGAAACATGGCTCCAAATACGTCTCCAACTACCTCAACATCTCCTACTTCCCTTTTCCCTCTTGTCGAAGCCTTTCCCTCTATGATCTCTAAATCCTTTGCATGATATATTTTGGGGAAGACAATTGCCAAATACCATGAACCATACCAATTGTTAGGCAATTTTACATAGGCATTTCTTCCACATACAAAATATACATTAGGAATCGCTTGCATCCCTTTCATGAAATCTTTTGTATAGTACTCTAACCGGAAAGCATGTTCGCAACTAACTTCACCTACAAATACACTCTCATAATATGTCTTGCTTCGAGTCAAACATAACTTTCCTTTCTGCGTTCTATCCAAAGCTATTGGACCATTACTACCCTTCCTTTTGTGTGCCTTTTCCTCTTCAGTCCAATCTGTTTTCCACTGTCCTGACAATTTTAGAATCTTCTGCCTCCTGTACCGGTCATCAACTTGTCCAATGAATTTTTTCTCAATCTCTGACACTTTGCAAGTCAGATTATTTCGGCGTGCATATGAAGTATCTAATGTATCCCAAGGAAGAAAGAATTTTGCTAATCTATCTTCCTTTTTGTAATAGTCCCACTTATTCATTTGTTTATAATTCGGGACTTCAGGCAGTACCGAATCATAATTTGAAAAGTAGTACTCAAACCTTTCTCGACCATAAAATATACTGAGCAATAAACTACATGTTATCCCATATGTCAGTGGAAGGTGATGATATCTGATGCCTTCATCTACGGAAGCCGGCAATTGCATGCAAACATAACAATCTTTGGCCTCCATGGCATCAATATACTCGTACAATAACTTGGCATATGCGTTTGATCTAAAATTTCCCTGCGACTCGTCTACGTGTGACCTACGGGCTTCATCTGCCAGTAACGTCTTTTCACGGATGTCATTGCTCTCCTCCTTCTTCCCAACAAGAGCAGGTTTCAAGGTCGTTACAGGCTTTACATCTGTTGTCTCGTTTTCACTTGCATGTCCTATTAGGTATGATATGGTAACTACTGTGATGATAAGAGAAATTACTACTGCTATTAATGTGCCTATTATGCATTTGACCTTTCGGTTTGGGTTGCCAGTCTCCATGTTATCAAACAACGTGGCTCTTTCTTTTTTTTTTTTTAAAGTTTTCTTTTTCAGGTCTTTATTTGCTTTACTTGTTTCTCAGTCTGTGAAGCACTCTTAACCAACAAAAAGTCTCTTTATTTTCAGCAACAGACAACCCTAACCCTTTTCCGTCCTCTAAAGGTAATCCCTAATTTTATTCTTCTTTCCACTCGGTGCTAGGTTATCTTCTTCTTTATGGCTTAATCACAAAGTCTTTATGCATCTACAATGATTCTAGTGCCAGCAGCTCTAATGGCATATTCCAACAGTTCTAAACGAATAACTTTTTCTTCCTGTGCTGGTATTGGATGACCCAAAGTTGGAAACTCTAATCGATTCAGCACCAGGTCCTTGATCCGACTTAGGTAAAGGGGAACGGGGAGTGTGAAGGTCAGTAACCCCTCAGTCTCGATTCCAGGCGTCAACATCCATATCTCCACCGTCACAATTGGATCGAGATTGGTCACCTGCACCTCTCTCACTCTCCCAGATCTCTGTCCCCAAGACATCTGCTGCTAGATAGGTCCACTCAGGGGTGGCGTATCTTCTGCAGGGCACACGTACCCTCCTTGATCTTCTCGGACTCTCAGAGCCTGAGTCCGTAGCTCCTTCATCTAGATCTGAATCTTCAGAGATCAGGACAAGGGTTCTCTCTGGCTTTGCTCTCAAGCTTGACCTTCTCCTTCTTTCCGGCCAACTAGCTTCTCCATTCCTTGTCCTCCTACTCCTTGTTCTTGGACTCGTTTCTTGACCACTTACAGCTTGATCGGTGTCTGACCCGAACTCCCAGCTACTTTCCTCTTCTGAGGCAGCTTCGGTCTCACTGGTGTCCTGACCGTCTTCAGCCTGTTCCGACACAGGCTCAGCCTCTTCGATCACCTCTACAGCTTGACTTTCCCTCTCTGTGGCTTCTCCGCTTTCCGCTGGATTTTCATCCGAGAGAAGAGCTGTTTCTTCCAGAGGTGCTGGAACTCTTCGGGTGTGTGAGGCGTGTATCCAGTTGGGCAAGCCTCCACACTTTAATGCAGTGTTCGTAACTAGTATGACTTGGAATGGTCCACGCCAGCGCACATCTAGACAGTTCTTCCTGACATGTTTCTTCACCAGGACCCAGTCCCCCGGACACAGGTCATGGCACAGGTCTTGAGCTGATGGAACCTCTGCAGCCTGGACCTGGAGGGACACAGAATGAATGGTGTCAGATAGTCCCTTGCAATAGTCCAGGATCAAATCGTCTGTGATGTTCAACAGTGCTGCAGTCGGAACCGATGGCAGTCTCATAGCCCTCCCCATTAGCACCTCGTGTGGAGAGAGACCTGTCCTTCTATCTGGCGTGCTACGTATACTCATAAGGACCAGTGGAAGTGCATCAGGCCAGCTCAAGGACGTCGATGAACAAACTTTGGCGAGTCTGGATTTAATGGTGCTGTTGATTTGCTCTACAATCCCCGAAGCTTCTGGTCGATAACTACAGTGGAGCTTCTGGTCTATACTTAAGGCTGAACATAGCATCTTCACTATTTCGCTGTTGAAATGTGTTCCTCTGTCCGATTCCAAAGAGGCCGGCACCCCAAACCTCGGTATCAGTTCTCTAAGCAACAATTTTGCCACTGTAAGTGTGTCGCACCTACGTGTAGGGTAAGCCTCAACCCATCTGGAAAATATACAGACAATCACTAAGACGTATCTGAGGCGATTGCACTTGGGCATTTCAATAAAATCCAGCTGCATTCTATTGAAAGGCCCCCCAGACCTCCCTATGTGGCTCAATGTGACTGGTGTTCTTTTTCCTACGTTTAGCTGCTGACAAATCACACAACGCTGACATACTGCTTCTGCCGCTACTCTAAACTTCGGATTGTACCACGTTTGTCTGAATACTCTCACCATGGCATCTCTACCTATGTGTGCTGGTCCATGAAATCTCCTTGCCATTGGACTAACAAGTTCGTTTGGTAAAACTGCTCTCCCATCTGCAGAGATCCAAAAATCCATCTCACTTTTGGTACAACCACCTGTTTCCCATGCCTTTTTCTCAAAATCAGGTGCATTCTCCTGGACGCATTTCAGTTCATCCCACGTGTCTACAGTTTCTAACAACATAGTCAAATCAGTTCTTTCCTGTATTCCCCCCACTTCTACCTTGGTGAGGGAATACCCCTGTTCCGCACAGTAACGTGCGACTTCATCTGCATACCGGTTACCTTGCGACACAAAATCTGTGTTTTTTTGTGTGCGCGGTACATTTAACAACCGCTATAGCTGCTGGACCTTGTAATGCTTCTAACAATAATCTCACGAATTCTCCATTCCTAATGGGAGAACCTGAGGAGGTCATGTAACCTCTTTGAGACCACAACTGCCCATAGTCATGAACTACCCCGAAACCATACTGGCTATCGGTGTATATGGTGACTCAAATTATATTGCCTGCCAAACAGGCACGGGTCAAAGCAATGATTTCAGCTACCTGAGCGGAGTGTACTCCTTCCAGGCAGGCGGCTTCCACTACTCCGGTAATGGTACAAACTGCATATGCTGCTCTCAGCTGACCGATATCGTCTCTTACGCATGAACCATCAACAAAGAATATTTCATCAGGGTCGGTCAATGGCTCATCTACGATATCTGGTCTTGGTTTGGTGCATAGTTCAGTCACATCAAGGCAGTCATGATCTGTACAAACTTCATCATCAATATCATTAGGAAGTGGCATCAAAGTAGCAGGATTCAAGACAGAGCATCTTTTTAGGGTCACATTCTCAGCAGCCAATATGACTTGCTCATAGCGTGTGAGCCTGCTATTCGTCAAATGCTGAGTCTTGGTCCTAGTCATTAACAATTCCACAGAATGCGGTACGTACACCACTAACTGATGTCCCATAACCACATTTTCACACCTTTCAATGCTGACACCCGTTGCAGCAACGGATTTGAGACATCCGGGCAACGCTGCGGCTACTGGATCTAAGGTAGCCGAAAAGTATGCAACTGGTCTACGGGCATTTCCGTGTATCTGGGCCAAAACTGACAAAGCACAACCTTCCCTTTCACAGCAGTAAAGCAAGAACGGTTTCTCGTAATCAGGCATTCCCAAAGCCGGGGCACGACACAAGTCCTCCCTCAACTGCAAAAACGCCATCAAACAATCTTTGTCCCATGGTACCGGATCACTCACCCCCTTGTGCGTCAGTTTTTGTAAAGGTTTTGCCTTCAGTGCAAAGTTGGCTATCCACTGCCGACAATAACCAACCATGCCTAGAAACATCCTGACTTCTCTTTGTGTTTTGGGCGCACTCATTTTCATGATCGCCTCTATTCTGTCTGGAGACACCTTCCGTTTTCCCTTTTCAATCCTGTGGCCCAAGTATTGCACTTCTGTCAGACAATACTGCAATTTACTTGGAGATACCTTGTGTCCGTTCTCGGCCAAGTGATTTAGTAAGGTGATGGTGTCTACTTTGCAAGCTTCCTCAGTTTCTGACGCCACAAGTAGGTCGTCTATGTACTGGACCAGAACCGAGTTCATGGGCAGTACTAGACTTTCAAGATTTTTCTTCAGCAGCTGGTTAAAAATCGATGGGCTTTCTGTATACCCCTGGGGAATACGACACCATGTTAAAACGCGATTTTCCAGCTTAAAAGCGAAGAGATATTGGCTTTCCTCATCTAAGGGGATTGAAAAGAAAGCCTGGCACAGGTCTATCACCGTGAACCATTCAGCTTGGAATGGTATCTGAAACAATATCACTGATGGATTCGGTACCACTGGACAACATTAAACAACAATATTATTAATCTTTCGAAGATCCTGCACTATTCTGTATTTCCCACTAGGCTTCTGTAAACCCATAATCGGGGAGTTACATGGACTTCCCACGATCTCCTTCAATATTCCCTGTTTAATCATGGATTCGATCACAGGCTTTATTCCTGCAATCGTCTCCGGTGTCAACTTATATTGTGGTGTTCTTGGATAGTCGGCATTGGGTTTTACCATGATCTTTACCGGTTCTACCCCTTTGATCAGGCCTATTTCTTCTCCAGTAAAATCCCACACCTCAGCTGACACCATCTCCTTCAAGTCCTGTGGAAGCTCCTCCACCGTTAAGGTAGGGTATAGTTCCACACATCCCTGTGAGTTTACAACCTTAAAGTCGGCATCATCGTCGTTAGTCTTCACTTCTACTCCTTCAGGTGTGCAATATATGGTGCAGTTTAGTTTACACAACAGATCTCTTCCTAGGAGACACACAGGGCTTGAATCACAAATCACAAACTGGTGTTCATCACTGTATTTCCCTATTTTCACCGACACCGGTTCTGTCAGAGGATTCGTCATTCTCCTATTTGCGACTCCTACCACCTGGATTGTCTCTCCCGACATTGGCAGACCTGGGACTACCGCCGATCTCAAAGTGGATCGAGTGGCCCCCGTATCCACCAAAAAGGTCGTAGGACATCCAGCCACCTCAGCCTCCATGTATGGTCCCCTCTGGTCTACCTCCAGGGCTGCCCCTAGGGTACAGTCTTCTTCCCTATTCACTCGTTGTCCCGTAAAGGGATCAACGTAGTAGCATTCTTCTCCTCCTACGAACAGTGGCAGTTGCCTATAGGTTTTCCCTCCATTTGCAATCCGAGGCGGTTGAGGGAACTGAGCTCGAGGGGTCTGAGTCCCCCCTTTGATAAACTTTCCCTTCGGGACCGCTGTTCCCTTTACCAGGCTGTTCTGAACCTCATCCTCCTCCTGTTCTAATTCCCCCGTCTCGACATTATAGGGACACTCGCGTCTCCAATGTCCCACCTCGTTACACTGATGGCACCTCGTTGTCTTTTTCAGTGTCGCGATATCTACCCTAGGTCTCGGTTTTTCCTCCTCATCTCTGCTTTGATTAATCTGTTTCTTCCCTAGGGTTCCTGTTCCCTGCTGCCGCTGTCCACCCTTTCCAACTGACTGCATCTGCACCAACATCAGCTTCTCCTTAAGTTTCTTTGCTTTCGAATCTATTTCATCGCTACAGTACCTCGCATACCTCAGGATCTCATCTAAAGGTTTGTTTTGCCAACAGATCAAATGCTGTTGAATCATTAGGCTTATGTCTGATCTTAATCCCAGGACGAACTTCGACACAAACTGTCCTATGTCTTTAGGATCCATCACGTCCAATCCACTGTACTGTTTGAATGCTTTCAGCAATCTCTCATAGTACTCGTGAACGGTCTCTTTGGGTTCCTGAGTGGTTCGATCTATCTTAACCCAGTCTATGTCCTGCAACGGCACCTTCTCTTTCAACCATGCCATTACCCTCTCGTACTTTTCCATGACTTTCTCTGATGGCCCATTCGTCTGGGCATCTCTATCCGGTTCGGAAATGGGCCATTCAACACTAAGCTTGCATGCCGTCCACAAATCTCCGGGTACTACAATATCAAACAGGGTCAAGTCGACCCACAGTACTTTAGAGATCTTCACGAACCTCTCTACCTGTTTGTACCATTCTACGGGATTCTCCCTTAGCTTTGGGAAGGAATTGGTAAATGCCGCTAGATCCCCCCTACTCCAGGGCACATGCACGTAGTTTCTGTTTGCGATTTCTCGCAAAGGGAAAGCTTCCATTCGCATTAGCCCTCCCTCCGGGGACCCCGCAAGTGTGCTCCTTCTGACGGTTCCCCTCTTGGACCATCTTTCCTCCCATTTGTCCAAATCCCTCCACATTCTGATACTCAGGATCAGTTCCTTTATGTGTATTTTCAGCCCGATCGTCCTACGCTCATCTAGATCCTGATCCGTGCAATTTAGCCTGTGGTTACCCTGTAAAGCTTTTGTTCTTGATAGGTCTATCATATACCTGGTTGCCAACTCAGATAATTTTTCATGAACTGACCTCGCTTTCCGAGTAACATCCTTAGCCATAAACAGTATTTCATCCTGTTCATACAGATCGATCCTTTCCATTGGCAATGTGCCGTCTATTATTTCCTCCAAATCTGATTTTAAACTAGTTACATCGAGCCGTTTTGCCTTTATCTCAGCCCTCAGTACCTCACTCCTAGATGGTCCGTTCACATCCCTCTCACCCCCACTACGAGTCCTTCGTCTAGGCACAGGTGAGTTATGAGGAGTCCTTCTTGCTTCTCTTTGTTCCCACCTCTCTAGGTCCCAAGCTTTCCCATCTTCCCTAGGGGTATGGTGGAACAATGTTCTATTCCCCATCACTGCATTCTGTCTTTTCGGCTCGGTCTCTCTAGATGCAAGATAGGATCCTCCGTTCTGTTCTAAATCACTGCAACTCCCTTGCTGTCTGGTGTCACTCAATAACCGATAAGGTCCCTCACGGCCCTCCATGTTCCCGCGATCCCGTCCGTGATCACTGGATGCATGGCGAGACCTTTCGCGACTCCCCATACTCTCGTGACTCCAATGTCGCACATTTTCGTCCGGGGTATGGTGAGTGCACCCGTAACTATCTCGGTACTCCTGTGTCCTTCGTTCTCCCTCACTAAGGATGGGGCGAGGCACTCCCCCACATCCTGTACTCTTGTCTTCACACATTTGTCTATTGCCACCGATGGTATGGCAAGTATCTCCTTTGCTTCCTTGACTCCCTCCCTCCCACTCCGGACTGCTTTCGCCAGCTCCGCAGTGAGAGAGGATCCTGTTATCTTGATCTCTCCATTCAGTTTCTGTTTCTATTCTTTTATTCTGAGTCTCTACGGCAGCATCCCATTCTTTCAAGTACTCTCTTAACTCCTTAAAGGATTTCGGTTTCGGTCCCCTCAGATCCATCTGTCCTCTCTGACCCCCCTGTTCTACCCAGGGATCCGTTACTGGATCCAATGGGGTACTCCGACTCCTTGGTCCTAGCAACTGCCTTTGGGAATTGATTGTATGGTTCCTACTTTCCATCTCTGCCCTTTCCCTGTCCCACCGTGCCTGTTCCTCCTGCTGGGCTCCCTCCGGGTTGTAGATTGACACTATAGGACCTATGGTAACAGGTACTTGTAGAGCATCTGGCAGTTGATACGACCTTGTACACTCCGTTTCTGGCCCCTTCTGTACCACAAATCTTCCTACTACTCTCTGTACGGGACTAGATTGAGGTACTTCCTCACCTTTCTTGGGTTCCCACTCTGTTATGGGGAGCGGTCTATATTCCCCCTTCCTAGCCCCGTCCCCCTGCTGTAGGTCGGGACTTTCGGCTTCTCTGTTGTACGGAGTTGGTCTGTCCAATAATAGCCTATCTATCAGATTATCCTCCGTCTCGCTCTCCTCATCCTCTTCTGGAGGTTTCTTTTCTCCCGTAGCCTCTAGCATTGGGTACAGTTTGTCTGCTTCTATTCTTTGCACCCTCCACTTTTTAGCTTCATCATCCCATTTAGCATCCTGCACTGCTCTTACAGATCGTCTCACTCTTTCTTGGCGCCTATTCAGGCTCCTGTCGTGTGCCGCCCTGAACCATGCATTGAGGGCTTCGAACTGTGTTGGCCTCGGTAGAGGTTTCGTTGAGAGCATTACCGCTTTCAGCTGATTCAATGCTTCTAACCTAAACCTCCCGTATCTCGGGAACGTCAGTTCCTCATTTCCTTCTGTTAGCTTACTCCACTCGGAGATCCATAGTATTGAGTGTAACCCAACATTCACAGCCATATAATAAGCTGGTGTGCCTTCCGGTGGGGCTTCTTCCCCCGCATACGAGTTCCCTCTATCTCTCTTAAAGATCGCCCTTAAACGTTTAAAACACTTCATTTTCAAGAATCTACGATTTTCCTTAATTCTCTTCCTTGTTTACTTCCCGATGGTGAACCACCAATCCCTGCGCGGCTCTCGCTGACCAGCCTATCCCAGCGCGTCTCTACGCTGCCGTCACTCGTCCCCTCTGCAGCAGTTCCCCTCCTTTCTCAGCTCGTCTCGCGGTCTTGCATGCGTCTCATTCATACACCGAAAAATGACTACTTCCGACCAAGCGATCACTTTTCTTGACTGTACGTCCACAGTCTAACTGTAATTGTCACCTCAACTGACGAGACGTCTTTCCCTAACGTCCAGACGCTCGCCTTAACTGATAGGTTACTTACACACAGTAAACGTCCGACCAGCGTCCGTTACTCATACACTCACTCTGACATTCCCCCTATCTCGGTCCAACGGGCGATCAATGGTACCTCATGACCCCCTTTACAATGGTAGACAATTACTCTGGATGTTCGATACACCCGAACCACTTAAGCCCTTCTCTGGACTTAAGATTTTCACCGGTTGCGCGCGCTCACAACCTTCTCCCAATCACACTACAGGCATTCAACTCCGCTTGACATTACAACACAGGTACAACACAAAACCGCAATCTGGCAACGCATGACCCTTATACTCACTCTCGACCGACTCTGCTGCTTTTCTCTCTCGCACCGTCAGCACCTTCTTCGGCAGGGACTCTTCTTCTGGTCGTCGATGACTAGGGGCCTTGGGGTAATCTAGACTTAACCTAGGTTGCCTTCCTCAAGAAGCCAACCATCTTTCTCTGCTACCAACTGCGGGGAATGAGATTTTGATATCTTATCTGATCACCTAGATACCTATCTCATTTATCCTTTTTGGATCGATTATTGACTGTCATTGAGTAAAAGGCAAACCCACATAAGTTAAATCAACCCCATACACTGGCGCAACTCTGAAGAACCACTTACGACTGGTAGAGTTTAAAAAGTTTAATATAAACCCAAAGTTAATTGCAAATACAATCCTCTCAATATAAGATTCAACAAGTATACAGGTACTAAAAGGAACATAAATTCCCTAAAGAATCTCAGTCTACAAAAGAAAACAATCAAAACCAATTCTAAAATCAGCAAATTGAATAGCATAGACACAAAATGGATATGATGCGTCATTTACAGAAAAAGAATTAAACAAGTTAAATCTGTCCCTACTCTATGCTAGATGACATCCCTACTCAACAAGTTCTTTACCTAAAAAGGTGTCAGCCATTTGACTTCCAAAGAAGTTCAAACTCTCTTAATCTCTGATGGAAACCTATGTCGAGAAGCAGTACCCTTTCTGCCTACCCATCCGCTCTCTAAGGGTCCTCGGCCTACTGCTCTCTACTCTCTTGCTCAGGCCATCTGCTCTGCCTTCTCCCCGGGGTGCTGTCCCTAAATACAAAATCACAGTATGGGTGGAACGCCCCCTTGAGACGCCCACCACGTACACATTTCACGTAGTCCTGCTTCTGGGTTTTCCATAGTTTCGTCTCTTCGAGTCGTCTGTTAAGTTGACCTTGCTTCTCAGGCGCCGTCTCCGTCGTGCTGGTAACCCCATGACATTCCAGTTGACACCTCCAGACCAAAGTCTATCACCTCAAACAGAGCTCTATTCATTACAATTGTGATTGTAACCCCCTTGTCACCTCGAAAACAGACACTTCGAAACAAGACCCCAAATTCCAAACGTCCCTTATCTCACTAGGCCATAAAACTTCAGCCAGCATTGTCACTTTAATTTAACGAGACCTTTGACTCTTGGCTCGCACGTACAGATCAAAGCTATCCCCCTATCCCTGGGAGCCCACTAAATTATATGCAGTGGACTACTCTCTTGCGAACCCTTGGTCCGTTAGGTTAAAATAGCATATGAACACACCATTCTAAAATTCCTACGAACTCTTCTGTACGGTATGACTTTTAACACACATATACATAATCAAATTAGTAACTTATTGATTATAATCGAATCCATGTTACATAAAATACAATGTTATACCCTCGTTCTTACACAGTGCTATGTAGTCCGCACGTTTCTTCAATTTACATTTCACCTCTTTCTCCGTTTAATTAATTACATACGTACATGAATTCCGTTTAGCACGTTCTACTGTTCTTAAGCATTTTCACATACTTCTATATTAGCCCAACCTATATACGGGCCTTTCAAATTCTAATGCACATTCTAGAGTAAATACAGATACATTTCTTATTACTTAAGTTACATGTGCTAACTTTACGCTACAGGCTTGTAAATATGGTACGGACATACTTTTCATTCAAATTGCGCTCTCTCAGAGGCAAGCAGACCTCATAGCCTAATTCGAGGCTACAAACCTCATCTAACCGCCCATGGATACTGCTGGCATAATTCTAGACTGCCTGTATCTTGTATAAGGCTTTTAATCTCCAACGCTTCCTTGGGACCCATGTTGTGTGTACTCTTCTCCACCCAGCAGGGCTACCTTCCAGTGTGTTGCTGCACTGTCACTCTTTAGACAGACTGGAAAGCAAATGACCTAATATTATTTGTAGCCTGGTCATTCTGCGGCATCAGTGTCCACTGGCCATTCATTCTATAAGGTTTAAAGTCACAATACATTTTTTTAGGGAAGACCTTGATTCATTACTTGATCTCCTTGCTTTTGTCATGAACATGTGCCATTGTCTTGGGAAGATCTTGACCAGGAGGAATAGTTATCCATATAATGACTTCCAGCCTCTTAGACACTATTCTGAAAATCCAATTCATTGTAGATCCATGGCAGATTTTCGGAAGCAAGCCTGCTTTTCTCAATTTGCAATTCCTTGCATTCCCTGCTCAGTGCTTCATCTCCACCCCTGCTATGCATAGATGGGTTGAGGAATTAAGCACACCTGAAGATGGTAAGTGCTAGCCTCTCCCACCCGAGGCATGTGATAAATGAATATGACATTTCTAGAGAATGCACTGTCACTCAAAGGAGAGCATACTAGTGCTAACTAAGAGGCAAACAGAACCTGTACTCAGTACAAAGGAACAACCAAAAAAAGTAGGACGAATAAAATGAGAAAAGTAGGGAGATCCCACCCAGCTAGATTAATGATTAACAAAGAGTATCTTGTGCAAGAAAATCCAGGTTATCAAAGTCTTTTAAAAACTGGGTTCATTAACTATAAATTGAAATGGACCTGGAAGTTGGTTCCAGGCTTTAACACCTAAAACCATAAAGGACTTGCTAACCTCGGATTTAAGCCTGAAAGGTGGAAGTTTTAGAAGATTTGCATTAGAGAATCTCAGCATTCGTTGAGTCTTGTATTGACCTAAAAGAGCAGTGAGATATTTGGGACCCGTAGCATGAAATGATCTGGAAACGAGACCCAGGATCGTAAATAGGATCCTGTTGTGAACTGGTAGCCAGTGAAGTCATAGAACAGTTTGTGAAGCAACTGCTTTGAACTCCCTGCATAAAGGTTGTTCCAGTAATTAAGCCTAAATATTATTAAGGCAAAGACAACTGTTTTCCTTGTGGCTTCAGTGCTTCCTTGATTTTCTGAGGCAGCACTATTTTAGGGCACCCTTGAACATTCACTCTTTCTTTGGTTTATTTCTTTCTTTCCCTTAGTTCCTGTTTATCGCTTGCTACCCATTTTTCCTACTGCCTTAGCTTACAGTTTCCTAGAGTGTTTGTTTATTTGCTTTCTGCCTGGTGTTTCTTTTATTTTTGCTTCTTTCCTGTAATGGGCTCTTTCCCCCTAGCTGCTTGTCTATTATAACATCGCCAAAGGTATCAGCTCCACCAACTTTGCCTTTGCATGTATATCCTATATTTGGGCATTTGCAGCCAGTATCTATAACAGCAATTGTGAGTGAGGAAGTTACTGAACGTTATTCTTAGTGTGTGGTGCCCCCAGGTGCCTTACCCCATTCTACTTTCATAGATATTGTTCTTATATGCATATCTTCCTCATCCAAGGTGTTAGTTATTCCGAGTGCTGAATAGCTTCTTGAGTGCCTTTTCTTTCTAAGCTTCGACTTCGTGTTACCTTGTGCTGAGTGTCAGGCGAATTCCACGCAATTGGAATCCATGGATCTGTAGAAGCATGCCTCCAACACCCCTGTGAACTAAGCACCCCCAAACAAATTAACCAGGGGATGCAGAATAAAAAGCCCCCAGGGTAGAGGTGGGGTGCATAGTGAGAGGGAGCGAGAGCATAAGATAGATGAACCTTAATGTCCTCTGCCTCATATTTCAATGTTCTTCCGAACTTTACGGGGCAGAAACCCAAGGAGTTGTGCACTCCAGTGCTATAGAGTCAAGGGGGTGTGGAATGTAAGCCAAACACAAGGACAGGGTGCATGACACAGAGATTTCCCATTAGTTCCCTTTTCTCCACAGAGAAATCTTGGTTAGCTTTGGATCCAATATTCTGTTAATTCGTAAACCCTGCCATCAGGCTTTGCTAAAGTCTCCTTGGCACCCACAAAGGGGATGACATTTGAATAGCTCTTTTGGTGGCTCCATCAGTAATTTTCTGAAAATATTGTGTGGGGCCACAAACCGTGCAGCAGCCCCCTAATGTTTTTAAAGATATTAACTCTTCTCCGGGGTTGAATCAAGATTCAGACACCAGGGGGCCGATTATGATCGCGAACAGACTTGCGTCCGTCCGCGATCACTGAGGAGGAGGGAACGTCCGCATGGGCTGCGGCGTTCCCTCCTGTGCGATTAGGATGTGACCGCCACCCTGAAGGTCACATCCTCTACTTTTTAACATTGCGGTGGGTGCGGCTTCAAGCTGCACCTGCAGCAATGTTAAAAATGCAGGCATTGCATTTGTATGCAGAAAGAGGCAGGCACCGCGAGGGGCATGCCGCTTTCTGCATACAAATGCAGGGGGGTACCATAGGTACCCCCCATGTGCACCCCCCGCCCCCCTTCACCTAGGGGGCCCGCATCGGGCCCCCGCAGTGAAGATCCGTATGCTTTTCCAAGGCGGAAAACCCGCCGTGGAAAAGTATTTCTTTTGGGGCATCCTAATATGGCTGGCGGTGTCTGAGAGACACCGCCACCATATTAGGGCTTTTCCGCTGCGGTTGTAAGCCAACTGCGGCGGAAAAGCTGCGGACGGAAACCAGGACCCACCAGCCATCCTAATGTGGCGGTGGGTCTTTGGTGGGTCTGCTGCGGTTTTTCCACATCCTCTGGTCCGGCGGTGGCTTCCACCGGCCCCGGAGGATGCGGAAAAACCGCAATCGTAATAGGCCCCATTGTTTGGACTTCAAATGCTTTATTTACAATATGGTGTTTAACAATCGATGTTTACTATTATAATGCATGCCTTTGACTGGTAGTACTGCTTCTATTGATATCAATATGATGTTGCTTTGAAACATGACATGTGGCTGATTTTAATGTTGTCCTGCCAGCCTGACAAAGAGGGTAGGCCTGCCTTATGTAAAATTGCACCATCATATTGTGATATTGCATCTGGTATAGGCGGAGTGTATTGTGAATATGGAGTTCAGGAACCACTAGGGATGTAATGTGATAGAAAGATGTCACCTAAAGGTATTTCCAACAATCAGATGTACACATTTCTGTAATAAAAATGTTTTTCATTTTTAAAATAAAAAGTACTGACTAGGCAATATTTTATTGAGTGTTGTAGTTATGTACCAGCAATTTGGGCTTGTTAGTCCATAACATTGCCTTGGACAACCCTGCTTCACACTCTAAGAGCGTCAAGTGCTACAATGGGGTACATAGGGGCCTATTACGATTGCGGTTTTTCCGCATCCTCCGAGCCGGTGGAAGCCACCGCCGGCCCGGAGGATGCGGAAAAACCGCAGCGGACTCACCAAAGACTCACTGCCACATTAGGATGTCTGGTGGGTCCTGGTTTCCGTCCACAGCTTTTCCGCCTCAGTTGGCTTACAACCGCAGCGGAAAAGCCCTAATATGGTGGCGGTGTCTCTCAGACCACCAGCCATATTAGGATGCCCCAAAAGAAATGTTTTTCCACGGCGGGTTTTCCACCGTGGAAAAGCATACGGATCTTGACTGCGGGGGCCCCCTAGGTGTAGGGGGGGTGTGGGGGTGCACATGAGGGGTACCTATGGTACCCCCCTGCATTTGTATGCAGAAAGCGGCAGGCACCATGTGGTGCCTGCCTCTTTCTGCATACAAATGCAATGCCTGCATTTTTAACATTGCTGCGGGTGCAGCTTGAAGCCGCACCCGCCGCAATGTTAAAAATAGAGGATGTGACCGCCAGGGTGGCGGTCACATCCTAATCACACAGGAGGGAATGCCGCAGCCCATGCGGACGTTCCCTCCTCCTCAGTGCACACCTATTAATTGTGAAGGACTCACATTCTTCACAGATCTTTGGTATGCCACACGGCTGAGGTCTTTGACCTTTTAGCTGATAATGATTTCGACCTACTCTTTGTTACTGAGACTTGGATGACTGACTCCTGCTCGCCGGTAGTCGAGTTAGCTATCCCTCGTGGTTTCAGAATTTGTAGAGTAGATCGCGCTGCTGATGTGGGAAGAGGAGGGGGGGTTGCCGTGATCTATAGGGTTCACTGGTCTCTCACCTGCGAGCATCTGGACAAAATCAAAGAAGCGGAACTTCTCCATTTCTGCTTGGACATTAGTCCGCATTTTACCTTAGGCGGCACACTACTGTACCGACCGCCAGGCTACGTCGGAAATTTTATTGGATCTTTGGTTATCGTGCCACGAGCCTTACGCTTCTCTCGTTTCTTACTGCTGGGCGATTTTAATATACATGTGGATTCTGCTAACACCACTGAAGCTACTCGTCTTAGTGAGACTTTCAGCATGGCTCACCTCTCCCAATGGGTCGACGCCCCCACACATGTGGGAGGTCATGTTCTTGACCTCATCTGCACTAATTTTGATATTAGTCTGTCCCCCCCAATGCCTATGGTGTGGTCCGACCATTACATGATCAAGTTTGCCTGGCAGCTAGATGAGGGTTTGAGGAAAACTCCTTCTATGGTACACCACCCCCGGATTAATGTGATGTCCTTATCTGAGTCCCTTTCCGACACCCGTCCGGCCCCAATGATGGAGCTAGAAGCGACTGTTAACGCATTCAATTCTTGGATAGCGAATGGTGTCGCTACCTCCACTAATGTGGGGGGTGTCCGGCGAATGCGGTCACGACCCTCCCAACCATGGTTCACGCATGCCCTGCGAGAACAGAAGCTGGTCTGTAAAAAATTAGAGTGAGCATGGAGACAAGCCTACCTGCCTGCCGCAAAGAAATCCTTACGAGCAGCCCAAATGGACTATTATGCTGCGATCAAGACAGCTAAAAGCAGGTATTATTCGGACAGAATTGAGAAGGCGGAAAACAACAGCAAAGAGATCTTCTCAATTGTCCAAAATTTTCTATCTCCCTGTGCTGCCCAACCCCAGCTCCCTTCTTCCGCTCAATGGTGTGAAGAACTGTCCTGCTATTTTACGGACAAAATTGCAAAAATACAATCGGACTTAGAAATGGCTCAAAAGTCCTTTACGACTCCTCCTGTCCTTTTTGGATCGGATAGACTATGTCTACAGGACCAACTTGTTGCCTTCCTCCCGGCCTCGGAACTGGACATACGGCAAATCCTGACTGCTTTAAAATCTGGATCTCCCACAGACCCCTGCCCAGCCAGGGTTTTGGGCGGGATAGCGGACACCATTACTCAAGAGGTGACGTACATCATTAACCTCTCCCTTTCCACGGCCATGATCCCGAGAAGTTGGAAGGAGGCAAAGCTGCTCCCTTTATTAAAAAAGGCCGGTTCAGACCCAGCACTACCATCGAGCTATCGGCCCATTTCACTGTTGCCAGCTCTGGCGAAGGTGTGCGAAAAGGTGGCCTTCAAACAACTGGACAACTTCATTGAGTCCTCTCACGCCCTACATCCTGCTCAGTCAGGATTCAGAGCTGCCTACAGTACCGAGACAGCTTTAGTTGAGGTTTCGGAGGCTGTTCGTGAGTGCCTGGACGGAGGTGGCAGAGCGGTCCTGATTTTATTGGACCTCTCTGCCGCCTTCGATACGGTCCCACATGCCTTACTGATTGCCAGACTGCGTGCCGTCGGCATCTCTGGGTTGGCCCTTGACTGGCTGTCATCATTCCTGAGTGATAGAACTCAACAGGTCTGGATGCCCCCCTACTCGTCGGCCCCGAAGAGACTGTCAACTGGAGTCCCGCAGGGTTCTACGTTAAGCCCTTTACTGTTTAACGTTTATATGACCCCTCTACTTTATCTGGCGGAACATCTGGGAGCCAAGATAATAGCCTATGCTGATGACACTCAGCTGCTATTCACATGGCCTAAGGGTGTGTCCGATCCATCAGCAGTCCAGCATTGTCTGTCGGAAGTTTTCAGGTGGCTTGCACAAGTCCAACTTAGGTGCAACAAAGATAAGTCCGAGGTCTTATTCTTCGGCTCCTTCCCTGACAATTTTAAGGACCAGATTTGGCCCCCGGACCTGCCCTGTCCCAGTGCGACGGGAGGCCCAGCTAAGAACCTGGGGGTCTGGTTCGGTCAGGATCTAAAGTTTGCGGATCACATAAAAAAATTGACCGGCATTTGCTTTGGCACCTTGCGTGCCCTGAGGAAATTTTTTCCTCTTCTGCCTAGGGCAGCCAAGGAGTCTGTCCTTCGAGCTCTGATCTTATCCCGGCTCGACTACGCCAATGCCTTATTTAGTGGTCTACCTGCGTACATGGTTCACCGCCTGCAGGTGATACAAAACGCTGCAGTACGTCTGCTTTTCTCTCTCCCAAGGAGGTCAAGCGTGCGTAGCCACTTACGCAGTTTGCACTGGCTACCAGTACCACATCGAATTCTGTTTAAAATTCTTGTGTTGGCATTCAGAGCAGTTCATGGCCAGGGACCAACATATCTGCAGAAAAGGTTTTCATTCTACACTCCCAACCGTGCCCTTCGATCGGCCAATCTATGTTTACTAACCACCCCTAAATTCAAATATGCACGTCTGGGAGGTCAATCCATTTCAGTTAAAGCAGCCTCTGCCTGGAATGCTCTCCCCCTTTCCCTCAGAGCCTCGCCAACCATTTCTGTGTTTAAGAAAGATCTCAAGACCCATTTGTTCAATGCCCCTCTCTTATAGTTCATCCAGGCTTTGCTCCAGCACTTATGTTCTCAATCCACTCACCGCGCCAGGATACCCCGTGGTAACAGAGCGCGCTATAAACGTTTTAATAAACATAAACATAAACAACTATTAAGATATTTGTTGACACCTTCTCTAGGACAAGAATGAAAATTAAAATGACAGTGCCTGCCTCATTGGATGTTTCACTCTGTGTGGAAGGGCTCCAGACTCAAATACATGGGGGTTCTGATAAACAGGGAAGCTAGAGCAAATGTTTGTAGATAATTTGAACTCACCTTTAGACACATCTTTGCCTGCATTGTACCTTGTGAAGGAAAGTCCAGCCAGCAAAATGAATGATATGTCACCCTATATTTTTGTAATTGCCATGCTCGCATTAAAGCTATTTGCTTTCCTACTAGGAATCTTCCTTTTGGGAGGTTCTAGACCACGTTTAAAGATAAGCAAACTCTAATGGTCCATTGAATATGAAGTGACGAGACTGTTGCTTATGGAAACATACTGGCTCAAATCCCAACTCTCGCAGGTATAAAAGCCATCGGATGATAACCTGGCCCCCTAAGCTGAATCTGCTACAAAAAGGACCTTTTAAGGAGGGCGAGGAAATGAGTTCATTATATTCCTCTGATGTGAAGACGTCAGAAAAAGTGAATTCAGTCATTCATTCCCTTCACTTTGTTTGACACAACACATATACCAAATTGGGGGTGAACAGCAAAACGCATGTTGGAGCACCATCTGGTGAAATAGAATGACACGCATAGAGAGGACTGAAATACTTAGGCTGGACTTTGGAAATAAAGCTCTAGTCACACTAGACCAGATGGTCATGGGTAAACGGTTTAAAATGTTTGGGGAAATATGTCAGGGGATTGGGCTGCAGACGTATCAATTTTGGGTATAACAACAGTGTACACATTGTTTAAAAAAATTAGGTGTGCAGTTCCAGTTCCAGGAGCTGCGTGTATCTTGCCTATCCTAATACTTGGTATCTAGGAAAGATATAAAGGAGCTATACTGAGTAGTAAAAACACATTTATTATTGAATCCAGTGATCCAAAATCTGAAGGCCTGAAGCTCTCACTGGTTGGACCTATTATGGTCTCATAATAAACAACTCTGAGAAGTAGGATTGAGGTTTATTTGCCATGAAGTATTGCACAGACAGCATTCGTCCCTTTCTTGGCTTAGTAGGGCAAGCTTCCTACAACCAGCAGTGCGATGGAGGTGTAATTACATAGAGAGTCTGAAGCAAATATGAAGATTCCCTTTTCATGTGTTTTAAGTAAAGAGACTAAGATCTCTTTTGGGTCCAAACCAGTGTTAGGTCGTGAGGCATGCAAGATCTTAGTCTCTTTACTTAAAATACATGAAAAGGGAATCTTCATATTTGCTTCAGAGTACCTAACCCCTCCCTTTTCATTGAAGGGTTTCTCCTTTACACTTTTTATTGATTACATAGAGAGTGTCATATTTCATAAAGCATGTGAATGTCAGATGTTACAACACTACTAATCAAGTATATAGGAAGCCTTCACAAGAATCTGGGGATGCGCGACCCTCGGTCAGAGTGCTTTTTGTATGAGACATCTATGTACTCAGAACTCACCCAATGACATATGCAATAGCTCTTAACTGCCTTAGGGGTGGTCACACACAGGATATTACGATTGTGGAGAAATTATAAAATCTCAATGAGTGTGTTATGGCTTTAAGGCATGGCTCCCATGGCTTCTTTTGACAAATCTATCTATCAACTAAATTATCAGATGGGGATGTTTAATGAAATATGGGGCTGTTTTTGAAAAGTAGTGAGGGCAGGTTTTTCAGGTATTGCATAAAATCAAGGATGAATGGCTAGTTAGAGTTTTTTTTAAAATGTCAAATTTAAAAATGAGAAGAAACTTTTAAATTTTGTGAGCTGTTTGTTTTTATGCTCGGCTATTTCCCCGGTCTGTGGAATCTAGGACTGGGAGTTTCATTCTGTGGAACTCTGTGGAATTACAAAAAACTTTGTGAGATTACGTGGAATACCACGAGATTTAGCGCTGGGAGATCATTCCATGTTGAAGAATTATCGATAATGGCACCACACGGCGTGCCAGAGGGGGCAGCTTCTCGAACTGATTTTGCTGCTGCTTAAGTCGATTTTTCAGGAGTGTGGATTAAGTGTTCACGTAGATTACTAACAATATCCTACATGAACAATTCCTCTTCAAACAGTGAAATAGATTCAGACCCCTAACCAAAAGGCTTAATTATCAGTACTGTTAACACCCACTTTGAAGAGAGAGAACGAAAATAATCCTAGTAAAGAGGGCAAAACTGGAAGAGAAATGAGAGCTGCTTTGAAAGGGGTCCCTTCACTGGGATGTTCATGACTAAAAACAGTGAAGCTGACTAAATCAGGAGGCAAATAAGAGGGGTCTAGAAATGTCAGGGCTACTATATACTTCCCGAACGAAAGTTCTGAAAAAAGCACCTGAGAATCCAGGATTAGTGCAAGAAGGCGAGATAGGCCACTGTTTCATGTTCGAAAAAGGATCACATT
This sequence comes from Lissotriton vulgaris, assembly GCF_964263255.1. Lineage (NCBI taxonomy): Eukaryota > Metazoa > Chordata > Amphibia > Caudata > Salamandridae > Lissotriton > Lissotriton vulgaris. Next base: position 933,830,987 of record NC_141698.1, on the reverse strand, counting down.
ATTGAATTGATTATTCCTACACATAATTAGATAGCGCTAATTGTTCCTAAACCGCTTCAAAGGGAAGTATTTAGTGTTTGGTAAACAGATGTATAGAGAGGCTTCTTTCTCCCCCAAAAACACAGAGTAGGCCAACCGTGATAATTGTGTCCATTTGCACTGATTTCGCGTTATTACCAAGAGTATGGAATGCCTTGCCCCTTGCATTGAGGAACATGACAGACCTAATGGCCTTCAGGAGAGACATTAAAACCTGGCTGTTTACACACTAACTTGATTCTGGCCTGAGCCTTTAGGAGTATTCATCTAGCGCCAGGACACCTCCGGGTAACAGCGCGCTGTATAAATGCAATAAATAAATAAATAAATAAAGAGTGTCCTGTATGGTGTCCTGTATGCCAGCAAATAATTTGTGAGAAGGAGCCGAAAGTTCCCTTCTGCCTCTCCCTATTGTGTTCCCTTCCACCATATATGCATCGATATTATACATTTTTAGTACCATCAGCCAACATCATAAATAGATTCTAGTAACAGTGGAATATGCCATATTATCCAGAATGTGCCCCATTGTGAAATATTACTATTACTTTGCCTGACATTGTATAGAAACCTCAACACTTTTTGAGCCACAGTTGTCCACCATATTAAGTTTTGCTTAAGTTTGTTACAGTTTCCAGATTGTACTGCCTTATTTATTCTTCAGCCTCCAACACCTCTTTCTCATCAGCAGGTGGGCCTGCCAGGGTATGTTGAGATAAATAATCTCTGTAATTCTGAGCTTCACGTTTCTATTTCATGCAGTTGGAGGTGCAGTGCCCACTCCTTTATGTGAGGAGGTGGCTTGGAGACGGATCCTTTGAACAAAGGAATGAGAGGCTTATATTCTGTGCGCACTGTAAACTGGTTTCTGTATACAAATAGGCGGAAATACCAGTACCCCCAGTGCACTGCAATAGATTCTCATTCAATGTGGTAATCCGCTGCTGAATCTCTCGTTGAGTCAGGGAGTGGTCCCGCACGCCTGGAAGCAGGCGATGGTGATTCCACTGCTCAAGAAGCCAGGCCTAGATCCGAAGGCCCCGGTCAATTATAGGCCTATCTCTCTGCTGCCGGCTCTCACGAAGATTGTGGAAAAGCACGTTCAGGTGGTGCTCTCCAATTTTCTTGAGACCAATGAGATCTTGCACGCCACCCAGTCGGGTTTTCGTCCCCATCTCAGCACAGAGACTGCGCTCCTTGAGGTCTCAGAAACCATTAAAGGGGTTCTGGACTCTGGGGGCAAAGCCATGCTGGTGATGCTGGACTTGTCGGCGGCGTTCGACACCGTCCCCCATGATGGCCTTCTCGCAAGACTCTATGAGATAGGTCTGCGGGGGACAGTGCTCGGCTGGTTTTCCTCCTTTCTAGCCGGCCGCCGGCAAACGGTCTGGGCCTCGCCAGATTCCGCCGTGATGCCGCCTCTGGGAGTCGGGGTCCCAAAGGGCTCTATCTTGAGCCCGACCCTATTCAACATCTTCATGACCCCGTTGGCGGTGTTGGCGGAGTCGTATGGGGCCCAGATCGTATCCTACGCCGACGACACCCAGCTCCTCTTCTCGTGTAAGAGAGGAGGAGACTTTGACGGGGAGAGTGTCCGGGATTGCCTTGGGGCTGTTTTCCAATGGTTCCAACTGAACAGCCTCAAGTGCAATTCCGATAAGTCCGAGGTACTCTTCTTTGGGTGCGACACAGAGCCAGACTGGCAGGCCTGGTGGCCGATTAATATGTTTCCTCTGTCTTGTTCTTCCCAAGTCGCCAAGAATCTGGGGGTCAAGATGGATAAGGGGCTAACATTGAAATCCCAGATCCTCGGGGTGTCGGGCACCTGCTTCGGCATCCTTAGGATGTTGCGGAGGTTCCTCCCCCTGCTGTCTGAGGAGCATAGGAAACTGACAGTGCAGGCTCTGATCGGGTCCAGGTTGGATTATTCTAACATTCTTTACCTGGGCCTGCCAGAGTATTTGCTGCAGCGGCTCCAAGTGGTGCAGAACGCTGCCGCGAGAGCAATCTTTGGATTAAATAGACGGGCCAGTGCTTCGGGCCTGTTGAAAACCTTGCATTGGCTTCCTATCCGGAAACGGATCGCCTTTAAGGCTTTGACTTTGGCCTATAAAGCTCTCCACGCGGTGGGAGCAAAGTATCTTCAAAAGAGACTGGTCTTCTATCAACCGACCCGGTCTTTGAGGTCGGAATCTCTGTTTTTGGCGGTTGTTCCGCGTGTGAAGAGAGCTCGCCTGGGAGGCCGCTCTTTTGGACTACTGGCGCCACAGTTGTGGAACTCTCTGCCGCTCACTCTGCGGGGAGCTACCAGCCTACTAGCTTTTAGAAAAGGCCTTAAAACCTGGCTGTTTACCCAGTAGCCTGTTTTTCCTGTATGTATTTGTTTGGCCTTCTGTCCTTTTCTTTTTAACGGTGTTATGTTATTGTGTTGCAGCCCTCCTTTTCCATAAAGCGCCGGGACACTCTTTTTGAGTAGCCGCGCGCTATACAAAAGAATAAATAACATAACATAACATAACATAACATATAGCGTTGCTCAGCTGAGTGGGAGCCTGTCTGACATACACTATTGGTGCCAACTCACCACATTGTGTCCATTGGGACAAAACAGCCCGAGTCCTGTTGGGCTGGCGTCAATTGATACCTCTTTATCCTTTGCTGAGTCAAAGAGGGCTAGAGTAGCATCTGCACACAAAGCTTCTTGAGTCTTAAAAAACACCTCCTTCTGTTCTCCTTCTCATGTTCTGAATGGTGTATATGATTGCAACACGTCTCTCAATGAGGCTCTGAGAAGTGTCAGGTTGTGAATGACCCTCCCACATTAATTGATCATTTCGAAAAAAGCTCTTTACTTCAGTGATCAAGGAAGAGACACTTACAGATTTGATGTCAGCTACTTTCTTTGGCCTGGGGCTATGGACTCCACAGAGAACTGGTGCTCAAAGAAGCTGATAAAAGATTTTAACAACTTGTGCTTGGCTCTATGTACAGTCAGGCCACAGTCTCATAGTAATTTATGGACTTTTCTCTGCCTGTGGTGGTGGTGGTGTTCTTTTAGAGTAGCTGGGTTCATCAAGATTCTGTCACTGAAATTTAGAACCCCTTGCAGCCCTGACAGTACTTCCCTGTACAATGTTCTGGAAAACTTCAGAGGCAAGCAAATTCATTTGCTTGTAGAGGGACACCCCAAACGTGGATGGAGAAAGATTTAATGTACATAGATTGCAATGTCAGAAGGAGTTGGTGGTGGCCTAAGAAAAGGTCTATCTTTCAGAACCAGCGCGCTCCTCTGAGTTCTCCCACTTAATTATCAAGTGTCAGCATCAGGTGATGCTCTTGCTTGAACCTCATGTTGGGCTCCTACATTTCCACACAGATGCGGACCTCCCAGGCTGCTTAGGGAGCCTTGACGCAACGATTGATGTTAAGCCCCACAACTACTTCTATGAGATCGGCACCCTGTAGTTTTTTAGTTCTTCTTCATCTTTAGGGCACAGTTGAAAAGCCACTCTTTGGTGCTGCAAAGCTGTATGCTGTATTGTGAAGTGAATGTGGAGTCGCACCTTTTTATCTTTTAGGCAACCTACGCCTTGGAGGACATCTTGGAACTCTTTGTCCATGTCAGTGCGGACCTGGTGCGCCCTCTCCCCACAAGGTGCGGCTGGATCCCTATTAGCAGCTCACACAAACCTTCCGGGCATCCCCGGTGTCCAGTCTGTGCTGGGGAGGGGTCCGTGGCTGATGGGCTGGGGCTTGGAACGGGCATTCTCTTTATTGTGCTTGAACTTTTTCAAACCGAGTCCTTTCTCTCTCAAACCACTCCCAGTCCCTCCCTTGCCCTCTCCTACCGCAGGGTGAGGTCACAGGAGAAAGATGTGGAAAGGAAGAGCCTCGAAAGAAAGCAAACAAGGCCGTCCTGCTGCTTTTATGACGGCTCTCTGAAAAGGGCACAAAATAGCATTTTTGGTGATGTTTGCTATGCTGAGGTGGGATGACAGCCCCACTCATTTGCTGCTCATGGTCACCTTTACCACAATTATGTACATATATTTGGGATATTTGAGAGCGCTTCTTTCTGTGTGGTGGGGCGCAGGGGGGGGGGGGGGAATTAAAAAAATAAAATAAACTTACCTTCTCTGCCATTGTGCCCCCGCACACCTCTCCTCCACCTGCTGTGCTGGAAGCACCGGTCAAGCTGGTGTGCAAATCTTTATAACTAATCACCACCAAATCCTGCCTCCACCCTGATCCGCCCTTTACAGGGCCACTAACCTCACAGGCTCTGCCTACTCACAACCACAGGGGTGCACTCTAAACCCACAGCCCAAGCATCCTATAACTCTACTGAGCTCACTACAGGACATAGTGAATAAAGAGAATGTTTAAAGAAATATTTATGGGTGGTAGTGGAATATCTCTGCTGAGTTGCCAGCTGCTTTGCTCTACATATACATAACTCATAGCCCCATATTCCCTTTTCACATTCATCAGTCAGAATGGCAAGGCTCGAACATTTGCTCTTGTTTGCTTTTAATTCAGGTCAGTAGTTGTGATTTGAGAATGCAACTTGGAGAGACTGTACATGATTTCACTCCGACCTCCGCCATCAATTAAATGCATAATTCACGCTAAATCATGCACAGTCTTAACCACTGATACTAAGAAGTGGTTGGGGTAAACTGTGAATCGTGTTGTGCCCTCATCAAGTGGAATTGTTCGTCTTGTGGGGTGAAGGCAGTTACCAATTCCCAAATCTGTTTATTTTCTGGGAGCAATTCTGCACAGATATCGCATACCGATTTGTATTATACTAATGAGTTTTAATTTAAAAATTAAGTTGCTTTCAACTGTGAAATTGAAAGTAAAGTTGTAATGTTCTCTGCTTAATAAAGGGTCTTTATTCCTTCATTATAAGCATTGCTTACATACGCTTGGATATTTCAACCTTTGAACTGTAATATAGAGGATAGCACATATTTAAATCATCTGCATCTTCACAAATAGCTCAAGCATGAAATTACAGTTTTTGTGACAGATTTTAATTAAAGTTATACCTTTTCCGTGGACTCCATTGGAACAGATTAGCTTAGCTGTGTAATTGGCGTGCTCGTTTTAAAGTGCTGCTAATTTGAATGGCTGCTGCGGAATATTCATTGCATGATAAAATGTCAATTGTTGGCACTACATCTTTGAAAGACCTTTTCTAAAATATCTATTGTTCCAGAGGTCATTGAAATTCTTAAACGTATTCGAATAATACATGCAGCCAACCTTTAGAATTCGTGACACAAACTATTCATGCATCAGTGTTATATGAAAACATTTCAAAGTGCCCCCAGTTCTCTGTTGAAGAAGAGGATTTTTAAGGTGTTTTGCTTGTACTGAAATTCCTGTAGATGCAAACTAGGGATTGAGCAAAAGTCTTTGGATTGCATGCGCTAAAGTATCTAAATTGAAGACTCATTTTAGAATCTTTAAAAAAAACAGGTCATACAGACAAAACATTGTCTATTGTACAGTCAGAACTCCCTAACCTTTCATGGGATTTGTTTTTGCTAAATTACCTGGTCTAAGGTCGGACTAGAAAGATCAATGGCTGTCTCATGGACCGTACGCAATCTTTTCAGAGAGAATAACCGAAAGTCAGCCCTTATAAGCCATTAGTTGCTGTAGATGTGCACTATGAATTGATCAGCTAAAATTAATCAGCCAGTGGCTGGTTTCTACTGGTAGCCATGACAAAGGTGCATATTCTCACGGAGTCATCGCTGAGTTAACGGCACTTTATCGCAGCCAAAGTGGCAATAAATGTATCGCCCCATTCACAAACTGGTGCTAACAGCCCATATCTCCAGTTACCTGAGATAGCATTCCCCCAAAACATCACCACAGATGACACCAGCAACTATTGCTAATGAGATGCAGAGTAAGGGTTCCCGTTCAAAACGCACCAACACCACTCCGCAACATTCTCAATGACCAGCCAGATCGGCGATAGGAACCCAAACCAGGCGATAAAGCGAGTAAGCAGCAGGAAGTTAACACCTGGCCTGACCTGGTGTAAAGTTGGACGACAGCCTGCACCAGACAGGGGAGCCCAGCCCAGAGCCACACCTGAAGGGCAACAGATGCCATGGAGCTACTGATCAATGCATCTCGGAGCACCAACAGTCCCACAACACCCACCACCGCCAAGCCCGCCACCCCCCCAGGCCTCCTTCGCCCTTCCGGACCACCACAGAGGCGGCGCAGACCCAGACCGCGGACCTTCAGAAAACGCACCAGCCTTAACACCAGAGTATGTCATTGCCCACTACAGGCTCAAAAGGACATCAAGTGTCTTGTGTGAGGTAGGTGCCTCAAACGTACTCTTTGGTCGAAAGACTTCTACTTTCCTTTCCCCTTGCTTTTCATCTGTGGGAACCACGTTGTCGAAAAAAATCCTTAACTTCAATCTTCTCATAAATTTATAGAAAGCTACTTCATCCTCAAATTTGGAGCCCATATAGGTAGGAACAAATGTTATGCCTTTGTTTAAAACTCTCTCTTCATGTTTAGTCAAGGAATATGATGAAATATTTATTACGAGGGTTTCCCCTGACTCCGCAATCCTTTTTTCAGTTGTTTCTCTTTTTCCTTTTCTTTGTCCTCTCCTGGTCTTTTTGTTTGTTCTTGTTCTGGTGGACGGTCTATTTCCACGACCTCGGTTAAAAAAGACACCTGTGGACTTGAAGTACTTGCTTTATCAGTTTGAATTGTGTTTGATGACTGTGTTGTTTTTATAGGTGCGCGGGCTGAATCTATATCACGATCTGTAGCCAAACTTTCCTCAGATGAAGTTGTAGTTGGTCGTCGAGTGAAACGTCTCTGGGCATACACCTCTGCACAGGCTCAGTAGCGCACAACTAAAGTAAAATCTATTGATCAAACCTTTTTAAACCTTTTTTAAAGAAACATATTTTTTATTCATAGGCGGGCGGATTATGATGCATACAAGAAAATTTAATGTATTCTCAATGTATATATGTGTATGATTTTGATTTAGCAAATGGAAATTCAAGTGTTTATGTATAAATACAAAATGTTGTGTTGAAACAAGTTAGACTGATGAGTAAAAACATATGAATAAAAAATATGTTTCTTTAAAAAAGGTTTAAAAAGGTTTGATCAATAGATTTTACTTTAGTTGTGCGCTACTGAGCCTGTGTTAACTGCTTGTTAACCAGCCACATTTTCATGCATCATTGTGTGACTATCACGTGGTACCGCCATGTTGTGAATACTTGGTTAACACAGCGTAATTTTCCCCGATGGCCTGCGATGTTGATAGTAGTGTTAAGCTAATTTTGCGATAGTTTTCACACGTTCTTGAGAATATGCCCGAGAGAGTCTTACGTTATTATCTAGTTAATTGCAGCATGATCATTTTCGTTGTTGTTGTCTGGTAAAAAAGATCAACTATGCTTAAAACAGAGGTTGTTTAGCATACACAACTGCAATTATAGAACACAGGTGATATTTTTGAAACACGTCTTTCTCAGCCGCGCGTGGCCCATGCAGGTAAGAGCGGTGGGGCAGTTAGGCCATGTGGATGTGGGGGGAGGGGGGGGGGGAATTTTGACAGACGACAACTAGGGAGGAAAATTAAATAAATAATTCATTTTCCTGCGTCGTCGTCTGTTGAAATGCCCCCCCCACTCAGCCCCAGCACCCCACCGCTCTTACCTGCATGAGCCGCAGCTGGTCGTCCTCATCAGTCACTAGCAGAAAACAGGGAGTGTCCTACCTTCTCCATTAAAGGAGTATCACTGCACTACGAGGTTACCGTCTGGCTGGCATACCAGCCTGGCTGACTTCTGAATTGCACTACCTAACAGGTACTGTAAGGTATCAAATTAATCATGGCATTACATCCAACGTGTTGCCCAAGTCTAGATTTATACCACTTTTAAGGTTAAGCAACTTTTTTAAAGTTACCACTGTGTCCAGCCAGTACAGTGGCCATGCAAAGGCCTCAGCACACAGACAATTTTCTGCCCATCTGCGGAGATGTGATAATGACTCTCAGGCTAAGCTAGAAAGGCAGTTGCTGTAGAGTGGGGCATTACCTCCTTGCCTAGGAAGGCCACTTTGGGTGTTAGCACAAAAGGCGAGCTGCAATGGAGAAGTCACCTTTGAAGGGCTACCTACAGCAAAACTCCTGGGTAGGATGCCTTTTGTACCTGCAGACAAGTTGAGACAAGGTCCCCAAAACTATTTTCCCATGGCTGTGTCGTCCACAGATTGGCACACCTCTAGGATGGACTACCAAGCTTCTGGGAGCTGAGTAAGGGTCCCACCATTTTTAGTGTGGCTATAATAGTGCACTGTGGGATAGCCAGATGCCACAGTTTGCAGGAAACATGTCATTAGGTGGTAAGGACACAGTAGCCTATTGGCTAGTGGCAACGTGGTCCCCTCAGGGCACTTTCCCCGGATAAGTATGGCACCCCTGGCAACCAGCTCAGCAGAACCATCTTGACTTGAAGACAGCACTTAAGAAGGACTGCCCTGCTGCCCTTGAAATTGCACAGAAAGAACCTGAACCATCGGAAGGACCGCACATGCTGCACTGTGGGCTAGTGAAGTTTGGACAGTGCTTACGGCTCCGGACCTGGGTTTATCTCGCTTCAGCCACTCCAAGGATCAGGTGGCTGATCCCCTTGACCTGGAACAAGCTCCAGGAACACAAGAGCTTAAAGAGGTAACACCACAAGTTGGTAGTCACCACTGATTTTTTGCAGAGACCACTCACCAGGCACAAAAAAGTACAAATCCGAGATAGCCAAAGTCTGACCCCTGTTTGTCGTACCCAGGAGTGCTATCAGAGTCTGGATTGGTAGCAATCGAAGGACACTAGCCCTGCAAGGATCTCGCCATAACAGCGGTGTAACAAGACCAGTTGCCCAGCATCGGCTGGCCTACTACTGCAGCATAGAGTACTTTGATCACTGTAGCCAGAGTAACCCTTCATCGCTCGAGGACTGAGGGACAGCCACAAAGACATCCCTGTTGACCACACCTCAACAAGAGCATCCTTTGAGCATCTATTGCCTGCATTCCCAATAGTACAACCCCACCATTGTAGTCTGTGGTGTTCATCCTGTAGTGCTTGGGACTTGTCCTAAAAATGTTGTGTTGGCCAGGTAACTGTTCAACATATCCTCTCCAGCCCCCTAGACCTTCATCATGTTGTATTTTATCACCCAAGCCAGGCTGGAGTTGCAAACTAACTCTTTCAATCTTTTCAAAAGTTTAAAAAATGTTTGTAAATCAATGCTTGTTTGAAGTTGCATTTGAAAGTATTAACAAGTTATAAAATCTGTATCTCTGGAACGTGCAGTGACTTTTGATCATCAATTCCTCCCAACAATTCCTAAAAACACAATCTATTTTTATAAATTGTTGTTGTGTCTATTTCTTGTTATATGATGTCCTTTTTTGCTATTTGGTGCTTCTAAATTATTACACATTGTCCCTTTGTTAATCGTTGCTGCTCAAAACCACAGCTACCCAGGGCATAGTTTAAGGTTTACAAGCGAACCTGAGTATTCCCAAGACAGGTTTTGCAGGTGTATTACACATTAAGGACCCTCATTCATATTATATAATTACCCCAAATTCTCACAGTAACATTAAGAGAAAAATGTAATGCTCTTCTCGCCATTTGGTTCAGGCATCTTAATATGTCAAACAAAATGCAGCTAAACATGAATGAAAGATATACATTTTTTGTATCCAGAAAGGAGCTGAAGGCTATGTGGCTGAACATGGGAAGGTATGAGAAGGGTTCAATAACACCACCTATTATATCTCTGCTTTTTACACTGTGTTTTGGGGAAGTCATTTGAAGTTTATCATTTTGAGAAAGGGCTATATTTGAGCAATTGCGGATGTCTCTGTGCTGCAGTTGGACAATGCACATTGCTGTGGGGCTTTAATGCTCTAAAGGACAGACACTTCCTTTCCAAAGCTAACTACCTCCTCAACAAATTCAAGAATTTCAACAGCTCATAGAACAATCTGTACCTGCAATTCTTAAATGTTTTTCACCAAAAAACATAAAATCACATTTCACATGTTCCTGGGCAAAGGGATGTTTGGACAGCTGAGAGGTGATTGAGATATGGCAGGGATGCCTGTAACCCCCTCCCAACACAATCCCCAAGGATGGGAAGACGGACGCCGTTCTGAACTTTTGGAAGGTGGGAGGGAGTTACCCTCCCGGCCGTATTTATTAAAATATGAAACAAAATTAAAACATTAAAATAACAGTTTCATATAATGTACAATTTTTCATTTATTACATTACGATGCAGACACGTTCATTGGCTAACCTTAACAAATCTCTAATACAAAGGTTTTCCTAGCCGAGTCTAAACATCCTGCAAATGCATACTTTCTAAATAAAAATTGTACATCCTAGCATTACGGGCCAACGGCAAGGTCGTAACCGGTGTCAGATCCCTACTACCAGAACTCCCCCTTCACGGTGTGAGTGGCGGGCGCACAGAGGACTGTACCTCTGTGCCAACTCCAATTTCCCTTGTCTTTGCGGGGGCCCCCTATTTAACTCGATGTCATCTTAATGGTCGTCCGAGGACCCGTGTGAGGTGTCTAGAAGGTAGCGTGGACTCCCCTCCCACCCCACACTGTTTATCACATCCGCCGTCGCGGATATCCTGGCCCCGGGAAATTCGTAGGAGGGGTATCTAGCCGCCTCCTCCCCTGGAAGGGGCCTATGACCGCCTTCCCTTAGGCGACCCCATACTAAGTGGGTGCCGCCTCCCCGTGTGAGGGGCCAATGGCCACCTCCCCCCGGGTGCTCCCATCCATAATGGGTGGCGCCCCCCCTCTAGGGACCTTGAAATTACTGCTCACCGATCATGACCTTACCGCCACAGGCCGGATAGTTGACCGGCTATCCGGCCCCCCCACAACTCCTACTAAAGGTCATGCTTTTACAAACCCCTTAACCATGCTATGAAGTCTCCTATGAGTAAGACATTCCCCCCCCCGGGACAAATGGACCCCATCTTCGAGATACATGTGATCCCCCGAATACACCCATGCGGAATACAGTGCAACTGTGCCGAGCGAAACAACCTACCAAGCATGTTATTGACCTTCTTTACTGAATGGTTCAGTGCTGATACAGAGAGGCCCCCCCACCACACCTTCCTGGGAATCATGTGGGACCATGCTATCGTGCACCCCGGGATCCTTCTCGCCAACCAGCTAACAGTAAATAGAACTCGCTCGAGTAGTACTCGCCGACCGAGTGTCACCAAATCATTGCCTCCCAGGTGTACTATGATTACAGACGACGGTGACCTTGTCCGCCCTAACAGTCCCTCGACAAAACATTGAAACTGGTCAATACAGAGCCCGCCCCTTCCGTGGAAGGTCACCCTGCACCCGTATTCCCCAGCTGCGTGAATCATGTCACCTGCTTTGAATACGTCCCCGTCCCGCCTCACGTATGAGTGGCCCACGACCCACACCACTCTTTCCTCAGCCGGTGGTCTCTGACCGCTGGTCCCCAGGTGCCGGGTCGACTGCACAGTCCGCCCCTCATAGCATGCTCGCGAAACTGTAAACCAAACAGAAGACAAGAAGCGTGAGTGCATGACATTGGCTTCACAACATGTGCAACCGCACATACCTTTTATTACAGTTCGAGGACCATCGTCCCAATTGTTTCACCTCCTCAACACTCTGACCCCTGGCTGTAGCCTCTGTAGCAGCCCCTATCCTAAAGGAATGGGTCCCGAAATCGCCCGGGTCCAAGCCCGCCGCTGCGATTGCCATTGTTAGCACCCGCTGAAACTGAAACCTTGTCAGTGGGGTGGCGTTGATGTGTCTTAGCAGGCTTCCCCCCCATGCTTCCGCCCTTTGCGCTAAATATTCGTCAACGCACTTCACTGGGCACATGGGGGACCCTCGCATGCACTGGACAACAATACTGTCTCCCATAGCACCCTGATCGGTCTTGGACCTGGCTATTGTGACCACCATTGAATCACCCTTGATCAGAATGTGTTCCCGACACAGACCTCCCTCCTCATCCTTCTTATTTTTTGCAACCAGCTCGCTCACCCGCATAGCCCCATGGAACGCTAATGCGAAAGCGGCCCGGAACAGCACTGCCTCGGACTGGGAGGAACATGTCGCGGGGAGTACTGACATCAGCAGGGACAACCTTTCTAACCCAATCGGGCGCCTTTCGTCTACTCTATGACCCTCAAGGCGTTGCCAACCACGCAGGGCCTTTTTTACCAAAAAGGACGATGTGGGGTCCTTGATGCCATGCGCCTGCGCCATGAATGCAATGGCGGCCCGGTGCCTATTGGCCGTTGCCGCTGATCGGCCTGCCCTGTGTAGTGCTACTAAAAACTTTAGGACATACTCCTCCTGCCCCCAATTGTCCCCTCCTGCTGGACCCAAAAATGCACAATAAGAACGAAACGCCCCTTCGTATGCCTTCCTTGTCCTGGGGGCTAGGCTTGCTCCCACGAGGTCCTGTAATCCGGGGCACCGAGTAACCAGAGTGCTTCGGGAAATGGTGCCGCCACTAGGTCCGCGGAAGGTAGATAACCCCTGAAGGCCTGCATGTGGGAACGAGAGAGTGCATCAGCCGCCTCGTTCAGCACACCCGGCACATGCCTCGCCCTAAAATTAATGTTCAGTCTCATGCAAAGTAGTACAATTTCCTTCAGTAATCTCAATATCCACTTGCAGCGTGCTGCCTGATTGTTTATGCATTCGACTACGGTCATGTTGTCGGACCAAAACACCACAGAGCGAGCACGAAACTCATCCGGCCATGCCTTCAGAGCCACCAAAATGGGGAACAACTCAAGAAACCCAATGTTACCTGTGAGCCCACTGGTGTGCCACCACGTCGGCCATATCTGCGCCGACCATCTATTACCGAAGATGGCGCCAAATCCTATGCTCCCTGCCGAGTCGGTCCACAAACCCAGCTCGTCCGAGGACGCTGGTGGCTTGCCCCACACCACTCGACCGTTGAAATCCGCCAGAAATGCCAACCATATGCGCATATCCTGGCGAACCTCTGCAGACAGTCTTGTGCGGTGGTGCCCTTCCTTGAGACCAACCATGGCTTGTGCAATAGAGCGGGAAAAGGGGCGGGCCATTGGTATCACTCTAAGGGCAAAGTTAAGCTGGCCCACTGCTTGCTGTAACTGATGGAGAGTAACTTTCTCTTTGCTAATGCACAGTTCCAGAGAGGCCCTGAATTTCGCTACTTTGTCCCTGGGCAAACGGAAGCATCCCTCCACCGAATCGAGCTCTATTCCAAGAAACTCGAGTGAAGTAGATGGCCCCACCGTCTTCCCCGGTGCCAATGGGACGCCGAACCGCTTCATGAGAGTGCAAAATTCCCGTAACGCCTGCGCACATTCCATGTCACCGGCTGCCCCCAAGAACAAAAAATCATCTAGGTAGTGCATAACCTGGGTATAGCCCGTAGCTTTGGTGAACGCCCATTGCAGAAAACAACTGAATTTCTCAAAATAAGCACAAGAGATGGAGCAGCCCATTGGCATACATCTATCCATGTAGTAGCGTCCTTGAAACACAAAACCTAACAGACGCTGATCCCATGGGTGTACCGGGAGCAACCGGAACGCTGACTCGATATCTGACTTCGCCATCAGCGCTCCGTGCCCCAGGTGATTCAACATGGCGACGGCCTCGTCGAAGGATGCGTACCGCACCGAACAAACTCCTGGGTCAATCGCATCGTTCACCGAAAGACCCCTAGGAGCCGACAAGTTATGAATTAACCTAAACTCACCTGGGTCCTTCTTGGGGACTACTCCCAACGGGGAACAAATGAAATTAGTGACTGGCGGGTGCCTATATGGGCCAGGGACCCGGCCACGGGCAACCTCCTTTGCAATCTTTCTTTCTACCACCGCCGGATTCTGCTGAACCGACAGTTGGTTTTTACACAGTGATTCCCCCCGAAAATCCCCCGCCGGGATGTATAAACCATACGAGAAGCCGTCCCGCAACACCCCAGCGGAGACATGATCAGGGTATTCATTTAGCCAGGGGATCATTGCCATGATATCTACGGGGGTAGGTAGCGGTACCCCATGGTCGACATTAGACCTGTTTGGCCCCTCCTCTACCCCCTGTATCACCATTCTTGGCTCTGCACGAACTCTCAGGGTGTGAAGAATGTCCGCACCCTGCACACTCATGCCTGAACTTACATGTACCTTGTGGCCTCGTGCACTTGCCTCTGTTAAAGTTCCAGCAGACCCCTTTTTTACCCCCGTTCCCACCACTCCTCGGTTGGTGGTCAGCAGCAGGGCCTGCTCGAAAGGGCGCCGCCGATTGATGGCGGGAGGGCGCCGACCCATTCCCGCCAAGCAAAGACGACTTTGTCGCGCCCGGCAGGAGCTGCTTCTGCCAAGAGATGGAGTCGAGACAATCCCACGTCAGAGATGAATCGTACTCCTTGGCCTTACGAAACTTACTATCATAACCCATACATTCATCGCCCTCATACGTTTCATAGAAATCCATTATACGTGCCTGATAGCAGACCAATTCGGTCAAAACCTCAGGCTTACGTTCCCCAATGATTGCAGTAAACATCGCAAAGGCCTTGGCCCAATTTGAGATCGTCTCATGAACCCTGAACCCCGCCATTTTGGCACGCCACACACTCGGGTGCCACAAATCCTTCTGAGTTTTAACATACTCCATCTTGCGATGGTCAGTCAGGAGAGAAAACATATTCACATACTTATCAGCCCAAATCAATTCTTTCGTGGCCAGCGGAATATGTTGGACCACCTTTTCCCTTCTTGAGGGTAAAGACCCCTCCCTTGCCATTGGCAATGGCTGCTTACCCGACTCCATAGCTGGTCCCGCTGTTTTTTCAATGCCAGCCGCTGGTCCTTCCGAGGGAACCTGTGGGGGGACAAGAGGGAGATTCGCCTTCGCGGCATCTCGGGATTGCCGCAACTGCTTTATTAGTAACATGGCCTCTTCGGCCGTGTCTCCTGGTGCCGTAGCACCCCCTGTATTTTTACCGAGCCATGCGGCCAACAGGGCGTCCAACTCCGGAGGCATATCCTCCTCGTTAGTGGGCGTAACTACAACCGGAATCGGTTGGCCCGCGTCCAGGATCGGTACCGGGGCCTCAACTGGACTAACCGGGCTTGTCGGGGGTGACTCGGGAACTGGGACCCCCCCCCCTGCCGCCCTATTCCTGGCCCTTTTACCCCTCCCAGCGGGGACGACACCTGGCAATGCTGGTCCTATGACTTTCTTCAGTCTGCCCGAATTGTTCATAGCCGCCATCTGCTTTTTCATGCTCGCCATATCCTTTATCAGCATGCGGAGCATCTGGTCAATCCCTGACTTCTTTCCGGCCTTCTTGCCAGGCATCGTTGTCGGATGTTCGACCCTTGCTACTCAACGCGGTCCTGGATCCGAAGGTTCGGAGTCGCTGAAAGAGAAACACAAAATTGCAAGTTCTCAAAAATTGCTCCTTGTTCCGTCGAGGGCTCACGTGCAACGAGAGGGTGCAGCTTCCAAGCACAGGAACAAGAGGATGCTTTTTCGGATTGCTGCTCCTTTTATTCCTCTTCGGGAGGGCGTGTACCCTCCTCCGATACGCCTACGGGGCGTGGCCAACGGTGTAGGTGTCTAGGACAACCCTTCTTGGGCGGGAAAAGGCGCGCCCCGGCTACGCCGCTTCGGGCATACCAGCCGAGACACGCCCCCTGCCAAAAATGGCTTCCCGGGGGGATCCTGAGGTTCCGTGACAATTGTAAGTGGTGTTTTTAACTCGCACGAATATAGTCGAGTCTGGTATCTATGAACCGCAAATGACGAGTTTAGTAAGTGTGCGCTGTTTCGCTGTGCTAACTTAAACCGTTTGTTTGTTATGTGGGTTTTTCATCTGTACCCACGGGTTCCATCTTAGATACGGCATCCATTTTGTCTCTTGCCCTCAAGTAGCCAGCGAACGGACGCTGTCCGCTTCGCGACCCTGGGACTCCCAAGATATTGGCGGAAGACACGTGTTCTTTGAAAGTGTCTTTATGACAAGGGGGTTGCTGCTGTAAGGCAGATGGCGCCGCTCGAGGCTCATCTTGCCGCACGGGCTTATTGTCTCAGCCGTGCATCTCATTAGGCACATCCCTTTGATGCCTGTATCTCGTGTTTCCCGATACCTCCCCTTTTACACCCTTTCCGATCTCCCCACTGTCTCCGTCTTCCTCTGCACCTGTCTTTGTTCCTATTTTTCGATCTACTTTACTGCTGATTGGAATTCGCTAATGGTGGGAAGATGGGTTTTTACAGTTGGGAACCGCCAAATGTTTCCGTACTTATGTTCCGGACCTTGTGTGTTTCAAAGTGACCAAAGCGACCCCTCTGGGGGCTAATTGTGGGAACCGGGTTGTAAACTTTTGTGTAACATGTTATCCTATGGGTAAAAACTGTATAAAAGGAGCGATCCACAGAACCAATTGGAAGCAGTCTCCCCGAACTACACTCGATGTACTTCCTGTGACTTCTGTGTTCCCTGCAGCAAATAAACCTTGAATCTTTGACGCCGAAGGAAGTGTCCCGTGTCTCTGTGATTTGTACGCCGGAGCAGGTTACCCACGAAGGTTTCAGGTGTTGTGCCCTGGCACCGCTGGGTCCAAAAGAACCCAGTCCTTCAGTTGGCGCCCAACGTGGGGCTGCATCAGTGGTACCGGTCCAAGCCCGACGATCGTGAGGAACTTCGTGTGAAATCTCCGAGGGAAGGTGCACCCCGCTTCATCGATCCTGTTGTCGAAATAAGTGGCCCGAAGACTTTTCCCGCGAAGATTCCCGCCTCCTGACGGCTGCGACGGACTGCTGCCCTGACTGTAGACCTGTTTTGGCGCCTGGCGTAGACCTTGGTATAGCGAGACGATTGACGGGCCTTCCTGAGGACGCCATCGATCTTTGAGTTAAGTATTTGTGGGTCGCTCCCAGAGTTCTTGGTTGTTGACACTTTAGCGAGTGTCTTTGTTGTAAACGCTGTGTGAGTGTTTTTGTCGGTGACACTTTGCTAGCGTACTTTGTTGTTGTATTGTTTGACGACTGCAGCCGCCAAAAACCGAGGGTTTTGTTCTTTGCTGGGACTTGGTAAATCCCGTAACCCTTGAAGTTTGTGAAACTCGGCTAGTGTGCAAGATGCCTGGTCGCAGTACTTTGTTCAGTTGTTTTAGACCTTGTGGCGCGGATTCCCTGCTGGAGGACTCATGTCCGATACCTCCGGTTGGAACTCCTACTTATGACTTATATAGCAAACATGGGCTAGGCCCGATTGCTTTTAACGATTATTGGATTAAATATACAAAGAAAGACGGCGATCTTCGTTGGCCACCTCACGGTAGCTTCGAGGCGTCGATCTTAGATAATTTGGAAATAAAGTTGTTCGAACGTAAATCAAGGCCGGCCATGTTTGATGCCTTTCGGTTGTGGCGCAAAGAAGCCCGACAGAAAGAAATTAGACAGAATAAACGTAGTCAGCGAGATACTGTTGCTACCATAGTGAAGAAAGCTGAGCAATTTCAGCGTGATAAGGAGAATAAGGATAAGGAAGTGTTTGAGAGATTACAACGTATGTCCATAGATAAATGCTATCCTGCTTTGCCTACGGAGTCGGATAAGAAGGAAGAGGCAGTTGAGGATCCTTTAATGTCCTATCTTATGAAGTCGCCACCTCCGTACGTACAGGGTACCGCAGCTCCTGTGGTCCCTGCCGTACCTGTTCTTCCACCTATTGTTCCTCCGCCAGTTCCTCAACCTGCACCCGCTCTTCCGACTGTTCCTGCTCCTTTGTCTGTTTCTATTCCTACTGCTCCTCCGCTTCCACATACTCCTGCTCCCGCTACTGCTCCTGTGTTGTTAACCCCTGTTGTTGCTACTGTCTCTACTCCTTCTCTTGTTAGTCCTGTGTCTTACTCTTCTCCCTCTACTCGTAATCGTAATTCTCCCCTTGCGACAAACTTCTTTCAGTCGCTCGGACCTGTTTTTGGGTCTGCTGGATCTGATGGTCCTCAGAGACGTAGTCAGCTTCCTGGTAACAGGGAACGTGTTGCACTATATAATATGGCGATGGGTTGGATGGTAAACCCTCTTAGAAATCCACCCCGGGTTGTCCTCGAAACGTTTAATCAATTCAACATACCAACTCAGAGATATGTGTTTGACGAAATGTGCAAGTTCCTTCATGATCAGATAGTGGCCGATGCGCCTGACGAGGTGCTGACCGCTCTGTCCGAACTTCGGCTTCAGTTCGCAACTGGACTGATAGTAGATACTAATGTTCGACGTGCTATTGAGCGGTTGCTATCTCTTCGTCCCGCTCCTATTCCTCATGCATTGTTCGTTGAGGACATTGAAAAACAAGACGAGTCTGGCCAATATCCTATGCGTGAAGTTCCGCCGGTTTGGATACCAGCTGATCCTAATGCTGCCCCTCCGGTATTGGCACATTTTGAGAGAGTGTGGATACACCTCCCATGGAAACGATCGGAAGTGCTTCAGGTGAAACAATCTTTGCCCGATCCTCGTAAAAATCCTACTGGGTATTATAAGGAATTATCGCAGCTTGTAGATGCTACGGTAATGAATCTTGCCGATATCGATATGTTGTTTGGCAACGTCGTACCGCAACCGGTATGGGCTAAGATTCGTCACCAAGATCACGCAAATGAATTAGGTGGTGATTGGGCTGCCATTACAGCGGCAGACGCTGGACAAGTGGCTGCTACTAAACCCGATCAATTGATTACTGCTCTTCCTCAGCGGATAATAACGTTAATGAAAACGCTTATGCCAGCTATGAGGGTAAATTGGGACAAGTTGTCAGCCTGTAAGCAGAAGAAAGATGAGAGTGTTTCCGACTTCTTTACGAGGTTCGAGGAAGCATTCATTGATCATAGTGGACAGGATATGGGTACCGAGGGTGGACAGAGGTTGTTTGTGGATAAATTTGTGTCGAACTTGTTGCCTGATCTAAGCAATAAATTAAGGAATTCAGAGAGTGCGTGGGCCGTTTCTACCTCAGCTCAGATATTGGCTACGGCACAATATTACGAGAATAGAGAGAAAGAGGAAAATGACCGTGCTGATAAAAAGACGAAAGAGCTAAAAACTAAAGTGTTGTTACAACAAGCGTATCCGCCACGTTCTAATCAGAATGCGTCTCTGCAGAATAGATCACAGTCGCAATCGAATCGATCGCAGTCGCGTAATGATTCCTCTTTCCAAAGATCCTCGTTAGGATACAATCAATGTGCTTATTGTAGACAGGAGGGACACATTAAATTCAATTGTCCTGCTTTAAACGAACGTAATAGTGGTAATTCATCCAAAGGAGGCCGTGGTGGTTCACAGCACGCATCACGTGGTAGAGGTCGTGGTGCTCAGAATGATCGCTCTGACAATTCATCAAATTCTAATAACTGTTTCGATCAACGTGGATCATCGCAAGGACGATCTGCGCAGTACAATGTAGACGATTATTACGTCGATCAGGGAACTGACGATAGTAATTACTAGGACAGTCAAAGACAAGGAGAGGGAGTGGTATCAGTTCCGGTTGATCAGAGAGGGCCTTACGTCGCAGTTGCTACATCGGGCGTCGTTGAGCCTTTTCTGTTGGACACTGGTGCAGCGAAAAGTTCTATCATGCATTCGAAACTCCCTGGCGCACCTTTGTCTGGCTTAACAAATGTTTCCGTTGGATTCTCTGGCGCCCCCGTTAGCAATCCAGTTTCGCGCCCTTTGCCCCTTAAAATTGGGCCTCGTGAGCTCAAAGCTCCGCTGATTTTGACTACTGGTTGTGGTGAGAATCTTTTGGGTCTGGATTTGCTTAAACGTTTGTATGCAACTTTGTATTGTTCTCCTGCGGGTGTAACGCTTACGTTAGGAGAGAGGGTAGTCTCTCCCATGTATTTGTCCCTCGATAAGCTTCCACCGGAATTGGATTCTCTTCCTGCGTCTTTGTGGGCGACGGGTCCAAATGATGTGGGCCTACTTGATATCTCCCCTTATGTTGTTCAGTTGAAATCTAATGTGCGATTGCCACGTATTCCCCAATACCGTATCTCCCTTGATGGTGAACGAGCTTTGTTAGCGATCATCTATGATTTGATCGAGAAAGATGTCATCGAAGAAACTCGGGGAAACGTGTGCAATAGCCCTGTACTGCCCATTCTTAAACGTACTGATCCTACCAAACCGCCTGTTTATCGTTTTGTTATCGATTTACGGGAGGTAAATAAAATTGTGGTTCCTCAATTCCCTGTTGTGCCTGACATCACGGCGCTACTGACTCTGATTCCGGCTACTGCTTCATGGTTTTCGGTGATTGATTTGAAAAATGCATTTTTCAGCATCCCGATTGCCGAAGAGAGCAGGGACCTTTTCGGTTTCTCTCTTGGTGGACGTAGCTTCCGGTTCAAACGCGCTCCTCAGGGCTACTGTGAAAGTCCATCGATTTACAGTCAAGCCTTGAAGGGTCAACTGGATGCGTTTAGGTTGCCGGTTGGTGCGGCTTTAATCCAATACGTCGACGACTTATTGGTGGCTGCTGATACTCAGGACATTTGCAAAATTGCTACAGTGTCGTTGCTGCAACATCTCTGTGAGTTAAATCACAAGGTGTCACCTTCTAAACTCCAATATTGTTGTCAAGAAGTAACCTATCTAGGTCACTTATTGTCAAAGGAGGGAAGGAGATTGACCCCAGAGAGAATTGCAGCGATTGCGCGAATGGCTGTGCCACAAACCCAAAGAGATGTGCGTGCCTTTCTAGGTATCACGTCGTACTGCAGGCAGTGGATTCCTAATTTTTCATTGCTAGCGAAACCATTGGTGGCTCTTACGTGCAAGGATGTTTCAACTCCTTTACCATGGACGGACGAATGTCAGAAAAGTTTTTCTGAATTGCGTGATTCATTGTGTTCGGCTCCTGTGTTAGGTACTCCTGATTACGGCAAGCCGTTCACGTTATATGTTCACGAGAGGGAAGGTTGTGCTTTGAGTGTCTTAACGCAACCTTTTGGTGGTAAGCAACGTCCATGTGCATATTTTTCCTCGACCTTAGACCCGGTAGCTAGAGCATTGCCGAGTTGTTTGAGAGCAACTGCGGCAGCTGCGGTCTCCATCCGACAATCAGCAGGATTGGTCATGGATAATATGCTTACAGTGATGGTTCCGCATGCAGTCGATACTCTTTTGAATCGAACGAAAACTCAGCACTTGACGAGTGCGAGGTTATCTGGGTACGAATTGACGCTCTTGGCAAGCCACATTCAGATAAAGCGTTGTAATGTCCTAAATCCGGCAACTTTGTTACCAATTAGTGCAGAGTCAGATGAAGTAGCAGAACATGACTGTTACTTGCGGACAGAAGAGGAAACAAAAGGTCGTGTGGACCTTAAAAACACCCCATTGGAAGACCCGGATGGCACCCTGTATGTGGATGGGTCATGTTTTAAGTTGCCGAATGGCGATGTGACTACTGCTTATGCTGTTGTAACATTGAATACTGTTGTTGAGACTGCAAGATTGAATCAGAATTCTGCCCAAGCTGCAGAGCTGATTGCTCTTACTAGAGCATGCGTGTTAGCAAAAGGGAAACGTGTGAATGTGTACACCGATAGCCAGTACGCTTTCGGTGTAGCGCATAGTTTCGGACGATTGTGGCGAGAGCGTGGTTTCTTGACGTCGCATGGCACGAAAATCCAGCATGGCCAGCTTGTGAACGATCTTTTGGATGCATTGACTTTGCCTGCGCAAGTTGCAATTGTTAAGTGTAGTGCGCATCGTAAAGTGACGGATGATGTTGGTCGTGGTAATGCGTTTGCAGATGAGATTGCTAAGGAGACTGCCCGGAACCTTAGCACTCGAATGTATGTGACGAGTTCGGTTAGGTGGCCTACAGAATCGAGTATGTGTGAAGATACCATAGAGAGCGTGAAAGCAATTCAGAATGAGGCCACCGACACTGAAAAGACGAAGTGGAAAGAAAGTACGGGAAAATTGGATGTGAATGGTTGCTGGATTGATTTGTCGGATCAGAAAAGATGGATGTTGCCTGATGCGTATGTGCTGGCCGTTGTGACAATGGCACATGGGTTAGCACATATTAGCGCGAAAGGCATTTGTAAGTTGCTGGCTGATGTGTGGAAGAATGATGGCATTACAAGGTGTGCTGAACGTCTGGTGAAGAATTGTATGGTGTGTATAATGTACAATCCTGGCAAAGGAACCCCAACTCCCCCTGGCAGTTTTGCTCCTCCTTCGTATCCCTTTGAGGTGATTCAATTGGACTTCATCCATATGGAGCGATGCAATAACCTGAAGTACGTTTTGGTTGTGGTTTGCGCATTCTCCCGATGGATCGAGGCCTATCCCCTCAAAGACAATACTGCTTTGTCTACTGCGAAAATCCTACTGAAGGAATACTTTCCTCGGTATGGAATGCCTAGAGTCGTGTGGTCAGATAACGGAAGTGAGTTTGTTGGAAGTGTGATGAAGAGTGTGTGTAAGGGCCTTGGAATTAATCAAAAATTCCATAGCGCCAATCATCCCCAGTCAGCTGGTTTGGTTGAGGGGTACAATGGCACCCTTAAACTAAAGCTAGCGAAGATTCAGGCTACGACTGGACTTTCGTGGCCTGATGCTTTGCCTCTAGCATTACTGTCAACTAGGGCGACTGTACACTCCCGAATGGGGCTTAGTCCCTATGAGATAGTGTTCGGCCGTCCTGCGAATGTGTGGGGGGTTCCTAGGCCAGGACTATTCTCTGATCTTGAGTATCCGATGTTGATTGACTACTTACATGACTTGACTGCTAAACTGAGGTTAATTCACCAACAGGTTTACGACGCCTTGCCGACGCAGACGGAGGGTCCAGGCCACCAGCTCCAGCCCGGGGACTGGGTGGTTACTCGTAACTTCTCACGCAAGAACAATCTGGACCCCCGATTTACCGGACCTTACCAGGTACTCCTGGCCACGAGGACTGCCGTTCGTCTTGAGGGACGGAAAAATTGGGTACATGCTACCCATTGTAAGCGAGTCCCTATTCCTTTGCCGGCAGACCCGTGGGTAAGGAAAGGCATTGCGTCAACAGAAACAGAAACATTGCCGGCGTTTGTACCTTTTAGCGACGCACAGCTTGTTGGAGAACCCTCAGCGCAGCAGAAAGCCACTGTTGAACACTTGTCAGCAAAAGACTCAAGCCACAGCTGAGAGACATTGTGCTTATATATATACATATTGTGTATTGAAGGCCGTAGGGCCGCGCGCGTACTTCCTTCTGGACAGTAGGTCTTGACGCTAGGTTAAAGGCCGTCGGTTCCTAGGAACTCCTGGGGATTGACTATTGCTGCACAGAACGAAGTGCGTCAAGAAACGTTGCGGACGGTCGTAGGGAATGGCATTTTCGAAGCTGAATGATTTGGAAGGAGCTCAGGCGTACAGATTCAAGCTGCAGCGACTCAGTCATACCAAATGTTTTATATTTCAATTGTTTGTGTTGTTTCTGACTGCTTCTGCATTTTTGACGGGTGGGGTGTATTACACTATGTCTTACTTCTTACTTGCTACCCCTACTCCTACTCCTTACCCTAACCTTACTTCGACTGCTTCTCCTCATTCCTTTCATATGTTACCGGAACACGAGCAGGCTAGACGTGTAGAATTCCGCAACAATTCCTTTATTCAGCTCCTCCATCAGCATCAGTTAGTGGTTAACACTACTAATTGTTGGGTGTGTGGGTTGATGCCACATACTACGGGTAAGGGAATTCCATATCTGGTGTTACCGTATAGTTCCCAAGGGTCAGCTCGAGCATTTCAAACAATGTTTCGAAGCGCACTGGGTTTCCACCCCATTCAAGAACAACGTTCCCCCTACTCTGGTCCTACCTCGTATCAGAGGCTGCTATCGATGGCAATAGAGGATATGGAAGATGAGATCCATGATCCTTTTCTTATCCCTGAAGAAGAGGTACAAGCCTATAGGGTCCTAAGTAGAGGGGAATATAGTATGTTCACTAGTGAAAAGCAGCTTAAAAGCTCGCCTCCAATATGGGTCGTACCCCACACTGGTAATCTTTGTCTTATGGGTCGTGGTTCGCAAGCCCCACTTGGAGCAAGTGCTTGCACTGAAAGTTACGTTCTGCCAATGTTCTCGTCCCCTGTGTTTCTGGCTGCCAAGGGTACATACTTTATCTGTTATGATCGTGCATACACATGGTTGCCCGCAGACTTCATGGGCTCATGTTTTATTGCAAATCTGTTGCCTCCGACGTTCACTGTAGATGCCGATTATCATAAGACTAGAGTTGTACGAGGCATAATTAGCGAAGAGGACACTGCCGGTCAAGAGGCAGGAGACTTTTTCAAGGGTTTCCTCCCGTTTTGGGGACCTATGGTTAATAGTAGGAACCTGAGACAGTTGACTCGAGTGGTAGAATCGACAGCTAATATTACTGCCAGTGCCCTTGGTAATATCACCACAGAACTTCAGGCGGAGAGGCTTATGACGTTACAAAACCGTATGGTTTTAGATGTCGTCTTAGCAGATCGCGGTGGGGTATGTAAAGTGATCCATTCGAGCTGCTGCATTTTCATTCCGGATAATGCTCCTACTGTCTATCAAGCCATCTCGAAGTTGCATAAGATCTCCGAATCCATACACGTGGATGTAGGGGATTGGACGCTACTTGGATGGTTTTGGGGCCTGATGTCGACTTGGGGTTGGAAGATTCTGATGATCATCGGAGTTGTGGTAGTGTTCCTGTTCACGTGTTGCCTTTGTGTGCAGTGTGGTCCTGCCTTATGTGGCCTCTGTGCTACAACGTGTATGAGACAACCATCTGTTACCAAGGGGACTCGGTTGGACAGAGCTATGCTACAACAACATCTTGATGGTCTGATGAATATCGAATATGATTCCGACTAGTGCTTGCCTACATGAGGGCAAAAGGAGCGTCTGAGGTTCCGTGACAATTGTAAGTGGTGTTTTTAACTCGCACGAATATAGTCGAGTCTGGTATCTATGAACCGCAAATGACGAGTTTAGTAAGTGTGCGCAGTTTCGCTGTGCTAACTTAAACCGTTCGTTTGTTATGTGGGTTTTTCATCTGTACCCACGGGTTCCATCTTAGATACGGCATCCATTTTGTCTCTTGCCCTCAAGTAGCCAGCGAACGGACGCTGTCCGCTTCGCGACCCTGGGACTCCCAAGATATTGGCGGAAGACACGTGTTCTTTGAAAGTGTCTTTATGACAAGGGGGTTGCTGCTGTAAGGCAGATGGCGCCGCTCGAGGCTCATCTTGCCGCACGGGCTTATTGTCTCAGCCGTGCATCTCATTAGGCACATCCCTTTGATGCCTGTATCTCGTGTTTCCCGATACCTCCCCTTTTACACCCTTTCCGATCTCCCCACTGTCTCCGTCTTCCTCTGCACCTGTCTTTGTTCCTATTTTTCGATCTACTTTACTGCTGATTGGAATTCGCTAATGGTGGGAAGATGGGTTTTTACAGTTGGGAACCGCCAAATGTTTCCGTACTTATGTTCCGGACCTTGTGTGTTTCAAAGTGACCAAAGCGACCCCTCTGGGGGCTAATTGTGGGAACCGGGTTGTAAACTTTTGTGTAACATGTTATCCTATGGGTAAAAACTGTATAAAAGGAGCGATCCACAGAACCAATTGGAAGCAGTCTCCCCGAACTACACTCGATGTACTTCCTGTGACTTCTGTGTTCCCTGCAGCAAATAAACCTTGAATCTTTGACGCCGAAGGAAGTGTCCCGTGTCTCTGTGATTTGTACGCCGGAGCAGGTTACCCACGAAGGTTTCAGGTGTTGTGCCCTGGCACCGCTGGGTCCAAAAGAACCCAGTCCTTCAATCCGGGCCCCCTAACATACGTTCGGGGGGACCGAGTGGTCGCCCCTTTCCAAGTGTCACTTTTTGATTAATATTTGTGAACAACAAATACTGATTCAGTATCTGGAAGGGGAGTGTTATAGGCGTCCAGCCAAAATACTGAATAAGTGTCATATTTATCAAATATGACTGAAATTTGGTTGCAAAACATTGAATGTTTATTAACACTTCAAAGGTGGTGGAAGTACCTTTGCAAAAAGGAAATATTTCCCTTTCTGAAACATTTCTCTTTGTGAATGTGAACAAAAAAGTGTGTTGAAAAGTGACAGTGGTCAAAGGAATTACTGCCTACTCTTAAACCTTAAAAAATAGAGTTTTAAAAAAATGCAACTTAGTTTTCTTTAAAGAAAATGGGTTGGTTTAAATCAAAAAAACGTTTCTTTATTTAAAAGCAATCACAGACATAGTGGTCTGCTGACTCCAGAAGGCCACCATCACTGTGATGGCCTCTAATCAAAGTGATCCCAAATTTGCAATGGATTGTGATTCAGAATTGTAAAATCCAACCTACTAGTACAAAGGCCGGCTTCACAAATTCTTCACTCATCCCACTCATTCCAAAAATGCTGGTTCTAAGTTGTGACCAGCATCTTTCAAACTGAAAATAGTACATCTAGCTCTTGGTCTCAAAAACTATAGATTGAATAATCGACTATACATTTTCAGCTGCCACATATATGAGGCAAATGGCGGTGTCTGTGTAGACTGTGGCTCTCACTTGACTATACCAAATGAGGGAACTGAATTTCTTCATTAAACAAGTAAAATTATGTGCTCAATGTGGATTTGGATGGTAATGGATTATCTTCTGATTTGTGGAGGAAGTGGTAAATTGGAGAAAATTACACCAGTGGAGTTTTCTCCACCAAAGGTAAGCAATACTTAGATTTGGTTGGAAATATAAAATCTTCAGATTTCTGGAGGAAGTGCCACACCCCAGAAACATCCTTTTTGGAAATGCCCCCATCATGGGGGTAATGCTGCTGAATTACGTCCAGCCATGAATACTCCTTTGAATGTAAATAGGCTTATTTTTCATTATCAACAACCTCGCAATCAGTCTTGTCTTTTCTGAGCCTTTCTAATAAAAATACAATGGTTATCATTAATTGTCTTGCAGAGCACTCCTCTGTTACACCTTTAAAGCATAATTACAAAAAGATATATCTCTCATGTTTTTAAATAACTCTGTAAGGTGAATCAATGCCATTTCCCGTGCTTCTTTGTATCTGTACTTATGTGAGTTCGAATAATCTACCTTGCAGCAGCTCGGCAATTATATATGATTTTCATTGTACTTAGTCACAATTCTGAGAAACATCTTCTTGCTCTTGAATTAATTTACATGCTACACTTTTGTTTTCTAAAGTTTCAATAGCTTTGAAACAAAAAGCTATTTTATTAACCTAATTTTCATGGCTGAAAACACTGTTATTTTATGATGACCTAACCTATAAAGAGCTTGTTAGATCTTTAGCAGCAACATGACTTAGGGGTCCATTAGGATGTTGGGCGGATTGCCTCCGCCAGGGTAGCGGTGGCCACCGCCACCCTGGCGGAGGCAATTCGCCCGACATCCTTCCCTGCATTCCCCCCCGCCATATTACGATGGCGGAGGGAACCGCAGTGGTGGAAAACACCGCCCGCCTGTTTTCCGCCCCGGTCGCCTTGCGGCCGGGGCGAAAAAGGGATAACATGGTGGCGGTGTCTATCAGACACCGCCAGCCTTATTATAATGGGCATTTTTCATTGCCTTTCCGTGGCGGCAATGCCGCCACGGAAAGGCATGCAGTCTTCTCTCAGGGGGCCCTCTGCGGGCCCCCAGAGTGAAGTACAGTTGGAGGGGTGCACATGGGGGGTACCTGTGGTACCCCCCTTCATTGTCATTTGCAAAGTGGCAGGCACCGCGCGGTGCCTGCCGCTTTGCAAATGAAAATGTGAAAGTGCATTTTCAGCATTGTGGCGGGCGGTGCAGATAGCACCGCCCGCCACAATGCTGAAAATACAGGATGTGCCCGCCGCTGTGGCGGGCACATCCTAATGGCACCCCCGGGAACCCCGCCCTTATGGCGGGCGGTCCCAATTTACGATAGGATGACGGGGGCGGGCAAAGTCCGCCCGTCATCCTAATGGACCCCTAAATGTTTATTTAGAATTTGGCAGAAGGAATACAGCCAGGCATTGTGGTGGCAGACATTACCACTGCCACTGCTACAGACTACTGCCCACCAAATCTAGAGATGACTGCTGGCTCTGCTGACATCCGGTAGATGGCTGGCGTTGGTTTAATGGCATCCTACCAAACTTTTAACTTTTTTATGTTTTTCACACAAACTCTCAATGCAGGAGTTTGTTATGGAAAACAAAAAGCTAATGCCCCTATACACTGGCAGTCTTTTCTTAGGATGAGGGGACATTATATTTGTTTCTGGTTTCTCAGCACCAAGGTTTTCCTGGAGAGCACAGCAGAAAAAAAGACATACAGCCTTGGGTCAGGTGTGTAGAATATTAGATCCTTGGCATATAAAACCAATGCTTTAATCGTGTTTATCATCTTGTTACTGAAACTGAAAACAGACAATACTTCCCACAGTAAAGCTCAGTTTACTTTATCAAAAGCCTTAGCTGCATCTATGGTAGCAATGGCAAGTGATACCTCATATTTGTTGCCGATATCATGCAGCTTATCAGAAGATGTGTCAATTAATTTTTACTGCCTGCCTGATGTGAAACCTTACTTATCTGTATGCCTGTTCTCCCAGCCGCTGCATTTAATTAAACAAACTGTTCCTGTTTTGCCAAATGCCTCTTGTCTTTAACTTTTTCAAGGTAAATTCAAGTTCAAGCAATATTTTTGTGAGCCAGCCAGTAGAGATTGTTTCTTTGAGCCCAACTGCAGCCGAAAGAACAGGACACAGCCCGTACACGTTCAAATCTGCGCAGCAAGAGAGGTGAGCAAACGTCATAATTGATTGGAAGTTCTGCTGAATCTGCGGGGTGGAGATCTTTATATCACTCATTTGTAAGGTGCACAAAGGGGATCTCTCGGCGCCCAGAGAAGGAGGCAAATGCAGGAGAGATGACTGTTTACTCTATAGAGCAACTTTTTAAATTGTGCAAAGTTCGGGCAGGCACGAAGAGGTTCGGGGAGCTGATTCCAATATTTGGGGGCCAGATAAGAAAATGCCTGACCCCCCATTTTTACTTTCCTAATTCTCCTACCACAGAGCAGGCTGCGATTGCAGGATCTAAGTTGTCGCGCAGGTTGGTAGCGTGCGATTTTGTTCGTCAGATAGACCGGGCCTAGCCCGTACAGATACTTATAGACCATGCAGAGTAGTTTGAAGATGGCACGCTTCCTAATGGGAAACCAGTGTAAAAGGCGCAGGAGTGGGAGAGAAGGGGTTCATGCTGGTTTGCTAAGGGCCACACGGGCTGCGGTATTCTGCACCACCTGCAACTTAGATAGCAGGACTTCCCTGATTCCTACCACCAATGAATTGCCGTAGTCGAAGCGGCTCATAAGGAGCGACTGGATAAGGGTCCTTCTAGAGTTCAGTGGAATCCAGGGAAAGATCTTTCTGAGTATACACATGGTCCCAAAGCAGGTACTTGCGAGGGTTTTTACCTGCTCTTCCATAGAAAGTGTATTATCTATGTTGACCCCTAGATTCTTGGCCCAGCCTCTGGGGGCAGGGGATTCTCCTAGTTCTGTCGGCCACCAGTCGGCATTCCACAGTTCCTCTGCCTTGCCAAACAACAGAATCTCTGTTTTAGAGGAGTTAAGTAGCAAAAAGTTCTTCCTCATCCAGCTGGCTATATTCCTCATACACGCAACAAACTAAGCCCTAGTGTCTACAGGGTTTTTCTCAATGTGTACTATCAACTGCATATCATCAGCGTAGGAGATGGTTTCAATACCATAATTTCTGATGATAGAGGCCAGGGGATCCACATAAAGATTGAACAGCGTGGGGCTCAGTATAGAGCCCTGGGGGACCCTCTTGTCCACTGCAGTTGTAGGTGACACCAATGAGTCCAACTGCACACATTGTGTTCTATCTGATAGGTAACTCTGAATCCAGTCAAATGCCGGGCCTATGACACCAATCTCCCTATGCCTTTTCAGCAGAATATGATGAGAGATGGTGTCAAATGCCGCCGCCGCCAGATCAAGCAGCACCAGCATGACTGGGGAGTCCCTGTCCAATGACATCCTAAGCGTATTCGTAACCTTTGTCCTGATCTGTCCTGAATCTGCCATCAGTGGGTAAGGAACATCCTCTGATCCTTAGTACCAACATTTGGAGTATGACAAACAAGGAAGAAGCATAAAAATATAACCTGATCACCCTGCTACTAACAGAAATCTGATATAGTGCCTATTGTATGTGTCTAAGCTGAGTAGTCACAAGGCAGCCTCGGAGACAATCCCAAGGAGGTCCCTTTTTTCAATGGTCGGCATGCTAGGAAAGGTCAGGGTTGTTTAGTGGCTTGGACCATTGGGCGTGACACAGAAGCTATGCTTGTCTCTATGTGTGATACAGGGACTGCTTGGACTGCTGGGCGAGACACAGAGGGTATGCTTGTATCCTGGGTGTGATACAGGGATGGGGCCTCACCGCTTGAACCAATGGGCATGACACAGATCGTACGCATAGGCTCTGGGTGTGATAAAGAGCCAGCATCGTGATCCTAATATTTTAGTCTTAAGAAGTTTTCTTAGTGACAATGGTATCTTAACACTGGTGGTATCTGAAAGAAGTGAGAGGTGTTATTCGCTTGGCCCACTGGGTGTGACACAGCCGGTACGCATGATCCTTGGGTGTGGCATAGGGTGCAATTCAGACGTTAGGGAAAAATTCAGACCGTGGAGAATAAGGTGCAGCTTGTGCTTGGCCAAGGAGGGCCTGTAGTTATTGCGTAGTTCCTTCTTCTGCACGTAAATTATTGCTATCTTTGTCCTCAAGCCGATACTCTGACAGACTAACGTGCTCACTTAGTTCCATGTACGACGTAGAGCCTCCCCTCGTCATTGAATGGCATGCATTAGAAGCCAGCTAAGGTTCTTTGGACAAAATGAAAACATTTTCCAATGTCTCTTTTTTCTCTTCTCTTTTCATTATGGTATTCACCTGATGCATTTTTTCTTGATATTGTGGTGCTGATCAATTATTGTTATGTTATCTTAATTTAGCTACTAATGCACATGAATCACCCCTAGAGGGGTATCTCAGTGCAGCAGAGACCAACAAGCCAGTTAGCATTGGTTTTGAGAAGATTTTTTAAAAGAAGGTGATCAGTGCACTTCCGTATATGAGTAGGAAATTTGTTCCAGTAGCAAGGGGCCAAATAAGAGAAGACTCTGCCCCTGGAGTGAGTTTTTCTTATTTGGGGCACAGTAAGAAATAACTTGCCCTTCGATCTTAAAGGTCTACCTGGCAGGTAAGGGATGAGTTTCTCGGCAAGGTATCTGGGTCCCTTGTCATTTAGCGATGTATGCACTATACAGCTGATCTTAAAAGTGAGTCTTTGCATGGGAAGTCAATGGAGTGAGCGCAAAAGGGGAGTAGAGGCAGATCTGGCTGGCATATTTTGGATTAGACTGGCCACAGTTATGTTGGACCACTCAGAGTTCATCAAGTAGAGACTCGTTAACGGCGGCTAGAAGAGGATTACATTAGTCCAGGTGACTGATCACCAAAGCCTGGACTTGGGTATTGCATACCGAAAGTAGGAGTAAAGGAAAGACTCTGCGTGACAAACTCATCATATGAAAGCAGTTGCCAGTGGTAGCCACTACCTGATCTTTAATAGTAAGAGCCTGGTCCAAGCGATCACCCAGTTTTTTAAGTGAGGATTTGGGGTAGGTACAGCTCCCAAATCCGATGGCCACCAGTACAGGGACCCAAGTAGTTGAGCCCTACCGAAGACCATGATCTCCATTTTATTGACTGTGTTTCATGTTGAATATTAGGTCTTGCTAACGTTTCCATGTGCATATAAAGAAATTGCCTATTTTCATATTTGCTATTACACTGGTAAAAGTACAATTTACAATGTTTTGAATTAATCATTTCACTTTCTTACAGGTTGTTACCCTTCATATGCGGATGTTTGTTTGATGCATCTTAGTCCTAAAGCGGAACTCACAGTAAAATAGTTGTTGCCAGCATAATCCATTTGACATATTTTCCCCATGATCAAAGTAAAATGTAGGACTATCTTGAGAAGTTAGAAGTGCACTAAATCCCTTAAAAGTTCCCAACACATCATGGAGTCACCTTTGAACCACATGAAAACCAGATTGACCATGCAGGCTAAAAAGCTAGATAAAATCTGCTGTCAATGGCACACACACACACACTAAGATGCATGTGTTCCCCCGGCCAGAGGGGGGAACCTTCAAAACCAACATAATAGAACACAAAAGGGTGCATATTGGGACCAAATATGTAGGACAAAAAAAAGACTAAAAGAGAGGGACTGTTAGAACTGTGGGACATCATCAATGTGGCCCGACCTACAGTTCTGTTCCAGAATCCGCAAGCAAGGCATTCGCACCTCCCCTACTGTGCACCAGCACAGAGCCACTCTCTCTGATGTAGGCAAACACAGCTTTTCAGGCACTAGGTTACAACAATCCACTGGTCAAGGGGGCTGGGGTGACCCCCACTGGACAGCAAGCAACTAGATCTAGGCCTGGGAGGTTGGCCAACTGGCTAAACTAAGTGACTTAAGCCTCACCCAAGTTCGGTGCTAGAATCCCCTGAAGCTCGAACCCACCCTCCATGTTTAGCCCACAAAACATACACTCCACGAGCAGCAGGGAACCTCTTAACGGATCTAAACAGTAGCATGACTAGTGATAGTGATGAAGAGGACAGCAATGGTGAGGATGCAGGAATAGCCATGCCAGAAACTGACTGGCAACATAAAGAAGCACACCCACTACTGCCGTCCCCAGCCTGTCCAGAGCGGGACCCTGTGGTCATGGTGCTGATAAACGGAACACCTTACCACTTTCGAGGTTGTGCCTATGGGAAGGGGAAGTCCCCCTATCAAAGAGCACTGCAACCATACAAAGTATCTCAGGCACGGTGGCAGAGATTCCCTTCACAGAACCCTTCAAGGTGGAGATAGGGGGGAAAGGGTGTAGGAACAGTTGTTGTACTTTGCCTCCTACCCGACCAATATCTTGGGATGGGACCTAATGACCACACTGAAAATGTAAATCCAGTTTTCTGAGGATGGGGCTATAGCCTGCTCCTATAGCCTGCTCCTCCCCTGGAGTTCCCACCTCAGGGCAACAACCAACAATACTCATCCTTGCCACATGGACGCCAGACAGGCCCCAGCCAGCTGAACTGCATTCACTAGGGTAGTCCTGGAGTATAGTGGGAATCTCCTCAAGTTATGCAAATTAGCTTGAATGTGGGCGTGCCGCGCACACCACCTCTTAGTGGAAAGTGCCAAAAATGTTGTTAGCCGGCAAGGTACACAAGGATGAAGAGATCTGGGACCTCGACTTGTGTATGCATGCTGAGTTCCTCGAGGCCAGGTGAGTAGCCAGCCTAAGAAAAAGAGCAGAAAAGACGGTGGACCGTACTTCCTGCACCTCTATACCAGTTCTTTTATTATAGTGATCCCGCGCAGTCGACCCTGACACCAACCGTCTTATGGTGTCACTGCGCTCCAGATCCTTTGTCGAATAATTAAACAGGGTGGGCAGGATGAAAGAGAGTCCAACAAGTCAATGTAGAATTTTGAAAAAAGGTCTTTTATTATCAGGTTATTGTAGAAAAATTCCAAACAAAGATTCAACCAACACGTTTCGTTCTCATTGAGAACTTCGTCAGGGTTTCTCAGGGTAATCACCCCTCTAATCGAACAAACACATGTAAAATTGCGTTCATTGTGACCAAATTTGCATAAACAGATGTACCGAGCCGGAACTCAAAGATCAAATGTATTCTTGATCCAATAGTGATTCAAACTGTCCCCAGGGTCTCCATCTCTAAGGAAAGTAGTACAGTAGGGTGGTCCAATCGAGAAAAACTATAATCAATCTTAGTTCAAGAGCGGTTCAAAATGTAGTCAGGGTTCCAATCTCAAAGAGAAAAAGTTCAGTGAAAAGAGAGGGGTCCAATCGGTAAACAGCAATCAATCTGTGTCCCTGTAATCTAAAAGTAAATCTTTATTGTAGAACTTTCAAGACTGAGTTCCATACGTCGATAGCAGCATGTGTAAATTCTAAAAGTGTATCTGAATATTAGAATCAATCAATCAATCAATCAATCAAAGACATTTATAGAGCGCGCTACTTACCCGTAGGGTCTCAAGGCGCTTGGGGGGGGGGGGTGCCGTTACTGCTCGAACAGCCAGGTCTTGAGCTTCTTCCTGAAGGAGAGGTGGTCTTGGGTCAGGCGCAGGTCGGGAGGGAGGGAGTTCCAGGTCTTAGCGGCCAGGTAGGAGAAGGACCTTCCTCCTGTTGTCGCTCTTCGGAAGCGGGGGACGGCGGCGAGGGCGTGGCTGGCTGATCGGAGGTGGCGTTTGGGAGCGTAGAAGTTGATTCGGTTGTTGAGGTAGCTCGGGCCTTGATCGTGTAGGGCTTTGTGTGCGTGGGTGAGGAGACGGAAGGTGATTCTTTTGTTGACGGGGAGCCAATGCAGGTCTCTCAGATGTCCGGAGATGTGGCTGTTTCATGGGATGTCGAGGATGAGTCTGGCTGAGGCGTTCTGGATCCGCTGGAGTCTCTTCTGGAGCTTGGCGGTGGTACCGGCGTAGAGGGCGTTGCCGTAGTCCAGTCGGCTGGTGATGAGGGCCTGGGTGACGGTCTTCCTGGTCTCGGTGGGGATCCACCAGAAGATCTTCCGTAGCATGCGTAGGATGTTGAAGCACGACGAGGAGACGGCGTTGACTTGCCTGGTCATGGAGAGGGAGGAGTCCAGGATGAAGCCCAGGTTGCGTGCGTGGTCCGTCGGTTTGGGTGCGGTGCCCAGAGCGGGGGGGCCACCAGGAGTCGTTCCAGGTGGAGGGCGAGGAGCCCAGGATGAGGACCTCCGTCTTGTCTGAGTTCAGTTTCAGGCGGCTGGTCGTCATCCACTCGGCTACATCTTTCATCCCTTCGTGCAGATTGGCTCTGGCGGCGGCGGGTCGTTGGTCAGGGAGAGGATCAGCTGGGTGTCGTCGGCATAGGAGATTATGTTGAGGTTGTGTTGGCATGCGATGGCCGCGAGGGGGCTCATGTAGACATTGAAGAGGGTGGGGCTCAGCGAGGATCCTTGAGGGACGCCGCAGATGACTTTGGTGGCCTCTGACTTGTACGGTGGTAGGCGGACTCTCTGTGTTCTTCCGTCGAGGAAGGAGATGATCCATTCCAGTGCCTTCTCCTGGATTCCGACGTTGCTGAGGCACTGCACTAGGGTGCGGTGGCAGACAGTGTCGAATGCCGCGGAGAGGTCTAGGAGGATGAGGGCCGCTGTATCTCCGTTGTCCATCAGGGCTCGGATGTCGTCGGTGGCAGCGATGAGGGCGGTCTCGGTGCTGTGGTTGGCTCGGAAGCCAGACTGTGAGGGGTCGAGGGATCCATTCGTCTCAGAGGAAGGCGGCCAGCTGTTTGTTGACGGTCTTCTCGATGACTTTGGCTGGAAACGGGAGGAGCGAGATGGGGCGGTAATTCTTGAGTTCGGTGGGGTCCGCTGTGGGTTTCTTGAGAAGAGCGCTGAGTTCGGCATGCTTCCAGCTCTCAGGGAAGGTGGCGGTGTCGAAGGAGGTGTTGATAATGTCCCGCAGGTGGAGTGCGATGACAGCGTCGGCCATGTTGAAGACGTGGTGAGGGCAGGGGTCGGTCGGAGATCCGGAGTGGACGGAGTTCATCATGCGGACGGTGTCTTCAGTGCTGATCGGAGTCCAGGCGCGGAGGGTGGTGGTGGGCGGCGTTGCTGCGGTCGTGGCGTGCGTCGGTTGAATGCTGAAGCTGTTGTGTATGTCCGCGATCTTGTTGTGGAAGTAGGAGGCGAGGGAGTTGCAGAGGTCTTGCGATGGGGTGATGTCGTTGTTTCCGGCGTTGGGGTTGGAGAGCTCTTTCACGATGTTGAAGAGTTCCTTGCAGTTGTGTGCGTTGTTGTCCAGCCGGTCCTTGAATGCAGTTTTCTTGGCGGCGCAGATCAGTTAGTGGTGCTTCCGGGTGGCGAGCTTGAGGGTGGTCATGTTGTCCGGTGTTGGTTCCCTTCTCCAGACTTTCTCGAGGGCTCGGCAGTTCTTCTTGGAGCTCTTGAGTTCGTCGGTGAACCCTGGGGCTTTCTTGCTGCCGGGTCTGCTGGGCGGGTCCTCAGAGGGGCGAGTTCGTCCGCGCAGTTGCTGATCCACTTCGAGAGGTTGTCGGCGGCCTGGCTGGGGTTCGCTGAGCTGGCAGGAGGGTGCTGGATCAGAGAAGCGGCGAGCTGGTCGGCTGTGATCTTGCTCAAGCTTCTTCGGGCAACCTGTTGCTGGTGGTGGTGGATCGTCGTTCTTTTGAAGGTGAAGTGGACACAGCTGTGGTCCGTCCAGTGGAGTTCTGTGGCGTGGCTGAAGGCGATGTCTTTGCTGGATGAGAAGACAGCGTCGAGTGTGTGTCCGGCGAGGTGGGTGGGGGTGGACACCAGCTGCTTGAGTCCAAGGTTGGTGAGGTTGTCGAGCAGGGCGATGGTGTTGCGGTCGTTGTTGTTCTCCAGGTGGAAGTTGAGGTCCCCCAGGAGGATGTAGTCAGCGGAGGGGAGGGCATGCAGGCTGACGAAGTCGGCGATGTCCTCGCTGAATTGTGTGCGTGGTCCCGGGGGTCGGTAGATCAGGGTGCCTCTGAGGGTGGTCTTCGGGTCGGTGTGGATCTGGAAGTGCAGGTGTTCGGCGGTCGTATGGGTGTCGTCGGTGCTGGTCGTGATGCGGATGGTGTTCCTGTGGATGACGGCAATGCCTCCTCCCATCTGGTTGGCGGTGCGGTCCCTCCGGGTGATCTTGTAGCCCTCTGGGATGGCGATGGCGATGTCGGGCGCTGAAGAGGCGTTTATCCAGGTCTCCGTGAGGAAGGCAACGTCAGGGGCTGTGGTGTCGAGGAGGTTCCAGAGTTCGATGGCGTGTCTGTGGACGGAGCGGGTGAGAATATGCTAACATGCACCGTAGTGCGAAATCCAGGCAGTGACTCTGGAAATAGAAAGGGAATTAACCCATGGCCTAAAGTAGGGCCGGCAAGTCTGCAACTTCCACAAAAAATAACGCTGAGTAGCCAGCCTAAGGCACATCGGGGCAATGTGGCGACCAACAGACAACTCGTACCCCCCCGGATTACCAAGTTAAACCTCTGTCGCCACTCTAGCACTTACATGAGTGAGAATGTGGCGTATACAAGGTTTCTCAGCACTGTACAGTGGGTCCCCCACACCTGAAGGCCCCTACCTGCTGCTGAATGTGGTAACCAAGCGAGTGACAATTGGAGGGAACTCGACACACCCAGCAAATGATACACCACCAAAAGGAAGTGCTGCAACCGGTCACAGTGTGAGAAGGGGACTGGCAACCACATTCACCTCCCACACAATGGCCCACTAGGACGGGCCAAAACCAGGAGCAAGTCCAGAAAAACTCCACTGAGCCAGGCCCCTACAAACTAATTAAAACCACCCCCAAGCAAGCTGCATTACCCCAGAGGGTTCCCGCTCAATTATGGTGACAGAGGTCAGGAATCTAGCAGCAGTCAGACCGTAGAGAATGTTCCTACTGACTCAGGATCGGCCACCTGATCGACCATTGCCACGTAAAGGAATACCATGAGCAAAGATTGGTAGGGCTGGGCCGTCCTCACAAAATCCCCATCCACAAAACCAAGCCCAGATCAACCCAATCACACAGCACATTTAGCAGCAAGGAAATCAGTAAGCAAACACACTACCTCAACAAGGAGGTGGTTGGCTGAACACATGGCCACAGCAGCAGGCAGGGAACTCAGCCCAGCAAGCACCGGAGCCACAGCCATGGTTGGGAGACGTAACTGTATGGGAAGGCAAAACCTTCACGCAATCGCCCAATCCAATTACGCAGTAAATCCAAACCCCCAGTATGACCCATCCACTTGACACCAGCTCCAGGGAACACAGCAAAGCAATAAAGTCGAGTGAAACATCAGTAGGAGAAAACTCAAACATTTACTTGTGTTCAGGAAACTCAGGGTTGCCATATGCTTGGTCAATTGGGAATCCTGGCTAAAATCAACCATTTGGGTTACTGCAGAGGCCTAGGCCCTACTCTGCTGCTAGTCCCCCAGGACGGAGTTGGCTGGCCAAGACATGGGGGATGGCAGTCTAATGAGCGGCCAGGGCAGCCACCAATCACTGCATAAAACAGGCTCCCAGATACACGCATCCAGGTCCAGTTGGGACAGTTTTCCTATTACGAGATTGAAAGGACCCCATTTAGACCTCCAGCTAGTGGATCACCCCTTTCAGTTCCAAAACAAGGGGACGTTCTAGTGGCGGAAGCCATGTTTTCCATACACTTGGGATAATGGAGTCCCTAAAGAACTCTTTAGTCCACCCAAACATCAGTGACAATGTGGCACCAAGTCAGTAGAGAAATTGGCCATGGCAGTCAGCCATCTCAGTTCATTACTCACAGTATGTCAAGTTTCAGCAGCGCACCTGACTCATCAGATCATGTTCCTCCAAAACCGCAGTAGAAGTGCGTCATCAGGTAAGAATTCCCTGACCTCTACCGAGGGTGCACACCCAAAGCATCATTTATCTGAGGGAGAGAGGGGTGCCAGGAGGGAAATGGTTTCTGTAACTGGCCATTGCCCCACACCTGGTGCATGGATGTGCTCACAAATGCACCCAGCTTGTCGAATCAAAACAAAACGGGGCCTCACCAAAATCCTCAAAGGGGCGCAATAGATCCAAATCACACAGGGAACACAGATCAGCATCTCAGCCCTTACGGTATGCTACCATAGTAAGTAAGTAATTGAGCTTATAAAGCGCCTGGTTACACTAGCCAGTGTTTCCCTGCGCTGTATCGCTGAGGAACCCATCCTGGCCTGTTCCTGTGAGGCGCCCACTCCTGGGAAACCCAAGGTGAAGCCAGGCATTCTTAGCGATTAGGGCCAGTGTGGAGATTAAGCAAGCTATTGCCCAGAGTTGCAGAGTGGGACCCATGATTAGAGTAGGCACCATGGCGAGAATTATCTGGTCCGCGGACATTGAGCCCAAGACCCTGCCGCGACGGGAATTGAACCCTGGTCCCAGGTCAGATCTCTGCATCAGGGTCTGCTACTCTAACCAGTGAGCCACACTTCTCCACACCATAAAACCACCACTATATGAGACATTAGGAAGGCCCCCAATGACCTGCAGGAGGTTGCCAAAAGTATCCCAAAAACAAAGGGCCCGATTCACAGAATTAACTTAAGAAAAATTCCTAAACTTACTACTTTTGGTATTCACAGAAGTTAGGATTTTGTCTGAAGTTTGTCTTAAGACAGACTTAAGACAGACTTAAGTTAGGATTTTGTCTTAACCGCATCGCTGCTGCAGCGATTTTTGCGCTGTGCGGCTTTTTTTTAAAAGCCGCGTTACATGACGAGCTCAGCTCGTCATCAGCACACGCCACCCGTGGGTGATGACGAGCTGAGCTCGTCATCAGCATCGAAAGGGTTAAGTCTGTCTTAAGACACACTTAAGACAAAATCCTTACTTCTGTGAATACCAAAAGTAGTAAGTTTAGGATTTTGTCTTAAGTTACTTCTGTGAATCGGGCTCAAAGCTTCCAGAGAAAATGTGTAGTCAAAACACCCAACTCCATTAAAGGAAACCTCATTACACGCCACATGCAGGGGCCAGAGGGTCATCCAGGTGTTCTCAGAACAGTGCCCACAACCCCTAAATTGTGCCACTCCCCCTTCCTTTCATGGCACGTCATACATGTGTAGATCAAAAGGTACCATTGGCATCGATAAAACTACACACATACACACACACTTGAGATAAAAGGGTACTAAAGGGTCGACAACACTAATAAAATTATAGGTAAAAAATAAGTCATCCACAGACCGATGAAGATCACCCCCATTAAAACACTCACCTTTATCACTTTGGAGACCAAAAGACCCACAAAATAAAACTGAGGCAACCCAAGGCCAAAAACTCTTTCCTAAAATGAAGCCCAAACTGGGGCCCTCCTTACAGTACCTCATCAAAGATTGCGCAAAATGGATGCACAGAAATGCCCCAAAAAGGACAGGCACAGCAATGTCCGAGACCGAATAATGATTTATGTTTTTCTAAAAGCTAACCTACAACCCACAACTTTATCCAATAGGTCTGCAATCAACTCTTACGTGCACCACCTTTACTCTGGCTCACCACCTCTTCAGTAACAACCTCTGAAGTCCCAAGGAGGCCTAAGGTTTCAAGACAAAAAGACCACACACTATTTAAAAAATGTATAAAAAGACAGCTGAAACCAATGTGCTTTGAGACAGTCTTCGGACTGCGACTCTGTTACCCGTTCTCCTGGTTGCTGCATTTAATAAAACCATCTGTTCCTGTTTTGCCAAACGGCTCTTATCTTTCATTATTTCAAAATAAATTAATATTTGAGCAACAGGTGTTGGTGCTAATCCTTAACTACAAACTTTGGTAGAAAGGGATCTGCATCAAAAAATTACTCATTCTCAAGAAAGGTGTAAAATTGGAGAAAAGATTTATTGTCTTTTGGCCTTTCCAATTTTGCGTATGTGCTGCACTGTACAGCTCACATATAAAACGGTGAGGTGTTAAACAAGCACTAGAGGAGAGGGCAACCTCACATATCTCAGTAGATACGGTGCTGTTCTGCTCTCCACGTTAGTTCTTGTATCAGATTAAAACTTAGTAAATCTCTCCCTTCCTTTCTCCCTAGCAGGCACTTTTATCAAATACTAACTACTGGTGTGAATGATGTGACTCCCACACTATTTAGTCCTTGTTGTCTTTAACATCTCCTATACATTGATTTACACACGTGCATTATTCATTGTCTCTGTATAATATGTTTGTGATCTACGGCCACATGCATCATTGTTGCCGTTTGCAATTTCTTAATTGCAAAAATTAAGGAATCACAATTAAGAAATCGCAAAAGGCTATGCATCAAGAAATCACAATTTTTTTTGCGATTTCTAGAAATTCCTTAATTGCGATTCACAATTTGCAAATTGCAATTAAGGAATCCCTTCCCATTGATTCCTTTGGGCCAAGAGGTTCATAGGAATTAATGGGAAGTCATTCTCAATTTGCGATTAGCAATTTGCGAATCGCAAATTGAGAATGCAATTTCAAGGGTGCAGGGGGGCGTCCA
Source organism: Lissotriton vulgaris (assembly GCF_964263255.1). NCBI lineage: Eukaryota > Metazoa > Chordata > Amphibia > Caudata > Salamandridae > Lissotriton > Lissotriton vulgaris. The sequence goes on along the minus strand of NC_141698.1, from coordinate 933,789,543 downwards.
ATGGACCCCGCCTACACCCCTGAAATATAACTTTAAGTGCATTTTTCACACACACATGCCCAAAGGGCATGTGTGTGTGTAAAATGAAACTTTCAAAAATGCACTTTTGTGCATTTTTGAAAGTTTTTGCAAATTACTATGAAGGTCAACTTCATGGTAATTTACCTCTCCCTATTTGCGAATTCGCAAATTTAAAATGTTCATGCATTGCATTTAAGAAATCTCAAATTGCGATTTCTTAAATGCAATCGCAATTTTAGAAATCGCAACATGATTGCAATTTCTAAAATTGCGAAAAATATGATGCATCCCAATTTTGTCAATTGCATTCTCAAACGGCCAAAAATTGCGATTCGCACCGTTTGCGAATGCAATTGACAATGATACATGTGCCCGATAGATTGATCTGAAATTCTACATTGGATGAGTAGCGCTATAAAATAAATAAATGTGAGTGAGGGGCTGAGGAGAGATAAGGAGCACCATTGAAAGGTGGTATTGTGGGAATTTGTGAAGAAAGAGATAATTGCACGGGGGCGCCTACTAAGACTGGACTAGGTGACACAAACGCTGAAGCTGGCCTGGGGAAATAACCTCCGCTTGGGAGTTTGTTTTCAGGCAAGATGACGTTTGTGAAATAAAAATGCTTGCATTGGACAGGTTTATTTTTAAATTCAAGCGAACATTTAAGTGTATTAATCAACTTGCAGATCCTACAGAATTAGACATTATACAGTGCAGTGAGCATGCGAGATGTGGTTTCTTTCATTTAGAAAAATCTTGCAGCAAAACACAATCTGTAAATGAAGTGCTACTATCATTCAGAAACGTATTATTTGTGCAGTTGAAACAAAAACATTCTTTCTTTGAAGTTTTTTTGTCAGTGCTTGCAAATTTCAACGGTAGCTGCAATGAGCTGCAGCCTGACCTTCAAAAGCAATGACAACATTGTGAATGAGCTCACAGCCGTACTTGACTTTTAAATAAGGCTTTTTGGATACATTCCAGAGATTTAAATCACACACTTGAGACACTCTATGGACTCTGTGGACCTTTCCAGAAAAGTGTAGTCAATTCTCAGACAACAGATTCCTTTGATGTATTTCACTTCCGCAAACGGCTTTTTACTTGATGCAGACTCCCGGAGGCAGGGGGGCGCTTTCAAAAGGAGGACTAAAAGATGATGCTGAGGCTCAAACCAAGGATCTGAAGAGATATAAAGTGGCAATGATTGTTTTACTGTATAACTTTCAAAGGACCTGGAAAGCTATAAGCAAAGTGTATTAATAGACTTGGGTTCACGCCTGATGCTTGTTGTTTAATATGATGAGAATTCATAGACTTTTGGGTGTTATAGGCGAGTAATAGCTAGGCAACTTTCTTCAAAGGAACGTGTGCGCAACTAGAGCTTGATAGTTCAGTCATTGCTTGCGAAATTGATTGCATTCCAAATAAGGCGGGGGAATTTATAGGTTTGGGAAACTGAAAGCAGTCTGTTTTGTACCCCCAAAGGCTTCTCTCTGAGGATGATAGACAAATACCTTGAATTGTCATGTAGTTCCTATAAACCTATATAGGATCTGCGTGTTTAGACATCATAAAACTGTAGGACTGGTGTCCGGATTGATTCTAGACACCCCTACTGAGTATGATAGCCTGTATAGCAGCTAGCTTACAGTGCCACTAGAAACCCCTCTTACCGAGGAGTGAATAAGTCTGGCAACTATCGAACGCGACAACCCCTGATCCATCAGTACCGTGGAATCAGTGTGATACTTTTTGCTCAGTCACTCATGCTCACTTTATTTCTGCGAGATACACAGAATAAACAGTTGGAATGTTTTCCAATAAGCATTTATTGAACCAGCGCAATTCTAGTGTAAAATAGGTGTGGTGAAACAACCATTAGACAAGTGCAGATATAAATGATCATAAGCACCAACAGCATAACAGGATGGTAGATTTCTACCATAGTGCTTAAAAATGAATACAGGCAAGTATATAAAATACATGACAGTAATGAAAGCATACTCCTACGATGCAACCCTAACTAGATGCACCTAAGTGTACCTAGCATGTATGTAGGTGCAAAAGCCAAGAAACCCTCTAGGATAAAGTCAACTCCATTTCCTGAAATGAGAGACTGTGGGACCCCGTCTTGGTCTCGAGATGTACACCCCGCAAGGGATGTCAGACCACTGCGAGCTGGAGTGTCTACGTGCAGGAACCTCAGCGCCTTGCGTCAGTGTGTTGGCATGGAAGTCCTTTTCTACTCTGACTACCTCAGCAAAATATGGTGCATATATACCCAAAGTGGTACCCCAGGGGATATACCTTGCTGTGTCATGTCAGACTAGGATGACGGAGGAAATGACCCTTTTACATAGTTATTATATAGGAGAGGGTGTCCTGCTGTGATTCCAAGAATCTTCATGCATAATGGATAAGGCTAGTTTTCAAAGAAAACCCCATGTCATTTAGGTATTACCGTAACTAGGTAAAAGGTCAGTCCCAAGAACTGTTGGCCCACATGCATCAAAGTACATTGCATTCGCAATCGGTGCGAATCGCACAATTCACCCGTTTGCGAATGCAATCTATCTTTTTGAAATGCAGGATTTTTGTTGTGGTTTTTCGCATTTTAAGAAATCGCAAGTACATTTGCGATTTCTTAAATGTCTCGCAGTTTATGCGAATCACATTTTTTTGCGAATTTTTCTAATGCATCAAAAATCGCAAATTGAGATTTTTACTAAAATCGCAATTTGCATTTCCAAAAATAAGAAGCTGTCAGAGTTGGTGTTAAATTTTTGCAGCCATTGGGAAACTTGTGTTCTTCAGGGAAACAGCTGTAGTGGGCCTTTAGGGAACTGGAAGAAGCTTTTCAAAATGCCGGATTTCTATTTGTGTAAATAAATCAGACCTTAAATGTAAAAATATGACAAAGGCTGATGGTTTCTGACCTCACACATGCACACAATGGTTTTTAAAAAATAAGATGTTACAGGAGGGATGTCCTGAATAAATTCTCCCTTCCATACACAACACAATGGTAAATTTTGTAATGTAGGTAGACAAAGTTGCACATAATGTAATTATACATTTATGCTGCTTCTTCAAAAAACATTTCTTCTTGGAAATTGATGATGTTAACAGTTTAAGTGCAGTTAGGTGTGCAAATAAGAGAGTCATATATGTTTAGAATCTCTCATCCATCTCCACTGCTCTTTAGGGCAGAACACATATTAGAAGTGCCTTGCTGATTGGCAGCTACAGTATATAAGGCAGGTGTCTTTCAAGTTCCCTCTATTGATGGGCCACACAGAACTTCCAGGAGCATTGCACAATGGCAGCACTTTTCTTTTTGGCTCCCCGCCACAGATTGAGAGTAGCTGCAGGATGGAGGAGAAGGCAGATACAAGAGAGAATTTTCAGAGTACGCATAACCTTACTTGGGCAAACTGATGATGAGATTTATGATAGATACCGGCTTACTGGTAATTTAATTTTAGATTTAATTAATGATTTAGACCCTATTTTGCAAAGGGAGACTCGCAGGACAAAAGCAATACCTACTCATGTACAAGTCCTGTGTTCTCTACACCTTCTTGCTTCTGGTTCTTTTCAGGGAGTAGTAGCCATTGCTGGCGGTGTCTCCCAGAGCTCACTTTCAAGATTTTTTAATGCTTTTTTGGATGCTATGTTGCATAGAATAAGGAATTACATAAAGTTTCCAAATTCTCAACAGGATTTGTTGAAAACAAAAGTAGATTTTTATAATATGGCACATTTCCCACATGTAATAGGCTGTGTGGATGGGACACATGTACCTATTTGTCCGCCCTCAGAAAATGAGTATATATTCCGTAACAGGAAATGTTTCCACTCACTTAATATTCAAGTGATTTGTAACTCAAAGACCATTATTACTGACATAGTGGCTAGTTACCCTGGCAGTGCCCATGATTCATACATCTTTAAGCACAGCCCAATACATTCAAGACTTCTTGCTGGACAGTTTGGAGATGGTTATTTGCTAGGTAAATATGGAAAATCATTTTTTATTCAATTAGGAAAAGTCATACACTTTCACTGCTTTAGTAATGTCATTTATATATCTATGTTTCTTGAAAGGTGACAGTGCCTATGGTGTCAGGTCTTACATATTGACTCCATACCTCAACCCAGCAACTAGAAAGGAGCAACATTACAATAAAGCTCACATATCAACTCGCAATGTAATTGAGAGAACCTTTGGTGTTCTAAAATCAAGGTTCCGCATACTGCATAAGACTGGTGGAACTTTGCAATATAATCCCAAAGCTTGCTGTAAAATAGTTGCTGCATGTGCAATGCTACACAACATGGCAACAGAGAGAGGCATACATTTGGAAGAAGATGTCTTACCGCCAAATGACAACCCCCAACCAGACAACATGGACCAGAAGCAGCAGAAGGAAGGAGAAGAAGAGCTGAGATTACACAGAATTATTTTTGAGAAAGGTACAATGCTTTATTTGTGTTTTTGCCATAATAATATTAATTTCTTTCAACAAACATAAGATGATGTGCTTTCAAAATACCTTTTTCTGCAAATAACTAAATCAAATAATGACATGTTTAAAGGAAGTAATCCTTGTAAAAATGTAACTTTTTGTAAATGCAACATTCTTCAAATAGTCATGCATGGGAAAAACATTGATATCATATTACTTTTTACGCCTGCGCACACCTAAAGCCTTCCCAACATTTTTATCTTTCTCCCAAACCATTAGGCACCCTTCTTTCAGCTTTCTATTGCTACGTCTTGTCCCAGCAATGGCACACTCAGGTTGGTCTACAATTTTCCGACCCTGAACACTGTCAAAATTAGAAAAAGTAATCCCTGGTGGGTCACTACTGTTTGAAACATGTACTAATTCATTCCCTCTCACCATTCCCCTTGGAATTTCAACAAAAATATTATTTAACTTTTCGTGCATGACAACATTTTGTTTGCCGATTTTTGCTGCACAATTAGAAATACGTGACAACTGACTGTTCTGACCACGTAAGCTGGTCATTAGCCTCAGGTGCCTATTCAAACTTTCCTTATGTTGCATTTTCATTACTGTGCACATTTATTCTAATGACTTAGCAATCCTGTCAAGTTTCTCAGCAGTTGCCTCATGGCCATTTTTCAAAGCCTCAACCATCCTATTCATAGTGCTGAGAATGCCACCAAGTTGTTTAGACATATGTGCTATTTTGCCTTTAATGATTCTAACATCTTTGCCTTGCAGGCGCTGTATCTTCAATATTTTGTCCTCCACAACACTGCCAGTGCTGGATCCCTATTCAAATGTGGCCAAGTTTGATGTTTTAGAACGCCGTCTACGCCGTCTATAAAATTGACTTTGCCTCCTTCGCCTACTAGGCCTTGCATTGGTGACTGTTGGTGTTGGTTCAGGTTTTGTCACTGCATTACTTTGACTGTTACCCTCCTCTGAATCAGTTTGTAGTAACTGGCGTACTCTTTGCCTTTCATTCACTTGCAGATTAGCAGTGGAAGTACTTGGATTATTAGCCTCTTCATTTACATGGATTTCTAGGGTACTGAAATCCCTCAAATCTTGCTCAATTAATTCTTGAAGCAATTCTGTTTGAAAAAGTGCACATATTTTTACTTTAGAAATTGCTTTGTAAATGTGAAAATAAAAACAAAGTTACATTATGCGTAATTGTTTCCTTGACATGGTTTCATTTACATTAACTTTACTCTGTGTCTCAGTCAAAGTTACGATTATGAATTTTACCCTACTTCTTAATGTGAGAAACTACATTTCCCAAGATGCATTGCTTAAAGCATGAATAGATTGCTACTCTGGAGTTGGCAACTTCAGATAATGTAATGTAATAAGTAATTTGTTTTATAAAAAATAAGCTTTCCCTATGTTTACTTTGGCAAAGGCCACAAGTATTTCATTAAGTTTTCTTTTATTACATTTTATATTAAGACTTACCTTCAGAAGGGGTAATGAGATCAGACGTGTCTATGTTCATGACACCCACAACTGCCTCAGTCAAAAGTGTCCCTTCCACAAGGTCTTCCAAAGGGGTTGTGGGTATGTCTTTGGGGGGACCACCTCCTGTTTTATTTGCTGATTTCATTCTTGACGCAATCTTCTCCTTTGCGCGACTACGCAAGTCGTACCACCTTTTTTGTAAGTTGCTGATATCACGGTGGGCAACATCAACAGCATTCACCTTGGTTTGTATGTTAAGCCAAATATTTCTTTTTACAGAATCAGGCACCTTATGTGACAACTTGCCAAAAAGTTGCTCATGCCTGTCAGTCACCTCTTCAATAAGGATTTCAAGTTCCTTTTCGGAAAACTTTATTTTCCTTTTTCTTGAGGGCCCCTCTTCTACTTGGTTTTCCATCTCAATTTCTCCTTAAAAGTGAAGAACACAGACTGCAGCAGCAACCTCTCAAAGCAGCCTCAAAGTCCAACTGCCAGAGCTTCAGTCAAACCAGTTCCCAGGTGCCTGTGATTGCCTTACTGGCTTCCTGGCAATCAGATTGATGGAATTCATCATGTGTCGTTTTTCGCAATAACGGCCCACATGCATCAATGTTAGAAATTGCGATTTCTTATTTGTGATTTTTAAGGAATCGCAAATAAGGAATCGCAATTGTCTATTCTTAATTGCAAATTCGCATTTTGCGAATTCGCAATTAAGAATTCGCATTTTTTGTGCGAATCGCAAACAAATGCGATTTTTTGCAATTCGCAAAAAAATGCGAAAACAATCATGAATAGACAATTGCGATTCCTTATTTGCGATTCCTTAAAAATTGCAAATAAGAAATCGCAATTTCTAACATTGATGCATGTGGGCTGTTATGTTGTGTAATGGCAGGGGAAATGTAGGTGAAAGGTTGAGTCGTTACCTAAGCCGATATAGGGCACCTGGACGGAACATAAAACCCACTCCTTTTATGACTGGATGACATATAAAAATACTTCATGTACTTCTAGAAATAACGTTGATAATCTTAGAATCTAACAAGAAACAAATAACGTATTATAAAAAAAAGACATTCTTATAAAAGCTGTAGAAATCTCTAGAAGAAGTCTCTTAAAATATGTTCGTATATATGGTCCAAACAACTATGAGTGCCTAAAAGCCAAGCAGCACTTAAAAGTAGTCTATTGCTTAATATTCCAAATTTAGGTTGTTTTGGAAAAGGCCAATTTTCCCAGCACACGATGAGCCAAAATGTTTGTGTACTGGCTGGGAGATGGAAGATCACTGTTGCTTGCCAACGCAGATTACGTTCCCTGTAACACCTCACGGATTAGGTCAATCGAGCACAGATGATCTTCTGCAGTGCCCACATCCTATGCTGGGGAATTCTGTTTAGTCTCCATGACTGGTGTGCCTGTAGAGGAGCCGGTCTCTGTTCCAACAGGATCTGAATCATCCTGTGGTGGCTCTAAGAATGCCGAAATCAACATGGGAATACGCTGAGGACACAGCAATACATGGGCCTTTAATGGTTCCAGTAGAGCATCCACGTCCGGTGGCGCAACCGATGGAAGTGTTAGACAGAGATCCAACATGCATTTGTGTCTGCAGAATAGGCAGCGGGGGACAGGCAGAACACAGTCAATCCAGACTGGTTGAAAAGATAGGAATCAAGACTTGCATAGTTCCTGAAGGCGAGGTGCGCCCAGAAGTAGTACCATGCGATCAAGGCATTGGCACTCCAAGAGCGTTTTCCAACTCCTTGGTGACTGGGACGTCCATTGCGTGGCAGAAAAATGACAATCAGGATTCCTGGTATTAGGAACAGGATCAGTGGAAGCCCTCCAAAATGCTTCAATACACAGAGTGTATGAAGTTGGGAATAATTCTGATAGTCTAAAAGGTGCTTAACAGTCCAGAACCTACGGTCTTAAATAGGTAGGCTATATCCTGGTTGTATCAGACATGTTGAAGATACGTTGTTCCATTTCTGTGAAATGGAAAGAGAAGTTTGTTCATACCAGTGTCTGTACCTCAGCCAGGGACATTGCAACCTGGAGATAATACGTTTCCTGTGGTGGAGGTTAAGGGCACTGTTTGCTTTAAAAGCATGGGTTTCATTCAGCTCAGAGTATCAATTCTTATAAAAGAAAGATTCAACAAAGGACATTACGGTGCCTCCCTGATTGTGTGTGTCAGTGGAAACAATACTTGCATACAGCAATATGGCTGAGATACCCGCCACCCCCTCTCAACACAATCCCCAAGGATGGGAAACCGGAAACGGTTCTAAACTTTTGGAAGGCGGGAGGGAGTGACCCTCCCGGCCGTATTTATTAAAATATGAAACAAAATCAAAACATTAAAATAACAGTTTCATATCATGTACAATTTCATTTCCACATTACGATGTTTGGCTAACCTTAACAGATCTCTAATACAAAGGTTCTCCTAGCCGAACTAACATCCTACAAAACATTTGACTTGAAATTGTACATGCTAACGTTAAGGGCCAACGGCAAGGTCGTAACCGGTGTCAGATCCCTAAACCATAAATCCACCCCTCACTTGTGAGGGGAGCGACCGCACAGAGGCGTACCTCAAGTGCATCTATCAATTTCCCTTGGACTTGACGGGGGCCCCAATGAACTCGACGCCATTTAACGGTCGTCCGAGGACTCGTGTGAGGTGTCTAAAAGGTAGCGTAAACCCCCTCCCGAACCCCACACAACTTACCCCATCTGCCGTCGCAGATGTCCTGGCCCCGGGAAATTCCCCAGGAGGGCCCGTAGCCCCTCCTATCCAGGAAGGGGCCTTGACCACCTTTCCTTTCCTTCCGGCGGCCTATCCTTAGAAGGGACCGCCTCCCCGTTGAGGGGCCAATGGCCACCTCCCCCGAGCGCTCCCATCCGTAATGGGTGACGCCCCCCCATAGGGATCTTCCAATTACTGCTCACCGATCATGACCTTACCGCCCGACCAAAATAAATACGACAATTTACCTAACTTACTAATTTACAAAACCACCATAACTATTGCAAGCATGATTACTGATCAACACTAGTGCAGAATTACTTTATTTGAAAAAACATACTGAAAATAACCATTCTTTATTGCATACTCAAAATATCACGACAATCATCACAACCTGCAAGAAATAGAGTTACCACATCAAAACTTTATTCAAAACAACTAGCTGTCCTCAAGGGGCTGGTGGGTGGGTCAAAATTGGCTCTTCGTTCCGTCTCGGGCTCACGTGCAGCGGGGAGGTGCAGCTTCAGAGCACAGGAACAAGAGGATGCTTTCTTGGCTTGTTGCTCCTTTTATCCGTCTTCGGGCGGGCGTAAACCCGCCCCCGCCTGCCTCCGAGGGCGTGGCCGGCCGCGTCAGTGTCTAGGACAACCCACTCCAGGGCGGGAAAAGGCGCGCCCCGGCTACGCCGCTTCGGGCATACCAGCCGAGACTTGCCTCCCGCCCAAGATGGCTTCCCGGGGGGATCGTGGTACTCCACCATACGTTCGGGGGGACCGAATGGTCGCCCCTTTCCATATGGCTGAGATACCCGCCACCCCCTCTCAACACAATCCCCAAGGATGGGAAACCGGAAACGGTTCTGAACTTTTGGAAGGCGGGAGGGAGTGACCCTCCCGGCCGTATTTATTAAAATATGAAACAAAATCAAAACATTAAAATAACAGTTTCATATCATGTACAATTTCATTTCCACATTACGATGTTTGGCTAACCTTAACAGATCTCTAATACAAAGGTTCTCCTAGCCGAACTAACATCCTACAAAACATTTGACTTGAAATTGTACATGCTAACGTTAAGGGCCAACGGCAAGGTCGTAACCGGTGTCAGATCCCTAAACCATAAATCCACCCCTCACTTGTGAGGGGAGCGACCGCACAGAGGCGTACCTCAAGTGCATCTACCAATTTCCCTTGGACTTGACGGGGGCCCCAATGAACTCCACGCCATTTAACGGTCGTCCGAGGACTCGTGTGAGGTGTCTAAAAGGTAGCGTAAACCCCCTCCCGAACCCCACACAACTTACCCCATCTGCCGTCGCAGATGTCCTGGCCCCGGGAAATTCCCCAGGAGGGCCCGTAGCCCCTCCTATCCAGGAAGGGGCCTTGACCACCTTTCCTTTCCTTCCGGCGGCCTATCCTTAGAAGGGACCGCCTCCCCGTTGAGGGGCCAATGGCCACCTCCCCCGAGCGCTCCCATCCGTAATGGGTGACGCCCCCCCATAGGGATCTTCCAATTACTGCTCACCGATCATGACCTTACCGCCACAGGCCGGATAGTTGACCGGCTATCCGGACCCCCCACAACAACTCCTGCCTAAAGGTCATGTTTTAAACTCTTTAGCCAAGCTATGAGGTCTCCTATGAGTAACTCATTCCCTACCCGGGACAAATGAACCCCATCCCCCAAATACATACTGTCCCCTTTGATACAACCATGCGAAACAGAATGCAGTGTATTTGAACGAAACAATCTACTCAACTTGTTATTTATTTTCTTTACTGAATGATTCAGAGCAGAAACCGAAATAGCCCCCCGCCACACTTTCCGTGGGATCATATGGGACCATGCAATTGTGCACCCTGGAACTCTTCTCGCCAACCAACTTACTGTGGAAAGCATTGCCTCAAGAAGAAGTCGTCTACCAGTGGCCACCAAATCGTTGCCCCCAAGATGGACTATGATTATAGACGGCGGTGACCTTGTCCGCCCTAACAAACCCTCGAAAAAGGATTGAAACTGGTCAATACAGAGCCCGCCCCTTCCGTAGAAGGACACCCTGTACCCGTATTCCCCAGCCACGTGAATCATGTCACCTGCTTTGAATACGTCCGCGGCACGCCTCACGTATGAGTGGCCCACGACCCACACCTCCTTTCTCGCAGCCGGTGATGTCTGACCGCTGTTCCCCAGGTGTCGGGTCAACTGCACAGTCTGCCCCGCCTCGTAAGCTTGCGCAACTGAAAACCAAACAAAAACAAGAAGCGTGAGTACATTATTACAGCTTCACAACATGTGCAACTGCACATACCTTTTATAACAGTTCGAGGACCAACGCCCCAAACGTTTTACTTCTTCTACATTCAGACCCCTGGCTGTAGCCTCAGTAGCAGCCCCTATCCGAAAGGAATGGGTCCCGAACTCGCCGGGGTTCAAGCCCGCGGCCGAAATCGACATCGCAAGCACCCGCTGGAACTGAAACCTCGTCAGTGGGGTGGCGTCAGCGTGTCTCAACAAGGTCCCCCCCCATGATGCCACCCTCTGCGCTAAATATTCCTCTACGCAAACCACCGGGCACATGGAAGACCCGGGGATCCTCTGAATGATTATGCAGTCCCCAATTGCACCCTGATCGGTTTTGGACCTAACAAACGAGACCGTCATCGTCTCCTCCTTGACCTGAATGTGCTCCCGGCACAGTCCCCCCATCGTATCCTGCTTGTTCTTCGCCACTAATTCTCTTACCCGCATAGCCCCATGGAATGCTAGCGCAAATGCAGCTCGGAATAACCCTGCTTCGTACTGGGATGAACACGTTGCCGGGAGTACGGACAATAACAGGGTCAACCTATCCAGACCTATCGGGTGCCTCTCATCTACTCTGCGACCCTCAAGGCGTTGCCACCCACGTAGCGCTTTCTGCACCACAAAAGACGCTGTCGGGTCCTGGATCCCATGAGCCCTTGCCATAAAGGAAATGGCGGCCCGATGCCTCTGGGCCGTAGCTACTGATTTGCCTGCCTGATGTAAAGACAGCAGAAATCTTACGACAAGCTCTTCCTGTCCCCAAAGCTTCCCCCCAGCAGAACCCAAAAAGGACAAATAGGAACGGAACGCCCCTTCATACGCCTTCCTTGTCCTGGGTGCTAAACTCTCTCCCACGAGGTTTTGTAGTTCGGGGCACCGAGAGACCAGAGAGCTTCGGGAAAGGGTGCTGCCACCAGGTCCGCTGTGGGCAGAAAACCCCAGAAGGCCTGCATACGGAAACGAGAAAGCGCATCAGCCGCTTTGTTCAGTACCCCCGGGACATGTCTTGCCCTAAAGAGCACATTCAAATGCATACACAATAACACAATTTCTTTGAGCAGTCTCAGAATCCATTTGCAACGTGCTGCCTGACTATTGATACACTCAACCACAGTCATGTTATCAGACCAGAGCACCACAGACTGATCCCGAAACCCCTCCGGCCATGTCCTCAAGGCCACCAAAATAGGGAAGAGTTCAAGGAAAGCAATGTTACTCGTCAGGCCGCACTCGTGCCACCATAACGGCAATTTCTGAGCCGACCATTGTGTACCAAATATGGCACCAAAACCTATACTCCCCGCCGAATCTGTCCAAAGCCCCAGCTCCTCGGAGGACACCGCCGGTTTGTTCCAGACAATTCGACCATTGAAATCCGCCAAGAATGCCAACCAAATGCGCATGTCCTGGCGAACCTCTGCCGAGAGCCTCGTGCGGTGATGTCCTTCTTTCAGGCCGACCATGGCTTGTGCAATCGAGCGGGAAAAGGGGCGTGCCATTGGCATCACTCTCAGGGCAAAATTCAACTGACCCACCACCTGTTGCAATTGATGCAGGTTTACTTTCGTTGCACAAATACATGTTTCAAGGGATACCCTGAATTTTAACACTTTTTCCCTGGGTAATCTAAAACAACCTTCTTCCGAGTCGAGCTCGATCCCCAGAAACTCGAGCAAAGTCGAGGGACCCACAGTCTTACCTGGCGCCAATGGCACACCGAATTGATTCATTAAGACACAAAATTCATGTAAAGCCTGTCCACACTCAGGATCCCCGCCTGCCCCCAAAAACAGAAAGTCATCGAGATAATGCATAACATGCTGAAAACCCATCTTCCTTGTGAATACCCATTGCAGAAAACAACTGAACTTTTCAAAATAGGCACAGGAAATCGAGCACCCCATTGGCATACATCTATCCATGTAATAGCGACCCTGAAACATGAAACCAAGGAGACGCTGATCGTCTGGGTGCACCGGGAGCAACCGGAACGCTGACTCGATGTCTGATTTTGCCATCAGCGCCCCGGGTCCCAGGCGATTCAACATGGCGACGGCCTCATCGAAAGATGCGTACCGCACCGAACACACTTCCGGGTCTATCGCATCATTCACGGAAAGACCTCGTGGGGCTGACAAATTATGTATTAGCCTAAACTCACCCGGGTCCTTCTTGGGGACCACCCCTAAGGGGGAACAAACAAAGTTAGCAACCGGTGGTAAATCGAATGGACCGGCAACCCGCCCTCGAGTCACCTCTTTCCCAATCTTTACCTGTACCACCGCTGTATGCTGCAAGACCGACAGTTGATTCTTACAGTTTGCTACACCCTGAAAATCCCCCACTGGGATGCGGAAACCATATGAAAACCCGTTTCGCAACACCCCAGCGGAAGCATGATCCGGGTATTCGTTGAGCCAAGGAATCATTGCCATGGTATCAATCGGAGTAGGTAAAGGCGCCCCTCGGACTATTTCAGACCTGTTTGGCGCTTCCCCTACCACCGTTATCACCCGTTTTGGCTCTGCACATGGACTCAGGATGGGATGGCTGCCCACACCCCCCACATTCATGCCTGAACTTGCATGACCCCTGGGGCCTCGTACATTTTCCCCTGTTAAAATTCCAACAAATCCCCCTTTTACCTGCGTTGCCACTCGACTTCGAGTGGTGTTCGTTACCTGCACCCGTCCGAAAGGGTGTCCCAGAGGATTGGCGGGTAAACTCACCCCCGTTACTCCCTGACAATGGCACTTTTAACATTCCTGAACTCTCCATTTTTGGCCATGAAACGGAGTCGAAACAATCCCACGTCAGATCTGGGTCGTGCTCCTTAGCTTTCCTAAATATATTGTCATAACAGAACCACTGATTGCCCCCGTACGATACGGAATACTCCATGATACGTGACTGATAAATAGGCAACTCGGTCAGCAACTCGGGCCTGTGCTCGCCCATGATGGAGGTAAAAATGCCCCACGCTCTGCCCCAAGTACCTATGTTTTCATCAACCTTAAAGGCGGCCATTTTTGCGCGCCAAACACTCGGATGCATGAGCTCCTTTTGGCTCTTAACATGCTCCATCTCGTAATGGTCGGTAAGCAAAGAAAAAATGTTCACATACTTATTTGCCCAAATCTTTTCCTTAATTTCCAGTGGAACATGCTGAGCCACCTTCTCCCTTCTCGAAGGTACAGACCCCTCCCCCGAGATCGGCAATGGCCGCTTACCTGGACCAGATGCTGCATTTGCCGCCGAACTTGGGCCTGTTGCATTTTTCGCCGCCGGCACTGGAGGGGTAACAGAAGATGCCTTCGCAGCCTCTCTAGATTCCCGCAGTTGTCTCATTACTGCCCGGGCGTCGTCAGCCGTGGTGCCCTCACTATCTTTTCCCAACCACGCTGCTAATTGCGCCGCTAACTCGGGAGGCATATCTTCCCCGGTCACGGGGGTGACCACCACGGGGATCGGATGCCCCTCCTTCGGAACCGGGGTTGGCTCCTCAAGTGGAGTATCGGGAACCGGGGTTTCCCCCCCAAGTGCCCCCCTTTTGGACCTTTTGCCTCTCCCACCAGGGACTACTCCTGGCAAAGCTGGTCCGATGACTCGCTTCGGTCCTCCCTCCACGTTCTTAGCCGCCATCTGCTTCTTCAAATCGGCTACCTCCTTTATGAGCATGCGGAGCATCTGATCGGTACCGACCCGCTTTCCGACCTTCTTGCCTGGCATTCTCAACGAAGATATCTGCAAAACAAAAAGAAAGATTACAACGCTCAAAATTGGCTCTTCGTTCTGTCTCGGGCTCACGTGCAGCGGGGAGGTGCAGCTTCAGAGCACAGGAACAAGAGGATGCTTTCTTGGCTTGTTGCTCCTTTTATCCGTCTTCGGGCGGGCGTAAACCCGCCCCCGCCTGCCTCCGAGGGCGTGGCCGGCCGCGTCAGTGTCTAGGACAACCCACTCCAGGGCGGGAAAAGGCGCGCCCCGGCTACGCCGCTTCGGGCATACCAGCCGAGACTTGCCTCCCGCCCAAGATGGCTTCCCGGGGGGATCGTGGTACTCCACCATACGTTCGGGGGGACCGAATGGTCGCCCCTTTCCAGTAACCCTGGAGTTTACAGTGACAAGATGTGCAATGCCTTGGAGCATCCCAAAACAACCTTGATTATCAAGTAACTCCCATATGAAAGTAACTTGAGCATCGGATTATTCATGGCAGCTGGGTACCCTTTCAAGTGACAGGATAAGTTAGCAACTGAACCATTACAGGCTCTGTGAAACCTGATATCCTGGCATATGGGAGATCCATTTAAAGCGCTCTTGCAGTTAGTACCACTAAGAAACACTTCATTGTCCCCATTACTGCATCAAAATCTGTATGGTAATTCCAAAGAATCCTTGATGAATTCCCTACCCATCACTTCATATATGCCTGCCTGTTGTTGTTCTAGGCAATGCTGAAACTGGAAAGTTGTGACCTGTAACGTTATATGGCCATGGATTAACCATTCTGTGGATGGTGACTCTGTCACAGTAAAAAGTAACTTGTCAAGTTTTTCAATACGCAGCATTGTATATTTTGCTCCCCTTTGTGCCATCGTTATCTGCTTTTCAGTTAGATTGTATGCTGAAAATAGAGACGTACTGTTGGTAAATCGCCTAGGCACATCACCAGCGAGCAATGATTGCAGCGTCTAGCTTAAAAACATAATCGAACGCTGTTGAGATTGTCCGTGTTGTAGTATGGACAAGTCGTTTTTTTGTATATCAATAACAGAAGATACAATGTTGTCCAGTAAAAAAATCCTGAATGTTAATGTAGTCATACCATTTTCAACTACAGCTAACACCTTTTCTAGGTTAATTCTATCTATTTCATGAAGTCTCTCAGCTGCTGCTTGTTGAGAGAACTTCCAGAGTTCATTCTAGGCTGCTTAATAGAAACATTTCTGACGTGGCTTCTGGGGTCCTAATAAAAAAATCCCTTAGATCCACCTCATCTGAGAGTAAGGATAAGTGCTGTTTCACCTGGGACAGTGTCGAGGTTTTTAGCCAACTGAGCCATAACTTCCCAACACTGTATGATGTCAATACCCCTGGATTTTCTCTGTATACTTATCATGGGTCTGGCCTATGGATACTGAACCCTTCGGTTGTACCTCTAAATCTTGATTAACATCTATTTGTGTCTGTGGGCCAAACTAACCATCCCTCCCAATTTGGGTCTGAAGTATTGTACTGAATTATGCCATCTAATGTATCTCCTCCACGTTATGTAAAATTGATGTGTGAAGGTGTGGGAACACAAGGGCCCACATGCATCAATCTCGGCTTTTGCGACTTCTAAATTGCGATAAAAAGCGAATCGCAATTTAGAAATCGCAAAAGCCTATGCATGATTATTTTTTAAATATTTATGCAATTCGGTAGAAATCGCTATTTCTACCGAATCGCATAAAAAATGCGATTTTGAAATTACGAATTCGCCATTCCCATTCATTCCTATGGGCCTTTTGGCCCATAGGAATGAATGGGAATTGCGAATTCGCAATTTCAAAATCGCAAATCCTGATTGCATTTCAAGGGTGGTGAGGGGGGTTCAAATGAACCCCCCCTGCACCCCTGAAATGTATTTTTCGCATCATGTTGCACACACACATGTCCAAAGGACATGTGTGTCCGTAACATTAATGCTTTTAAAATGCGTTTTCAGTGTTAATTACACTTTTTGCAAATTTACCGAGTAGTTCAACTACTCGGTAAATTTGTCCCTCTAATTGCGAATTCGCAATTTCAAAAGTATTCATGCATTGCTTTTAGGAAATCGCAAATTTACGATTTCCTAAAAGAAATCGCATTTTTGGAAATCGCAAAAATGTTGCGATTTCAAAAAATGCTTGATGCATTCCAAAAAGCATTTTTGGAATCGCAAACGGCCGATTTTAAGGAATCGCACCGTTTGCGACTCCAAAAATGCTTGATGCATGTGGGGGTAGGTGTATCAAATCCTTGTTTTTGGCTATTTCAAGACAGGAAGTCTGTTCCACAGTGTCATTCAAAAAGATGAATTGCTGAGGGATAAGGCAAGCTCTAAATAGTGCTTCTGAACCCCAGACTGATTTTATGTCTATTGTGTCCTTCCATAAGTCAAAACCCTGTTCAGACAGTTGGGAAATAAAGGATGCAGAATACATCTGTTTGGTGTTAGTTAGCATATTTTTCTGTGCAGGTGTAGGTGCAACCTTATAGTAATATGAGGTTGGGTCAGAAGTGTTAAACCCTGATAAATAAAAAAAAACTTCTGTGCAAATATTTTTGAACTGACATTTGGCGGTGTTGGGCAATGTGCTGACTGCTGGTATATAAAAACATTTTTTGGGATACTGGATTTGTGGAAGAAGTGTTGACCATAACAGTACATGCTATCAAAGTCAGATGTCTCCTCTAACATTTCATTGTTTGAAAATGCAGCAGATTGTTCTGAATCAGACAACATATTATTTACAGTTCAAAATCCCAATCATCAGAAAATGTACTGGAGGTAACGATATAATTTAGAGAAATTTTAAATAAATGTGGTATTTTCAAAAGTTCAGTAGGGCCAAAAACATCATAATCAACCTTTTCCCAAACTATACCATCCGTAATTAAAACATCTATATTGTTCACAGAAAACAAGCCTCTTTGTTCACAATGAGATGATGTATGAGGTTTCAGGAACAAGATCACATTTGAAACTGCAGAACCTTCTGGGAGATATTTTTCATTTATGAGTAATCAGAAAACAGTCACTAGGCCAATCCAGAACAGAAAAAACAATATTCTAGTTATGATCAAAAGCTGGAGCCAAGGTAATACTAAGTAAGTCTGTTTCAGAAAAGTGTAGAATTCACAAATGTGTTGCTTAAGTGAAACCTGAGCTGGGGGTTGTCTCAGATTCACTGGGATCAAGAGAGGAGGTATCAAAATCGATGAAGTAGCCAGATGCAGTACGATCTATCTTTGGTAGCTCAGCAGGTTTTGTTGAAATGGCAGGTGCCTCTTGTTGAGGCATATTGATGTAGATGTCGTTTGTAAGCCGATTGATATTTGTCTTTCATTTGTAGTTTGAAGTTCTGTTCCAGAGGAACGAGTTCCATGTCATTGTTGGAAATTCCATTCCTTGGTATTGGTGATTCTTCAAATGTTATGAGTCATTCTGTCTGAACTTCCTGTATGGTAGCAAAAGGAGAGCGTCGGCTAACCAGGAGCCAAAAAGGGCTACTATTCAGTATCAGCCACATAGTGTGGCTTGATCAGATCAATGGTGACAAATCTCTTTTCTTTTTTTCCGGCAAGGTGCGGAAGAAGTACTGTTCTTGTTCCTTCGACAGTAAGGACAGGTACGGCTTTTCTGTACAATGGCCCAAATTCTTTCTTGTCCTCGATCTTTTCTCTGACCAGATCCCAGAATTTTTGGATCCAGACAGGTCTTGCTATGACTGATGTGACTCCCCCAGTGGCGGTGCATTTTACTTGCATTTTATTAGTTCTCGGGATTCATTCAGATCCTGTAAAACAGGCAAAGATTTATTGATGTCAAATGGTTTTTAATTCACCACTGTGCTTTCACAATCAAGATCAGGTACCCACATTCTCATCTCAAATAGGACTGCGTAAGAATTGACACCCCCTAGAGAACTTCTTGCCATGTTAGTAAGAGCTCGCTGGATTCCATATAAGTGATTGACCCAACTACCACCTGAACCTAATACTTTTGCTGTTAAAGATTGCTTTAAGTCCCGGTTTATCCTCTCTACTACCAAATATCCCTTGGGAGGGTACGGAGAGGAGTACCGCAATGCTACACCAAAACTTTCCATGGCTTCCTTGTAAGCCCTAGAGCTAAACGTGGGACCATGGTCAGAATGTAATGTGCCAACTGCGTATGTCCCTATAAAGACTCGCAAATCTTTTATAACAGTTTGAGTATCAGCCGAGTGCTCAGGCCAAACCCATAGGAATCTGGAGCATGAATCCACTGCCATCAAAATGAACTTGAAAGCTCCATCAAAGTGTAAGGGGCGCAGTGGTCCAAATAGACACAAGTGAGTCATCTTTCTGATATTAGTAAAGGTGTCTGCGCTGGACATGTCACTGTGGAACCCTTCATCTGCTAGCAAATGTAGCATTTAAGGACTAACTTCTTTGTCTGTTTAGTTAACCCAGGCACCCAATAGCGCTTTTTCAATAATGAAACCGTCGTGGAAATCCCTGTGTGTGCAGAACCTAGACCCTCGTGTGCAGCAAGAATTAAACCTAATCTGCGATCCATGTTTGGCATTACTCTATCCCCCACTTGTGGAATTTGAGCATATGGAATGATATTTGCATCTACCTGTAGAAGTACTTGAATGGAAAACCTTTCGGTAAGTCCGGACTGTTTTTGCGTGAAGCAATGACAGCTACCATTATCTGTCCGTCTATTCTCATTTTCAAACAAGTGATTTCAGCTATGGGAGCAGTACCTACTGCCCCATTTACAGCTTCATCGGCCAATGAATTTCCTTCAACATGAATGCCTTCACATTGATGACTCAGTGTGTGAATCATGTGAGCTCTTGGTAGTTCATTTTTCAACTCAGCTACCTGTTCCCATAGCATTTAATGCTTAATTGTGCCACCTTTCGAGTCTTTAAACCCATTTCAACCCCAGTAGTGAAGATATTCGTTGTATGACTGGATACAATAAAAAGAATTGTACACAATCAGTGAGGGGAATTCTCGATTCATATTTATTAGTGCAAGTAACAGTGCTTTTAGTTCTGCTAGCTGTGCCGTGCAGTGTCCTAAAGACTGTGTCTTTGTATCGCCGGGACAGAACTTACCATCCAGCATACAACCTTTCACAATAACACATGCAGCGCTGTATTGCTGTTTACTTCCTACGGTGGACTGAGCAGAACTGTCAGTGTAAAAAATGTATTCATATTGATCTAGAGACATTATTCCATTTGGCAGAGGATCTTCTTGTTCACATTGCAGGAAACCTTGTGTTTTTAAACTAGGATCATATCCGTATTCTACGTCCATTGCAGTGAGAGAATTAGCCTATTGTATCCATCTTGGATGTAAGGGTTTAGCGTTTGGAACGCTTGCCTTTGTAGGAGCCTCTAAGGCTGGTACTGGAGTTACAACAATTAGTTGTTTTCCCTGAGCCAATGCTCTTTCTCTTACTACAGTGGTCTGTACTGCTGTCAGTATTTTTTCCGTAAAAGCAAAGCGCATTTCAGCGTTTGTGTACAAGTGTGATTTGTATGCTATGGGTACTGTTTCTTCTTTGTTGAAGGTTAGGTAAGTGTAACCAGATTGACCCGCTATGACACGGATCACCAAGTTGAGAACATTTACACATGTCTGCAAGTGTTTCGATGCTATCATGCCAGCTTGTAGGGAACAAAGGTTATCTGTGTTTTCCTGTGTCCAATGCCTAACTGAAAAATCAGGTCTGATTAAGTCGTAGAAAGGTTTTACTCATTCTGCATAATCCAAAATGTATGTTCTGCACAAATTTAAAAATCCTAATATGGATTGTATGTTTTTCAAAGATTTAGGTGGTTAAAGCAGCGTACACCTTTCTAAAAAGTTAGCTGCCAGACTTTTACCTTCACTTGATAGCTCATATCCCAAAAAGAGGACTTTGAGGTGGGCTACTTTAGATTTTTTGTACTTGAATTTCTAACCCTCAGAAGCGAACCCCAAAATTATGTTGCTCACCCTGGACAAGTGATCCTTTAAATCATCATCCGTCAGATAAATATCATCTACATAGGACAATACCTCTTCATCTAAATTCTGAAGTAGTTCTTTTACCCTAGCGGAAAACAACCCCGTGATATTCTTATAGTCCTGGGGTAGTCGAGAATACTGTCAAATACCTGCTGTCAGGCGCTATATTTTGGCAGAGGAATCCATTTGAGATATCTAGTGTTTTTTTGTATTTTTGCCACACATGTTATGCATCAATGCAGCCCTATGTGCATTCTGTACTGCACATTTTATAGTGCATGTGTTCAGATGTCTGTAGTCTAAAACTAGAAGGTATGAATTATCAGATTGTATTACAGGAAGCGAAGGACAATTCATTGAAGAGGTGCACATTTCTATTACACTCTGGTATTCAAGTTAATCTAAGATCTCCCTGACCTGTTTTTTTGTTTCTTGTTTTATTGGGTACTATCTCTGTGGAGTTGGAGTAGTTTTTACTGGAATTGTACGGTGAGGTGACTCAGCATCCCACCCAACATGGTTGCAATATAATGCTGGAGCTAGGGCTACCGCCCACTCCTGCACGTATCTGTATTTTAAGTATATTGGAACGAGGCCAGAAAAAGCCGGCAAAATCACTGTTTCTCCCTTTGGGCAAGCCATAACAATTGCAGGTAGGCAAACATTTTCAGTTAAAAGGATGTCATAGTTGTAAGTCAGGTTCTTCCAATAAGACCCTCAATTTTTCTGGGTTTGTCCCCCTCCATTTGGAGTGTTATCTCATGTAACCAGGGCCGGACACGTACCCTTGTATCAGGTGTTTCCACCGTGATATGTTCCTTCAATACTGCTGTAATAAGAAATTCCATCAGGTTCCGGTGAGCTATTGTTACTTCTGCTGTGCTGTCTAGTATCGTCAGAGCCCATTCTCCAATCAGAAGTTAAGTCCGCAGAATTCTGGGCATCTAACTTTGAGACCTGCTACCTTCTTCTTTTTAAATTGAGGTTTAAATATTGGCTTGTCTTCTTTTTTGGAAGTATAGCTTGAAGCGCGTTGCGTGTCTCTGGACTTTGTACACTATTCTTGTCTGTGTTCTGACCGTCCTTCTCTCTCTCAGAGTTTCTTGGTGAACCCTAAAAGGAACAAGAGGAAAGTGTATCAGTATCCTGATACCTGTCAGTTTTTTTAATGTTATCTCTATTCCTAAGGTTATATCTCCTTTCGGAGGGCTCCTGTTGAGGAGACCCAATCCTGGATTGAGATCTATTTTCTCTATTCTTTTGTTGTTTATTTTTATTATATCATTTCTACTCGGAAAAATCAGGTGATTGCTTGATGGTATCCTTTTCAGGACCGCCCATGAGTTGAGGTTTTGTTGCTCTAGCTCCCAAACAATCTCTACCTAATTCAGCATAGGTGTCTCTGATAATTTTAGGTAATTCATGTTCCTGTTATAAAGGAGTGAAATACTTCAGGCATTGACATATTGCCACTGCTGCTGCATCCCATTTAATGTTATCTAATGTAATGTCTGATACCTGGGCAAAATGTCTTAACAATTTCAGCCCTAAGTTCAGTGCAGGTACTGCCCATTACTGATTCTGTATTTGTCTTAATACATCTGGTATCACTGCTAATGACGGGATACCATGAGTTCTGGTATATATTGCAGCAAAAACTGTTCTCCAAGTAGTACAATCCTCTATCTGGGGAGCTATCCCCATTGGCAAGCAGATTGTTAGCATTCTGTGTTTTTCTGGAGGGCTTGTGTGTGGAAATACTGCCTCGAGCTGTGTTATTTTCTGAGCTATCCAGAATGGCATTTGCTGATGTCTAGTTGGCATTTTATCCATAACGACATGTAGTCTTTGTGGTCTAATTTTAGTTGCAGAATCCTGAATTGGTCCTGTTTGTGTAGCTATTGCTGACTGAACTGTGAGTGCCTTCATCACAAATGGTGTCAGGTTTCTATAAAGTTTTAATATTTCTTTATGAAGTGGACGTAGGCCTGCTACTGGCATTGTGTCAATCCCTGGATGTGTTGTGTAAGCCGCTAAGGTTGGCCAAGTGTCTCCATCTCTTCCCAGCGGACCAAGTCTCACTTTGTCTTTAGTGTAGGGGAGGGTGCCTTTAAACCAGTTTATGTGTTCCTGATAGGTGAGTGGAACTTCAACGTCCTCATGTGGACAGTATTCATTTTGTAGTTCATCCTCAGTGTAAGAATGAAATGTATGTGATTTTGCATCTACTGTTGGGAATTTAACTCATGAATAGAATACCTCTGTTCTGTATGACTCATGACCCTCAATCACAAAGGTGACTATCCCACCCGTAGCTGAGACACCATAGTCTGCTAGCTTTAGAGTAAGGGCATTTCTGACATTTTCAGAAATGTTAATTTCGTTTCCTCTTCTTCCCTAACTATAACGCGCTGAGCTGGCATAGCGTCGTCTTCGTCAGCCATTGTTAAAAAAATGTTTTCAAGGAAAAGTTTCAAGGAAACTGAGATAAGGTTTTATGCACAATAGGAATAATTTGCCCTACAAGCTTGATAAACATACAGCCAATACATAGGATATGCCTACTCAGCTGTGGCTCACTGTTCCCTTCCCACTCCAGATGTCTCAGCGGAAATGTGAGTAGAGATCTCCGAGAATAGCATGACTGTACTGTTATATTTCATATCAGTACCCTAATAAAGGTCCAGGGAACATCGTACACTTTCCCTACATCATATCCCCTTCATTTCAAATGAACGAGCCTTATAAGGTCATGACTCCTAATAAGGACATACTGCCTTATAGGGACTGAACACCTTAAAAGGACTGACACCTTTTATGGACTAAACATTTTAACTACTTCCATGCTGAGGGAGGGTTCTACCCAATCGATATTGCTAAGACGTCATCCTCAGCGCATATGAATAATTTATGAGAACGATACCTGAGGGTATACTTCACCTCTCCTATCCACGAACAATGTTTAATCCCCAACGTCATCCTCATACTAAACAATACTTAACACACGTACATGGACTATATAAATTCAGCATTTCTTGCTATCAGTAAAGAGGAGGGACAGAGACTTCACGCCGAAACATTGACCAGAAACGCTGCGGCTCCAACATGCAATCGCTCCAGTTGACAGTGGTCTGACTATTCCTTGCTGGGTGTCCAATTCAAGTCCAGGATGAAGTCCCACACTCTCACTATTTCAGGTAATCGGGTTCAACTAAATCCTAGCAAGATTCTTGGCTCTTAGGCTTAGGCTCTTTCGCACTTACTCACATGCTAGGTACACTTAGGTACATCTAGACAGGCATCGTAGGCGTACGCACTATTTTTTTTAATGTATTTTATATTCATGTATGTTCATGGCTATTGCAAAATGGAAGAAATGTGCTATTCCTTTTTATTCACTGTACTGCTGATGCTATATCTCTGCTACTGTGTAACAGTTCTAGCAGTGCATATATTTTACACTAGAAGAACAACAGTACAATACATTCTTATTGTAAACATGCTTGACTGTTTCTTCCGTGTATCTCTCTGAGAGAAAATGAGCAAGCACGAGTGACTGGGTGAAAAGTAGTATATTGTTTCCACGAGTCTGAGGAATCAGGGTTTGTTGTGTTGTGTTCATAATTTCCTTGGATAGTTAGTTTGTGTTCTATACACAATGACTACCGAAAATGGAGATTTAAACCAAGCACTGAATCAATCAGAAGGTGAGGAAGATGTCAATGCAATACATATTTCAGCCAAAGTAAGACACACTCTGACATTTAAACTACTCACAAATGGGAGGAGAAGTAGCAATATTTGTGAAAGAGGCACACAAAGATTTCCAAACAGAGGTATTCTACTCATGGGTTACATTCCCAGCAGCGAATGTCGTAACAAACACTTTTCATTATTACACACATAAGGATACACTGGCGGTCTACACTCCATTTGAGGAGTTTAAGATTCCGCTTACTTACCAGGAATATTTTTTCTGGGTTAATGGTGCTGTTGAAAAGATGAAACTTTGAGACAGGAGAAGGTAAGATCTGTCTTTAATCTGTCACCTAGCTCTCCAGACTACCTGGAGAATCTCAACATTCCAAAGCAGACTCCAGTGGAACAAACCAACAGGTAGGAGTCCGGGTGGGGGGGGCGGAATGTGCCACTTATATTTACATAAC
This sequence comes from Lissotriton vulgaris, assembly GCF_964263255.1. Lineage (NCBI taxonomy): Eukaryota > Metazoa > Chordata > Amphibia > Caudata > Salamandridae > Lissotriton > Lissotriton vulgaris. The sequence continues at coordinate 933,764,539 of NC_141698.1, read as the reverse complement.
ATCTTAAGCAGACTGCAACACATCTCCTTTCGCTAACAAAAGGGGAAAAGGGGAAGGGAGGGGGTATAACACAGGGAGAGAGAGCAAGAGAGAGAGGAGGTCTGGTAAAATTACATGCGAATCAGGGGTCAAGGTCACATGGATGCAAGAAAACACACTAAAGGTACCCCCAGCACCAGGGGGTGGTAGGGAGTGGGAAGTCCCATGGACTAGTAGGGAAGGGAAGGCAAAAGGATAGAACTAGCATATGCAAAAACGCATTACATGTAGCAGGCCAAGGTAACACAAGCACCAATGTAACCACAATAAAAAGGATCTAAGTCACAGGAAGAAATGTATAATGCAAAAATTCTAGGCATAAGGCTACAGAGAACCTTGCGGTGTAGAAAACAGGAGCTCACCTAGCCGTACCTTAGAACACAAAATTTAGAGTCTGTTCATCTTCACTGTGTACCGCCTTTACCTGATTCATCACCCCTTCTTTGCACACTCTTGCAAAATGGCCCCTTTTGTTGCACTTGATGCAAGTGGAATTACGTGCAGTGCAATGGACACTGTTGGCTAGGTGGTTGCTGCTCCCACATCTGAAACACTTCAACCCTTCTTTAACACTAATAGGTTTCTCACTCTTAATATCCCTAGATTTGATCTTGAGCACTTCCCCATCTCTATTATCCTCAAGGATGTAACCTTTAATTCTATTCACATCACTGACAGGTCCTTTAGGTTGGTTCATTTCCTTAATACACTTCGCAGTGTGTTCGATGGATTGAGCCATTGCGGCGGCTACTCTCAATGAGGGATTCTTAGCAAGTAACTTCTCTTTTATTCGAGGGTTGTGTGTGCACCTCACCAGCTGATCCCTGATAAGTGAGTCATTCAAATCTCCAAATTCACACAACTGGGCGAGACCACGGAGAGCGGCTATATAGTTGGTAATTGACTCATGTTTAGCCTGAACTTGCGAAAAAAACTTATGCCGCTCAAGAACTACATTAACTTTGTCCCCGAAGTGGGTTTCTAGTTTTAACATGGTAATTTTAAACACAGCTAAGTCTATCTCATCATCCTCCAATACTGGGTCAGGAAGGGTGTCATAAATTCTTCTTCCCCGAACTCCTAGGTTATGGAGTAACACATGTTGCTTACGTACAGCTGAAAATTTCTCCCCCCCAATGGCAATGAGGTATGAATCAAATAAATTGATCCAGTCCTTCCAGTGGATATCTCGATCCCCGATATCGTTTAAAAAAGAGGGGGGTGGGTTCATTGATGATGCCGCCATGAGAGGGAATTACAGCGCAATACACAATTTACAATAGAGGAAATAGGTTGAGAAATGTAGGGATTGACTTAGCCCTAAAAAACTCACTAACAATACAATTGAGATATAAATATGACAAGGTACATAAAATGGTGTCCAAAGTTGACACTACCCAAAAAGAGGCAAGAAATTTACCCTAAAGGTGCAAAAAACTCTGAATTGTACTAAGCGTACAAACTAGACTGTAATAGGGAATGCAAGTTACTCAAAAATATAGAATGATAGATATCACGCACTGTATTAACACTGCAAATTGTACCTAGTGTACCAGAATGTCACAATTTCTACAATAAATTAATTATTCACGAATGCACAACCTCACATGAAACTGTCAATGCCTAGGGATAAAAAACACCCCCACCCCGATAGTTGAAAGTACGCTTAAAAATTAACCTAAAGGAACTGATACCGATACTATCAATTTTGGCAAAAGTATTGTCAAATACTGTAGATAGGAAAAATTTACACAGTGCAGAGTGGGCCATGCAACCATATAACTACACCTTGGCTGTTGTAAGGAAAAGGGGAAGAAAAACAAATCGGGACAGTCTTAATGAAGAAATTTCAGTTCCAGGAAGGCGTAAAAGAATGGCAGTCTTACTGTAGAAACAGTCAGTCTACCAAGAAATCGCTTCACAGGATGGATAGGTAGCTGCTGTCACTCGATTAGCACCGACTGCACATATACAGCAAAACGAAAACGTCCAGGAACTGCAGGGCTGCCCAGAAAGTGAAGAATAATTGAGTAAAAGTATATGGCAGTCTTGAAAAGGCTTTTGCGCCGGGCATTTTTTTTTTTTTTGGACACCGATATTGATAACACAATATGAGGCAACCGTGACAGACAGAATGATAATACTGAAGCAGCCAAACGGTAGGGTACAGGTAAACGAAAGCGTCTTACTTGTAGAACTTGTGGGCGTATATGAAACAAATTTGTAGGTCTCCAACATGACAGCCGCAAGGAGACGGTACTGAGGAGATACAGCACTTGACGAATGCTTTAGTGAACAGATCGAATCACCGAAGATGTGGCTGGAGTGCAGGAGCACGTCACCTGAGCGGACAGCTGACAGGAAAATTCCTGATGCAGACGAAAAGGCTGAAGCACCGGAGCTTGACCAGGATGAGGAGTTTCCCTCACAGCCTAAAAGGAATATCAATGAAACTGACGACTTTGGCGGGCCAAAGAGGCTGGTGCACCGGAGCTCACTGAGAGGAGGAAACTGACGAACTTTGGCGGGCCAAGGAGGCTGGTGCGCCGGAGCTCACTGAGAGGAGGAAACTGACGAACTTTGGCGGGCCAAAGAGGCTGGAGCGCCGGAGCTCCTGAGAGGATGAAACTGACGAACTTTGGCGGGCCGATGAGGCTGGTGCGCCGTGTCAGATTGTCTCCCACTAGGAACCACGCTGCAGGAGCGACGATCTTCCCAGCCCTCTATCCCTACACAGACTGCAGCGCTCAATACGTATAACACTGCACACTACAGCCTGCGCCAGGAGAGGGGGCAGGATAGAAAAGAACCCATCCCGGGGAAGAGGAAGACTTCAGAGGACCCAGTACTTCTCCAGTTCTTATGGCTCTCTAGGGGTACATAGAGAAACACACCCTGCAGAGGAGAGATAAACAGAAAGAATACAAATGAGAATTCACACCCCCTGTACTCTCTCTATGCACATCCAGGGTTTTGGAACCACAACAACCCCTCTCCTCTTACCCGCTGAAGGTGTCAGTATCGCTGGACCGGAGACGTTGTGCCTCTTCTTTAGTATTGCAGTCCTCTAGAGTTAACTCCACTCTATAGTAGCATCCGGGATTCTTTATTCACATTAGGGGAAAAAGTCGTCCGACATAAAATACCCCTTCCGTCGTGGATATGTGTAAACAAACAAAACGTCCCGCTTCCCAACAACCCGAAAATTCAGTGGCCACCAAAAACAAAAGGAAAACGTAACCCGCCAACTAGCAGCTGGTTCGTAAAATGAACCCGAATAACACAAAAGGATATTGAGTGAGATCCAAAGTCCGGAAATGAAGGCACTGGCGTTTAAAAATGTCAGCACGCAGCCGCGTACAAACTCCAATGCCTAAAACAGGTAATTTACCCAACAAAGTTCGAACTCCCAATCCAGATACAGGAGGTATCCTTTTCTGAGCGAAGCCTCGCTCAGTACGCAAAGAATCTCCCAGTAATCCAATACAAACACAGCCGATAATCCCACGTAGCTCGGTCACCAGAAAAGACAACGTGACCGGTAACTAAACCAAGCACTGACTGCCCGGTTTCTCGTCCTTAAATGCGATCACATGGGTCAAGAGGGAGGGGTGTAATCGACAGCATGTGCACAGAGAGAGGACTGGACGCAACCCGTTCTAAATCCCAACAGTACCTCCCCTCAAAGGCCTCCCAACCGGACGGGGCTTGGATGGGTGGAGCAAATGAAAAAGACTCACTAATCTAGGTGCATGGACCCCACTCGCAGCCTCCCAAGTACGATCCTCAGGGGGATATCCCTTCCAGTCTATCAAATACATGAGTTTCCCATTCCTTCTCCTGGAATCCAAGATAGCACTAACCTCAAACTCCTCTTCCTCACCTACCATCACAGGGGGAGAAGGGGGCAAATCCTGGGTGGTAACAACATAGGGTTTCAAGAGGGAGGTGTGAAAGACACGATGGATCCCATACTCATCAGGTAACCCCAACTTCATTGCTACAGGATTAACTACCTTGAGAACAGGAAAAGGACCCACAAATCTAGGCTGTAATTTTCGCGACCCCCCTAATCTCAAGTTCTTGGTGGAAAGCCACACCTTATCCCCCACCCGATAGGAAGGAGCAGGGGCCCTATGTTTATCTGCCTGTCTCTTCATGTCAACCTTGGCCTTCTATAGATGTTCCAAAGCTGTGTTCCAGATCTGAACCAAAGAGAGACCTAAGGCAGTCACAGCCGGTACTTGGCCTGAAGGCTGAATGGGGATTAGTCGAGGGTGGAACCCCATGGAACAAAAGAAAGGGGTCATTCCCACTGCTGAATGCACACTGTTGTTATAGGCAAATTCAGCCAGCGGGAGAGCCACAACCCAATTACAAGATAATGATGTTCCCAGACACCTCAAATACTGTTCCATGGTCTGATTGGTGCGCTCCGTCTGACCATCCGACCATCAACAAATTGAGCCCCCCTATCTGAAAAGATGGCCAGAGGCAATCCATGCAGGCGTACCACTGAGGACAAGAAGATCGTGGCCAATTCCCCTGCAGTAGGCAACTTAGCCAAGGGTATGAAATGTGCCATCTTAGTGAATGAATCAACCACAACTAATATGGCTGTAAAACCAGACTCCAGAGGTAAGTCCGTCACAAAATCCATACTTATTGTTTGCCAGGGAGCCTTGGGGACAGGGAGAGGATGCAACAATCCTGAGGGTTTAGCATGAGTTGGTTTATTCACTGCACACACCGGACAGGCCTTTACATACAACTGTACGTCTCTAGACACTGACTCCCACCAGAACTACCGCAAACAAAACTCCATGGTCTTGGTGGAGCCAGGATGCCCAGCAAGAGATGAAGAATGACACCATTCCAATACCATATCTCGAAGATCAGGGGGAATAAACAGTTTGTCCTCATGATACAGCAACCCTGTCCTTAAGGAAATCAAAGGCTGCGACAACCAAGGTGTAAGATCTATCTTGGCCAGTTCTTCCCGAACCAATTCGTTAAAGTTCTCAATGGAAATGCTGCCCACTATTCTTTCAGGAGCTATGAAGGAACACCTCTCTTTCTCAACTGTCAGGTTAGTGTGTTTCACATGGATACGGGACAATGCATCTGATTTTAACTGCTGCACCGCGGGCCTATAAGTAATGATGAAATCGTACTCATTAAAAAATGAGACCCACCTCATCTGTCGAGGGGTTAAGGCGCGTGCTGACCGGAAGAACTCCAAGTTTTTATGGTCAGTGAAGATAGTTATTGGATGCCGAGCACCCCACAAATGATGGCGCCACTCTTCAAATGACAATTTGATGGCCAACAATTCACGCTCCGCCTCTGTGTAATTCCTTTCAGCGGGCAGCAAGGTCTTTGAAAAAAAGGCAATCGGATGCATGTATCCATTCTCCACGTCTCTCTGGGACAACACCCCCCCCACGGCGCCCAAAGAAGCATCCGCTTCCACAAAAAAAGGCAATGTAGGGTCAGGATGAACCAAAACGGGTGCGGTAGTGAACCTTTCAATTAATAGATCCAGAGAAGATTGGGCATGATCGGACCAAACAAAAGGCACCCCCTTCCGTAACAACACCGTCATGGGGGCTATGATCTCCGAGAAATGCGATATAAACCGCCGATAGAAATTGGCGAACCCTAGTAGGACTTGGATATCTCTCACACAAGTCGGTGACGGCCAAGAAGTGATAGCGTCTGTTTTCTTGGGATCCATCATGATCCCCTGTTCAGAAATCACAAATCCCAAAAACTCCACCTTAGGCGTGTGAAAGCTACACTTCTCGAGTCGGACGTACAACTGATGTTCTTTCAGACGCTGCAAAACCTGCCCCACATGGACTTTGTGTTCCTCAACAGTGGTGGAAAACACAAGGATATCGTCAATGTAGACTATGACGCTCAAATCCAAATATTCCCTCAATACCTCGTTGATGAAAAACTGAAACGCAGCCGGAGCGTTACATAGCCCAAAAGGCATAAGGCAATACTCATAAAGGCCAAATTTGGTCCGGAAGGCAGTTTTCCATTCATCGCCTTCACGGACGCGGATGAGATGGTAAGCACCCCTGAGATCTAACTTGGTGAAAACCGTCGCATGTTTCAGTTGATCAAGCAACACAGGTATCAAGGGAAGAGGGTACTTGTTCTTAATCGTACCCTTGTTGAGTGCTCTATAGTCCACACACGCCCGAAGTCCACCTTCCTTCTTCGGTATGAAGAAGATAGCCGATGACACTGGCGAGGAGGAGGGACGGATGAACCCTTTCTCCAGCATCTCTTCGATATACTCCTTCAAGTGTTGTTCCTCAGGGCCCGACAAAGCATAGACACGACTACAAGGTAGCGTAGCCCCTGGCATCAGATCAATCCGGCAATCAAAAGGGCGTGCGGGGGTAATTCTCGAGCTTTCCCTTTATCAAATACATCACTAAAGGCCGAATAGGATTCAGGGACTCCCAACTCTTCCCCCGTCCCACCGGAACTCGCAGCACAAGTCAAGGGGGTAATCCAATCTGTTGCGACCTTGTAACAATTCTGCAAACAATGAACGGAGTCAAGGGTCACTGTTCTCCTTATCCAATCTATTTTGGGATTATGTGTCTGCAACCACGGTACTCCCAAAACCACACCGAAAGAATGGGCATCGATCAAATCAAAACCTATTTCCTCCGAATGACCATTGTCTCCTACCATACATAGAGGTTCGGTCTGCCGTGTGATTGTACCAGATGACAATTCAGTACAGTCAATAGCCCTTACCGGTTCCGGTTGTTCCTTGTAAATCCAGGGAACTCCAATTCTCTCGGCCAACTTGATGTCCATAAAGTTCCCCGTAGCACCGGAGTCTAACAAAGCCGACACTGAAGCTCTATGGTTGTTTGATATAACCAAACAAACGGTGATAGTAAAATGTCTGGGGGCCCTCTTCACTATGCCGGGTATCTGATACGGGGTACATGGAACCATAGAGTCCTTATGCAGGGCGTCCCTGTGCACACAAGCCACCGCCTTCCGTGAAGGTTCCTTAGAGGGCTTCACGGGACAGTCCCTTGCATAATGTCCCTCATGGCCACAATATAGACACAGGTTGTTGGTTCTACGCCTTTCTTTTTCTACAGATGACAACGGTCCTCTGACTCCACCTATCTCCATCGGTTCAGGGGTCTGTTTTACCTCCCCCCCTGTTCCCCGTGATTCACTCCGAATAGGCAGGGATCTTGACAGAAAGTGTCTAGTTCTTTCTCCCTTCCTTTCCAATAACCGGTGATTCAACTTCACCACCAGATCGATAAACTCAGTATAATCAGAAGGAGGATTAACCACCTGGGAAACCACATCCTTTAGTTCCTCGCATAACTCCTGATAGAAAATGGAGGTACGTTTATCAACAGGCCAATGCGTTTCGGACACCAGTCTATTGAAGGTGGATACATAGGTAAGTAGGTCTTGTTTACCTTGCCGTAACTTCAATAGTTCAGCGTCACTGGCCTGCATAAACGCATGTTTAGCAAATAGGGCATGCATCAATTCCTTGAACGTATCATAATTGTTCAAGACGGGATCGTCATTCTCCACTAAGGGCACAGCCCAGGTAGCTGCAGTCCCTGCCAAATATGAGATCACAAATGCCACCTTGGCGGAATCGTTAGGGAAAGCGGTGGGACTGCACAAGAAGTGGAGATGGCAGTGATTCATGAAGACAGCGAATTTATTCGAGTCACCCGTAAAGCGTTCAGGGACCGCTAAAGGGACAGGAGTAGGGGTGGTAACATTGACTGTCATGGGAGCAGAGCTATTACTAGCACCTCGGTCATATTGAAAAGTGGCAGGTTGTATCACAGGCTTCCCAGCTCCCCAGCTTCCCTGTTCTCGGGACCTAGCCACATCCAACTCCCTACGCAACCCCTGATTCTCTTGTTTCAAGTCCTGCAATTGTGTTTGTAAAGCAGTTATGGCACCCATTAATTCCTGCATCGTGGGGACCCTCTCTTCCTGCCCATTATCCTCATTCTTATCAATGTCCATCCTCGCTCGGGCAGCGCAACTATTCGTGGGCTTGTTTTTTTTTGTCAGATTGTCTCCCACTAGGAACCACGCTGCAGGAGCGACGATCTTCCCAGCCCTCTATCCCTACACAGACTGCAGCGCTCAATACGTATAACACTGCACACTACAGCCTGCGCCAGGAGAGGGGGCAGGATAGAAAAGCACCCGTCCCGGGGAAGAGGAAGACTTCAGAGGACCCAGTACTTCTCCAGTTCTTATGGCTCTCTAGGGGTACATAGAGAAACACACCCTGCAGAGGAGAGATAAACACAAAGAATACAAATGAGAATTCACACCCCCCTGTACTCTCTCTATGCACATCCAGGGTTTCGGAACCACAACAACCCCTCTCCTCTTACCCGCTGAAGGTGTCAGTATCGCTGGACCGGAGATGTTGTGCCTCTTCTTTAGTATCTCTTTCCCCCCTTCTTTTCAACCTTTATATCCGCCCTCTTGTTTCCTCCCTTCTTGAGCTGGGGGTCTCTGTGTACAATTACGCAGATGACCTCCAGCTCGTCTTTGATCTCTCATCCCCAGCTGACTCTCTCCCTAAGTTTTGTTCCACTCTTGTTTTCATTTCCCAGTGGATGAGCTTCAATCATTTGAAGCTCAATCCCGACAAGACAGAGCTTGTCCTCACTGGTGGCTCATCTAATCCCTGGTCCTCTGCTCACTGGCCCCTTTCTTTTGGCCCTCCTCCCTCCCCAGTCCCCTCTGTTTGGACTTTGGGCATCAAGATCAGCAATGACCTATCCATGCATGCCCAAATTAGTTCCGTTGTGTCTTCTTGTTTTTCTTCCCTCCGTCTTATTCGTAAGATCTCCCGGTTCTTTTCTGTTGACACCCTTAAAACCATTATCACGGCCCTGATTACATCCCGCCTGGACTATGGAAACGGCTTGTACGTAGGCATTCCTGCCTACGAAACTCGCCGTCTCCAAGCTATCCAAAACCAGGCGGCCCGCCTCATCTTTCGTCTTCCCAAATCCTCCCACATCTCTCCGGCCCTTAAAACCCTTCATTGGCTCCCTGTTCATTTCAGGTCTCAATTTAAACTAGCCTGCTTGGCCTTTCGGGCGCACTCTTGCTCTGCCCTGCTTTTCATTAACTCTTTAATTTCTTCCCATGTCCCCAGTCGCTCTCTCCGCTCTTCCTCTCTTTCCCTTCTTCACGTCCCCCGCTTTCGCAAATCCCGCACCGGGGGCACCCGATTCCCTGTGCGGGCTCCCCAGATTTGGAACAATCTCCCTCTCTCTATTCGCTCTATCCCTATTTTTTCTCACTTTCGTAAAGCCCTCAAAACTTTTCTTTTTCTTCAGGCTTTCCCCGGCTAATCTCCTTGGGATCCTCTGCAGTTACTGATGTGCCCCTTAGCGCCAGGAAGCCGCTTGGCCGCAGTGCGCTTTAGAAATTCCTTTTTCATTTCATTTTCCTTTCATTTCATTCATTTCATTCATTTCATTTCATTGCAGTCCTCTAGAGTTAACTCCACTCTATAGTAGCATCCGGGATTCTTTATACACATTAGGGGAAAAAGTCGTCCGACATAAAAAAAACCTTCCGTCGTGGATATGTGTAAACAAACAAAACGTCCCGCTTCCCAACAACCCGAAAATTCAGTGGCCACCAAAAACAAAAGGAAAACGTAACCCGCCAACTAGCAGCTGGTTCGTAAAATGAACCCGAATAACACAAAAGGATATCGAGTGAGATCCAAAGTCCGGAAATGAAGGCACTGGCATTTAAAAATGTCCGCCCGCAGCCGCGTACAAACTCCAATGCCTAAAACAGGTAATTTACCCAACAAAGTTCGAACTCCCAATCCAGATACAGGAGGTATCCTTTTCTGAGCAAAACCTCGCTCAGTACGCAAAGAATCTCCCAGTAATCCAACACGAACACAGCCGATAATCCCACGTAGCTCGGTCACCAGAAAAGACAACGTGACCGGTAACTAAACCAAGCACTGACTGCCCGGTTTCTCGTCCTTAAATGCGATCACATGGGTCAAGAGGGAGGGGTGTAATTGACAGCATGTGCACAGAGAGAGGACTGGACGCAACCCGTTCTAAATCCCAACATGCCGGAGCTCCACTTGAGGGAAGGAGGAGGCTTACCAAGTTGCAGGTTCTGTGAACACTAGGCGTAAGAAACAGATCGAAGAACTGGATCATACCAAGGACGCCAACGTCGTGCAGCCAGACATCAACTCAATATCTGTAAGATGCTCCGCACATCACAACGGAATTTCCACACAAAGGCACCATATGATCACTCTGCAAATAGTGCTCGGTCCGGAACAAGAAGAGATGCAGCATCCCACAATACGACACTTAGCTGCACTCACACTTCTTAGGACTCTTGTGTAGCTGAAGGTAGGCTCATGTTCTCATCAGGACCCGCCACACCACATGCAGGAGCAGCATGAAACTCACAGAAGCACTTGTCACAGGGGGCACTCACTTGACAGCAACCGTCAGCAATAATGTGAAACTCTTCCCAAGATGTTACAGATCCACCTTCAACTCGAAGCAAGGTTTCTTCTGGAGGAAACTGCCAGGCCTTCAGTGTAGAGCACTACTCACTTTTCACATCCACTTTGAACTCGTAGCAAATGGAGAGAGAACTCAAAGGGGAGGTGACAGAGCGGCCCCCTGGGCTGAAATCGTCGCCACTGTTGAAAAGATGAAACTTTGAGGAGTTTAAGATTCTGCTTACTTACCAGGAATATTTTTTCTGGGTTAATGGTGCTGTTGAAAAGATGAAACTTTTAGACAGGAGAAGGTAAGAACTGTCTTTAATCTGTCACCTAGCTCTCTAGAATACCTGGAGAATCTCAACATTCCAAAGCAGACTCCAGTGGAACACACCAACAGGTAGGAGTCCGGGGGGGGGCGGAATGTGCCTCTTATAATTACATAACATCTTAAGCAGACTGCAACAGGTGCCCCACACCACATTAGAAAAAGAGCAAGGCTTGGTCCTTCAGGAAGACCAGGAACAACATGGCTGATATCAGCGACCTATGCATCACATCCTGACATTGACACAATGCCATGTGATGATCTGCTTGTACAACACAATGAGTTGAAAAATCTTTACAGAAACATGACATACTTCCTCTTGAGGACATCAGTTGTTCAACCTACAGTAATTACACCTAATGCAGCTCCTACATTGACCACTGCTACTAAAATTACTCCACAAACATTACACACAGTAATGGGCAAAGTGCCCACAAAAAGTGAACACATTCCATTCTGGGTAGCTCAGTTAGAAGCAGTATTCCCAAACAAAACACAGAATGTTAACAATCTGCTTGCCCATGGGGATTACACCACAATTAGAGGATTGTACATCTTTGGGTCCAGTCTTTGCTGCCATATATACCAGAACTCATGTTATTCCTTCATTAGCAGTAATACCTGATGTATTAAGACAAATACAAAATGAGTACGGAGCAGAGCCTGCTCTAAACTTAGGGATGAAGTTATAAAATAACTACAACCAGGTATCCGCCATACTACTAGCTAACAATAAAGGGGAAGCAGCATCAGTGTAAATCCGCCAAGGCCTACGGGAGTGCGCTCCATTAGAACAGGTGAATGAACTACCCAAAATAATTGAGACTGCATATGCAGCAGTAGGCAGGGATAGTTTGGGGGGAAAGCTTTAAAACCTCAACTTCTGGGCAGTACTGAAAAGGACACTTCTAAGCAAACACCTACTTCTTCTAAAAAAGAAGTGGGATAATAAAATAGAAAACTCTAAAGACAAGAGATCTCAGCCCAGAGGTAGGTCTCCTCAACAGGAGCCCTCTGAAAAGAGGTACAACCTTAGGAATAGGGGTAATATTAGGAAACCTGACAGGAATTAGGATACTGATACAAGTTCCTCCCATTCCTTTCAGGGCTCAAAGAAAAGCTCCAAAAGAGAAGGATGGTCAGATTACAGAGAGGAGCTCACACAGTCCAGAGACAAGCAGCGCGCTCAAGACTTTACTTCTAAAGAAGAAGATAAGCAAAACTCAAAACCTCAATTTAAGAAAAATAAAGTTGCTGTTCTGAAAATCAAACATGCCCAGAATTCTGAGGACACAACTTCTGAACGAGGTATGAGCTCTGATGATGCTAGACAGTGTAGCAAAAGTAACAATAGCTTGCCAAAAACTGAAGGAATTTCCGGTGACAGCGGACTTGAATGATTACATCACAGTGGAAACACCAGACACCAGTGTGAGAATCCCACATAAGTTATATGAAATAACTCCGGATGGAGGGGGACAAGCCCAGGAAAGTAAAAGGTCTTTTTTGGAAGAACTTATCATCTTGTTATAACATCCTTTTAGCAGAAAAAGATTGGCCACCAGCCTTCGTAATGGAGTACCCCTGGGGAGAAAGTATAATTTTTCCTGCATTCTTCGACCACGTTCCCTTTCACCTTAAACACACATATGCAAGGGAGTGGTACTAGCCCAAGCTCCAGCATTTTACAAAAATCATGCTAGGTGGGCTGATCCTGTTACTACTGCCCACAGGCAATATCCAATAAAGCAAAAAGCTAAAAAAATGGTCAGGGACATCTTAGATAAACTTGAATACCAGGGGGTCATTAAAAATCTATCTATCCAATGAACAATCCTTTGTTTCCCGTCTCTAAGCCTGACAATACATATTGTCTAGTTTTAGATTACAGACATTTAAAATCATACATGAAGACATTTACTGTCCAAAATGCACATAGTGTTGCTGTTAGACCTGGCATCATTGGTGTGAGTCTCCCTTCCAGTTTTACTGATTGCCTCCTCTGTTTTTGATATGTTTTTGCTGGTTATATGCTTTGAGCACTGTCCCACTGCTATTCAGTTCCACAGTGCCAGTGCTCCCTATGTTAAATTGATGTACTAATTAGTGATTCCATGATTGGGTTATTTGATTTACTTGTCAAAGCCTAGTACAGTGCACCATTTTGTGTGCCCAGGGCTTGTAAATCAAATGCTGCTGGTGGGCTTGCAGCACTGGTTGTGCCACCCACATAAGCAGCTTATAAAGTGTGTCTCAGGCCTGCCATTGCAAGGCCTGTGTGCAGTCTGTGACTGCCAGGTCGACTTGGCAAGTACACCCACTTGCCAGTCCCTAAACCTTCCCTTTTCTTCATATCAGACACCCCGATGGTAGGCCCAAGGGCAGGGTGCATTGTAAATATAAGGTAGGACTTGCCCTGGTGTGTGTAGCATGTGCTAATAGTGAATTACAGCCATTTTCGTTTTTCACTATTGCAAGGCTACCTGTTCTTCATAGGCCGGAATGGGCAGTTAGATTATTATATTTTATAATCCTAACTGACTCGGGGAACATGGTAGGAATTCGAATTTAGTATGCCTGAACTCAGAATGATAAAATACATCTTTTAGTAAAGTTGGTTTTAACATTCTATGTTTGAAAATACTGCTTAGGTATTTTCTTGTCTAACTATCCAGGCCTGCCTCTGCTAGGTTGTGTATTCCTTGTCTGGAGTTTGAGTGACAGGACTGGGGGATTCCAGGAAACAGAATGAGTCAGCCCAGTGGTGAATAGAGAGATCTGCATCTAGATGGGAGAGAGGAGTTGCACCTGGGACCTGAATAGGGCTGTGCCTTCCCTGCACTATGCTGGCTCCACCTGTGGTTCTGAAAATTCCGGACCCTGCCATAATGGTGTACCAAGGCCTAAACACTCGTGCAGAAAATATCATCATACCACGACGAATTTGGTATCAATAGACCGGTAATGATCAGGACATTATGCCTGTGTATTTTCACCACGATTGAGTGATGCTATCACCCTTAAATCACTGTTCTTGTCCTGAGCCCACGGCATCCATCTTGTGTCTTGCCCTCATAATAGTCAATTGATTAAAGGCTGAATTTGATCCAAAGGACACGTCCACCTTTCTCTGACTTCTCCATGACCTGAACAGGCTGAATCTGCCTACGTGATGTTGGCCTCACCAAACCAGTCCATGCCCTCTAGTCAATCTATATTAAAGATCTGAGCAACTTGTTGTGTACATTGGCCTGAGCAAGATTAGAAGGCCGAATACGGTAGCCATGCCTGTTTATGACCCACAAGCATCCCTTATCCTACATTTCTATCTTCCACACCTGGCTCTGTTTCTCTGCTTCTGGGCTTTTACAATGGGGAGGTGACTGTTTATATGATGGGGAGGAAACCAGTCTATTGTGAGCTTCTCCGGCCTGCACAGGAAAATATGTGAAGTTTGACATATGTTCATGATGGAAGATGGGTTGGTCAGTTTGGGCAAGTAGAATGGAATTCATAATTATAGCCTGCTTTGTTATGGTACCATGGGAGCGACCTACAATGATGTGTTTCACAGCAAGAATGTGAGCCTAGGGCCAAACTTTTTGTATAAAAGGCCTGCCTGAGAAAGCTCAGGCAGGCTCCCTCTTTCAATTGTAAAACTACGGTTGGACGACGAAGCCTCATAATAATAATAATAAAGATGTATTTTGATTTTACAGATTGGCTGTCAATTCCTTACCTGCTTTATTATGCAAATTACTGGATAGATCCCTGGTGGGGAGAGTGAGTCATTTTCCACTTTTCTTCAGTTGGCGCCCAACGTGGGGCCTTATCATGGAGTGGTTATCTGCAGGAGTGTTTTGTCAGAGGATGGAAAAACTACTGGAGGCAGGACAGAATTCTACCAAAAAGAGGTACTCTGGGCACAGGGTTTTCTGGGGGATTATCTGTCTCTGTGGCACAGTACGTTTTTTTGATTTTTCTGACTTAAAACTCTCCTAAAGATGTCACTCCTGACTAAGGAACCCATTCTTTTTTTGCTGTAAGTATTTTTAACAGACTGTTAGTGCAGTGGGGAATTGACAGTTATAATCTGGACAAATATTTGTGTATATGCAAATTGCAATTTGTATAGGCAGTTGAAGAGATATTTTCTCCATCTGTTTTAGTTGAAGAATAAAAATGGGTCGCTCCCAGTCCTTGGTTATTTATTGATCGCAGAAATGTGACGTTTTGGTTTGGGTACCGGTACATTTGGTTCAGTTGGTAGGCCTTTTGGTTGCTGTGGTTCAGATTATCGTTGGATAATCTTCCTCAGTATTGGTTCCTTGGTTTTATTTGAACACTGCAGTATTCAAAAACCGTGGGTCACGTACATTTGCGTGTATATCGTTGGAGATAGCCCCATGAAGTTTGAAACCCGACTAGTGAGCGCAGATGCCTGGTCGCGGTATTTTGTTTGGTATTAGTATTGACTAGGTTGCAACAAAGGATTCCCGGTTGGAGGATTCGCGTCTGATACCTCCGGTTGGAACTCCAATTTATGAGCTCTCTCTAAAAGGTCTGTGAGGCTGTCCCTTTTGCAGCCTTCTGGAAATCTGTTGAAGAATTTAAGAAAAACAAAAAAAATAGGAACTAAAACGTTTTTGTTGTAAATATGGTTTACAACTAGTTTTGGCAGGTTATTTTTGAACACAGTCTGTAGGCTGTTCCTTGTTCCTGTCCTAAGTGTTGACCTATGGGTTAAAATGTGTGTTTAAATGTCTATGTTGTTTGAAGGTTTTCTTGTACATTGCGACGGCGCTATGTACAAGAACTGCGCTATGTACAAGAAATGGTTAGAGCGCGCTGTTTTGTGTGTCCTGAGTGTTTGACCCCCCTTCTGTTTTGTGTCTGGAATGAGCTCAATGTATGTATGTGTATGGGTCACCTTCAATAGATGTAAATAAGGCTCCAAAGAAAAAAATGAAAAAACGAAATTGCCTGTTCTTTAGACGCACAGTGTTAGATGTTCACAGCCAAGTCTTTTCAGCTGCAGTATATCTAATCATTCAGCCAGCACCTCTCTAGTTAAACACGGGTGGTGGAATTTTGCAAACAGTCCTTTTTAAATAAATGTGGCGCAATCATCTCACGCATTCCCAGTAAGGCAGCTGCGCTTAGGCTTGTGTGTTAATATGTATCTAAATAATAGGCAAGGGATGTAGTGAGCATTTTACATGTAGAACAGTCACAAATAGCAATAATTAGGCTTCATTAGGAGGAAAAAATTATTAATTATGAAAAATAATTATTAAAAACAAAGTGCTACAAAAATCGTTTTTTAATATTTGTGAAGCTTAACACTCATACTATGACCCCCTAGCATTAAAATGTTTGATTTAAGTTATGTTGTACCACGAAAATGACCAAACACTTCTGTGCGCAATTTCCCTTACCCCAGGCGCAAACAAGCTCATTTCTATAAGGTATAACTTAGTATTTTCAAAAGCATTTCTCGTAAATTGGATAATAGACATTCTAGTAATACCCATTAACCAATAAAATTATAGAATATTTATTTCTTAGTATCTAGAATGCAAAAGTCGATTTTCACATAAATAGACTGTTTTAAATGGTTTCAGGGCCCCTGTTTAAAGTGTCTCTTTACTAAATACATACATTTAGATCTTAATATATATATATTTGCAGGTTGTGCCTTCTTAGGATTCAGCGAGTCAATGCGTCATAGAAATTGTTTTAAATATAGTGAAATATTGCAGGTTATGTGGAAGTGGTTAAACCTACTGGCCTTGTCAGCTTCAGTTACCAGGAGCAGGGGACTGGCAGAACCTGTATAACGTGTTTCCAGCAGTAGCGGCCGGCCGAGATGTTATCTTGTAAGGCTGTCTTGTTGACATTTGTGACCTTTTAATTAGGGCCTTGCCTGTGGAATGCAGCATGACATGGTTAAGCATGCATCAGCTGCCTCTTTGTATTTAAATCCCTGCCCATGCCACGGTCCTGACCTGAGGTCACTTGAATAGCCTGACTTGCTCTGATAAATTTAATTCCTGATCATGTTCATAATTTAAAAGTGTCTTCTTGTTACAAATTTGACATTAGCTGGGATGGGGTTTTTGTTTTTTTGAACTAAAATGAGCAGAGGATGCAAGGCATATGTACAGCAATGATGATTGCATTTTAGCCAAAGAATAAATAATAGCTCTAGCATGTTCCCTCAAAACGCTTGTTGTTTGGTAAATTATGTCACCAACACATTCATTTTCAATTAGATATGTGCTGACACAGCATTGCATCCCGCTAATAATAATAAAAGGAACACCACACGTGGTTTGCATAGCTCCCAGTTGCTTTCAAAATGCTGCACACAAGCGCTTTATATGAGATGTAGTTGATTGTATATGATTTAAATCTGTAACCTTCATTTCATTGCAGGCTGGCTTGTTCTCATTTGCCGCATTCACATTACATCTGCGTTAAAAGCGCACATCTGAGATAATAAACAAATAGGAAAGGTATTACTCATGCAAAATTGTAGCACCTGCACTTCATGTCTTACAAATTAAGCACTGTGTAAAATGAAGGAACATGATTTAAAAAGGGCAAATGCAAAAGTGATTTCTTTGAGAAAACAAATATCAAACATTCTGCTAAATGATCTGTAGAACTGGTATATGTGTGTCTCCATGCTAGGAACGAATTTTTTTTAGTTAAGTTTATTTGACAAAAAGAAAAACGAAGTGTTACATTGAGTTTTAGATAGGCAATAAGTAGAAGCCCTTCCCCAAAGTTCTGCAACTTAAAGGCCTTAGGCCTGAGTGAGAATGCGCGTTTTTGCAAGGTACATGGAAAATAGGTTACAGGTAAGTAATGAAAAGTTTTTGTATGTCACGTTGTGCCATGTTTTGTAGTCTGATAAAAAGGGTTAAAATTTATGTTGTATTATGAGAAATGTGTGTGTTGTGTATCTTTTCTGCTTCTTCCTACAGATAATTCATGGATTAATTCACAAGACACGTGAGTTGGCTGGTTGAAGAGAAATGTTTGTTTTTTTGCGTAATTTCTTTAAGAAAAAATGTGTGTGTTTATGTTTCATTTGTACATTTGGTCCACTGAAACGCGTTATTTGACACAGCAACATTATAGTTGACTGCAGGGTATCAATTACCTGATGCCCTGCTGTCAAAAGAAGGGCATGTGCCATGGTATTATGCATGACCGTTTATTCATATATGCTGTTTGTTTGTCTGGGCTGTTTTTCCTTGTGCTTGATATACAGCAAGTATATCTTATGGCTTGAGAAAATTGGATGAATATTGTATTAAGATAAATTTCACAGATATGGACCTCATACTGTGAGCAGTAAGGCAGCAGTTTTTCCAGTGTATGCCTAATTTGGCTGTAATGATTTTTTTAAGAAAACTAAAATGATATACTGGATTAAAGTATGCCATCCGCTGTTAGTCACTTAACTGCCCTTTTTCCTTAAGGACAGGCAGCTCTGCATTTATGTATCCTTGATTGGGCCTAAGGATGGAATTATAGATCCGTGACTAAAGGTGGCCTAATTTTGATATCGCATTTTTTATCACATTTTTTGATTCCTGAATAAGCCTATGGATTCATTTTTTTTCGCTGAAGAGACAACTGAACATTAGTTAGAATTATCGTGTAGGGTATAGATTGTCAGCGGTAGAGTTAAAATTCTGTAACATTGGTCTTTTCATGTATCCCCGTGCTCTTGGTGCTGTGTCACATGCCTTAGGCCACCCAAGCAAACTCTTGTCCTTCCTATAGATTTTTCTTTTTGCTTTTTCCCTGACCAATGTTGCATCATGTTTAGTTATTGAAGATTTTAGTTGTGTCCTACTTCCATTTTTTTTTCCCTTCTCCATCTTCCTTTCACCAGTCAGCCCATTTATTATTATGGGTGTATTGTTCATGTTCCACATACATTCCCTTTTGATTGATGAGACTAATTTTCAAGAATTTACTTTAGACCCACTTCAAATGTCTTTTTCAGACTGACTGTCAGGATAGTGATAGCCTGGTTAAATGACCCAATACAAGTTTTCCATCTCAATAGGAGATATCTCAAGTTTACATTCTTTTTAGTACGGCATATTTTTATGTCTATTTTTAATTTTTCAGTTCCCTTCTGTTTCTGCTGTTTCAATTTTTTAATAAGATGTGTTCTAATCATGCAGATACCAGGACTCTCTAGTTCTTGTCCTCTTGTCTGCACAGTTGATCATTAGCCTTTGTATTACATAGCGCACTTGATGCACATTGTTTTAAAAAGGGACTTTTCTTCATGTCCTTGATAATATGTATTATGCCATTGCTCTATTTGAGATGTTCTAGATAAGGAGTTTAGGAACACCTAGGCTTCATCATTAAGGAGAATATGTATTTACCCCATTAAATAATGTATCCTATTAGATAATGCCACTGTATGAGGGCATCCATTTAGGTTCCCATGACGAATTGTCACTCCTTTGCAGATTGCAGGCCACTTGCTTGCAGCCCTCTTGTCAAAAAGCCAACCCATGAACTGTTTTTATATCTGACTTGAAGGAAACTAACAATTGTGTTACACTTCCTATACCACTAGGTTCTGCGGGAATCTTCCAGAGTCAAAAAGGAAGAATGTTACCCTGCAGACCGGTAATCAAAAAAGCCTGGTCCCCATCAGTAAACATGGCAGACGACTACAGACTTCTTGGCCTTGCAATTCCTGACAGCAATCATCAGCATGGACAGCGATCATCAGCGTGCCTCCAGTGGTACCTCCTAAGCAAGCCATTTGTTTCATCAGAAGGCGTTGTGAAAAGAAAAGAATAAAGGAGCTGATTTTCTGTTTTGCCTCAGAAGTTCAGTGCAAAGATGCGAAGGATCCCTGCTTTTGATGGCAGGACTGTCATCCACTTTGTGCAATTTGTTCAAACTGTCATGTGCTTGAACCTCTGACAGCGCGCGGTCCCCTGACCCCTTGGCCCGAGTTTTGGCCTCACCCACACCTCTTTTGCTTTGCACCAGCGGAACGGCGGTGCACCCAAGCATCCACGTTTGGAAAACGGCACTACATTCTGGTGCCCATGAGAGAGCAGCTTGATCGTCCTCTGACACTAATTGATGAGTGTTGGAGTCTGAAAGGAGTTACTGATCTTGAGAGGTTGATTCTCAGTGGTGCTTGTTTCTGCACAAGATGTTTTGTGCCCTTGATCAATGAAGAGCACATTTCCTGAGGTGTCACAGAGAAGAGACACTGGTGCATTGTTTTAAGACATTGAGACTTTCGAGTGAGCTGTGAGTGTTTTGCCCGGAGGGCACTCGTACTAAACAGTATTGTCTTCTCATGAAAAAGCCTGAATTGAAGAGGTCCAACGCGAAGAAGACACTGGAAGCTGATTTGATGGACAATAGAAGCCTGCAATGAGAGGCTTTGGCGGACTCTGGGTATTTTCTGTGAGCTTGCATAGAATTGGAGTTTGGAAACTAATTTTTGCTGCTTTGTTGGCATTTGTTTTAAAGTACTATTCTGTTTAGTAAAAGCAGAATGAAGTCTCTCTGTGGAAGTGTATCCCTTTTTCATCTGAGAGCATTGATCAGGAACGCCACTGTTTCACTTGAACATATAATAGATTACTGAAATGCATAGGAAGCTATATAGAATGTTATTAGATAATTCTAGGATTTGCCTTCTGTTTAGGATTGTGGAAAATTATGATTTCATTCGTAATAATGGTCACTACATCCTCCCGTGGTCTATATGTTCTCAACAACGTGTTTACTAGTGTCATTCTAAAATGACCTTGTCTTTTGTGGGTGGGATTGTTCTTGTTGCTACCCAAATTGACATCTGTACCCACCTTCCAACCTATGTCTCTTCCTACTATTACTTCTTTGCATTTGACTTTTGCTTTTCCTTTTCTCTTGCTTTTTCTGAAATTGTATTATGGTTTTTTGTTAAATTTTTGATTGGTTACCATTTGCCAGTTGCAGGGTCACGTAGGAGTACCAACGGTTCAGTTTGTGACCTGAGTAGTGGCAGTAGGCCTGCAGGACTTGCAGTGTCCCTATGACCTGCTAATAATCACAGCTGAAGTACTCTATCAAGATCGCGTGAGCGACATTAGAAAATGGAGATTGTATTGAGGAATGACGATGAAAAGCAAGAGATGAAAAACCGAAATTGTAGAATGTTGTTCTCTAAGTGTGGTATAACTTTATCTATTTTAATACTTTTATGTATTCTATTAGTTATTATATTGCGTCTGCACCAACTTCTCAACCTACTCTTTCTTTACTGTTTCTTCACATGACTTTCATATTTCACCTGAACATACATTGGTTAGGCCAGAGTTTACTGATAGACCCTTCTGTACAGCTTCTACATCAACACTAGAACATCAATAATTGTTGGGTGGGTGATCTTATACCACGTACTACAGATAGAGGTGTTCACTATTTGGTCCTGTCATACATGGCCTTTGTACCACTACGTGTGTAAGAAGACTTGTCCCGAGAGAGTTGCTAAGTAGTAAAATAATACTACAGCAACCCCTTTGATGATCTTATAAGTATAGACCTAGATTCAGACTGACATGGGTTTGGGTTATTGCCTATTATAAGGGCAAAAGGGGCGTCTGTGGTTCTGAAAATTCCGGACCCTGCCATAATGGTGTACCAAGGCCTAAACACTCGTGCAGAAAATATCATCATACCACGACGAATTTGGTATCAATAGACCGGTAATGATCAGGACATTATGCCTGTGTATTTTCACCACGATTGAGTGATGCTATCACCCTTAAATCACTGTTCTTGTCCTGAGCCCACGGCATCCATCTTGTGTCTTGCCCTCATAATAGTCAATTGATTAAAGGCTGAATTTGATCCAAAGGACACGTCCACCTTTCTCTGACTTCTCCATGACCTGAACAGGCTGAATCTGCCTACGTGATGTTGGCCTCACCAAACCAGTCCATGCCCTCTAGTCAATCTATATTAAAGATCTGAGCAACTTGTTGTGTACATTGGCCTGAGCAAGATTAGAAGGCCGAATACGGTAGCCATGCCTGTTTATGACCCACAAGCATCCCTTATCCTACATTTCTATCTTCCACACCTGGCTCTGTTTCTCTGCTTCTGGGCTTTTACAATGGGGAGGTGACTGTTTATATGATGGGGAGGAAACCAGTCTATTGTGAGCTTCTCCGGCCTGCACAGGAAAATATGTGAAGTTTGACATATGTTCATGATGGAAGATGGGTTGGTCAGTTTGGGCAAGTAGAATGGAATTCATAATTATAGCCTGCTTTGTTATGGTACCATGGGAGCGACCTACAATGATGTGTTTCACAGCAAGAATGTGAGCCTAGGGCCAAACTTTTTGTATAAAAGGCCTGCCTGAGAAAGCTCAGGCAGGCTCCCTCTTTCAATTGTAAAACTACGGTTGGACGACGAAGCCTCATAATAATAATAATAAAGATGTATTTTGATTTTACAGATTGGCTGTCAATTCCTTACCTGCTTTATTATGCAAATTACTGGATAGATCCCTGGTGGGGAGAGTGAGTCATTTTCCACTTTTCTTCACACCCCCTGGGGTGCAGCTGATGTCTTTGCCCTGCACTGTAAAAGAAGAGAAGGAATCATGTCAACAAAGTCCTCCAGGGCTGTGCTTTCCCTCCGCAATGCTGGCTCCACCTTCTGTGGGGCGTCTGATGTTTCTGCCCTGCACTGTGAAAGGACAGAAGGAGCCATGTAAACAGAGTGCTCCAGAACTGGTTTGGACTGGGCAAAGGCCCCTCTGCCTTCCGGTAATAAAGAGAAAAGTAGTATAAATAGTGGGACCCAGACCCAAGAACTTTAGATCACTTCTGGGAATAAGAAACCTTTTGCCAAGGAGAAGAACCAAGGAAGCTGCAGGAGTTTTGACTGCCCCTCTGCCAGTGTGCTGTTTGCTGGGTTGGCCTGCACTCGTTTAAGGACTTTCATCATCCTACAGAATATTCTCCAAGGGCTTGAACTTGTGCTTGCCTCCTGCTGAAGTCTCAGGGACAAAAGACTTCATCTCCAGCTCCCCTCAGAGTTTCCTTGCTGGGAATTCTGTTTGCCAAAGCCTGCGTGTCACTGGGAACTGGAAGTGCGATGCATCGAGAAGAAGCATGATGCCGCCGCAGCTGAGATCGTCGCATCCCCGGAGAAGCGTGCCGCCGCATCTCTCAGGAAGCGTGTCTTCATCAAAGCTGCCTGCTGTCGCATCACCGGAGAAGCATGACGCCATCGAGAGAGTCGCCATTGAAAGAGTCGCTATCGCATCACTGGAGGAGCGTGTCACAGGGCTTGCCGCGGCTCCAAAGTACAGAGTCGTAGCTAGGCTGCCAGGGCGTCTACGTAGCATCATCGCATCGTCGCATCAAGGGCTCCATCTTCTCACCCCACACCAAGATTATCACATTGCATCGATGCGCCATCTTGCGCATCGCAACCGGCCCGCAAGCCAAGAACCTACGCATCATCCCCGCACCGGTAAGGATCACGACGCATCCCCTACTCGGCGCAAGCATTGAGGCGTGAAGCATCATCCTCCCCGGAGCAGGGAAGCAACACATCTCCCATTGTGAGTCTGCTGTTTATTTTGAGTTACACATCCAGGTACTTTGTTGAGAACTTTGTCGCATTTATCACCAACTTGAACTAAGCAACTTTTTTCACGTTTAAGTCAACTCCCCGCCGATCCTACGCAGAGGAGAGATTTATTCCCTCAAGACCGATCACTTCGGGATCGGCCACTTTGAAGCCTCGGCCCGCGATCACCTCATCCGCTCCGTCCGACAACTTTGGCTTGTCCGGGTCCTGAGAAACACACCGGCCTGCCCACAGCGAACACCTCGCTGTCACAGGGATATTACAGCGCATCCTCCCTGTCACCGCACTGTCTTCAACCCATCCTTGTCCTGAAGATGATCCCGAATGTTGTGGATCGAAACGCCATCGACACACCAGCGCAACCATAGGCGCTTCTTCACAAAGTGGTTCACGAACAATGAAATAGAATTGAAGTAGAAACGTACCCGCTCAGTTACTCGGAACCACACTGTGTTAACTACTCACTGTATATATCTCTACACTAGTCACCTTGCACCGTCCACACTGCTCACACATCACTTGAGCTGCTAACTTGGTTTTCACTCACAAACCACGAGCACCTTGTACCACTTGGGTTAAACCAATTATTTTCATTTATGTATTACAGTGCTGTTAAAACTGTATTATTTATCTTGTTTCCTTACCAATTTACCTCAAATTGTTTATATAAATAATGCCAAGAGCACTTACTATAACCAAATAGAGTCTTCTTGTTTTTCCTTGTGAATAATGTTGTATGCATATCCTTAATATTTGCCTATGAATCATACCAATTGGGATATCCTTTGTTCGCATTACTTCTCACCCCAATCCCAACACGGTTGACGGGTTACGCTCCTGTTGTTTGTTACAAGAAGTGATACATAGAGCATGGGGCCCAGTCAACTAAATGCACACACAAAAAGAACTTTAATCAGCAAGGACACCGACAAAAGACACAACAGGAGTAACTGTATTTATTCACATATTGCACAGATGTGAAACTTTAACAACTGTACACATCATCAAGATATAAAAAGCACATCAAAAGCAAGATATCCTGCATAGGCAAAGTATAAACAGGAAGTCCAGTGTCCATGGCACAGGGGAGACTCCAACACAGCAGAGCAACAGGGTCAGTGTCCATGGCACAGGGGAGACTCCAACACAGCAGAGCAACAGGGTCAGTGTCCATGGCACAGGGGAGAATCCAACACAGCAGAGCAACAGGGTCAGTGTCCATGGCACAGGGGAGATTCCAACACAGCAGAGCAACAGGGTCAGTGTCTATGGCACAGGGGAGACTCCAACACAGCAGAGCAACAGGGTCAGTGGCCATGGCAGTTGGCCCAGCAAGTACATGAGAGGCTGCACAGGCAAGCCAAGACAGCAGTGAACGACAAGGTCAGTGGGCAGGGACAAGTGCAGAGTCAGGGCATGAGAAGCTGCAGTGAGTGTGTGACTGTACCCTTTCATGGCCAGCAACACAACCAGGTGGCAAACGATGGTCAGGACTAGCACGCCTATGAGAGACAGGTGTATGAGGGGGACTAACACTCACATCTGGCTGTCATGGTGACTTGGAGCTGGCTGTGTTTCGGGCTCAGCAGGAACACCTAACTGGGGAGACAGAGAAACAGGGGATGTAGGGCTATCAGTCGGCTGGCAAGCTGGAGGGCTGTTTGGACCAGGTGACATAGTGGCACGTGGAGGTGGAGTCATGCAGAGGGGTGCCCTTCCACTTTTTGGGAATACGAAATGGCTTCCCTGTCTAGGGGTTAATGGGAACAGGTGATGACGCAACAGGTACACACACCGACTGGCCCGCATCTGGTTCAGACACTGGCACTCCCTCTGGTGATGTGCTGGATCCTGCAGGACGCTTTGTCTGGCTACGCCTCTGGACCACCTTACCCTGCTTGCCAGATGTTCCACTTACAGTGTCCTCCTTTGCTTGTCTGATAGGTGTCCCATTTACACTGCCCTTCTTTGCTTGTCTGATAGGTGTCCCACTTACAGTATCCTCCTTTGCTTGTCTGCTAGGTGTCCCACGTACCCCTCATTTGCCTCTATGCCTCAGGTGGCACCTACAGCGCCCTCCTCCACCTGCTTCACTAGGCTTGGAATTGGAGTTGATGTGGTGGGGTAACTGGGCCTGTGCCCTTCCTAGGTGTACCCTTGCTATGCAACACTTCCTCCATGGACACAGACAATGCACGCCTAGCTCTACGTGAAGTTTTAGGGACAGGAGAGTCCTTTGCTGGAGATGCTTCAGAGGTTTGTGAGGCTGATGTCTGCCTCATTGCTTTTCCGGCCTTGCTATTCCCTGACGGGCTTTTGTCTATGCATTCTGCCCTCCACTGGTTTCCAGCTCCGGTTCCTCCATGCACACTGGCGAATCTGCATGTGAGACAGATGCAGGGTTGTATAAATTACATCATCAGGACCAAGCTAATTAAAGTATGCATACAGGGGATGCACAAATCAACATGCTGACCACCACACCCTGCACAAACATTGCAGCAACACACTACATATACTACAACAGTGCCTGCAACACTGACTACCTGCCATGACTGAGCCATGTTCTGGCCACACAGCTCAAAACTTTGCCGGTGGATGAAGTGTACCACATACAACTTCACATGCCCACAACTATCATGCACCAAAGCTCAGTGACATTGACATGCCTCCAGGGAACCGGATGGGAGAACACACACACCTATTAGGACATGACAGTCCACAATGCCAAGTAGGCCATACTAAGCAACATGTGCTACTCAGGGGCACCTTGTAGTCATACGTGTGAGCCTTAACAATCATGGTGCATGAAAAGTAGGACTATATGAACTCACACTCAGATAGTGGACCCTTCTGTTCACCCCTAATACATTTCCCACACCATCACAATGCTGAATGACCATGTGTATCCCAACACACCTGGCTATGATAAAGCACAGCATGGATTATCAACCTTTACATGAGCTGTTAGGCACAATGCCTGACACTAGCACACATCCCTGCAGCCACTCACTTGACACATCACTGCACCACACCGCAAACATTAAATGGCACACCGCTGCAACTGGCTCTGTACACATGCATTGGCTCCCAGGCAAAGTCACCCTCACCAAATACTCACCCCTGCCTTGCTGCCTATGCTCCTTCAGACGTGCATACAACTCCGGATTAGTCACTGCCAATATGCGGTACATCAGTGGTGTTAGGTTTCGCCGTGCCAGATGCCCAGTGAGTGGTAGCAGCCCCAAGGTCATCTCGGCCACGTTTTTTGCCAGCCGGCTGATGTCGTCCCACCTCTTGTGGCAGTGGGTGCGTCGTTTGTTGGATACCCCCAGGGCCCGTACCTTGGCAGCAATGGCCCTCCACACGGCCTTACGCTGGTGTACCTTGAGCTGCAGGTATGGGAGAAAAGTAGGGTAAGTTACCAGTTGCATAGTGTCATGTTCACACATCTATTACTACAGTAGCATTATGCAGAGTCTCGACCTATTGGAATCCCACAAAACTGGGGGACACCGCACAAGGGCACTCTGCATGGGCCAAATAGTCATCATAGCTACAGGCTACATGCCAAACACACACACATGCAGGATGACTGTAATGAAAGCCCTCTGTGTGTCGCACACACCACCAGTCCCATGCATGTATGACCCCCCCTGCCCAATAGCACACTCAATGATAACTTACCACTACATTGGAGCCACCATACAGCCTCGGGTACTGTGCCAGCACCTCTTCCACTAGCACCTCCAGCACCTCGCTTGTGAATGGGCTGGCATGGATCTTCTCTGTTCTTGCCATCCCTGTGGACTTGTGACACCTGTGGTTGAAGTGAGTGTTGATGAGTCCCAGGCGGCAGGCACTTCAGGCAGAAGCAGGAGAGGGTCCCAGGCAGCAGCAGGAGAGGGTCCCAGGCAGCAGCAGGAGTGGGTCCCAGGACGCAGGCACTTCAGGCAGCAGCAGGAGAGGGTCCCAGGAAGCAGCAGGAGAGGGTCCCAGACAGCAGGCACTTCAGGCAGCCGCAGGAGAGGGTCCCAGGCAGCAGCAGGAGAGGGTCCCAGGAAGCAGGAGAGGGTCCCAGGCAGTAGCTGGAGAGGGTCCCAGGTAACCCTGGGCAAAGGACTTCGCTACGCCCACAAAGTGGGCGTAGTGTTGCCTACTTCGCCCTTTGCAAAGGAGGCGTAGCAGGCAACACTACGCCCACTCCTTGGGCGTAGCGAAGTTGACTGCCACCCACCTCCCTCCCCCCTCCTGAACATAGCTGATTTTAGTATATGCGCAAATTAAAATAAATAAAAGGCACTTACCATATCCGCTGCGTCCCGGGGCTCCCTCTGCTCATTCACGCCTCTGTCTTGATAACCAATGCGCATGCGTGGCCTAAAATTAGGTATGTAGGGGAGGGGGGCATGCTTTGCTGGTGGTGGGCATGCTGCACCACATCTGGCGGTATCAACCGCCATTTGTGTGACGCAGCATACCCACCGCCAGCAACCCATGCCAATAGCTACCGAACTTGTGGACGGGGGTGGTGCTGGTGTCACACCGCCGTGGACAGGCGGTATCAACCGCCATATGTGTGGCGCAGCATGCCCACCACCAGCAACCCATGCCAATAGCTACTGCACTTGTGGACAAGGGTGGTGCTGGCGACACACAACGGCGTGGACAGGCAGTAGTTTCTGCAAATTTGGTCACATGCAATGGGAACTTGAACCGTGAACTCTGCATCAGTACACTGCAGCAACAGGTTTAATGGCACATCATTGTACACACAATTGCATCTCTTGGTATCAGGCACAGGTGGTTGCATGCTATGTGTGACGCACATTGCTCTGTGTGCCTGCATTGGCACTGATGCATTTGATGGTTGATGATGGCTGACAGTGTTAAGCTGGTCTTAATTATGTGTAACCAAGCAATGTGCTGTGGGTCTGTGCTGACCTTGGCAAGGCTTGTCTCACTGTATGGTGTTGTTCCATACTTGTGCTACCATATCAGCCCATGCACACAAGTTTAACATCTACTGTGATCAGTGTGCTCTTGATATGCGCCAGCTTCACATGATGCATTGAGGTCTGACAGGTAAAGCAGATGTGTGTGAGGCATTCATGGTCATCTCACACACTTTTGTGGATGTTACTGGATGAGTCGTGCACATGTGGAATGTCCAGTTCAGGAACTGTGCTTTTTACATTGAAAATCTGTTAAGTCTGTGGGACATGTTTTAGGTAAATGGATTGGTGTGTCCCCAATTTATACACATGTAACCTTGTGTGTCATGCATCTCACATGGAATTTATAATATTTTGTGTAACATGAACCACAGTATGTGCTGGTTCAACTTCTTGATGGTTGTCATTGACATGTGTTCATGTACATCACACCTAGGAGGAGGCCACATCTCATATGCCACCTGACAGTGCTGGGGGACATGGAGGATGTTGCAATAATACGAAAATGCCACCTCGACAGGAAGAGCCTCAAGACCCTTTGTGACCAGTTGGAGCCCCACCTGCAGCCTCGTCGCCACTACCCAAATGCCTTCACACCCACATACAAGGTGATGGCAGCCGTCCACTTTTTTGCTACTGGTTCCTTCCAGGAGACCGGCACCACTGCTGCATGGATGTCGCAGCCCATGTTCAGCATGGTGATGAGGGATGTTCTTTCAGCTATGATGTTATATAAAAATCAATACATACATTTCCCCAGGGGAGCTGAATTGCCAGGAGTGAAGGGTGACTGGTATGCCCTTGGGCACATACCACATGAAGTAGGTGCCATCGATTGCACCCATGTAGGTCTGGTGGCGCCACAGGCCACTGAGCATATTTTTAGGAATCGGAAACATTATCATTCTATAAATGTGCAGGTGGTGTGCCTTGCGGACATGACGATTTCGCAGGTGTGTGCAAAATTCCCCGGCTCTGCCCATGATTCCTACGACATGAGAAACAGCATGGTGCCCCGTATGATGGCTAACCTGCATCCGGATCGTGCTTGCATTGTGGGTAAGTATGACCTGTGATATGGTGTGAGGTGTGTTTGTGACCTGATGCACTCAGCCTGTGCGACATTGCAATGTGTGTTTTTATTTCCTAGGTGACTCAGCATATCCCAGTCAACCCTGGCAGCTGAGTCCGGTGCGAAATCAAAGGACCCCGGCTGAGGTCAGGTACTATGAGGCACATGGCAGGACAAGACGTGTCATTGAGCGGACTTTTGGGCTACTCAAGTCAAGGTTCCGCTGCCATGACCGGACTAAAGGAGCACTGGCATACTCGCCTGGGAAGGTCTGCAAGATCGTTGTGGCATGCTGTATGCTGCACAATTTGGCCATTCACAAGAAGATTCCCCTGCTCCTGGATGATGGAGAGGAACCAAGGCCCGCACCTGCCCAAGGACCTGAGTCCAGTGATGAGGACAGTGGAGAGGAGGAAGGAGTTGACATTCGTCAGCAGCTCATCAACCGCTACTTCACTTGAAGGTGTGTACAGATGTTCAACTTGTACATTATCTGTTGTGGTAGTTGTTGTTCTGCAGGGCTATCTGCGGATGGTAGAGACAGGCACACGTTCATTCACCTGTGTGTGGTAAATGTGACATTCACGTTCCATATGGGGATGCATGCTGGACTCTATTTGTTCACACCTGCAGCCCATTGTCTTGTATGCGAGTGGTCTCTTGTGTATGTTTTGTGTAGTGTTCTGTCTGTGATGCCACAATGACACCAG
This sequence comes from Lissotriton vulgaris, assembly GCF_964263255.1. NCBI lineage: Eukaryota > Metazoa > Chordata > Amphibia > Caudata > Salamandridae > Lissotriton > Lissotriton vulgaris. The sequence goes on along the minus strand of NC_141698.1, from coordinate 933,734,229 downwards.
TGACTGTTGTTCTGTTGTGTCTCCCTAGGTGCTTCAGAATGATCCTGCCCTACATACTGTACATCTTTTGGACACATCATGGACATTGTCAACACTGTAAATATTGCACTAAAAACGATACTGAACAAAATCTGGTGTGTCAGGTATTTTATTTGGAAAGTGGACATGTGATTTGTGTGGGAATATTTACATGAAGGTGGGGATGGGGAATGATCAGTGAGTTGACAGTTATGGTAGATGAGATGCAAGAGTAGACACCACATGGATGTGGTGACCCAGTCCAACAGACAAGTACCATTGCCAAATGTGGGGAAAGACAGTCCAAACAGTCAATGCAGTGGGGTAGAGGGTTGCCATCAGGGCTGGCTCCGTGACTGGGGTGTGGCAGGTGCTTTGCTTCCCGAGACTCACAGGCTCTCCTTTGGATGCCTATTGATCTTTTTGGCGGTGGGGGGCCTGCTGAGTGGCCAGCGGCATCAGAGGACTCGCCCCTCTCTGTTGGCACAGGGGAAGATGGTGCACTATCATTCTGCGGCACAACAGAAGGGGGCAGAGGTGTTGGTTGGGACTTGGGACACAGGCCTGTCCCTCTGCAACGCCACTTGCTGGGCCGTGACCTACACGTCTGTCGATGGACCTCATCAGAAGGATGAGCTCACTTAAAAGTTTGTCCGACCAGCCACTTTGTCCCTGGACCTGTTCATATGCACCGATGACTCGGGTGAAGTGGTCCAGGGATGGTGTGCCAACCTCCTGATGTCTGATGGGGGCCCTGGCCCTCCCATCTGCCCGGCTGCCACAGACCTGTTGCCTCACCACGGTGGGTCCTCGCACACTCTCCCTGCCCTCCACAGTTGGTGGTGTGTCCTGGTTGTCCCCTTGGACAAGGAGGGTGCTGGTGGTGGTGGTGGTGGTGGTAGTGGTGGTAGTTTCTGAGGTGTCAGCGGTGAAGGCACAGGCCGTGTCTGCAGGGGTCTGCTGTGCAGTTGTTGGTGCAGCAGACGTGGTGGTGGGGAGGATGGGGTCCTGGGCCTGGTTGGGCCTTGGCACACCAGATGTGCCGGCCTCAACTTTCCTCATGCTGAGCAAAAAACGTCAAATCTGGCTCCCCAATGGATCCGTTGATGTCTGCCCAATTTAGGGACTCCCTACCTGTACTCCTTATGCTATTGGGTCAGGCAATTAACTCCTCTTTTACCACTGCAGTCGTGCCTCTGCTATGGAAGCAAGCAAGGGTGGTCCCCTTGCTGAAAAAATCCTCACTGGACCGGATCACACTGGAAAACCTCTGCCCTATATCTCTACTCCCTTGGGTTGCTAAAGTTGCTGAGGCCCACTCCAACAACATCCTTTCGGGCTTTCAGAATTGCATCGGGGTTTTGGATCGGTCCCAGAATGGTTTCCGCCCGGGACACAGCACTGAGACCGCACTCTTAGCTGTGACCGAACATCTGCGAACAATTCTGGATGAGGGACATACCGCAGCCCTGTTATTGCTCGATCTAAGCGCTCCATTTGATACTGTCTCTCACCAGATCGTCTTACATCGCCTAGAGGAGGCTTGGGGTGTAGGTCTCGCCTTGGACTGGTTTCGAACTTTTCGGTCTGACAGAACATTCCAAGTAACTGCCCCCCATTTCTTTCCTGCGCTCAATCCATCAGGCAGGGGGTACCTCAGGGCTTGTTTTTGAGCTCGTACTTTTCAATCTGTACGTACAAACCCTAGCCACGGTGGCAAGGGACCATGGCTTGACCGTGGTCTCGTATGCGGACGATACACAGTTGGCCGTGGCCCTCTCTTATGACCCCACCTGGGGCGCCTCGAAATTTCGGAGCACCTAGCGGCAGTCGCACTGTGGATGACCACCAACTGCCTTCAGCTCAACGCCAATAAGTCAGAGGTGCTGTTGGTGGGGACAGATAAGGGGTTCTGGAGTGCGCAATGGTGGCCTGCGACCTTGGGCAATGCCCCCTCCCCTAAGTTGATGGTAAAAGATCTTGGGGTTTGGCTCGATTCCACTCTTGGGCTTCAGGAACATACTAAGAATGTTGCAGGCACCTGCTTTGGCCTCCTCCGGGGACTTAGGCCCATGCTGGCTTTTTTTTATCCTTCTACTCGCCAGTTGATAGTCCAAGCATCTATCATTTCCAGACTGGACTATGCTAGCTCATGCCTGTTAGGTGCTGACAAGGCAGAAGTGATACGTTTGCAGCGAGTCCAGAATGCAGCTGCCCGAGTCCTTTTGAGGCTCCCTAGAGTTCCGTGACAGGGGCCATTCGCCGTTTACACTGTTTACCCATGTCTAAAAGGATTGAATTCAAAACTCTCTACCTGACTTTCAAAATACTTAAACTTTCTTCCCCTGAGATTCTGTCCAATCTGCTTGTGCCCTGTGTACCCACCCGCCTGTTACGCTCGGCAGAGCAATATCTGGCTATGGTCCCTCGGGTGAAGCTCCTCCGTGCTGGAGGTCGGTCCTTCCGGTATTTTGCCATAAAACTGTGGAACTCCCTCCCTATCCAGATTTGGTGCCTGGATTGCCTGTTGTCCTTCCATAAAGCCAACAAAACCTACCTGTTCCCCTGCTTCTCTACCGACACTGCTACCGGTGCTGGGATGCCTCTTCACTGAGGCAGCTATGCGCTATATTAAAATACCTAACATACCATAACATAACATAAAGGGTACATCTCTGTTTTCAGAATACAATCTAATTGATACACAGAAATGGCACAAAGGGGAGCTAAATATACACGGCTGCAAATTGAAAAACTGGACAGGCTACCATTCACAGTGGCTGAATTACCATCATTAGAATGGCTAATTCATGGCCAAATCACTCTCCCGGTCACACACTTTCAGTTTCACTATTGCCTTGAGCAAAGGCAGGCAGATATGAACAATTGGGTAAAGAATATATTAAGAAATCCTGGGATTTACCATATAGATTTCGATGCTGGTGTAGGGTTCAGGAAGTGTTTCTTAGTGGTACTAACTGCAAGAACGCTTTAAGCGGTTCTCTCATGTGCCAAGATATTATTTTGCATGGAGCTTGTAATGGTTTGATTGCAAATCTGCCTTGCCACATGAAAGGAACTCCAGCTGCCATGATCATGCCAGTGTTCGAGTTACTCTCGAATGGTAGTTACTTGATGAGTTACTTGATGCAGAACAATCAAGGTTGCTGTGGGTTGCTTCCAGGCATTGCCTATGTGGTCACCGTGAACACCAGGGTTACTTGCTGTATGCAAGTATTGTTTGCTCCGACAAATACAGTCAGTGAGGCACTGCTATGGCCTTCACTGAATGTTTCTCTTATACAATTTGGTGCTTTGAACAGAATGAAAGCCATGCTTTTACAGCAGACCGTACCCTTAACCTCCACTTGAGAAACCTTAGAACTTCAAGTCGTAAGACCTCAACAGAGATACAGATGCTTAATCATACTAACTGCCCACTGCATTTGGTAGAAATGGTGAGACATATCTTTAACATGTCAGATACGAGCGGTATTGTACACCTATTTAAGACCATAGGGTCAGGATTCCTTAGCACCTTCCATACAATCCTTGGAGTAATTAGTAACTTTATACACTCCGTATTTGCAAGCATTTTCGGGGACTACCTCTGATCCTGCTTGCTGTAGCTGGAATCCTGATTATCGTCTACCTTCTGCCCAATGGACGAACAATCCACCAGCGAGATTGCAAAAGCTCTCCTGGAAAGATATTACTGTGAGCGCATAATACAGCATCTGGGTGCACCTCGCCTACGAGAACTAAGTGTTTCTTGCTTCTTATCCTTCAGACCAGTCTTTCAGGACTGCATCGTACCTGGTCTTTCGATGCCTGTTCTGTGGAGGAGAATGCGAGTTGGACATTTGTCGGACACCTCTAATGGACACGCCAGCGGACTTACATATAGATTCATCAAAGTACCCTTTTGCGAGTCTGTATTAGCGATTATTAAGGAATCGCTATTACAGACTCACAAAACGGGATGCATGTAGAAATCGCAATATTTTTTGCGATTTCTACTGCTTCCTTATTTGCGATTCGCAAATTGCGAATCTCAAATAAGGATGCGATTTCCCATTCATTCCTATGGGCCTAAAGGCCCATAGGAATGAATGGGGAGTCAATCCTTATTTGCGATTAGCAATTAGCGAATCGCAAATAAGGATGCGATTTCAAGGGTGCCAGGGTGTCCAAGGGACACCCTGTAGCACCCCTGAAATGCAAATGTACACAGGTGTTGCGCACACACATGTCCAAATGACATGTGTGTGTAACATACAACTTAGAAAAATGCACTAAAGTGCATTTTTCTAAGTTTTCGCTATTTACCACGAAGTTACACTTCGCGGTAAATAGCGGCCCCATATTGCGAATTCGCAATGTTTAAAAGGTTCATGAATAGCATTTAAGGAATCTCTAATTGAGATTCCTTAAATGCGATTCTTCACAATTTAGCCAGTTCTGTAATTGCGATTTTTGCATTTGGGATGATGAATCCCAAATGCAAAAATAGCGCTAGCAAAGGGCCGGATTCTCACAATCTGGCCCTTTGCGAGCCGATTTTACTTTGATGAATCTGACCGTTAGATTCCAGGCTGCAATCACTGCTGTCCCATGCTCGACTCTGTCCTCAGTGTATTGCCATTTTGACAAATGCATTCCTCAGGCATCCGCAGGTGCCTTTTTCAACTGAATTGGATTTCAGCTCCATCATTGGCACCAAGGTATCGAATTCAGCAACAGCTGCCTCCACACCAGCTGTTGGCAGGAAGGAGGTTCATCTATGCACCCTTGATGTGCTATTCGAGGTACTGCAGTATTTGTCCCCTGTAGCAGCAGGCAACGATAATGGTATGTCTCCCAGCCAGGACATTTAATCTAAATCTGGCTCACTGTGTGCTGGGAACGAATTCCGAACTTTTTCTTTCCCCTTTTTCTTCAAAATACCTTTTTTCAAATTTACACTTTCAGAAAGCATTGCCATCTAAGCACGCTCGCAGTAGTTCAACTTGTGTGATCAAACTAATTTCGAACTGTGATTTGCAGAACTTTACAACAAAAAACATATTTCAAGAGAAAAAAATTTCTCTCCTTGTTTTTTAAACTGTTTTTAAATGTTTTTTAACGTTTTTAGAAACATTTTAAATGACTCATTTATAAATCTTATGCACTGACACCGTTATAAATGTGTATCTCAAATTGTGTATTATTATTGTTGAGTATTAAGAGAAGTGGGAGTTATATTTCTTATTGGTACCCTAATATAGGTCCCGGGAACATCATACACTTTCCCTACATCATGTCCCCTTCATTTCATATGAACGAGCCTTATAAGGTGATAACTCCTAATAAGGACATACTGCCTTATAGGGACTTAACACCTTATAAGGACTGATGCCTTTTATGGAATAAACCTTTCAACTACTTCCGTGCTGAGGGAGGGTTCTTCCCAATCGATATTGCTAAGACGTCATCCTTAGTGCATGTGAATAATTTATCAGAATTATCGACCTATTTTGCTACTGCCTGGGATTTCCAAAAAGGTGAAAGGCACGATAATTCTGTTCTGCCTGCATTTTTGGCAGAAAATCAATGCCTATATCCCTTCCAGACGGATTTTAGGCCCCAGCAGGGTACTGAAACTGCATTGCTAGCGGTTGTTGAGGAATCCAGGAAAATGAGATGCCGGAGGCTCCGCTGCAATTATTTTACTTGATCTCAGTGCGGCCTTCGACACGGTAAATCACCAACTGCTGCTGGCAAGACTTAGAGAGAGTGGGATGACTGGTATTTTTTACAAATGGCTTGAGTCCTTCCTCTCAGATCGCTCCTTTTTAGTATTTGAGAACAATGCCGCCTCCAATTGGATGCCATTGCAGTGTGGGGTGCTGCAGGGCTCCTCTCTCAGCCCCACAATTTTTAATGTTTATATGCACCCACTGGCTGAGATTGTTGAGCCATTTGAGGTTAGGATCAACACATACGCTGACGATACTCAGCTTATTGTGTTCCTCAATCTTTTAGACAATAAAAAGTCCATCTGGGCTAATTGTCTGGAAAAAGTCTCTGCATGGATGGACTCCTCCTTCCTTAAGCTGAATGCAGCTAAAACAGAATTGATGTTTTTGGGAAAGATTACAAGCCTGGAGATTGGTACCCTCTGGCCTAAATGCATGGGAGATATGCCTGCCCCCCAAAGACCAAGTAAAAAGCCTTAGAGTCTGGTTGGACCACAACCTGAGTTTTAAGACTTAGGCAGCCAGGATTGCTGGCTCCTGTTACGGCATTCTTAAAATGATTAGAAGGATTTTGCCCCTCCTGCCTTTTAATGCTAGGAAACTGCTGGTTCAAGCACTGATTTTATCAAGGCTTGATTATGCCAATGAGCTCTGTTTGGGCTCCCTCAGTTCGATGATAAAAAAGTTCAAACAGTCCAAAACTGTGCGGCACGACTTCTTATGCAAGCTCACAACAGAGAGTCTGCTAAAACGCACATTAAGGCATTGCACTGGCTGCCAGTTGATAAAAGTATTCAATGTAAGGCCTGTGTATTACACATAAGTCACTGACTGCTAGCTCGCCTCCGATTCTTGAATTTATCATCTCTCTGTATGTCCCTAGAAGACCTCTACATTCTGAGTCGAAACATTTTGCCACTGTTCCCAGATTCAATCGAGTCCGGAGTGGGGTTTGTCTTTTTTCTGTCATTGCTGCTAAAAGCTGGAACCAGCTGCACGATTGTATTCGTCTTGAGGCCAATCATCTTCTTTTCTGCAAGCATCTGAAAACCCTCTTGCTTTCCTGATCTCCTTGTTACTCGCAGTTTTAGGTGTGTCTTTTAGCGCTGGGAGGCCTTTGGTAGCCTTGCGCTTTATGAGTGTTTTATTCATTCATACCCAGGGGTATACTTCCCTCTCCGATCCACACACAAGGATTAATCCCCAACGTCATACTCATACTAAACAATAGTTAACACACGCCCATAAACTGTATACATTGAGCACCTCTTGCTATCAGTAAAGAGGAGGGACCGAGACTTTATGCCGACACACTGACCAGAGACGCTGTGGCTCCGACATACTATCGCTCCAGCTGACAGTAGTCTGACTATCCCTTGCGGGGTGTCCAATTCGAGTCCAAGATGAATTCCTACACTCTCACTATTTCAGGTAATGGGGTTCGACTAAATCCTAGCGGGATTCTTGCATCCTAGGCTTAGGCTCTTTCGCACCTACTCACATGCTAGGTACACTTAGGTACATCTAGACAGGTATCGTATGAGTACGCACTATCTTTTATAAATGCATTTTATATTCATGTATCTGTTCATGACTATTGCAAAATGGTAGACTGTATTATTCCTTTTTTATTCACTCTACTTCTGATCCTATATTGCTTCTACAGTGTAAAGTTTTAGTAGCGCATATATTTTGCACTAGAAGAACAACAGTACAATAAATTCTTACTGTAACCACGCTTGACTGTTTCTTCTGTGTATCTCTCTGAGAGAAAATGAGGAAGCACGAGTGACTTGGGGAAAAGTAGTATATTGTTTTCATGAGTCTGAGGAATCAGGGTTTGTTGTGTTCTGATTTTGCCAATAACTAATCTCTCTGATAAAAGGAGATTTTAGTGGCACTGTGGGTTAACTAATGTAAAACAGGGCTAACATACGCGGTGGGGAAGCACAGAATCAGTCTACCACCGGACCCACAGTGTTTGATATCCAAAAGTACAGGTCCTGCATGAGGGTACTATTTTTTTATATTTAAAACACTAAAGACATAAACTTGTATTTACATTTGATTTCTTTTTCTGTACATGATTGCATGCCACCGACACAGGGTAAACAAATGTGATGTCTTACTCTGGACCCCATAAAGATTAATCAGTACAAAACAAGTTTTGAAGGGGCCTATTATCAATGAACGGCGGTAAAATTATCGCCACTTTAGCAGCAGGAAACTGCCGCTAAAGCAGCGATAATGAGCTTGATAATATGCCCTTGAGAATTCCAATAGAAGCCCATGTTCTGGTGTTAACATGAACTTCTATTGGAATTCTCTACGGCTCATTATCAAGCTCATTATTGCCATTTTAGCGGCAGTTTCCTGCGGTGATAATTTTAAAGCTGTTCCTTGATAATATGCCCCCTAATGTCAAATGTCAGACACATACACTTGCAACCACACACATTCATACATCACCTAAAACCAATATTCATATCTGGGTCATGGGGAGACTTGGAACTAATTAGTCTCCATGTTCCTGTCGGATAAGCTGGTACAACAAGGTTTGACAGTTAGGTCAACGCGCATTTCGTGGGGTAGAAGCGGATGGACACCACCTTCTTCAGGACCTTGCCAAATAGAATGGTGTATTGCAATCACCTGGGGGTACAGAGGGTGCAAATGTGCACCTAAAATCTTGAAAATGGCGGCACTGATGGGACCAGTTACTGCGCAATGGTACTTCAACAGACTAATATGTTCTACATTGTTTCATTTCTGTGAAGCCATAGTAGATGCAATCATGTACAAAAAAAGAAATCAAATGTAAATAGAAGTTTATGGGCCAGATGTAGGAAGGCTATTACCGGTCGGTAATTTAAGGAATTGGTAAATTACCGATTTCTTAAATACTGATTCGGTAAATTACCGAATTCCTAATGTAGGGAGCACTTAAATGAGTGTTTACCCCATGTTAGGATTCGTTATTTACCACCAACTACAAGTTGGTGGTAAATAACGAAAACACCCCAAAAAGCAATTTTATGCAAATTACTTCTGTGCCATGTATGTTTGCAACATGTGCACCCATGCACAATTGAGGGGTGCAACAGGTTGTCAAAGTGACATCCTGCCACCCTTCAATGTTTTCCCCCTTTTACCGAATGGGAATTTACCGATTCAGTAATTGACATTCATTCCTATGGGCCTCCAATACCGATTCGGTAAATACAGAATCCTAACGATTCGGTAATTTTTACCAAATGATTTGCTACATAGCATTTACCGAATTGAAAAAAACGAATCGGTAAAATTCAGTATTTTCGAATCGGTAAATGCTATTTACCTACATCTGGCTTTATGTCTTTAGTGTTTTAAATATAAAAAATATGGCAAAAAATGTACATGAATTTTGATGCAACTACTTTGAGTAATAAAACGATGATAAACAAAATATACTGTTGAATTGTTGTGTTTAGCCCATACTAAAGATCATTTCCAGATAGTTAAAGAGATAGAAGTCATGAGAGAGTTTGTCCTATAGCTTACTATAGGAACTACACAACATAACTACTCAGATTTGACTGTTTAAAAAGTACCAAACCCACATTGGCGGCACCATGTTTTGTAGTTCCTAGAAACCTATATAGAATCTAAGCATTTAGATAACATACATTGTAGGACTGGTGTCCTGACTGATTCTAGACACCGGATAAAGTTCAACTAAGGCCGCTGCTATTTTGGGTGCGCCTAGAAGAACCGAGGAACTAGCTGGGTATGCCAGAGTGCTGGATGAATTAATAACCCTAACTGTTTCTAACCAAATAAAATGGCTTAACAACCTTAAGAAATCAGTAGTATCAATAGGCCTGGGGGAGTCCTGGGCGTCACAAGTCCCTCCTCCAAAGCAAATTGTAAAGAAATTATATTGGGACTGGGTTGAGGCCAAGATTAACAACAGCTCAAATTTGGGGACTTTAACGATGAACTTTCTTATTCACAAACCGTCTATGAAGATGGAACCATTCTTGGATTTCATCCAAGTAGCCAGAGATAGAACTCTGTTCTTGAAATTAAGGTATGGCACCCTGCCCCTTAAAAATTTTTTGGAAAGGTGGAAGTCTAACGCGGGAATTGAATTAAAATGCCCAGGTTGCCAATGTCCTGAGGAAACCCTTGGCCACTTCTTATTTGCCTGTTCAGCATACAAATCTGTTAGGGCTAAATGGCTGAAACCTGTATGTAGGGAGTTGGGTGTAAAAGATCATAGGTCAGCCCTAAGTATTATTACAACTAATACTGTTTCTATGTACATTATTTGTGGGGTGGCAAAATACCTGGGGTAGCGCTTGGATAATACGCTCTAGACTGTTTGGTAATGCATAAACTTTAAAAAAAAAACTTTTTAATAACCATAACATTGTTTTTATCTTGCTGTTTTTTTTTCTTTAATTTTTATACGATGATTTGGATGTAATTGTAGTACTTCGGATTGATTGTCTTTTTTATATATTTGTATGTCTGTACTTTTATGATGAATTTCTATTGAATAAAGTAAAGTATTACGATAAACAAAATATACTGTTGAAGTGTTGTGTTTAGCCCATACTAGAGATTATTTCCAGATAGTTAAAGAGATAGAAGTCATGAGAGAGTTTGTCCTATAGCTTACTATAGGAACTACACAACAGAACTACTCAGATTTGACTGTTCAATAAGTACCAAACCAACATTGGCGGCACCATGTTTTGTAGTTCCTAGAAACCTATATAGGATCTAAGCATTTAGATAACATACATTGTAGGACTGGTGTCCTGACTGATTCTAGACACCCCTACCTAGTACATTAGCCTGTACACCAGCTAGCTCACAGTGCCACTAGAAACCCCTCTTAGGAAAGAATAGTTCATGGCAACTATCGAACATGAAAACCCTGATCCCTCAGGACCATGAAACAGTACAATACTTTTTGCTCAGTCACTCGTGCTTACTTTGTTTCAGAGAGATACATCAGATTAAACGGTGGGAAAGTTTCTCAATAAGTAGTTATAGAACCAGCATCATTCTAGTGTAAAATAGGTGTGCTGAAACAACCATTAGACAGAAGCAGATATAAATGATCAAAATCACAAACAGAGTAAAAGGATGGTAGATTTCTACTATAGTGCTAAAACAATGAATACAGGCAAGTATATAAAACATGACAGTAATCAAAGCATACTCCTACAATGTGACCCTAACTAGATAAACCTAATTGTTCCTAGCATGTATGTAGGTGTAAAAGCCAAAAATCCCTCTAGGATAAAGTCAACCACCATTACCTGAAGTGAGAGACTGAGGGACCCGTCTTGGTCTCGAGATGGACACCCCGAAGGGTTGTCAGACCACTGCGAGCTGGAGTTTCTGTGTGCAGGAACCTCAGTGTCTTGCGCCAGTGTGTCGCCATGGAAGTGCTTTTCTCCTCTGATTACCTCAGCAAGATATGGTGTATGTATACCCAAAGTGGTACCCCCAGGCTTTATACCTTGCTGTGATATCTCAGACTAAGACAACGGAACGAATGACCCCTGTACATAGTTTTTATGCAGGAGATGGTGTCCTGCTGTGATTCCAAGAATCTTCATGCATAATGAATGAGGCTAGTTTTCAGAGAAAACCCCATGTCATTTAGGCATTACCATAACTAGGTAAAAGGTCAGTCCCAAGAACTGTTATGTAGAGTAATGGCATGGGGAAATATAGGTTAAAGGTTTAGTAGCTACCTGAGTCTATATTGGGCAGCTGTATGAAACATAATAGAATTATGTGTCTATAGATGTCCTGCACTGGCTGCATCTATATTGGATGGTGAATATTATTAATTGAGAGTACAGCTATTACAAAGAACTGCATATATTATAATGCTCTTGGGAGGACTAAAGCTGACTTGTCAGCAGTGTTCTCCCCTTTTCTTTGAATTTGTATGTCATGAAGCAATTTTGTGAGGACAGACACTAACTTTGGACAACCTTCCTCCCCCTTGTATAAAACCATCCCCAAAGTGCATCATATCTCCTAAAAGGCCACCCTACAATGCAAGCAATATTGTAGGATGTCACTTAATAAAGGGCAAGATCGTATTGTTAAACTGAATTATGGATTCTCAATAGCTGCCCATTTAGTTTGTGTCTACCTCCGTTTAATTTTGCATGCATATTATGATTGCAAATGTTTGTATCACAATTTATGGCTACTATCAAAGCACCTCAGAAGAAGGTGGTATTGCTAACGATAGTTAGTTTCATCATATTTCAGCCAGTTTTGAGTTGTGTCATGTTGCACAGTTCTCAACTGTTTCTTGTTGATGTTCCAATCTCGTCAGAGGAGCTGATTGGCCTTGCTCCCCATCATATATACCATTGATGCTTGTGATAGAATCTACTCTTATCCTTATTTAGGCAAAGCTGCATGCCGTTTGCTCGGGAAGACAGTAGAAGAATTATCATCACTGGAGCAACAGGGGTGTGGTAAATAAAGTTTACCTATGCGGAATTTCTATGCGGTAAAGTTCAATAAAAATAGCTCAATCAAATGAGAGGCAGAGTCCGTGGCATCTGAGTTTATAAGGGTTTTATTCCATAAAATGGAATTGGTTCGAACCAGGTATCATGTTCCATCACCACGAAAGTTCAGGAAGGGATAGACAATGCTTTATTAACAGAGTACAATATATATAGTAAATGCATACAATGGTGATGGATACAGAAGGCGTAACAGCTGAGAGAAAACGAGAAAAGAACACATGTACGTAACAGAAGGCGTGCACGAGGGCGTACACAGAGATGTGTGCTAGAAACGTCACATGAGAGTGTCACAGGTGGGTGGATCCATAGAGGAATCCTGCAGTGTCAGCAGAAATATATGGCTGAGATGCGCGCGCAGGCAACATGACGTGTGATTGACGTGGAACTGGAGGGTGAAGGGGACTTGACATTTAGCTCCAAAAGAGGAGACAGAAGTCTGGCATGTCAGAACAACCTAAACCCAATCATATCTGATATCTTGTGTTTGAGGAACTGTATTATCTAGAAGGAAAGGTCTCTCGGGCAGAGGCTATTCTATACTGACTGCTAGTGCGTGTATATGTGACTACGTGTCTACGTGTAATGCGAGGGGCCATGGGCCTACCATGGTAACGGGAGCAATGAATTACTAGCTCGGAGACAGAAAGGCCGGGCCCTTTGCTCTGTAGCTGGGGAGATGTTTACCTAAAACACTAGACAGGAATGTATTTTCGAGGAGCGGAGCAGATAACTTGAAAGCAAAATACAGTCTTGGCAGGCAAGCAGGCCGAGCCGGGCACCGCTCGCCGCGCAGGGAGTAAGGAAAAGGTCATGGATACAGATTCAGGCTGCAGTTTTCAGAGGCAGAAGGCAGAAAGGGCTCGATGGCAGAAATCAGGGCCTAGCTCGCCAGAGCCAGGAAAACGTGAAAGTGCACCATGTAAAGATGGTGGCACGGCATACTTAGGAATTGTATTTTCGATCCATTCATGGTGGATCTGAAAGAGGACATGTTAACGTTGGACGCAAATGTATTTGCGTCTTCATAGCAGGTTGTGGAGGGAACATACATGTACTTGAAGCACGTACATGGAGCCGTTGGGGTCTACGTTAGGGGACACAATTGACCATAAAAATTCATATTACCTCATTCCCTCCTTGTCCCCTATGGACCCTTCATGATATATCAATCTTCATTAGTCCATCAATTTGTTCATATAACATCATTTGCTCTTCCTTTTTCAGGCGGGATTTAGAACGTGAACTTGGATGGGGAATACATGATGTGGCGCACAAACCGCAAATCGCTGGCCCACACTGTAAACATAGGCAACAACTGAATACTATGAGAAGGGCTATTCCGAGGAAGGATAGGACTTTCCATCCCCAGTCTGATAACACGCTCCAGAACCAACCGGACCAAGTCCAGGTGCCTGGATTCTGGTGTATCTGACTTGCAATCTTGTGGAGACGGGTTATGGCTCTATATACTGATAGTGCGTTTTCTGGAATGAAAACACAGCAACTCGATCCGATGACTCTACAAGCTCCGCCCCTATCGGCCAGGATGACGTCAAGAACAAGACGATTCTGAAGGACAACAATCCGCATAGCAGACTGCTCCTCTGTTAAGTTACCTAGGGCGGAAGTAGTTTCATTCACTACTGCTTCGAGGGTTCTGGTTAATTTACGTATCAGTTTACTATTAAAGACAGCACCTAAATAGGGAAAGAAACCTTTATTGAAGTCTGTATACTGCTCCCATGCTGTTTCAGTATAGTCGACAATCGGGAGATCTCTCTTGGGTCTATTGTGTACTAGATGGGAGTCCCTATGATAATCAGGAGGGGCTAGGAAAACAGGTGGCAGAAGGAATGCAATGTAACAAGTACCATCCCAATCTAGAGGTAAGCGTATATATGCTGTATGACCACAAATGAAATAGGAATGACGGGAAGCTTTGAATGTAGACTTGCCTTTATCACTGAATTCGATCACAGTAGTACATTTACTATGACCTAGGTGTACTGAACCATTCTTTCTGACACATAATTCACCTTTGACTGGCAATACTGACATAGCGGGCAAGACTGGTTCGGCTTCGGACTGGACATTCAGAATCATGAGGTTAAGTGTAAAATTACCTAATCCATATACTTCGTTTTCTAGATCGGTCCCTGTCCTTTGGGGAAGACCCTCCTTGTCAGGGAAACATACTTTATGCAAAACTGTGTTCAGATTTCCCCATACCCAATTGCCCTGGTAAACTACGGAATCAGAATCTAAAGAATTTATTAAACTAAACCATGCACCACAGGAACCATTATGTGTGAACGGGTACGGAAAGAGGGGCAAAACTCCCTTGTACTTCTGATAGGGAGGGAGTCGGCCACATATCCAACAATTGGTAGCATTGCTGGTCTGATGGGAATGATGTAACATACTAATGAATGTATTGTTGCGCAGCGCAAGTCGGTAAGATAACTCGTGCGGGGGCAATTCACTGAAAGTATGCTCGGCAGTGTCATTTGAAGAAGAATGTGCACGTGTGAAAATAGGAAAGTACATGTGTAGCAATATACCTGTAGCAATAATCATAAGACTCAGAAAAAACATAATCAATAATGTCACAATGCAGTGACTGCGGAGAGATTTACAATATTCATGTTTCTTGATCTGTTTCTGTCTATCTCTCTCTCTATTGGGGTCTAACTGGTACATGTCAGGAACTTGTCTAACCGATTCTCCTAGGGGAGGACTTAAACAATTAAACCGTCTGACTTGCTAGACCTCAATTTCATACGAAATTCTTGAGAAGGAGTTTTCTCTACCAGGGGGAGTTTAGTATCAGTCTCTGGAAGGGGGCAGGGCTGGGAGTCTGGTTTTGGCGGCAGTCCATAGTGTCTTTTTACATGACTCGAGTGGAGCCAGCCCTTGCGGCCCTCCACCTTCACTGCTGTCCTTGTTGTTAATAACACAAGCTTCGGCTCCTGCCAACGGGGCTCAAGCGGACTCCTCCTGTCGAAATTCCGGACAAGCACCAGATCCCCAGGGACGATCTCGTGTGGCTTCACCTCGGTGTGGTCGGGAAAGGCTGCAGCTACCTGTGAACGACATGATTGTAGTGCAGACATCAAGGAGGCAAGGTAATCTGTCAGCATATTACAGTCAACATCTGTGATCTTATGGGGCAGAGGCGTCCCCCACATATTCGGCGGCCTACCAAAGACCACCTCATACGGGGATAGCCCTGTTCTTGAATGTGCTATCATTCTCATGTAAAAGAGTGCAACTGGTAAAGCTACTATCCAGTCAACGCCTTTCTCTCTACATACCTTGGCAAGACAGTGGGGCCTTGTGCCCATAAATGTGCAGGAACATTCTGTAATCTGGAATCAATATCTCTCAACACATAGTGACCCTTAAAGTCACGCAAAAACAATCTCACTCCTTCCGGAGAACAACAAATTACAGCTCCAAGAGCTTTCAGCGTCTTGATACCTAATACGTTTTCTGGACATGATTTCGTGAGCAATAAATCTGTAGTGCGGGACAACGGACCAACTGCAAGGGGAACTGGTTTCGATACTTCATTTACAATAGGCTTTCCTGAAAATCCAAGGGAAACATTCTGTGAGCCTGAGAGGGGTGCCCCTGGAACCTCGTCGTGACTGATTGTTGTCCTGCTTGCCCCTGTGTCAATCAAAAACTTTCTATCCTTTCCTAATACCTGACTATGTACATAAGGACCCTCTTGATCTACAGGAACCTCAATAAGAGGCAAGCCAACCTCCCTCTTTAGGCTGTTTCATGTGTATCGCTGGTAATCGGGATAATCAGTTTGAGCATATTGGTACATCTGCTGTGTTGCATGTTGGGTTGCGGCAATCGGTTGTGGCTGTGGTACCGCTACGGTCTGTACTGTCTGGTGTGGAACATGCATAGGCTGTACATTCTGTGTAACGTGTTGTTGGGCCTGGTCCTGTCTAGGAGGACGCGGTCTCTCTTTAGTTTTACCTGTAGATATATTGTGTTTCAAAACTGCACAATCGTTTACATAGTGACCTGGCTGTTTACAATAGTTGCATGTCCCTTTAACAGGAGCTGCCGAATTATTGGACTGTGTCATGCCCTTTTTCTGACCGTCAGCTGGAACTGACTGAGCAACGAGCATTTTCATTTTCGTGTCTTTCATACGTCTTTGTTCGTGATCATGTTCTTCCCTTATTCTGTTCTGGTGGTACTGTAACATCTGTAACATTTGGGAAGGCGTGTTTGCTTGCCATGTGCTCTCGACTTTCAATACACGATTCTTAACTTGGGGCAGAGAATTCTCGACTAATTTGGATACAAAAAGTTGTGGGTATGACTCGCTACTTGCTTTCAGGCCACTATTAATAATAAAACATTTCTCAAATCGGGAATAAAAATCACTAGTGTCTTCGTCGGGTTTCTGTTTGCAGGCTGATATTGCATCCCAATCCTCCTTTTTAGTTGCCAACAACCTTGGCAATACTTGTACTAATAATCCTGGTAGTGCTTTAGTATGGTCCCCAAGACCTAAACCTGGGGTTCGGCCAGTTTCTTCTGTTTCTAGTAAAGCCCAATTAATCTTTTTGTCTCCCACCTCCCATTCTTTTTCCTTGATTTTCTCGTAAATACCGGCAGGCATTAGTACTTTCAGTATTTTCATAATGTCGGGATAGGTATAATCTCCCATGAGTAACATGTCTTTTAATTCACGGTGGAAACCTGCTGGGTCTTTATCATGACTAGGCACTATTTGCTTCATTTCTAACAATACCATTTTAGTTAAGGGTGTGTATACAAATACACGTTCTAGTGAATTATCTGGCTTCCTGATCAGGTGTACTTCTCGCAAGGGATTCTGTCTGTCTATGTAGAACATTTTTCTTTCTGGGGGTGGAGCTGAAACAAACTGTGGATTCAGGAAGGCACTATATCTGTGTCGATGTTCTAAAATTACTTTAATTAAATCGGTACCTAGTTCTCTCCATTTATCCATGAGTAACTCTATTAGTACATCAGGTAGGGGACCTGGATCAGAATGTTGGCTCTTATACAACGTAAGGAGGTGCTGTATCATGTACATACCAGCTAGTCGCTGTTCGTCTGGAGAAAGATTCAAAAATGTTTGCGCTAATGCGTCATCATTATATCTATCGGAATTTTCAGCCCATTGTACTGCTGACCTGGCTAATTCTTGTTCATCCATGGAATTGAGTACATGGTACCCCATTCGTTCTTGAAGTACTTTATCGGTAGCCTGAAATAGATGTTCAGGAGTCTTCGGATTTGACATAGCAGAGTGAAAAAGTCTCTTGCTTTCTGGACGTAACGTTTTATTAAAAGATCTACCCTGTCCTACATATGCTACCGTACCTATGTCTTCTTCTAGCTCATCCTCCTCTGAGGATTTATTCTTGTTATTATCTGCTTCACTTTCAGCTTTCTCTCTTTCATGAAATACTGTTATTTCTTTACAGATTTTTCTGTACATGGCCTCTGTACATTTCTGTCTATCATGTTTTCCGTCTGCAATATTCTGACCCCATGTAGTTAGTACCTCCATCTCTTCTTTATTTACACCAGGCCGGTCTCGTTCTCTTATGAAACAGTTTATGAGGAATCTTAACACCTTAGCTGCTTGGCAAATATTCCTCCCCAGTGCTGCGCTGTCCATTGGAACTAGTGCTGAATGGACGTCCAATGGTCGTGCGCAGCACTGGGGAGGTAGCGCTTGTGACGACTGTTGGCCGTCAGCAGCACTTAAGAGGTTAAAATCATACTTTGAATGTCCACTTTCTGATGTGTCATGGCCTCGTGAATACATTCCGGACCCTCCCCAGTCTGAACAAAACGATATATCCTGTCTAGATAATCTGGCATTCCTGGAAATAGAACTAAAAAGTTTGCAGCACGTCTTATACGTATTGAGGCTAATATCACGCAACCGTCTTTGCCTGGTACTGGATCATATCTACAGTCTGTAAGATACTCTTAAGCTTTTCAAT
Source organism: Lissotriton vulgaris (assembly GCF_964263255.1). Taxonomy (NCBI): domain Eukaryota; kingdom Metazoa; phylum Chordata; class Amphibia; order Caudata; family Salamandridae; genus Lissotriton; species Lissotriton vulgaris. Next base: position 933,715,905 of record NC_141698.1, on the reverse strand, counting down.
TGTGACTGGTTTTGGAGTACGTTGCTTTGCTAGTTCTCTAATAGTTAATCGCTGTACTGGTGGCGGGGTACGGTAACCTCCTGATGCACCTCCTGAGGCGGAGGCTTGAGCATGACCTGTCTGTAGGGTCGGTGCTTGCTGTAACTGGGTTGGAACCTGGACCGTGCCAGACCCAAAAGGATTAAGCGGATTTATAGGGGGTGCAGGAAGTGGTGCAGGAGGGGTCTGCGGTTGCGGACCTGGGGGCAGACGATCAGTGGGTGGTACAGGTGCAGGTGGGACATTGGTATATTCGGGAGCTACGTCGTCTAAATAGGAAGAAAGGAAGATATCTGCTGCGGTCTTGTGACGTAATTTAGTCGGAACCAATGGAGGGGGCAGATCTTTCAGTATTTCCGGGGTCACCTTAGGCAGGCCCTCGGTCAGTACTGGATATAATCCTGTCATAATTGCGTTGCTCTGTCTTTCGTGTTGTTCTATTCTGACTCTCTGTCCTTCTTCTAGTAATTCCTTTTCTTTAGCTTTTTCAGAATCCTCTCTACTTTTCTCTGCTTTTCTCAGTGCTTTCTCTGTCCGTCTATGTGATTCTTTACGCCATAGTTCAATGGCATCTTTCTGTGACTGTCTGGCTTTCTTTTTCCACCACGCTTCTTCTACTCTCATGATGCACTCGGCATCCCATGTCCCTGTAACGGGCCATTTCTGATTCTCTGCTAAGTCCTTAGTGTAGTCCACCCACAAGTCGAGATATAATACGCATCTAAGCCGTGCTTGTGGTACATAAAATATCCGGGAGTGTCCCTGGGTGGGATGGGAACAGCTTCCTCGAGTATCCCTTTTCTAGTTCCTATCTGTCTCAGTTTAGAAAACAGTGGCATTCTGAACCTTGATACTTGATACTTGATACTTACTCGGACTTGGACACAACTAATACAATAAACACAGTAATGAAGATCAAACAATCACTCATACCACGACATTAAAATACATTAAAACATTTCGGAACGGACAATAACTTGATAGCTGGATACTTGATATACTGCTAAACAGTACAGATACACTGCTAAAACAGTGCAGACCGGGTCTGTGTACCCAAACCCGTCTTGACCAGACACAAATTAATGCACCCGTCTAGATGCATCCCGAGCAACGGTACTCACCGGGAAGCACGGAACAGAAGGCCTCGGAAACTCGACACTGGACTGGACCGGACTGGACTCGACTCGACTCGTGACGTAGGTACTTCGGAACTGGTGGGCCTCTGAACACCTCGGACCTTGCTCTCTCGGCTGGGCTCTGGTCGGGATCCTCCGCACTCCTCACCGCCTCGTCTGGGTGTCGATCGCAGTCTCAGTCACCTCCGTTGGCCTGAGGGAGATACAGGAAATCCTGCGGGTACGCGTAGTTGTCCGTCACGGCTGTGGCAGGGGGCTAGGCCTGCAACGCACCGCCGGCGCGTAAGGTGGGGGAGGAGTCCCTGTTCGGGCGCCAAATTATGTGGTAAATAAAGTTTACCTATGCGGAATTTCTATGCGGTAAAGTTCAATAATAATAGCTCAATCAAATGAGAGGCAGAGTCCGTGGCATCTGAGTTTATAAGGGTTTTATTCCATAAAATGGAATTGGTTCGAACCAGGTATCATGTTCCATCACCACGAAAGTTCAGGAAGGGATAGACAATGCTTTATTAACAGAGTACAATATATATAGTAAATGCATACAATGGTGATGGATACAGAAGGCGTAACAGCTGAGAGAAAACGAGATAAGAACACATGTACGTAACAGAAGGCGTGCACGAGGGCGTACACAGAGATGTGTGCTAGAAACGTCACATGAGAGTGTCACAGGTGGGTGGATCCATAGAGGAATCCTGCAGTGTCAGCAGAAATATATGGCTGAGATGCGCGCGCAGGCAACATGACGTGTGATTAACGTGGAACTGGAGGGTGAAGGGGACTTGACATTTAGCTCCAAAAGAGGAGACAGAAGTCTGGCATGTCAGAACAACCTAAACCCAATCATATCTGATATCTTGTGTTTGAGGAACTGTATTATCTAGAAGGAAAGGTCTCTCGGGCAGAGGCTATTCTATACTGACTGCTAGTGCGTGTATATGTGACTACGTGTCTACGTGTAATGCGAGGGGCCATGGGCCTACCATGGTAACGGGAGCAATGAATTACTTGCACGGAGACAGAAAGGCCGGGCCCTTTGCTCTGTAGCTGGGGAGATGTTTACCTAAAACACTAGACAGGAATGTATTTTCGAGGAGCGGAGCAGATAACTTGAAGGCAAAATACAGTCTTGGCAGGCAAGCAGGCCGAGCCGGGCACCGCTCGCCGGGCAGGGAGTAAGGAAAAGGTCATGGATACAGATTCAGGCTGCAGTTTTCAGAGGCAGAAGGCAGAAAGGGCTCGATGGCAGAAATCAGGGCCTAGCTCGCCAGAGCCAGGAAAACGTGAAAGTGCACCATGTAAAGACGGTGGCACGGCATACTTAGGAACTGTATTTTCGATCCATTCATGGTGGATCTGAAAGAGGACATGTTAACGTTGGACGCAAATGTATTTGCGTCTTCATAGCAGGTTGTGGAGGGAACATACATGTACTTGAAGCACGTACATGGAGCCGTTGGGGTCTACGTTAGGGGACACAATTGACCATAAAAATTCATATTACCTCAGGGGTACTACCACCACCAAATCAAAGCGAATGTTTCTAAGCACAGCACTGACTGTTGAATGTTGTGCCTCCTCCTCAATTGAATGCGTTGTTTTCACTTTCCTCTCTGAGAAAAAGAAAGAGCACTCCCAAATTTTCACAAAGCCCCCATCAGATGACAGTGGCAAGGTAAACGGTTGGTTGCTGAAAGCCTTGAAAGCAAGGCAGATGAACCAGTGAATATTGATATTGAAACACTTCTATTCTATCTGCTCTGAGTCATGAAGTACCACCATGGCCTGTTTGCATAATTTCAAGAATCCAAAAACCTATACCAACCCTCAACCCAGCCAAAGTCCACCCTAGGGAAAGTAAAACCACCACACAATTTCTTCAGGATTTAGCTCTATAAGGAAGCTTTCTTCTCAAGAAGTCATCAAAAGATATAAAGAGGTGGTATGAGATATGGTGGTGAATAAGATGTCATCATCATGGAAAGAAGTCAGTCACTCTTAGTATTAAGTCATCACCCTGACCATCTGCATCATGGCACAAGGAAAAGAGTGATATAATCACCCTAAAACAACTGCCAAAACAACCGACTATCAACAAGTCTATGTTATGCAAGGAGTCACCATACCACCATAACCATGAGCTAATCCTTTTATACAATAGGAACCTAGACTGAATATTAGCACTAGAACTCCTCCGTTATTCTTTCATTGAAGGAGAGGGGTTTCTGGAATCTGTGGAGACACTCTGCCCAAAAGAAAGTTTTGGAACTGGACCTTTTTCTCAACTGTTGTTGTGCCAGCATTGAACCACCGAGTGGTGGGATTGATTAAAGAAGCAATGGAGGAAAGGGCACTTCAGTCTAGCCATCTTACAATGAACAAGAGAACCAGTAACCAAGTTACAGATTACATGTGCATCACTTCATACTGTGTGTACTTCAATATAGTAAAGCAAAATCTAGCCATTGATCCAACTGGTGCTGATGGTTTTCACAGCATGTTGTGATATGTAACTGTTGCAATGTTCTCTATAGTAAAATCAAATACAGCTGCCAATATCATGGAACCATATAATACCAAGTAAATAATTTGCATGAACCTGGAGGCCTCAGCATTGGATTTGTTGTCACTGAAAATTTCAGTAATAATGTCAAAGTCATGGCTAAAGGAGGTACTTCACAGTCCTATATTTAGCTTGTCGCATCCATTGTGCAGGGCTTCCTCAAAGAAATAGTAAATTAAATACTGCACACATCTCTCAGGATTTCCAATCATTTTAATCATTCTTTGAAACAGCTGATAAATAAAATAAATAAATACATATTTGAATAGCGCAAACTACTCACCGTTACAGGTCTCAAAGCGCTGGGGGCTGTCGTGGAAATTATTGGGTCCATTAGGATGGCGGGAGTTGGCACCACTGTGGTGCTGGCGGGGTAGAAAAACGCATTTTCCTGCCCGCGAGCAGTGGTCCTCGCGTCCGCCATATTCGGATAGCAAAGCATAAGTCAGTTCCCGTCCGCCGCGGAGCAATGCGCACAGCCATCAAAGCGCGCCCCCCACCGCGGCGGTGGGAGCCAATGGAGACTCACCGCCGTACGGAATGACGCCCGCCCCGCTCCACAAATTAGGATGGCCCAAACAAGCAGACACACCGCAGCGGAGACACCGCCCAACCAGAGACGGCGGAAACTCGACAGCGGAACGCGATAGCAGAGACCCGGTCCACACCACTCGGTCATGACCACCATGGACTCAGCTCTACACATGTGTTTCCGGTGCTGTACCTGCTACAGCACTATCATCTAATGGGCCGCCGCAGGTACGCAAATACACAAATACAACACACGGGCTGACACATGATCTAAAACCATAACAGACACCCTGCTGTGGGCAACAACACATCCACAAGAGTAACCACACATGACCCACCTGCCACCATGGCACCCCACTGCATCATGGACACACATCAACCGCGAACCTGCAGCATTGTCCCGGTCCCAGTCACGTCAACGCAGCGGTCAATACATGCGCACAATGCAGAAGGCAGGGCCATTCCAAGGCATGGGCAGGGCACAAAGACCACAGGGACACACCTCCCCCAACCACACATCAACACACCCCATCAAGTCACAGGCCAGGTGCCCATTCTGTGCACCCCCATGCACAGCAACAAGCAACAAGCACAGCAACAAGCAAGCACAATGCACACCCTGCACCACACAACAAACAACCAGGGAGACAGCCACTGCAGGAGTGGCTGACAAGGAACACACAACACCAGTGCCTCACACACTGAAGGCTGCTAATACTTGCCAGCACATACACACACAAACAAACACACACCCTGGGTGTAGCCATAAACAGAGCACACACACAGGGATGCCTGAACAGATGCCTGCCCAAAAATCACACACAAACACTACAGGAACACACACAGAACCACGTCAGAAACAGATATACCCTGTCAGCCAAACTGTGAAAAGGCAATGGGAGCACAGACACAACAGGAGTTCACAACCTCATCACACAGGAACAATACACACACAACATACCACAAATCACACAAGAAGAGCACCAGCACAGAACGACACTGCCACATGAAACCAACCACAGATGCACATAAAATCAAAAATGAACGAACACCACAGGACATCAGGGGATGCACATCAGGCAATGCCAAGGCCACATACACACAGCACTGTATGCACAACAAGCAGTGTGTGCACAACAAGCAGAACAGTCACACACAGCCTTGACTGCCACAACTCAATACACACAACACTAATCAGCACAGTACAAACACAACAGCACACCCAGGAATTGAAGCAATACCACAGCCAAAACACATACATCCAACACAACAACAACAGATGTAACACTCTGGGACACAAGAGCAGAACCATCTTGACCAGAGCACTGGGCAGCACACACAGCTTAAGTGCACATGAGCAATCCTCACTGATTAATAGCACAAGAACACCACACATAAACCATTGGGCAAATGTCCAGAGTTGAACATTTGCTCTGGCCCAAGAACTGCACTACAAAGCACAGTGTCACAAATGAAGTGATGGGGAGGCACACACACATGTAAACCAAGGGGACAGCGATATCAAAGTGAACTCACTTGCTTGTCAGTAGTAGACACAAAAAGAGGGATTGCAGACCCACAATGGGTAGCCATAAGTGGCACACATAGGGTAGCCATAAGTGGCACACATATGGGATGGCATCACACCACACACGCCATGCCACACAGGAGGAGAAAAGGCACCATGTGCATGCAATGCATGAGAAACACAACTGCAATGGCAGTGTGGAGCAGCAGGGCCACACAGTCCACACAAACACACTCAAGACACATTGATGATCAAACAAACACAACACTGATGTACAAGTCACACACTTTGCACACTCATAAGTGACCAAAACAACAAGGAGGTGTTCCACAGAACAGCACAAACACACCAACACACTGCACAGTGTACAACGTACAGCTCACACATGTGCATACAACCATATCCACAGGGCACAGCAATATAAACAACATGCACACAACTCTTGGGTGACACATGTGTGTTTTTCACAAGCCATATCCACACCCACTACAAAGTTACTCCCTTCACGCTGCACACCTCTAAACTACACAAGAGCACACATCTCATGTACTCCATAGGACCAGGACTAAGGGCCAACACAGGATGACCATACACATACACAGCTGGGCACACATAAAGGAATAACACACATACATCATGCCAGTGCCCTGCCTGCATGCAAACCTGTGCACAGCATCACAACCTGCACTGGCAGTGTACCCCAACCTGACATGTGAACAATGTACCCAGCAATAGCAAACCACTAAAAAGAGAACTGCATGACAGGTAAAAGAACCATCATAGATAACACTAGTATCAGTGTCTGAATGGCCTGAAGACCCTGTCACCCCTGTATAAAAATGTGATGCGGCCAAAGATCTTGGCAATGTTGAAGTGACACATAGAGCATGGGGCACAGGCAACAAAATGCACACACCAAAATAACTTTAATCAGCAAGGACACTGGCAAATAGACAACAGGATTAACTGTATTTATTCACATATAGCACAGATGTGACAGTAGAACAACCGTAGACAAGAGCAAGGCACAACATGCTGATCATATGCAAGATAATCTGCACAGGCAAAATTCCAAACAGGAAGGCCAGTGTCCAGGGTAGGTGGCACAGCAAGTACATGAGAGGCTGCATAGGGGAGAGTACAACAGAGCAGAGCAACAGGGCCAGTATCCAGGGCAGGGCAGGTGGCACAACAGGTACATGAGAAGCTGCAAAGGTGAGAGTACAACCCAGCAGAGCAACAGGGCCAATGTCAATGGCACAGGTGAGAGTACAACAAAGCAGAGCAACAGGACAGTGTCCAGGGCAGGTGGCACAGCAGGAACATGAGAGGCTGCAGAGGTGAGAGAACAACACAGCGGAGCAAAATGGCAGTGGCCATGGCACAGGGGCGAGTCCAACACAGCAGAACACCAGGGCCAGTGTCCATGGCACATGGGAGAGTCCAGCACAGCAGATCAACAGGGCCAGTGTCCAGGGCAGGTGGCACAGCATGTACATGAGAGGCTGCACAGGTGAGAGTACGACACAGCAGAGCAACAGGGCCAGTGTCCATGGCACAGGGGAGAGTCCAACACAGCAGAGCAACAGGGCCAGTGTCCAGGGCAGGTGGCACAGCAGGTATATGAGAGGCTGCACAGGTGAGAGTACAACACAGCAGGGCAACAGGGTCAGTGTCCAGGGCAGGTGGCACAGCAGGTACATGAGAGGCTGCACATGTGAGAGTACAACACAGCAGAGCAACAGGGCCAGTGTGCAGGGAAAAGTGCAGAGTCAGGACATGAGAAGCTGCATGGGCAAGGCCAGAACAGCAGTGAATGACAAGGCCAGTGGCCAGGGAGAAGTGCAGAGTCAGGACATGAGAAGCTGCACATGCAAGGCCAGAACAGGAAGGCCAGTGTGCAGGGAGAAGTGCAGAGTCAGGACATGAGAAGCTGCACAGGCAAGGCCAGAACAGGAAGGCCATTGTGCAGGGAGAAGTGCAGAGTCAGGACATGAAAGGCTGCTCAGGCAAGGCCAGAAAAGCAGTGAATGACAAGGCCAGTGTCTACGGAGATTTGCAGAGTCAGGGCATGAGAAGCTGCACAGTGAGTGTTTTTGACTGTACCCTTCCATGGCCAGCAACACACCCAGGATGTAAACAATGGGCAGGACTAGCACACCTGTATGAGAGACAGGTGTATGAGCGGGAGTAACACTCACTCTTGGCTGCCAGGCAGACTTGGAGCTGGCTGTGTTTGCGGGACAGCAGGACCACTTGACTGGGGAGACAGAGGCCCAGGTGATGTAGAGCTATCAGTGGCTTTGCAAGCTGGACCGCTATTTGTACCAGGTCGTGTATGTTCCAATGCCGACCAGCCAAACACCGCAGGAGTGAAGAACGTCGCAATCCCCTACCCTCGCCGTGACCCCCAACACCCACGAATACACCGGGTGGTGGAGAACACGACACCGGGAGAAGGTGGGTAAACAAAACAAGGGAACCCAAGGTCTTGGGGAACACAGCTCGTCTCCTCCGGCTTCTCGGCAGCTAACTGCTTGACTCAGACGTGACCGCTATAAAAGAAAAAGGGGGACAAGGTTAGACACACCCCACTAATAACCAGTGCCAAGTCCACACACGAACCACCGACCTCCCTGCTTACCCGGTTAACAAACGGGAGTGGCTTGATACGAAACAGGAATAACTCCACTGCAATCTTATTGGTTCTTTCTTGTGTAACCCCAGGCCAACCACGCCCCCTCAGGAAACACCGAGAATGTCAAAGGGGGTGGAATTCACAATGAAAAGACAAAAAAGGGACAGGGGAAAAAAGGCGTCAAGGGAATTGGAAAGACACCCAAAAAAAACCTGAAATTTAAAAGAACACGAAGGTAGCGCAAAAAGCGGCCGTTGTTCAGCTCCTTCGTGAAACCACCCAAAAGACACACAACAAGATGGTTTGAGTACAAAAAGGGTAAATAACAGGACGCCAGAACTCATAGGAAACGCAGCCGCGAATCCCAATACATCACCGAAATATCAAAACAGGTCCCCAATAAGGGTTCAGTAAAGCCCAAAGATATAAGAAACAGGGGAAAAGGGGTAAAAGGGGATTCAAAATCCAGCCCTTGGAAGGATCGCTGGAATAGAGCTCAATGGAAAGGGAACAAGGTAGAACAACAGGAACAGGAAACACACAGCAAGGGACCATTCAAGAAACCAAGCACCTGTTTCCTGTAGACAGGCCCTTTTAAAGCGAGCCCTAGGGAGCGTCCATAAATTCGCATGTGCACTTGGCACCTAAGGCTAAAACCAATGAACGGGGAAGTAGACAGAAGGCACCGCCCCCCCCCCCCCCGAACCCCAACAGTGTAGTGGCACGTGGAGGCGGAGTCATGCAGACCTGTGACACAGTGTGGGTGGGAGAGGTTAGAGGGGTGCCTTTTCACTTCTTGGAAATGCGAAATGGCTTTCCTGTAATGGGGTTAATGGGAACTGGTTGGGACACAACAGGCACACACACCAACAGAGCCGCTTCAGGTGCAGACACTGGCACTCCCTCTGGTGATGTGCTGGATCCTGCGGGATGCTTTGTCTCGCTAAGCCTCTAGACCACCTTCCCCTGTTTGCCAGGTCCCCCCCTACAGTGCCCTCCTTTGCCTGTTTGTCAGGAGTAGTCCCTACAGTGCCCTCCTTCACCTGCTTCACTGGGCTTGGAATTGGAGTTGATGCGGTGGGGGAATGTGGCCCTGAGCCCTTCCTAAGTGTACCCTTGCCAGACAACACCCCCTCAGTGGGCATAGACACTTCACGCCTAGCTCTGCGTGAAGTTTTTGGGCCTGGAGAGTCCTTCGCTGGTGATGCCTCTGAGGCATGGCAGCCTGATGCCTGCTTCCTTGCTTTTTCTGACTCGCTCTTCCCTGACGGGGTCTTGTCTTTGCATTCTAGACTGGCTCTGCTCTTCGGTGGGGATGGTGTCTGTGGGCGGGACCGCCTGGGTTGCTTCTGCTGGGTGCTCCTTGTGCTGTATCCTGACTGGGAACCGTGGTCACAATCATTTGATGTGGCCACTGACTGGGGGTGAACAAAGGTACTGGAGCAGGAATGGGAGTATGTGCCTGTTGAAGGGCAGACGTCACTGTGGACGTCAAAGCCTGGACTGTACAGTGTAGCCTACCCAGGTCAGAGTGTATGCCCTCCATGTAGGCAACTGCCTGGCCTCATTTTTTGTCATGGTCACTGAAGGCATTGAGCAGGGCTGTCTGGCCCGCACAAAGCTGGCGCAGGAGCTCTACAGACTCAGCACTGAGGGCAGCAGGGGGGACAGGTGCAGGCTCAACTGTGCCATGTGTGATTCTAATTCATCCCCTCTTACTGACACGGACACGGTCAGCACCAGAGGAAGTAGATGGGAGGGTGGGCACTGGCAGCTTTGTGGTAGTAGATGATGAAGAGTCCCCATACCCTGTGTCTTTCAAAACGGATGCATCCCCACTGGCATCAGATGATATTGTACTCTGTGTCTCAGGCAGGGATTCCCCCTGCATACTCCAGTCCCCCTCAGATGCGCTGGTGGGCTCTGTGTCACCTGCCTCTGGTTCAGCTGTAGTGCTACCCTCACCACCACTGGTTTTCAGCTCCTGTTCCTCCATGTCCACTGTTGATTCTTCATGAGAGATAGATGCAGGGTAGTGTTAGTGTCATCATTTGGACAAAGAAAACCAATCAATGTAGTACAGGAGATGCCCAAATCTACATGGTGACCACCACACCCTGCAATCACATTGCAACTGCACACTACATAGACCACAGCAGTGCCCGTATACCTGAATATCTGCCATGTTGAGGCCACACAGCACGACACCCTGCCCGTGGATGAAGTGTACCAGACACACAACTTGCTCTGCCCACACCTAGGGACAGGATGTGGGGACACCACTTATTACCACTGACAGACCTTGAGGGAACAGGAGGGGACAACACATATACCTCTTAGGACATGACAGTCCACATTGGCAAGCATGCCATACCAAAGACCATGTGGTACTCTGGGGCACATTCTTGTCTCATGTGTGTGCCTCACTGATCATGGTGCATGCAAAGTAGGCATACATGCAGTCACACTCAGAAAGTGGACACTGCTGTTCACCCCGTAATAGATTTTCCACACCATCCTAATGCTGAATGACCATGTAGATGCTGACACATCTGGCAATGGGAAAGCACAGTAGGGAGGCTCACCCTTGTAAGGGCAGTTTGGGCCAATGCAGCCAATCACATGACACAGCACAGCACCACCCCACGAACATCACATGGGCCACTGCTGCCACATGCCCTGTACACATGCATCCACTCCCAGGCAAAGTCACCCTCCCCAAATACTCACCCCTGCCTTGCTGCCGGTGCTCCTTCAGATGAGCATCCAGCTCAGGATGAGTCACTGCCAATATGCGGCCCATCTGTGGTGTCATGTTGTGCCATGCAAAACGCCCAGTGGGTGGTAGCAGCCCCAAAGTCATCTCTGCCACGTTCCTAGGCAGCCGGCTGATGTCGTCCCACCTCTTGTGGCAGTGGGTGCGTCGTCGGATGGATACATCCAGGGCTCGCACCTTTGCTGCAATGGCCCTCCACAGAGCCTTACGCTGGTGTACCTTGAGCTGCAGGCATGGGAGAAGATAAGGGGAAATGATCAGTGAGACAGTGTCATGAACCAACATCTATCAGTACAGTAGCAAGACACAGACTCATTACCAATTGTAATCTCTTCCATCCCAAACTGGGGTACACCTCACAAAGGCACTCTGCATATGTCAAACAGATGTGATTGCATGCATTTATGAGGGCGTACAGGGTCCCTGATAATCTCACACACATGCAGGATGACTGCACTGAAACCCCTCAGTCGCTTGCACACATCTCTAGTCCTATGCACGTCTGGCCACTACATACATCACATATCTACCTGTGTCTGTGTGTAGAATCACTGTGTGCATGACAGGGCAACATTCAATGAGCATGTCCTGTGAACATATCTGTGTGTGGCATCGGGGTACATGGACTCACCAACAAAATATCCATCTACACAAGTGTAGTTGTGTGCAATTATACAGGGCTGAGATGGTGCATATCTTTATTTCAGTGTGAATGAACAAGAGTAAGGACACAGTAAGTACAGTGATGTCATCTCGTCTTGGTGGGTGGGCACTGGGCATAGTCTCTGGGTTCACGCTGAGTCGGACAACAGGGGCACACAGAGACAATCACCCAAGCAATTACTGTCCTGGCACCTGCATGTCCAACATCCTGTGGCTCTGTATGGCTGACAATGTATACACTCCACTGAGACATACAACTGCAGGCAGGGTAAACTGTGACATTGGGACACACACACTCCCTCGCCCTGGAGACAGCATGTTTGTCAGTGTATGACACAACCCCACACACTCAGGCATATAGTGCAGCAGTACAACTACATCTCTGACCCCCCTGCCATACTCCTCCCTTTGCGATGAATTACCACAACAAAGGGTGCCCCATACAGCCTTGGGTACTGTGCCAGCACCTTGTCCACAAGGACCTCCAGCTCCTCGCTTGTGAATGGACTGGCACGGATCTTCTCTGTCCTTGCCATCCCTGTGGACATGGAACACCTGTGGTGGGAGTGGGTGGTGAGGGGTCCCAGGCAGCACGCTCTGGAGGCAGCAGCAGGAGAGGGTACCAGGCAGCACGCTCTGGAGGCAGCAGCAGGAGAGGGTCCCAGGCAGCACGCTATGGGGGCAGCAGCAGGAGAGGGTCCCAGGCAGCATGCTCTGGAGGTAGCAGCAGGAGAGGGTCCCAGGCAACACGCTCTGTGACTAGTGGAAATGTGAGGCTCACAGATTTATAGCCCCCTGGGATTGTTTCTTAGGTGCCAAGCTGCAACAATTGGTTGTCTTGGTCTGCCTTTTTCAAACCCATCCAATAACCGCCCCCACGATGGCAGAGCACGCCTTCCGCGAATTTCAAAACTGCATCCTGCCACCGCAGTCATCGCTCTCATTTGCTGTTGGCAATGCTCCATTGAGGTGAGGCACCGCAGGGGCCCGGTGTGCGCTACCGCAATGGTGCATCTTTCAAATCCATCCAATGAGCGCCTCCGCGATTTTCAAAACTGCTTCCTGCCACCGCAATCATCGCTCCCATTGGCTGTAGGCAATGCTCCATGGCGGTGATGCACTGCAGGGGCCTGGTGTGCGCTACCGCAATGGTGCATGTTTCAAACCCATCCAATAACCGCCTCCACGGTGGCAGAGCACGCCTTCCGTCATTTTCAAAATTGCATCCTGCCACCGCAATCATCGCTCCCATTGGCTGTTGGCAAAGCCCCATAGTGGTGTCACAAAGACGTGGCCAGGCGGTAGCTACCAGGATTTGGGTGGCAGAGCATGCCCACCGCCATGTACCCATGTCTCCATGCCAATGACTACCGCACTTGTGAAGGGGGTGGTGCTGATGTCACACCGCCATGGCCAGGTGGTAGCTATCGCGATGTGGGTGGCGGAGCATGCCCACCGCCATCTACCCATGTCTCCATGCCAATGACTACTGCACTTGTGAAGGGGTGGTGCTGGTGTCACACTGCCGGGGCCAGGCGGTAGCTACCATGATTTGGGTGGCGGAGCATACCCACTGCAATCTACCCATGTCTACCTGCCAATGACTACCGCACTTGTGAAGGGGGTGGTGCTGGATTCACACCCGCCGGGGCCAGGCGGTAGCTACCGCGATTTGGGACACATGCAATGGGTATGTCCATCGTGAACACTTCTACAATACACAGCGGCAACATGGTTAGGGGCACATCATTGTGCACACAATGCTATTATCCCATGAAATCCACAGGTGGACGCACGTGACATGGTTGGCTATGTGTGACGTACATTGGTCTGTGGTCCCTGCCATGCCAATTATGCATTTGATGGTTGATGATGTGTGACAGTGATGTAGTGGACTCAACAATGTGTAACCAATCAATGTGTTGTGGGTCATTGTTGACCTTGGCAAGGCTTGTCTCACTGTATGGTGTTGTTACTTACATGTGCTTTCATATCTTATCATGCACACAAATGACAGTTCACCGCCTACTGTGATCATTGCGTTGTGGATGTGTGCCAAATTTACATGATGCATTGAGGTGTGAGTGGTACAGCAGATGAGTATGAGACAGTCATGTTAATTTTCCCCACATTGGCTGGATGGTACGCTACAAGGCGTGCACATGTGAAATTAGAGGTTCAGTATTTGTGCATTCACATTGGCCTATGTGTTGTTTGAGGCACTTGTGTATGGTAAATGGAGATGTGTGCCCTCTGTGTGTCTCTAATGTACACCCATGTAACCTGGAGTGTCATGCATTTCATATGGCAGTCTTTGTTTTTCCGTGACATCCTTGACGGGATGTGTTGTGGGCATCTCATGAAGGTAGTCATTGACATGTGTCCATTTTCTTCTCAACTAGGAGGAGGCCTAATCTCCTGCATCACTTGACACTGCTGGAGGACATGGCGGATGTTGCGATCATTCGCAAATTCCGGCTCAATAGACCCACCCTGAAGACCCTTTGTGATCTTTTGGAGCCCCACCTGCAGCCTCATCGCCACTACCCAACAGCATTCACACCAACGTACAAAGTGATGGCAGTCCTCCATTTTCTTGCAACTGGTTCCTTTAAGGAGACTGTGGCCAGCGCTGCAGGGATGTCACAACCCATGTTCAGCCTGGTGCTGAGGGATGTACTTGCAGCCATGATGATCTATAAGGATAGATACATACATTTCCCACGGGGAGCAGAATAGGCTATTGTGAAATGAGACTTCTATCCGCTTGGCAACATCCCCCATGTTGTTGGTGCCATCGATTGCACCCATGTTGGTCTGCTGCCACCACAGGCGAGTGAGCACATTTTTAGGAATCGAAAACATTATCACTCTATCAATGTGCAGGTAGTGTGCCTTGCGGACATGACCATATCACATGTGTGTGCCAGATTCCCGGCTCAGCCGATGACTCCTACATCCTGAGGAACAGCATTGTGCCCCAGATGATGGCAAATATGCTTCCCGGGCATGCTTGGATTGTGGGCGAGTATGCCTAGTGAAATGGCGTGCTGTGTGTGTGACCTGCTGCCCTCTGCCTGTTCAACATTGCAATGTGTGTTTGTCATTCACAGGTGACTCTGCATATCTTAGCCGTACAAGGCTGCTGAGCCCACTATGGAATCCCAGGACCCCGGCTGACATCAGGTACAATGAGGCCCATGGCAGGACCCGTTGAGTCATTGAGCAGACTTTTGGCCTGCTCAAGTCAAGATTCCACTGCCTTGACTGGAGGTACACTGTCGTACTCGCCTGGGAAGGTCTGCAAGATCATTGTGGCATGCTGTATGCTCCACAACATGGCCATTCACAAGGAGATTCCCCTGCTCCTGGATGATGGTGAGGACCCACGGCCCCCGCCTGTTCAGGAACCTGAGGACAGTGATGAGGACAGTGGAGAAGAGGGAGGAGATGACATGCGTCAACACCCACTACTTCACTTGAAGGTGGGTCATGAGGTAAAAATTGTACATTGTCTGGTGTGATTGCTGTTGTCGTGAAGGACTATGTGTGGATGGTACAGACAGGCACATGTAGAGTCACCTATGTGTGGAAATGTGGCAGTGACATTTCACCTGTGAACGTATACAGAGCTCTGTTTGATGACACTTGTTGCACATTGTGTTGTCTGCCTGTTGAATTATGTTGATGGTTGGTGTAGTGTTATGTCTGTGATGCCACACTCACGCCAGTGACAGTTGTTCTGTTGTGTCTCCCTAGGTGCCTCAAAAATATCCAGGTCTACCTACTACACATCTTTTGGATACATCATAGACATTTTGAACACTGTAAACATTGCACTAAAGACAAAGCTGCACCAATTGAAGTGTGTAAAGTATTTTATTTACAAAGTTGACATGTGAGGGGTGCAGACAGATTTACATGAAGGTGGTAATGGAGCATTGAGTTGACAGTCATGGTAAATGAAATGTAAGAGTAGACACCACATGGATGTGGTGACCCAGTCCAACAGACAGGTGCCATTGACAAGGCAGTGTGGGGAAGGACAGTACAAACAGTCAATGCGGTGGGGAAGAGGGTTGCCATCAGGGCTGGCTCCATGACTGGCGTTAGGCTGGTGCTTTGCCTCCAGAGACTCCCAGGCTCTTCTTTGGACACCCCCTTGGTTGCTTGGCTGGGGGGATTCTGCTGCATGGCCAGCGGCCTCTGAGGACTCACCCCTCTCTGTGGCCACAGGGGAGGATGGTACACTGTCATCCTACAGCAAAACAGAGGGGGGCGGAGGTGTTGTTTGGGACGCAGGCCTGTCCCTCAGTAATGCCACTTGCTTGCCCATGAGGTCCACCATTTGTCTAATGTGTGTGTTGATGGACCTCATCAGCAGGATGAGCTCATGTAATAGTTCATCAGACCGGCCACTTTGTCCCTGGACCTGTTCGTAGGCCCAAGTGACTCAGTCAAAGTGGTCCATGTATGATGTGCTAACCTCCTGAGGTCAGGGGTGACCCTGGCCATCCCCCTTGCCTTGCTGCCACAGACCTGTTGCCTCGCCACTGTGGGTCCCCAAACACTCTCCCTGCGATCCACAGTTGTTGGTGTGGGCTGGCCATCCCCTGGGACAGTGAGTGTGCTCCAGGTAGCCCTGGTGGTGGTGGTGGTGGTGGTGGTAGAAGTGGCGGCCGTTGAGGCACAGGCCGTGACTTCAGGGGTCTGCTGTGCAGTTGTTGTTGCAGCAGACGTGGTGCTGGGGAGAATGGGGTACTGGGACCTGTTGCTCCCTGGCACACCAGATGTGCTGGCCTGGAGCTCATCATCCAAAGTATCCTGGGAGTCTACATCCGAGAGTCCATGGACCGGGGGTGAAGACTGGCTCTGCTGGCCGTTGTTGTTGTCCTCAGCAGGGAGTTCTTTGTCACCTGTGGATTAGATGGGGAATGATCAGGGTTGGGCACTGTGCAAGTATTTTGTTAGCAGTGTGTCATCCACTGTCTGTACACTACACAATTGAGAGATCTTCACTATTTTTATTAAGTGCAATACTGTGCCTCATCACATGATGCAGAGGTACATAAATTACTCGTACATGTCAAGTATCGATGCATTGCATGTAATTTGTGCTGTGTGTAGTGATGCACGTCTCCCACCCACAAACAGCTAGCCCAGTGAAGATGGCTCCCTACCTGTAAGTTTGTTTGGTGAACATTGCAATGGCTTCCAAGTGCTCCTGGGAGGGGGAGAGCTCTATCCTGCTCAGGTGTGGGACAGAGGTCATGGTGGGAGTGGGAGTGCGGTACTCCCTCTCCATACAGGCCTCCCTAGCAATATGGCTACCTACCTGTAAGGTGAGGGTGGACAATGCAATGGCTTCCATTGGCTCCTTGCAGTGATGGGTTGCTCCATCTTCCTGGGGTGTCGATCAGAGGGCATGGTGGGAGTAGTGGTACAGGCCTCCCTCCTCCAAGAAAGATGGCTACCTACCTGTAAGGTGAAGGTGGACAATGGAATGGCTTCAAAGCGTTTCTGGGAGGGGGAGGGCTCTATCCTGCTCAGGTGTGGGACAGAGGGCATGTTGGGAGTAGGAGTGTGGGCCTCAGTCCCGCAAACAGGCCTCCCAAGCAAGATGGCTAACTATATATAAGGTGAGGGTGGACAATGTAATGGCTTCCAAGTGCTCCTGGGAGGGGGAGGGTTCTATCCTGCTCAGGTGTCGGTCAGAGGGTATGGTGGGAGTAGTAGTGCAGGCCTCCCTCCCACATATAAGCCTGCCAAGCAAGATGGCTACCTACCTGTAAGTTTGATGAGGGTGATGCAATGCCTGCCACATGCCTGTGGGTGGGAGGGAGGGCTCCATGCTACTGGGATGTGGGACAGAGGGCATGGTGGGAGTAGTAGTGTCAGTCTCCCTCCCACATACAAGCCTCCCCAGCAAGATTGCTACCTACCTGTAAGGTGAGGGTGGACAATGCAATGGCTTACAGGGCTCCTGGGAGGGATGGGGTGCTCCATTCTGCTTGGTGTGGGACAGAGGGCATGGTGGGAGTTGGAGTACCGGCCTCCCTCCCACATACAGGCCTCCCAAGCTAGATGGCTACCTACCTGTAAGGTGAGGGTGGATAAAGCAATGGTTTCCAAGTGCTCCTGGGAGGAGGAGGGCTCTATCCTGCTCAGGTGTGGTACAGATGGAATGGTGGGAGTAATAGTACAGGCCTCCCTCCCACATACAAGCCTCCCAAGCAAGTTGGCTATCTACCTGTAAGTTTGATGATGGTGATGCAATGCCTGCCACATACTTGTGGGTGGGAGGGAGGGCTCCATGCTGCTGGGATGAGGGACAGAGGGCACGGTGGGAATAGTATTGCAGACCTCTCTCCCACATACAAGCCTACAAGCCTCCCAAGCAAGATGGCTACCTACCTGTAAGTTTGATGAGGGTGATGCAATGCCTGCCACATGCTTGTGGGTGCAAGGGAGGGCTCCATGCTGCTGGGGTGTGGGACAGAGGGCAAGGTGGGAGTAGTAGTGCAGGCCTCACTCCCACATACAAGCCTCCCAATCAAGATGGCTACCTACCTGTAAGGTGAGGGTGGACAATGCAATGGCTTCCAAGCGCTCCTAGGAAGGGGAGGGCTCTATCCTGCTCAGGTGTGGGACAGAGGGCAACATGGTGGGAGTAGTAGTGCAGGCCTCCCTCCCACATACAAGACTCCCAAGCAAGATGGCTACCTACCTGTAAGTTTGATGAGGGTGATGCTGTCAGGTCCTTTGTGGTTGCTCCTCAGGATTGGATTGATGCTATAAAGGGGGCCCACCTCTAGATCATCCCAAGTCTGGCTATCAAGGTCACAGACTATTAAGGAGATCAAGCGGGGGAAAAAGATAGGTCCGGAGGGGAACAGCTGGGCAACTGGAACCGGAAACCTGCAGATATAGAAAGCATGGGATGAGAGGAATGGCAACCCTCAGCTGGTAACTGAATATACAATACACTATGCTTTTCCTCACCTGCAATATCCTACAGTATGCAGAAACAAGGGGTGATATAAGGGCTTCTTCTAAATCCCCTGGTTTTCCTACTTAAAAACACAACAAAAGAAAACACAAATAAACCACAGTATTCTCCCCTTTCTGTAACAGTAGTCAGATGAACCGAAGAGATGTAGATACACCTACCCAGAATGGGGATGAAGTAAACCAGAATGCCCCAGGATGCTAAATAAGTAAATATCACTCCTTTCCGGTATGATCCTACAGTGATCGTAAGGTTTCCCCTCCGAGGACATGTATGAATCAGCAAGTCAAGGGTAAGCGCAGGAAGCGAAAAGAGTCAACCCCTTAAATGATCCATACAACCCCATAAACGTAGTTCACCAAGTAAGTTCCTGGTACCAAATCAGCAACAGAAAATATGCCCAGCGCAAAGCAAAAACACAGCGTCTTATGCAAATACTTCTCTGCAGGCGCCAACAGGAATGGAAAAGCTCTTAGATGAACCTGCGGCACCCAAGCCTCGGTGTCCGGCAGGGATAGGAGATTCACACTCCCCGTAGACTGTTTTGAAGCAGACAAACGTACACACTGCTCCCCAGGAATGCATGTTAACATAAGCACCTCCCCCGACCAATGGAAAACCTGTAACAGCGTCCTCCACTCCTGAATGTGGGCGCTTCCTAAGCCCCTCCACAGTAATCCACAAAACTGGTGCTGAGAACACCGGTACTCCGCTCTCGTTGCAGGCGCTTCCTAAGCCCCTCCCAAGTAATCCACGGATCCAGAGCAATGATGACGCGAGCTTACCTCAGCCCACAACGACAAACGCCAACTAGAACACAGGAAACACAAGCAATCAAACTTGCTCGCCAGGAAGAATAATCGGCAGCGTTCCTCTCTGAAAACGCTATGATATTCCTTCCGGTCACACAGCGTCATTCCAGCGCGCCGCGCTAAGGATCATGGGAAACGTAGTTGTTGAGCCCTTTACAGACTCGCATTGCAGGCAGTGATCTACCAGCGGCCGGGGAATCCTGACAGATGCAATGCCTGCCACATGCTCGTGGGTGGGAGGGAGGGCTCCATGCTGCTGGATTGTGGGACAGAGGGCATGGTGGGAGTAGTAGTGCATGCCGCCCTCCCACATACAAGCCGACAAAGCAAGATGGCTACCTACCTATAAGTTTGATGAGGGTGATGCAATGCCTGCCACATACTTGTGGGTGGGAGGGAGGGCTCCATGCTGCTGGGTGTGGTACAGAGGGCATGGTGGGAGTAGTATTGCAGGCCTCCCTCCCACATACAAGCCTCCCAAGAAAGATGGCTACCAGCTCTGGGCCCAACAGAACCTTTTGCATCTCCCCTGCTGTGCAGCACAACCTGGCAGAGAACCGAAGCAGTCCTTCTACTGTGTGGACTTTCCCGGTTCCAGCACTTCACATTGCCTCTGCAGCCTGCAGCCTCATCGGAACTGCTCTGAATGACAACTTGGGATAAAACAATGTTACCATGTCTTACGTAGTGAGCATCCCCACAGGACCTCACATATTAAGCCCTTCATCGACTGCATCCTCAGCGATGACGCAGGACTTCACATTGCAAGTCTTGCAGCTTCTTCAGAACCAGGCGGTGCACAACACATTCTCAACGCAGGACTTCGCATCATAAACCCCCTCTTTGACAGCCTCCTTGATGAAAACACAAGACCTCACATCGCAGATCCCCAGCATCAATGCTGAGCAATGTATCTCCGACCCGGACCTCACAGTGACTCAGCTGCACAACATATCCTTGATGCGAAATCTCGCAACACTACACAGCCAGGTGGCCTTTATGGGTCCCTCTAACCACCCCATGCTCTATCGCTGTCAACCTGAAGTTGTGTCTTTATCCTGGTTTGAAGCAACCAGACATCCACAGTTGTGCTTTTTGGTGATACTTTCGATGACATCTTTAAACTTGCATTTCTTCTCTTCTTCTGATTGGATTTGTGTCCCTTTTGTCTTGTTTTTTTTAATTAAAATTGACCCTATTTTTGTCTTGTGTTGTTGGGTTCTTCTTTTGTTGTGTTTTCACATTATTACTGTTTGAATTGTTGCATACAAACTTTACTTGTTGCTTTCAATTTAAGCCTGTGCCAAGGTTGTTGAGCACATGGTTTTGCTTGAAAAGGATTGTGGTTTCTTCTGGCGCAGGGTTTCAGCCCCCTCAACCAGTAAATCAATTTATTACACTGGTGATCAGTGGTGAGGATTTGTACTTGTGTTTGTGCAGTGGCATACAGTCATTTTGTGTACACTGCCATCCCATAATAATAATATGAGACCATTTCGAGTTTTACACTTTCCTTGACTGGCTTGTTTTTTAAAATATCTACTTTTAGTGCTATCTGACTGTCTGTGACCATGCCTGCTGCAATGGAATTTGAGCTGGCCTGCTCAGAAGGCTACACTGTGGTTGTACTCAAACAGTTCTGGAAGAAAAGGGGAGTGCCCACCAAAAATGGTAACAGTACTTTGGGGCTTAAAAAAAAAGCTTATGGCATGGTGGGATGTTCACCAGTTGCTAACAGCAACAGAGGAACAGGACGGGGAGAGTTATATGGATGAACATAATAATGATCTGAATGTTAGCCCTGAAATACAGCCTTCAGGGGAATGACTGGTCTCCTGAATTGGAACTACCTGGCAGAGCAGGAAGCAGTGTATCTTTGCATTGCCTGTCCCCAGAAGAGATGGAGGACAGGAAGGCAGAGTATGAGTTTCAGCTGGAGCTGCAGATGGCCAAGATAAAAATGGAGAAAGAACTAGCAGTTGAGAAGATCAAACTTGTCACAGAGGAAAGGAAAATTGTCTATGAGTGTAATCTCAGAGAGGTGAAACGTAAGGCAAATAAACAGATTCCAGCAGCAATGGTGGTAGCACACACACAATATCCGAAGGAGACATGAAGGCTCCCTACATTCCTAACACTCTGGTGCCTAATTATGTGATGGGAGAGGACATAGATACATAGTTATCTGCTTATGAGGTGACCCTGGAGAACCGCAGCCTTAAGGCCCGGTGGCGAAGGGTATGCCTAAATCCCCGGGATTCACCTGCCTTGTCAAAACAGAGACACAGACTCTTCGTCTGGCGTAGAAGATGGTATTTATTAGCTGCAGCTAGTACAGTGGTCTTAGAAGTCGTCATTACAACGAGGTTAAAAGAGACTGTCACTTAACTCCGTGGCGCACACGTTTATATATCATACAGCACAATGCAAAAATGCAATCACACACGAGCATGAGCTATAAGCAAATGTTACGGACAATGTTTAAAAGCCAAAGCAACTCAAGTTCCCGGTTCTGTTTGTCATTCGACCCTTTAAGTAAATCACAAGTGAATCCACACAATTCGGTTTAGTAGCAGAGAAAACACAGCTGTGTGTCGCAGAAGGACAGTCGAGAAACAGGAGAATGCATGAGATGTGTAGTGAAGGACAACAGATAAGATAACTTAAGGAAAAATGGTGTGAAATGACATGTAGTCCGGACAGGGATTAATCAGCTCAGACAGGAATTAATGTACTCGGCCAGACCCTGACACTAATTAGTAAACATAGGCGAGGAAGCCACCTGACACGCAAAGCAGAAACGACAAAAACATCGCGTTCGCCGAGCTGCCTGAGTGAGGGCAACACAAAATGGCTGCGATCTCAAAATGGAGGCTGAGCACGAACGAATTCGTAATTTACAGAACCTCAGACCCTCCTTTTGCCATTACTCAGGCAAAAACAAACCAACTCATGCTAATCTGAGTCAGAGTCAACACTGATATTCATGAGATCTTCAAGTTGTTGCTGCACCATCATTCTAATATTCTCTGTCTTCTGAGCGGCAGATAGTGGAACGCACAAAGAAGCCAACAGGCCACGAACTGCAGGACCACACTGAACACACAAACAACAAGAGAATATGACAGCTAGAATTGCTCCAAGGAACGTTAAGATCTTCCATCCCCAAGTTGACAATATTCCCCAAAACCATCCCATAAAAGACCAATCTCCTTCATCCTGATGTATCGACTCGGAGATTGTGTGCAATTTGGAAATAGCTTGGTATACTGCTGGAGAATCATCTGGAATATAAATGCAGCAACTAGATCCGATCAATCTACAGACACCTCCTCGATCTGCTAGAATCACGTCTAGCGCAATTCGGTTCTGAAGTGTCATAAGACGGTCTGCTTGAAGCTCTGCTGTAATGTTACCTATCGCACCTGCGGTAACATTAATAGTGGTCTCAACCACTCAAACCAATTGCCTAATATGTCTGCTGTTAACCATTGAACCCCAAAAGGGAAGGAATCCCTTAAGGAAATCTCCTCCCTCTTGCTCTGCCGTGTCTTTTGCATTGAATATGCCTCTGCTATGTCTAACTCTGTGATGGTCTGACGAAGCCGTATATGTAGGGGGAAGGAGAAAAGCTATGTAGCAGGTTCCAGAAAAGTTAGAAGATAACCAAGTGTAAGCTCGATCGTTACAAACAAAATATGTTCCTTGAGACGGAACTAGCGGAGGGAAATCAAGAGATGAAAGAACATATGTATATGTACATTTCTGGATATCATCAATTTTTTTGCTGTTAATCTGGAGACAAAGAGTTCCTTTATGGGGCACAGTCCACACTGGGGAAGACTCGTCTTTTCTAGTTTGGTCGCTGAGAACGGAGACATAGTGGGTAACATTCCATCCATCATAAGCTTTCTTTACATCCAATGGAATCTTACTCTTCTCTACAATCTTGGACATTACCACTATGCTTTTTATCAAGGAGCTATGACTAAAATCTAATCCATTCCCAGGAGTTCTCACAGGGCTTCTAAGTCTGTTGTGGTATGCGGCCGAAAACATTGTCAAATAGGCTGAAGCTGAACCTTCGTATGAAAAAGGAAGAATCAGATATGGCATTCCCTTTTGTGTATTATGTGGCATGAGTCCGCACACCCAACAGTCAGTCATATTATTGGCCAACTGATGTTGGTGCAACAACTGAATAAACGTATTGTTCATATACTCGACTCTCCTTATCTGTTCATGTGGGGGTAAAGTATGCATTTTGTGTGAAAAGACAGAAAGTCGAGAAGGCAAAGAAGTTGTAGTATTAGCAACATTTCTTGATTGAAAATTATTAACAATCCATCCTGTGCAGGCTAATAAAATTCACAAAAACATAAGAACACACAAAGCTACGCCAAATCGACTACGTAATAATTTCAATATTTTGATCTCATTTCTTGCTTCCTATTTTTCCTACCTACAATTAGTGTACCATCCATATTTATCTAAAGAAAATGTCACTCACGGCACTCTTCTTCGATCACTCAGCTAATCACTTCTGTATATCCTGAGGCACTAGCCACTTACCAAAAGAACAGAATCAGGTTACAGTCTGAGTCTCCTACCGTGACCCCTCGACGGAGACAGATGGCACATCTAATACTAATGTTACACAAAAAGGCAAAAAGATGACAAAAGAATGTCTTTCGTTAATAAAAAAAGTTCAAGAGTTCAGTTCATTAGGTCTTGGTCTTAAATTGTAGCGTGTTTTTCTCGGCACGGTCTGATCTTTAAACAGTATTTCTGGGTTGGTGGTGTCTATTCGACAATGCACAGGCACAGCAGCTTGAAGAATATCGTCATCCGCTTTTTCAGACTGAGTCCCATAAATCTGAGCATCACTGAACGGGACAAAACAAGGGACGGCTGCAGTGTCCGATTCTCTTAAACCACTGCGAGTCCACTGATCAAAGGGTAATGGAAGTGGCACCTTTTTGCAGTGCACTCCATGAATCCAGTTGCGCTTTCCCACCACCTTGACAGCCGTACGAGTGACGAGCAACACCTGCGTAGGCTGGGACCACCGAGGCTCCAAATTCTTAGTCCGTTGAAAATTCTTCACACAGACCCAGTCGCCGGGCACGATGATGTGACCTGAGTCTGTGGAAGCCTCCTGCAGAACACTCTGTACCTGTTGACGAATAGCACTTAATTTAGTAGTCAAATCGTGCAGATAGTCAATTAACAGAGGATATGATATGTCTGAGTATCTTTTGGGAAGGGGGACACCCCAAATATTAGCTGGGCGTCCGAATACCGCCTCATTGGGCTAAGTTCCATACGAGAGTGTAAAGTAGTTCTGGTTGACAAAAGAGCTAGGGGCAAGGCATCAGGCCAAGCAAGACCTGTACTGGCTTGAATCTTCTCCAGCTCAAGCTTGAGCGTACCATTGTAACACTCAACCAAACCCGCTGACTGTGGATGGTTTGCTGAATGGAATTTTTGTTTGATTCCGAGACCAGAACATACTTTCTGCATTATCTGGCATACAAATTCACTTCCATTGTCACTCCAGACAATGCGCGGCAAACCAAACCTAGGGAAAAATTCCTTAATTAGTACTTTAGCAGTTGACAAAGCAGTGTTATCTTTCAAGGGGTAGGCCTCTATCCAGCGGGAAAAGGCACATACCACCACCAGAACATACTTGAGGTTGTTGCAGCGATCTATATGAATGTAATCGATCTGCAACACCTCAAAGGGTTATGACGGGGGAGTAAAATGGCCTGCTGGAGTTGGGGTTCCTTTTCCTGGGTTGTGCATTAAATAAACAATGCAATGTTTACCCGCATTTTCTGCACATTTCAGAATTCCTTCATTCTGCCATACCGGAGCCAAGAGCTTACATATGCCTTTTGCACTAATGTGAGCTGGGCCATGAGCCATAGTCACGACCGGCAACACACAAGCGTCCGGTAACAACCATTGCTGATGTTCCGACAACTCTGTCCAACAACCCGTTGGATCTAACATTCCTGTCCTTTCTTTCCACATACTCAATTCTTTCTCAGTAGCTTCACCCTGAATCGTTTTCACACTCTCAATCTTTTCTTCACACATTCCAATTTACCTCACCCAATTTGCAGGGCCTGCCACATACATTCGACTAGTGGTGTTTCTAGCTTTAGTTTTCGCTACCTCGTCTGCAAACGCATTTCCGCGACCCACATCATCTGTGATTTTCTTATGTGCGCTGCACTTTATGATCGCTATATGTGCTGGTAAAGTAAGTGACTCAAGAAGATCAGTCACCAACTGACCATGCTGAATCTTTGTCCCGTGAGAGGTAAAAAATCCTCTCTGCCTCCATAACTTTCCAAAACTATGCGCAACACTGAACGCATACTGACTATCTGTATACACATTCACTCTCTTTCCCTTTGACAGTACACATGCTCTAGTCAAAGCTATTAATTTAGCTGCTTGGGCTGAAATATGTCCAATACGTGCCGTCTCAACAATAGTGCATAAGGTGGTGACAGCATAGGCAGAAGTGGTTTCTCCATTTGGAAGCTTAAAACAAGAACCGTCCACCCATAGGATCCTGTCTGGGTCCTTGAGTGGAGTGTCCTTTAAATCAATACTCCCCTTAGTCTCTTCTTCTGTTCGAAGAAAACAATCATGCTTTTCCTGATTGTCTTTCTCATCTGGGAGTGGCAACAGTGTAGCTGGATTTAGCGTGTTACATCTTTTGCTATGTATATGACTCGCCAGAAGTGTCAGCTCGTAACCAGACAAACGAGCACTCGTGAGATGTTGCGTCTTAGTTCTATTTAACAAGGTATCCACTGCATGTGGAACCATAACAATGAGTGTGTTATCTAATACTAATCCGGCAGACTATCTAATAGAAATTGCGGCAGCTGCTGTAGCTCTAAGACAACTGGGCAAAGCTTTAGCTACTGGGTCTAATGTAGAGGAGAAATATGCACATGGCCTTTTCTTATCTCCGAATTGCTGTGTCAAGCCTAACAACGCACAACCTTCTCTCTCATGAACGTACAATGTAAAGGCCTTACTATAATCTGGGGTACCCAACACTGGAGCGGAACACAGGGCAGTACGTAAAATCAACAAAACTTTTCTGACATTCATCCGTCCAAAGGAGCGGATGGGGCGTATCTTTCAACGGTAATGTCACCAATGGTTTCGCCAAGAGAGAAAAATTGGGAATCCATTGTCTACTGTAGGAAGTAATACCCAAAGAGGCACGTACTTCTCTCTGTGTGGTGGGTACAGTCATCTGTGAAATAGCATAAATACGTTCTGGGGTCAATCGCCTTCCCTCCTTCAACAAGAGATGACCTAAATAGGTCACTTCTTGTCAGACATACTGTAACTTGGAGGGCGATACTTTATGATTCAGAACAGCCAGATGATGCAACAACGCAACAGTCACACTCCTACACACATCTTCCGTATCAGCAACCACCAGCAAATCATCCACATACTGAACAAGCGTAGCACCTGGAGGCAAAGGAAAGGTATCAAGTTGACATTTAAGAGCTTTACTGTAAATGGAGGGACTTTCACAATAGCCTTGAGGAGCTCTCTTAAAGCGAAAACTTCGGCCACCTAAAGATAAACCAAAGATATCCCTACTCTCCTCAGCAATGGGGATGCTAAAGAAAGCATTCTTAAGATCGATTACTGAGAACCAAGCCACCGAAGCAGGAATCATCGTCAATAAGGCTGTAATGTCCGGAACAACAGGAAACTGTGGTACCACTATTTTGTTGACTTCCCTAAATCAATAACAAATCTATAGACAGGAGGCTGTGAAGGATCCGCCCTCTTAAGGATCGGAAGAACAGGGCTATTACAGACATTGCCTCTATTCTCTTCGACCACACCTTTTTAAATGATGTCATCAACAATAGCCAATAATGCTCCCCTCTCCATCACTAGAAATACGATATTGAGGAATGCGTGGCATTCAAACATTATCTTTAACTGTGACGAAGTACGGTGGGATCGCAAGACGACCCACGTCATTCGGACCCGTGACCCAAAGACCTTCTGGGAGAGAACGTAACTCAGGTGGAAACTTGTCCCCAGATAAATACATAGGAGACATTAATCTTTTTACCCAACGTGAGATGCACACCAGAAGGGGAACAATACAATGTTGCATGCAATCTTTTTAACAACTCTAAACCCAATAAATTATCATTACAACCAGTTGTCAGTATCAGTGGAGCTTCCAAATCATAAGGACCAATCGGAACAGGCAGGGGGCAAGAAACCGGATTACAAACTGGAGCACCAGAAAATCCCACAGAAGTATTTATTAAGCCAGACAAAAGGGCCCCAGGGAGTTTAGAATGAATGATCGAACTTCTCATCTCACATGTATCCAAAAAGAAACGATTCTGAAACACCCATTGCATTGACAGTGACATACAGCCCATCTTGATCTACTGGAATCGAGACAACTCCCTCACTTCGTCCTTGGCTGTCCTATTCGGTCTGAAAATTGTCAGCCCTTTCTTCAACGTAATAATCATCATTGTAGTACTGCGTAGACGGAACTGCCTGCTGGTCAAAGTAATTCGAGGTAGATGGGACACGAGAATGCTGCTTTTGAGAGGGCGCACCTCGTCCTCTTCCCCTGGATCCTGTCTGAAAATTCCCACGACCTCGAGAAGCAGACATCCCATTATTGCGCTGTAATAAGACTGGACAACTACTTTTGAAATGTCCTTCCTCCCTACAATATGCACATTGATTAGGACCTAATGAGGGTCTCGGCACAAAATACTCAGGTTTTTGCAACAGTCTCTGAAACTGTGGAGGCTGCTGAAACTGAGTGTTTTGCTGATGCTGATTCGAACGAGGCGGATACGCCTGTTGTAAAATAACTTTAGTATTCAAATCCTTATTTTTCTTCTCTTGCTTCTCCTTCTCCTCCTTATCCCGATTCTTATAATACTGTGCAGTAGCCAATATTTTGGCAGGAGAAGAGACAGCCCATGCACTTTCAGAATTCTTCAATTTATTCGACAATTCGGGGAGCAAATTATATACAAACTTGTCCACAAACAATCGCTGACCACCCTCTACACTCAAATCCTGACCGCTATGGTCTATAAACGTTTCTTCGAAACGAGTGAAAAAGTCCGAGACACTTTCATCTTTCTTTTGCTTACACGCGGCCAACTTATCCCAATTTACTCGTACTGCCGTCATCATTGTCTTCATTAACTCGATTATTCTACCTGGAAGAGCCGTAATCAAATCCTCGGATTTTGCGCCACCCACCTGATTCGCATCCGCAGCTCTAATAGCAGCACAATCACCACCTAATTCGGCCAAATGATCTTCCCTACGAATCCGTGCCCATATACCTTGCGGAACAACATTCCCAAATAACATATCAATGTCGGCCAAATTCATAATACAAGCATCAAATGTTTGGGACAATTATATGTAATATCCAGCAGGATATTTACGGGGGTCGGGAAGAGTTTGCTTAAGCGCCAATACTTCAGACCTCTTCCAGGGTTCGTGAACCCATATACGCTGGAAATGAGCAGGGACAGGAGGTGGACCAATCACCGCGTCTCTCCATACGGGAGGGACTTCACGCATCGGATAATTTTTGCTACCCTTTTTATTGACGGAATCAAACTCGGAAAAGGACAGGGATAGAAACATTGTTCGAAACGCAATGAGTCTAGTTACCGCCTCCTCAACTTGGTGTCCTACAATAAAACATTTGTCGAAATCACCTTGTAATTTCAGGAGGTCCGAAGGGACTGTATCTAACTCCATATCTTCCCAACCTCTAATAAGAGTTTGACACATGATGTTGAAAACATATCTCTGTGTGGGCTCCCCCTATTGATGAAAACAACTCATAATATCATCGGTACTATATTCTGGTTCATGCTCAATCCATTTGCGAGCGAAAGAACCCAAAGCTGCTTTCTCGTCCGCAAAAGGAAGCTGACAGCGAGATTGTCGTCTAGAAAAAGCTGGAGACGTTTTCAGAGACCTAACAAAAGGAGAAAAGAAATTTGTAACAGCATCTGCTATCCTCCTCTCTGAAATAGGAGAATCCCTCGAAAGAATAGGAGGTATTACAGATGTAGAAGGCAATGGAGATTGGGACGTAGCATGCTGAAGAATAGGAGCGGGAGAAGGCGGGGGCTGAAGTACAAGCTGCGAGGGCTGATCAGAAGTAGACGAGGAAGCATTAAGGGGCTAAGCTGGTTGCTGGACCATCGGTAATTGAGCAACCACTTGTTGAGCAACAGGAGGGGGTAACGGAGGTGCATTCGCATTCTGAACATAGGGCGGAGGTGAATTCAATAAACAAGTCATTAGGGAATACTTTTAATTCCTTACTCTTATCTGAAGAGGAAGTAGGCAACATCGAATAGCATCTATCTATCGCCATACGATGTTGTCTCTCTGATATCTCCTTCGCATCATCTACTTCGTTATCTTTAAAGTACTGGGCAGCCCGAAGGACTGACATGTCTTGTGCTTTCTTATCCTTTTTCGCGTGTTTAATTTCTTTCTGTTTGGCTTCTTTACTTGGTGGAGAAGTGTGGCTCACTGGTTAGAGCAGGCAGACCCTGAAGCAGAGGTCAGATCCGGGACCAGGGTTTGATTCCCGACGCGGCAGGGTGTTGAGCTCAAATGTCCACGGACTCGATAATTCTCGCTTCGGTGCCTGACCTAATCATGGGTTCACACTCTGCAACTCTGGGCATTAAGCTTGCTTAATCTCCACAACGGCCCCCCTGCGGCGGGATGCCTGGCTTTCACCTTGGGGATGCCCTGTAGGGGCTATCTCACAGGGAAAAATCAGGACGGGTTCCCAAGGCAAGCGCGGAGATACCCCTTCGGGGTCGATTCTGGCGCTATATAAGAAATATAATAATAATAATAATAATAATTTACGACAGAGGCGAAAGGAGTCAAACATAGCCGGCCGGGCTTTTCTTCTGAACAGAATTGTTTCCAAATTATCTAATATAGCGGGATCGAAGCTACCATTCTGGGGCCAACTCAAAACTCCACTATTTTTCGTATATCGGACCCATGTCTCGTTAAAGGTAATGGGACCAATACCATGTTTCGAATAGAGCTCATAAGTCGGAGTTCCAACCGGAGGAATTGGACATGACTCCTCCAACTGGGAATCCCTTGTACAACCCAAACAACAAAATCTTTTGAACTTACTCAGCCCAGGCATCGTCACATCTCTAGACTGATCACAAACAACAAGGGGTATAGATCAATGAAACAGTACAATCGTACTTACCCCTTGGCTTCAGCTATTGCAATATCTGAACAGAGACTAAGAATAAAAACAAAACAAAGGTCTGTGGGAGCGACCCACCAAATACTTGACTAAGAATCGTTCTGCGCCAGCGAAGGCCCGTCTATCGTCTCGCTCTACCAAAACTTCAGAAGGGTCCAAGGCAGGGCGACAGTCAGGGCAGCATTTATCAGCAGCCGTCGGAGAGGAGTAGCCGCGCCGTCAAAGACCTTCGGTCCACTTCCGACATGCAGGGGTCGATCACGTGGTGCGCTTCCTCCAGAGTTTTCTTGCGGGGCTCCTCACGACCCTTGGGCTCAACCGCTACCGCTGAAGTCACCCCAGGTGGCGCAGGGTACGCCTAAATCCCCGGGATTTAACTGCCTTGTCAAAACAGAGACACAGACTCTTCGTCTGGCGTAGAAGATGGTATTTATTAGCTGCAGCTAGTACAGTGGTCTTAGAAGTCGTCAGTACAACGAAGTACAAAAGAGACTGCCACTTAACTCCGTGGCGCACAGGTTTATATAACATAGAGCACAATGCAAAAATGCAATCACACATGAGCATGAGCTGTAAGCAAATGTTACAGACAATGTTTTAAAGCCAAAGCAACTCAAGTTCCCGGT
Organism: Lissotriton vulgaris; assembly: GCF_964263255.1. Classification (NCBI taxonomy): domain Eukaryota; kingdom Metazoa; phylum Chordata; class Amphibia; order Caudata; family Salamandridae; genus Lissotriton; species Lissotriton vulgaris. The sequence goes on along the minus strand of NC_141698.1, from coordinate 933,684,261 downwards.
TCTGTTTGTCATTCGACCCTTTAAGTAAATCACAAGTGAATCCACACAATTCAGTTTACTAGCAGAGAAAACACAGCTGTGTGTCGCAGAAGGACAGTCGAATGCATGTGATGTGTATTGAAGGACAACAGATAAGATAACTTAAGGAAAAATGGTGTGAAATGGCATGTAGTCTGGACAGGGATTAATCAGCTCAGACAGGAATTAGTGTACTCGGCCAGACCCTGACACTCGTTAGTAAACATAGGGGAGGAAGCCACCTGGCACGCAAAGCAGAAATGACAAAAACATTGCGTTCGCCGAGCTGCCTGAATGAGGGCAACACAAAATGGCGGCGATCTCAAAATGGAGGCTGAGCACGAACAAATTTGTAATTTACAGAACCTCAACACTGAGGGTACACAAGATCCCAGAGGAGCCCTGGTGGGTGGGGCTACTTGAAACATGCCTCCAATGGGGAGGGAAACAGGTTTCACACTACACGTTGAGGCCAAACCCCAGTATGCCCCCATGAAAGTCAAACTTGTAGCTAGATTCCGGATGACCTCTGAGAAGTACCATCAGAGGTTCATGAAGAGTGCCATTCTTGTGTGGACTTCATGGATTATGCCAGAAAGACACTGAATTGCTGAGTGAGGAGTAGAAAGTTAATGATTATAGTGGGCTGTGCAACTTGATTGTAAGAGAGCATATGCTCAATATTTGTTTACAGGACCTCACCAGCACTTAGTGAGCCAAAACCTGACACACCTCAAGACGTTTGCTAAGGGAGGGGATCACTGAGAGTGTACCAGAGTGTCCATAAAGGCATCTGGGGAAACTCACAAAGGAGTGGACAATGGACCCACCAGAAGAAAGAGGGGTAGAGAATAACTTAAAAATAAAGAGTTCTAAACAAGTCCCCCAAAATAATTATCAAATGAACAGCAGTACCCGTCCCAATCTGGTATAAAAAAGGCAGGGCTATTTGACAAACAGACAGGGAGGTTTCTCCCCCAACGGTGGACAGACACCAGGGTTGGCGAGTGTAGCTCTTGGGGAGGAGGCATTCCCAATTGGCATGGGAGGACAGACAGAGATTACCTTAGTATAGGTAGTGGGTCACCATCAATGGGCAACTGGTGGGGGCTCGGAGGAACTCAGGAGCCAGTATGACTACTGTGAGGCATCCTCAGGCAGGTTCTCCCTAATACATTTTGACAAGCCATAATGATAGACAACCATAAGAGTCACCTACAGGTGACACTATATGCAAAGATGTGGAACTCAAGTCACACTTTGAGATGTTAGGATTGCCTGAATCGGTCTGTATGATCACAAGGTCTGTGGCTACCAGAGACCTGAGTCAAGGAAGCCTGGAAGAATGGTCCAGGCATCTGTCAAGAAAGATAGAGGCCAGGGGCCTGGGAAACTAGCCCCTGAAGTTCAAACAGTCCAGGTTGATGTTGCACCTAAGGAGGATGCTCTTGAGGCTGCCAGGGAAGACACTGCTGCCCTGGGAGACATTCCTGGGCTTGTTGGATGGCAAGTTGAGTTTGGGCCCTCCAGGGAGAAATTCTGCAAAGCTCAAAAGGTGTGCCCTACTCTAGCTTGCTTGAGGCTTGAAGCTGAGGTCTCCGTAGCAGGTTAGACCTCTGGAGCTCAGCTTATCTATTTGGAGAATGACCTCCTTTACAGTGAGCCTAAAGATCTTGCACCCCAGAAAGCCTGTGTGCTGATGGTCCTCCAGTGCTACAAGACCTTCCTACTAGGGCTGGCTCATGATACCCCCTGTCAGGACATCTGGAACAGGAAAATAATGTCACCAGGCTTGTTCCCCACTTCTATTGGCCCTGGGTGATGACAGCCTCAGCTGCATTTTACAGGTCCTGTCCCACCTACAAGGCCAATGGGAAATCAGAGAAAAATCTTAAGGCTCCCCGATCCCCTTATCAATTGTTTTCGCTCCCTTTGCGAGGATGCCCATCAACATTGATGGCCCTTGGACCCCAAGACAGCTTTAGGAAACAGATTTATCCTGGTCTTGGTGGACCACAGCACCTGGTACTCAGTGGCCATGTCTTTGAGATTGGTGACTGCACCTGTTGTGACCAGGGAGATGACAGAGGTACTACCTTCATGCCAGCATACATGAAGTCGATGCAGGATGAGTGTTGATTGACTTACAAGCTCTCCACATCCTATCACCCCCAAACCAAGAGATTTGTAGAGAGATTCAACAAGATTGCTAAAGGTATAAAAATGGGCTTACCAGAGTCCATGAGGCATAAGTGAGACATCCTTCTGCCATGGCTACTGTTTGCCAAAAGGGAGGTACCAATGAAGGGGTTTTGGATTAATCCATTCAAAATCCTATATGGTTACCCTGTTAGGGGACCTCTAAGCTTGTGAGAGACGGGTGAGACCAAGCTCTCAGGAAACCCACTCAGGATGTAGTCAACTACATGCTGGCACTCTGCAATCAGATTCAGAACTTCTGAAAAAGACAAAGGATGATCTTAAGACTGATGTACACCCCATGTACCAAGTTGATGAGCTCATTGAGTGGGGGTGGTATTGAGGTCTGTATTCTTGATCCCAGAGGGCCCTTTCCAGTTTAGGGTGATGCCCTTTGCCTTAAAGAATGCCCCTGCCACCTTTTGGAGGATGGTCAACAGGATCCTAGTGGGAAGGAGGCATTCTGTGCCACCTTCTTAGATGACATTGCTGTCTTTGGCTTCAGGATGAAGGATCACCTGTCCCAACTTAAGGAGGGTCTTCAGGCCCTGCAGCAGGCAGGCCTGACTATCAAGGGCAGTAAGTGCCAGGTAGGGCAGGGTTCCTTGGTGCATATGGACCATGCGATGAGTGGGGGCAATGTGCAGACCCTCAATGCCAAGACTGGAACTATCCTAACCTGACATACCCCTAAAACCTAGACTGAGGTGACGGCCGCCTTCCTAGGCCTCACAGGATACTATAGGAGGATGATTAAGGGAGATGGCACAATTGTTGAACCCCTTAAATGACTGACATCCAAGAAGCAGCCCAGAAAGGTGATTTGGACAGAGGCCTTCCAGAAAGCATTTGGCACCCTCAAGGACGTTATGTATCCATCAGCTGTACTCAGAGCTCCTGACTCCTCTGAGGAGTTTATTGTACAGACAGTACCTTCAGAGCATGGCATAGGAGCTGACTTAGCCCAGTTAAATGTGGAGGACTTAAACCAAAATGTAGTATTCATTAGTAGCTCACTTCCTTGGGTACAGAGGTGGAGTGCTATTGAAAGGGAGGTCTATGCCGTGGTCAGAGCATTGAGAGTCCTGAGACCATACCTATTTTGGACTCATTTTCAGGTTCAGACAGACCACAGGCCCCTCAGATGGTTCATGCAAATGAGTGTTGAAAATCCCAGTCTGTTGAAGTGGTCCATCTTCCTACAGGGATTGAACTTTAGATGGAACATCATCCTGGGTCAGACAATGCTAATGCTGATGGTCTATCCAGGTTCTTCTGCCTTAGTGATGATAACGTTGAATAAGTTGGGTAGTTCTCCCTACTGTCAGCTGGGAGACACATGTTAGACCTGTCAGCCTTAAAGTGGTCTTACACCAAACTTGTTACCTTATTCCTTCATATTTTTTCTGATCTGGTTTTTGATGGCCTTGGGACTCTGTGCACTTTAACATTTCTAACCAGTGCCAAAGTGTGTGTGTTCACTCCTATCGGCATATTTACATTACTTATGAGTCCCTAGTAAAGTGGTCCTACATGTACCCAGGCCTTTAAATTTAATGCTACTAGTGGCCTGCAGCACTTGCTCTGCCACCCCTTTAAGTAGCTTTGCAAGCCTGCCCAAGGCCCACCATTGCAGCCTGTGTGTGCAGTCCATTTAGAGCTGGCAAAGTAAACCTTTTGCCCTGCCCAAACTTTCCTTTTTAATGCATATATGTCACCCCTAATATAAGCCCTGAACAGCTGACACAGGACTCTTCTGTCACAAGTCCTGCAATTTCTTTGGAACCTACCAGTGCCTGATGCATCCTCAATGCAGAACTTTGCATTACAAGCCCCCTTGTTGAAGCCTCCTTGACAACAATGCAGGACCTTGTATCTAACTTCCCAGGAACCAATGCATTGCAGCACATCTTCAATGCAGGACCTTGCATCACCTCAACAGCAGTTCGCACTGCCCTGAAACCACGATTTAAGGTACTCTTGTTTATCAGGCCTAACCGGGTCCTTGTAACCAGCCCACAGTGAAATGAAATGAAATGAAAAGACCATTTATATAGTGCAATAGCTACCCTCAGACGTCCTAGCGCTGCCGACATCACGCTTGATCCGCGCAGTCATGAGCTAATCGGGTTTGTTAAAAAGCCAAGTCCATTGTGGTAGGCCTAAACTTGTGACTTAGTCCCGGTCCAGCGTGACCAGAATCCACAGTTGGTGCTTTGTGCTTTTTGGTGGAATCATTCTGCCTTATATATATACTTACAATACAAATTGTTGAGGAACAGCCCTGCATGTCAGGCTCTTGGCAAAATACTCCAGGATAACCCGCACTGGAAAATCCCCTATCATTTAGGACTAGGTAAAAGTGAATTTCCTAAAGCAGAAAAGGAGGTGCTCTTTAACATGCAACCATCCTCTGCCACCAAAACTGTGGAAGCAAAATTGTACAAATATGAAACACCCTAAAATATATCAAAATCAGAGTTCCCACATTTCGCTGGATTGGAGATAGTGTTAAATCTCTGTTATATGAAGCAAAATGTCCCCACATTAAGGCACCTCCATGGGCATCAAAATCAGAAATACAATCAATTAATAAAAGATTTGGTTAAAGGGGAATGGCCTGAGGAGTCAAGATGGTGGTCGCAGTCTAAGAGTGCTCCTGAACCACTCCATCATCGGCCTCGCATCTGGCGCTCTTTGGCAGTCATCTACCACTCCTACCAGCCTGTCCTGAGTCCCAGGGCACAGGGCTGTCTCAAAAGCTGTTTGTTCCCGTGTCGGCCCTCTGGTGCATCCCGCTGGCCCTTGTTTCTCTGGAATCCCTGGGTGACAAAATGGCAGCCTGCATTGGGCCTCGCTGATGAGCTTGGCGCTCCGGCTGCTGTCCCTCCTAGCCGTCGGAATTCATCACTCTGGCATCCGCCCTACAGTAGACCGGCCTCGCTGGCCCCCCTGTGCTCCGTGGGGTTAGAGAAGCGGCACCCAATGAGTTGAAGTTTATTCATCTAGATAGAGGGGGGAAAGCTGGGAGGAGGAATTGGGCTAGCCTTTAAAGACCATATTAAAGCCCAATGGTTTGCTACAACCTGCAGTGATACAATGGAAATGGGTATCTTTAGGGTCTCCATGTCGCCTAGGGCGATCTGGGACGGAGCCTTACTTTATCGCCCTCCAGGACCAAAACTGAACTTTGTCAACTACTTGATGGAATTCATAGCTATGCAGGCCTTGTTTTATTTTTCAGTAATATGCGACCTCAGATAGCAAAATCGCTATTTTAAATTGCTTCTAGCATTGCATTTCAGGAATCGCAATTTGAGATTCGTTAAATGCAATCGCAATTTAGGAAATCGCAATAAATTGCAATTACCTAAATTGTGAGTCCGACAAACTTGGCCATTTTGCAATTGCAAACGGATGATTTTTGCGTATCATACTATTTGAGATCGCAAAATGGTTTGATGCATGTGCCGCCAACTCCCTACATGAGTAATTGTTTAGCGCTCTCTATGCAAATGTCGTCCGGAGATGTTAGAACATAATAGATACATGAGCAATTCCTTGTTGTGTGACTGGAGGGAGCACAGTGAACTATCAGACATACCTTGTGAGATGTTTTAAATTGTGGTGGAATAATCAATCAATCAATCAATGACACTTGTAAAGCGCGCTACCTACCCGTAGGGTCTCAAGGCGCTGGGGGGGTGTGGGGGGGGTGCCGCTACTGCTCGAACAGCCAGGTCTTCAGCTTCTTCCTGAAGGAGAGGTGGTCTTGGGTCAGGCGCAGGTCGGTCGGCAGGGAGTTCCAGGTCTTGGCAGCCAGGTAGGAGAAGGACCTTCCTCCTGTAGTCGCTCTTCGGATGCGGGGGACGGCGGCGAGGGCGTGGTTGGCTGATCGGAGGTGGCGTTTGGGAGCGTAGAAGTTGACTCGGCTGTTGAGGTAGCTCGGGCCTTGGTTGTGTAGGGCTTTGTGTGCGTGGGTGAGGAGGCGGAAGGTGATTCTTTTGTTGACGGGGAGCCAGTGAAGGTCTCTCAGATGTCCGGAGATGTGACTGGTTCGTGGGATGTCGAGGATGAGTCTGGCTGAGGCGTTCTGGATCCGCTGGAGTCTCTTCTGGAGCTTGGCGGTGGTACCGGCGTAGAAGGCGTTGCCGTAGTCCAGTCGGCTGGTGACGAGGGCCTGGGTGACGATCTTCCTGGTCTCGGTGGGGATCCACCAGAAGATCTTCCGTAGCATGCGTAGGATGTTGAAGCACGCCGAGGAGACGTTGTTGACTTGCCTGGTCATGGAGAGGGAGGAGTCCAGGATGAAGCCCAGGTTGCGTGCATGGTCTGTCGGTTTGGGTGCGGTGCCCAGGGCGGGAGGCCACCAGGAGTCGTCCCAGGCGGAGGGTGAGGGGCCCAGGATGAGGACCTCCGTCTTGTCCGAGTTCAGTTTCAGGCGGCTGGTCGTCATCCACTCGGCTACCTCTTTCATCCCTTCGTGCAGGTTGGCTCTGGCGGCGGTGGGGTCGTTGGTCAGGGAGAGGATCAGCTGGGTGTCGTCGGCATAGGAGATTATGCTGAGGTTGTGTTTGCGTACGATGGCCGCGAGGGAGCTCATGTAGACGTTGAAGAGGGTGGGGCTCAGAGATGATCCTTGAGGGACGCCACAGATGACTTCGGAGGCCTCTGACTTGTACGGTGGTAGGCGGACTCTCTGTGTTCTTCCGTCGAGGAAGGAGATGATCCATTCCAGCGCCTTGTCCTGGATTCCGATGTTGCTGAGGCGCCGTACTAGGGTGCGGTGGCAGACCGTGTCGAATGCCGCGGAGAGGTCTAGGAGGATGAGGGCCGCTGTTTCTCCATTGTCCATCAGGGCTCGGATGTCATCGGTGGCGGCGATGAGGGCGGTCTCGGTGCTGTGATTGGCTCGGAAGCCGACTGTGAGGGGTCGAGGGATCCGTTCGTCTCGAGGAAGGCGGCCATCTGCTTGTTGACGGTCTTCTCGATGACTTTGGCTGGAAACGGGAGGAGTGAGATGGGGCGGTAGTTCTTGAGGTCGGTGGGGTCCGCTGTTGGTTTCTTGAGTAGAGCGCTGAGTTCGGCGTGTTTCCAGCTCTCAGGGAAGATGGTGGTGTCGAAGGATGTGTTGATGATGTCTCGCAGGTGGGGTGCGATGACAGCGTCGGCCTTGTTGAAGACGTGGTGCGGGCAGGGGTCGTCGGTGATCCGGAGTGGATGGAGTTCATCGTGCGGATGGTGTCTTCGGTGCTGATCGGGGTCCAGGCGTGGAGGGTGGTGGTGGGGGGTGGTTGTTCGGTCATGGTGTGCGTTGGTTGGTTGTTGAAGCTGTTGTGTATGTCCGCGATCTTGTTGTGGAAGTATGAAGCCAGGGAGTTGCAGAGGTCTTGCGATGGGGTGATGTCGTTGTTTCCTGCGCTGGGGTTGGAAAGCTCTTTCACGATGTTGAAGAGTTCCTTGCAGTTGTGTGCGTTGTTGTCCAACCTGTCCTTGAATGCTGTTTTCTTGGCGGCGCGGATCAGCTGGTGGTGTTTCCGGGTGGCCAGCTTGAAGGAGGTCCTGTTGTCCGGTGTCGGTTCCCTTCTCCAGACTTTCTAATGGAACGTTAGTTGAGACTAGCATAACAATAACAGTGGAAATAAACTATTATATCTCAGTTTGACTGTGTGCTAAATAGGTTGCAGGGAGAGAAGTTGGTCGGGTGGGGAAGACAAGAACAGTGACAGAAATGACTTTCAACTCTGACAACATGGCATTTACACTAAAATGCAGTCTAGCTAACATACATTAGGAAAACACACTACTAAACATCATAGAAATTTAGTTTCAAAAGCAATACCAGAACAAAACATTAGTGTATACATGTAAAATCAAGTGTGAAACATTCACTTTGTGCATTGTTAACAAAGCACAAAAATATAAGTTCATGGAGGAGCTTCGCGGGCAACCAAGATGGCCGCGTAAGCCCGGAGCTCCGCGGACCTTCCGATCCTCCGCAACTATCCTGCCCGTAATCCTGATCCACGAGGGTGGATACTCATTGCTGGTGGCTACCTGAGGCGAGCACCGTTTTCAGAACTCAAATCGGTGTCTCCTACGCGGAGCTACGTCGAGTGGGGCTCCGTGCCAGCTCGGTGCCATTGTCTCTGCGGACTCCGCTACTACGTCTTGCTGACTTGCAGAGTGCAAGCCTGCTTTTGTCACTGGAGAAGTGTGCTGGACAGCGGTGCTAGTTGGACGGCGAAGCGCGCCTGGAACTGTCTCCCGCTGACGTCCCGGACACCATTCCGGGTTTCTGGGCTTGGACTTGCCTGGCATAGCCCTTTGTTCTTTGAGACCTAACATGGCGGGCAAGGGGGACCTCGACAAGCAGTCTAATAGAGGAGGGCGCAATAAACCGCAACAACAACAGCAGAATCGGATTGAGCGCTACACTCAGCTGAAAACACCGCCTGCTACAGGCCCCTCTGCCAAGGGCATCCCACATTCGGGCTCGCCGGACGGCTCTGAGCCCACTTTGACCGACATTTTGGGAGCCATCACTAGCTTCCGGGCAGACATGCAGCAACAGCATGAAGTCCTCACGCACAAGGTGGATGGCATGGCCGTTGATCTGTCCCTCATCAGAGCCGACCTGGGCAAGACTAATGACAGGGTTAAGAATCTGGACATTAAGACGGCCAGTCTCACAGAAGACGTTTCGGACATGCAAACGGAGGTCCGGAACCTGCAGAGGACGGCGGAGCACTTCGCGAAGCGGCTGGATGATTTCGAAAGTCGGGCCAGGCGGCAGAACGTCCGCATTGTCGGCGTACCGGAGGGTTCGGAGGAGGCGGCGACGGACCTCCTCGTTGAAGATTTGATCAGAACACATCTTGCCCCGCCTGGCCTCAGCAACTTTTTCTCGGTGGAGCGTGCCCACCGGGTACCGGGTGGCCCGCCGAAGACTGGCGTGGCGCCTAGACCTATCGTGGCCCGGCTGCTTAACTTTCGCGACAGGGATGCCATCCTGCAGGCCTCCAGGCGCCATGGCCCTCTTAAATTTCAGAACGCTGATGTCCATTTCTACCCGGATTTCACCAGGACAGTGCAGCGACAGCGCCAGAGCTATTCTGGGGTGAAGCGACGGCTACGGGACCTGGGCCTTAAGTATTCTATGATGTTCCCTGCCAAGCTGCGGATCGAATACGAGGGCCGTGCACTGTTTTTCGACTTCGCCGAGAACGTCAGTGACTGGCTGGACACTCTGCCACCGCGCCGAGAAGCGCAGGAGGACCACGAGGGTGGCGCGGCTGGCGGCCCGGACCCATGAGACTTGGTTCTGTAATGGGTGACTAAATGACCCTCTTGCTTGCCTCGGGGGCTATCCAATGTTGCTTTTAGTTGCCTTATTATCTTTTCTGTCAATACATGGAGGGTGGCGGGAGGAGTTCGCGGAGAGTCCTTACTCCCCTGGGTGTCTTTTTGTAGAGTAGTTATGGGGCGACAGGCACACTGCTGGTTGGGGGGGCTTTTTAGTCACATGCAGGGGTGCAGGGTGGGGGGTGCAATTTCGCGGGGTTTGTTCTTTGTTTGTTCTATTTCTTTTTCTTCTTTGAGGCAATGGACTGTGTGTTTAGTTGAACAATGTATGATCGGGTCGAACGGAGTCGGGTGGGGCGGGTTGCTTGGGGATGGGGGGTAGGAAACTAAAAGTGCTTAGCTGGAATGTCAATGGACTAGGTGATAGGGTCAAGAGAGGGGTGGTGCTCCAGCTGATAAAAAGGAACATGCCTGATGTAGTTTTACTGCAGGAAACGCACTTAGTGGGCAACTCTTGTAGGGCCCTGAATCGCAAGGGTTATAAAATGGTCGCCCACTCTGGGTTCTCCTCGGGCTCCCGGGGGGCGGGCGTCCTTGTACGTGCGTCCCTTCCGCTTGAGATAGACGTCACCCTGCTAGATGATAGGGGGCGTTACGCAGCTGTGGCGGGGAGGTGGGAGGGGCGTTCCCTGGCCCTGTTGTCGGTTTATGTTCCCCCCGGTCTCCAGTCTAGCACCTTCCGGGACCTTGGTGGCGCCATTTTGTCTCTGCCCTCGGGCCTACTGATCCTAGGGGGGGACTTCAATTCAGTCTGCTCTGGTACCCTGGATCGTCAGCCACCGAGAGACCTTCCGGGTTCCCAAACGTGGCTGCCGACCTTCCTTGACTCTATGGGTCTGGTGGACTGTTGGCGACTTTTACATCCGGCGCTTCGCCAGTTTTCGTTCCTCTCCGGGGCCCATGGAAGTCTGTCCCGCTTGGACTATGTCCTCACCCTGGCGGCGCAATCGCCTGCCATTTCTGAGGCGCGTTTTTTGGCAAGGGGCGTTTCCGACCACTCGCCGTTGTGGATCTCCTTTGACTTCGGTGTCCTTTTGTCCAGCCGCCCGGCTACCGTAAATCCCTGGTATTTCCGCAACCACAACATGCGGGCGCTGCTGGCCAAGGCCATCGCCTTCTATTTTACAGAAAATACTGGCTCAGTGGGCTCTGCGGTCACCCTTTGGGAGGCCTTCAAAACGGTGTTGCGGGGTGAGGCCTTGGCTCTCATCGCGACGGCCAAAAGAACTCGTGATGCGGATCTCCTACAAGTTGAGGAGGAGGTTTTGGACCTCGAGTCCCGTCTGGGGCCCGGGCCCGAACCCGCCCTCCTGCATGAACTCTCTCTGAAGCAATCGGAGTATCACGATCTTGCTACGAATGCAGCTCTGCTCTTAGCGAAAGAACAGCAAGGCCGCATTTATGACGTCGGGGACAAGGCTGGTAAATTATTGGCCTGGCTGGACAGGCGGGAGATGGCGAGCCGAGTGGTTCCGGAGATCCTGTGCGATGACGGAGTGGTGGTTACGGATCCGAGCGCCATCGCCGAGTCCTTTGCTGACTATTTCCGGGGGGTCTACACCTCCGGGTCGGATCACTCTGAGGCCGACTCGGCTGACTTCCTCTCGGCGATAGACCTTCCTTGCCTCTCTGAGGAGGACAGGGTGGACATTGACCGGGACATCACTGCGGACGAGATCGCCTTGGCGATCCGCGCTTTGCGTACGGGCAAAGCAACCGGACCCAATGGCATACCGGTTGAACTATATAAGATCCGGCCGGACGTGATCTCTCCTCACTTGAAAGACATGTTCCTCCGTGCTCGTGAGGATGGAGTCTTCCCCCTGGACCAGCGCCTGGCCACTATTGTGGTTATTCACAAGGATGGCAAGCCGCGAGATGTCTGTAGGTCCTACCGCCCTATTTCCCTCCTTAACGCCGAACCCAAGATCCTGGCCAAACTGTTGGCTAATCGATTGGTCGGGGTTATTAGCGACCTGGTACACCCGGATCAGTCCGGTTTTATACCCCGCCGCAATACTGCCCTTAACCTGAGACGCTTGCATGGCGTTATGGCCAGAGTTCACGCCCTCACTGAACCGGCGGTGCTGGCCTCCCTTGATGCCACAATGGCTTTTGATTCCTTGGAATGGAGTTATTTGTGGGCAGTCCTGACGAAACTTGGTTTTGGGCCGGGCTTCCTGGGCTGGGTGCGACTTCTTTATTCTAGCCCCTTGGCTGCTGTTACGGTGAACGGTCGTATGTCTGCTCCCTTCGCACTTCAGCGAGGCACCAGACAGGGCTGTCCCTTGTCTCCGCTCCTGTTTGCGCTGGCTCTGGAGCCCCTCGCGGCGATGCTGCGCTCGCACCCTGACTTGCATGGGATCTCCTGGTCCCCGGGCTTTGAGGACAGGGTCTCCCTGTACGCGGACGACATCCTGTTGTATCTCACCTCCCCTTGCAAGTCGCTTATCGTGGCGTGCGATGTGCTCAGGTTGTTTGGGCGTTACTCCGGCCTGATCATTAACTGGGCCAAATCCTCCCTTTACATCCTCAAGGGCGATACACCGCGCCTTCCCAGAGGCTGTAATATCCAACTGGCGGGACAAGGCTTTAAGTACTTGGGGATTTACATTTCACATAGCCCTAAGGCAAGGTATGACCACAACTTGCTCCCCCCGCTCCACCGTCTGCGGCGGGACGTGGAGAGTTGGCGTAAGCTCCCTCTCTCGTTGCTGGGCCGGGCGGCGTTGTTTAAAATGATGTCCCTTCCCAGGTTCCTGTATGCCTTGCAGAATACTCAGGACCTTGTCCCGGCCCGCTACTTCAGGGAGGTCGAGAGTCTGCAGCGTGCCCTTCTTTGGGACGGCCGACCCCGTGTCGCTGCTCGGAAGCTCACCATGCCATGGTATGATGGGGGCATTGCGCTGCCAGACGTGCGGAGATACTATTGGGCCTCTCAACTTACCGCCATCAATCATGGCTTTTACGGTCCCGTGGACAACCCCGGCTATGCCATGGACCGCTGGCTTTTGCACGGAGGCAATTACTATCGCGCCCTATATTCTAGATCCTTTGATCGTAACCTCACCGGCCCGACCAAGGCGGCGGTCCATACGTGGCGGACGGTCACTAAGATACAGGGATGGCAGGGCAGACTGACGAGATTTACCCCTCTCTTTGATTCCGACATCTTGGGCAAGCTTTGGCACACCAAGGGCTTTGAGAAGTGGGATCTCATAGGCATCTCGAGGGTTGAGGACATGCTCTCCAGGGGGGTGATCAAGACTTTCCCACAGCTGCAGGCGGAGTATAAATTGAGTGCTACGGAGTTTTTCCGCTACGCCCAGCTGCAGCATGCAATAACTGCCGCCAGGCCGGAGGAGGGTGACATCCCCGAGAGTTCCCCTTTGGAGGACAGGGTGTTGGACGGGCATATGCCTGATAGCGCCATCTCTCTGTCCTACAAGAAACTAATCAACGTTCAGGTGGACCTCCTCCAGCGCTTGCGAGAACAGTGGGTGGCCGATGGGTTGGAACTGGACGAAGAGGACTGGCAGAGTGCTGTGTCCTCCCCTAAGGAGGTAGCCATTTCCTCGCGTCTGAGATTGGTCCAGTTTAAAATCCTTCACCGAGTGTATGTCACCGGCCCCAGGCTTGTGCACATGGGCTTCTCGCCGGATGGCCTCTGCCGCCGTGGCTGCGGAGCCCTTGCCACCTTTCTTCATATACTGTGGGAGTGCCCCGTTATTGTCCCTTATTGGGAGAGGGTTCATAGAGTGATGCGGGAGGTGACTGGAGTGGAGTTAGCGGCGGAGGCGCGTAGGTGCCTCCTGAATGTTTGGGAGCCTAATGACTATGATACGGCGCAGACCCGATGGGCCACACTGGGCAATATGGTCGCTAAACGGGACATAGCGCAGAGGTGGGGTTCTAATGTGGCCCCCCTGGTGGTACAATGGAAGGCCAACATGGACTGGTGTATGTTGCGCGAAAAGACTGTGTATACTGCCAGGGGGCGGCCTCAGACGTGGAACAAGGTATGGGGTGCCTGGAATGCCTATAGAGGGGACTTGTGTTTACCACCTGCACCGTTGCCACGAGATGAACGCTTGTCACCATAGACGTTGACGACAGCTATGTTGCTCTTGTACTGACTCTCCTGTTCTTCCTTTCCCCCCCCCCCGCTTTTGCTACATTCTGTCTCAGTTCTTTCTACAACTTCTCCAGCTCCTTCCGCCTCCTACCGACTAGTGGTCTTCTCCATTTCCATTGCCTTTTTCACGCCCTCGGGCGCTTTACTTAAGTTTTTGGTTTAAAAATAATAAAACAACCTGCATTGTCCTGACAAGAATCGCTAGGCACTATGACCGTTCTATACTATGCTGCCTTGCCTCCGGGATGTTAGGCTGAATAGCTGTGTGCTTTTTATAATAAAGGTTTTAAAAATTTAAAAAAAAAAAAAAAAATATATAAGTTCATACAAATGTCTTACGCAAGTATGTATGCAAGAATTTACAAGCATCTCATGAGCCGGACTTACAACCGGAGTTGAATTTTTGCTTTTGTCAGTGAATTATTCTTAGATTTATCCAGGGTCTCACTCATTGCAATTTAAAACAAATTTCCCACTACACTACACCACACGACCAAACCCCAATGTAATCATAAAACAATATCTTCAAACACAACAGTTTATAAACCAGAAACAATAAACAATAAACCTGTGCTTAAGATATGGGGCAGAAACAAAATGACCACAAGAGGGAAGTAGTGCTTCAAGGCATTAACCAACTACTTACACACTGAGTAGGCTTTGACCTGTGATGACCTAACCTGCAATCAGTATAACCTACCCTTGTTCAGAGAATAAACACCACTCTTAATTAGTGCTCACTCTTAATTAGATTCTTAAAGAATTCATAAATGTCAACGTATATTTAACTTGCTGCAACATTTTAACTTACACAGACTATTTTATATGTCGAGTTCTCCAAAAATGTCAAATGTCTTCACATAAAATGCAGTGTCAAGACAAATAAATCAACAATAATGCACCTTAATCAGCACACAATGTGGTACGCACTCTGCAAGACACAAATTCCAAAAACACAATACGGATGCAACCATCCAAAACAAATCACACCACACAGGAAATACTGCCCCTATTAAAATTCACCAATCCAACCTTCTAAGCTGCGCCACCAGATCACCTTCATCAGCCTCCCAATGCCTAAATCACAGGGTCACCTCATGCAGGATTTTCCCAATTGAAGGTCTAATTATCTACTAAATGGCTACCTAATTGCCACTAATTAACACTACTAGCCATTGCCTGCTTTTATCCCATAAAAACTATGGGTGATCCAACCCAAATTAATTAAGAAAGGTGGTGGGCAAAAAGGGAAAATCCTGAACTTTAACGAACAGTGATAGCTGTTAAGAAAACCTGCCAACTAGGCTTTTCCAGCTCTCAGAATGTGTTTAGTTACTCAAATAATGATATCACTAAAGAAAGCTAAAGTCATTAGAGTCAAGGAAATAAGCATAACATCAAAATCATAATAATAAAAAATGCCACCCACAGCAGCTCCCATTGCATGCCCCTTCCATGCAGAGTCGTTAAGCCATGCAAAGTGGTTTAATGCAGCTTTGTACACATGGAGCAGGGCATTGCGCCACAGGAGCGTCGTTAAAAGTGATGCTCCAGTTGTGCAATGCCTTATAATCATGCCCCCTGGTTTTGCTCATAGTCTTGCAGTGTTGCAGCACATGCACATTTCTTACAGAGGTAGACCAAGATAAGTTACATTTGCACACAAGGACGGAGACCTTTGCATTTGAATGTTGCAGAGAGAGGTTTGCAGGTGAATTTTGATAATTTTATGAAAACAAATACAATACATTTGAGCTCGTGCACAGCGAATAAACTTGCACTTTTCTGCAATGTGATCTGCGCTCTTGTTTATGCGGCCTATTTAATTAAACCTAGCCTAGATTAGGCACTATGCTCTAATTAAACATTTCACTTCTACAGCGAGACTAATTATATATTTCAGCTACAACGTTCCATGCCATTTTTAGAAATCAATTGCTAAGTATATACATTAATGTTAATTTTTGAATGAGCAAACCACAAACCTGACACTCTATGAGTAGCACTATTTTCTCTAAACGTAACCATACTGACAACGTCATGAAAGACTTTGGAAAAGCAGAAACAGACTTGCCATGAACATATACACTACCAAAATAATATTTTCCGGCACAGATCAAACGGTTTGGAAGTTGACTTTGAGCTGGAAAGTATCATGAATAGAAACTTTGTAAAATGAAAAGTTATATTGACAATGGAAACTTGTACTAATAGGTCCCTAATACCTAGTAGGAATTAAAAAACTTGTGAGTGCCATTATTCTCGAGGGAGCTTTCAAAGATAAAAGATTCACATTGTTACGCAATCTGTTTTTAGAAGCACTTAAACCATTTTAGGATCCTGCACAACGTGGGGAAGGCTGAATTAATATTCCTGCACTAATCATTTCAACAGGCACATTCATTTATTAAATGCCAGAAAGTCGCATCAAATGTTTCTGCAGCACCGTGATGTTGACAAAAACAATAGAAACACACATTGAGAACCAGTTGTATTTGATAAGGGGTCATTGGCAGTGCTGAGTAATTGTTTCTCCTAATCAAATACAGTTTTGAGGAAATAATGCTATTTAGTGATAGAAACAATGTTGCTAATATGTGCAAGATATTTTTCATGAAAACATGTATTGTAAACATTTTATCTTGGAAAATTGTATTTGCATTGGAACAAATGAAAAATAGTCTTATTTCAGTGTCAAATTCAATCATTTGAGACTGTGTATGTCTGTGTTAAAAGAGAAGAAGCTCGAAATACATTATGAAATATGTAATGTTGGAAAAATGATTATGAATCATTTGGTGGTAGAAAGAGGGAATACAGGCACCCCGTTTCCAAAAATGCCTACATTAAAAACGTGCACATTTTGTAATGTTGCGCTGCATTTCTGGTTTGTAAATTGCCCTTAGCAAAGCCATGGTTTTAAACATTTACCAAAATCAACTTTCTAAAATGTTAAGAGGATTCATGGTACCGGCCATGGAAGGCTAGACCATGTGTCCCTCTACAATACTGCCCTAAACACGGATGTTTCTGAACAACGCAATCCTTTACAGTGCATCCCTTTACAACCTAATTTTATCGTATAGGCATGAATGGTAAACGGATATTTGTGGCAAAGTTCACACCTGTGCCCCCCCGAGCCCAATTACCCCAACCTCTCCTGAGCCCTACAAACTACCCCACCTCCCAGAGGCCAAAAAAGCGAACCCAACCTCCAAAGCCTTAAAATTTACCTCTACCCCCGTGAGCCCTAAAAGCATCCATGTCCCCTCCTGAGCCCTAAAAACTACCCAACCTCCCCTTGAGTCCTAAAACCGACTCCACCCAACTGAGCCATAAAAACGAACCCCCCCAAGATGTAAAAACTAACCAGACCACCCCGCAGCCCTAAAAAGTACACCGACAACCATAGCCCTAAAAATTACCCCTCCCCCTGGGCCCTAAACACTACCTGACTCCCCCTCTGAGCCCTAAAAACGACTGCGACGTCACGTGCAAAAGTATGGTATGCGGTGCTCCCCTGATGCCGGGTTCTGACGAGATATGTGAATATTTGAAAATCTTGTTTGAGGATATCACGGCTCAGACAGGTGGCTTATACGTCTTACATGGCACAATGAAGCAAATGTTTGAATAAAGCCGTTGCGGGGTCCCGTCATACCCGAACTGCTGCACCAGTGTAATTGAAGGATTATACTTCTATCAGAATAGACTACTTTACAGATTTGAAACTCGTCCAGGATCCTCCTCATTTGTCGCCACCCAGATACTGCTCATAATTATCACGCACAGAGTACCCAGTAGAAACTTAAGTATCAAATCAACAATTGAGAATACAAAACTCCTGATGAAGGCGACTCGCCGAAACGCGTTGGATCTAGTTTTGTATTGGGCACTGATAATCAGTTGTTGACTTATGTATTAATATATGTATGATAAATCACTGTAATTAGATATATATTTATGCTTAGAATTTTGTATGAATTGTAAAAAAAGTATACTAACGGTTATTTATATATTAAAAAAAAGTGTGAAAAAAAGCCACATAACAATTGTGAGAGGGGAAAAAAAATAATAATTAAAAGAAGTTTTATAAATACATACATCATGGTTTTTCAATCTATTTAATAACAATGTGAGATAGAGTATAAGAAATACACACATAACCCGGTGTACAGGCCAGCTTTCATAAAAATGTTTCAGAGGTACAGCCCTTTCGAAAACCTGATTGGGAGGCGTCTAAGAGGCTAAATGAGTCAATGTGATTGTCCAGCTGGCGTAGGGCGCATTTTTCTGGGGTCTTGGATAAGAACGGAAGGTTAGAGATAGGGCGTAGGTTATTTAAGTCAGTTGGGTCGGTTGCAGTGTTTTTAATGATGGAGGTAATTTGGCCTAGTTGGAGGGATGCAGGAACCATACCTGAGGAGAGGGAGGAGTTGATGATGAAGGTCTAATATGGGGGGATGATGTGTTTTAGATCTTGAACTAGATGGGCCGGGATGGGATCTCTGGTATGTGAGGATGGTTTCAACTTGGAGATTATGCTAAGGATATTTCTTTCTGAAACAGGACTAAAGTTAATCGAGGAAGCATTGTTCTTTCGCTGCGGGACAGTGGGGTGGGGTCCGGAGTGGGTGATAGTGTTGGAGAGTTGAGCCGAGTCAGAGGGGGAAAAGGAATGGCAGGAGATACGGGAAGAGAGTTAGGGAGGGGAGGTAGGTTCTGTGGGGAGGTGGAACGGCGAAGGATTGGTCAACCTTTATGATTTTGACTAAGAAGAAGCTAGCGATTTCCTCACATCTTTCAATCAATGCTGGAAGATCAGCGGGGCAGAAGTAGTTTGGTTTATAATAATGTTAAATAGTTCTCTTGGTCGATTTTTTTGCCCGGTCAAGTTGTGAACGGAAGAGGATGCTTTTTCGTTAAAAATATGTTTTTTATGGCTGGACCTAGCGGCTCTTAGAAGGGTAAGATTAGAGGAGGAGGGCTGTTGCCTTCAAGTGCGTTCGGTTCAGTTTGTCTGAGGGCTCGTCTCTCATTGTTAAGGTCGGCATTGAACCAGGATTTAGTTGGTTTGCATTTTTGTAGTTTGAGCTTGGCTGGGGCAATTTGGTCAAGGACCTCAGCGATGGATGTGTTCTAATGATCCGTAAGGTCATTAGTGCTGTGGGGGAGAGGAATAAGTCGTAGGTGGGCTCTTATTTTAGTCTCCAGCTCCCCCGGGGGAAAAGGTGAAGATTTCTGGTTAGTTTAATTTGTTTTGTTGCATTAGAGGAGGGGGGACATGGAGCTGTTGATCATGAAGAGGATGAGGTGGTGATCGGACCAGTCAATGGGTATAATGTTAGAGAGGTCTTTGCTGGTAATGACAGCATCAAGGGTAGCACCTTTGTTGTGTGTTGGAGAATTGCAAAATTGCTTCAAGTTGCTGATATCAAGTAGGTCATTATTAGGTTTGATCAAGGGGTCGTCAGCTTTATTCCAGTGGAGGTTGAAGTCCCCAAGGAAGAGGTTACTAGAGCTGGTAACCGCTGATTGAATAGGAAGATCGGATAATTCTTCGACAAAGGAGAGAGTATCGCCAGGAGGATGGTAAATATTATGTAAACAAATCGAGGGGGGCCCTGAATAGTGAGTTCAGTACTCAGATATTCAAACATAGTCAGGTCAGGGTGTGGGAGAGGTGTGAGTAGAAGTTCATCTTTATAAATTATGGCGAGGCCCCCATCAATTTTAATAAGCCTGTGTTTTTTGAGGATGATGTAACCTGGGGGTGCGAGCAGGTCAAGGATTGATGCGGAGTGGTCATTGAGCCATGTTTTCGTCAGAAATGTGATGTCAATGCTTTCACTGAGAATGGTCTCAGCAATTTCTGTAGCATGGCAGGAAGCTGAACAGCAGTTGACCAGCATGCAGTTGAGGGGTTTGGGGTCGGACCTTTTAGTGGGGGAGCAGGAGTGGATAGTGGTGAGTTGTTGCAGAGGTCTGGACGGTGTAGGAGAGGACGGGGTCCTACTAGTTCCTAGGATCACAGGGATAGAAGAATGAGGTGGGAGAGAATCTGTGGTTGGTGAGGGGGTGAGGTGGTTTAGATTGAAGCCAGGAAGAACAGTGGGGGAGAGATGGTTCCAGAAGTGGGGACGTGTGCAAGGGCATTTACGGCAGGGTGACTCGGGTGAGGAGTTTCCGAAAGGGGGAGTAGCCCCTCGGATGCAGGGTACAGGGTACAT
The DNA here is from genome assembly GCF_964263255.1 of Lissotriton vulgaris. Classification (NCBI taxonomy): domain Eukaryota; kingdom Metazoa; phylum Chordata; class Amphibia; order Caudata; family Salamandridae; genus Lissotriton; species Lissotriton vulgaris. The sequence goes on along the minus strand of NC_141698.1, from coordinate 933,664,314 downwards.
AGGTCAGCTGTCCAGGTTATAGGTATGACTGGAAGGATTCTTAGAGGCAAAGTCAGTTGCATTGCAGGAAGCTGAACGGCAATTGACCAGCATGCAGTTAAGGGGTTTGGGGTCAATCATTTTCGTGGCGGAGCAGGATTGGGTAGTGGTGAGTTGTTGTGGAGGTCTGGGCAAATCAGGGGAGCATGGTGTCCAACTTGTTCCAAGGATAACAGGGATAGATGAGTGATGTGGGAGAGACTTTGTGGTCGGCGAGGAGGCGAGGTGGTTAAGATTTTGGCTAGGGAGAGCAGGGGGGGTGGGATGGTTTAAACGAGGGGTAGTATGTTAGAGCATTTACTGCTGGGCGGATCGGTAATTTCGATTGGGGGAGTAACCCCTTGGCTGTGGGGTGCAAGGTTTGTAGGTACGAGGTCCTGGGGGTATGTATGACTGGAAAGATTCTTTGTGGTCAGGAAGTATAAACCATTTTTGAGGGAGGAGAGTTCTAGCAGGATGGTTGAGAGGTGGAGTTTTATATTTAGGAGAAACTGAGTAAGAATGGTGATGGGGAGGGAGGATGGGAGATCTAGTGGGGGAGAGAATGGTCCCAGTTGGTCAGAAGCGTTGGATTGGGGTGTGAGATCGGTGGAAAACCAGGTGGGGGGAGAGAGGGGAGTTAAGGTTGCAAGGAGGCAGTGGTGTGGGAGGGTGTGAGATGGTAATCCCAGGGGTCAATTGGCATAAATGAGAGGAGAGGGGGGCAAGAGAGGGGTGCTGGGGGCTGTTAGTTGGGTAACGGGTGGGATAGGAAACATGATGGACTTATTAATGTAGCTGCTGGGGTGTCAAAGGTGTGAGTTGTATGCCAATGGGGGTGTATTAAGGAGACATTAGAAGAAGTAGTAAGGCTGCTAGGAGAGAAGGTGTGAGGGGTAATTTGTGCAGCTGTTGGGGTGTCGGGAGCAAGGGAGTCAGACGACAAAGGGTTTGGGAGGCTGAGGGGGTTGTAGGAAGAACAGGAGGGGGGAGGTTGTTGATGCGGTCGTGGGAAGATATGTTTGTGATACTGGAGTTTCAATGTCAACTGATGAGTACGGGACCAGCTGGGTTTGGGTCAGGGAGCGATGGGGCAAGGGGGTCACAAGCGTTAGGGGAGAAAGGTTAGTGGACAAGGTAGGTGGTAGATTATGAAATAATGAGCTGAAGTGGTGTTAAAAATGGTGAGGTGGTTTTCAGAAGCTTAGATGAGAATATTTCCTGATTTGAAAATAGAGATGTCGATTTCAGCAGGGAATGTGTGGGGAAGGAGTGGTGGAAAGTTTCAGACCGTAAGGGATTTTACAGGAGTTTGTGATAGGAAGGTGGCGGAGAAAGATACTTTTCCATTTAGAGGGGCGTTTAGTGAAGAAGATGTAGTTAGTTTTAATGATGGAGGAAACCCTAAGGTAGTTGTTCACAAAAAATATTTCTTGATGGCGAATAAGAAGTTTGTGTTTGAAGTTTTTCTTGCCATTTTTGGTAAGGTTAGAGGTGTAAAGGATTGACCAAGAGTTGGGTCCATGTTTCGTGACGTGTGAGTCTTGTAACAAGTGGGTAGTGTTGAGGGATAGCATGATGGTTCGGTGTTAGTGGCTAGGGGGAGAGGGGAGGACTGAGGGGGTGTATAGGGGTAGAGCAAGATATGGGCAGGGTATATGAGAGATGGGAGAATTCGGGGGCAACGACGGTGTAGAGGTAGTATTATCAGGGGTGTGTTGTGAACCGTGGTATGTAAAGGGTCGAGAGGGAGGCGATGTGGGGGGCGAGAGGAGGGGATTTTAGGGGGGAGGTAGTGGGCCGGTTTAGTGAAATGAGAGGTGGTAGAAAGGGAGTTAGTGCTATTCGGAGAGAAATGAATGGAAAATAGTAGCTGGAAGTAGTGGGGGGAGAACGAGATAGAGGGGGTAGCAATGCTAGAAAAAGATCTGTGAGCACTAGAGGTAAACAAATCAAAGAGGAGCAGGGGGATGAAGACAAAGGTGCATCAGTGCATCAGTGCGCGTTAATCAAAAGATAAGCTAGGAAACATTGAGAAAGATTAAAAAGTAAAATTAAAATTGTAACCAGTCGAGAAAAATGAAGTGGGGGAGTCTAAAAAGAGTACATGTGGAGCATAGGTAAATAACAAGATTAAATGTCAAAATACAAAAACAGAAATGAGGTAAACCATTAAGATTGCTCATAAACTAAAAATAAATAAATAGATAACATAATTCACTGTGCGTTTCGGGTAGCATAAACAATCCATGGAGAATCCAGGAAAATTAAAAAAACAAAATTTAAAATTGTGAGCAGTGTAGTGTAGTTCCTATATTCCCAATAGGCTCTGCGCATTGGAATAACATAAACGGCAGTTTAGACGTAGGACTGAGGTCGACTTGGTCTCTACTGAATATGTTAGACTTAATTAGGTATGCCAGCTAGCTCAGATGTCACTAGAATCTTTCTCGAATGAACAGGGAGAAGTTAACTTTTCTGATTAGACAAGAAGGGATTAGCTTCTGACAACCGCATAAACATGATAACTTTGCTCCCTCCAGAATAAGGAGTATATCTCCAGAGTCGTGTGAAAACAATAGATAGCTATTTCACTCAGTCAGTCGTGCATACTTAGTTTCACCAGAGTGCAGAGAAATAGAGAGACTGTCTTTTTCAATAAAAGGTGTTATTTATTGAGCAGTCTTCTATCTCATGCAAGAGAAGTGAATTGCCACAATTGCAATACTTATCGTAAAGTAAAGTGCTTACAGAAATAATACTGTAAAAGCATTGATATGGTTTCTGAGCAATATGATACTTAAAATGGATAAAATATATACAATTAAATACAACGATAAAAGTTGACTAAACGTACTCAACTGGTGCTTCTAAATTACGCCTACCCCAGTGTACCTTACCTAAGCCTAGTACGTGGGAAGGAGTAAAGGGAGTTGCAATTTAAGTTAAGTTAGTTTTGCCAAGAATCTGAATCAAGAATTCTCTAAGGGTCTAATCAGCTCCGTACCTTGGTTTTAGAATGAAGGAGGTCTTGTATCTCGTTCTCAGGACTCGATCTCCCAGTAACCCACAAGGGTGAGTGGAAACACTGGAGCTGGATTTTCTCGGCAGGAGAAAAGACAGCGTCTTTCTCAGTGCGTCAAATGGGAGGGACGGGCTTCCTTTGGCACTCGCATCAGCTGGGCTTTGGGTAAGTAGATATCCGCTCTGCTCCAAACCACCGTTTGTTGCTTAAGGCAAATGCTGGTATATTCATACCTGGAAGGTGCCGTGTTTGACGTAAGGTTGGACATAAGACGTCAATAAGAACTGTCACTGAGAACTGGCAGTTCTTTCAGGGCTCGCAGGAGTTCTAGGACAAATCAAAACAAAAGCAGGGGGAATTCCCAGGGTTGCTGGAGGTTTGGTTTGTTTAAAGAACGCGTTGTACTTTCTAGGAGTCTAAGGAAGTAGCCTTGCCGTATTTGGACTGCATTGGCTATGACTAAATATGGATATGATTCTTATGCCTTTATAACGATATGATTTGTTATAACCACATAAGGGCATAAATCGGGAATATTTAATTAGGGTCCTAGATACGTTTACAACACCCACTCCACATATAATGTCCATCATTACTAAATACTAAGCAATATATAAACATATAAGTATGCATGTGTTTTCCAGCCCACCCCGAAATACATCAAATGCATTTGAAATGGTATAGATACACAACATTTAGTATTATACTGTAAGCTTTCAAGCAGGGGTATCATTCAGATACAATTTTGTTCATTTAGAATGTTGACTGAATGAATCACGAAAATATACATTTATGAAATGGCTCTTAATACAGAAAAAAAGGTCGAGACCATTTTATCACATATTTATACAAGTATATAAATGTGCTAGAGGCTGATTCAAAATATTGTCTCTAGAGTCTCTAAGAATAGAAGTTCTGCTCTCTAAGAATAGTTCTACTTTAAGCAGAGTACCATGTGCCAAAAAAATGTAAATATTTTGGAAATTGGGAAAAAATAATTTCGCTTTCATGGGAAAAAATTGTTCCAAATGTATTCAGAAGTGTTGCTTATAAAAACTGAAGGCCGAATTCAGAGTTCAGGGAACGCTGTGTGCTCGCTATTTCAAATATTATTCTCGTTGTTAGGAGAGAACATTACCTAAGCTAGGCCAGCAAAGAATTTGTCTACAACAGTAGGTGAAAGTTGGGCCAACGCTGAAAAATCAGAAATAGTGCATATATGCGATGCATTGCCATCGCCGGTGTCTAGATCAGCAATGTTCACAGAAGGTTGTACCTGTGTGGTGCAGCTTTCATCTCGTACTTCACCGCCACCTAATCGTAATTGTGAAGCCTCAACGAATGCCGTCATCAGAATTGGTAGCTGATGGGGACAAAACGTTGCATGAGTCGTTAGCGGACAAAGCAAAGCATCGATATCCATTGGTACTACTGATGTTAGTGTAAGATAGACGTCCAACACACATTCTTCTCCGCATAGCAGACATCGAAGCACAGGTAAGATGCAATTTTGCCAAATTGGTCTGAATGAAAGAAACCAGGTAGTATTCGGATCTCTTACCCGGACCAGTCTGAGGACCTTAGTGATACGGTCTCAGTATCGTATTGCTAGGATCGTTTCTTCCATCGTAGCCTGAGTTTTGTCCGTGCCTTGGCTTGCCATATCGGAGCAGAAGGAACAAAAATAAAATTCCTGCTACGAGTCCCAAAATAAGAGGCAGGCCACCGAAAAGAGAATGCACAAAATTCGGGAAGATGCCCAGAACTGTTTCAAAGGGTGCTAACAGTCCAGAAAAATGTGTCTTAAATAAATGTGCGATGCCACTGGTATCTGACATGTTTAAGATTTGGCTTAACATTTCCACAAAATGCACGGGGTAATTTGTCGATAATAGGGTATGCATCTCTGCCACTGTCCTTGCCACTTGCAGGTCATACGTCTCTTTGGACGAGGTTAAAGGCACAGTTGTTTGTAAAAGAATAGACTTCATTCTGCTTAAAGGATCAATTTGAATAGAAGAGATATTCACAGAAGGCCATATTGCTGCCTCCATGTCTGGATTGCTGTTTGGATACAATACTTGCATACAACAAATGACCCTGGAAGTAACGCTCACGAGACAGGCTTTTCCTGGCATCATGCCACAACAGCTGTGGTCACTTAATATAACGTAGCTAACGTTGGAAAGTTGTCTGAAAAAGGGCTCTATCTGTGTAGCAGGCGTGCCGTGCAGATGACATGAAAGGTTGTTTGAAGAAACTTTGCAGGCTCCATGCAAGTTAATACCTTGACACAGAAGTGTACTGCTTAGTGATTTTTTACAATTGTTACCACTAAGAAATACCTCTTTTTTCCTTTCACTATAACATCTATGAGTATAAGGTAAATTCCAGGTTGATTTGATGTATCCTTTACCCAACCTTTCATACAGGCCTGCTGGTATATACTTTTGGCAGTATTGAAACTGAAAAGTTGTTATCGGGATTGTAATGGTGCCATGTATTATCTATTCAATGACAGGTCTTTCTGACATTGTCAATGGTAATCTTTCGAGTTTTTCAATGCTCAGCACTGTATAGTCTGCTCCTTTTTGTGCCAAAGAGATTTGTCTATCAGTAAGGTTAAAGATAGAAAATAATGACGTTTTGTTGATTAGACGCCATGGCACGTAGCCTGAACGGAGGTTTTGTAACGTCCAGCCTCGCTGTACAATAGAACAGAATTGGGATTGACCATGTTGTAACATTTGCATATCCTGTTCTATTATATCAATAGCAGATGATACAATGCTGTCCAATGAATAAATTCTGGAGGACAGAGTCGTTAACCCATTGTCCACTACAGAAAGTGATTTTTCCAAATAAATACGATCAATTTCTCGTATTTTTTCTGCAGTTTCAATTTGTGTTACTTTCCAAGCTTCATTGTAAGCTGCGTATATACCGGCATATATGAAACGTTTTTGACGCTGTTTGCGAGGTCCCTTTATGAAATCTCGCAAGTCAGCGCCTTCTTTAAGTAAAGTTAAGTGTTGCTTAATTTTGGATCTCAGTAGCCAATCGAGGCATAGTTTTCCTACACTCTATGTTGTAACTATCCCTGGATGTTGTCTCTGGGAATATCTTGGGTCTGGCCTGTTCTGTTTGAACCCCTGTATTTTGTTCAGGAATCTATCTTGACAGTTATTAGTGTCTGTGGGCCAGATCAATCATTTGTTTCAATCAGGAAGTGTTCTGTTTTGTTTCAAAATATAGGACACGTCTAACCCCTCATCTGTAGTGGTGCTTCTAACAGGCATAGGCTTAGGTATAGAGTAGTTGTTTAAATCTTTTATATTGGCTAGACCAAGACATGTTGTTTGTTGGATGGTTTCATTCAAGAACATTATTTGTTCTGGGATCATGCAGGCTCTTAATAATGATTCTAGACCTTGTACCTGCCACTCTTTTGTACCCCAGATGGTTTTTGTCTTAATGTTATTTTTCCAAAATTCAAAACCAATGTAGACATTTTTTCATGAAATTTGTCAGAATAAATCAGTTTAGTATTTGTCAACATGGTTTTCACTCCTGTCTTATTTAACATTTTGAAATAAAACGTTTCTGGATTAGTGTAATAAAACCCTGAGAAGTATGGAAATTTCGCAAAAAATGTTTTTGAACTGTCTTTTGGCGGAGTTGGACAATGTTCCCATTGATTATAACTGAAAACATTTCTAGGATTAGCAGACTTATGAAGATAATGAGGCTCAAAGTGATTGAAACAATACATTTCCTCATAATTCGATGAACCCTGTAAATAATTATGCTCTGTAAATGTTGCTGACATTTCTAAATCTGACATCATATTATTAATATTTTCAAAGTCCCAATCATCAGAGAAAGTACTAGGTGATACAAAGTCACTAAGAAGATCTTAAATTGGTGTGGATATTTCAAGAGCTCAACCGGGCCATAGATTTTATAGTCAGTTTTGTCCCATGCTATACCACCAGGTATAGGGATGGCTGTGATGTTCTCTGATGATAGTTCTCTTTTTTTCGATGTGAGAGGATCTGTGTGGTTTCAGGACCAAGTTGATGTTCTGACTTGCTGTGTCCATTGTACTATATTTTCCATCAGTAAATCTACTCAAACTTAAAACCAAGATGAGCCATGGAAGGAGGGAAAGTACACCTAAAACAATCCATATTGTAATCCATGGTGAAGTTAGATATGTTTCTCTGAGTTGATGAAAGAGCTCTGTGATTTTTTCTTTGAAAGTTGTTGTTGCTGGCTTATCTCCATGTTCACTTGGATCATTGGAAAAGTCATCAAAGTTGATAAAGTAGCCCGATGCAGTTCTGTCAATTGGTGGAATTGCTTCCGGATTTCCATTAATCTTCGGATTTTCTTTTGTTACATTTGTATAGTCCGAGGCTACATCGTTGTAGACAGGTGTTTCTTGACAACTGTTGCGATTTGGGTATCAAGAGGCACAAGTTCCATGGCTTTGTTGCATAGTCCTTTTTTATTCACTGCAGGTTTATCAAATGTGATTAGTCTCTCCGTTTGAACCTCTTGGATTGTAGCAAGATTTAGTTTTCTGCTATTTCTTGGGAGTCCACCGGGCCTACTACTTATTATTGGCCACATGGTTGTGGTTTCACCAGGTCGATTGATACAACTCGGTTCTCCTTTTTACCAGCAAGGGCGGTACGGATCTTGTTCTGCTGACATCTAATACAGGTACTGCTTTTCTGTAAGAAGGCCCAAATTCCTTCTTCACCGCGATATTTTCTCTGACTAGATCCCCAATCTTTGGAATCCAGACAGGTCTTGCTGGGACAGGTGGTTTTTCTTCAGTGGTCGGTGGCTTTCGCTTTTCGTTACTTAGACTTTTTCTTGTTTCATTTAAGTCCTGTAAAACAGCCAAACGATCTTTGATATCAAAGGTTTTTTGTTTCACCACTGAAGTCTGACAATCCAAATCATGGATGATCATTGTAGTACCAAATAAAAGTTTGTACGGACTGATACCTCCTAGAGAATTTCTTGGCATGTTATTAAGTCTACATTGGACACTTATTAGATGTTTGACCCACCCGTCACCCGAGCCTATTACCATCGCTGTTATAGATTGCTTTATGTCACGTTTTTTTCTCTCCACTACCGCATTTCCCTCGGGATGGAATGGACTAGAAAACTGCAATGCAATGCCCATGCTGGCCATGGCCTTCTTGTAAGCCCCAGAGCTAAACGCAGGACCCTGGTCAGAATGTAGCACGCCAATTGCGTATGTGCTGATAAAGACTCGCAAATCTTTTATAACAGTTCTGGCGTCAGCCGAGTGCTGGGGCCACATCCAAATGAATCTTGTCTTCATAATTATGGGATCGCATCTTCCGTCTGGATGTCTGCGTATAGATAGCCTGATGCTGTCTAATAGAGGTGTCTGGACAGGTGTCTGGTCCGGTTCACAACTGCGATCTCTGTTGCAGTCCTGACAATTCATTGCAAAGTTGTAAATTTGCACGCTCATCCCCAGCCACCAGTATTTTGATTGTAATTCTATTAGAGATTTTAGGGATCTCTTGGTGCCTCAGACCCAATCCCATGTGTGCTTCTTGTATCAAGAAGACTCTCTGGTTCGTGTTTGGAATTACTATATCCCCCACTCCAGGGATTAGAGCAAACGGAACGGAGTTCGCATCAATTATGTATGTATTGCCGAGTGGATAGTTTAGAGGTGACGCCGCATAATTGCCTTCCATTGAAGATTTTACTGCAAGCAGCGTTTCGCCATCTATTTGTTTTTTCGTACGCTTTCTTGTAGCTACAGAAGCTGAGTGATTAGCTGCCGCTGTGGCTCTGTCAGCCAATGAATTCCCTGCAACGTGAACGCCATCACGTAGAAGACTCTGCGTATGTATCACATGAGTCTTTTGTAGTTCTTTCTGTAAAATAACTACTTGTTCCCATAGTTTTTTATGCTTTATTGTGGCACCGGTCTCATCTTTGTAACCTTTTTTTATCCAGGTCTGCATGAAATTATTGTAAGACCGGACGCAGTAATGCGAATCGCACACTATTAGTGTGGGGAATTCGCGATCGGCATCTTCAAGCGCCATCTTTAGAGATCTTATTTCAGCTCGCTGAGCTGTACAGTTTCTGAGTGATTCAGTTTTAGTGATCATCGGTCTGAATTTACCTAAGCTCCAGCGACCTTTAACAATCGCGCACGCAGCATTGTAAATTTGTTTTTCCACTACGTAGTGTTGTGCAAATCTGTCCATGTAGATTACACAGTTGTACTGTTCGAGTGGCAGAATTTTGATTGACAGAGGGCATTCATGTTCGTATTCCAGATTTTCTAGTTTTTTTCATTTTCGGATCAAAAGCGTGTTTCACGCCTTCTGTAGCTAGAGAATTTTCCCCTTGTATCCATTTTGGATCTAGAGCTATAGCATTTGGAATGCCTGGTCTTGTTAATGCCTCAAGGGCTGATACTGCTGGTAAAACAGATATCCTTTTCCCTTGTGCTAGGGCTCTTTCTTTTGCTACAGCATTTGGAACCGCAGTTAGAATTTTTTCAGTAGAACTGAATTTCATTTCAGCTTGTCTGTACAAGTGTGATTTGTAAGCTATTAGTACAGTTTCTCCTTCATTAGAGGTCAGGTATGTGAATCAGCATCTTCCTGGGATGACTCGGATCACAAGGTTGCATTCGTTTGCGCGTGTTTGCAGTTTTGTTTTAGTTAATATGTCTGTCTGTAATGATCTTAAAATTTCTGTGTGTTTTTTAGTCCAATTAATTGGTTTAAAATCAGGTTTTATTAGTTCGTAGAGAGGTTTAACCCTCTCTGCATGATTTAGAATGTATGTTCTTCGGAAATTCAGGAAACCTAGTATTGATTGTACATTTTTCAGCATTTTTGGAGCTTGGAGTACAGCACACTTCTCTAAGAAGTTGTCTGCTAGGCTTTTGCCTTCACTTGATAATTCATATCCTAAAAATAGGACAGTTAGATGGGCAATTCGTGATTTTTTAAAGTTAAATTTGTACCCTTCAGATGCAAACCTAAGTATTATGGTGTTCACTGTTTTCAAGTGAGTCTCCAGGTCATCGTCTGTAAGATAGATGTCATCGACATAGGATAATGCCTCATCATCATATATTTGTAGAAACTCTGTTACCCTGGCTGAAAATAATCCTGGGCTGTTCTTGAATCCCTGAGGGAGACGACAAAATTGTTTTTGGATCCCCATGCTGGAGAAAGCGGTCAAATATCTGCTTTCAGGTGCTATGTTTTGACAGAAGAAACTGTTTGAAATATCTAATGTTGTTTTATATTTCTTGCGCACAATGTTATTCATTAGTGCTGCACTGTGTTGAGTTTTGTACTGCAAATGTTTTACAGCAGGAGTTTAGATGTCTGTAGTCCAAAACTAGACGATATGAATCGTCTGGCTTGGAGACAGGAAAAAAAGGATTGTTCATTCGTGAGGTGCATGTTTCAATCACCCCCTGATATTCAAGTTGATCTAAAATTTCTCTTACTTGTTTTTTAGCTTCTTGCTTAACAGGATACTGCCTCTGTGCAGTAGGTTGATTTTTTAACTGGATTTTATGGTGAGGAGAATCTTCATCCCATCCTACATGATTTTTATATAATGCAGGGGCTTGGGCCACTGCCCATTTTCTTGCAAATGTGTACTTTTTTATGAATTGGAATGTGATTTGAGAAGGCAGACATAATCATTGCTCCGCCATGTGGGCACTCCCTGACAAACTCTGGTGGCCAGTCTTCCTCTGCTAGAAGGATATCATATCCTTTAGATAGATTCTCCCAAAAGAGACCTTTTATTTTCCTATTTTTATCTCCCTCTATGCGTAATGTTATTTCATATAGTTTATGGGGCACGCTCACTCGGGTGTCTGCAGTTTCCACTTGAATGTATTCAATTGTGTCCACTGTCTCCAGAAGATTTATCAGGATCTTGCGAGCTATGGTCACTTCTGCTGCGCTGTCTAGCATTGTCTGGGCCCACTCTCCGTTTTTCAGTTGTGTCCTCAGAATTTTAATTTTTTTACTTTGATGAGCAGGTTCCTTGTCTTTGGACTTGATGTGCTATTCTTTATGTTCTGACCGTCCTCTTCTTTCCGATTTCTTTGGTGAAGTCTGAAAAGATTGAGAGGGACGTGCATCAATATCTTGATATCTGTCAGATTTTTTCAAATTTTCCCTATTTCTAAGGTTGTATCTTTTTTCAGAGGGCTCCCATTGTGGAGACTTGCCACCCCCCCCTTCTGGAGATCTATTTCTTCGTTGGGGAGACCTTCCTGAAACTGTTTTTCTCTGGGAGAGGTTTGTTTATTACCCTCCCACTTCTTCTTTGAGAATTGAGATTATTTTTAATGAAAGTCTTTTCAGGATTTTCAATTAGTTGGGGTTTTACTGGTTTACCACCCAAGCTATCTCTGCCTAATTCTTCATAGGATTTTTCAATTATTTTAGTAAGTTCAAAAGGTTGGTCTGCTATATCCGTCTCTTTCAATTTTTGGCGGATCGCCACACATGCTGCTTCTCCTTTTATGTTGGCTAATAATATAGCCGAGACCTGCTTAAAGTCTTTCAGTAATTTCATACCTAGAGTTAAAGCAGGTTCTGGACCGTATTCATTTTGAATCTGTCTTAGTACAACTGGTATAACCACCATAGACGGAACACCATGTGTTTATGTGTAGATAGAAGCAAAGACTGTGCCCCAAGTGTCACAGTCCTCCACATGTGGTGCGATCCCCATTGGGAGACAGATAGTCAGAATTCTGTGTTTTTCGTGAGGGGTAGTATCTGGAAATACTGCCTCTATTTCAGTAAATTTTTGAGCTAACCAGAATGGAATTTGTTCCAGTTTTGCAGGTGTTTTACCAAGACATGATTGTATATTCTGTGGTGTAATTTTATTTGTGTTCCCCTGTTGAGGGGTATTTTGTGGAATTTTAATGGCAGGTTGCACTGTTGAAGTCCGCATGACATATTGGACCAAGTGTCTATGTATTTTAATTAGTTGTTTTAACTGAACTAAAAGCTCTCAGTCTGAAATTGTTTCAATGTCGGGGTGTGGCTAGAACCGGCCATGTGGCTCCTGCTCTACCTAGTGGACTGAGCCTGGTAATGTGATTTTGATGTTTTAGGGCACCATTAAACCAGAGCAGGTGCTCTTGGTATGTTAGTGGAATTTCAACTTTCTCGAAAGGAGAGTATTCCTCTGGAGCTTCCACTATTTTGTAGTAGTGAAACTCATGTGTTACAGCATGTGCTGCGGGAAAATTTATCCAGGAATAGAATACCTCTGTCTGCCGAAACTCATGTGCCTCTACCACAAATACGACTGTACCACCTCTTGATGATACTCCATTCTCTATAAGTTTTATTGTTATGGTTTTTCTTATATTGACCGGGATGATTATTGCATCCGGGTTGTTATCTTCATGTAACCCTGCAGCATCTGCACCCGATTGATTCACATTTACTGTGGCTCCACCGGTTTCGTTGTTGTCGCTGTTATTTGACATTGTTTAATGAAAGTTTTTGCAGAGCAAGTTTTGAGGAAACAAAGATTAGGTGCACAATATTTTGGAACACTGTATCCTTCAACGTTGACTAAACCGAAAACTAATACATAGGAATCTCTTCCTACTAAGTTTTAGCGGATATTAACCTTTCACCCACTCCAGACGTCTATTGGAGTTTTTACGGGAAAAAGGGGTCTGTGTGAAAAAGCACGACTGAGTTACTCTAGTATCTTGCGCTAGATTATCACCTTACCAAACGTTGGGCGCCATGTAGTGTAGTTCCTATATTCCCAATAGGCTCTGCGCATTGGAATAACATATACGGCAGTTTAGACGTAGGACTGAGGTCGACTAGGTCTCTACTGAATATGTTAGACTTAATTAGGTATGCCAGCTAGCTCAGAGGTCACTAGAAACTTTCTCGAATGAACAGGGAGGAGTTAACTTCCCTGATTAGACAAGAAGGGATTAGCTTCTGACAACCGCATAAACATGACAACTTTGCTCCCTCCAGAATAAGGAGTATATCTCCAGAGTCATGTGAAAACAATGGATAGCTATTTCACTCAGTCAGTTGTGCACACTTAGTTTCACCAGAGTGCAGAGAAATAGAGAGATGGAATTTTCAAAAAAAGGTGTTTTTTATTGAGCAGTCTTCTTTGTCATGCAAGAGAAGTGAATTGCCACAATTGCAAAACTTACTGTAAAGTAAAGTGTGTACAGTAAAAGGAGTATTATGAAATAATACTGTAAAAGCATTGATATGGTTTCTGAGCCATATGATACTAAAAATGGATAAAATATATACAATTACATACAATGATAAAAGTTGCCTAAACGTACTCAACTGGTGCTTCTAAATTACGCCTACCCCAGTGTACCTAACCTAAGCCTAGTACTTGGGAATGAGTAAGGGAGTTGCAGTTTAAGTTAAGTTAGTTTTGCCAAGAAACTGAATCAAGAATTCTCTAAGGGTCTAATCAGCTCCGTACCTTGGTTTTAGAATGAAGGAGGTCTTGTATATCGTTCTCAGGACTCGATGTCCCAGTTACCCGCAAGGGTGAGTGAAAACACTGGAGCTGGATTTTCTCGGCTGGAGAAAAGACAGCGTCTTTCTCAGTGCATCAAATGGGAGGGACGGCTTCCTTCGGCACTCGCATCAGCTGGGCTTTGGGTAAGTAGATAGCCGCTCTGCTCCAAACCACAGTGTGTTGCTTAAGGCAAATGCTGGTATATTTATACCTGGAAGGTGCCGTGTTTGACGTAAAGTTGGACATAAGACCTCAATCAGAACTGTCACTAAGAACTGGCAGTTCTTTCAGGACTTGCAGGAGTTCTTGGACACATCAAAACAAAAGCAGGGGGAATTCCCTGGTTGCTGGAGGTTTGGTTTGTTTAAAGAGCGCGTTGTACTTTCTAGGAGTCTAAGGAAGTAGCCTTGCCGTATTTGGACTGCATTGGCTATGACTAAATATGGATATGATTCTTATGCCTTTATTAGGATATGATTTGTTATAACCACATAAGGGCATAAATCGTGAATATTTAATTAGGGTCCTAGATACGTTTACAACAGCATTGGAGATAAAAAAGGAGGGGGAGACTAAAATGAGTGCACGTAGAGCAGAGGTAGATAGCAAGACTAATATCAAAGTACAAAAACAGCAATGAGGTGAACCATTTCGATTACACCTAGACTAAAAAAATAACTAAAATAAGTAAAAAAGATAGTTAACACAGTTCACAATTACGTTTTGGGCGGCATTAACAGTCCAGGAATACAAATAGCATGATGAGAGGGATTGTCTGAAACGAGGTTTAGTGTCACCCCTAATGGAGTTGGGATGATTGAGGATGTCTTGCAGGATAAATGACACAGTGTAATCCCTGCTTAGTAGCTGCAAGATGATTAGTGTGCCATCAGGACATCTCCTATGATGATGAAGTTTGAAAGATTACATGAGGGTAGAGCCCAGGTCCTTGGTTTTTGATGCGGTGTCGCCATTTTGGGTCCGGATCGCCGTCTATAATTGTAAGGATTCATTAAAGGAGGTCTAGGAGAGGCATAACTCCCCATAATAATCAAAGGACCTCTGTAGGTCATGGGCGAATGGAGGAGCTAGTGAGTGTAGGTAGTTAGGGGAAACCAGATGAGAATGTAAATCGGGTTGTCGCCAATTTTGCGTCTGGATCACCGGCCGTTTGTTAGATTGGTCAGATTGCAGGGGAGGAGTGGCCCAACCCTCCTGCTCTGTCACCTAGAGCAGCAGAGTAAATGAATTTCAGCTTCAGCGGTCACCATGGGGGACCAGGGGAGGACAGTAGTTAGGTCGTCGTTGAAACAGGACTAGGTAGCCAACCGCTTACCTGGTCAATTGAAGTTAGGGGGGGACGAAGAGCGACAACCAGTGCCAACGCACAGCACAGCTAACCCTCAAACCATGGCCATGGTAGCGCCCAGAACACCAAGTGGCGAATGGAGGAGCTAGTAAGTGTAGGTAGTTAGGGGAGACCAAAGGAGAATGTAAATGGGTCCTTGCCAATTTTGTGTCCGGATCACCGGCAGTGTTTTAGATTGGTCAGAATGCAGGGGAGGAGTGGCTCAACCCTCCTGCTCCGTCACGTAGAGAAGCAGAGCAAATTAATTTCAGCTCCAGCGATCACCATGGGGGACAAGGGGAGGACAGTAGTCAGGTCGTCGCTGAAACAGGACTAGGCATCCAACCGCTTACCTGGTCAATTGAAGTTAGGGTGAGACGAAGAGCGACAACCAGTGCCAATGCACAGCACCGCTAACCCTCAAACCATGGCCATGGTAGCGCCCAGAACACCAGTGGAGGCCGATCGAAGGCCAGGAGCGGCTCACCATCTCAAGCACCAGGTGATGAGGGCATCGGGTCGCAGACCCAGATCAGTGGAAGCAGGCGCGCGATTCATGGACTTACCTCATGCCAAGTGTAACCTGCAAGAGGGGCTTACATCATGACCATCTTCATTGAAATCTCCCCTTATTTCCTATCCCTAGTATATCTATGTCCTAGTCCTGATAGTCAGACCTGAATCATTGTTAGGAAGTGCGGAAGCCAGAGAGAGGCCCAATTTAATTTAATTAACTTGAACAGTTGCCATTTTTAGGACAGTCAGTCAGGTTGAGTTTGGAAAGCATTCCTATTTCTATGTTTACTACCAGTGAGGATGTGTCTCGAGCAGACGCCATTTTAAAGTCAGGCATCCCGCTCGAGGCTCATACTTATTCACAGGATCATTATTAAGTGAATGCCAACCGCTTCTTCAGATAAACCTCCTCGCCTCATTCAATGAGCCTGAGAGAACAACAGTGTCACGATGAGGGGCAGAGAAAAAGGAGAGATGGGCTAGCAGAGAGAGAAAATGTCTCCCATCCCATAAGATCCCCAGAGGAAAGAGTCACTGAATCGCACAGGATCAGCTGTTCCAGGGTCCGAATGACCGCAGTTGGCCGGGCGATGTGAACAGTCCGCTCTCCTGCTGTTCTCTCCTTCTGAGATACTCCAAAGCAGATTCTTGGAAGTGCCCGGTGCTCTGAAGAATGATGCAGGCAGTGCGGAGGAGCGCTAACTGACCACCAGTTGCACCCGACCACCAGCTGTACCCATCATCTTTAAGGCATTCGGTGCAGAGCTGCGGCAGAACGCAGTAGTCCGATGACCCTTGTATTTAGGGCAATGCGCGTGGACTTCTTATTACTGCTCCCGTCTCCTGCACGGCTCCGAGGCAATCTCGGATGCCATCTCCGATGCTGATCGCAGCATCCGGCGGCAATCCGACCACCCCACAGGACCTACCAGCAGTCTATCTCCATGAGGGTAAACAAGTGAGGAGACCCAGCATCACGCCCGCAAAGAAGGGACCGGCTCGCAGGATCCAAGTGCATCGAGGTGAGCCGTTTCCAAGCAGCGCTGGCCTGGGGCTGACCAGGTTGCGTGGCTGCAGGTCAGGGTCACCAGAGTCGTCAGCAACACTTCGGGTGAGTAGTAGTCCTTTACTTGGGATCCGTGGTGTTGCCCGATAATACCCCGATGTGCAGGCAGGAGGCAGGCCGGTGTTGGTTAGGTTTATGCAGGGATATCCACCAAATGGCAATCCCAGAAACCTGAAGCTCCTACAGGAGGCTCCTACACAGCGCCCTGAGAGGTGATCTTCTGGTCCTTCTGGTGGCTCCCACTCAGTTTTACCACAAATCGGTGCAAGTATGTCCTTCCCTCAGTGGGTGCTTGAGCACTATGTTATTGCATTTTTTACACTGAGCTTGTTTTACCATTTCACATATTTCTCACTGATGCTCCTTCATCCGACTGCAGCAATTATATTAGCCCCACACAGGTTGGTGGTTTGTTCTTCTTCTCTTAGCCCACTAAGGTGTTGTAGTTATGCGGTTCTGTTTTGTTCTTAACTAAAGGCCTTTTTGTATATCCAAGTGTTTTTTATTAAAGTGTTTGTATCTTTATATGCACAGGAGATTTTGTGTTAGTTGTTAGTAATCTAAAGTGCTCAGTGTTGACACTTATGTCAGTATATTATTTTGCATGCTTTTTTCCTTTTGCCCTAGTCGTGATGAGGCCCGGGAATTGTAAGCGCGCTACTCACCCGTGAGGGTCTCAAGGCGCTGATGGGGGTATGCTGCTCCATTCAGCCGTGAGCAACTCCGTTCAGTCGAAGAGACAGACCTTCAGGGTCTTCCTGAAGTTGTTCTGGGAGGGGGCACGTCTGATGTCTGCATGGAGCTTGTTCCAGGTCTTGGCTGTGATGTGGGCAAAAGATCTTCTGCCTGATCTGGCCCTGAGGATGCGCATGGTTTCAGCCAGTGTGAGGTTGGAAGAACGCATGTTCCTTTTGGGTATGTGGAGGTTTTTTCTGTGGTTTTTGGGTCCATTGTTGTGCAAGCATTTGTAGGCGTGAGTGAGAATCTTGAAGGTGACTCTCCTCTCCACAGGAAGCTAGTGGAGTCGCGCAGCTGTTGGCTGATGTGTTTGTGCCGGGAGATGCCAAGGATGAGTCTGTCCACGGTGTTCTGTATTGTACTGCCACTTCTTGCATTCCTTTCTAGAGGTTTAATTTTGCAGTGGTGGGGTCTTTGATGAGTTAGAGAATGAGCTGTGTGTCATCGGCGTAGGATACGATGTTGAGGCCATGTCATCGGACGATGTCTGCGAGGGGGGCCATGTAGATGTTGAAGAGGGTCGGGCTCAGAGATGACACCTGTGGGACTCCGCAGGTGATGTCCAAGGGGGCGGAGAGGAAGGGCAGTAGTCCGATCCTCTGGCTTCTTCCTTTGAGGAACGTGCAGATGTAGCCCACGGCTGTTCCTTTTATGCCGGTGTTGTGTAGTCTAGTGATTAGTGTGCAGTGAGAGACAGTGCCTAAGGCTGCAGACATGTTGAGAAGGATGATCGCCGCTGACTGGCCCTGGTCCAGGAGGGTGCGGATGTCGTCAGTGGCGGCGAGTAGGGTGGTCTCGGCTATGGTTGGCTTGGAATCCAGATTGGGAAGGGTCGAGGACGGCGTGCTCTTCGATGAATTGTGCCAGCTCCCTGTTCACTGTCTTCCCCGCCACTTTGGCTGCGAAGGGGAAAAACGAGATGGGCAGGTAGTTTTTGAGGTCAGTGGGGTCAGCCGCGGGTTTCTTGAACAGGGATCTGACTTCGGCGCACTTCCAGTCATCTGGAAAAGTGCCTGTTATGAAAGTGGTGTTGATAATGTGTTGTAGTTGGAGTGCGATGGTGTCTGCGGCTCTGTGGTAGACCTCATGACTTGGAGGAGTCCGACTCGTCAATACTTGCATGCAAGAAACCCGGATGCACACTTTGGGACTGTGCGGAGGTTGGAAGTAATCCTCTGCTGTGTGTATTGGACTACCTCCCATACGGATTGCTTACGAATTGTGTGTTTTTAGCAACCGATCTATGAATATATGGGTAGGAAGGAATCATGAATTAGTGATGATCGTTTAGTTGTATGTTTTTCCTACTTTTGAAAAGATAAAGAATCGTTCTAAAAGTCAAGTTTCAAGTGTGTTTGTGAGTACTAAAAATATAAAAAGAAATGGTTTGTCCTACTGAAAATTGCTATTATTGATTCCCACACATCAGTTTCTTCATTCTCATATGTTATTACCCAGATGTGAGAGCACCTGAGGTTGTGAGATTGTAGCCATTGAGAGAATCCTATCTGACCCCTTCTCCTCACTATAAAGAGCTTAGCTATTTCTACGGAACTTGTCAACATACACAATGTCTGACACTTTGTGACTAATATTCCAGGTCCCACTACATCTCCCTTCTAACTCACTTTATTATTACTGATTGAAACTTGTGGCGAACATTTTCTGTAGGCATACCTCCCACATACAAACAAGGAAACTGAGGGCCTCATATAAAAGGAATTAAACAGCGTTGTGCCACAAGACATTTGGCAGCGCCATGCTGCGTTATTTGCAAAGAACAGGGATTCGTCATATCTACAATTATGTGACAGATCCCTTTGCTCTCCCTTTGTGCTGATGCACAGTTTACTGCCATGCCCCATTGCAGACACCTCCCTGTGTTGAGGGGAATGATTGTTTATGTGCACAAAGGTGTCCCTTCCTGCACACAATCTGAAATGGCATTTTTTGAACTTCTAAGTGTGCTGCTTAATGCAGCACACATAGAAGTTAAAAAGCGTATTTTTTTTCTATGATTGTTTATGTGCAGGAAGGGACACTTACCAGCACATAAACAACCATAAGGGGTGATTTTCTCCTTCTATGTGTGCTGCAGAATGCAGCATGGCGAGAAAGAGGAAAGAAATCAGGAGAAATAAAAAAAAAAATCCTTGTTGTGCCTCCCTACTCCCCCCCTCGGGAGGAGTTGCAGCATTCTGACACATTTCCAGGTTTATGATTTCTCGTAAATCTGGAAATGTGGCAGTAGCCATGAGTGTTGCATGGGAGCACCCACAGCAACACCCATGGCACGCCCCTTTCATGCAAAGTGTTGCATGTAAAGGGGCCATATTTACAATGGCGCGAAAAGCCACACAGGGTGGCTTTACATGTTCTTGTAAATATGGGGCAGCATGTTGCGCCTGAGATCCATCACAAAAAGTGACGCATCGGCAGTGCAAGGGGCTTGCAAATAAGCCCCTCAGTCCATGGGCTGCTTAAAAAGTTGACAACGAATGATGTCTGTAATATGTCATGAAACTGCAGCAATCAAAGAACAGTGCAATTCCCTCACATAAAACCACAAGCGAAAGGTCTGCGAAAAAATAAACAGAAGCAGGGAATATCCAAGGCTCGTGAGATTGCTTATCACTTTTGATTTGTCAAGCCCAGCTGCATTTCGAAAGCATGTCAAGCGGCCTGCCTAAGTCAGAATGTCTAAGTCACCAGCAGGTCTTTGAAGTATCAGCCCTCATGATCTCCACATTCATAAACATGCAGGGCAGAGGCAGATATGATGTGGAAGTTGCTCTTGAAAAGACTTCTTGCTAGGGAACCCAAACCATGATGGCTTCAAAAAGCGCATAAAAATAGCACACAGTCAAAATGAAAGATAAAACACATTTAGAACTATCGAATAAAAGCACTGCCTCTACGCAAATATGTTGTCAATATTTGATAGACTTATACAAATAAAAACATTGCATTAAGCAACGAAACATGATAATACAGAATAAGTAATGGTCTGTGTAAATGGGTTAAAGAATAGACTCTTAGGGTGGGAGGTGGTTTGATGGGTGAGTGTTCCACTTCGAGGACCATCGGCACTTACGTACCTGAGGACATGCTCATTTAAAATTATGAAGATTGAAAGACTGTTCCACAACATATTGTTGTTTATACGCTGTAACTGATCATGGATTCTTTAAATTCGCAATAATTACATGTTCTTTCTTTTTCCCATTTATGCAGGGTACAGGGAATTCCATTTTTTTCTGTATAGGGTTTGCCAGTTATATATCGGTGGTGGACAAGGTTATATGTTCTGCGGGTTTTTGTGGGTTACATGAGCACAATGGTCTTAGAAAACGTCTTTGAATGTTTCATGAGCCATCATGGAAGAATGCGTTAGGGCGTGACACCATCTGTTGCTGCAACTGAAGATGTTAAAGGATGTCTAGCAGTGGCGGCTGGTGGACTCTAAAAGTGGCAGGCGGAACATTGAGTTGAACACATGAAATAGCATAGCGAGTCAGTTTGAATTGAAGGAGATGTTATGGCGGGGAATGTATTCCAAGTTACCCGTTACAGTATGAGGTGGAAAACCTTTCGAATTCAGACCAGTCTACCTATGCACTTTCATTGACCTTGCCAAAGAGGGCATGAAAGAGCTACAATTGGAACATACATTCAAAGCTGTTCCCAACAGGGGCCCCTAGAATACTTATGGCTCCAAAAACCTTAAGATGTCCCTGCACAGGCACTGCAGAGTGTTGGCAGTGGGGTGGGTTCCCAATGTTGTAGTCTGTTTTCAGCACAATTGCTTGCTGGTTTGGGCGTGTGGTCTGTGGAGGGTGGGCAGAGGAGGAAAGACACTGAGGCTGGCATACGGGCAATCAGTGGCACCAGTGGGACAGTGCAGCAGACAGTACTGGAGTGACTCACTCAGTCACTCAGGTGGTGATGCTCATCAGGCTGCTCACTAAGTGAAACAGTGAGGGCCAGCGAGCAGTGCCTGACGTCACCACAAGTCAGCAGCTCATCTCCTGCCGGAGACTTATAGTGCCCTTTATGACTCGAGCCCCACAAATTTGTTATCACATGCATACTAGGACTGGAAGGCGGAGAAGTGTGCACATCAATAAATGGTAGAATGCACATTCAAATTACAACACAGTTGATAAACGTTTCAGTTGAATGATTATATGTGAAATTATCACAGTCGCGGCGGGTCGCCTGACCGGGTCGCGTGCTGCCTCTGCTCCTGCGCCGGGTCTCACGTTCTGAACAGAAGCATGAACAGGCATGCTCTCTCCCCTCCTGTAAGCCAATTACAACACTGCATTGGCAGTGTTGTGATTGGAGTGGAGTCATGGACAGTGCCCTGTAGGGCCATGCACCTGTAGGGAGGCCATTTTCTTTTTGTTGGATGTAGAGTGCACATGATGATCTTTACCAATGCCTTCTCACCTTCGGGTGATATCCGATACTGTGGGAGTTTTGGGAGCGTAGCGTCCTGTTGTACAGTCACATGCACAGGGTCAATCATCATGCGTCCTACGTCCGAGTCGGTTTTTGCCCATAAGTACGGGGGTAACGTGTCAAGTAGGGATATGTCAGCGTCGGTCATAGAGAACATGTGCCGTGTGGGACAAGGTCTGAACAGATTGGGGTTGTCATACAGAATGACTCAAACTCTGTCTGGTGAGCATCTAATGGTGGCTCAGAAATGTTTCAACAAGTCAAGACCAATAATGACATCGGGGGTGTTGGAGGAGAGCAGAAATGTTGTGTCAGTGGTGTTATTTTCTAAGTCAAAAGAGATCGGTGTGGATAAGGGATTAGTGGAGGGCGTTCCATCAAAACCTATTGATGTTACGTGTGAGCCATACAAGGGTGCCCTTGGAATCAGTTGTTTAGATAACGCACTACGTGTTGCTCCGGTGTCTACCAGAAATGGAGACGTTGTGCCTAGGACCTTAGCAGTGGTGTAAGGGCCTTGCTGGTCAACATAGAGCTCGACTGGATCCCTCCCTTGCCCTTAGCAGCCCTATGCGAAGTCGTGAGCGTCATCGTTGTCAGTCTGTTGGCACTGGTTCTGTCGGGGACGGTCAAATGTGTTCGGTCTACTGGGCCTGTCGTTGTTCGTGTCATTTGCGTACCCTCGTCCTTGTCCCCTATTCCTCGGTCCATTTGTATAGTCCCTGGCCTCCTTATTTTTATTCATCTCTAAAAGGAATGGGCATTGAGACTTCCAGTGTCCGAATCCCTTACAGAACGCACACTGGTTCTCATCTAAGTCCTTCCGTCCAGTATAGGGAGCGGATGTGCGGTCTCTAGGAGGTGGGTTTCTAGGGGCATTCGATTGATAATTTCCCTTGTAGGGTTCCTTTCCTATTGTCACCCCTAGTAACTGTGCAATCATGACCCTTTCTTTGAGGTCTTTCTTCTTTTTCTCTGATGCCCTATCATTTTCGTTCTTTTGATGTTCGTAGTACTGGGCCATCTGAAGGATAGCCGCAGGTTTGGAGGCCGCCCAACTACTCTCACTGGTCTGCAGTTTCTGTGAGACTTCCTGCAGCAGACCTTTAACGTAATTTTAGACGAACAGATGATGTTCGGTTGCATTGGTCATGTCCTGGCCACTATAATCGGAGAACACCGTCTCGAACCGGGAGAAGTACTCCGAGACATCGTCCTGAGGTTTCTGGTGGCATGCCGTTACTATCGACCAGCCCACCTTCTTTTCTGGGATCAGGGTCTTCAATTTCTGGACAATTTTATCCGGGAGTTCTAAAATGGCTTTTAAGGGTTTCTGTCCCTAGTCTCGCTGTTTATCTATGCAATCGAGTTGTATCCAGGTATGTCCGAACAGCTCAAGGTGGTCGACTTTCCGGATTTGCTTCCACACATCAGCAGGCAGACATAGCCCAAAAAACTAGTCGATGTCTGCTAGGGTCATAATTGTCGAACCTAAGGGTGTACCTAGTTCTGTGTAAAAGGCAGTGGGGTTCTTCCGCAAATCTGGCAAGGATTTTCGGAAGGTCAGGCTGTCTAGTTGATCCCATGGTTGGTAGACCCAGTTATACACTACCCTTCCCTTTGCATCTTGGTGATTAATGTTGTCTTGTGTTCCCTGACCTCGTGGGGGGACCAGTAGGGAGCGGCCTCCTTTATAGGCATCATTGTGTCAATCTTCTCTGTTTGAGGTTCAGTCGTTACAGGAGGCATAGTCTTAGCTGCCTGTCTCTGTTCGGTGAGGTGGCGGAAAACTTCAAGCGTAAGTGAGTAGAGGTCCGTCACATCACACTCGCTTTCATCTCCAATATCGACTTTCCTATACAAGACCGCGGGGCGTTCAGGGCTTTTATTCTGGTATCTCTCCTCATAGGCAGTGAGGGTGTGATAGCAAAATCGTACAACAAAGTGTCGTCTATGGCTATCAGCATATGAATTATACATATCCGATATATATTCTTCGCTTTCTTTCCGTTCAACTAGAGTTTTCACTACTTTATCAATCCCTGCTCGTTCACTTTTGCTTAAGCGGTTCATTCTCGTGGAATCTTTTCTTTTAGCTTCGGGTTCGTCTAGCGTTTCTGCTAGTGCTATGCTTAGTACGAGAGGCTCGGCCGGCGCGGAGGCCATAGAGACCGAGGCTCTGGCACTACCATCATTTGGGTTTGGGGGTTGTGGATGCGGTAATAAAGGATGGAAGGGAGCATATGGAGGGGGCATATAGATGATTGGGGGACCTAGTAATAAATCATCGTTTGCTTTTTGCTTTGAGGGTAGCTCGGGGTAGAGTGTGGAGGGTGTTCTAACAGGACATTGGCCCGATGTTTCGGACTCTCGTTCTTTCTTGACTCTCTCTCTTTCTTTCATCTCTTCTTCTAGTTTTCTTCCAGCTAGGTGAGCTGCTTTCCGTAGCTCTTTGTCTATTTTTGCTTTGTCTCTCTTTTTACGTTGCGTTGCTTCTTTGCGCCACATGCCGAGACTATCGAGCATGGTTGGCGTGGCTTTATGTTTACGAAGGGCTATTTCTAGAGCTTCTATTTTATTTATGTCAAAAGATCCTATCAGTGGCCACTGACTTTCTCGATCTTTCTTGTTATTTTTATGCCATAGTTTACTATAAGCTACGGCAACTAGTCCATATTTCGTGAACATGTCCTTATTAGGGGTGCCTTCCAGTGGAGCTGGATGATCCACCTCTAATAAACGGTCTGGGCTAAACCAACTACCAATCAGTGGGGAGAAGATAGGCATGACGTATAGCAGTCAAAAAGATCTCAAACAATACTGGACAAAGGTCCGCACTACCTATCCTTTACTACTTGCAAAGACTACTCTGAATATCTCTATTCTATTTTATTTGCAAATAAGGAATATCTCAAGAGAACCAAATATCCAAACAATCAATCAGTGGGAAGAAGATAGGCGCGGCGTATTATCAGCCCTTACCGATGTGGACAAAAAGTTTGCGCTACCTATCCTTCACTACCTTCAAAGGGCGAGAGAATATTTCTATTCTTCACCTTTTGCAGGCAGAGAATATCTCAAAAGCAATCAATATCGTTAACCAAGGTTAAGCGATGCAATCAATGAGTGATACTAGTATTTTCAAACAATCATTTGGCAATTTGTCGTGCTACATGACCTTACTCGGACCGTATGGACAGTTTCCTGTCCTCCACTTCCAGCGCCCGATCGTCCGCTATTCTCCGTTGTTGCCGCGGCACTCCTGAGGGTTCCCAGTCAGGACCGTAGATCACTCGAGAGAGGTCTGCTTGGAACCGGTGAAGTTCGGATGATCGGCTGCCAGACGAGGGTCTATCGGGCAGGAGCTCTTCCCGATCGTTGCAGTCGTTCACTCTGTCGTCAGGACCTCTCCCACTGGATCCACGTGTCGCTGATGGGCCCCACGCTTGGGACGCCAATTGTGGAAAAAGCAGTTTCAATAGATAACCTTTAGACGCTGCTTGGCGTTAGTCGCCTCTCATACTGTTCGAGTATTTAACAAATACAGAGGCAGGCGCTGGAAACTGGAGAAGAGGGAAACGAAGTTTAATTCCGTCGGAACAGAACACGTCAGATCAGACAAACAGGGTATCGTCTCGAGGTGCTCTAACTGCATCTCTGAGGCCTGGCCTCTTATACACAGGTTTATGGCTTTTATTGCAGTTTATTACATGTAGCACATTCTTGCAAATACTTTGATGTATGAAAAGACATCCTCGGAATCCCTGCTTCAGGCCGGTTCCCACACATATCTACAGTGGAAGTCCCCACCCCGATCTCAGTAGGTGATGACTATCGCGGAGCTGGACATTCCGCCGGTTCCCGGAATGTGTGCGACCGATCGGATCTCATGGGGTGGAAGCATTGATTAATCTTAGCTCCTTTGAAGAGGTATGAGTTTTTACAGTAGGAGCAATAAACTACATCGGCAGGGCTATGTGATGGCCTGGGATCAGTTCGGACAAGTGGGAACGGAGGAAGGGGGTTATCAAAGGATCCGTGGTCATGAAAGGGATGGAGGGAGGTGTTAGCTGGGTACGGGATATGGTTCCGAGGCAGGGCCGCGCTGAAGGGGTGGTTTATGGCCCGAGCATGTGAGTGCAGGGGCTGTCAGTGCGTGGGGGATGCTTGTGAGGTCAGAGAGGCGCGCTGGCAATCGTCAATGGGCAGAGAGGCCATGGTACTCAAAATGGCTGCTGCTTACGCACACGTATGGGCCTGGAAAAGGTACAAGATGGCGCCGATAATGTTTATGCTGCAAACTAGATTTTAACAGACTTTGCACCTCAGATAGAGAGTACAGCTGACACTTGTGTTGCACTTTAGCATCTAAGAACACTTTTCAATAATGTACATCATACGCCAACATGTAATTGCTCTCACTGGGTGGAGCTTATATACCACATAGCTCAGAAATACCATATAGATGGATTGCACACAGCTCCCAACAGCATTGTAAGTATTTTAAAACACAAATAAGCATCGAACAGAACGCTCTGGACAGACCTTGCATACACCCCACATAGTGCAGATATACTATACAGATGGCTGCAATGTGGACACAAAGAGCACTTTTCAATAGCATGGAACACACACAAGCTTCCAACACACCACATTAAATAGAACATTTTTCTTACATCTAACTAAGCACAGACATGGCATTTGGGCAGTGGGCCATATTTTCCATATAATGCATTATATAAACATAAATAATGGCCCATAACATGTCATTGCTGCCCCTATAGTTGTGTAGAATGTGCAACAACAAAGACGATGATGCTGGGCTGGTAAACAGGAGAGAGGGCCAACCCATCTTCACTATTGAGAGGCTAGAAGTGCATCATTTAATTTATAAGGCAGCCCGCCTGGCCGCAGTACTGATATGAGGCAACTGGTGCACCCATGCTGCAGCTGCGAGCCACAACTACTGCACTATTGGCCCAAACTCCACGCCACTCTACTCTATGCCACTGCACTTGTGGGTAGAGGTGCATCAGAGAGTGAGGTGCCCCAGTACTGGGCTAGAAGTGTCAGTTGCAGATCAGAAATTATTGGGCATATATGCAACTCTGAGTGGATCTCTGTGCTGGAATTGCAGAAGGGGGCAGTCCTACAGGTCAGACACATGCCGGGTAAGTGGCCAACTAGACACTGAGCACAGGGGTCATCCCCAGAGTGCAGGTGCCACAGCCCAATCTAAATTTATACCTTAGTGCTTGTCAAAGCTGAGACTCCCCCACCATACCCTGGGTGATTGCCCTCTGCTGGCCCCATGTTTGTGTCAGGGGTCAGGCACACTAGGGCTCTTCCACAACACAGGACCCAAGGGAATGCTGGAAATTAGCCCAAACTATCAAAGACTTCTGTGGATATTTCACAGCAACCATTTACAGCCCTCAAAGCAAGCTGCATATACAGCTGGCAGGATCCATTTACAGTCTTAAAGGAGGCTATGAATACATCTGCCAGAATCCATTTACAAGCCTCAAATGAGGCTGCTTAAACACCTGGCAGGATCCATTTATTCCCTTAGAGGAGGCTGTGCACACATCTGGCAGCATTCATGTAAAGGTCTTAAAGGAAGCGGCGTACGCAGCTGGTAGGGCCCATTAGGAACTCAGAGGAGGCTGTGCACACAGCCATCTGAAACCATTTACTGGCCTTAGAAGAGGCTGACTAAAACTAGCAGGATCCATTTACATGCTTCAAACGAGACTGTGCACAGCTAGCTGGCAGGACCCACTATGACCTCTGAACAGCCGGTATACACAGCTGGCAGGATCCATTTTCAGCCCTCAGAGGAGGCTGTGAGCAGAGCATTTCAGAATCCAAGTTCATGCCTCAGTGGATGCTGTGCACAGCTGGTTGGACCTCTTTAAGGGCTACAGAGGATGTGCTGTTTTGGCACCTGTATAAGTGACCATAAAACAACACACTATCTGTTGTGGGTATTTAGCATGGGGTGTGGTTAAGATTTTGAAACAGATCAAAAAGGGGTCCATTCACAAATTGCATTTTGTACTACATAAAGTAGTACTAGGTTGAACTATAAAATGCTATTCACAAACCTACAAGCAGAGCCCTCCATACCTCCTATCTTTTCTTTGTCGAGCTTTCTGTAAATGTGTCAGAGGTCTTCACACACATAAACCTATGATTTTGCTGTAAATGTCAGAGGGACTATTGAAAGCTGCTGGGAAATGAGCAATAGTTACTACTTAGGGCCTGATTCGGATGCAGGTTGGAAAACTTCCCGACCAACTCGGTTTGGAAATGATTTCTGACCCACTCGGATCAGGAGAGTCCTACCGACAGAGTGCGATGCATCCGGATGCTTCCAGATACGATTTGGTTGGACTCCCATTGACTTGAATGGGAGCTTATGTTCCTAACCGCATCATAATTGAACCCTGGGTCAGGAGGACACGTCCCGATCCGATTTGGAAGGAGCAGATGCCATTAGGAGGTCTTCCTAACCGCATCAGAATCATGCCCTAGGTGGGAATGCTTTCCTAACCGCATCAAAATAATGCCCTAAATAGGAAGGGTTCAAGGAGCAGTAGAGGGAAGTTTATGGGTGTAAGGATGGACTAAGGGTGGGGCCTGCTAACACAAATACACCTATTGCTATTCACAAACTACTCTTCTAAAGTTACTATAACCCAAAAGGTCACAAATCACTAGTAAATGTGCTCCAGCCCAGTCTTGTAGTGAGTATAGCACCACACATGGCCACTCACTGGTACAGACACCCACTCCCAAGGAAAGTAATGAATGAAGGACTTAACACCTCATAGGAAATCATATTAAATAAATTAAATTATTTTGACTTTTAAATTAAATATACATAAACATAGTTTTGTATAAAAGTTATATTAAATTCAATATAAAATATTTTATAATTTTTTAATGAATAATTAACCAATTTAAAAAAGCAATTCAATTAAACTTTTAAGCTTTTAATACAAAACGCCTGATGATTTTTAATAAATACAAAAAAAAATAACTTTTGATCAAATTGAGTAATTAATCATTAAATATTAAAATGCTAGCTGTAGTTGTGTCCCAGCCCATGCTGATGGCAGTGGAGGAAATGGGTACTATTGAAGACATGGAGGTTGAAAATTATGCTGTGCGACAATCAACTTTTCAATCAATCAATCAATCAATCATAACACTTGTATAGCGCGCTACTCACCCAGAAGGGTCTCAAGGCGCTTGGGGGGGATGGGTCCGCTACTGCTCGAACAGCCAGGTCTTGAGTTGTTTCCTGAAGGCGAGATGGTTCTGGGTCATCCAAAGGTAGATGGGGTGGGAGTTCCATGTCCTGGCAGCCAGGTAGGAGAAGGATCTGCCTCCGGCGGTGGCTCTTCGGATGCGTTGTACGGCGGCGAGGGCGAGGCTAGTAGATCGTAGCTGGCGGGTGGGTGTGTAGAAGGTCAGGCGGTCGTTGAGGTACTTGGGGCCCTGGTCGTGGAGAGACTTGTGTGGGTGGGTGAGGAGCCGGAACGTGATCCTCTTGTTAACGGGTAGCCAGTGTAGGTCTCCTAGGTGGCCGGAGATGTGGCTGCGTCGGGGGATGTCCAGGATGAGTCGGGCGGAGGTGTTCTGGAGGCGTTGGAGTCTTTTCTGTAGCTTGGCTGTGGTTCCGGCGTAGAGGGTGTTTCCGTAGTCCAGTCGGCTGGTGACGAGTGCCTGGGTGACCGTCTTCCTGGTTTCGGTCGGGATCCATCGGAAGATCTTGCGAAGCATGCGTAGGGTGTGAAAGCATGATGAGGAGACGGCGTTGACTTGTCTGGTCATCGAGAATTAGGAGTCCGGGATGAAGCCCAGGTTGGGTGCGTAATCTGTTGGTTTGGGAGTATTGACCAGTGCGGGGGCCACCAGGAGTCGTTCCAGGCGGATGGCGATGGTACCAGGATGAGGACTTCCGTCTAGTCTGAGTTTAGTTTCAGGCGGCTGTTCTTCATCCACTCGGCGACGTTTTTCAACCCTTTGTGTAGGCTGGTTCTGGCGGTGTCGGGGTCTCTGGTGAGGGAGAGTATCAGCTGGGTGTCATCGGCGTAGGAGATGATGTTGAGGTTGTGTTGGCGAGCGATGGCTGCAAGAGTTCTCATGTAGACGTTGAAGAGGGTGGAGCTGAGTGAAGATCCTTGTGGAACGCCGCAGATGATTTCGGTGGCCTCGGATCGAAACGGGGGTAGGCGGACTCTCTGTGTTCTTCCGGCGAGGGACGAGATGACCCACTCCAGTGCCTTCTCTTGGATGCCGATGTTGCTGAGGCGTTGGACTAGGGTGCGGTGGCAGACAGTGTCAAACGCTGCAAAGAGGTCCAGGAAGATGAGTGCCGCTGTTTCCCTGTTGTCGAGCAGAGCTTGGATGTCGTCGGTGGCTGCGATGAGGGCGGTCTCGGTGCTGTGGTTGGCTCTGAAACCGGACTGCGATGGGTCGAGGGATCCGTTCCTCTCGAGGAAGGCGGCAAGCTGTCTGTTGACGATCTTCTCGATGACTTTAGCAGGAAAAGGGAGGAGCAAGATGGGGCGGACGTTTTTGAGGTCGGTGGGGTCCGCTGTTGGTTTCTTCAGTAGAACCCTGAGTGCTGAGGCTTTTCAAACTTGAGAATGTGTAGGTGACAGACTGTCTCACCTGAGGCCTGACCTGCAGTTTCAGTGGCAGGCGTGAGCGGGCGGCAGAAGACCGGGCAAGGTTAGCATTTGCAATAATTTAATTAAGGCCGCACCAGTGTGTCCTGGGCCGCATGGTCCCTCTCATACGCCTCGCCTCACTTGCACTTTAAACTACACAAAGTGGCATGCGCATGAGAATGACCAGCCCAACACTAGTATGCTCCACCCTGAGGGTGAAGGCTGATCACCATTTAATTTATTTTGAGGCGGCTGCGCTTGCAACTACGGCGAGCCGTAACGTATGTTACGTAACTCCCAGCATCTGAGAAGGTTCGGATGTGTGGAGTGCTAAGTGGTTTCTGGCTGTGCAGTGGCCGCGGAGGGGGCCCCTGAAGCACGGGGACTGCAGGGGCCTGTGTTACGCCCTGGGGGCAGTGGTAAAGGAGAGCAGTGCAGATTGTAAGGGATACTCAAAGCACAATATATTGTAAAGTAAAAACATTTTTAAGAACTTCAAAACAGAGAGGAGAGAGAGAGTGTGTGTATGTTTTTGTCTGTATGCCATTGTAAAAAATGCCAGGTGAAATTCGACAGACACCCCACCATACCCAACTGAAAGTACCTGCACCCAAATATTTATTATAGAATACATTTATTGCAGGGTAACACCCCCCACTCCGAAGCTGCACCCTGGTGGGTTATGCGTTTGCCTGTAGCGTTTAAGAGGCATGTTTTGTTCAAACTCTTGCAGGACAAACTCGGCTCTTTAACCTTTGAAGTGGATGTGATGGGTAACAATGTCACCTAATATTGAAGCAACATGACACGGTTTGCGTGATAGGCTGCATACTTGTTCAATATTTCCATTAATAGTGACAATGGACAGTCCTTACCCATAGTGTCGAGAGCCACAACGCCGTGAGCGCCACAAACTCCCTTCTCTCAGTTTACGACCAACCGCGAAAGCAGCTCTGGCAGCGCCAAGGGGTATCTTCCTTCTGCGGGCTGCTTCCTGGTTGCGCGCCTTCTGCTACAAAGTTTGCAAATACCGAGGTTTTAAGCAGAGGGAGGGTGAGGGGCGGGCAGGCCGGCCTGGGGAGAACAGGTGAGGTGGATTCCTGGAGCGTAGGTACCCCAGGGGCGCCTGGAGCGGGGAGAGGGAAGTGGGTGTCACAGGCCAGGGGCAGAAGGTCACTAGGCTTCCATCCGGCTGAGCAGTGGCGGTACATCCATTGGGGGCGTTGGGGCATTGCCCCACTAGCTATGGACAACCGTCACAGGATTCATCATCAAAATAATAAAAATCTCGAGCCTAGTCTGCGGCAACTCAGAGAGCTTTGGGACAAGCCCTGTCCGACATCGCTGAAGGTGTGAGGGCGGGGCTGCGGCAGTGATTGTCAGCGCAGCACAAACTGCACTAGCTGCAGTGTGCGCATGTCAATTTTTAGGTATTTTTAGTACTGGCCCACACATGCCCACAATGTACAGTACAGTACCTTCCCTCCTCCCTCCCCTATCGGGACTCAGAGTGCGAGGGACCCGGACTCCCGGGTGCGATTATGGGCAGGCAGTAACGCTACTCTTAGCCAATCCTGAGGCAGTGGTGCTGCTTATGCAGTGCCAGGATTGGCTGGGATCAGTCACTGGTCAGCCAGGCAGCCTGCTGGTCCTGGATGGTGCCGCGCGTGGGTGTTGGCATTTGCCCAGTGAACGCACTTGTATGGCCAATCACACTGTGGCTTATGCGAGCCATGCAGTGGTGATAGGCCATTACTCTGCGCTGTCGGCACGTCACCGCGTCTGGCGCGCTGTGCTGAATGGAGGGAAGGGAGGGTGCTGCCACGACGATCTAGGAATTTCAAAAAGGCAGGTAGGTGGGAGTCGGAAGTCGGTCCCATCCAGAAGGCAGAAGCTGAGGTGGCAGCGGCCCCGGACGGTAAGTTAAGTTTTATGTTATGTGTTTTTTTAATTAACGCCTCCTCCCAGCCCCCCCCACCCACACGACGCCCTTTCCATTTTCCGCCCATCATGCCGGCCATGACTGAAGCAGGTAAAGATTGGACTGTTCCTGGTATATTTCGGCCTCAAGGTCTGCATATGTTTTCTCTCGCTTATGTAAACCGAGAAGAGAAAGGTGACAGACCAGAGAGACGAGTGCATCTTGTGCGCATCCTAACCTCCTGATTTTGTACAGTTGAAGCATAGCATTTTCTACCTAATGCCGACAAAATCGTCGTATGGTTTCACTCCAACAATAACTTGCGAAACTAGCATTCCCCTTTGAAAAGAACAGGTAAAAATCCAAATTACACCGAGTGAATGACTTAATGAGCAGCAAGCCGTTGTAAGGACTTTAGACCAAGGTCAAGATTCTTCCATATCCAGGGTAGAACCCTCTGCTCAGTTCTGAACTGAGGTTCAGTGCCAACTATTCAAATATAGGATTTTTGAAGAAGGACAATTTTCCAGTTAAAAGACACCTTGCTTACAGTCTTGTAGGTATGTTAGAGATTTGTTCACGAGAGTGAATACTTTAAATTGATACCTGTTATTTAACGTTTGTTTCAAAACCTTGTTTCACAATAAAATTCCTAGATGAAGTATTGAGATTAATAAAATGCATGTCAGGATTCAGAGTGTCGCTTGGGGTTTAGAGGGGGTAGAGGTTTTGTAATTGTCATCTTTTCCCAGTCAGGGCAGTCAGCCTTATCTCTAAAAAGCAAATGCTTATAAAACATGAAGAACTCAATTCCTACCTATTTTTCAGAGTTAAACATAGATAAAAGTTTTTCAATAACAAATTAATATCTCTTTAAAAAACTGTATACAATTGTGAGAGTTTTTTTGGGGCTTGTGTTTTTTACTTCCCTTAACAGGGATTTTTTCCAAAATGGGTTATTCCCAGTCGATGCTTCGTTTGAAATAGGCTTAGTACCGCCAGATCCTATGCACAAGGTGCAGACGATGACGATGAGGGAATATTAATTATTTATTTAATTTTCCATTGTGGTCATCTTTCGAAATGGCCCCCAACCCGTCCCCACCGCCCCACTTCTCTTAACTGCACGGGCCGCGGCGGATCACTTGCGCACACATGTTCACATGTCACCTGTACAAAGTTCTTCTTTTCCCAGTTGTGCAACAGTGGTGTTAATTTAAAAGGTCTGGTCTGGAGAGAGAGGGTGCAATTGCCTAGGGATATATTGGAACCTGGGCCACTTCCATATTCATCAGTTAGTAATTGACAAACAGACAATGGATTTTAAATGTACCATTCCAAGGTAAGAACAAAAATAGGTTGAAGAGTTCGCAATCATAAATGGTGGCTCAAATACTGTCTAAAGACAAAGTTCAGCCACAAGTGCTTTCATACCTAACTCATTATAAAATAACAACTGAGAACGAGGCCATTTCCTTTTTAGCTTCTCTTGCAGATAGTTATTTGACCTTAAAAGTACTGACGACGTTCGGCTTGATTTTTCCTTATTTATTTTTGTTCTCTTGATGCATTGTTTTCCTAGTGTGATTTCCAGTTTGAGGAATGGGCAGTTTACCTCATGGTAATCCTTTGTGTATTTTGCCTTTAATGTATGCTGAGATAAGGAGTGCTAGTTGTGCTCATTATAGTAATGTTGTCTCTTTGCAGGTCATTGGAAAATCCCTTTCTTGCATTCTCAATTGTTTAGGCATATTCAGGCTTTCCAATTTCTGTTGCTTTTGCTGGTGTTCATTTCTTGTTACTTCTAATAATCTAAATGCATCTGAGTTTATCAGCCTAGATGGAGATATCATCTTCAGGACTGCAGGATATGAAGTAATGCCACTTTGGAGATGACACAGCAATTATATCAATAAGTCCAATGTGGATTTTTTTGCTTCTAAAATCTCAGATAGGGGATTGATCATACATAAAAGTAAGACCAACCATGTTGCCTTCAGGCCCCGGAAGTAGCTACATTTCAACACTATAAAAGGTAATTAAAGAAAGAGTTAGGAAACTTGATTATCTAAATGTGGGCAGATGGTGGAAAAGCCAAATTGAGAAAAGTGCATCCACTCTTTGCCACAGACTTGAGATTGGAAAGATAGTCTCTGTGCAATCGTGAAAAAGTTTAGACCTTATAGGTCTACTATACAAAACGCCTTTGCACCATCAATCTGTGATGTTGAAGCATGAGTATCTGGCAATATCACCAAATTAACATCTTTAGAAAATGTCTTTCTGAAAAGGCTACTCAGTCCCCCAGCCAGTGCCCCACTAAAGTCAGTGTATA
This sequence comes from Lissotriton vulgaris, assembly GCF_964263255.1. Taxonomy (NCBI): domain Eukaryota; kingdom Metazoa; phylum Chordata; class Amphibia; order Caudata; family Salamandridae; genus Lissotriton; species Lissotriton vulgaris. The sequence continues at coordinate 933,629,609 of NC_141698.1, read as the reverse complement.
GGGATCTGGTACTTGATCCAATTAAATTTAAAGTCAGGACAAGACCCATGTCATATTGGCGTAAGAGCGTGTCCTCCTCTGCCCATGAAATTAATAGAGAAGCCCTGATAAAGCTCATTTAAGATGTTAATTGGAGGCAATTACCAAGGCGTTTACATGTTCATGAGGCTCTGTGTAGTATAGACTAGAGGTTTATTTGGTCACAGCATAATATAACAAACACGAGCCTGGCATCCAAAAAAAAGAGTACCAGTGGTAGTGGAGATATGCTGAGCACCTATGAAGGGAACATTGTGGTGAGTCAATTTCAGTCTGGCTAGGAGTGTGATCCTTACTTGGACAGGACTGGCCACAAAATGGAATTTTCGCTTTTTGTTAAGCTTCACTTCAGAATTCTTCCTTTCACCTGATACACCGCAAAGTGTGGCGGGTGACATCCTTCCTTTTTTGCCTCAGTGTCTGCCTAGATATGGCAGGGATGGAGATGCACTTTTTTACTGTTTGATACTGCTGTACGGGGTTTCACAAAGACTGGCTATTCCCACTATCTAAAGCTGCAAATACCAACATCTGCGAAGTCATTAGAGCTTTGTATGTCAGCTTCATCGAGTGTCCGAATTTATGCAGTTTGACTTTTCTTTTTCTTGCATGCAAAGTTTGCAGTCGCTTGTTGGAAAATTAAAGCTGAGTAGACAATGCAAACTCAACTTTTTAACTTGATAAATTAATTTTGCCAAATGCTCTCTATTACTTCATATAATTTGCATTTCATGGATAACGAATCTGCCCCACAATCTTGGTAATTTACATTTCATATGCAAAAGTAAACAGAACAGCAATAAACATTTTTATAATTGTTTTATAAATAAACAATGGCCCAATTGTAGACAACATGTGTAAGGTAATAGGTATATGGGGTGATCACCAAGAAAAGTCATGGCCATGTGTTTCAGGAGACATCTAAGCACCGGATTTAAATCTTGGTGCACCGCTTGCTCAGTCACAATGGTGACGGCTATCCCATCCACTGAAATAATATCCTATGGGATTTATATTTTGGCAGATGGGATAGTCGTCACCATTGTGACGGAGCAACTCGACAAACAAGATCAAAGCCGGGCCCTAAGTTGTTTGTGACATGGTGCAGGTCCAAGAATGTTCCCTCAATGACATTGGAAAAGGGCTTTAGCTGACTAAACCTCACAACCTGGAAGCATTCATGTCACAGAATCGTGGTGGATGGCAGAATAGAAATTAGGCTAGTGAAAGATAAATGTGTTTTCAATTACCCTATGCTCCATATTGTTTTTTCCGAAGAGATTCAGTACTATGAGCGAAATCTTTTCTAAGAAGTAACTTAGTATTAGTGACTGCGCTTTTCACTGCTTTGGAGCGATCGCCTTACTTTGTAGGCCTGCTTCCTCAGCTACATGACATTGATATTTTTTGTTAGAAATGGGGGTCTCAACTTGTTGGCAATGGTTTGCACCTTTGTAGGGGCGCTTCTTCCTAGTGATGGAGCAGATTTCATCTGGAGTCAGGCCTTGTTTTATTTTTGGTGCTACAGACAGACTGCATTTAAAATTGACACACACATTGTGGTGCAAGTTAAAACACATGGCCCATGAAAAATATGAAAGTAAGGCCTAGTCAGTCTGAAATGCTTGTGCTGAATTAACATGTGTTTTTGCAGCATAGAGAAAAGTGGCCATTTTAGCTTTGAAGATTAATGGAATGTGTTTCTCTCTTCCCAGCTCTTCCCTTGCAATCTAAATTCACTATTCCCGTCTTAAAAGACTTTGGCTTGTTGCATATTTAGATAAATATTTCAGTTCAAATTCAAAATTAACTTTATTCGGATTTCAATATGAAAGCCACAAAAGTACAAATTTATACTGTAAAAAACACTGATTAAAAAAAGACGTTTAAAAAGTACATGATATGTATTAAAAAGATTAGATCACTATATACTGTACAATGCATTTACTGGAGACTATGTTAAGTCGGGTTTTCAGAGTGCTCATAAGTTCGTACGGTGTTTGAGGCACACTCTAAGGTAGTGTGCTACGGATCTTGAGACTAGTGGATTGTCCAAGAGCTGCAATGCCAGGAATGCTGGGCGACATCTTCTGACCTTCATTGCTTTTAGGATTGGTAATATCAATCTCTTCCGAAATGGAGTGTAAAAGGTACAGAAGAAGAGAACGTGGATTGTGGACTGGGAAGAATTAGAGTCACAGGGGCACGTTGTCGTAATATATGTCCAGTTGTTTTGGGTGGGGAATGAAACCATGATGTGGAAAAGATTAAACCTGAAACGGGTTAACAGTAGCTTTTCAAAATGTGTCAGGTCTTCCTGTAGATATGGTTGTATGGATGGAACAGTTTGTATCACCAACGATTTACCTATTTCTGTCATCAGTCTTAGTTGGTTTAAGTGGGACAGACATAACTTTTTTAGTTCCTTTTTTGCTATGTCTCTGACTGACCGTGGGTCATTAAAAAACCTCAGTAGGCCAATATCTGTGAGGAAGGTTTTTACGTAATGAAGCCACCTAATCTTTTCCATATGTTCTAGGTTCATGCAGTCCTTGATAATTGCTCTTGTGAGTGTGCATTCTTCCGTTGCCCATATTCTGCGCCATAGCATTATGGGTTGGATCTTGATAAGATCTGAGATATATTCTAGTCCGAGTTCTAAATGGCATCCAAAGGTGGTCGTACTCTTAGGGACTGCTAGTAAAAATTTGAGGAAGGTGTTTTCAATCTTTTGGATTTGTTCAGCATTTGCCGTTCCCCAAACTCCTGCTCCAAAGATAGCCGTAGTAATGCACTTTGCATTATAAATCTTTATCATCTCTGCCAGGGGTTTTTTTCCTAGGCGGAGAGAAAAGGCTTTTAGAGCGCCGACTGTTCGTATGAGCGATAACTTGCGGGAGTTAATTGCGTCTTTCCATTTGAACTCCTCGTCGATGGTGATTCCAAGATATGGGTAGGTTTTTGTTGTTTCGAGTGGTGTGTTATCTACTAGGATTGTTTTCGTCCTTTTCCCTTTACTGCCGACATGCATCACGAAAGTTTTCTTTATATTAACTTTCAGATTGAGATTGGTCATGAAGGTACAGTAATTGTTTACAGCTTTTTGTAACTGCATTGGAGTTCGGGCAAGAATCACCGCATCGTCGGCGTATAGCAATGCTGGGATTGGTCGTCGTCCTGCTGTTGGAAAGTCTTTTGTACCCTGCAGCATTGCTGCCTCTAGTCCGTTTGTGTACAGCGTGAATAAGAAGGGGGCCAGTACACACCCCTGCCTGACCCCCTTCCGTATTGGGAAGCTGTCTGTGAGTTGTCCTTCCAGCCCGTATCTTACCTTGCCTGTGGCATCAGAGTATAACTCACGTAAAAAATCTACGATTGGGGGGTCGATCCCCATGTCCAGCATTATTAGCCATAATTTTGTATGTACCACACAGTCAAACGCTCTCGTAAGGTCAACGTAGACCAGGTGGAGACTAGTTTTTTTGACAGTTGTGTATTTTGCAGCCAATAGGGTTAGGTTCAGAACTTGGTCCACGGTACTCAGACCAGCCCTGAACCCGTACTGAAGGTCTGAAAGGACCCCGTGTTCCTTGGACCACTCCTGTAGACGCTCGAGAAGGATCCTTCCTGCCATCTTACCCACAGAGTCCAGAAGTGAGATGGGCCGGTAGCAAGAAGTACTGTCTCTGTTACCTTTCTTGAAGATGGGAATCAAGATTGATGTTGACCAAGATTTAGGGAGGTTGCTTTCCTTAGCTGCGTTCAGTACTTTTGTTAGGAGTGGGGACCAGAGGTCGGGGAGAAATTTATAGAGGTCCATTGGAACGGAGTCTGGGCCTGGCGCTTTACCGTTTTTTGCCGAGTTAACGGCTTTCTGTGTCTCGTTGATGGTAAAGTGTATATCTAACGGGTACTTCACCGCTGGGAGCGCAGGTCCAGTGGGTGGGACTCCGGTTTTTGCCTCTCCAAAGACTCCTGAAAAATACATCACCCAGTCTTCCGCATTAATTGCGACGTCTAAGGATGGGCCCTCCTTATTCCCGGCTAGGAAAGGGGTCTTGACTATTCTCCAGAATGCTATATTGTCTTTTTGCAAGCTACTATCTAAAAGTTGAGTCCAGAGATTAAGTTGTATCTCTTTTTTCCGTTCTTTAAGTGCTTGCGCATAACTTTTCCGTAGTTTGGCTATCTCTTCCCTGTTTCGTTCTTTCTTTGCTAGGGCTTTCTTTAGGGTAGAGTAGGCTTTTGTACATTTGGTGTTAAACCATCCTTTTCTTTGTGTGTTGTTTTGTTTTCTAGGCTTGGTTAATTCATTTCCTATGGTTTTCACTATTCTGTCATAGTCGTTCAGGATTTCATCAGCACCTGCTGAAGGATTTAGACAGTTTTCAATAAGTGGCCTGCATTTGTCCACTATTCTTTTGGTGGTTAGTTCTTGATCTAGGGTACCCCATTTTAAGGTGAAGCCATTCAACCTGTTTAGCATGAGATTATCTTGTTGTAACAGAGTATGGTTGTCTTTTACTCGATTCTTATGGTGGTCAGGTTCAAGGTATGTTAATTGGAGGGGATAGTGGTCACTAAGTACGTTGTTAACCACTTCAAACTGCTTTATAGAATCTGCATTGATGGTAGAAACCAGGATATAGTCAATTAATGTTTGAGCCCCTCTTCTGTGAAAGGTTGACATGAATGGGGTTGTTGGTGACATTATCATATTTGCAAACCCTAGGTCTAACTCGAACATGGTGGCTTGTGTGTTAGTTCCTTCTTCCGTATGTACAAAATGGGTTAGAGGATTATCATGTTCGTCAGTGATCCCACAGGTGGATGCATTACTTTGGCCGCAGATGTGTAAATTAAAGTCTCCTCCCCAGATTATTGAGTGTCTAATTTTTGCGAAATTGATTTTTTGCATATTTATTGCTTCAGTAATTTCACTTAGTGTTTTGGTTAGGTCCTCTGAGCTCATGTTGTTATAGAAATTTATTATTGTATAGGAAATGTAAATAGTTGCTTTGATATTGATTATTTGATAGTTCTGATGAAGAACTATAGGTGTTATATCCTGACAGGGCCAAAGATTAGAGATGTATGTTATTAGACCTCCTTTGCTTCTCCCTGATTGTGATTTTGTAGCTTTCGAGAAATATGTTCTGTATCCCACTAGATGGACTGGGTCATTCAGCCATGTCTCCTGTAGACATATTAAATCTTGTGTATGGGCCAGTTCCAAAAAGGCTTTTTTCTTGGTGCTTTGTTGCAAGACCCGCCACGTTCCAGAACAACAGATTCCGCTCAACTTTGTTTGTATTATCTGTGAGATGATTCTTAGGGGGGACGGATTTTTCTTGTGCCATTAAGTTTGGATGATCAACTATCTGATTTGTTTTAGGCAGACGCTTTTTTAAAGGCGATGATGACAATTTCTGCGAACCTGGGGCCAAATTACCATGTTGTTGTCTGCTTTCAGTCTGACTGGCTCCGTTTGGTTTTCCCTGTTTTGAGGTATCGTCATTTATTCTTAGCTTTGTTAAGCACTGAGATTTTCCTGTGGTATTTATTTTAGAAGCGGTAGGTGACGAGAATGGTAGCGTGGTGGTTTTATGCGGGAGACTTAGAGAATGGGACTGAGATGGTGGTCAGTCGACCATATCTAGACAGCTGAAATGGTTAAATGTCGGAATTCCCGACCATGGTTCGTTATACATTTGGTGTTGTGGTCTTCTGCCGGAATTCCAGTCACCTCGGTCGCTGGATTCGTATCCCCAGTCCCCCTGCGGATGGAACCCCTGGCTATATCCTTGTCCCCTATTTCCCTGGTGCCAATTTCTTGGTCCTTGCTCGGGTTGGCTCCAGGACCAATTTGATGGCCAAGTGGGGTCCTCGGAGCGATGGGATTGTCGGGGGTAGAAAAAGGATAGGCGTTTGACACTTATTCCTTCGTTGTGTTCTGGGTTATCCCAGGAGCAAGTGTAGTCGACTGCCCGTGGATTTTCAAAGTTTACGATTATACAGTCTCCTGGGATTGTTTTAGGCTGGTGGCCAATCCACGAAACCCTTCTTACCGTGGTTATTCTGGAAATGTTGTTAGGGTGGTTGGGCCTGTTGATATTTAACCAGTATCGTACTTTGTTTAGTAGGGACCATGTAGGTTCGTCTGAGTCTCTGCCTAATTCGGGAACACCCGTTAGTATGGCTACAAAAGGAGTTGCCTCTGGAGGGAGATTTACTACCTTTCTCCATCTCTTATTAGGTTGTCCTGTTTTGCTGTTGTGGGTCTGTGTTTGTTCGGGTCTTGGAGTAGTAGCAGTTGGTGGATTAGAAGGTTTGTTTATCTGTGCAGTGTTTGCTGAATTGGAATCTGCAATTGGTTGGTTTTGAGTACCTGAGTTGAGTATTGGTTTGTTTTGATCAGTCTTTGTTTTTACGGTGTTGATTTGATTGGTAGATTTGTTTTCTGGTTCTTTCACTGTTTTCATTGTAGTTTTTGTGGTAGTGGTGTAGACTGATTTGTTGGCTGTTTGTTTTGAAGGGTTAGTTGCATTTCTTTTTCCTGAGTCAATGGCAGTGCCTAGAGGAACAGGAAGGTCGTTTTTCCTTGAGTTGGTGGTTGTTTTTGCAGAGCCTATTAATATGGCCACTTGTTTTTCTATTACCTCAAGGCTTTTTTGTAAAGGTTGTAGTTGGTGTTTTATTATTTCCGAGATTTTGTTTAACAGAGATATGTCTACTTTAGAGTGATTTGTGCCTTTTTCTGCACGAGGAATTGGTTTATCTTGACGGTTCTTATTGGAGCTAGATCTATTTGCGTGGTCTTCGACTATGAGGACATCGGATATGATATTCTTAAAGGAATCTGTGATAACGATGTTCTCCTGACTTTGTTGATTAGCATGTTGAACAGTATCTGAGTTAGTGGCACTTGTGTGATCTGAATTATTAGATCGTGGTTGTAAGGGGTTCTGTTTTGGGATTGCTCCTTCCCTTATGCCTCTTAGTTCTGGTTGCGTTGGATCATTGATTGTTGGTTGTAGGCTTGCAAAAATATCGGGGGTCAGTTCAAGATCCTGTGAAGATTGTGAATTTGACAGTTGTGACAGTTTTGTGGTTACCGATAGGTCGACGGTATTAGGTAAGGCGTGTATTTCAACATTAGTATCTATGGTTGATTTATTTAGGGGTATCGCATTTGGAGTTTGAGCCTGTGCCAAGATACCCATTGATGAGCGCCGTGCTTGGTCTAGCTCATATGATACGCGACGGTCAATCAGCAGTACTGTTTGATCTATGGTCTCATTTACTTTATGTAGGAATTGTTCAATTGGACCGACAGTAGTTGTTATGTTTTTTTTCATAGTTTTGCTTCTGGAGCCTCTCGTGGTCATTGTATGTTTGTTGACCAGGTATGGAGCAGAGGAAGTAACCTTGGTTGATATTGATTCGATAGGAGGAGTGCTTATACTTTTATTTTATTTTCTTATTGAGGGGCCTTTCCTCGGTGATTTACCTTTGCTTAGTTGTTAGGGGGGTGCGCCCGGCCCGGTCTCCTCCGGTCTATGACGGGCTTAGACGGGCCCACCCTTGGCCCAGGCTTCGCCCAGCATCCCACTCGCGTCCCGCGAGAGGGGACGGTGACGCCCTTTATGCGCCTCCTAGCGCGTCGTAAAGGGGGTGTGGCTGGAGACCTCGAGGGCTGCCGGGAGTTGTAGGCAGCCCCTCGCCTCGCTCCACTCGGCGGCCCCGCTGTCAGATGGCAACAAACAGCAGGACGGCGGAAGGGAGGCGGTGGGGGGTCTCAACAGCGCGGGAGTCCGTGACAGTGGCAGAGCCTTCCTCGCTCGCTCTGCTGGAGTACAGGTCAGGCCAAGAAAACAGCTGGCCTACTTTGGCGAAACAGTTAATAACATCCTCTTTTTATAATGTGTGTGAATTAACAATGCACCAAACACTACACATTGGGCTAAATGCTTTTTTGCATGAAAAGCCAGCTAAAACATTAAAGCATGTTGCTGTGTGCACTGTATTAACTGTGTGCGCTGTATTGTATTAACTGTGTGTACTGTATTAACTGTGTGTGCTTTTAAAATTTACACTAAAAGCATAATAATCCTGTGTTGCACATTGCACATTTATTTTGCATGTTGTCATAAATAATAGAAAAGCTGCTTGAAACTAATAGCTTGGCTAGGTAAACATTTGTAAGGGGTATTAGTATGAGGGAGGGAAACATAATGGGCTGATTTACATGAAATTAATACTCTATTTTGTTTGCTTTGTTTTTGGGCCTGAGAAAACATGGCTGCCTGTGAATCCAGCAAGGCTATGACTTGCAATAAAGAGAAGAGAGCATGCGCAGATCTGCTTGCCTCAAACCACGATGGAGTCAAGGCCACTTTGTACATTCTTGTGATTGTGCCAATGTACCAGTTAGCTAAAGTATCCTTCTAGCCTGTGCTGTGACAAGAAGGAAGAGGAAAGATAGAACCATTTTTCCTAGCAAATGTTGCAAACTTATAAAATGTATTTACTCATTTATGCTTCTTTTGTTAAAACTGGTATAGTCAGGATTTGAGAATGAGTCAGGATAGTGAGACGTCATGCCATCATGGCTGACCAATCAAGTACAAGTTTTTTCTGAAGATGCAACATTTTGTGTAGTCTGCCAAGAACTAGAGTATAAATAATGACGTCCCTGGAGGTGTGGTTGGCTTTTTTAGCTCAGCTGGCTTTTTGCTCATTTTGGCTTTTAGACTTATTAGGCTTAAGGGGCTAGATGTAGGTAATTTAGATTTACCAATTCTAAAATACAGAATTTTACCGATTCAGCATTTTAGAATCGGTAAATCTGATGTAGGTAATAATTCGGTATTTTTTACCGAATCGGTAAGATTCGGTATTTACCGATTCGGTAAATACCGAATCGGTATTTGCTATTGAATCCTAAGGGCCTTGAAGCCCATAGGATTCAATAGCAAATACCGATTCGGTATTTACCGAATCAGTAAAAATACCGAATTGCAAAGGGGGACAGGGTGTCACTTTGACACCCTGTTGCACCCCTGTAACTGGCCTGTGCGCCATGTGGCACACAGACATGCCCTTAGGGCATGTCTGTGTGCCACATGGCACAGGTGTACATGCACAGATGTGCATGTACACAAAAATTCGTTATTTACCATGCAATTGTATTACATGGTAAATAACAAATTCTAAAGGCCCTGTAGCACTGTTAGAAGTGCTACCTACATAGGAAAATACAGATTTGGTCATTTTACCGATCGGTAAATTTACCGAAGCGGTAACATTTACCGATTCTGTAAAATTACCGAATCTGTATGTTTTCAGTGCCCCTACATACCAATGTCAAAATACCAGCCGGAAACGGACCAAAATCGGTATTTTTGGCCGATTCCGACCGGTATTTTGACACCTACATCTGGCCCTAGGCTCCTAAGCTTTAGGGGGGCATGTGAGCTCTTGAGAGAAGGAACAGATTAGACCAGAAATTCTATGGGTTAGGTACAAGATCATCACAGGTGCAGCCTTGGGCGTCCGAGGAGAGTCAGGTGGGGAGTCCCTGGTGATTTTTTTCCAAAGTCCTTGCACGTCATATTTTGGCATGGCAGGCCACATTCCTTTGAGATCTGGTGAAGGAGGGGCTGTCTCACCCCTTGCTTGCTCTTTAGACACAGACAGAACAAAGAGTGCAGCTGATGAAGATAGAATTAAATGCTAAAACTTTAAGTTTATGCTTTGACTAATTAATTTGGACTGAAAAGATTTATTTGTCTTATGAATGTATTTCTCTTTATCGGAGATTTTTGCAAACTATTTAATTATTGATTAGCCTTGCAAAACTATTTTTCTTAGAAACTCTTAAAGAGTTTTGACTGACATTTTGCGCCACATTTTCTTTCGTAAATGTAATGCTTATATGCAGACTGTAATGTGTTATTGCTATTTTTCCTGTTTCCCAAATTCTGTAACCTGATTGATATTATACTAATGAGTAAAGGGTCAGTGAAAAAACGTAACTTTTGACTAGGAAATAAAACCCTTTAAAATACTCAACACTCTTTATTGGCTTAAATAATTGCATTTTTGACTGTTCATGTTTATTTAAAAACTCCTGAAGGTAATACATGGAGTCAAGGGCCCAATGCCTTTTTAGCTGTAAAATAGAGGTAGCATGAGGGTTTGGAATTGAGAAATTACCAGAAGAAATTTACCGCTCTATCACTAGTCAGGGTATGGGGGAAAGACTTCTAAAATATCCCCTGCTCAACCCCCCTAATAGCTTGGCACAAGCAGACAGGCTTCTGTCAGAGACAGTATGTAAAGCATTTGTGTACACACACAGTAATGCTGTGAAAAAACTACAAATGGGCACCACACCAGTTTAGAAAAATAAGTAATCTTTTTCTAAACCAAACCAGATCAAAACAACAAAAATCCACAACACAATAACCAAAATTTGACTTTTAAAAGATAGAAACAGTTCTATCCATAGAAAACTACATATGCAGCACTTTAAACACAAAGTACCTGGGATGCGTCACAGTCACAAACAAAAACAGCTGCAGGGAAGGTGATGCATCAGTTCCTTACACCTAGGGAAGGTGATACGTTGGTTCCTTACTGCTACGAAGGGGAGGTGATGCGTTGGTTCCTTTCTGAAGGGGAGGTGATGCGTCGGTTTCTTACTGTGCAGGGAGGTGATGCGTTGGTTTCTTACTGCGGCCCTGCGTTCTTGTAGACTTAGCGCTGTGGTGCGATGCATAAGGATCGGGATGCGTCGGTTCTCAATGCGGTGGAGGCAACAGTGCTGAGTCGGTCTATTCTGTTGAAGTCCCACGATTCTTTAATTCTTGCAGCTGCACAGCAGGGCCTGCATCAGAATCGGTGTGGTGATCTAGGACTTCAGAGATCGGTGCATGGGTTCGGTGTGCAGTGATTTCTCCAGCCAAGGGCAGGCACTGTCTCAATTTCTTCAGTGATGTGTCTGAAACAGGCGTGTATGCATCGTGCTTCCCATAGTTGCATCTCTTATCCAGGTCTCAACAGCAGGAGCAACCTCCAGAGGCCAATTCAGCAACAGGAGCCTCTTGGCAAGTTAGAAATCCAAGCAAGGAAGTTCAGAGGAGCTGGTGGTGAAGTCTTTGTATCTCTGGGACTTCAAAACAGAAGACAAGCTCTACTTGGAACACTTGGAGATCTTCCTCAAGCAGAAGACACAGCACACAGCAAAGTCTTTATCCTCTCCTTGGCAGAAACAGCCCCTGCAGGCCATCCTCAGACAGCACACAGCAAAGGGGCAGTACTTCTCCTTCAGTTTTCCCAACTCTTCTCCTTGGCAGAGGATTCCAGAAGTAATCTGAAGTTCAGGGGTCAGAGCCCCCTTTTTATAGTATAACATCCTTTGATCTCTGGAGGCAGGGAATATATGTCCTCTCTGGACCAGCTTCCAGGCAGGAGGTGGAGACAGCATTGTCTATGGCACACCAGACCCATTCAGGTGTGAAGGAAATCTCCTCCCCCTCACAAAAGGCAGCCTGGGTCTGTTCAGCCCAGCCCTGTCTCACCCTGGAAAGGCAGGACACACCTTACCCCTCCACCCCCACCCCCAAGTGGCTGTTTCAACAGAATGCACATCCCCAGCCTCTGTCACTCCGATGCTAGATAGTCAAAACACAAACCTAGCAGAGGCACACTGGATGGCTGAGATAGAAAATACCTACTATCTAAAAGTGGCGATTTCACACACAATATAAAAATCATCTGTCTTAAAAGGTTTATTTTTAAATTCTGAATTCAGGCATACTAAACACCATATTTCTATCTTGTCAAAAAAGGGTAGTTATATTTATAAGATGTTATAAATAAACTCCCATTCTATCGTCAGGGACAGATAGCCTATCAATAGTGAAAAATGAAATACACTGTATTTCACTATCAGGACATGTCACACACCTCAGTACATGTACTACCTTTCACACAGACTGCACTCTGTCCATACGGTTAACTTTGGCCCACCTTAGGGGTCTCTTACAGGTAGGAAAAGGGATGTTTAGGGCCCTAGCAAGTGGGTTAACTTGCCAGGTTGACATGGCAGTACCAAACTGCACACAGACACTGCAGCGGCAGGTCTGAGTTACATTTACAGGCTACTCATGTTAGTGGCAAAATCAGTGCTGCAGGCACACTAGCAGCTTTTGATTTACAGGGCCTGGATACATACAGTGGAGGAGTGGAGGAGTGTGGCTCAATGGTTAGAGTGGCTGACCCTGATGCAGAGTTCTGGCTCAGGACCAGGGTTCAATTCCTGCCTTGGTGGGTCTTGGGCTCAATTTCCTCGGACCGGACAATTCTCGCCTTGCTGCCTATTCTAATCATGGGCCCCACGCTGCAACTCTGGGCAATAGCTTGCTTAACCTCCACACCGGCCCCAACAGCGCTAGGATGCCTGGCTTCACCCTGGGGGTGCCCAGGAGTGGATACTTCACAGGGAAAGCCAGGAAGGGTTCCACAGCGGTATGAGTAATAGCGCCAGGAAACCGCTTGGTGACAGTGTGCTCTACAAATACCTTCACATTTGACATTTACATACAGTGCACTGTACTAGGGACTTAACAGTAAATTGAAATATGGCAACCATGATTTCACCAATCCATAAATACAATTTACAGGGAGGGTATATGCACTTTAGCACTGATCAACATTGGTAAAATGCCCATAGTCATAACACCAACAAAAAAAGGGTCCAAAACAGGAGGCCAAAAAGTCTGGGGATAAACCCGCTGGAAAAGCCAGGTCTAACAATTTTGCAACTGGGAATGTCCAAGGAAGTAGCCGTTTGGTTCCCTTGAACTTGGATATTTTGTTCTTGAGCTCCAGCTGGTACTTTTGGTTTAGATGCCAAAAGATCTGAGTGGGGCAGACTGACGTTCATAGCTGCTGAGGTTGCTTAGTGTGTCGGATAGAGTTACCTACTCGCACACGTCTAAAGATTTATCATTGGACTTAGTCACTTTTGTAAAGTCAAAATCACACAGTGGTGCAAGCCTGGAAGGCATGGGTAGGCCGCAATTCATGAGTCCAGATACCTCATCGTGAGGTTCCAAGGAACCTGTTTTCATAGTGGCAGAAAGGTACCAGCTAAACATGCAGATTTATTTACAAACCCCTGCGCTTTCGAAGCATCACATTTCTGTGATGCTCCGGCAGTGCCGATTACTAAATCATATCTATGAGGTCATGCAATGCCTCTATGTGTGACTTTGGATGGCCTTATAGATACTGAGAAATGCTAGGCAGTGCAAATCGATTAATTGCCTTACTGTGCACTCAGGACGTGTTCCGTGGGTGTTGCAGTGGGTTTTCCATGCAACATCCATGGTTTTTGACGCTACCCCAGATTTACAAGGTCATGTAAACTTGGGAAAGTGCCAAATCCTTACGCCTCCTGAGTTTATGGGCTACTGTCCATCTGCTTTTTGTGTCCCTGAAACAGGCTGAGAGAAGGCTAAGCGTGTCAAAATCCTTCAGTGGTGCTAGCCTAGAAGCCATGGCCAGGCAGCACTTCATGAGCCCAGATACCCTCATCGTGAGGTTCCAAGGAACCAGGTTTCAGAGCAGCAGAATGCAACAAGCCAGCCAAACATGGGGGCTTCTTTACAAGCCCCCCGCTCTGCCGAAGCATCACTTTTTTGCGATGCTCCGGCGGTGCAGATTACTGAATCATATCTATGAGGTCATGCAAAGACACTATGTGGGGCTGTGGATGGTCTTATAGATATTCAGTAAGGCTAGGCAGTGCAAATTAATAAATTGTCTTACTGTGCAGTCAGGATGTGTTCCATGGGTGTTGCGGTGGGTTTTCCATGCAACCCTCATAGTTTTTGCCGCTGCCCCAGATTTACAAGGTCATGTAAACTTGGGAAAGTGCCAAATCCTTATGCCTCCAAAGTCCATGAGCTTCTGTCCTTCTGCTTTTTGTGTCCCTGAAGCAGGCTGGAAGAAGGCTAATTATGTGACCCTTAGAGAGCAGTCTCTGAGTTTTTGGGTGAGTCCTTTTCTTCCACCTGGAGTTTGAAGTCTTCTTCCAGGAGCATACTCTCTTCAGGTGGAATTTTCATAGGTCTCGGAATGTTCTGATGAGGAAGCCGTTGAGATGCCAGATTTTTCCTGTGCACTAACCTCTTGTAAAAAAAGTGAATTATTATTTGGGGTGGATGCTGTCCACCACAAGCAACTCAAATGCTTCACTAATTTAATCCTTAGCTGAGTCCCTGGTAGCTATGGCACGGAACAGACAGGATTAACTTGAAGAAAATGTATAAAGTGTTTAGAAGTGCCAAAAAAGTTCAAAGGTGGAAAGCAGAACACAATAAAAATCCCACTGTAGTTTATAAAAATTGAATACAATTTAATGAAAATGACAAAATCCAATAAGGGGATCGGAGATTTAAGGAAACATGGCACAAAAAACAATAAGCACAATGACAGTCTATGGTCTATTATCGGGGTAGATCGGGACTGGTACCTCAGTGCGATTTCAGGCTGACCGTGATGGAGCACAGGTCAGATAAACCAACAATGTTCGTCCATGTCAGAGAATTTTCTTTGTGACTTAGAATCTGAAACGGAAGTTGAAATCATTCAACATCACAAGGTAGAAGGCTCTATTTAAGGAAGTCCGAGGCTAGCCATTGTATGAGGTCTGCTAAAGCCATTGGTTTTAGCAAGAAAATGTTGCATCAAAAGTCCTTATGTCAGTTAAAAACCTTTGCACCTTTGCTAGTCAAGATTTTTATGATCTGACTTAGTCTCTTTTTTAGAGCTCAGAATCCTCCAGTGGAACATGGTTGCAGGCTGCATCCAACAATCAGTTATACAAGTCTGAACACCTTTTGCTGAAGGCCTTCTGAAAAGATTTGCTTCTGCGGAGAATCTTAATGCAGGAAACATCTATTCCTTCAGCCCAAGGAAGTTCTGCTTTAGCTGGGTGATCCTGGAATTCCGGAGGTATGGAAGTCCAAAACTGTTCTTACTTTTCAGGGTTGTTAAGAGAGGTCCAGTTAAACCCAGCTGATGGTTCCAGGACCTCAGGAACAATACTTGGGGGTCTTGACTTACTCCAGAAGGGGCCACCGGCAGGGTCCAGTCCAAGTCCTGTTGCTACTGTCAAGCTGGGATCTTCTTGCAGTTTGTGGTCCATATTCCCACACAGGAGGTCAGCCAACTGACCCTTTGAGTCTACTTCTTTGTTCTGAGTACAACTTACAGCAGGTATAGCCTTCAGGTTTTCTTGCATGTCTTAAACAGCAGGTGCAGTCATTCTTCTGTTCTTCCACAGGTCCGAAGAATGTTCTCAGAAGTATAACTTGGGGTAATACATTTATGGTTGGCACCAGCTAATGGATGGGGGTGAGTCCTGGCTTCTCCCTAACAAATGAGAAATATTTCAAACAGGCAACCTATACAGTTTTGGAGCAGTTTATGTTTGTCATGCTGTAAACAATCCCACAGTGTACCTTACTCCTAAAATCCCAAACTAAGGCAATTAGGATCTGCATAGGGGAGGAATCCCCTATGCAGAGCCTAATTGCCTACCCAGAGTGGTCAGGGAAATGAGCAGTCCCCTCCTTTGTGGTCGCCGAAAATTTGTTCTACGGTATCTCCCCTCCCACCCAGTTTGGTGCCAGGCTGGCTGGGGAACAAAGGGCTGCCTTCTCTACGTCTCATTTCACATTTACCTTTGAAAGGGCCAGCTGCTTTACAAGTTAATGAAGTTTGTATTTTCAACCTAAATAGTCTTCCTATAAGGGGAAAAAAAACACCTCCCCATTCCCAGGCCATTGTTCCGTCTCTGCAAGTAGTTTTCACACTTCATTATTGTCAAACACTGGCTGGATAGCTGCTGGAGATCTATCCTCCAGAAGCTTCAAGAAGGAAAAAGGTAACTTTCTAAAAGATATGTTTCTAAATGGTTATTTAAAATAACATTTCCATATTGAAAGACTTTTCATAAATACTAAAAATAGTGGTTGAACTACTTTTCTAGCCAGTATCAAAGTCAAGATAGCAGAATTAATATTTTAATCTGAACTCTAGTTTTCCAAATAGGGCACACACATCCTTTGACAGTGAAAATATGTTTGTGATCCATGCCACTGTAGGTACCATGCATCCAACATCGTAGGCTATAAAGCCTACATAGGGCTTATAAGGAAAGGTCAATTTTTTGCATAATCAACAACACCCTATTTAGGACTGATGCTGCTGGTGTATGGGGTATTTTAACAGTGGGGCACTACCATCCTGCTCCCTGTGTATGTGCTCTGTCTCTTAAAAATATGTAGAATTGCCTAATTCCTGATTGCCACATTCAAATTACCTGTAGGCCCCTAGTATACAGTATTCTGTGTATCTAGGGCCTGCAAGTTACATGTCACCAGTGGGATGCAACACTTGATGTGCCGCCACAAGTGACAAGTAAAAACGTGACTCTAGGACTTTCACCACAGAATAACTGTGCAGTTTTTAAACTGCTAATGAGATGTGGCAAAATACAACTTTTGCCTGGCTTAAACCTGTCTTTTTCATACCAGTAAGTCACCACCAAACTAGGCCCTAAGTGCCCATGCGGGGGTGGCACATGAAATGTAAAACAATGGGAGATTTCTTCTTAAGTTCTACATGTCCTGGTGTTGAAAAATCTTCGAAGTCATTTTTCACTGTCTGAAGACTGGCTCTCCCATAGCAAAGCACTTGGTTAGATTATAACACCTTGAAATGTATAACTTTGGTTTTGGAATAGCTACACCAATGATTCACAGAATCACATTAATATGAATTTATAATCCAATCTGATGACAAAGTCTCATTTTAAATCACTATTTTGAAAATTCCACTTTTAGAAAGCTTTTCTTGACTAAAGCCTCTAATACCCTTTTCTAAGGTAATCCCCAGCAGACACTTGGCAGCCTGTTGGGAGGTGTGACTTGCTCTCAGGAAAGGGAACAAAAGCTCCTCAGTGGGAGGAGGTGTGACTTGCTCCTGATAGGATGGTTTGGAGGGTGTGTCCATAAAATGTACGGGCTTCAAAGGGACAGCCATTGTCACAGGCAGATGTATGTCACACCTAGGCCCATCCCTGTCATTTTCCAAAGTAGTCAGATTGGCACTTAGCTTGGGCAACATTTTTGTTACACCAGAGTAGTTGGTATAACTTTGGTAATTTCACGTCATATAATTTATGCTAAAATTTTAATAAATTACAGAAATTGCCTAGCGGAATTTTAAAGAGAAATTTGATTGCAAGATAAAACATTTTGGTAATTTTTTAATGCAAGCATCATTTCAGGTAGATTTTCGTACCCAACTGTTCAGGTGATTTGCAATCATGAAGCTACAAATCCAAACACAAGCAGTGTGAACGGCAGTTCCTTTAATGTGAACAGCAGTTCTTTTAACATGGGTGGTCAACAACCATTTCATGTACATTTTGTTATGATGTGTACTACTTCTGGCTAGTACTAAAAGTTTCAAATTTAGCAATTTGGCCAAGGATGTTTGGCAAAAAAGCAAGCGTCTACATCCTTGCCACTCCTGAGACTTAACAGGCAACATTAGTTCACGAGTCAGATTCAACTTGCTGGTTTGCACCCGCTAAAGAGAAGGTTTTTAAATCTGAAAGTAGAAATCTTCATCAGGAGAAGACACTAAAGGTATACGGCCAGAGATTGACCTTCCTTGGCTGCAACATTTGAATTTCTTCCACTCAGAGTTTTTCCTCCAAAATGCAACTGCTTTGCTGGGACTTTATCCAGATCTAGACCTGGAAGCCATCTTGGACACAACCTGCGGCCTCGCTCCACTGATGATCTATAACTTCCCAAAAAGTTGCTAAGTCAAAAGGTCAAACTTTCATGGCACAGACCCTGGTCCCTGTATCTATCCATTGGTGAGCAGCCTTCATTTTTGACTTAGACCCAATCTAGCACAACCATATACCTGCATTTGGTGCTTTGCAAGTAACATCACAAAGGGGCGCTCTGGGGCTTTTCTAATGAACACATTTTGTCCGTGGGACATTTTTGTCCGTTGGGACATTTCTTTGAAGCATATTTTTAGGAACACGAGCATCTCGCATGGAATAATTGAATTAATGTACAAACTATATTTTTATTTTTTTTATGTTGCATTCAGTGTTTGAAGCACCACAATTACCAGTTAAATCAACACTTTTTCAAGTTTTCCAAGTGGTTATATAAGATAGAAAATGGAGTTACGTTATCATTACATTCATCAGATGTCCTTTGCTCCATTTGCAATCACTACAAAAAGAACTTCCTCCTGCGAAGCCAGTGGGTGCACACTGCCCACGTTTCAGGTGTCATGATGACAGCCCTATGTGCTAGTACAGCACAATGAATGACCTTTATAATCACTTACTTATGTGAATAGCAGAATGCCATATTACGTGAAGTGCACTGCCAGAAGCATCCTCCCCATTTACGCCTGATCAATACTTCTTGATGCGAAATTGTTTGTTAGTTAATTGCTTATTGTTTTGTGCAATTATGCGTTAATTAGCTGTGCACATCAGCGGCTGCCAGTTACTTGGAAAAAAAATAATTATGCAATCGTACCTCAAGAAGGTCAAACATACTTCTTTCTTGCCGGGTGTCTGTGTTCTATTATTAATGTTAGGGTCATTGAAGGGAAGTGACCTGCAATTATTCATCCGGAAACAATTCTTGGAAATCTTGCATACGTAACGGTTTCAATAGGTCACGCGACCATAACATGTCGAAAACAAAAAATTGCCAATTAAAGCCATTGGTTGAAATTTAAATGGTACTTTTATGGCTGTTTCTTGTTTTGCTAGTATAGCATGTATCTTTTAGTTTATGGGAAGTCAGTTTTTAGAGTATCGACAAATATGGATCCTAATTAGAAATTAATCTGGGGAGAAAATCAGTTCAAGGAACTACAAACAGATAAAATATCTATCAACACGGGAATAAAGAGATGTAATACATAATTAGGATTATTGTATCCTACAAGTGTGTTTCACACGGCTATTTGTGATGCATATCATATTCAATAATAAAAAATAAAAGTCACTATTTAGAGCTTGCACAATCACAATTAACTATTTCTTCAGTTACATTGTGTTTCCTGTTGCTTTTACCCTGACATATCAAAAGTATTACATATATGAGTTTAAGTTATAATTTAAGTCTCAGAAAACATTTGCTTGCCCACCATGTGAATGTCTATTCTCCCCTTTCAATGGGTTAAATTCATGGTATTCTCATGCACTCTGATAAGTTGAACCTATGTTACTCCTGCTGTGTACTCTGGTGAATCTGTGGTAATTCTCATTGACCTGGGAGCTTGCAAACAATTGTTACACTAAGGAACCTAAAGCATATTAGCAAGAACCTCGTTAAAATGATCTCCTTTTTAGCAGCAAGAAACTGCAGCTAAAACGGCAATAATGGGCTCGCCAGTATGCATTATAGAATTCCAATAGAAGCCCGGGTTAGATGTGCAGGACATCTAACCTGGGCTTCTATTGGAATTCTATAGTGCATATTAGCAAGCCCATTATCGCTGTTTTAGCGGCAGTTTGCTGCCGCTAAAGCTGCAATAATTTTAATGAGGTTCTTGCTAATATGCCCCCATATATACAAAGGCATTTTACATTTCCTAACGGTGGGATTCACAATTTCATGCTGCTGGGAAATTAAAAATGTGTTTTGGTATGTACAAAAGGCATTTGCAGTGGTGCAAAATGTGAATTCTTTCTAATGGAAATCACATTTTAGAAATCGCCAAATAGGAAATCTCTAATAGGGATTTCCTAATTGTGACTAGTCACAAAATGGTAATTTAAGAAGATTAATTACCTAGATCGGGTGGTAAACAGAAAAAGCTCACACTCATTCAATGTGCAGGTCGTGTGTGATGCCGCCTGTATCATAACAGACATTTTGGCCAGATTCCCAGGCAGCACTCATGACTCCATTTATGTTCCACCACAGTGGAATACAAAACCAACTGTCACAGGGTGAATTTGGTGATGGTTTTTTACAAGGTAAGAGAATTACTGACCTAATAAATAGATTGGCCAGAACTGTTTGTATAATGTGACCTAATGGTTTTCCTTCTCATGCTCTCAAGGAGACAGGGCATATGCCTTGGGTCCCTGGATTCTCACACCAGACCTGACTCCAATCCCAAGAAGTAAAGAAGTAAAGGGCAGTATAACAGAGCACACAAGATAATGCGCCCATCATTGAGAGAACCTTTTGGATACTGAAGTCGAGGTTCCGCTGCCTTCACACCCCCAGCGGAACATTACTGTAGAGACATAAGACGATCTATAAATCGTCGCCAAATGTGCCATACTAACTACACAGTATCCATGCTATGTTCCCACAGTGCACTCCAGTAGTAAACTGTCACTTTTCATCAATCGTTTCAGTTCACTTTTTGCGGTTTTCTTCCTGTGTGCGACCCAGTGTAAAGTGCAATGCCTCCTGTCGCAAGTATGACGCTTATGTCGGATGTGGATAGCACACCTCCCGATCCCATTTGCACCTAGCTTTCAAACCCCAACTATTTTGTTCACCTTGATTTTGTAATCAAAGCCCTTTATTTTGTGTTTTTTATTCATAAGTCAGTGTTTATTCACAGCATTTTTCATTAACCATTCTTACTCCTTTGATATTCTCATTCAAAACGTTCAATTCTTAGAAATTTACAATTTTAGAAATCCATTGTAAAAAATCCTCCAGTTCTAAAACCTTGCCCAGTGCATTTTGGGTCATGTAGCACCCTTCTTCGGGGGCATCTGAATTGAAAATCCAAATCATACAATTAATTTAAATGTCATCGATAGGCAGCCCTTTCACAATCTTCTGAGCCAATGTGCATACAAAAGTACAATGCAATTTTCGGTGTGTCAAAGACCCAATGTGCACACAATACTACAAACCGAATTGAGATGTGACCGCCTTTCTGTGTGAAGCCTGGTGTGTTTTTTAAATGTGAAATGATACTTTCACTGTAATTGAGCAAAACACCTACAGCACTGACGAAGTTCAAAAAATCTAAATCAGACCCATTGTAAAAGAATAGAAGTAATCCTCTTGTACTAACAGCTCACGCTTTGCAAGACGCGCAGTATCTCACGGAATGAATGGGTAAGTGAGAACAAACCAGTATACTGTGACAAAGCATTCACATTTGATTACATCACATGCAAAATGCAGCCGGAGGGCTCATTAGTCGAGCATTTGTATAATTTGGATTTTCAATTTAGAAGCCACCGAAGAAGGGTCCATGACTCGAAATGCATTGGGCAAGGTTTTTGAACAGGAATATTTTTTGAATTTCTGAAATTGTAAATTTCTGAAAATTGAAAGTCTGGAATGAGAATATCAAAGGAGTAATAATGTTTAATGAAAAAATGTTGTGAGTAAACACTGAATTATTAATCAAAACCACAGAATAAAGGTATTTTATTACAAAAACAAGGTGAACAATTCCATTGGTTTTAAATGCTAAGTGCAATCCTAGTCAGGAGGTAGGGTCCCACCTTGACATATTCGTCATACTACACAAGTCATGAGGAAGGGTCTGCACACCATCACCATTGAGGACAAATGTAGCTCATATGATAAATTATCACCACTTCAGGTGCAGCAGGAAAGGACACATGCGACAGAGGGTCAAGCACGATGCACTGAGATCACCAACAACTATTTTTG
The DNA here is from genome assembly GCF_964263255.1 of Lissotriton vulgaris. Lineage (NCBI taxonomy): Eukaryota > Metazoa > Chordata > Amphibia > Caudata > Salamandridae > Lissotriton > Lissotriton vulgaris. The sequence continues at coordinate 933,607,782 of NC_141698.1, read as the reverse complement.
ACGTAAGAGTGATTACAACATCTAAGAAATGGACATCACACATGATTGTAATGCATGATGCATAACTGAAAGATCACCTTTTATTTAGGTTGTGACAATGATTTATTCCTCCGTTGCAGATGTAACATTGCGTCAACCATGCAACAAAGAATAAAATCTCAAACAAAAAACAGTTGACTCATGACTTAGTGTTCAGCTGATTCACTTATTCCAGCTTCTAGGGTTAGGTCCATTGTTTGCAACACTGGCCTGTGGAAGTATGTATATGTCAGAACCAGTGGTGTTTCAATGTGTATGCCTGGTGCTGTATGTCTACTGCATAGATGTTCCACTGAGGTTAGAGCCCACTTCTCTCTCCGGTGGGTGCAGAACGAACACAGAGGTTGTGGGTCTGCCTATTTCCAAGGGCTGTGGTCATTTGAACTAGCCCACATGAAACATCATGACAGCAGTGGCCGAAGTCAGTCTGTAAGTTTACAGTTCTACTTACTAGAGTTGATGAAGCTACTGCCAATTGGTTTATAAAATGGGTGAAAGCAATCAAAGAGTGGCAGGTACTGCCTGTGCTCCTTCTCCATGGCAGCAATCGCCCACTCTTGTTCTTTCTGCAATTGCTGCATTGCACTTCTCAGGACTTATCAGGTACCTATTGACAGTCCTGGTTTGTTTTGTATGTAGGTGCTGTATAGAGAAAATGGCCTTCTCCAGCCCATACAGCATACGGTAACGCTCTGCTATGTCATCTGACACATTCTCATTGTGGACTGTTGCTGATTGACCGCTAAGCTGTCTGTATGTCCTGCTCACAGATGTTGTTCTCTGCCTGCTTTGGAATTGTCCCTCATCACCATCCACAAAGCCTAGTAGTGGTGCAACTGTTACTCTTTGAGCAGTTGAAGTTGGAGAGATGGGCATAGGAGTGGTTATTGTGCTGTCCATCATTTCCATAAGTGTGTCAGTAGCATCTTCAGCCTCAATTGTTTCTGACACATCCTGGGTGTGATCTGTTGAAATTCAAGTATATGGTTAGTGTAAATAAATGCTTACTGTCTGCTCACTACATTGTTAGTTAATTGTTTGTGATGCACTTATAGCTGTGATGTTGTCATCAGCACACAGTAAAGTATTCAACTCTGGTGTACTACAACTCCCATGAATCATTGCCTCAGTAAGGCAAGCAGCTCAATGGAGTTATTTATGCTATGATGTTGTATTTGGGGAATTGCAAATATATTAAGAAAGCATAAGGGAGTAGACTTACCTTGAATGGTGTCTGTAGGATTGGAGGTGTCAATGTCTGACACTACCACCTCACTTTCTGGTTCCAGTGTCCCATCGATGAGTGTCTCCATTGGAGTGGGATGCGGGTGTTTGGAGGGTCCACCACTTGTGCCACAACCCTCAGCAATCCTGCTGATCACCTTCTCCTTGGTGGGGGATCTCAGATCATACCAGCTTTCCTGAACTTAGGTATGATCCTCTTGGTCACACCAAGGAATCTCATCTTCACCATGATTCTGTTCCATATCTTGGTCTTCTGGAACAGTAAACAATGCATTTCAAGACAGCCAGTCCATATGTGCCACACATTCATTTGTTAGAAGCTCCATTTCCTTCTCAGAAAATGTGACCTTCTTTTTCCTGCCACCACCATACTTGTCTCCATCTTCTTTGGATATGGTGTTGTACAGGAATTGTCAAAAACCACTTCAGCTAGTGAGGCATGAGCACTCTTTCCTTCCAGTACATTGCAATGCTTTAGGGTTGTGGACACATTCTGTATTTGTAAACGTCCTGGTTGGTTTGAAATAACTGTTTTGCATCCAAAAGGCCGCTTTTCCTAATTTGTGATTTCCTATTAGGTTTCCTAAATACTGATTTCCAATTCAAAAATGTGAATCTATAGAAATCACTATTTGAGGAATCCACAGTTACATACATCCCATTTTACAATTCCCTAACAGTGATTTCTACAGATTCTTTATTTGGAAATCACAAAAACATATGTTTCGTATATATGGCCCTATGAAGATTAGAAGTCAGGCCTTGCATGGTTTAGGAGGTAGCATAGAGCAGATGCGTCTGTGGTTGTGGAGTAGACTAGCGGTGGGGCCCGTACTTACTTATGTGATCTGACAAGACATTAGAAAATCCATTTGCACATCTTTCTAACACTAACTTAAGACCGCAGAATTGTTTAAGGCCAAACCTCCAAGAAAGTGGGGTGGGTAGCCCCTCAGAGTTTTTTCCCTTTTAAACAGAGGATTGACCCCACCCATAAGCTAGTCCCAGGCATAAAAGTGACGTCCCTGAATTCCTTCATCAGAATACTACTGGACTGGAGGAAGACAGAATAAGGAATGCAACTGCTGAAACCCTTTTGTACTTTAGGCAGAAGACTGCACTTGCTGTGACCTGTGAAGAGAACCCCAAGGGATGGACCTCCTCCCACTTGAGCCCAAGTGAGTGGACTTCAGGGCCAGTTGGCTATTATCCTGTTGAGCTATATGAATACAAAAGGCTGCAGGAAGCTCACCTCCCTGAAAAGCCCAGATGACCAATTCCCTTTGGACTTGCCCTGGTCCCTACTGCTGGCTTCTTTGGACCCAGACCTGACCTCGAATAATGTCCATGAGGTCCTGGGGGCCGTATATTAGTGTCATACAGGTAGATTCATCAAGCTAAATTGTGCTTGCAAAGGGCCAGATTCTGAGAATCTGGTCCTTTGCGAGTGCAATTTTTTCAGTTGGGATTCATCACTCCAAATGCAAAATTCGCTATTTCGAAATCGCATATTTGCGAGGAATTGGATTTAAGGAATCTCTATTAGAGATTCCTTAAATGCAATTCATTACCCAATTTGAAATTGCGAATTCGTAATATTTGGTCGCTATTTACCACGAAGTCTGACTTTGTGGTAAATTGCGAAAAAATAGAAAAAAGCACTTTAGTGCATTTTTCTCTGTTGCATGTTACACACACACATGTCCTTTGGAAATGTGTGTGCGCAACACCTGTGTAAATTTGCATTTCAGGGGTGCTACAGGGTGTCCTTTGGACACCCCTGGCACCCTTGAAATCGCTATCTTATTTGCGATGAGCTAATTGCTAATCACAATTAAGGAATACTCCCCATTCATTCCTATGGGCCTTTAGGCCCATAGGAATGAATGGGGAGTATTCCTTATTTGGGATTAGCAATTTGCTAATCGCAAATAAGGAATGTGTAGGAATCGCATTTTATTTTGCGATTCCTACATGAATCCCGTTTTGCGAGTCTGTAATAGCGATTCCTTATGAATCGCTATTAAAGACTCGCAAAACGGGTCTTTGATGAATCTACCTGTTTGTGTACTTGCTCCTTACATACTTACTGCCCGTTCTGCCAACAGGCATGTAGTGCAGCAATGAGGGATCTCCACTTCTGTATGTCTTGGTAACTTTATGCACAGTGACCAGCTGTGACTCAGGGTCTTTATTTCGGCGTCCATACTTTGCCTTCAGATGTTCTTTGGCCTGCCTCACCTCTGTTTGCTTTCTATGGCCCAGTGGAGAGCTATCTTTGTGATGGTGCCTTGTTCTCATGATGGTAAGCACTGCCCATCTTCATCTTTTTCTCAAGATGATGGTGTAAATGCCCTTTTGCTTTCTTGCATCTGGTGAGCAGGTCCAGGCGGTTCATTGCCACAAAATTTGCAATATTCCTCTCAGGTTACCGGTGTTGGGGGTTAACAGTTTGATGCTGTCGCTTTTTATCATGCGCCATTATTCTGAACCCATACAAATGTGTGCACAGAAAGCAGCTGTCGAAAAGTCTCAGCCTAGTGTTGGAGATGACCGCCATACATAGTTTATCATCCTGGAGACACTCCTGGCCTTGTTCAGTCAGCTCTTGATGTTACTACCTGCTCCTCCATCATGTCTGATGGTACTGTTTACGTAGGTGAACTCTTCAGTTATGGCTAGGTAATCTACATCCACGTTGCTTGGTTGAGGGTTTTGGATGTTGTGTGGCATGGCTTCTGATTTCTTTATGTTGATCTTAAGGCCCACCTGCTGTGCACAGATGTTGAGGTGAGATGTCTTTTCCTACATATGCTGGTGTGTGTGAGAGAGCAAGGTTAGGTCATCTGCATAGTCAAGTTCCTCAGTGTGGAGAATAAAGTCCATCTGATGCATTTGGCTTGGTCTTCAGTTGTGCAACACATCATGTTGTCCATGACTAGGTTGAAGAGCAATGGTGACATTGCACACCCCTCTCTCTCACACCAATCTTGACTTCAAAGCTATAATCACTATGTCCATCCTTGCAGGTCAAATTATCAGAGAAGCTCTTGATGAGGACAACTATCTGCTGCTGTATCCCATAGAGCTAAAGAATGGTGATGGATTAAACCCAGATCAGTTGACTGGGTGTGAGTGCTTGATTTGTTCAAACACTCCGTCCATCATCCCCTTTTGTATCGCTTTGTATCCCATAGACAAGCAGGGCCTGATTCACAAAGAGCCTCTGCAGTCATGGCAGAGGCTCTTCACTCGTGGCAGAATCTCCACACTGCAGTTCCCATTGAGGAAATTCCACCACAAGTGCGAAGACTGCACCACAACTGATATTATGTTTAGTAAAGATCTGATTGGCATATCCTCTGCCCTTGTGGAAGCCAGCCTATTTTTTTCATAACTGCTCGTCCACAGCATTATAAATGCACTATATAATGGTTTTAACTGAGACTTTACTTGCGATTGACACAATGGTGATTCCACACTAATTACTACAGTTGCTTAATGCTCCCTTCTTTGGAAACAATGATGCCTTGCTCCTGTCATCTGGTGCTTGTGAGCAGAGGTTGAAAGATCTTGGCTAGTTTCAGGGTCTGCCTTGAACATTTGTGCATTCAAGTTGTCTTGGCCAGGAGCTTTTCTGTTCATGGGAGAGAAAATGGCAGTGATGACTTCTTTTTTCTATGGTGGGGCGGAGTTCACTTCCAATTTTGTCCCTGCTTCTTGGTTGACCACTGCACTTGTTGGTACTTCTCTGTTTAGGAATTCTTTGAAGTGCTCGGTCGTGCATGCTTCCTGCTCTTCCTCTTTTGTTACTAGTGTGTCATAGTGTACTCCTCCTACCTGACCTTAATAAGCTGGTAAATAGGAACTTTTTCAATGATTTTTTCAAAAAGATCGGAGGCTACCACTGGACCACTGGTTCTCATTATCAAAATGGAGAATACCACCTCTAAGCCACAGCCACCAACATCGCACTGCCGGTCGAACTTAAATATCTGGTTAACCCCACTGAAAGGATCCTGACTTCCAAAAAAGGTTCCAAGTGCGAAAGTAGAAATCTTCATTGTGAAAAGGCACCAAACGCCAGTCAGGGAGGGACTTTGCTTGGGCTCAAATTTCAAATTTCTCCCACTCCGAGCTCACCCGCTAAAAGTCAACAGCTTCACTGGGACTTCATCCAATGGCTATCTGGCCTCGTGAAAAACCCATTTCAACACACCTTTCTGCCTTGCCCCATGCAGATTTTTAAATTTCATTACAAAGACTCAGCCTGAAGGTAGATTTACCACTAGCCTTAACCTTGTTCCTGTGTCCGACCCGTGCTCCTTTGCATTCGGTCTTAACTGTTGACTTTGACCCAGTCCAGCACGACTATATAACCGTGGAGATTTGGTGCTCGATTCATCTAAAATTTGCGAACATCACATCTCTGGTTCCCTACATCCAATTTTTGTTGATTTTGTGTCTATTTGAAAACTAAAAGGTATACCCTATTTAAAATTCAGAGTGAGAATTATCTTGTTTTGTGTTGCCTAATCTTGAACTGTTTTGGTACTGTAAAATGCTTTACAAATTTCTACGAAATTAGGCCTGTGTGCTATGTGTTTCACCTACCAACGGTTGAGCTCAGGTTTAAAGTACAGGGACTTAACTGGACTTATTAAGTAATATTGCCATTATTACTCAAAGAGGACTAGTAACCACTTCATCTAATAATCCACTTTCTCACAAGTGGTACAACTTGAGGCTTTGCGGTACAAAGTAAAGTATGATGTTTTGACTGAGACCTGTTGGTGTTCATTGTTACTAACTGTTACATTTAATGGTACCATGTTATTGAGTACATGTAATGATTACCATAAAGGAAGTGTCTTAATGTGTTTAGTTGTAAATGCGTAATGATGTTGAAATGTTGTTTTCATCACAAACTTACCCAGGCCACAGATCTTGAGTCCTCAAGTGCATTTTGAACTAAATGGTTCCATTGAGACACCCTGAAAATAGTGCTAAGTGCTTGAGACTGCATACAATACTGAGCCACCAGTTTTCAGGCGTGATGAAAATCAAATCATCTAGCATATAAGGTAAACTGAATCTTAATTCTGTGGGGTTTACAAGATAGAGATCCTATGAAGTTAACAAGAGCAGAACCCTTGTACGCAAGTATAAATACATGATATAAGAAGTGATAGTGATGATTCCCATAATAGTGCCTTCCCTAATCAGTGCCTTCCTTAATCACATGTAGCAAAGAAAGTGTATTGCAATTTTATTTGCCACTTTTGCTAAGAACACATACCTGCAAATACTGGAAAAAGCAAAGGGTGTTATCTACATATGAAGGGATTATGGATGGCTGAAGGGTGGCTGCAATAGACTCATAATTAGAAATTAATATGTATGCACAGAATAACTGTTACAAGTCCAATTGTAAGCCAGAGACTTTGCTATAAGTAGTTGTGTCTTACTTTGAGGTGTGAGTTATACCCAAATGTGCAATCCTGATTGCCAAAGCACTTTATGTGTGTAATTGGGTATTACTCCTGCATTAGTTGTGACTAGTTTATGAGCTTAGATTACTTACCAGCAAACATTCAATCAATTTCTACAGCTTCTATGAAATTTTGGATTAAATGTACATAAGGGAACTGGTCCTAGTAGAACATGTGGGTTTACATTTTACACATCCTGGTAGTGAACAACTCCTTAAGTCTCTTTTCACTACTATAAGGGATATTCCTTCCACTGACTAACACAGGATTACCTTTTTACATTTAAAAGGCAAAGGGAAGAACTTTCAAGAACCAAATGTGGGGGTAGGGCAGGGAAGTTTCCCACACTCAAAGGCAGGCACCAGGTGTAAATAATGAACCACCTGAGCCAGTCATAAATGCACCCTTGGAACTTTGGAAGATGACAGAAGGACTGCTTTGCACTTCAGAAGACTGCCCAGTTGTTTGAGAGTGCCTTGCTTTTCAGAGGACTGCCCTACTGCTATCAAAGGCATGCCCTGCTACTTGAGGCCTGTCTTGCTGCTTGAAGGATAGTGGACCTTCCCCTTGAACCAAGGACACTCATAGTGACTCCAAGGATCTGTTGGCTGCCCTCCTGTGCTGAGCTACAGGGACACAGCAAGCTCCAAAGGCCCCTATGAAACTGCCCATCTGATCTGCTGCAACTGGATCTTTCTGGACCAGCATCTGAACATGCCTGAGCTCTAATGGCCTCTGCTCAGGGGTAGGGGGGGGTTCTCTGACCCTTGGCTGGCTTCAAGGTGTACTCCTCTGTGAAGAAAGGAGAAATCCTGAAGTTTTGGGCAAAGATTCTGCTGTTTGCGATGACCCGTGAATGCCCAGTGAACCCGACTCTTCATGCTCCGGAGGTTGCCAGCGATGAATGGCACTGCAAGATCCACACTTCACGCGTCAGCAACGACCATCCAAATGCCGGCCAGCTCTTCACACTACAGCGACAACAGTCCACATAGTGCCAAAGTTATCAGTAAATGAGAAATATTTTAGCCCCCACCACTATAACTTTGCAATAACATTGGATCTGCAGGATACCTGATATCAATCACACAAGTGATTGCCGGGGGTTGGACAAATACCAAATACTCCTTCCCATCATTTTTTGTTTGTTTGATGTGACAGTATCAGCAGCCAACGGCATGCCCAGACATAGGTTCCCTGCTCACTGTGCCACTGGAAACAAGCTGTGTAGGAAGGTGATTATCTGACTATATGGTTACCCAAACTTTTTGCCTAGTGTTTTGCTGGTTTTTTACTTAGTTGGCGTGGGATCCTGCTATTCAGGGCCCCAGGCTATCTGCTCTCCCTATAAAATGGACTCCATGTACTTTAGGTACATATCTGATTGGGTATTGGGGCACCTTTGTGAGCCCCTGTATAGTGTACCATAGGTACCCAGGGCATCGTGCATCCAAGGCATAATAGGGGCTGCAGCATGTATTATGCCACCCCTGGCTGGCCATCCAAACTGACATCACAGGCTGATCCCTCAGCTTGGGTAAGGTGGTGTAATCACTCCTTACTTAGATATAGCATACCTATATCTACCCATATATATAGACACATAAGCACCTATAAGTCACTCCTATGGTAGGCCTTTACAATCCTGGAGGCCGAGTGCTTGGTTTTATGTGGGAGGGTGCCCTAGCATGAGCTGAGCCCCTCTGCATTTTTCGGAACCATCTCCTTATAGCTGTTCTATGATATAGCCATACAATATACTCTTAAGTGCATTATAATCCTCGCGGTTAATGCTAACTGTTTGGCTTTATCAAAACAGGTTGTGTAAGGTGTATAAACACTTTGGAATACTACCCCTCCACCAGTTCTGGCGGTGGGGGCAGTATTCCACCCTTCTAGAGGGAAAAGACATGTGGTTACTGCTTTACCCGGTTAAAGTTAAACAGAGCCTCAGCATCACAAAATGGATAGTGCTGCCACAGACACGAGTCTGACCTCCTGCTGCTGGGGGAAACTCCAGCAAGGGAGGCTTGTACAATAGGTTTCCTGTCGAGGGAGGTGCCAGCACCTCCCCAGACAGCGTGTAGTGTATTGGGGCAGGGTGGGTTTAATGGAAAGATGCTTTTCCAGACACTGCCTGAGGCACACAAGGTGCTCCATGCATAGCCCGGTTTAAACCAGTTGCTGGGGCACTCCAGCCCCTCTCTGGCGCAAAACTGGACAAAGGGAAAGGGGTGTAACCACCCCCTTCCCAGGTCAATCCATAGGAGGTACATAGCAGGTAATCCAGCCCATTTTCTTAGTATAAAGATAGGTGCTGTGTACCCAGTACTTTAGATTATCCAGGAACGAAACTCTGATATGAAACTCTTGGACCTTCGACGTTCTATTCTGACAATAAGACTGAAGACATCTCCCTTGTGGTCAAGGAGTGACCACCATGTGCAAACAGGCACCACCAGTAACTTGCCGGTCTGCTTTTTCGACGCTCCCGCCAGAACCTAAAGACTCAGGGACACAGAAACTCGACTCTCAGACTTCTCTGATTTATGAAACAGAACGGAGGCAGCACCAAGGATAAAGTTGCCAGGACAATGTAGTATCAAAAATAAGTTTTTATTCTCATATAAAGGACAGCCAACGCGTTTCGCTCCCCAACCATGGGAGCTTCGTCAGGGCGCGAGTATAGATCAGAACTTGGATTGATGCGGAATAACGTCAATGGGATCGTAGGCCAGTAAAGATGCCTATTTCAAAAATCCGTTATCCGGATAATATTTTATCCACGTCAATGTTTTTATATTTAACAGACACAAGTGATCCAAGAAATTGAAGTTCCAAAGTATAGTATACGGGTTATGGTATCCAAAGGACAGTATATGTGCAGACCATAATAAGCTGCCAAACCAATTGCTCTAGAGCCTCCTAACAGTGCAATGTCCCCATGACGGATTCGAACTTCAATTTCTTGGATCACTTGTGTCTGTTAAATATAAAAACATTGACGTGGATAAAATATTATCCGGATAACGGATTTTTGAAATAGGCATCTTTACTGGCCTACGATCCCATTGACGTTATTCCGCATCAATCCAAGTTCTGATCTATACTCGCGCCCTGACGAAGCTCCCATGGTTGGGGAGCGAAACGCGTTGGCTGTCCTTTATATGAGAATAAAAACTTATTTTTGATACTACATTGTCCTGGCAACTTTATCCTTGGTGCTGCCTCCGTTCTGTTTCATAAATCTTTGTCTGGATTTCCAGTAGGACCAAAACCGCAGCAGGTCCTGGAGGTTATCAGCACAACATTGAGCATAACAGCTCCAATTGGACATAAGAGGGACATTGGAAAATAGAGGTGCTTACTGCAGGATCCGCTGTGGAACTTTTTCTTTGATCTCAGACTTCTCTGACTCAGATCCACATCCACAGCAAAGCTGAGACCCGTGGCGGACACGAGAGACGTGGGACTGGACACCCTGGACATCCTGCATTTTGCTAACTGCATCGACTCCTGAGGAAACTTGCAGTTGTGCATTGGAGTACGAGAAGCACCAGACCTGAGTGCCATTTGCACCGAAGCTCAGCCCTCCACACTCCACGAGTGCCGCATGGAGCCCACTCTTTTTTTTAACATGATATTTTATTGAGCAAGAGAAGCAAAGTAGTCCATTCATATTATAAAACATGACAGGATTAAACAGGTTATCGATTCAGCAAAAAAAAAATAATAATTACTTAGCAATTTACAGTTCGACGGGAGGAACCAGCCCTGTCCATGGCCATCTCTACCGTTGGAGAATCACAAAGTTCACCCCGGTATTTGTTCCAGTGACCCCATTTCTTGTCCCACTTTGTAGGGAGCCCCTCAGTTTATATACCGTTTTCTCAGCCAGCATGCAGCGGTCCATTTCAGCCACCCATTCCACCACTAGCGGCTTTGTCGGAACACCACAATTCATTGCAATGGATCGTTTAACCAGTAGGAAACCCAAAGTCGCCCATTGTAACTCTGATTCCTTCAGGTCTGTAGCCCCCCATATGTTGAGGATATTTTCTTTTTTTGACAGTGGAATAGATTTTCCCAGGGAGGCTCCCATTTTTTGAGCTGTGTCCTCCAAAAATGCTGTATCACTGGACAATTCCATAGGACATGAAAGAAGGTGCCAATGTTGCCACAGCCCCTAAGGCAGAGCTCCTCCACCCGTCTCCCCAGTCTAGCCAGGAGAGGGGCGGACATGTAGGTCCTGTGTAAAATCTTCAGTTGAATTAGTTGAAAGCGGTGGTTGATCACCACCTCCCTGGGGGATATCAAGGCTGCCTGGCCCTCCTCTTCGTCTAAGCTACCCAGGTCTGTGTGCCACTTGTCTCGTAGGGACTGAAGGGGGTCGGGAGATTGTTACATAGTTTGCGGTAAGTGTAGGATATGGCCTTGGACGGGAGGGGTTCTGAGAGCAGTCTGTCTTCTAGGGGAGAGGTTTCTGGTAGTGAAGAAAGATCAGGATTAGCAGTGAGGATGGCATGCTTGATTTGGAGGTGGCGGAAACATTCTGTGTGCACCAAGTCGTATTTGGCCTGCAGTTCCTGAAACGTCAGTAGCTTGCCCCTAGGTATCAGATCGCCAATTGTCGAAATTCCTATGGCATCCCATCTGTCGAAACCTAGGTGGAAGCAAAGGGAGCCTAGTTGTTGCGACGACCAGAGTGGTGTTGCTTTGGTGAGCTTGTTCAACCAACCCATGCTTTTATTGGCTCGATGCCACAACGTTACTGTCTGTGCCATGGGTCCTGTGTATGTTTTTCGGATCGGTTTACTGTAGAGGGCTCCCAAATATCCCTCCCTCCCAGTTAGCATTTGTCTAAAGAAAAGGCTGGATCAAAGGGTGAGCAGTGTATCCAGCGATTAGTGGCCACCAAGTCTGACGACCAATAGTAGAGGCATAGGTTAGGTAGAGCAATGCCCCCTTTCATACCAGCACTTCGTGAGCTTGTGGAGGGCAATGCGAGCCGCCCCCGTCCCACAACAAAAGCTGTAGGTCTCCCTCCACAGCATTAAAGTAGGAGTCTGCGACTGGAAAGGGACAGTTTTGCAAGGCATATAGAAAATGCTGGAGCGCTAGCATTTTAAATAGGGCCGCTCTACCAGGGAGAGAAAGTGGCAGCGATCGCCAATGAGCTATGTCGCTATGTAACCTACATAGCGGGCCAAGCAGGTAACGATCGTAGAACAACGTTAGATCTGTGGTGACAAAAATGCCTACATTTTTAAAGTCGTCATGGGCGGTAATAATGGAAAAAACTTTGGGCATTGGGGGCCGGGGACCATGCAACATATATAATACAGATTTGGACCAGTTGATGGAATAACCTGAGTATTTCCCAAAGTTGGTGAGTACATGGAAGAGGCTGTTAATAGAGGATCGAGGGGAGGTCACATAAACCATGATATCATCGGCGTAAAGGGAAATCTTGTCAGTAATCTTGTCAGCCCAGTGGAGGCCCTTAATGGAGACATCAGTTCAGATCCAGTGGGCCAGAGGCTCCAAGGTCAGGGCAAACAACAAAGGTGACAGGGGACAACCCTGCCGTGTTCCCCTATGGAGCCCAAACCGCCGAGACTTATGGTTATTGATGCAGACTTGGCCCAACAGGTCAGTATATAATAGTCGTACCCATTGGATGTACTTGGGTCCGAAGCCGAACCTAAGTAGGACCTCGAAAAGATAAGACCATTCGATCGAATCAAACGCCATCGTAGCATCAAGGGATAAAATGGCTGCGTCTTTCTGAATGTACGGTTGCCTACTCAGAACGTTATTGACTCTGCGCAGCTTTAGAGCTGTATTACGCTCAGGGAGGAAACCCGATTGATCGTCGTGAATCAGGGAAGGAAGTACGGCTATTAGCCGATTCGCCAGGAGCTTCGCCAAGATCTTGGCTTCCGCACTAATCAGTGCATTCATTAGGAGGCTTATTCTGTTTAAGAATAACTACTATGGAGTCTATCAATAACAAAAGGGAGAGAGAGAGAGAGTTGATCGAGATGGATTCGTTCTCCCTAAACTAATATAAATAAACAAAAGGAATCCACTCCTTAGGTGTCGGGTGTGTCCTCCCAAAATGGGGAGTACCCTTGTTGTTTTTGGTCCCCTCACACACCAACAGGCCCCTTGGTGTCATGCTTCATCATTGGGGTCCTCGTACCCCTCTACGGGGTATGGCGTGCTACAACCTGCAAATACGCGGGAGCACTTGTAATGACTATATGTGGTGTGGATGAGCTATTTTAATGTGAGTGTGTGGTGGGGTTTTATCTTTAGTGAGTGAAGTTTGAAAAAGTACCTGGCTCATTATTCGACATCAAACATTGACTCAATGTTTGATGTCGAATAATGGTGTTTTTTTTAAATCAGTCAAATTGGTTTGTTGTGCACATATGCCCAAATAGTTGGTGGCGTATGCGAGAGCTTATATACATTACATGTATATGGTGGAATTAATGTAGAATAACTTAGTGACATATCGTATGTTTTATGTAGTGATTATGTGATTTGTTTCATGGGGTGTAGATCTTGTCTTTTGTGATTTTGATTGGTAGTAAATGTAAATGTAAGTGTAAACTTTATGTGTGACTCTCTAAAAACAAGAGGATATCTTTTTGTGAAAAAAAGAAGAAATAGGTAAAGAAAGGGTAAATAAATAACCCAAATCACAAAAAGTATATAGTGTGATTTTTCTAATTGAAAAATAGGACTTTTGGCATACCTGAAACAGAGGCAGTATCTTGTTGGTACTTACTATGTTGACACTAGGCAGGCATTGTGCAAAACTTTGGACCATATGTGTGAGGAAGTTGTGGAGTGAGGCGTTAGCAGTAATGGCTTAACGCGTCATTCAGCTCCATTAGAACCGCAAGGCTGCACTATATTTACACGCATATGGTGCAACCGTGAGTTTCCCCCTGCGGTGGCATTACACTTAGCAGTGTAGCGCCAACGCAGGCACCCTTTCAACATAGTGCAAGGGTGTCTGCGTGCAAGGGAGGATTGTTTTATCAGTAGGAAGGTGTCTCTTCCTGCAAGTAGACAATCCAAATATGCCATTTTGTCACTTTTATGTGTGGTGCTTCATTCAGCACACATTAAAAGTCACAAAATGGCATTTTGTTTTACAGATTGTTTATGTACCATAAGGGGGAACCTTCCTGTACGTAAACAATTCATGACAGTTTCCTTTTTCCATGTGTGCTGCACAGCTCAATATCAAGGGAACATTATAATATTTCAATAACTCTTGTTACATTATAACAAATGTACTTAATTTTCTAAACGCACACTTAAAAATCGTCTAATTTAAGAAGAATGTATAATTTTTCAATATAATTGTACAAGATGGACGGAACATACAGTGTGTAAAAGCATCTGATATTGGATGCAAATAAAACCCTGCCAGTATCTGTTATGTACATTTTATTTCATGCCGTAACTTTTGGAAGTTTGACATCCTGACTTAAGAACAGCTTTTAACAAGTTTTGAAAGAACAGAACACTATCCTCTGAGGCCTTGCAATGTAAGCTTGAGAGTCGCATAAAACATGATGAAATTGCTCCAGCCATTTGAGAAATTGCAGTAGAGCTGAATTGACAAGTGAAACACTGCAAAAACATTTGTCTTGGAGGCAAATGTGCACCTGAATATCAATAATTAATAACTCAAAAAATCAGCTTAAAATAAAATGCTCTGTCAAGTGATTTGTCTACACTGACATTCATGGATGTATGTTTTCTCTCTGAAGATTATATTGATGTAAGAAACATATGTAAAGAAAACATGGTATATTATACACTCTAGGCTTACTCTGGCATTGTCAGGATATTGTTTCTAACAAAGGCACACATATTTCAAACATACATAAATGTTTTATCATACATATGTAGATTACTCCCCGAAGTTACGTGAACTCAAACAACACTGCAAAAGTTTAGAGAGGAAGCAGAGACAGAACAATGCAGACTCTAGCAAAACTGAATATAGGGAGGCAATAAGTACCTATAAAGGTGAAATCAAAGCAGTCAAAGCATCCTTCTACGAGTGAAAAATAAACTTTGCCTCAAACTCCACTAAGGAAATCTACCGGATTGCCAAAACCCCCTTCAAAATCGCCCCAGAAATAACCAATCATGGACGATGCCCATACCTGCTGTAACAACCTGGCTGAGTTTTATCACCAGAAAATACAAAATATATACTCTACCTTTCCTTTCACTCAGACCCAACAATCCTTGGTTCCCATCACTGTCTCAGGATATGGAAGTCAAGTTGTACTTGAGCTCCTCCCTCCTTTGGACCTTGTAACTCTAGATTCTGTCATGGCATGGGTAAAATCGGGCTTCCCCTCAGACCTGGGCCCCCCCTTGCTTTGACACCAGTCATAGGGAACATCCTCCCCGAAGTCCTTCAACTGCTCAACGCCTCCATGCTTTCTGCAGAGGTCCCCCATGCATGGAAACGCGCAATGGTAAAGTCTCTCTTAAAGAAACCCAATCTTGACCAGGACAACATGGGCTACTACCACCCTATCTCCCTCCTTCCAAGGTTGAGCAAGATTTTGGAAAACCACGTCAACTCGGTTCTGGTAGAGTTTCTAGAAACCAACAACTTACTTCATCCCTCACAGACCGGCTTCCGTCCCTCAACATGGGACCAAAACCGCCCTTCTTGCAGTAACTGAGTAGGCTAGGAGGATTCTTGATCAAGGGGGCACTGCTGCAATAATTCTTCTTGACCTCAGTGCCACATTTGACACTGGAAACCATGACATACTGATCCTTAGATTCAGGAGCCTGAAAGTGTTAGGCAATGCCATCGCCTGAATACAGTCCTTCCTAGGAGAACAATCATTCCAGGTCTTTGAAGGAGATGTTGAATCAAAATGTATGTCCCTCGGCTTTGGTGTGCCCGCGGGCTCCTCCCTCATTCCCACACTGTTTATAATGTCTACATGATTCCTTTGGCAGAGATTGTCTGACCATTTGGCATAAAAATCATAACCAACGCAGATGACAATCAGCTCGTGGTGGCATTAAACCACCCCGAGAAGTCACCAAGCGACCTAGGAAGTTGCCTAGAGGAGGTAGCCAAATGGATGGAATTCTCTTTTCTAAAACTCAAAGGGGACAAGACCGAGCTTATGCTTCTCGTTAACTCTCCTTCTTTTAATATGGAGCTACTCTGGCTGAAATGCCTTGGCCCTGCTACAGTCGCCAAAGACCAGATTAAAATCCTCGGCATCTGGCTGGACCGCTCCCTTAGCTTCAACTATCAAGCGACAAAACTATCGGCCACCTGCTATGGTCTGCTGAGGATGTTATGTAAAATTCTTCCTCTTCTTCCATTTCAGGCAAAAAGAATCATGGTACAGGCTCTCATCCTATCCCGCTTGGACTAAGGGAACACGCAGTATTTAGGAGCCCCTCAATCCACTAATAAGGGAGCTCCAGATCATTAAAAACTGCACAGCACACCTGCTCTTCCGGACTCCGCGTCAGTGGTCCGCAACACCAGCACTGAGGAGCCTTCACTGGCTACCGGTGAGGGAGAGAATCCAATTCAAAGCATTTTGTATCGCTCATAAGACCTTCTGGAGCAATGGCCCAGCAGTCAGCTGATCTATGATAACCCCTTACCAACCTAGTAGACACATCTGCTCGGCGTCCTCTTCCCTGGCTCTACTGCCAAAAATAAAGAGAGCTAATTGTGGCAGACGCTTCTTTTCCTATAACTCCGCCAAGTTATGGAATGCTCATCCCCCACGCATATGGGCGGCGCCTCAGCTGCTACCCTTTCGCAAAATCCTTAAAACACTGCTCTTTACCAAATGCTTCTAACCCCTGGGCTTTCTCCGTCTGTCCGTGTTCGTCTGCAGCACTGGGATACCTCAGGGTAGCTATTGAGCGATATAAATGTTTTTTTTCCATTTAATTTCATGATAAACGTTCACTCTTAAAATACCTGACAGAATTTGTTATTGTTTTGAAGGACATAGGTCTTCACACAAACATTTTTTTTAACTAATGAATCAACTAACTTGGGGCATGCTTATGCTAGAATTTCATCCGAATTGATAGACTGTTAGGTTTCTTTACATGCGACTCTCAAGAACATAAAGCCTTGTTATACAACACACATATTCTAATGGTATGCATATAGAATGGACCCTGCGACTAATTTTCAGACCCTATATGTGCCTAATCATGCTTGCATCATAAACATTTGCATATGTCACATATGGGTTATGTTTTGGATGTCAACATGTTGCGCATTGCATGTCTTTGGTGACGCCTTGGACAGCCCCCATGGTATTTATCGTTCACAAGCCCATATAGAATTCGAAAGTTGGTAGGTTAGTACAAGATAGGATTTGTAGTTGACAAGATGCCCAGACTCATCTGTAATATGTTGTTATTGGCTTAATTGTTGGTATTTGGTAACAGCTGTTCTTGGATTCTCTTTCATTCCCATTTTATATTATTGAATTAAAGGGTACAAATATTTTAAAGGGTGCAAATGGAATAAATGTATAAATGGTTGTAAATGAGCACCTTCCGTGTATGTTTTAATAAGAGTTTCCAAAATTAAGATTAGTGATTACTTATTTTTTGCACCAAAAATCAATTCAACTCTGTATATTGATGTAGGACCACCAACACTTGTTTCTCCGGTCAAGATACACTTCTTACTTTCTCAAGGGCAAGGATTTAAGGAAACTGCAATACAACAATATGCTAAATTGAGTAATTTAGAGTGCAATTTATTTATTTATAAAGTGCAAACAATCACCAGAAAAAATCTAGCCTCACAGGCTGAAAATATACAAGGAAATATTGAATGGTGATGAGGATAAAGGAGAGAGTTTTGCAATTAACAAAGGTAGGGCGAAAAGTGATATCCAGAGCCATATACAGTTAAGGTGCATTTGTTGTGTCACTACAGTGAAATGCACAGAACAAACTTTTCTTGGTAAATTTATCCCAACATGTTATTGTTATCAATACGATAATCTCCAGACGTTTCTTTCAAAGTGCTATTACCCCCAGGTCCCTCCTGTCCTCGTCCCATTCATGTACAAAATCTTGCTGAAACAAAAAAAGAACTAAGGAATGCTGGCCCTACCCCTCCTCCTCCATCTGGGAGTAAATAAAGAGTATATAAGCATACTCCTGCCAGCATTCCACCTCTTCTTTTTTTCTGTCTACTGATAGCAGAAGGACAATGCAGGACCTCAAACACTCCTGGAATGTTGGACTCACATTTAACTGCTGGGTCATTGTAGTGAGGGCTGGGCATTGTTACGCACATTGCTATGTTAGAAGTTTAAAAGCCATTTTACCTTTTTGCTGCTTTTTGCACACAACACCACATATAGCTGTTTTTGTAAGTTAGTCTGCGTGAAATGCTTCACATGAGAAAGGCCTGTTTTCGGCATCCCTAGACTTACATCGCGACCCTAGTCTGCACAGTGAGCGCTAAAGCCTCCAAGGTTATCATAACAAGGTAGCAGTTGTTCGGGCTGATCGGCTCACATTTTAGACATAACAATAATGCAGCTGCAGCCAACGCGACTCTGGCGCCTTTAGTATTGCACTGTAAGCATGATTTCAGACACTTGGAAGAATCCCGTTTTTCCAGAGAGACAGGGAGCTTTTTCGGATCCTGATGTGATCCATTCCTGCTGATCTTGGAGTTATGGGGTCGCCCACACAAACCTAAGAGAACTTCTTTATTTAATAAAACATAGTTCCTAGCTAGGGAGGGTGATTCACTAGGCACTATAAGACCTGTTTTCACCATCATTGTATTATGATTTCTCCTTTTGTGTTTTATGGAATTGTAACAATGCTGATCATAATATTTGTAATCATATGTCTGCTTCTGTTAGAAAAGATACTGCATCTCAGAGCACCTTGTTAAAATAAATATTTTAACTGTTCCCATTTCTTTTTTTACTCCTGTTGTGGTCTGGTATGAGAGTATAACAAAAGAGTGTTCTTGCTTTCCATGTTCTGGGTTGTCTAATCATTGGTTCATTTGCTATAGGACGAAGAGCTAATGTGACACTGATGCTAGCTGGTTAGGGTTTCTAGGCACTGAGGTGAGTTTTTGGTCCACCACAATTCAATGAGGTCCTGGGTCTCTGTGCACAGTTCTGTGTAGGAGTAGAATCCCTGCAACACCGTGAATTCGTGCTGGCGCGGCTTCATCTCCCTCCCTGCTGAGCTTGGGTGAAGTGGTAGATATTCCACCGGCTGTTTCACCCCAGGTGTCCTGATCCGCACCTCCTGGTTGCCGGGCTCATGGGGAGGCCCAGCGTGTCTCTCGCGCAGCAGGGTTCCTGTTCCCTGACCACTTCTGGTTCACGATGCCTGTCTTCCAGGTGGCAGGCGGGACCCAAAGTCAGGCGCTGCTAAGCCAGGCTCCTATGCGGGTGCATTTAGGAGCTGGTTGTGGTGAGTACCGCATAGCGATCTGTTTCGTTTAAATTGTTGGTGATTATTGTGGTATTTGGTCTTCCATATGCGGTTCCCAGAGGGCAGGGTCTTGTTTACTGACTCCACTTGTTTCCCCAAGGAGCGCCCACTTATTTTGATGGACATTAGCGATCCTGCTGGGTATTGATTGTGTCCTGATACTCCTGCTGGTGCTTCTCTGGTACCTGTTTAACTACGGTTTCTGGTCCTGGTGTTTTTGGTTGTGTGTCATAGGCAAGCATACATGCAATAGGCGTCATAGGGAGCACTCCTCCTCCTCTTCCTCTGAGTCCTGTTCATCCCCTTCTCAGGCCAGGTCTAAGTGCCACAAGAAGGGGAGTGATGTGAGGATTAAACATCTAATCAAGGAGACTCTATGTGAGATGGGGTGGAGGGGCTCGTCCCAAGGGCCCTTTGCCAGTGCATTCATCCGATTCTTCGGATTCTGAGGCTGAATGTATGGGGGATGTGGAGCACAAGGGAAAGTAAATTGACAAAGATATGTTGTCAGAATTACTATTATTATTATTATAGGAGTTTATAAAGCGCCTGGTGACGCCTCCCGGCGTGTCCCCGCGCTTAGGAGAGAGTATTACTTGGGCAGAAGAAAAAAACAGGCAGCAACCAATGAAATTAGCTGATGAAAAGATGTGTTTTAAGAAGTTTCCTGAAAGATTTTTCGCTTTTTTCCTGTCTAATATTCATGGGGAGGGTGTTCCACTCCTTGGCCGCAAGAGTGCGAAAGGACCTGCCACCAAGTCTGGCTTTTTTTGGGCGTGTGGTTTTAAGCAAGCCTGTTCCCTTAGAACGTAAGGATCTGGAGGGTTCATAACATGTCAAATCTAACATGGGGTTTCCTGTTGAGGAGGCTTCTAGCACGTCCTGTGGTCCCTTGTTGCAACAGTTTCAAAGCGCTGCTGCTGTCATTGTCCCTGTTCATCCTTCAATACGAGAGGCATTGAAGAGAAAATGGAAGGATCCCGATTGTGTCATGCTTCCTCCTTTTATGGCAACACTTTACCTTCTTCAGGATATGACTAAGGATTTACCTGACTCTATTCCTATTGATTTGTTTGTGACCAGTCTTGTGGGTCAGGCTTCAATGGCCGAGCATGCAGTGCTTATTTATTTATTTATTGACAGTTTGCCATAGCGCAAACATGACCTTTGGGTATCAGAGTGCTTAACAACACCTGGCATAAGTTAAAACACAACGAAAAAGAAAATATGACTGTAAAAAAAATTAGTTAGTATTACTTCCATACCTAATCCATAGGAAGATAATGTAAAGATAACGATAAAAAGGACCTGTATATGATTAAACACAAATATATACTGTTCTAAGGTAGTTTAGATACTAATTATATTATTTAGGTGTACAAAGTTTTTCCGTATCTGATTGTTTTAGAGACATTTCTTTAGGACTCTATCTTCCCCAGTCCCATAGTTAGTCTTGTGCCTATTGCCGGAGTCATCTTATCGTAGGTGGTTATCTATATATGTCCTATGTTGTTATCTAATAATCACCTCAATGTTAAGTCTTAGATGGTGAATTGACTTGCCTATGGAAGGAACTTACTCATAAGAAAGAACTTAGTTTCCCTCTTAAATGTTGCAGTGTTTGTAATTTTTCTGATGTTGGCGGGAAGAGAGTTCCAGATTCTGGGGGCCGCTCATGAGAACGCCCTATCATAGGTTTTTTTCTTCCTGAAGATAGGTGGTCTCAGCAACAGGTAATTGGCACTCCGGGCAGGTCTGTTTCCTCCTGAAATTTCTATTTTCTAGGTGAGGTGTGTTGTATTGAATCGCTTTATAAGTTATTAGTTATAAGTTACAAAATGTTTTGTAGCGCGCTCGATTACTCACGAGTATCCTGGCGCGTGTGGGGTCGTAAGATGAGCAGAGGCAGAGTGAGACAGTCTTGATTAATTGTTTGAATTGAAAAGGTGAGTTTTTAAAGCTTTTTTGAAGAGGGAAATGTTCTGAATAGCCCCTGAAGTGGGAGTGCATTCCAGGCCCTGGCTGCTGTAAGAGAGATAGACTGGCCCCCCAGCTTAGCACGCTTAAATCGGGGAAGGACCATCCTGCACTGGTTAGCTGATCTCAGGCAGCGATTGGGAACATACATAGAAAAACGTTTTCTCAAGTACAGTGGCCCTTGCTCGTGTGTCGCTCCAAAGGAGAGAACCAACGATTTAAATAGAATCCGCTGTGCCACCGGCAGCCAATGTAGACTGCGCAGATGAAGGCGGACGCTAGACCTCCTAGGGATATTAAACAGGAGTCTAGCTGCCGCATTCTGGACAACCTGGAGTCGTTGAATCAAATAGGATGGAATGCCACTGAACAAGGCATTGGCATAGTCGAGCCTAGATAAAATTAGGACACGCGACACCGTCTCTTTAGCTTCCCTTGGCAGTAGTGGAAAAAATCTGCGCAAAGCTTTCATGGTGCCAAAACAGACACCTGTAAGTTTCTTAATATGGTCCTCAAATTTAAGATTTTCGCTGAACCAAACGTCCAGATTTTTTGCAGGACTACCCATGGATTTGGGGCAGGGAGTCTCTGGTGGCAATAAAAGATCTCCGAAGTTGCTGGGAAAAGTGCCATAAAAGAGGACTTCGGATTTTTCCTCATTGCACTTTAACTGCGCAAGCGCAAGCCAGCGAAAGACGGAGGAGAGACAGGGCTGGACAGCCGACGTATCCAGATTGTCACCTGGCCAGGTAAACAAGAGCTGAGTATTGTCGGCATAGGCAATTATTTTTGCCCCCAACTGCTCAGCTAGGTAGATCAAAGGGGTCAAGTAAACATTGAACAGCAGGGGGCTAAGTGTAGACCCCTGTGGTACCCCCGTAGAAAGTATCCTAGGCGAGGACGCATGAGGCGGCATCCAAACCTGCTGGGTCCTAATATTTAAAAATTACGTCAGCCACTCAAAGGCCGAGCCAATAATGCCAATAGCAGACAGCCTGTCGCGGAGAAGCTCATGGGGCACTGTGTCGAATGCGGCAGGGAGATCCAACAAAATTAGGACCGCTCTACCGCATCCGTTCAAGAACTCCCGAATAGCCCCCGTCATCTCAACCAGGGCTGTTTCAGTGCTGTAGGCTGCCCGAAACCCTGATTGGGCTGGGTGCAAGGTATTAGAGGTCTCAACAAAGTTGTCCAACTGGTGAAACTCCATCTTTTCGCAGACTTTAGCCAGCGTCGGCAACAGAGATATGGGCCGGTAACTTGACGGGGTGCCAGGGTCCAACCCGCACTAGTTTAGCCTGCTTCCAGCAGATCGGGACAGTCGCAGTTAAAAAAGAGAGGTTGACAATCTGAGTGACCTCCCCATATATAGTCTCAGCCACTCCCCCCAGCACTCGCGCCGGACACGGATCCGTAGGGGACCCGGACTTCATGGACTTTAATACTGCCAAAATATCTGCTTCTGCGGACGGGGCAAATCCCTCAAACTGGCACACAGCAGATGTAGACGTAGGCAGAGAAGGCAGCAAGGGTGAAGTCTTTTGGTCAGGGCAGACAATAAGCAGACCATCCTGAATCTTCACAATTTTATCAATGAAAAAGGCGGATAGCTCCTCGCACCATTTTTCTGAGGAGGGCAACAAAGGTTGAGCGGCACATGGCCATACGAAACTCTTTACAATGGAAAAGAGTTCTTTACTATTATTACTAGCCTTTGCAATTCTTCCTGCGTAATAACTGCCTTTTGCTGTCCTAATCGCAGCATAATATTTTCTCTGGGCAGTTCGCAGAGCAGTTTTCGCATCAGGCTGGTAGCCCTGCCTCCATTGGCGTTCAAGTTTTTTGCAGCCTAATTTCATTTCCCGCAGAGTGTGCGAAAACCATGGCTTTGAGGGGGAAAAGCGCATTCTGCGGATAGATCCCTGATTCACAGATGCTGCCGACCCCTTCTAAACCCATGCGTTAAAGCTCTTTACAGCCTCACCCACCTCAGAACCCAATAAAGGTCGGTCCCGGGGGAGGGTGTCGGCGAGAGTGGATAAATTAATCTTCTGGGGGTGGAAATTGGGAAGAGAGCCCCCGGCCCCTATGGATTTATCCAGGGACCAGGAGAACCTAATTAGCTCATGATCTGACCATAACACACTCTCAGGGCGTGACATCGAGATGTTAAAGTTGGAGCAAACTAAATCGAGTAAATGCCCCCCGACATGCGTTGGTGCCTCAACCCATTGCTTAAGTTGGGCGAGATTCAGAGCATCAGCTAAACGGCGGGCCTCTGTTGAATCTGAGGCATCCACATGGATGTTAAAGTCCCCTAGGAGAAGGAACTTCGAGAATCTCAGAGCCTGAGGCTCAATTACCTCCTCCAGAGCATCAATGAACTGCCCTGTGTATCCAGGAGGCCGATAGACCAGTGTGCCTCCCAGCGTAAAGTGCAGGTTTAACACAAGGGAAACGTGGAGCACCTCCCCATTACCCAAATCATCTGAGGGCTCATAAGAAAAGATACATTTATCCCTATATATCACGGCAACACCGCCTCCTCTTCCTGACAGACGATCTGCCCTCGGGATTTTAAAGCCCCTGGGAATGGCAAGCTCCACCACCGGGGCACAGGAATCATTGAGCCATGTCTCAGTGATGAAAATAGGTCCAACTGGTTATCTGCCAGGAGCTCAAAAACATCAGGGCATGCTTAACCAGGGACCGGGCATTAATAAGCCCTGCTGTGATCATGGTATGATTAATGCTTTCAGGGCCCTAGCTGATGGCAGTGGGATGAAAACGGAAATTACAGGCTGGGCATTTCTTGGAGGAGCAGTCAGCAACCACCCAAGGACATTCCATTTCGCACCTTGCTGTATTTAGCGTCAATAGTTCATTGTGGGCATACCTTCTCTTTACAGCCTTCCGCTGCGGAGGTAACTGGGCAGGGGGTCTGACACTAAGCACATCCGGAGCACGGACGGGCACAGACGGGCCCTCCTTTGGCGCTCCTTTGGCGCGCCAGCGGCGTGCATGCTGCCTGCGTCCGCTACGCGCCCGAGCTACCATTGCAATTTATGCCCCAAGACCTTCCCCCAGCTAGACGGCTGCCTACGGTCTACCGGGATCCGGGCCTCACGCAAGATGGCGCCCTACCCTACCCTCCCCAACAAACGGCACACAAAAGCCGCAGTGGAACGGGGCGGGAGGAGCGAGCCAAAGGTGAGTAGATTACCCACAGAGCACGGGAGTTTAAAAATTAATTATAAAAAGTAGTCAAGCAATTTCAAGCATACACAGCTTTATGGGTGAAACATGCCATTTTTAGCTGTATTCTAGCTTCGTAAGGTAGCCAGTTTAAAGCTTTCAGGTGAGGGGAGATATGGTCAAATGTCCTTGTTCCTGCATTGAGGCATGCTTTTAGTGGTGCTGTGGAAATTTTTGGTAGTCCTGCTAGCGTTGTACACCCATATTCAATCCTCTAGATAACCAGTGATTGCACTGCTAGTTTTAGGTCCATCTCCGTTAAAAATGATTTCATTTTTCTTAAGTAGGTCAGATGAAAACGGGCGTTTTTTGCCATTAATTTAATGTGTTTTTTTTTCATATCAAGGTTCTCATCCAGTGTGATTCCGAGTGATTTCGCCGAGTCAACTAGAGTAGGGGTGCAATTTAACGCTGTGATCATTTTGGACCATTCCTTCACTTCTGATGGATTCTTTTGTGGTGTGATAAGTAAGAACTCTGTTTTATTTGCGTTTAGATTGAGATGATTGCTCGTTAGCCATTTTAGCTTCATTTTTAGGGCCTCATTCATTAAGGTTACGTCTTCCAGGGACACAATCTTGATGTATAGATGCGTGTCGTCCGCGTAAATGTGGTAAGATATTTTGGAATTTCGCAGATTTTCTGTAAGGGGTTCGATGTACAAGTTAAACAGTGATGGAGATAAAGTAGATCCCCGGGGTACTCTGATTGTGTTTGGGCATAAAGGTGAAAGTGTTTGGTTTACTAGGAATCTCTGAGTTCTATTCAGTAAGAATGATTTGAACCATTTCAGTACATTGCCAGAAATTCCCATCCTGTCATGAAGTCTGTTCAGTAGTTTTTCATGGTTAACTGTATCAAACGCTGAAGACAGGTCTAGGAGGACGAGTAGACAAGATTGATTGTGATCTAGTGCTTGAAGTGCATCATCGACAATGTGAAGGATTGCTGTGTCCGTGCTGTGACCTGTTCTGAATCCCGATTGGCAGTCATCTAACAGTGAGAAGTTGTCAATGTGCCGGCTCAACTGATTCTGTACACATTTCTCTATTAATTTGGCAAGAAGAGGGATGTTAGTAACTGGGCGATAGTTATTTGAATCTGCTGGGTCCACTGTGGGTTTTTTGATGATCGGGACTACTTGTACTGTCTTAAGGCATTCTGGAAGGAGGGAAAGTGAGGCGTTAATAATTTCTGTCCATATTGGGATCACAATATGGCTGATTTCTTTCAGGCATTTTGATGGTAGTGGGTCGTTATAGTGATTGTTGGGTTTGGTGTCAGATAGTGTTTTAGCAATCTCATTCTGGTTCAATAATTTGAAGGTGTCCCAGTGTGCCTTCTTTTTTTCGCATTATTCGCATATTTCGATGCAGATTGTGATGATGGTGTATTGTAGTCAAGGTTATCTGCTGCGATCCTAAGTTCTCTTTCCAGTTTGTTGGCTTTGTTGGTGAAAAAGGTAGAAAATTCTTCGCAACTTAGTTGCGCTTTGGTGACTTCTTGGGCAGAGTTTGCCAGCTTGTTTGATTGTTGGTTTATAATCTCAAACTGTTTTTGGCGTTATTCAGTTCTGTTCTGATAAATTCCTTTTTAGAGTTGAGTGTCTTTTTGCTGTATTAATTTCTGATTTTTCTGAGGGATTTCAGCTCAGGGGATGATGGGTGTTGTCTCCATTTTCTTTCTGCACGTCTCAATTTTCGCCTGTCTTCATTCACTATTCCATTAAACTATGGGTTTTTAATCTTCTCCGTAACTCTTTTCAATTTAAGTGGAATGGTGGCGTTGACTATTTTCGTTACTGAGGTAGTGTAGTGGTTCGTTAGATCATTCACACTCTGCATGTTGTCAGGTAGGTTTAGGTCTCTTTTGCAGCTTTCAATTAGAAGATCCATGTTCGAGTCTCTGGTATGCATCTTTTAATTTTGCTAGATTGAGTGGTTTTTATCTTCTCACGTGAGGGCATTAGGAAGGTTATGGCGTGGTGATCTGACCAGTCGCATGGCTCTATTGTGAGGATTGAGATGTCATTATTTTCCGAGATAATCCAGTCCAATGTTGCTCCTTTCGAGTGTGTTGGTTGTAGGCATGCTTGGGATAGGTTTAGTTCAGTTAAAAAGTCTTTAAAGGCATTGACCTGTTTGTCGTTGATGTTGCTCCAGTGTAGATTAAAATCACCTAAAAATCTATTATTAGTGGGTGTTAGCGTTAGCTGTGATGATCTCCATTAGCTGGTCAATGAAGCTCATATTATTTCCCGGTGGGTGATACAAGGCATGTAGGTTGCAAATCTGTTTGTTTTCCGATCTTATATTGAGCCTTGGGTATTCCAGAAATTCCCATCCTGTCATGAAGTCTGTTCAGTAGTTTTTCATGGTTAACTGTATCAAACGCTGAAGACAGGTCTAGGAGGATGAGTAGACAAGATTGATTGTGATCTAGTGCTTGAAGTGCATCATCGACAATGTGAAGGATTGCTGTTTCCGTGCTGTGACCTGTTCTGAATCCCGATTGGCAGTCATCTAACAGTGAGAAGTTGTCAATGTGCCGGCTCAACTGATTCTGTACACATTTCTCTATTAATTTGGCAAGAAGAGGGATGTTAGTAACTGGGCGATAGTTATTTGAATCTGCCGGGTCCACTGGTATGCATCTTTTAATTTTGCTAGATTGAGTGGTTTTTATCTTCTCACGTGAGGGCATTAGGAAGGTTATGGCGTGGTGATCTGACCAGTCGCATGGCTCTATTGTGAGGATTGAGATGTCATTATTTTCCGAGATAATCCAGTCCAATGTTGCTCCTTTCGAGTGTGTTGGTTGTAGGCATGCTTGGGATAGGTTTAGTTCAGTTAAAAAGTCTTTAAAGGCATTGACCTGTTTGTCGTTGATGTTGCTCCAGTGTAGATTAAAATCACCTAAAAATCTATTATTAGTGGGTGTTAGCGTTAGCTGTGATGATCTCCATTAGCTGGTCAATGAAGCTCATATTATTTCCCGGTGGGTGATACAAGGCATGTAGGTTGCAAATCTGTTTGTTTTCCTATCTTATATTGAGCCTTGGGTATTCACATGATTCGAGAGGGTCGGATTGAAATTGGCCAACTTCTAAGTTCGATCTGTGGATACAGGCGATACCACCTCCTGTCTTTTTCTGTCTTTTAAGTCTCATTATGTTATAGTGCCGGGGCACCAGAAGGTCCATGACTGGGGACAAGGATTCATATAGCCAGGTTTCGGTAAGGATTGTTATGTCTATTTCCTGATTGATAATGATGTTGGCTATGTCAGAAGCATGTTTCGCTGCAGATTGACAGTTGAGCAGTAGGCATTTTAATGATTTCTCTATTCTATCTGTGTTCATGTTTAACAAATCAGTGCTTAGTTGGATTTGTTGTAAGTTGTTGAGGTTGGGTTTTCTCTCATTCCTCTTGGATATTCTGTTGGCATCTATCGGTACTCTTTTGATTTCCTCCCCCTAATGGGGTCCGTTGGCTCATAATCCCGGAGTAGTGATAGTATTTCTTATTCCATTAAATACTTTTGATTCCTATACGGTCGGTTTTGTCTATTTGAAAATGTCATCGCCCTCTTATTGTTTTTAACTTTGGATGTATTTAATAGCTCTCGGATGTGCTCTTCTTCGGTGTGCTTGTTTTCTGTAATATCACGTAGTTTTTCAATCCCTTTCAGGGTGTTTAGTAATTCCTGCGACAGGTTGCTGATTTGTGTTTGGATCTCAAAGATTTTTCCTATGACCTTGGGTGACTTAGTGTGATTACTCATCCGTATATTTCGATCTTCACATTTTTTGTTCTCGAATTTTCGTTCTGAAAAATGTATCTTGGTCTTCCTAATATTTCCCTTTGATCGGTTTCCTCTTCTACCATTAATTGCCGTGTTGGAAGTTCTATCTAAGCTTTGTGTTCCAAGGCTGTTGTTGTTGATGTTCGTATTTCGTGTTCTCTCTGCTTCATTCCCGACCAACGTGTTTTCTGTTCCGCTTACAGCTCCTGGTTGTATAATTTGTTCCTGGAGGACTCTAGATGGGGTGGTAATTTGTTCAGGTTCCTGCCGGTCTCTAGTTGGGGTACTAATTGTAGAGATAGTGTCAGATGATGCTGGGTTGTCTTCTAACGGACTCTGGAGTTGCAAAGGCCTTGTATCTCTTAATTGCGTAAATTGATCAGGTTCGTGGAGGTCTCTAGTAGTTGTGCTAGTTGTAGTGGTATTGTTAGGTGGTACATGGTTGTCTTCTATACGACTCCGGTGTTGTAGTGGATTTGGGTTCTCTATATTTCTTTTTAAGGATGAGAAAATGTTGTCGAGTTTTTCCAATTCGCTGTTAGAAGCTTGGATCATCACTATTCCATTCTTGAAGATAGTTATGCAGAGGTCCACTCTGAGATAAGCATGGGCGGAAAATCCGTTTCGCTCGCGGATTTTGCAGATTTTCGGTAAATTCGCAATCCGCGAGATTCGCGAATTTCCCGCAAAATCCGCAAATCCGCGAGCAGCGGATTTTATGGCTTGCTCGCACTGTTCGCGTGAGTTCGCGGCTTCCCAGCTCAACCTCGCGCCCCGCGAATAAGCGCTAAATTGCAGAAATACGATCTTAGCAAAACTGAAACTACTTACCAGGTTCAAAAGTTCAAGCTCATCATTAGTAGCCATTTCCTGTAGTGCTTCCTGAGGGGCCCCTCCAGAGTTCAGTTGCCTACTTGCAACTATTATGTGACCCTGCTCTGACCCTCAGAATAGTTACACAAAGGTCCTGAATTACAGCTAAGGCAGACAAGCAGGAGCCAGGCTGGAAGTTTAAATCCAGTGACACATTAATCAGCCCCTAATTCATTATTGTCAGTTGGGGCAGGGCAGGTGTTGTAACTAATTTTGCAACAATGAAAGCACTTAGCAAGTGCAAAAGATCACTAATCAGGAAGCACTAAGGAAGCAGGTGCCAGCTAAAAAAATATTCTGTGACACATTAATCAGCCCCAAATTAATTCAGGTCACTTGAGGCAGGGAAGGTGTGCTTTGCTTTGCCGAAAATAATGTACACTGGACAACCAGAGGGTGCGGTGATGAAACAGAGGGTGGCATGGGTGGGCCAGAGGGTGGCATGAGTAGTCAGAGAGTGGCAGTGGTGACAGAGAGTGGCAGTGATGAAGAGTGTCCCAAACAGGCTGGACACGTAGAAACAACAAGTTCGCAAAACTTGCGACCCGACAGGTAAGTTCGTGTTGGCGAAATTGTACAAAACCCTCGCGAACTGGCAGAAACCCGCGCGAACACAAAAAAACCCCGCAAATTCGCGAGAATTCGCTGATTTTGCGGATTGCGAGTTCGCAACTCCGCAAAATTCGCGAACGCGAGATTCGCAAAATTCGCCCATGCTTACTCTAAAACTAGGTGATGCTATGGTCATACATTTTGTACCATGTGGGATGTTAGTTGTTGATTTTATATAAAGCATCTTTGTAATGGCATTGCGCCATTTCGCCATTCTTCTGGTGAAGAATATCATATCTTTCGCGATAACTCCTTTATCAATGCAAAAGGTAGTGTCAGAAATCAATGTGTCAGGGTTTTTCCTCATGAGGTTGTGCTTGAATTTTTTGGCTACATTCTTGGAAAGATATGTTGGGTATTTTATGATATAGGCATTCCTACTTATTAGTTCCAGGTAATTGTCCTCCATTTTTGTGATATGCAATTGAGTGCTATTTAGTTGCCCTCTTCCTGTAAGTTTCTTAAGGATGGGGGTATAGATACTCTCTTTAGCATAAGTAACTAAATTATAGTTACTATATTACTTCCTCTTCCAGGTAATTTTCTTTGGTTTGTGGAATAGATACTCTCTCCAATATAAGTAACTATATAATAGTTGCTATGCTTTGGCCTATTACTTGGCTGTCTAGCCTCCTTGATGCTTTCCCTCCACTGGCTCTGATTCCCCAGTTCTTGGATTGCCTGTGCCGAGAGTCTCAGGAGGTGGTGTGGTGGTTCCATTTTGGCCTAGGAGGTCATGGTTCCCAAACTGAGGCTGTTAGCTGTGCAAGGCCTCTGATTTCTACCTTGCTCTCTGTCTCACCAGTGGTCTGCTCCGATGTTGTCTCTTCCATGGCTGCGGCTGTCGGTGTGGAATTTGAGCGACAGGGGTGGCGTCAGCTGGGATTTGACAGACATTTAGCAGTAGCTCTTCAGCAGTCCCATCTGCCTTCTACCTTAAAATCCAGTGGGCCTCATTGGGGTAATTTTCGGCGCTGGTGTCTGGCTCTGGGTTTGTCCCCTTTGTTGTGCTCTTTGCAGGGAGTGTGCAATTTGTTTGGAGGGTTTTGAGAAAGGTTTGGCTGTTTCCACTTTTGAAAGCTCAGTGGACCACTGTTCAGGCTTTCCATTCCCCTTGTGGGAATTTGCCGGATGTGGAAGATTTGGTCTCTTGTATGCTACTGGTTTTTTCCTGTCAGGTCCTGTGGGGCAGCCTTCCTTTCCATTGTGGGATCTGCCTTTGGTTCTGCAAGCTTTGGTGGCTCCTCAATTTGAGCCTTTGTCTGGAGTGGACATCAATAGGTTTTTCTTGTTGCCATTACATTAGCTCGCTGTCTGGGTGTGTTGGGGACCCCTATGGCATGGGAGCTGTTTTTGTCCTTTTCTGATGATGGTGTAGTCCTTCGATTGGATACTGCTTTTGTTCTGAATGTTTCTTCTCAGTTTCATCATTGCCAGGAGTTGTTGTTGCCTGCTTTGAGGCCTGATCTTGACACTCTAGATGACCTTCCTTGATCTTTGTTGGATGGTTGCATGGCTTTGCATGTCTATTTAGATTGCACTAGCTCTTTTAGGAACTCCTTATTCCCATTTATTTCTTTTGGGGTTGCCTCTCATGGTGGGAAGGTTTCTTCTGCTTCCATTGGTTGTTGGCTTAAGCAGGTTATTGGGTTGGCTTACACTATTTCTGGGCCTCCTTCTCTAGCGGGGGTGCATAGGTGGTCTTCCTGGGGGGTGGCAGCTTCCTGGGCTGAGGATCAGAGAGATCACTTGTCCGAGATCTGTAGGGCAGCTACTTAGGTGTCCTATAACACCTTTGTGAGGCATGCTTTCTGCTCCTGAATTTCTTGTTCTGTTGTTCAATAAATCCCTGCATTTTGCTGTATATGTTGTACTGGTGGTTTGTTGTGGATGAATGCCGGTGCTTGCTTGGGAATTCTCACAGGAGGGACCTGGGGGTAAGACCCTATTACTGACCGGTAGTCTTCATAACTTCTTGGTCCTGTTGTCCTCGTCCCATTCATTACTTCCCTCCCTCCTGTTCATGCAGGCATTCATCTGGGCTTGGTATTCCAAAAGGAATACTGGGATGGGTATGCTTATATGCTCCCAGAGGGAGATCGAGGTGTAGTGCCAGCATTCCTTTGTTCTTTTTTTCTGTCAGTGAGATTGGTTATCCCACTTTGTACATGAATGGGAAAAGAACAACGGGACCAGGAGTAATGAACATTAGAGGTAAGTAATAGGGCATGTGAGTGATTGCATATTATGAACACATTCATTTATATATTAGTGAATCTTATATAAATGTTTATGGTCAGGAAGTTGTTGCTGAGAATTCTGAACTAGGACAATTCTGTTCATAGTCAGAATTTATTGTCCACCTTGAAACCTGTTTACAAATATCTTACACACACATCTCTTATCAAGTTAAACGTAACTTCATCTTTCTGTTGGTGGAGTCCCATTGACTCCATCAACAGAATGCTTTTTTCAAATGGCACAATAGAGTAGGGTATTACACCTTCTTCCCTATCTAAAGCTCCAGGTGATGTCCTTTTTTCTGTACCTCACTGCCCTGTGAAACATGGCAGCAATGAGAGAAAAAATCATATAATGACCCACAATCCCTGGGAAAACGAATACTTTGTTAAAGTTTGGAGAGCGGACATCAAAATCAACAATTGCCATCCACCAAATGCTTCGTAGCTTGACAGGCGTTACTCTCAAGTTACAGTGATCAGTGTGGAGTGGCAGTAACATCTACATTTGGTGAATGGTAGTCCAATTGGGGGCATACCTGATGCCGTTAGCCTCCCTTATGGACTGTACTCCGTCCACCAATCTTTAAATCTCATCCTTAACCTTTGTTTCAAAACTGCCCATTTGTCTTTATGGCATTTTGATCATATTGCCTAATGAAATCCATGTTATCAGGCCCCTAGAGTTTAGTACCAGTTTTGATAATGATGGGAAAGCTATCAATATTTAAAAATTGTTTTATAAAAAGTATAGTGCTCACATTTCTTGAAACTATTAGATATTCATACGTCACAAAAACTCTCCAAAGTCAGTATCATTTATTTTAGCATAGCTCTTAAGCTTTTCCCCGACTTTTCAAAATGTGATGTCTTAATACCTCATAGGAATTTGAAAGGCGAACTGGAATCTGGGATCATACTGGGTGTAATCTGACCAATTTTCACCCTAAATATTGGCCTTTTTGGCCTATGAAAATACCATTTATTTCGTAAACAGTTGAACTAAATGACTAATCTTTATATGTAACATCTCTTAATTTTCATTGAAAGCAGTAATTTTAACTGTTTTTTAGAATGTTACCTTTTTAAACAATATTAAAATGTCCACTCTCTAAACACCTACTGCACTGCTCTGGAGTTCCTTAAACGGGTGGAAAATATGCATGTTGCACAGCTCATGCTGCAATTTTGTGTCAGTGTTGCGAATAGTGCTGAAAAAGCAATGTGAATGGGACCTTGTTGTGCAAAAGAGCTTGTGGCCATTCGAGTTGATTTTATTGTTGCTCGAATAGGAAATCTACATGAACTGTAGCAAATCTACCCAAGACCACCTACGACCAACCGTGTTAGAACCAGGCGCTACATTGGCAAAGTTTGGGGGGATCTCCATGTTGCGACAGCAACACAGAGCCAACAAATTCCAACAATTTCATGGGTGGAACAAAACATTCAGCCCATACCAAACTATTTTATCTCCAAAACTGTTATAAGCCCACAGGGAAAAAGAAACACCTCTTCTATTTGTAAAATTATTCTTCTGTCTAAAACATTGCATATTGGCACACTACTGCTGTCCTACTTCTAGAACAGGTAGAAAATGTGCTGATAACATTGACCTTTCTATGCCTTTTGCAATATAGAAAACGTCTAGTGACAGACTGAGGCAATTTAGGATTCTCTCTTGAATCTTTTTTGAGTTGCATCTGAAGACAAACAGATTTCTCAAATGAATGGCAACATGGTTTGCACACTCACAGGTGGAATCTAATATGCTCAGTACAGTAAAAAAAAAACTCTTCAGTTTCTTGTCTGGATTGTTTTAGTCTGAACAAAATTGTACCCTGAAAATGGTTTTACACAATTCTACTGCCTCTTTTTCTTCATTCAAATGTCTGAATTCTGAATATGGACCTTGGGTTTCAGGAAGATTGTCAAAAAACACCTTTGCTTGGTATCTCTATATGATTAAAAAGCAAGGTCTATTGTCTCACCGCTCAGACATTTTCTGAACAATTGCAACCAAATCATTTTTTAGAGGGACCTGAGCCATTTCTTCCTCTGTAAATTTTGATTTCCTGGATTTGGTAGGAGCAATATAGGTTGATTGATGATTTGTCTGATGGCCATGTTTATTTGTGGAAATACTCTTCTGATGGTGATGTAACAAAAGTATCCAAATAATGTGTGGTAGAGGAATTTAAGTGGAGACCAAGACTATTTGCACTTGAGCAGCGAACACGGTGAAGTGGCACTTAATAGTATGTAAAATAATTTAGAATATATAAGTACCTACACAGTCAAATAGGACCTCTATGGATGAGAGGCTGATGAGGAGAAACATACATAAAAGTCTTTCTGAACTGGTCATACCTGCAAAAGTAAACCAGAGAGCCTACTGTAGCATCATGTTTACACTTTGTGGTGCACTATAGTTCTGATGGCTGCGTGTGGCAGAAATGATCAATTGATGTGGCCATAAGATTGCTTGTGCTGCAAGAATGTATGTACCATTATAGCCAGTTCCCAACCAATATGGCTTCCACTTTCTGAGTCATGATGTGATGCTAGAAACAGTAGAATGATTCTTAATAATGAACATGAGGATGTGCTGACTTATCAAAACTGTGGCAAATGGGTTCTGTCCATTTAATCCCACCTGATTATTTGCTTTGTGACTACTTAGTTTTAGATTTTACAATGAGTCGGTACCACTACCTGGGCCTTACTCCTTGTAGATTCTGTGGAAATTGAATGAGAGTGCTTATCACCAGTGTCAGCCTTCTGAGATGAGGTCACTTATGAGCAGATATGGTAAAAGGCTGTGGGGTGGGAACGTGCAAACATCTGATAACACCTGTGTGCACACATGTGCAAGCTGGGCATGTGAAACTATTGTCTAGTTCAGCCTATTATCTTTTCACATGTAGCCTGTTGCAGAATAGACTCCTTAGAATATGGTGCTAACCTGGTGTTGGCATTTTAAAGTGAGTGGGCATTCAAAGTACAACTCTAAGGATTCAGGAGAAGTATGTGTGCTTTACTGATTTACACATTATGGGCAAAATCTGTGCCAATGCACAGTTTTCCCTACTTAGGCCTAGAGATACAGGTAATGTATCAATTCTAGGGCAAACATGTACACTGAGCGCAGACAGGGCCGGACTGGCCATACGGGCACCGGGTGTTTGCCTGGTAGGCCGCTAGGGTGGGGGGGCAGTTTAAGTCCCTTAGTGGGCCGTTTTTGTTACTGGGGCTCGGCAAATATCGCCCCCGTAACAAAATCGGCCCATTCTGGCACTTGTAAACTGCTCACCTGCACTCCCCCTCACCCCAGGGGAGGTCAGCTGAGCAGTTTACCAGGGCCGGTACCTGTTCCCAGTCCGGCCATGAGCGCAGATCCATAGTCACTGTCCTCATATCTGCACTCAATATGGAATTTGGAGTATTGTCAAATTTCCCTGGCTCAGTGCATAAAAATATTCCAGACTGTTATACCCCTACTGGGCCAAGTTAATTACTCTGCTGGCTAAAATGAAGGTGAAAGCCCTCCCCACACAATAGGGACATATTTTTTTTATTTTATATTTTTCTAAATATATCTATAATATTTTCTTTATTTTTTTTCCAAACATTTTTGGGGAGCTGCGCACCCAAAGCGCACCTTCACCGATCACTGCGCGAACCTAGCTGCCATTTTAGGATTGTTGTGTAGGATCCGTGTAGGGTGTCCGATGGGTGCGTATTTTCCTGTGCGATTGCTATGTGACTCGTACGGGACTCCAATCGCACACGCGACATATACCTATTACGCTACACTACGCGACACTCGCGAGTAAGCATGGGTGAAATTTGCGAATTCGCTTTCCGCGAATTCGCGGATTTCTCCGCGAAATCGCAAAACAAAATCCACGAATTTGCGAATTTTCCTGTGAAATCGCGTATTTTTTTGCGATTTGCCCTGGAGTACTTTCTACTGGCTAATCCAGTAAGTGCTCCCTCATTGGGTAAATGTATAGTGCTTTTACTACACTGCAGCTGCGTAAAGGGCCAGAAGATGTGTCTCCAGTGACCATGTGTGCCTGTAACACAGGCACAGGCACACATGGTCACTGCAGACACATCTTCTGGCCCTTTACGCAGTTACAGTGTAGTAAAAGCACTATGGGGCAGATTTACAAGCCGCTTGCGCCTCTTTTGTGCTGCAGTTGCATCACTTTTGTGACGCAGCGGCAGCACTAAAGATGCGCCATGGTGCTGGGTACTAACAGCGTGACGCATCTGAGAGATGCATCACGTTGTAAAGTCCTGCGCCATCAGGAGGCGTTCTGGCGCAGGGGAGGGCCCGTCAACAAGAGAATCACCTTCCGGCTCCTCACTCACGCACACAAAGCCCTACACGATCAAGGCCCGAGCTACCTCAACAACCGAATCAACTTCTACGCACCCAAACGCCACCTCCGATCAGCCAGCCACGCCCTCGCCGCCGTCCCACGCATCCGCAGAGCAACAACAGGAGGAAGGTCCTACTCCTACCTGGCCGCCAAGACCTGGAACTCCCTCCCGGCTGACCTGCGTCTGACCGAAGACCACCTCGCATTCAGGAAGAAGCTCAAGACCTGGCTGTTCGAGCAGTAATGGCACCCCCCCCCTTAGCGCCTTGAGACCCTACGGGTAGGTAGCGCGCTCTATAAATGTCATTGATTGATTGATTGATAGGGCGTTCCTGCGCAGGAACGCCTCCTAAAAGTGGCTGACTGAAATCTTCAAGATTTCACTCAGTAACTTTTAGGCCAATGCTGCGTCAAAACCCTGCGCCTGCTTGAAGCAGGCGCAAGGCTTGACGCAGCATTGGAGAGATAGGGCCCCTCAAAGCATTGCTAGAGCTGCGTCGCGCTTGCGACGCAGCTCCAGCAATGCGCTGCTTTTACGGCACAGATGCGTGACTCTTCTGTGCAGTTTTTGCCACATGGTGCACCGATTACCCACAGCCGAGGCGAGTCACCATCTGGGACTGACGCCTGAGCACCGCGCTGAGAGTGCACTGCATGCACGGCTGACTCCGGCCGGCATTTACGACCCCATTCTCCACCTGCACGAAGAGCGGTAAAGCGCCATAACACCACGCTGAGAGTGCACTACATGCACGGCTGATCTCGGCCTGCATTAAAGACCCCATTCTCCGCCCGCACGAAGAGCGGTGAAGTTCGGATTTCCGGCAGGAACGAAATCGGTACACATTATTTTCCAATTGAAACCAATATTGCTACTGGATCCCGCTAAGGACCTCTGTACCGTTTTAACCCTTGGCTTGGCGTTCAGATCGTGAATGCAGCCAAATAAACCAAGGAGTACATGAGACCTCCCACGTGAGGTTTTTCAACCTCGAACAATAGAGGCTTTGTTTCATTCAGGCATGTTTTCTATTTATCGTTAAAGTCCTGATGATGATCCCATGTATTTAATGAGCAATAGGGATCGAAACGTCGACACCCATAAGTGGGGTTACGCTCGCAATATTGTCAAATGAAAATGTGTATGCTCCACTTCAGGAGACACTGTGATTGACCTCTAATCCATGTACAGTGCCCTGCTCTTGCTCTCTTCCTTTGCCTGAAAAACACCCCTTTCACTCTATTCCTATCCTTCCTCTTTCCTCTCGGTACGGCACAGGCTTGTGTCATGCTATTTTGATTTATACTGTATATTTGACAATGTGTCTTGAAAATAAATTCCTTTCCCGGCTGGGTCAGGAAATTTTCACCGTATAGCATTCCATTGTGTTCCTATACTGTATTGTATGTATGTTGAATAAGCTAAGCACCTTTTGTTTCCTATAACATAGTTATACCCATGGTCCTTAGCTATCTATTGGGTTCCCCTTGTTTCAATAAAAAACCACATTATCACTCAGCACCACCACAGCACCACTCAGCACCACCACAGCATCCCTCAGCACCACCACAGCATCACTCAGCACTACCACAGCACCAATCAGCACCACCACAGCACCACTCAGCGCCACCACAGCATCCTTCAGCACCACCACAGCATCACTCAGCACCACCACATTATCACTCAGCACCACCAGAGCACCACTCAGCACCACCGCAGCATCCCTCAGCACCACCACAGCATCACTCAGCGCCACCACATCACCACTCAGCACCACCCCAGCATCACTCAGCACCATCCCAGTATCACTCAGCACCACCACAGCACCACTCAGCATCACCACAGCACCACTCAGCACACCACAGCACCACTCAGTGCCACCCCTGCATCAATCTGCGCAACCATTCAACAACAACTGGTTCAAATATGTTCAAAATGTTTAAGCTTTATTACAAATGTCACAAAAAGATGTTAATATTTCGCTCCTATTCTTGGATTTTCGTCACAATAAAATACACTGAACATAATCTTCACAAAAGTTATTTACAAAAGTTTAAGCTATTGCCATTATAAATTAAAATCACTTTTATTTAAGTATTAATTATTTTAAAAAATTAAAAGCCATTGTAATTTGTAATATCAATACATCTAAGTCACGTAAATACAAAACATGTTGCATTACAAATGCTATAGGTGTTACATTTGCGAAAGTTATAACTATTCGCATTGGAAATGACAAAGTTATTAATTTAGCTATTTTCAAGACACACCTTCCTGCACAAATACAATCAGTGAAAGCATATTTCTCCTTCAATGTATGCTGTGCATTTTAGCATACATTGAAAGACAAAAAATTAGGAGAAATGAAAATAATTCTCCTTGTTGTGACTTGCTACACCAATAGGAGGGTGGTGCAGCATTCACACACATGTCCAGATTTATAATTTCTGATAAATCTGGAGATGTGTCTTGTTCAATGAGTGTTCTGTGCAAACACGCACAGCAATACCTATAGAACGCCCTTTCAACGCAAAGTGGTATGTATGATGAGGTCGTATTTACATGGAGAAGAAAAGGTACACAGAACTGCCTTTTCCTCTCTTTGTAAATATAAAAGAGTGTATTGTGCTATAGCAATGTAACAAAAAAGGACATGTTGTTGGCACAGGATATTTCTCAATTTGCCCCATAAGTGCTTAGGAATTAGCTGACTGTTACAATAAGAACATATTGCTAGTTAATTGTATAAAAAATTGCAAGAGAGTAACATGAGATAAGCACAGAGTTATGTCTCCAAAACTACTCAAAGAAGAATGATTGAAATGATTGCGGTCCTTCAATAGGTACAATAGGAAATATTATGAACCAATCAAATCTTTTTTTTTCAGGTCACACAATATCCTATGACAGTGAGATTCCAAAAGTACATAGGTATAAACTGGGAGTTTTCAAGACTGTATTAATACTTTGTAGCTTCTTGCAGATCTGCTGGCATACTATATAAAGAAATTAACTTGTACTAGGGTTCATAGCTAGGCCACTCATTAACTATATGAGTAATAAGTCAAGTAATTTCAGTACTGCAAAGAGAGAACAAGATACATTTATAAGTACTTAGGTTTTGGCAAAGTGATAGGACATGTTTATAGATTAGTGAAGAGAAGGGATGGACCTGATGTGATATGTGCAAACACCCTCTGTGATATGTGTTAAGTTAAGGAATTTAGCTTATTTTAATCCTGAAAGTCCCTGGGTCCTACTATCCCACCATGTCTCTCTATTGAATACCATACAGGTGCGTTGCAGAGAGGTGCTCTGAAACCAAATCCCATTTTATACCAGTCTGCAATGCAACTCTCCAGCACTTTCTGCACATATCTGGTGGGTTAGTTGTCCCCCAGTGACACTCAGTATTCATGTTAACTTTATCCTGTAACTTAAAACGTTCACAGAGTATCTTTAAAGACATACCTAGTCCGTCCATCTCCTTTTTCTTTACCTGTGTGCAAACACAGGTCATTGTGCACTTTAATACTTAGTTAAACTTACCTTCACAGTAATAGAAATAAAAAACATTTTTTATAATCTAAATTTCTGAAAATTTCATATTTTAGAATTACGATCTGTGAAAGAGAAGAAAAATACATTTATAATATATATTACGATATATTTTTTTCAACACAGCATCAGTTTAACATTTTACAAATTATTTCTTTCCTTTTTTGCTTTTCTCAGAATATATTGAATTTTACTAGAAACAGTGACTTCAATCGTACTCATCACATAACAGCCGGCAAAAAAAAACCAATCCATAAGATTGTTTAAAGAAAACCAAAACAACATCTTCAATAACATACCATATAATACAAATCACACATATATAAAATGCCTACTCCTAAAACAAATTCTTACTTGAATTTATATACAATGTAAATGTTGTTGTTTAAAAATATACGCTGAGAGAATGTGCAAGAAAAAGTCCATCATTTAAAGATACCCTTTCGTCTAGGCCAAATGGTATTACTGAAACCCTTTATATTGAAATTGTCGAATACTAATCGTATTAATACATTTTAATAAATTCCTTAAAAGCCGAATTATGTTTCTAAAACTTTGGCTTTAAAAATATTAGGTAGGAATTTGGTAATTCATTGGGCAAACTTTGTTAAAAAACCAACTGAGCATCATTACAATATGTCCATCTTTTGTCACATTTTAAATAGCCAGTGTAATGTCCAGATGTTGTGGAAGCACCATCATGGAAAATGATTGCTACTGCTACAAAAGTCCTTCCTGATATTGATTTGCTACAAAATGTTTAATTAAAGTGCCTAATTTTCTTCCATCAGCTGTACAACGTTGCATCATTAAAATTATATATTGTCCATATCTTTGTATAAATAATGTTGATAACATTTCTGATTTGCATTGGCTACACTCCATGTTTTGATTTCCTGCTTTAACTAGTTTATTGAAAGACACTGATTTACTATCTGGTAATTTCAAATATATAAATCTTTCATTGTCTATGTTAGTGCTACATGTAAACATATAATTTTCACAATGAGGTTCCCATTTATAACAAAGGCCAAAAAGACTTTCAATTTCTATGCCTTCATTTTCCAATACGGTAAGCATATACATTAGAAATTCCTGAGCATCTTGTTGGATATTCTGCGTAAATTGTGTGCTACCAGAACATACATTCAGAAGATTACGAATATCACAAATGCTTTGTGTTTTGCTTTTATCAGTTTTCAATTTTTCGTAAATACAATGCAACAAGGAACAAAATCATTTTTTCAGATTCTCCATACTTTTCGTCTCTATACCTTCACTACAGATATTCTCATAACTTTTTTTTCAACCTATCACACGCTTTTCAAATACAGGATATTGACCTAAATTGGCAGCATAAGCTCTTCTTAACCTATTATACTCTTTTACACAGTTTGCATCTGCAGTAACCTTTGTATCATCAAAATCAATCAAAAACCAACCAGATACATTTCTGACTCGGGACAAAGCAACATATGCCTTACCCTTTTTAAACACGGTACTTCCAATATTCACCAAAGCACTGTCTACACTTAAACCTTGAGATTTATGAATAGTCACTGCATATGCCAGAGAAAGTGGAAACTGTTTTCTACGTACATATAAATCTTTAACAAGCAAAAGACGAACTGAACAACGACCAATTTGTTTTACTTATTCAATCTGATCAAATTTAATTTTTAAAAATTCAATTCCATATTTATCCTGATAAATAACAAAATTCACAACTTTGCCCATTGCTCCATTAACTAAACCTTTTTCTACATCCAAATTTCGACTTAAAATTACCCGACAGTTTAAACATGCATATAGATTCTTTTCTAAACGAGAAGTTTTAGATATTGATTTTTCTAAAGAATCCAATTTTGTTTTCAATTTTTCTGTCAAAAAATAGTGATTCCTTCATGCTCTATTTTATCTATGGCTTCCATTTTTTCCGCATATTCCAGCTTTAATATTTGTTTATTAAATATATAACACTCGCGCAGTGTTGGCATTAAGCAGAATATAGATTTGTTTTCTGCAATTTTCATATATATTTTTTCAGGAACTATATTTTCATTTGGAAACAAATTGGATAGTAATCAACTCTGCAAAGCTTGTTTGCCATGTTCTGTTAGTACACCAATTCTTATATCTTGAAGAATAGTTCAATATTCAACATAATTTGCCTGTCACATATTTGTAATGAGTTCTTTGTATTCAAAATATGACCAAATATTAACGTTTCCAACGCTACCCAAAGACTTTCTGGTGTCCACATGTTTTAAATACTAGTTGTCCTTTTACGGGAGTATGTTGCAGTAGATCTCCAAAAACTATGACATGTTTTCCTCCAAATAAGACATCGTACTCTGCTTTAGGAATTTGCTTCATTCTTAAATGCACAAAAGAAAGCATTAGGTTTAAGACCATGCTTACCTCATCAATAATCAGAAGTTTCATTTTCTTTAGCACTCTTGAAACTTCACAACAAGCTTCTCCAGACAGCTTGTAATATTTTAATTTGTTTTCATGCTCCACAGGTAGCAATAGTAAACGGTGTAATGTAATTCCTTTAATGTTGTGTGCTGCCAACCCAGTTGGAGCAGTTACAACACAAGAGAGATGTGACTCCGTTGTTTTCTGTAGATTACTGGTGATTACTTTAATTAAAAAACTTTTTCCTGTTCCAGCTTGTCCACTCACATACATTCGGATAGGTTGAAATGATGTTCATGTGCATTCTTTCTTTTCATGAAAAAATCCATGTTCAAACTGTTGTCTCACTTGCTGATATATTTCTTTCTGTTCAGCATTTAGTTGTTCTTCCAACTTTGCTAAGTCCAATATATCTTCTTGATACATTGCTTTTCCACCTTATTCGTGGCGATTGATGCTTCATTTTCAACAAATGGTTGTCCAAGTGGATCTTGACTCAGTGGAACAGAACTTTGACTGTCTTGAGAACTGTTGAACAGTTGCAAAAGTTCTAAATAGTAAAATTCCCTTTTATCAGCAGTGTCACAACTCAGTTTCTTGTGATTAATTAAATTTTCTTTCCTTTGTTTCACCAAACATCCTTCGGAACCAATTACTGCTTATTTTCCATCATTGATGTTTTCTG
The DNA here is from genome assembly GCF_964263255.1 of Lissotriton vulgaris. Taxonomy (NCBI): domain Eukaryota; kingdom Metazoa; phylum Chordata; class Amphibia; order Caudata; family Salamandridae; genus Lissotriton; species Lissotriton vulgaris. Next base: position 933,564,661 of record NC_141698.1, on the reverse strand, counting down.
TAGTATTCCGTTTAAAGGTGTAGTTTTCAACACTTCGTAGAGACATATGTTCGCTAGAAGATGACTTCTATTTGGATAATACGTGTCCAACATATTTGCTTTCACAATATCTGTACTTTCTGTATCTTTTTCTGCTAAATATTCGATTTGTTGTACAGATTTAAGTACTTGAACAACTTCAAACTGAAACTGTATAGTTTCTTTCTTAGACTCTTCTTGTGAGAAATCTCTTCCCACATTTCTTTCAATTCCGTCTTTTCTGATTTTGTATTGTAGGATGTTACATATCAAGCAACAGCAATGGAATTGTCCGCAACATACTGAATATCCATGTTAGCATTCCGTATGGACAGAATAACCGGATTGTAATCATTTATGTATTTTGATTCTTTGCTTATTCTCGAATTGTAGGTATTTTGTGGAGACTTTCTTGTGATGGTATGATGCATAGCTGACATAACTCTGTTGATTCTCCTTTGGATATTACAGGACGTGGAAATGCAAAACAACATTTGCAATAGAACTTATCCTTAGACTTGTACTTTCGTCGACAGTATTTTCCACATCAATGGCTTTGGAATCATAAGACTTGTTGTCTCAAGTTGTTTTCTTCTGTGCTTTTGGGTACAGCACATGTGGCATATTATTCAATAAAATACAAAACAGTATCATCCGAATCTGTTCCAAATTTGGGGCATCCTCCATAACAGCATATGTATATGAGGAGCACCTCTTGCTTGACACTCCTTTTACCAAAAGAAATTCACAACTTCTCCAAGAGGAGGATTTTTTATTGCAGATAAAAGACATCATAGCTTCAAATCTATGATTAAAATACCTGCATACAAGCAGGATCCAAAGAGCACAATTCTCCAGGTGTCTTGTATTCAATATTTTTTATATTGGAATTTGCCTCTCAAAGAAATTCAAGTAAATCATCCCAAGCGTATTCAGCACAGCTTAGGGTTAGGAACCATGTAGGAGTTCCTAAGTTCCTTAGCAAACAATTTGAGTTCTCCATGACGACGATACCAATATTCATTAGTGCCACGCTGACATGCCATCAGATTAATCAGCTGAGATTCTAAATGATCATCTCTCTGGTGCAGAAACATTTTGCAGATGTACTCCTGTTTTCGATATTTGATTGACTGCATATGAAAGTCCAGACAAGTCACTCTGAAACAAAAGATTAAATATATATGGAATACATTGTCGAAATATTGGATCTTCCGCATATAATCTTGTTGTCAGATATTCAGATGCAGGAATCTGCACAGGTCGTTCATCATATCGGCCTCCTTTTCCTGTTGGGAAAAACATCGGAAAACAAAGAGCTTCCAAGCTTTCTTCCCATACACTCATGGGACTACTCTTGCTTTTTTCATTTGGAATAACTCAATAGTATTCCCCATCACTTCTTTTGAATGTAATGTTCATAGATTTCTTCCCTTCATCAAAAACTAGTACCAAAATGGTCCCCCCCGTTTTTTCCGCTCCCTTCCTCCCCTCCCCCCCACCCCCTCCTCCTCCCCAACACCTCTCTGCCAACACCCCCACCCCCTCCCTTCTCCTTTGGTACTTATAAATTTATAGGTTTACCAAAATTTAGATTATACCGCAAAATAAGAAACACGACCGTATATAAATCTATTGCAAGGTTGTGTTTGTAGATAATGTTAGAAAACAATGCTGTCAACGTAGGGTTATATCAATAAAGTTTTCGAGTTAAGCCAGTCCTCTTTCTATCAAGACGGCCTTATAGAAGCGGAAACCACATACTCCTAGGTTTCCGGGTCAGAGCTAGCACCATCGGAGGAAATCCTTCCCAGTGCAGGTACGAACGCTGCCCTTTAGATTCAGCGGGTTGTGTTATAGAATAGTATGTCTTTTAACCGTGTTGTTCATTTACCAATCTCTCTTTAGCTCCGAGCTATAAGTTAGCCGAACACCCGACGAAGTTAATGACATTCTCGCATAAGGTAGTATGAAGTGTCTTTTCTGTTTAATTTTAGAATGAACATGAACCTAGCAGAAAAAACGTAGTTCCGTTTGTTCAGTTTCCTTGTTCTTTAAAATACACACGTTGGGTAACTTAATCATTATTCTAATGATAGTTGCGACCTCCTGTGGTAGCAGAGCATATATTTTCATCTTAAACTGAAACCCACAAAGAAGTATGACCACGTTGGGTAACTTAATCATTATTTTAACAAGATGCGACCCCCTGTAGCAGGAGAGCATTTATTTTCATCGAAAACCACTACTTAAATAAAATAAGCTAAAACCCAAAAAGAAGTATGATTTTTTAGACATGGGGTTATCTAAGAAGATAGCTCATGACGCATTTCTATGTTACTCTAAAAATAAAAACTTTACTCTAAAAGTAAAAACGTAACTAGTATTGCGTCGAAACAATCGATTCGCTCCATTTACCAGCATTCACTTATAACTTCGCCAGGCTTAAAAGAGACACATTTCTCTCGACATCCTGTACATTTGCTATTTCTATGTCTATAGATATATTACTATTTTTGAGCAAAGAACAGTGTATATACAATGCCTATCCTGAAAAAGCCATCATTAAAACCGCCTACAGATTCAATGTTTTGTAACATCGCAATTGTTTGGACCCGTGTGGTCCCCCATTTTTGACACTACCTTCTCCTTTTTTCCTTTTATTTTGTTATAAATGTGCACGACCAAGTGGCTTCCTGCATTCCTCTGAAGTAGAGTATATAAGTGCCACCCCAAGTGATAATCATGATAGTTATGTTTGTCATACACATGTACTGTTTGCCACTCTTTCCTTATTACAGGTCAACGAGAGTGCTAAAGGCTGTGAATACATTGACCTATACCACACAAGTCGTGTGAGTAATTGCATGTATGTTTGTCCTGACGAATGCTCCATAGACCTTTTGGCATAGGGAGCAGAAACATGTCGACTTAATCATTAAGGAGGTACAACTCGACCTAGTAACTCGCTCCTGAGTTGATACCGACAAGATTTTTAATACCAAGTCTATCTTCTTTTTCATATTAAAATTGTTACCTATAGGAGAAGATTTGGTTTTTAATTTGCTCTAGTTTTATTTTTCACATTCACTCACTATACCTCTAGGGGTTGCCCCTCATTACTTGGACACTGCATTCAGACCCGGAGGTAGCCTCTGGGCTAGGCCGGCATAGAGCACAAAAAACTGGATGCCCAATGACTATGCCATAACTCCAGTGTGGGGCGGATAATCATGATACACCGCATACAAAAATAACACGGCGTTTATGAGGGTTTCCATTTCTGAACCAATGGTTCTGAACGCTACAAGTGTCCATTCCCTCACTGGATTACTTATGAATTTGACATGGGGAACTGAATGGATAGTAATTCCTCCTCCCTACGTGTTGATTGGTTGAAAATAACTCTCTTCATTAAAGAAAGGCTCTGAACTTAAACTTTGTTTCCATTCACCCAAAAAATCTGAAAAATGAGTTCTGTTAATTACTCTTTTTCTCTAATTTTTGGCCTTCATTAAATGGATTGGTTTACTTAATGATCGAATTCTGTTTAAAACTAAAATGAATAGTTTTCTTTTAACTTCAAAAGTCTTTTGAAAAATGGATTCAATATGCTTGTTCTTTTTATAAAATAGTGCGCTTTGTCTATATTTTTTCACCTCTTTCAGCAAGTTAAGTACCACTCTATTTATTTTTATTGTTTTACGGATTTCTTTATACTGATTTTGCCTTCTTTTACCATACATCAAATGTTCTGACTGTACATTTACTTTTTTTCCTTTCCTGTTACTCATTTTTTTTCTGGTTGAATTATTGTCAGTAGTTTGTACATTCTGCACACTGTTTGTAGGCTTTGAAAGTGTTTTAATGAATTCCTTAGATGTCGTACTGGAAGATTTTTTTCTTTTTACCCAAATGATGTTGGTCATCCAATACTTGTTGTTAAGTGTTTTTTAAATAATTGTCCTTTAGCTGTCTTTTTCTCTTTTTTGATTTTTCAGGCATGATAACTTTATTTTAATGATGATGAACAATATCTGTAAAAAATAAACATAAATAAATGTATTTTAATAAATATATAAATTATACTATTCTATTACTATACAAACACATTCTACATAAAAATCATGTAACCTCTTTCTTTTCTCATAACTCATTGAAATTGTAATTCAAGGTGTATACATAACTGTATAGGAATGCAAGGGGAATAACAGGGGTTTTGCAGTAGTGTATGGATTCTGACTGGGAAATTGTAGGCCTGAAACACAAGTGTGAAGGTGTTTAGAGTACTATATGCACAGTGCATAGGAGTTTGAAGCAGTTCATATCCTAAGGCCTGGCTTGCTGCATAAGTACATGGATACTGACTGAATGATTAGGGTAGTACAAGGAGAGAAACTGGGTGACTTTATACTTGGTTGACTTTTACTTCAGTTAATGAATTAGTTCATGGAACTAAAATGGTCACTATGGGATTGCAAGAGCATTGACAGGGTGTTTGCTGGAGTGTATGGATACTGACTGGAAATTGTAGGCCTGAAACACAAGTGTAAAGGTGGTTAGAACACTACATGCATCTTGCATAGGAGTTTGAAGCAGTCCATGTCCTAAAGCCTGGCTCACTTCATGAGTAAATGGATACTGACTGAATAATTACAATACTATATGGTGAGTCACTGGGTGAATTCATAATAGGTTGAGTTTTACTTCAGTGAATAGATTAGTACATGGAGCTGAAAGGGTCACTGTGGGATTGCAAGAACAGTGGCAGGGTGTTTGCTGGAGTGTATGGATACTGATTAGCGAATTGTAGGCCTGCAACAGAAGTGAAAAGGTGCTAAGAGCACTACATGCACAGTGCATAGGAGTTTGAAGCAGTCCATGTCCTAAGGCATGGCTTGCTGCATGAGTTCATGGATACTGACTGAATGATTAGAGTGGTACAAGGAGAGACTCTGTGTGAATTTTTCATTGGTTCAGTTTTATTTCAGTGAATTGATTAGTACATGGTGCCGAAACAGTAACTATGGGATTCAAGAGCAGTGACAGGGTGTTTGCTGGAGTGTATTGATACTGATTAGGTAATTGCAGGCCTGAAACACAAATGTAAAGGTGGTTAGAGCACTACATGCATAATGCATAGGAGTTTGAAGCAGTCCATGTCCTAATGCCTGGCTTGCAGCATGAGTACATGGATACTGACTGAATGATTACAGTACTATAAGGAGAGACACTGGGTGAATTTATGATTGGTTTTGTTTTACTTCAGTGAATTAATTAGTACATGCTGCTAAAAGGGTCACTATAGGATTGCAAGAGCAGTGACTGGGTGTTTGCTGGATACCGATTAGGTAATTGTAGGCCTGAAACACAAGTGTAAAGGTGGTTAGAGCACTACATGCATAGTTCATAGGAGTTTGAAGCAGTCCATGTCCTTAGGCCTGGCTTGCTGCATGATTACATGGACACTGACTGATTTTTTATAGTAGTACAAAGAGAGACACTGGGTGGATTTATAATTTGTTGAGTTTTACTTCTGCGAATGGATTAGTACATGCTGCTGAAAGGGTCACTATAGTATTGCAAGAGCAGGGACAGGGTGTTTGCTGGAGTGTATTGATACTGATTAGGTAATTGTAGGCCTGAAACACAAGTGTAAAGGTGGTTAGAGCACTACATGCATAGTTCATAGGAGTTTGAAGCAGTCCATGTCCTTAGGCCTGGCTTGCTGCATGATTACATGGACACTGACTGATTTTTTATAGTAGTACAAAGAGAGACACTGGGTGGATTTATAATTTGTTGAGTTTTACTTCTGCGAATGGATTAGTACATGCTGCTGAAAGGGTCACTATAGTATTGCAAGAGCAGGGACAGGGTGTTTGCTGGAGTGTATTGATACTGATTAGGTAATTGCAGGCCTGAAACACAAATGTAAAGGTGGTTAGAGCATTACATGCATAGTGCATAGGAGTTTGAAGCAGTCCATGTCCTAAAGCCTGGCTCACAGCATGAGTACATGGATACTGACTGAATGATTACAGTACTATAAGGAGAGACACTGGGTAAATTCATAATTGGTTGAGTTTTACTTCAGTGAATAGATTAGTACATAAAGCTGAAAGAATCACTAAAGAACTGTAAGAGCAGTGAGGGGGTGTTTGTGGAGTGTATGGATTTTGACTGGGGAATTGAAGTCCTGTAACACAAGTGTGTAGGTGGTTAGATATCTACATGCCTATTGCATAAGAGTTTGAAAAGTCCATGGGCTAAGTCCCTGAATCGCTGCATGAGTACTTGGATACAGACTGACAGTGTGATTCTAGACAAGCAACACTATTCACTAGTTTTGAAGAGGTAAGATGACTGCCTTTTGGACGCCGTGAGCGCTGCCTGCCTCTCGCTCAGCCTTTCATCCCTGTTTCCAGCGCCTGTTTAAAAACTCCACGCCTCGCGGCCCCCGCTCCGCGGGTGCCGCTCGAAGGCAAGACTTTTGCTGACCAACCTGCTTAAGGTCACCTCGGAGTGGACAGGAGCACCAACGCGACTTCAGAAGAGTGAACATCAACCCTTCTCCTCGAGGCGGGACTGCGAGGACCAGCGTGCAGCGCGGCGCTGATCAGCCGCAGCTGGTCCTCTTCCCGCCCCCTTCACCTCACCTGCTCCTCCTATAAACTTTGTGCAGTCCTAACGCGCACGCGGGACGCGCGCGGGGCGGCCACCGGGGCGAAGACCGGGCAAAGAGCGGGCCGTTTAAGGCCGTTCAAGGACGGCAGAGGACGGCCCAGGCCCTGAATCCCTGTCTCATCGCCCTGAGACCACCAACCAGGTAGGCCGATTGTTACTCAGCCCTCCTTGAGGCCACAGCCACCCAATACCTGGTATAGCCTGTTCATTGTCAACGACAATCATGCGGCATAAAACAAGAAGCTGTACCAAAAAAGCTGCGGAGGTAGCTCAAGTGACTGGCCCCATTGATCTTTTTATCTCACGGGTAACTGAGACAATCGACAAAAGCATTGTACTCCTAGAGAAAAGAGTCTCCCTGGACCTTATGCATGCCAAGCGCTCTTCCCTGGGCTCCCTTGTAAATGCAAATTCACCCTCCCAGCAAGCTTCGAACAATTGCTCCTTGCCCTTGCCCTTGACCACTATGGGCACTGTTACAGTACCGAGTGCCGTCGACCTGTCAGTTACCTGTTCAGAGTCGGACCCGTCCTTTGTGGATCTGGAGGCGACCCCAGACCTAGAAGCCTGTCGGACACCCGGAGAGACGGAGCCGGGCCTGGATGGGTTAACTGCCAAGTCGACCCCTTATGTGCCCAGTGATTCCAGGGGAAAGGTTACTTGTATCCCTACAAAAGTAGTAACTAAGCCCAAAACTAAGGAGTCTAAATTTAAGGAGAAGACTAAAGCCAAAGCTAGCAATCATAATTTGGTGACACCTACTCCACACACAACGCCTGGCATCCCATGTTGGGTCGAAAACATGGTCACGGACCTCAAGCATGATCTTGAAACTACAATAGTGGCCCAAATTAAACCCTTGATTTCTAAACTGGATAGACTAACATCGCTCATTAATACTAAATGGCCCAATAAGATCAATGAGCCTGGGCCTGTCCAGAAACAAGGATACAGAGAACCACCACCCAATCCCCAACCGCCAGCTAAGGTCACTAAGTCTACAACTGACAAAGCGAAAATCTTTCAGCCTTCCAAAGAACAATCTGCATCACATCCTCCCCACTCAGTGAATAACCTTCCTCAACCACCACCAAAAGCGGTGAGCAACCCCTCACCCGTCCAGCAACTAGCTGCTGGATCAAAATCTACCACTTCCCAAGCCACGGACCCCAAAGGGAAACCTATGAACATCCCAGCCCCTCACTCTACCAACAACTCTGAAGCCCCCAAGCCAAGGCAGACTCGCTTTAAATCTATTAGTCTGCCACCAGAAGTTTCTCCTTTTGTGGTTGTGTTGACTGCTGTCCCCCCACTGAAGGAAGGAGTTAGAGAGACTTATGTAGAGTTAAGAAATAAATGTGCCCAGTGGCTTCAATTACATAGACCATTACCCAGTAGTATGAGTGGGGAAATTCTCACTGTGCGTAGAGGGGATTGGGTGGGTAGGAGTAAGAAAACAATTTCAGGGGATGTAATTACTGTCAATTTTAGGGACGTGGGGGCTGCGACTTTTATTTGTAATGCACCAAATAGCGGTCCTGCCACCCAGAATAAACCACTCCCCTTATCTTACTTCCTCCCCAATTCATCAAGACCCAACTTCCACCGGCCAAGTAATCAAGGGCCTGTACGTACCCCTCATTATGCCTCTAACCATTGGCAGCAACCGCCTAACTTTCCATCTTTTGTCCCGCATCATGCTGGTCCTCAGTGGCAACAACCTTTCCACCCCTTACCTCCTTTTTTCCAACCTACCCAGCAGTGGCAACAACTTCCTCAGCCACCACTTACTAACCAGCAATGGCAGCAGCCATGGCAGGATCCGTCTCCATCTCTGTCTTTCAACCCTTCCTATACACAGTTTGCCCATCCAAATAGGTACTGTGTATTGGATGAGGTTGATTGACTTTCTCCTAAGGGAGGTTTAGATACTAACCTCCCTAGTGCTAACATCAGTACGAAGGATCCAGTGCTGGGCACATCTCTCCCTACAAACTCAGAGGTGCTATCACCCACACTAATTAGGGACAGTGGTGATTCATCTAACCCCCAATGCACTGTGATCTCAGACGGAAACTTAGCACATGGCAAGCTAAAAATCCTTAGTTGGAACCTTGCTGGGATCTCAAGGAAATTAGGCCTCCCGGAGTGGAATGCCCTGGTCGATGCCCATACAATTTGTATATTCCAAGAGACATGGGCCATTGAACCATTACACCGGGTGGGGTTTGTCACCATCTTTACACCAGCAGTAAAATCCAAGGCAGGGAAGGGGCGGCCATCGGGGGGGCTTATTATTTGGATAAGTATCCTCCTTAATTGCAGGATAATCACTAAGAAGCCAAGAACCCCGGATATTCTTAGTGTCTCTCTATTGGGCCTACGGGGAAGCATGATTGTTGACCTCTATAATGTTTATATCAGGGGAACAAAAAACGGGTGTATTTCACCTACAATGATGGAGCTTGAGGCTCAGCTGGGAGAGCAGAGTGGACATGGGCATATCCTAGTAGCAGGGGATTTTAACTGTACATATGAACCACTTCCCCTGGAAGGAGTACCAGACCTAGGAGAAGAGGATAACAGATGGGGTATCCCCACCCTCTCTATCCCACCCATCAAACGCTGGACCCGCAGTGCAATCCACTCACATTGGAGTTTGGCTTAAGAGCCGCAAACGGTCGCACTCGATCTGACCTCCAGGGTGCTCCCACATTCAACAGAGTTGGTCAATGCACACGGATTGACTATATTCTGCTGGATAGGGGCCTCTGGAGCCATGTTAACGACATGGTTATCACCAATACTATAGAGAGCGACCACAATCCACTCTCCCTATCCTTAAAAAATCCTTGGCCCACTGAAGTATTCCCAGTCTCTCTAAGCCGCCAACAGGGGATTACTGTGGCCACTTGTGGCAGGCGTTTAAAGTGGAGTAAGATTATGCTTAATACCGACAAACTATCTGCAATAGATGAAGTGGCTAAGGGCATGCAAGCCGAAATTGGCTCGATTGATCTAACTATAGCAGCAGACAAGGCCACCGCTACATTTGAAGCTGCTGTAAAAATCATAGGGGACCTCTTTTGGGTTCAATTGCCGTCAGGGAAACAAAAATCTCTACTAAAAACTAAAGGTAAACATGATTGGTACTCGGCAACGTGCAGGAAGGCTAAATCCCGCCTAATAGAGGCAGTTAAAGGGAAGTCCCCTCTACTAATCCAAATTGCTAGAAGAGACCATAAAAAGGCCCTACAGGTAGCTAAAAGGGAGTGGGAGGATGCCTACTGGCTAACCCTTAAGGAAGCCAGGATGAAAAAAGACTCTAAATCCTTCTGGGACACCATAAGAGCACGAAACAGACCGGATAGCGACCTCGTAACCTGCAATATTTCGGGGCAGGTATGGGAGGCCCATTTTGCTAAACTTTATTCCTGCCATAATGATCTGAACGGGAGAGGGTCTGTTCAATCCTCTCCTTACATTAATTATATTCCTCTCCCTAGTGATCCTGAATTCACACAGAAGGAAGTAGAATATGCTATTAATTCCATCATTCCACAAAAAGCTGCAGGACCTGATGGTATCCCGGGGGACCTGTTAAAATCTGATGGTGTTACTTGGGGCAAATTAATCCACTCCCTCCTTCTTGCCATTTGTAGGGGTGCCCCCATTCCTGCATCATGGAAGGGGGCAGAGGTGGTTCCTATCCACAAGAAAGGCCCAAGGGATGATCCGTCCAATTATAGGCCGATCAGCCTGCTAGATGTAAGCCAAAAGGTTGTTGGTAAAGTTATTCTACTCAGGATACTTAACTGGGTAGATGAAAATAAAATACTTACCGATTTCCAGGCCGGTTTTAGAGTAGGCACTGGAACGATAGAACAGGCCTTTAGGCTTATGATGATTTACTGGAAGGTGGTAGTGATAGGCAAGGGCAGTCTTTATCTCGCATTTATCGACTTAAAGACTGCCTTTGACCTTGTCCCCCGGGACTTGTTATGGAAGGTCCTGGCCAATATGGGGCTCCCACAGTATCTACTATCCCTACTAGTCAGGCTCCATCAGGACAGCTTTGCCCAAATCAGGTGGGGCTCTGGAGGGGAGAAAACGGGCTGTATTCTGGTCGAGAGAGGGGTCCGCCAGGGATGTGTTCTGGCTCCCACCCTTTTCTCTTTGTACATCAATGGAGTGGTCGAGCATTTACTTAAATTTCCATCTGACGAACCATCCCTGGCGGGGGTTCGTATACCGACCCTCCTCTTCGCGGACGACACGCTCCTAATCTCTAAAACCCCTATGGGACTACAGAAACTCTTGGACAATTTCCAATCCTTTTGTACTGATCGGGACTTGGTTATAAACACCAATAAAACAAAATACCTTGTCCTTAACCCCCCTAAACAGCAAGTGCGTCCCCCTATTTTAAACACTGAGTCCCTGGAAAGGGTGAAAGTATTCGACTATTTAGGGATACGCATTTCAGACAAAATGGATTGGTCTCCCCATTTAGACAAGATGCTGTTGAATCATAAAAGGATCACAGGTGCCCTATTAAGGGAGCAACGTTCCAGTTCGTTCAAACCAATAGGAACAGTCCTAGAGATCTATGCCGCCAAGGGCGTCAGCTCTGCACTTTATGGAGCTGAACTTTGGGGCTTCGCATCTTCACAAGCTCTTCAAAAATCCGAGAATAACTTCTGCAGACAAATAATGTCCCTCCCTCAAAGTACCCCATTTTTACCCTTATTTATGGACTTTGGCTGTACTCAGATTGGCGAAATTGCGAACTTTCGTCCTCTCTTATTATGGGCCCGTATTTGGCGGGTAGAGGAACTTAGTGCCTACGCCAGAGGCCTGGAAGAAATAATGGCGTCACCACATTGGGCCAGAGTCAAATGGCTAACAGACATGAAATCCTTATTGTCGAACTTGGGCCTATTGGACTTTTGGTCAAACAGAACCTCTCCTCCAAAACAAGTACTTAAAAACCTTTATCGGGATTGGATTTGCTCCCAAAGGCATTCTAGCGCATCCATTGGCAGGCTTACTGAGGATTTTCTGAAATTTAAAGACATTCCCAGGCGAGAACCCTACCTAGATATAATCGGGAAACCGTTTGCCCGGTCTTTGTATTTTAAATTCAGAACGGGTACCTTGCCATTGAACACTTTTATTAAAACATGGAAATCCTGTCCACACAAAACTGACCTGTGTCCTTCATGTCTAGCCCAACCAGAGACATTAGCCCATTTCCTATTTGTCTGTAACGCATATGCCAATCCAAGAAGGGCGTGGCTGAAGAATTTGTGCCGACAACTGGGAACCAGGAGCCATGATGTGGCAATCAGGATACTTGTTTCGGACAGCTATGTACCCTATGCCTGTGCCTCAGCTAAATTTTTATTCTGGGCTTGGGCTATTTGAGCCAGAAAGCTTAAAAATTCTGTTTAATTTTTTCTTAAACTATATTAATTCTAGCAAATGTCATATTTGTTGTTATTAACTGGATATGTGTTATTAATCTTATTAACCACCAATTCTTTTTAACTTGCTTTTATGATAATGAAATTTTATCGAAATAAAGCTTTTTGACTTTGACTTTGACTTTGACTTTGACTGCAGACATTCCACATATTTTAGAACTGCAGTTTAGTGTGGAAGCCTGACTCATTTTGCAAATACATAAGCAATGACTGTTTTCTAATTCTACCAAAACATGAGAACAGCATCGGTTTTTAAACAGTTATGTATCTGCAAGCAAATGAAGTACCCAAATACTCCTGTCAGAAAGCTTCACAAATGCACTCAGACTCACAGTGTGATTCTAGACAAGCAAAAGTATCCCTTAGACTTTACCAAAAATCATTTACTAATCTGGAAGAGGTAAGATGACTCCACACATTCCACATATTTTAGAACTGCAGTTTGGTGTGGAAGCCTGACTCATTTTGCAAATACATAAGCAATGACTGGTTCTAATTCTACCAAAACTTGAGAACAGGATAGGTTTGAAAGCAGTTATATGTCTTCAAAAATATGAAGTATCCAAATGCTTCTGTCAGAATGATTCCCAAATGTACACAGACTCATAGTGTGAATCTAGACAAGCAACAGTATCCCTTGGACTTTACCAAAAATCATTTACTAATCTGGAAGAGGTAAGATGACTTCACACATTCCACATATTTTAGAACTGCAGTTTAATGTGGAAGCTGACTTATTTTGCAAAATACATAAGCAATGACTGGTTTCTAATTCTACCAAAACTTGAGAACAGGATAGGTTTGTAAGCTGTTATATTTCTTCAAAAACATGAAGTATTCAAATGCTTCTGTCACAATAGTTTCCACATGCACACAGACTCACAGTGGGATTCTAGACAAGCAAGAGTACTCCCTGGACTTTACCAGGAAAAACACATTAATCTTATTAAAAGCAAATACACCACATACAACCCCTCACAAATTATTACCTCACCTTTCAAATTGATTTGTAGATTAAGAAGTTTGTCAGTCACACACCAGATGTTCTTATTCAGAATCTCTGCACTGCACTGCTCTTATCAAAACAAAGAAATGGCAAGGTTTCCTTCTCATTCTGCCCACATATACATGTAAATATCAAATAACATTGCTTCTCACATTAATTCAAAAGCTAACACACATTTCCATTGGTTACACATGTCAACCCTTTCCAACTGGCATAAGTTTGAACTCTACCCCCAATCTGCTTACTGCCTGTTACCATGGTAACAGTTCATGGAACACTCAAATGAGGACACAGGTCACAAGTTCAGTGCACAATGTTGCTAATCCAAACAGCAAGTGTGCTTGACTTTTCAAAATATCACCTTATCCTATATAATGTTCCTTTCAAACAGTTTTTTTAACCAATAAGAAACATGCTTTTAAAAAACAGAACCATACACCCTACTTTGTAGTCTAGAATTTTCTCAAACGGCCAATCATTTATTTTCTATTTTCAAAACTGCATTTTATCCACCATTTTCGAAAAATCTTAGGAGCACATTATCAAGAAGGGCGTTAAAATGATCCCCGCTTTAGCGGCAGGAAACTGCCGTTAAAGCAGTGATAATGGACTTGATATTATGCCGATGAGAATTCCCATAGAAGCCCATGTTCACACCAGAACATGGGCTTCTATGGGAATTCACAAGGGCATATTATCAAACCCATTATCACTGCTTTAGCGGCAGTTTCCTGCCGCTAAAGTGGAGATAATTTTAACGCTGTTTCTTGATAATATGCCCCTTAGTTTTCAAACTGCCATTTCATTTACAGAGACCATCTGAGTGCATCCAGACCTTCTTTCAAGATGCTTAGAGTTTGGATTGTGGGACACAGCTATATTTTCTGTAGCCAACGGTATGCAGAAAATAGAGGCATTGAGAAAGACCTAGCTTCGCCAAATGTAGACATTAAATGGATTGGACAGAGAGGATTAAAGTAGCACCAATTTATGCCATTGGTTAAATCCTTTTTACATCTTCAACACCCTGACCTCATAATTGTGCACTGTGGTGGCAATTACCTAGGCACTTTGACTGGGGTAGGTCTGGATATGTTTATGAAGGACACCTTTGGAGAATGTATGTCACTTTTCCCCCAAACTGCCTTTGTCTATTCCAACATATGCCAAAGGCAGAAATGGAACTGGTCCAATCAATTTTGTCCACAGATTGAGAAAGCTAGGAAACATGTCAATAAAGCAGTTTCTGCTTTTCTCCGAGATTATAGTTTGGGGTTCATTTACCACAACAATGGTTTCAATATGGATGGCATCAATAGGAGAGATGGTGTACATTTTACAGATGAGGGTAACAGAGTCTCCCTCATGAACTTTAGACTCCGCATAGGTACTTACTTGTAGGTACCAAAATCTCTCAATAAACACAACAGCTCTTTTTAGAGCCACCCAAGATCTAAACACATAAGCTTGATGAATATCTGAAAAATATTAAGTTTTTTTTGCTTGTAGTCGTGCACCCGACTTGTTAGGAGATGTGCACCCAACGTGACAAGATCGTGCACCCAACGTGCTGGAGTCGCTCACCCTACACATTAGGAATCGTGCACCCAATGCGTGCACACCAGGGGACCGTGCTGAGCACAGCACTGGGTGCGCGACTCCTAATTTTACAGTAAAAAAAAAAAATAGCACCTATCACTAATTTCCATTCTCCCCGGAGACCCCATCTTCAACTTTGGGGACCATGGGGGGAGCCCCAATGTCCCCGCGGACCCAGCCGGCTCCCCATGTCCTTTGGGAGCCGGCATTGCTTTTCCACACGGGGAGCTGCTAACATGCAGCTCCCCATGTGGAAAAGCAATATGGTTTGCATTTTGAAAGAGAGAGCAGGTTTCCCTACTCTCCCTTTCAAAATCCAAACCAAGTTTGCTATGACTGCGGGAGCCTCGGCTCCCACCCTGCCATTGCAAATAGCAGTGTCCATGGGTGGGCACCCTGGGGGTGGCGGTCCCCAGGGACCTCGATGGCTCCAGGAGAGGGGGCCCCTCCCACAATATACAAAGCCCGGGAGTGGTGGTCCCCGGGGCTTGGGGGGCCTTTGAGCTCCCCACCCATTTTTTACAAAGCCCCAAAGGGTAGTGGTCCCTGGGGCTGGGAGGTCTTTGAGCCCCCCACCCATGTATTTTGCTGGGGGGTGGCGGTTGAGCCCCCCAACATTTATTTTGGTCCCCAGGGCTGGGGGGCCCCTCTGGGCCTCCCAAACATTTAATATTTTTGCCCCAGGATTTGGCCCCCCCGGGGGCTAAATATTAAAGAAGCGCGGGAGCCCGCTCTTCATTTTTTTTTACGGCAGGATCCACGCACCCTCTGCATATTTTGCAAAAAAAATGGGGGGCCTTGTGGGACCCCCTAAGCTATTCTAGAGGGTCAGGGTATTTCTATCCTGCCGCCTTTCTACGTTTTGCACACTTGTTCCACTGATTTCCACTAAGGGGGAGCGACCCTTGGCACTGCTTGCAGGTTAGGCTGCTCCCCTCACCGCCTGTGTGTGCCTGCCTCTGTATCAGCTGTTGCCGCTGTGAGTTTGCCACTTCCCCTTCCCCCACGCGCATTCCTTTGCTCACGCCGCTCTCCCCTGTGTTGACCTAGCAACCGCATTGTGCTACATTTTTTCATTTTACTGCCACTGTTCTGCTTAGATCTTCTGTACTGTATTGTGCCGTTTTTGCCTATTCTTTTGCCCCTTGCCATATGTTTTGTGGTGCCCTTGCCCCGATCACTCTTGCTTTCTGTTAATCCCCGTCCCTTCCCGCCACTGCCTCCCTGCGGCCCTGCCCCCGCTCTCCCATTCACCGCCCTGCTCCCGCCTCCATGCTGCTCCTCCCTCCCACATCCTCTTATATGGTGGCCGCTGCATGCCTAAGGCAAGCCCGTCTGCGCCTGGATCGCACCCAGCGCCAGGACCCCTGGCCCCCGTGAATGCCACGACGCCCGCCTCTGCCATGACTCCCTCACCCTCCATGCACTCAACACCAGACAATCATGCACCTGCTGCCTGGCCACCCGAAGCGCACCCAAGGACCCTTCTTGTGCCGGAACTACAGCTTCACCAGCATCTGGCCCACCAACGCACCTACCGAAGAACCCAACTTCCTCCGATGCATTCTTCTCAACACCCGCTCCGCCCGCAGACACGCCGTCAAACTCTGGGACCTACTCGACTCTACCTCCCCAGACGTCAACTTCCTGACAGAGACCTGGCTGAACCCCTGCTCGGCACCCGACATCCCCATAGCCATCCCAGAAGGCTACACGATCACACGCAAGGACCGCACCAACGTAGTAGGAGGAGGAATTGCCATAGTCCACAGGAACACTCTCAAAGTCTCGACAAACACCGATGACACCCTCAGCACCGCCGAACACCTGCACTTCCAGATCCACACTGACCCCAACACCACCCTCAGAGGGACCCTTATCTACAGACTCCCCGGACTCCGACCGCAGTTCAGTGACACCTTCGCCGACTTCATCAGCACACACGCCCTTGCCTCCACGGACAACATCCTCCTCGGGGACCTGAACTTCCACCTCGAGAACAACAACGATCCCAACTCTTCCAACCTGATCGACAACCTCGCCAACCTCGGACTCAGACAACTCATCACAACACCCACCAACTCTGCCGGCCACACACTGGACCCAATCTTCTCAGCAAGCTCCCACGCCTTCTTCAACCACACCACCGAACTACACTGGACCGACCACCCCTGCATCCACTTCACCTTCCAGAAACCCCCAAACACCATCGCACCCAGCAGTTGCCTCGCCGCCCCTGGAGCAATGTCACTGAGGGCCTGCTAACCACCACCCTCGCTAAGAATTCACCCACTGAGCCAACCAACCCCGACACCGCAGCCCGCAGCCTCAGACAATGAATCGATGACTGCCCCAATGCCCTCGCCCCACTCAAGAAGCCCCCCAGCACCCACAACAGCAAGAGAACCAGCTGGTTCACTAAAGACCTCCAGGTCTCCGAGCGAACCTGCCAAAAACTAAAAAAAAAATGGATCCGTGAACAAACACTGGAAAACTACACAGCCCACAAGAACGCCAACCGCAGACACCACCACTTCCTCAGATCGGCCAAAAGGACCTACTTCAAACACCGCCTAGACAACAACACGTAGAACAGCTATTCAACACCAGCTCCAACACCAACGACATCCCACCATCACAAGACCTGTGCGACTCGCTGGCCACCGTCTTCCATCGCAAGATCGCAGACATCCATGACAGCTTCGCCACCGTCACCACCCTGGCAACGGCGAGACCCCCGCTCCCTCGATCATCACCCGTACCAACTGCCTGCTCACCTGGAACAACATCAATGACAACGATGCCTCCAAGACCATGAACACCATCCACTCCGGATCCCCAGAAGACCTCTGCCCACACCACATCATCAACAAAGCCAGCAGCACCATCACACCCCATCTCCGGAAAACCATCAACATTTCCTTTGAGACAACGACCTACCCGGAGAGCTAGAAGCACGCAGAGATCAACACCTTACTCAAGAAACCCAAGGCAGACCGCAAGGACCTCAAGAACTTCTGACCCATCTCCTTGCTCCCATTCCCGGCGAAGGTCATCGAAAAGGCCGTCAACAAACAACTAGCCAGCTTCCTCAAGGAGAACAGCATTCTGGACCCATCCCAGTCTGGGTTCCGCAGCAATCACAGCACCGAAACTGCCCTCATTGCCGCCACTGATGACATCAGGACCCTGCTTGACAATGGAGAAACCGCGGCCCTGATCCTCCTGGACCTGTCAGCCGCCTTCAATACGGTATGCCACCACACACTACGAACAAGCCTCTACGACGCTGGAATTCGAGAGAAGGCCCTGGACTGGGCCAGCTCCTTCCTCTCCGGCAGAATACAAAGCGTCAGCCTCCCCCCCTTCCGCTCCGAAACCACCGAGATCATCTACGGGGTACCTCAAGGCTCATCCCTCAGCCCAACGCTATTCAACGTCTACATGGCACCGCTCGCCCCCGTCACACGACTACATCACCTCAACATCATCTCCAATGCCGACGACACCCCGCTGATCCTCTCCCTCACCAAAGACTCCAACACCGCCAAAACCAACCTCCACAAAGGAATGAAGGCCATCACCGACTGGATGAGAAACAGCTGACTGAAGCTGAACTCGAACAAGACAGAGGTCCTCATCCTCGGACCCACCCGCTCGGCCTGGGACCACTCCTGGTGGCCTACTGCACTAGGAGAACCCCCTACACCCACCAACCATGCTAGCAACCAAGGTGTCATCTTCATATCCACCCTCTCCATGACGAAGCAGGTCAACAATGTCTCCTCCTCCTGCTTCGCAGGATTTTCAAGTGGATCACCACTGAAGCAAGAAGGACGGTCACCAGGCCCTCGTCAGCAGTAGACTGGACTACCGAAGCGCACTATACGCCTTAGCCCCGGCTAGACTCCTGAAAAGGCTCCAATGCATCCAGAACACCTCTGCACGCTTGATTCTCGACATCCCCCGCTGCAGCCATATCACACCCCACTTGGGAAACCTGCACTTGCTCCCCATCAACAAGAGGATATCCTTCAAACTCCTCACACACAAGTCACTCCACAATACCGGACCAGCGTACCTCAACAATCGTCTCAGCCTCTACACCCCCAACCGCCAGCTCCGCTTCACAGACCTCTCCCTCGCCACCGTCCCCTGCATCCAAAGAGTGACTACCGGTGGCAGATCATTCTCCCACCTCACCGCCAAGACATGGAACGCCCTACCCGCCCACCTGCAGCAGACAGAAGACCTTCAGGAGACTTCTCAAGACCTGGCTCTTCGAACAGTAGCAGCACCCCCCATCCCCACCGCCTTGAGACCCTCATGGGTATATAGTCCGCTTTATAAATGCTATGATTGATTGATTGATTGATTGAATTCTACAGCCTCACTTCTACCAAGGCACAAAATGGCTACCAACACTTCCTGGTTTAGAGTGTTGACAGAGAGTTGACAGCCAATTAGCATGCAGCTCTTGATCGTAAGGGTGCGCTCAGGGTGTGCTCAGGATGCGCAAATCCACCACAGCCATAGATATATATGGAATTTTACTTTTGACTTTCTCAACAACTACAGAACGGATTTACAACATAAGGCATGACTCTTAACCAAGGTCTACCTCTCTGCCAAATTTGGTGTAATTCCGTTCATCAGTTCGGGCTGCAGCTGCGATTAAAGGTCCCTATGGAAAAGTGCATGGGGAAAACACGTTTTGGGACCCCCTTTTTTTCTCGCCCCCGCTTGACGAATCACCCCGAAACTTTAAGGATAGGAGCGGACCGGAGCAGGCCATAAGTTTTGAACATTTTGCTAAGATTCGTCAACCGGCGCTAAAGTTATAACAAATAGAATGTTGCAGATTTCTGATGGAAAATAGGTCCTAACTTTAACTACCTATTGGCGACCGCCAGTAGGTAATATATATATATATATATATATATATATATATATACATATATATATATATATATATATATATATATATATATACATATATATATATATATATATCAAAACAATACCCTTTCAGTGATAGAGTGACGCATAAATTATGTAAAAAAGAAGCAGAGAACTCTGGGCAGTTCTCAAGTTTAGGTGGAAAGCCGCTCCTGTATAGAGCACTCTCAACATCAGTGACACTCTAAATTTGCTCACTTCAAATGTCTGCTTTTCTATCAAAGTCTTTAAGCATAGGATTAGCACAATGTCATCCACATCGAGATAGAAAGGGACAAAGACTTTTGCAATTTCTTCAGCAAAGCCTTTAA
Source organism: Lissotriton vulgaris (assembly GCF_964263255.1). NCBI lineage: Eukaryota > Metazoa > Chordata > Amphibia > Caudata > Salamandridae > Lissotriton > Lissotriton vulgaris. The sequence goes on along the minus strand of NC_141698.1, from coordinate 933,544,595 downwards.
GAATAGAATTTGCACAGTGCTATCCATGCCAAGTTGTAAATGTACTAAAGTCTTTTACCACTCCAGGCACAGTATTACAGCCTTGGTTTGGTACAATACCATCCAAGCCAACTTGAAATAAACAAAAGCAACCCCTGACATGTGTTTCAATCTCATTAGAGCTCTTCAGAGAGTTATAGTTTTGTCCAGACACAAAGGTGCACGCAGTATAAGTCGAAACAAGACCCTTTCAGGCATAGAGTGATGCATGAATTTTGCAAAAAAGAAGCAGAGGACTCTGGTTAGTTCTCAAAGTGTAGGTGGAAAGCAGCTCCTGTATAGAGCACTCTCAACACCAGCGACACTCTAAATTTGCTCACCTTAAATGTCTGCTTTTCAATCAAAGACTTTAAGCATAGGATTAACACAGTGCCATCCACGCTGAGATAGAAAGGTAGAAAGTCTTTTGCCATTTCTACAGGGAAGTCTTTAAGCATAGGAATAGCACAGTAATATCCATGCAGAGCTGTAAAATGGCCAAAGCCTTTTACCACTCCAGGCACATTATTGCAGCTTTGGATTGGTAAAATACCATACAAGCCAAGCTGAAATTAATTTCTCCCCTTGCAGAAAAAGCCCAACATCAGTTTTGAAAAACTTGAAAATCTCCGTCCCATCTCTCTCCTGCCATATATGGCGAAGGTCGCAGAGAAAATAGCGAACCTTCAACTGATGAATTTTGTGGAGGAGGCTTCCCTGCTCCACAATTCTCGGTTTGGCTTCCGCCCTCGCCATTCGACGGAGTTAGCACTCCTCATGGCAGTAGAGGCTTTACGACAGGGTGTGGATGAGGGCCAGACTATGGCCCTGATCCTTCTGGACCTAAGCGCAGCATTCAACACTGTAGCACACTTCATCTTAATACAGTGTCTGAATGAAGGAGGGGTATCAGGAGCTGCACTTGGATGGATCCAGTCCTTCCTGACAAACAGATGTTTTCAAGTCCCTCTGGGAGACTGTTACTCCAGGGAGATCAGTTTGGGCCAGGGCGTGCCAGAGGGCTAGTCCCTGAGCCCAACCTTGTTTAATCTTTATGTCTCCTCACTGGCGGCAATTGTAGAAAGACATGGTTTGCCTAGTGTCCTATGCCGACGACACGCAGTTGGTCATCTCCCTCTCACGTATGCCTGGTCTTGCGGCGGACATCTTCAGAGATTGTTTGCAAGAACTTGCAACCTGGATGTCCGGCAACTGTTTGAAGCTAAACGGTAGCAAGACCGAGGTACTCGTGGTAGGGAGAGGGCCGTCTGTCTGGTCATCAGCATGGTGGCCTTCCTGCCTGGGAGAAACCCCAGCCCCCTGCCAGGAAGCAAGAAATATTGGAGTGTGGCTGGATGTTGACCTGGCCTTTGGCCCCCAGATTGGCCGGGTGGTAGGGGTATGCTTCGGCGTCCTGAAAACCTTAAGGAAGGTCTTAGACCTCCTACCCATTACAGCGCGCCGAACGATGGTGCATGGCCTAGTCACATCGCGCCTAGATTATGGCAACTTGCTGTATCTGGGGGCCATGAGGAAAGCCATAGGCTGCCTTCAGGTGCTGCAAAATGCAGCCGCTCATTTAGTCCTGAGGGTCCCAAAGAGATCTCACTCTAAAGCAGCGCTCCAGGCATTACACTGGCTCCCTGTTAAAAGAAGAGTGGAGTTTAAGGCTCTCACTACGTGTCACCGCATTCTGAGCGGCAAAGCCCCTGCTCCGCTACGGAATTTGGTGACTCGCTACGAGCCTACGCGGGATCTTCGATCCTCCCGTACAGGACTACTGAAGGTTCCTAAAATAAAGAAGGCCCGAATGGGGGGTAGGTCTTTTAGATAAAGTACACACTAGAAAAACAGGTGGTGAGGTATTATCAGTGCATAGCCCATGCAGCAATAAGTATGAGAGAGGTTATTATGAAATGGCCTCAAGGGAACCAAGGACAGCTACCACCCACCGCTGTCAAAAAACAACAATTACAAAGTAACTGTTGTCACAATAGAACAAACATATAGGATTCCCTGAGCACAAGGGTACACGTATCTGTGAGTTTTACAGATGAAGTCCAATCAAAGAATCATTGTCCATATCTGTGCATCCATATTATGAGATGTCCTTATTTTATTTTCTCAGTCCAAGATGTTCACGAAGACTTGTGGATACAGCAGTACAGTCTTAATACAGTATGTAGCAGCCAAACGCCAACACCTGTTTCGTCAAGGGAAATTACCCAATGACTTCTTCAGGGCCTAAAAACTGTCCTCACTTTTAGTGTCAAACCCAATCCAGATCGTATCAAAGACCTATGTTTTGTAAATCACCTTCAAATGGTCTTTCAGCTATGACAATAGTTACTATCATCCTTAGTATAGTTTTCTTTATATGTAAGAACAGGCAATATCCGCCTTAGTTCTCTGGAACCATCACGAATATCTCGGGTTCCCCCAACAACCGGCCGTCCGATCCTATTTCCTACCGGCGTGTACGCCGCCAAGCAATGGAATACCCTCCCTTTGGAGTTACGCTTGGAACCTTCGGAGTCCATCTTCAGAAAAAAACTTAAAACTCACTTATACGGGAGGTAGGCGACCATGAGGGCGGCTGGGACTGTTTACTCCACTTATTATAGCGCGGGGACACGCCGGTGCGCGTAACCAGGCGCTTTATAAACTGCCCTAATAATAATAATAATAATAATAAAAGCAACCCCTGGCATGTAATTCACTCTCATTAGAGCTCTTCAGAGAGTTATAGTGTTGTTCAGACACAAGGGAACAACCAGTATAAGTCGAAACAATACCCTTCCAGGCATAGAGTGATGCATACATTTTGCCCCATGCACTTCATTCCAAAAATCTGGGTAATCATCATTACAAAAGGAACTGAGAAGATAATCAGAAGAATTAGAGGTGGTGGCCAAACCAGGGGAGTCATACATGCTCTGTTTTAAGTTGTAATTGTTGAAGATGGGAAACTTATTAGGCTTCCGTACTGTCGGTTAAGAGCTCTTTGTTGATATTTAGGGCCTAATTACGATGTTGGTCGGTGTAGCCTCTGACCAACACTGTTTGACGGAAGGAACCGCCAGACCATAGGTCGGCGGTTCTCACAACCCCATTAGGATACGACTGCACATGGTGTGGTTGCAAACTTCCATTTTTTAATGGGAGAATGTGCAGTGGGCTGATAACACCCCCTGCAAAAGCTCCTATTGAAAAATTGAAGTTTGTAAACATCCCAGCACCATTTGGCAGGCACCAGGAGGTGCAAGCAGGTTTAGGGGGGCATCTATGGTATAACATGCCCAAATGTGGCAAGGCAAGGGGGGAAGGGGGCCCTGCTAGGGGACACCTAAGTCAGTTTCTGACAGCCAATCCATGTTGGAAAGGCCAACATGGATTGGCCGTTGGAAACTGGCCTCATAATCCCGACTGCAGAAATGTCGTCCTTAAGGGATTATTGTGCAGTTCCGTCCGGAACCAAGTTGGAGTAGGCCGCTGGTTTACACTCTGACCGTCGCCATCCAAATGCAGCGGTCAGAAAGCCTACGACCAACATCGTAATTAGGGCCTTCGAGTTGAAGTATTTTCCCATGGTTGTGCTTTGGTTGCATTTGGTTGCAGATTCCTTTTGGGGCCATCACAGCCCTATCTAACTGTGTCTCAGAACCTAATTGGGATAAGTGGTTCATTGAGGAAGTCTCTCCATCCAGTCTCTTTAATCTGAGTGTTTTTTAGTTTGATTTGGTGCCTATATAGCTTCCTGGGGACCTTTAAGTAATCACTTTGCCTTCTGGGAAGAGTGGAAGATAGCAGCTTCTTCCGGAACAGACATTCTGAGTCAAACTAACCATTGCACCTTCACCTTTCTGGTTTTGCCTCTTATGCCAGGGTTTGGTTTGTTTGCTGATCCTGCTGGCATTTGATTCAATCCACATTCCGAAGGTAAGCGCTAACAAACATTCGAAACCCCGAACTGCGCTCCTGTGGTAAACATTGCCCAGTTCTTGGAATTTGCTGTTCCTTAGGTTCTAGCATTTAGAAAAATAATTTATTTGCGCCAGCTCCTCTTGAGATCTTGAGGTATTTCCGCAAGAGATTTGTTTTCTGATTCGGCTTCAGTTTTGTACGTGCTCCTACTTGCGGCCCAGATGTATCTCAGTCCGTCCTGAGTTCTAGGGATAATATGGACAGCTGTAACTAGGTGGTCGTGGACTATTGTGATGCCTTTATTTGTTAATTGTTATTTATAGTACAAAGGGCGCTTTATGACATTAAGCGGGCCAGTATTTCGCCCAATGTGGTGTCTTTTTACCTATTTATTGATATTCCCAGAACGTTCCAAGACACATCCCCAGGCCGTGTTTCTTTACTTCGTAGGTTGCTGTGTGGCTGGATGTTCATAACCTCAGAGATCTGTAGTGTCCTCTTGAGTTTGTTGTTATTATTAGTCGCCCCTTGCTTGACGAAGGTGATGTCATACCTGACTTACTTATGGCCCCCTCCAGTAAGTCTATCATTGAACGTTGGCAATTCCCATTTAGAAGTGGAAACTACACATTGAAAATGTCCAGTATGAACTATGCACCAATTACTTTAAAATGTTAAATGTTGTCGTACATTTTTATTTGTGCTCATATATTTTGATAATAAATGTTATCGCAAGCCAAACTGCAAGGCCTCCTCTTGGTCTCATTTTTGAGATTTAATCACTGGATGGCTAAATCCAATGTAGACCGCAAACTCTGCAGTTTCCAGAGCCCTACATTATTGTAGGCCGCAAACGCGATGACATTTAATAAAGGCGTCCCATTCCCTATCCTCTAGCTTTGTTGGTGACCTTGCAATGCCCCAGATGAGTAGCACCTTCCTCCCTGTGCATGGGACTAGTGTTACAAATGGCAAGTGGGGGGCCGCTTGTTGATAGCTTGTGTGGATGGAAAAAGACCTCTGCGAGCTAAATTTGTGCTGCCCAATTAATGAATAAGAATCGGTGCCCCTTTCATAGCTTGATGGGGTCCGTCTGGTACAGGTTGAGTCTGGTTGCACCTGCCTGCATGTAAATATTTTTAAATGGGTGCAAAGTGTTGGGTAGTGTGTGCGAAATAAAGTAATTTTTCTTTTTATAAGAAAAAGCAGACTCGAAAATGATTTATTCAGTGGTGTTGTTGTGTGCCAGCGAATGGAGATTACTCCAACTAATCGCTCACTTTCTTACGATGAGCAATTGAATAGCTTCCAAAACAGTTGCTAAGCAACCCAAGGTGTTGCTGACAACAGTGCAGCCAGTACTCTTTGAGAAAGCCAAAACCCTATGTTTGATAGCACACCTGTATTAACCATAAATCCAATTGTGTTGCAGAATAATTATACATCCAGGCCCCTGATGACACTGCAATCTGCTGAATTGAATCTGTCATTAGTAGCGTTTGAACCTGACATGTCTCAGTGGGGAGTTCTGTTCAACAGACCTGGGAAGTTGTAAGCAGGAACAGTCATATGTAGAATATGTGAAAACAACATCGCAAATCTGATAGTAAATTTGTTATGAGTCTGCTGAAGTTTCAAAGCTGACAAAGGAGGACAGCGTACCTGCATCTAGAGGACTCAATCTGAAGGATGCCTGTAGAGTTCCATAGCTGTATAACGTGCTACTGCTCTTAAATACAGGAGAAATTAAATATAAATATTCCACAAAGGGTAATGATCAAAAGCCATTAATAATGAATAATATGTGAAATCACATTATAATCAGACAGCACATGAACATTTCGGTAATAAGAAGATGTAAAGAATGACACTTGATTAATTTGAAGTGAGATCTTTATTTTCATAGTACGACACACCGGTAAGAAAGCGCTCCGGTCACCAGCTTACAATCAAATCCTTTAACTGTCAACACAACTGTCAGATAGCCCTCTGACGTAACGCATGCAAATATGAGGAGTCACGCGGCAGGGATGGGGGCACGCAGGGGACAAACGCGACCGGGAAAGTGCCAACGTAACACATCTCCTTCCGAAGGGAAGAAAGAAAAAAGAAAAGAACATGCAACTGTAAGTCAACATGCAACTGTAAGTCAACCAAGACTTCTTAGCACTCGATGGGTCAGTTCACAAAGCGACAAGTCGACACTGGCAACTGGTTTCCTTCCCGTTGACATAATCTGTGCATGGTCCAACCACGGACCTTTAGTTGTTCTTAGTTCCAGAATGACTGGTGGTGTTGCTGTCAACAAGGTCTGTATACTGTACTAGCCCGCTCAAAGTCCTGTCCATCCTCCAATGTGGATGGACGAATTTCACAGGAGGATTGGCAGAGTCCACTGATCCGCTGAACTCGTGCTCTCCGACACACTCTGTATGCAAACAGTCAGCTCCAGAGTTCACTTCAGGGTGTGGACATAATAGGTGTTTGTGTCTCCTATTCTTCATTCTCTGACTCCTCCTAGTATAACCCGCCCAGTGATCCTTTTTGTTATTGTGCTCTTGTCTTCCTTTACACATACCATCTTCTCCATACAGGTCAGTGGCACCTGCCTGAAGACCCCATTCCTTGGGATATTTCCTGGACCAGACCACTGGTAATTTTCTTCCTGACATGGTCCATTCCATTCTTATGAGCTTCGTCTAAGATCTGTCCTTCTTCCAATTTTGACGAGTGGATTCCGCAGGAGGATACGGCTGAGTCTACTGCTCTACTGAACTCGTATTCTCTCCATGACTCCATAAGCATCCTGTTTCCTCCAAGATCAACTTTGGGGTGCGGACATTGTAGGTGTTTTTGTGTCTCCTCACCCTCATTTTCTTGCTCCTTACTATGTAACCAGTCATAGTGATCTTCTTTCTTGTTGCCCATTAGTTCATCTAGACTCAGACCATCTTCCCCTTTCCTGTCAATGTCACCAGGATTTTTCTCCTTTACTTTTGGCTTTGCTTCAACTTTTTCTTTCCTGTGCCACACTTTCTCATATTTGATGCGGGCAGGGTTATCTTCCCCTTTCCTGTCAATGTCACCAGGATTTTTCTCCTTTACTTTTGGCTTTGCTTCAACTTTTTCTTTACTGTGCCACACTTTCTCATATTTGATGCGGGCAGGGTTATCTTCCCCTTTCCTGTCAATGTCACCAGGATTTTTCTCCTTTACTTTTGGCTTTGCTTCAACTTTTTCTTTACTGTGCCACACTTTCTCATATTTGATGCGGGCAGGGTTACAACAGTCCACCTCTACCCCTATGGGTTGTAAAATACTACATTTACCTATATTATTATACACTCTCTTTTCCTCTCTTTCTCCTTTGCTTATTTTCGTCTCAAATTCTTCTCTAATATGTTTTCCTTTATTTTTTTCCATGTATTGACCATGTTTGTTTTTGAATTTATCCTTTTCAGCATCACTTGTCCAATCAGTTGCCCTAACTGCTCCTTCCCCTCCTGCGTTGTCTTTTAGTCGTGGTGCTCTCCCACTTAACAACAGTAAATGTCTCTTTTGTATAGTTCCGTTTACTGTCAAATCATACACTTTTTTTGTACTGTTGGGATTTAGCGTTATTCTTAATTTCCTCTGCTCTTCCAACGCCAGGACAGTGTGTCCATTTCCTAAAATGTATACCATACTCCTGGTACTACTCTCCTCGGAATCCATTTCCATCTCTTTGCATCCAATTATTTTAATGTTTTCACCTGTGTATGTTTCCAGGGATCTGTCGGCTTCCTTTAAATCGTTTCCTAGTGTTTTTACTAATTTACTCTTCCATATACTTTTGTTGACCATTGTACCATGTGACCCTGAATCAACAATTATCTCTATGTCAACACCTCCTATGGTGATGACACACTCAGGTTTTTTTTTACCTTTCTCCACATTCTCTTTGGTATCTCCCTCGCTCCTGTCGAATTTTTACCTGTGTACATTGACACACACCTCTGGCTTATAATGAGCCTCTACATCTACCATAGCATCCTCAATTACATTCCTGTCTGCTTCATCATTGACTTTCATTTCAATGTTATTGAACGCTTTCCGAATACCAGCCCCCAAACTGTTTAACAACATTTTTACCATTTCCACTGGTTTAAATAGTTCATTCTTATCAAATATGGATATATAATTGCTAAAAAACTTCTTCCACTGTTCCCATTTTATTTTCGGTTCACCATCCTCTTTCTGAAATGGCTCAGGTGGCTGTAAATTATACCTATTGCAGTAAGCCATATTAATTGCAGGTAATTGTTCTTTAAAATACACTTCCCTCGTTATATACTGTAAAGGATACTGTTTACATACTCTTCCGGTTGGTTTCACTGTTGAAAGATGTTCATAGGCGTTGCACGCAATTGGTGATGCGTGTTAGTTCCGTTGTTCCTTACTCTCAAGATAGCGCCAGCGCGATGACTTTGCCTTCTGTGCTATGCCCATAAGATTCCGGCTCCTGAATTATTTTGATTTGTAACATGCGTTTCCTTCTTCACTGTACCAAGTGTAAAGTTGCTTGGTTTCCGTTTTTATTCCCTTTTACAAAGAAGTTTGACATTCATTACTTGTTTACAGATATTCCTCACGTTTTATTCTCCTTGTAACTTCTGTTTGCTAGTTACTCGTTTATTCTTCCTTTCTATTCTTTAAGAATACTTCTGGTGCTTTAGGTATTTACTTCCTTACAATATCAACACACGCGTCACATTGGCCTCACGACGCGGTGACTACCTCACTCAAAATGGCCTCTTGGCGGCAGTACGTTATCACGTATGCTCTTGGATTACGCTGTTGGTATGAGGAGAATCTCACTTCACACGCTTAATGCGCAGCTTAAATCAATTTCAAAATGCGGTTTCAGAGAATTAACCATTGCTCTTAGGTCCGCTCACTTCTCCTCCTCCCAGCATCCAAGGCTCACCTCATAAATCTTGCGCAGATTCAGTGTTCCTTTACTTCGGGTCTTCCTTATCTTTAAAATTTAATTTCCTCACGATATCCCAAAGTTCAGTGTGTATTCCTGTCACACTTCTTCCGCTTGTCATAAATTGCTCAATCTGTCACTTCACTCAGGTGTTACAGGAATAAAACTTCAGGTTGTGTTTATATCTTTTTGCTTCTCAAATTAACCCAAGGTTCAATCTGTGCTTGCCGAGTTAGCGGGGACAGCGCTGTTCACTCACTCAAATTTAACTTCGTGTATATCACTACACCTTTCACGATGCTGTTACGCCGCTTTCCTCTTCACCTTTTATTTTTTTCCTCAGGTTGTGGGTTCTCCGGTGTGCCGTCCTCGTCGCCAAGTTTGTAAAGAATGACACTTGATTAATTTGAAGTGAGATCTTTATTTTCATACTACGACACACCGGTAAGAAAGCGCTCCGGTCACCAGCTCACAATCAAATCCTTTAACTGTCAACACAACTGTCAGATAGCCCTCTGACGTAACGCATGCAAATATGAGGAGTCACGCGGCAGGGACAGGGGCACGCAGGGGACAAACGCGACCGGGAAAGTGCCAACGTAACAGAAGATTAGTATAACAGAATATCTAAGACCATATGGATCTTGACTGCAGCAAAGTGTCTGTAGGCTCCAAGCACTATTCAAAACAATGAAATAACTATTAAGTCAAGGACGTGGATGAACTTTCCAAAATAAGGACCAAGGATCAGACAGGGGAATCTTCATAAACTCCTTTACTAGAAGGACTGGAATTCTAAAGAGTTCCAACATATTTGTGGGGGGTCGGGGGGTGGAGGGTTGCTTGCTCACCCTTTTCTCTGTGACTGAGTTGGGGGTAGCCTCATCATACACAGCCGTCTTTTCTTAGACACCTTTACAATAAGCTTTTGAAAAGATAACTCCCAGCTTGAAAACCAAAATGTTACATCACTAACAGTGGTTGAGGTTTGTGACTGGCTCAAAACGGGTCTGTTGGGAGAATATGTGAATAATTAATTGATGAGGGCTTTCAGGCACTAAATACTCAAATCTTCTTAAAATATGTAAACTAGATTTGGGCACCTAGGAAGTTTATGTTATCACAATAAATGTGTTGCATACTGCATGGATTTAGATGAGGAGCTGTGAGGGCTGCAATGTGAGGTCCCGTGTCAGTTTCAATAGGAAACTGCAAGGTCTGCGAGATCATACATTGAGTTGCATCATGCTTCATTAGACTCGTACAGCACCCTTAGACCCACTTCCAAGGGTCCAGAATTGGAGGGCAGCACTTGTGAGGTCACTGCAGGCACAATCAAGGTGTTGGAGCTTGTAATTTACCTGTAGCTCAAAATAGGGAGGCCAGCTAACTAGACCTTTGAGTCACTGTGGTCGCCCTGTGTTGAAGGTGCAGGACCAGTCTTACTTCATCATGCATCAGGGCAGCATACAGTCCCTATTGGAGCAGAACCGCAGAGCAGGCCTTCCAGCAGCAGGGCAGCGGAGCAGTCCTTCTGAGTCTTCCTCAGATCCAGAAGGGATCTGAAGAGTGGATCTGAGGGTCCTATTTTTAGGTCGAGCGTAGCGAAGGACCTATTGTCGGCGGTTTTGGGGGAATCTGAGACAGCGTTCGTGCACGCGTCTCTGCTGTCTCAGATTCCTCCTCGAGGGGGCGCACGGCGCCGCGCACATCCCCTGCCTTGCATTTGCAGCCTCTCTCAATCACACACAGCCACACTCACGCATGCGCGCACACACACATACATTCCGGCAGGCTGTTCACAACACATGCACACGCAGGCAGGCACACACAACACACACACGAGCGCACACATATAGACACACACCACACCACCCCAGCCCCCCCCGCCGCCGCCGCCCCCGCCCCCGCCCCCGCCCACACACGAGAGTACACACACAGACAATCCCCCCAACATAAAGACGACCCCCCCACATAAAGACGACCCCCGACCAACCCCACTCACCGCATCGCCGGACTCTGCAGCCTCCGCGGGGCTCTCCCTCGGGCATGGGAGCCCCGAGTCACCAGCACTGCTTTTCTGTCCAAGCACTCCGTGGTCGCGGGCTCCCGAAGACGGAAGTCCCGCCCCACGGCAGGTTTCGTTTTTGATCAGGTTTCGTTATTGCTAAAGGGGGCGGGCATTTTTGAAAAGAGCTTGTTTTCCGATCGCGATTGCTTGTTTTTTATTGCCACGCGGCGTCACTTTTACAGCCGCTCAGCGCCAATGCTTGTTTTGGGTAGGGAGGCTGAGCCGAGTCCGAGACTCGAACTAGGATCTCCTGATCCAAAGTCAGCAGCCGTGGCAGTTGGGCCACAACATTTACCGAAGTTCTTCTAGATTGTGCGCATCTCACGTTTCAAAGGTATGTAAATACCATAATTGAAATATGGCCACTAAAAGAGAGTTAGGCTTCTTTCTAACTTCTCTTTAATCTAATGACGGCAGCGCTCCTTGCATCTAAGTTCAGGTAGGTTTTCAAGCGGCCCCATCTTCAGTCTATACTTATCCGCCCATATTGTGCTCTCAGCGTGTTCGTTTGAAGTGTAAAGTTCCAGTCGCCGCCTCTGTTCTGTTATATGCGGTACTGTCCGGATCATTAAGGGGCATCTGCTGCTGTAAATCCTCATCTCCGAAGGACTGCATGTTTAGGGGCAAGTTCCATCCAATCAGGCGTGGCAGCTCTGCGCTGTAGCTTTCGTAGCGTTTTAAGGAGTAGGTCAGAGAGCAAGGGAAGGGGAATTCTTTTTTATTTGTCTAAGTCACACTTCTACTGGGTCCTCGTTAACCGTTTTTGGCTCTACACCCACCTCCGTTGTTTACACATGCGGGTAATTGTTGCCTCTCGTGAATGCAGCTAGAAAGAGAATCTGGTTCCCCTGCTTAGTGCTCAAAATGGACTGCGCGGCTGCCTCCATCGTGCACCGGGGGCTGTCCTGTGAAATTCTAATAGCGCTACTGACCCTATGCTCGGCGCTTGAGATAGTGTAGACGTACTATCTCTAAGACTGTTTACACATTTGAGAGCATGCTTGTTCCAAATACAGTTTAATCTTCAGCGTCGACAAGAACTAGTCTTAGACGTGCGGGCTAAGTGGCTGTCAGGCTAGGAACACGCCTGTAACACTTCTTTCCAGAGACAAATGCTTTACTGTTCTGGGTTCTGGCGCGTTCAATTTCGTTTGCATTAATATTTTGTGGATTTAAACATAAAAGAATGAAAAAGACAAAAGGAAGAACGGCAATCCGCTCTGCTACTCGAGGTGAATGATCAGTATGACCAGTGCGGACGCATTGACTTTTTAAGACGCCTGCTCACGTTTGTAAATGTTGTATTTGTTTCATACATTAGCACCTATTGTTGAACATTTAATGGAGAATAGGTGAAACTGGCAACTATTGAATTAAGTTCTAACATGTACTAGATATTGCTCGGATTGTATTGCTTCTTTAATACCTCCTCCTTCGAGAACGTTCTTTTGCTAAGGGCCTGTCAGTATTCAGGAGTCGATGCAAACATCAACGTTGGTGGAATGTGTGAGGCTGAGTGGGCGCGTTTTAAAGTTTGGATAGTTTAATTACTTTTGCGCTTATTGTAGTCATGACCGTTTATGCCGCTTATGCAGGCTAACTCCCTCTGAGGCTGCTGAGTTCTGTGATGGAGTATGTGGCTTGTGACTGAGTTGTGCATTTGGTGAAGTACGTGGCAATAGTGTGGGCATGTGATGACATAAACAGAAGGAGGTAACAGTCAGCATAGCATTTCTGCTCAGCACTTATTATTCTAAACACAAGCATTTAAGGGCATACAGTAGTTTCTTTGTTCACAAGGGTTTTCCGTTTCAGGACTCAAAAGTAGTGGTACATTTGTGGTTGCTGTTCCTTGAAATAGAGCTGTAAAAGAGGTGTTGCAGTAAATATAATATTTAAATCCTTTGCGCCATAGCCTTCTTTCCACTGATTCCCCAGGACACCCCGTCCTATAGTCCTAAAGTTATTCAATCAATCAATCACGTCATTTGTATAGCGCACTACTCACCCGTGAGGGTCTCAAGGAGCTGGGGGAGGGGAAAGTTACTGCTCGAACAGCCAGGTCTTGAGCTGCTTCCTGAAAGCGAGATGGTCTTGGGTTCGCCAAAGGTGGATGGGGAGGGAGTTCCACATCTTGGCTGCCAGGTAGGAGAAGGATCTTCCTCCGGCGGTGGCTCTGCGGATGCGTGGTACGGTGGCGAGTGCGTGGCCGGTCGATCGTAGCTGGCGGGTGGGCGTGTAGAAGGTCATGCGGTCGTTGAGGTACTTGGGGCCCAGGTCGTGGAGAGCCTTGTGTGCGTGGGTGAGGAGTCTGAACGTGATTCTCTTGCTGACGGGGAGCCAGTGCAGGTCTCTCAGGTGTCCGGTGATGTGGCTGTGTCGGGGGATGTCAAGGATGAGTCGGGCGGAGGCGTTCTGGATGCGTTGGAGTCTTTTTTGAAGTTTCGCTGTGGTTCCGGCGTAGAGGGTGTTCCCGTAGTCCAGTCGGCTGGTGACGAGTGCCTGGGTGACGGTCTTCCTGGTTTCCGTGGGGATCCATCTGAAGATCTTGCGGAGCATGCGCAGGGTGTTTTAGCACGAGGATGAGATGGCGTTGACTTGTCTGGTCATTGACAGGGAGGAGTCCAGGATGAAGCCCAGGTTGCGTGCGTGGTCCGTCGGTTTGGGAGCGGTGCCCAGGGCAGGGGGCCACCAGGAGTCATCCCAGGCGGAGGGTGATGATCCCAGGATGAGGACATCCGTCTTGTCCGAGTTCAGTTTAAGGCGGCTGTTCCTCATCCAGTTGGCGACGTTTTTCATCCCTTCATGTAGGTTGGCTCTGGCGGTGGTGGGGTCGCTGGTGAGGGAGAGGATGAGCTGGGTGTCGTCGGCGTAGGACATGATGTTGAGGTTGTGCTGGCGTGCGATGGCTGCGAGGGGGCTCATGTAGACGTTGAAGAGGGTTGGGCTGAGTGAAGATCCTTGTGGTACGCCGCAGATGACTTCGGTGGCCTCGGATCTGAACGGATGGAGGCGGACTCTCTGGGTTCTTCCGGTGAGGAACGAGATGATCCATTCCAGCACTTTTTCTCGAATTCCGATGTTGCTGAGGCGCTTCACTAGAGTTCGGTGGCAGACGGTGTTGAATGCCGCAGAGAGGTCCAGGAGGATGAGGGCCGCTGTTTCCCCGTTGTTGATCAGGATTCTGATGTCGTCGGTGGCTGCGATCAGGGCGGTCTCGGTGCTGTGGTTGGCCCGAAACCCGGACTGCGAGGGGTCGAGGGATCCGTTTGTCTTGAGGAAGGCGGCCAGCTGTTTGTTGACGGTCTTCTCGATGACTTTGGCTGGAAAAGGAAGGAGCGAGATGGGACGGTAGTTCTTGAGGTCGGTGGGGCCTGCCGTTGGTTTCTTCAGGAGGGCGGTCAGCTCGGCGTGCTTCCAGCTCTCCGGGAAGGTGGCTGTGTGGAAGGAGGAGTTGATGGTGTCTCGGAGATGGGGTGCAATGGTGGCGTCGGCTTTGTTGAAGACGAGGTGTGGGCACGGGTCGGTTGGTGATCCGGAGTGGATGGAGTTCATCGTGCGGGTGGTGTCTTCGGTGCTGATCGGGGTCCAGTTGCAGAGGGTGGTGGTGGCGGGCATTGGTTCGGTGGTAGGGTGCGTGGTCTGTGCGTCGAAGCTGTTGTGTATGTCGACGATCTTGCGGTGGAAGAACGAGGCGAGTGAGTTGCAGAGGTCTTGCGAGGGAGTGATGTCGTTGTTTCTGGCGCTGGGGTTGGAAAACTCTTTGACGATGCTGAAGAGTTCCTTGCTGTCTTGGGTGTTGTTGTCCAGTCGTTCTTTGAGTGCCGCCTTCTTGGTGGTGTGGATTAGCTGATGGTGTTTGCGGATGGCGTGCTTGAGGGCGGTCCTGTTGTCTGTGGTGTGGTCGAGCCGCCAGGCTTTCTCGAGGGTGCGGCAGTTCTTCTTGGATTCCTTGAGTTCGTCGGTGAACCAGGGGGTTTTCTTGCTGCCATGTCTGCTGGGAGGGTACTTTAGTGGTGCGAGGTCATCGGCGCAGGTGGTCAGCCACTTGGTGAGGTTGCTGGCTGCTTCGTTGGGGTCCGTTGTGCTGGTGGGAATGTTCTGGCTGAGGGAGGCGGTGAGCTGCTCGGCGGTGATCTTGCTCCAGCATCGGCGGGGGACCGGTTGCGGGTGGTGGTGGGTCGTCGTTTTTTTGAAGCTGAAGTGGACGCAGCTGTGGTCGGTCCAGTGGAATCCGGTGGCGTGGCTGAAGGAGATGTGCTTGCTGGATGTGAAGACTGGGTCGAGCGTGTGGCCGGCGTAGTGGGTGGGGGTGTTCACTAGTTGCTTGAGTCTGAGGTTGGCGAGGTTGTCCAGCAGGGCGGTGGTGTTTCTGTTGTTGTTGTTATTATGGTTATTCTCCGTCCCGTTTCCTCTGCTCCCTTCTTAGCAACAAATATGGAAATGGTGTGTCTTTGGCACAGTTGTAAGTAAAAAATAATCTAGCACACTAGTAACCACATGCTTCCAATTACCCTATATGTGCGGACAGGCCTAGTGGTGTGCACCCATGTGTCAACACAGGCCGTATTCCCGACCAGTCTCACCTGTAGCAGAATATACAGTTTTTAACTTGCATACAAAACAGTGTTCAAAAGTGCTATGCCCCATATTTTTAAAACTGACGAATTACAGTTTTATCTATCTAGCAAATGAGTTATTAGTAATTCTTAAACACATGCTTACAGGGGTATTGTGGGCCCACCCACAGGAGTATTACTGTTTCTCCCCATGGCATTGGCAGTTTGGTTATCAGTCTGCCTATTGAAGGCTTGCATTGCAATTCCTGAGAAATGCATGACAGACTATTTTACAGCCAGTCATCACGCATAAAATGATTTATGCAATACATGCAAAAAGCAGTCTTCTTTTTGATGTTTTTTCTAATGCAGCAGCCCTGTTTCTTACATGTTTTTGAGCAAACTTGGTTTTCGATGGAAGTCTTAATGCAGATTGGAACATCTTTCCCCGGGATGGCTGTACACAAATATTGAGATTTTGAACAGTTATCTCACGGCCAGGTGTACCAATCAGCAACCACCACTTCTTCTGTCTAACCTCTCCTCCCTCCTCCTTTCAATTTGCTATCCACTTCCTTGTTTGCACCACCACTTCCTCCTCCTCCCCACTTACCATCATTTCTCACTCCCCAACGATACTCTATCCTCCTCTCCTCTTGCTGACGTCCATAGCTTATGGGAGCGTACAGCGGCTCGGTCTGGTTTTTTGTAGGCACAGGGAGATTAAGTGATATGCCCAAAATCACAGGCTGTTGAGTCAACGCCGAGATTATTGAGTCCTTGCTCTTCAGTCTATCAGGTTTAAAAAGGCTCAGCACCGCAGGAAGCGGCCTCTTGTGCATTTCTGAGTTATTTTGCTGATCCACGGGTTCTCCAGTGATCCACCTCCTCGGGAAGCAGAACAGGCAGATTTAGGCAGCCATCCTATTGGCTTCAGTGGGAAGTGCAGGCAATGAAATCCATTTATTGGTTCATATAGCTTCTAATAGTATCTTCAAAAGGGGTTTTGTTGCAACATATTTCTTTTTTATTCTGCATATTGTAGTGTTTGTATTCCCTTGCCTTCTTCAGATCTCAAAGAGAAAGCAGTGTTTTTTCCCAGAGGAAAAATAAAAAGGTTTAAACCAAGAAAAAAGATGGAGTTGTGAACATATTTTGCAACGGAAAAAGAAGGAATGCGCTATTCGCCCTCACTCTATCTATCTATCTATCGCCCTCACTCTATCTATCTATCTATCTATCTATCTATCTATCTATCTATCTATCTATCTATCTATCTATCTATCTATCTATCTATCTATCTATCTATCTATCTATCTATCTATCTATCTATCTATCGCCCTCACTCTATCTATCTATCGCCCTCACTCTATCTCTCTATCGCCCTCACTCTATCTATCGCCCTCACTCTGTCTATCTATCACCCTCACTCTACCTATCTATCGCCCTCACTCTACCTATCTATCGCCCTCACTCTACCTATCCATCGCCCTCACTCTACCTATCTATCGCCCTCACTCTACCTATCTATCGCCCTCACTCTACCTATCTATCGCCCTCACTCTATCTATCTATCGATCGCCCTCACTCTATCTATGGCCCTCACTCTATCTATCTATCACCCTCACTCTATCTATCGCCCTCACTCTATCTATCTATCGCCCTCACTCTATCTATCTATCGCCCTCACTCTATCTATCTATCGCCCTCACTCTATCTATCTATCGCCTTCACTCTATCTATCGCCCTCACTCTGTCTATCTATCGCCCTCGCTCTGTCTATCTATCGCCCTCGCTCTGTCTATCTATCGCCCTCACTCTATCTATCGCCCTCACTCTATCTATCGCCCTCACTCTATCTATCGCCCTCACTCTATCTATCGCCCTCACTCTATCTATCGTCCTCACTCTATCTATCTATAGCCCTCACTCTATCTATCTATCGCCCTCACTCTATCTATCTATCGCCCTCACTCTATCTACCTATTGCCCTCACTCTATCTATCTATCGCCCTCACTCGATCTATCTATCGCCCTCACTCTATCTATCTATTGCCCTCACTCTATCTATCTATCACACTCTATCTATCACATCACCACAGCATCACTCAGCACCACCCCAGCATCACTCGGGGGCACCACAGCATCACTCGGGGGCACCACAACATCATTCGGGGGCACCACAACATCACTCGGGGGCACCACAACATCACTGGGGGGCACCACAACATCACTCGGGGGCACCACAACATCACTCGGGGGCACCACAACATCACTCAGGGGCACCACAACATCGCTCGGGGGCACCACAACATCACTCGGGGGCACCAAAACATCACTCAGGGGCACCACAACATCACTCTGCGCTACCACTGTATCACTGAACTCCACAGCATCACTCGTCGCTACCACAACATCACTCAGCGCCACCACAGCATCAATCTGTGCAACCATTCAACAACAACTGGTTCAAATATGTTCTCTCAATGTTTCAAGCTCTATTACAAATGTCACAAAAAGATGTCAATATTTCACTTCTGTTCTTGGATTTTTGTCACCATAAAATACACTGAACATAATCTCCACAAAAGTTATTTACAAAAGTTTGAGCTATTTATATTATAAATTACAATAACTTTTATTTAAGTATTAATTATTTAAAAAAATTAAACACTATTGTTAATTGTAATATCAATACATCTAAGTCACGTAAATACAACACATATTGCATTACAAATGCTATAAGTGTCGAATGTCTGACATAATATCGACAGACAGAATATCGACATGCAAAAATATCGGAGCAAAAATATCGACAGCAAAAATATAGGAATCCTATCTTCATAAAGGTAAGTACAAAAATATCGAAAAAATAATATCGTAGTACAAAAATATCGGAATCAAAATATTGTTTTTTTAAATGTATTAATAATAATGTAAAAATAATTTTTAAATACATATAATTTTACAACTATTAAATAAAAATATTAAAACAAAATTAAAACTAATACATATACATTTAAAAT
The DNA here is from genome assembly GCF_964263255.1 of Lissotriton vulgaris. Classification (NCBI taxonomy): domain Eukaryota; kingdom Metazoa; phylum Chordata; class Amphibia; order Caudata; family Salamandridae; genus Lissotriton; species Lissotriton vulgaris. Next base: position 933,526,028 of record NC_141698.1, on the reverse strand, counting down.
AAATAAAACACTTAATAATTTAAAGTAATTTTAATTTTTTTCATGTAATTTATTTGATTTAATGTAATATTTTTTTGTTTTTACACTGTACGCCTGTACCCCAAAAACCCCAAACTGACCCTGAACCCTAAAAATATCCCTGTACCCCAAAAACCCAAAACTGACCCAGAACCCTAAAAATACCCCTTTACCCAAAAACTGAAAACTGATCCTGAACCCTAAAAATACCCCTTTACCCAAAAACTGAAAACTGACCCTGAACCCTAAAAATACCCCTTTACCCAAAAACTGAAAACTGACCCTAAACCCTAAAAATACCCCTTTACCCAAAAACTGAAAACTGACCCAGAACCCTAAAAATACCCCTTTACCCAAAAACTGAAAACTGACCCAGAACCCTAAAAATACCCCTTTACCCAAAAACTGAAAACTGACCCTGAACCCTAAAAATACCCCTTTACCCAAAAACTGAAAACTGACCCTGAACCCTAAAAATACCCCTTTACCCATGAACTGAAAACTGACCCTGAACCCTAAAAATACCCCTTTACCCCAAATTAATTATTATTATTTACCAATTAATTATTAATTAACAATAACAATAAAGTAAATATATTAGCACATTTGCTGTAATTAATTTAATTTAATAATTAATATTATTTTTCCCAAATAATTAATTAGGAATAGCAATAAATTATATATAAAAAAATTACTATATTTAATGTAATTAAATAATTAATATTAATTAATAACCAACTAATAAATAATTATAAATATGTAGAAAATTATATTAATTAATTAACTAATTAATAGAAATTAATTACCAATTAATTATTAATTAAAATATGTACAAACATATATCAATAAATTAATTATTATTAAATTACTTCCCACCCTATTCCCCTATAAACCCATAACCCGCTACAGAACATATTTATCAATTAATCAATTAATTAAAAATAATAAAAAATTATTTCTCAATTAATTAATTAATAATTCCTACTAATTAATAATTAATTTAACATAATTAAATTACTTCCCACCCTATTCCCCTATAAACCCACAACCCGCTACAGTAGTAAAAGACAATATTTAATTAAATTACATTAAAAATAAATAATAAAACATAATAAATACAATATAATATACACTAAATTTATTTAAAAATTGATATTAGTAACATCAAAGTTATTAATTTCGATATTATTGACATCGATATTTACAACTTCGATATTACTGATATCATACCAATATCGATATTAAGACTGTCGATATTACTTACCTTCGATATTTTGTCCCATCGATATTTAAACTTCGATATTTTTGTATATCGATATTTAAAAATCGATTTTTTGTCTGTGTACCATAAGTGTCACATTTGCGAAAGTTAAAACTATTGGCTTTGTAAATGACAAAGCTATTAATTTCGCTATTTTCAAAACGAACACATAAATACAAAATGTGTCATTTACAAGACCAATAGCTCAAAGTTTCCTAATGTGAGACCTATTGCATTGCAAATGCTTGTTTATACCTGGTGCCCTGGTGAACCCTTTAAAGTGGGAGCAGCTTCTGGAGCCCCTTCCTATCCCCACAGAGAAGTCTTCCTGCCACCCTGCCCTGGCCCCAGATTGTTTGAGGTCACAATGGACTAGTGTGAAACCCTTTGTCAGTGTGCTGAGGCAGCCCCTTTAAAGTGCATGTGTGGTAGGTCACAGATCCTCCCCCATCCTGCCAGAGACGGCCCATGATACCAACATCTAGTCCCCCTTTGTGATACTGTCTTGGAGGAATATACAATGTCCAACTGCCACTTACAACTGGTCACGAGGCTCAGGAAATAGGCTGGGGCACCAAGTAGGACAAGTAAATGCCAAATGGAATTTTCTAAATTGTGATTTGAAATCTGACTTCCTCAATAAAAATGATTTTAAATTACAATTTCTTAAACACCCAAAATACATTTCCCACCTGCTCTCTAGCAAACTTTACTAGCTATTAAATGTAATAAGGTAAACCAACGTTATCCTATCAGAGAGATAGGCCTTGCAGTATTGATAAACAATTAAGGAGTTTATCACTAATATGACATGTAAAACATAAAAGTACATGTCCACATTTTTTAATACCATGCACCCTGCCTTATGGGCTGTTTAGAGGCTATCCTAGTTGTGATATCCATGTATTAAAAGGGAATGTTTAAGCCTGATAAAAGGTTTATTTTTCCAGGTCGGAATGTCATTTAAAATCTGCATACACAGGCTGAGATGACTGGCCTGGAACAGGTTTAAAAAGCTAATTAAGTAAGTGGTGCAATCTCTGCTGCATGACCACTAGTAGCATGTACTTTTTAGCCCCTGAGTACATGTAGCACAGTTTCACCATGGTTAGGTAGAGAGCACAAACACTTTAGCTCTGGTTAGCAGTGGTAAAGTTTACAGAGTCCTAAGGCTTAAAAAAATTAGTTCAACAAAACAGGAGCAGTGAAAGAAAAAAGTTTGGTGGAAGGCCACCCTAAGACTGAAACGTCTCTCACTGATTTGGATTAAAACAAGAAAACGATTTCTGTTTTTAGGTATTCTCTTTAAAAAACATAATGCTTTAAAACAAAGGTCCATATTTAAATTAAAACATCCATACCACCCACTTGCATGCTGCACCCAGCATAGGTTAATGTAGCTTGTGTGTGACAGGGAATATGCTTGTCATCTGAACACCAATGCTAAAAGGCTGCTCATTTAGATTGGCTCCTGTTTTTCGGCCCTTATTTTTACAGGTGTATATGAGGTACATAGGTCACATCAACCATCCATTATATTCAGCCTTTTGCTATGGTTCACTACAACAGGGCTTTATCTTATTGACAAATGACACTAGAATGCAAAGACTCCATTATTTAAGCAGAAACCTGCTGGGGTTTGTCAGATATGCACACCCCAAATTAAGCTCTATAATGCTCATGAGGATGTCCCCATCACTGACCATTAATGTTTACATCTTGTATGCTTAATTTCAAGGCACTTATCCTTAACACCACCTAATAAATTCCTGTCTGAGATTGTCTACCTGTAATAAAGCGGTACAAAAGGGGGTGGTGATGGACGGAGCATCTAAACCAATCAAACACTCACACCCAGTCAACAGATCTGGGTTTGATCCATCACCGTTCTTTAGCCCACTCTGCCACCCCAGTTCAGACATGGTCATAAGCAAATCAGCCTGACCCTGTGCCTCATGGGAACAGTCCAGCCCGAACTGCCAAGCCATGCCTTCCCTGGACCGGAAACAAGCTTCCAAGGACCGGTTTCTGGAATTTCAGCCGTCTTCAGCCCGGCTTGCTTGAATCCAGTGGCAAAGTGAGCAAGGGACTCACATCTGAGAATACCCTGCCAACTTATGGCGAACAAAGCGGTACAAAAGGGGGTGGTGATGGACGGAGCATCTGAACCAATCAAACACTCACACCCAGTCAACAGATCTGGGTTTGATCCATCACCGTTCTTTAGCCCACTCTGCCACCCCAGTTCAGACATGGCCATATGGAAATCAGTCTGACCCTGTGCCTCATGGGAACAGTCCAGCCCGAACTGCCAAGCCAACGGTGATGGATCAAACCCAGATCTGTTGAATGGTAGTGAGTGTTTTATTGGTTCAGATGCTCCATCCATCACCACCCCCCTTTTGTACCACTTTATTACAGGTAGACAATCTCAGACAGGAATTTATTAGGTGGTGTTAAGGATACATCAACAACCATCCTCACTCTTTTTTCACACCAGCATTTCATATAGCCATCATTAAAAATACCAGGGAGTGGGATATTAGCATTCACCTGGCCCAAACCAAGTTTTTTTCCAGACCACACTCCCAATCTTAAATGCACAGATTGCAGTCTTGAACTTAACCCTTTTAAAGTAGTTTGACTTGTTGTGGCGCAGGAGACACCCTCTAGCTTTGGTTACTAGTACCAGCTCATGTATTGAAATGGTGGCCTCCCCCTCTGAGCTTGCCCTTTCCCATTTTAATAGCACAGCCATCTTCTGTAGTATCAAAGCCCAGTAATAAAGCTGGAAGTTAGGAACAGCCCAGCCACCTCTATTCCTTGGGGGAGTCACAAATGGAATCGCCTCAGAGGGCGACAATTGGCCCAGAGGAATCTGGAAACCATCTGGTTTAGGGTCTTGAACCAGCAGCTTTCTATCGTTAATGGAATGGCCATATAAAAATTAAATAATTTAGGCAAAAATACCATTTTGATGACATTACTTCTCCTGGCCAGTGTAAGTTTCAGGTTGTCTATCCGGGCAAAATCCATTTTAAACTTTGGAACTACCCCAAGGTACATCGCTTTCCAAACTATGCGGTTATCGTTCAGCTTTACCACATAGCTGATCACAACTTGTGTTTTATTTTGGTTAAGCCGGCACCCTCAGGATTGGGAGTGACAATCGCAAATGTTATGTTATGTTATGTTATGTTAGTGATTGTCTTATAAAGCGCTACGCTACTCGGGCAGAGTGTTGCAGCGCTATAAGATCTGCTGGGCCAAAACCGAAAAGGACGCAGGAGGCTACTGTTCAAACTGCCTCGTTTTGAGCTCCTTCCTAAAGGAGAGCAGACTTTCTAGCTTCCTGAGAGACAGAGGCACTTTGTTCCACAGTTGAGGTGCCAGAAGTCTTTAGGAACGTCCCCCAATGCGAGCTCGTTTGATTTTTGGAACCATAGCCAGCACTTGGGAGGATGACCGTAGGGATCTGGAAGGATGGTAGAAAAGTACTCTATTCCTTAAATAGAAGGCGCCAGTGCCGTGAAGAGATTTGAACGTCATAGTAAGAGTCTTAAAAAGAATGCGTTTATGCATCGGCAGCCAGTGAATTGAGTTTAGAAGAGCAGCGGTGTTGGACCTGCAACTAAGGCCAAAAATTGCTCTTGCAGCCGAGTTTTGGACAGATTGTAGGCGCGTAAGGAGATCCTCCGGGAGGCCTAAGTAGAGTATGTTAGCGTAATCCAATTGTGATCCATTCAAGGCCTGTACCGTGATCCTACTATGAACATTTGACAAAAAGGGAAGACATTTCCTAGGAGTTTTTAAAAGGCCGAAACATTGACCCACTACACCGAGAATCTGGGGTTTGAGAGTCAGTCCATTGCCCATTTAAACACCCAGATTTTTCGCCATGGGGTTCGCAGCTGAGGAGGGAAACATATCAGCTGGCTACCAGGATTTCCAATTGACATCAGGGGGGCAGCCAAAAAAAAGAACCTCAGATTTTGTCAGAATTGCATTTTAATTGATTCAGTTGGAACCACGAGAAAACAGCCTCGAGGCAGCTCATGATGTTAACGCCGTTGAAGTCAGTATTCTTGTCACAGGTAAAAAGCAGCTGCGTATCATCGGCATAAGACACAATCCGGGCTCCGTAAGACGCCACCAGAACAGCCAAGGGGGACATATATATATTAAAGAGAGTAGGACTTAAAATTGATCCCTGTGGGTCTCCTACCTCCAAAGGTGGAATTGAGGCTGAAAGTGGAGGGGCCCAGATTGATTGTTGGCGGTTAGATAGAAAAGCCACAAACCAACTGAATACCATCCCTCTCAAACCAATTTCCTGGAGTCTTAAAAGGAGACGGTTATGAGGGACGGTATCAAAAGCCGCCGACAAATCTAGCAAAACCAGCATCGCCTTCCCTCCGTTGTCCAAAACCTCCTTAATGGATGCAGTGATCTCCAGCAACGCAGTTTCCGTGCTCATATTTGAGCGAAACCCGGACTGAGTATGATGGAGAATATCATGAGCCTCGAGAAAATTGGAGAGGGAGGAATGGACATGCTTTTCTACAACTTTGGCCAAGGCCGGGAGTAGTGAAATTGGTCTATAATTGGAATGGGCAAGGGGATCAAGGTTGGGTTTTTATAGTAATGGGAGGATGAGAGCCTTTTTCCAGATGCTAGGAACAGTGCCAGTGTTAAGAGAGTGATTAAGAACCGGATTAATTATGGGATTAATGACATGCGCTATCTGAGCAAGGAACTTTGCAGAGCAAGGATCCGATGGTGACCCAGATTTTAGTTTGGATAAAAGGTCCAGTGATGTTTGTGGGGAGAGGGGAGGAAAATTTGTGAGCAGATAGCGCTCAGAGTCAGAAAAAAGGACAGAAGAAATAAGACCAGGATCGCTAGGTGAGCCTGTCAGCGTAAATGAGGCCTGAATGTTTTTTATTTTATTAGCAAAGAAATTGGCCAGTTGTTTAATCCAAGATTCCGAAGGAGAAAATTTGGAGATTGACGTTGAAGGGGAGGTAAATTCCATGACAATAGTAAAAATGTCCTTACTAGTATTGGCTGCCGCTTCTATCCTTTAAGCGTAATAAGACTTTTGCTCCAAAATAATGTCTTCATGGTAGATTTTAATACGTTCCTTATAGGCCTCCTTAAATAACACCTCATAATTCTTGCGCCAGGCTCTCTCAGCTTTCTTACAGAGCCTTCTGCTTTCATGTAGTGCCGGAGTTGACCAGGGAGCTGAGGCGCGAGAGTTGTGCTTGTGACCCATAGATCGGGGTGCCAGCTCATCCAGGCGTTGTGTAAGCCCGGTCTGAAAAAGATCTAAATCATAGTCCAAATCACCTGTAAACTGGCAAGGGTGTGAGGCCAAAGACTGAGCTAGCATGTCAGGTGACACGCGGTGGTATGAGCGGGGGCAGTAGACTGTGGACTGGGGCCGCTGATGGTTGACTTAGTCACACGCAAGATGTCAAAATTCACTAAATAGTGATCTGACCACACCAAAGGTAAAGGAAGGGAAGGAAAAATAGGGATAGTGGAGAAGATTTGATCCAAAGTGTGGCCTTTATTGTGCGTGGCTGTGGTGAGATAAGGAATCAAGTCAAAGGGATTTGTTACTTCCGGGGGTTTAATGGTTTTGGCCGCGTCTGCCACATCCATATGGATGGTGAAATCCCCCAGAAGCAGACAGTGCTTAAACTTCATAATTATTGAGGAGATAGCAATGTGAAGATCATCGTGGAAAGATCCAACATAACCAGGTGGCCTATACACCAATAGCCCGGAACATGAGTGGTGGGGCGAGAAAGACAGACAAAAGCCCAAAGACTCCGCCCCTCGAATATCTTCCGTTGGAACAATTGAGCAAGTATAGCGACTATCCATCACAATCATCGGCATAGTCCAATATCTCCCCCCCCACCATTACAGTGCATTGCTGAGATAATATTACTCCCTTTGATCTTTCTAAATAGCAAGTCAATGTATAAAGCAAACCGTAGGGGTGAACAAAGACACACCGGCGGATCATATCTGGGTCAGACATTTCACCCAATACTTCTATTCTCGTCACTGCGTTAATGTACATCATTGCAACAGCGTTAATAAAACCCTTGCCTAGCCCGCTATTCTCAAAAATTCCCCACATAAAAAGGCCCTAGCTTAGGGAAATAAGTCATCTTAATGACATTACACCGGCCCACTATGGTCAAATGCAGGTTATTGATTCGGTTAAGCGCCCTTTTAGTATCTACTGCCAATGGGATTAGGTTTTCTGCCACGATTATGTCGGTGTTTGTGACCAGAGTCGCTCCTGAGTATTTCGCTTTTGGGACAGCCCGACTATCCACCCAATTGATTTTATTATTTAAAATAATCGGGGTTTTGTTTATATTAAGAGCATACCCTGAGGTTTGCCCAAAGTCCTGAGCCTCCTGTTCCAATTCCAGAACAGCGCTTTCTGGATCTGGTGTGGTCACAGCCAAATCATTGGCATAAGCCGTGATTTTAGTGCCCAGCCGAATCTACTCACTGCTCCGATTGCTTAGTCGATTTCTATTTTTTTGATCAAAGGATCTATGTAGAGAGCAAAGAGTAGTGGAGAGCAAGGACACCCTTGTTGAGCACCCCGTGAAATTTTCAACTGTTCAGTCAGCTTCTCATTTATTGATAGCCTAGCTGTAGGATTAATGTAAAGAGCTTGAATGGCTTGGATTAACTTTGTACCAAAACACATGACGCCCCAGAGAAACTGCCAGGAGACCCAGTCGAATGCTCTTTCAGTGTCTAGTAAAATTAGCAACATTGGGTCTCCTGATATCTGAGCAGCGTCGAATCATGTCATGGTCCGTCGGCTGTGTTCTGTATTGCCTTTCTTGGGGATGACCCCCTGTTGCCATTTTGACACCAGGGGTTCAATTTTTGAAGAAAGTCTAGCTGCAAAGATTTTTGAAAATATCTGTGAGTCACAGTTGATGAGAGTAATCGGCCTATATGAGCCCATCTCAAGTGGTGATTTGCCCTTTTTAGTGAAAGTAGTCTTTATTGGGGGAGCAAAGATATTCTAAAACTCAACCGGAATACAGTCACCCCACGGTGGCCTTCCCATCTGGCAAACTAGCTAGCGCTTTGGCAATATCTTACCAGGTAGGAGATTCCTCGAGTTGATCACGTGCTTCAGCGCTAATTAGAGATAGGGTGATTTTCTCTAGATATTTAGTGATCTCAACCTGTCTCAAATTTTCTGAGTTACTGTTCTCCTCAGAATATAGATTCTGATAAAATTCACAAAATGCCCTTTAAATTTTAATTGGATCAATCGTAACTTCTCCAGTTGGAAGTTGCATTGAGAGTATTTTGTTGGCTGAAACCTGTTGTCTGGTTCCAAGTGCCAATTGATGACCAATGAATTCACTGCACTCATAATTTCTCTATCGTGCCGAGGCCCATTTAGCTGCTACCTTCTCAGCAAAATTTGACCCAATTTCAGCCTTAACGACTGTCACTTCCAGTTGGGCAGTTTCTATTTCTACCCCTGTTTAAACTGCATGAGTCACTTTTCCTCTGCTTTTTGAAACTTTTCTTGAAGTTACGAAGTCCGCTTTTTTTCTTTTTTCTTATTCCTTATAGAAAACCTAAGGGTCTCCCCCGGATGCCCGCCTTTAGTGTATCCCAAACCGTCGTAATTGATGCTGACCCTATGTTAAAATCGAGAAACGTTTGGATCCATGCCTGCATGTGCGTTCGGTATCCAGCATCGTGTAATAAAGCTCTTTCAAAAACTCCATGTCGGGGCTTCTCTGTAATTTCCAAGTCCACTAATGTTTAAAATACATGGGTTGTGATCAGACATGAAGACCAGGGCAATATCTATGGAGCAATCTCGGAGCAGAGAGGATGAAATAGAAAGTAATCTAACCTAGCTAGGGAATGATGCAGGAAGATAAGTAGGTATATTCTGGCAGGTCGCTAAGTCCATGGGTTTGCATAAGATTTAACATTGCTTGATATACTTGAGGCTTCCTACCAGCGTATGTCCATTGATTGTCAGCTTTCCAGTTACAGGGTAAATTGATATTAGAGTCGCCACAAATAATAATTGGGTGGGGCAGTGGGCAAGTTCCCCTGAGATCCGATTAAAATCCCCAGGGTTTTCCGTGTTACTCCCGTAGATGGAGCATAGAGTAAAGGAGGAGTTGGGAGATAAACAGCATTCCGCAATTACCTATTATGGGTTAGTGAACTTTGGCGGTTTCTGAATGATAGAAACCGAACAAAGCCCATATTTGAAAGTTGTATGGTAAAAAAGATAACTTTGCAACTTCTAGAAGCCAAAAACTTTGAGAAGATCTTGATACGTTAATAAATGGCATATGCCTGTAGCTGCCACACTATAGAATGGTGGTTGGACCCCCATTTAATTATGACTGGAATTTGGGGACCACTACCAAATCTTTAAATCTTTATTTAAATTCTAGTATCCTAAAGTGAATCCTTATTGGAATCCAGGAACAGTGGCATAAGCAATTTCAATAATTTGAACTGTAAAACAATACACAAAAATACAGAAACAAGATTTGTCAAACAAATACTCAAATTATGACATATTTTATGTAATTCACAAACAAATATATAAAAATGCTAACCTTTTTGGGACGATTAGAGCTTTTCTGAATTCAATAGTGACCACCCATTATCCATACTATATTATTTTTGATGCACAAGCACTCCTTCTTCAAATTATTCTGTAGATGCCCATTTAATTTTTACTCTCCAATTTCCAATTCATTCCGATTTACAGAATGTTTTAGAACATTACAATCTGCCTCATTATTTATAAATACTCAGTTAATATATTATAATGCTATAGTGAGTTGCTGAACCTCCTTAGGGGTTGTCAGGAGCACTAGTGATCTTTGGACGACAAGTAAGGACCGCTGCTCTAGAATTTATTTTTCTATTTAAGGAACAAACATCATTCTGGTTGCTTTCTGGAGTGTTTCCGGTGAGTAGTTTTGTCTGCCTCTCTAAGTGCTTCATATACCATGGGGGCAAGCTAGGTTTTGGATCTGATGAAAAATTCTCCTTGGAAGCTATGCTCTCCTGATGATCTGCATGGGTAGATATGATACTGTTGGATTGATCTTGCTTAATGTGACTTTGCTACATATTAAAGTGCCCCTTCATCATTCAGTGAAACTAAATTAAGGCTGTTTAAGAACCTCTTTTGGAGGGGTTCATATCTTCCTGTGGTGAGCCATGTCTCGTAGTAAGATGCAAATGCTTTAGTTATGTCTTTGGGGTGTGTCAGAATATTGCCCTCTGCGTTTCATATTGCCAGGATTGCAATTTGAACCTCTTAGAAGGCTAGCATTCTGACTCATTCAACCCCTGGTTCCTAGTGTCTCTGCTTAAGCTTCTGCAGCTGTGGTATATAAGGTGGCATGTACAAATGTCTCAACTTCAAGACAACATCTGAAGTGTGGGGTTTGTCTTGTATATATTGTAGTTGTTATATTTAGTCCATGTTTTCATTGTTCCTCTTGGTGCTTTTTTTGGCTAGAGTTAAGTCACTGATAAGGCAACCTCTCCATGTCAATATATCTGCATCTCAAAAAGTTTGGGAGGAGAAGACAGAGTGGTAGTCTCTTCTTTTTGTACTCAAACATGCACATGTAGTGGTTAGTTGACCTTTTGTTGTCTCTATTTGGACATTTGTTTTACTCGTTGAGACACAGTAGGGAAGGAAGTCTCCATATCTGGTGACTATCTATATAAAAAGCTGTGCATTATACAGACCCTGCCAGCTATATTGATTGATTCAGAGTAGTGTCCTGTTGTGCTTCAGATGGTAAGTGCCATGGTTATCCAGATGACTGGCCTTATGAGACCCATTGATTAGATATTTAGTTAAAAATTCAACATATATCCATTTTTTTCATATGATTGTCTCACTAAGAGAACATCTGCTGGTTGTTTAACAGGTTCTATTAGAATACCATTGTTATTAAACAATGGTTATTGTGCAGTTTTGAAAATCTCTTGGTAAGTCGCTCCCCACACCGCACAGCTCCGCCTGTGTGCCCGTGCCCTAGCCTGCTGCTGCTGCTGCTGTCAGGGGTTCGAGGCCCTCCTTGCTCCTGCCCGTTTGGCTTTTGATGTTATTGTAATCTGTTCTCTTGTAAAGTTCACTGTTGGTCTTTTGCACGTTTCTAGTCTATTCTTTTGTGCTTTTGTAAATTCACTGTTGGTCTTGTTCCCCCCTCCCTTCTATGCCTTCACCGCGCCCTCTCTATTGTTGCCGATTACTTCTCTGCCCCCCATTCCTGCCACTGCATCCCCTGCGGCCCGCCACCCTGCTCTCTCATTCGCCCGCTCCCACCTCCCAGCTGCTCCTCCCTCCCACCTCCCCTTCTTATGGTGGCCGCTGTATGGCCACGCCGCTGGCGCACCAAAGGAGTGCCAGAGGCAAGCACATCTGCGCCCATCCGTGGCTGGACCACGCCCAGTGCCAGAACCACTGGCCCACGCGAACGCCACGACGCCCGACTCCACTACAACTACAGCACCCTCCACTCATTTAGCGCTGGACAATCACACTCCTGCTGCCAAAGTGCTCACAAGGACCCTTCTCCTGCCGGAACTGCAGCTACACCAGCATCCGACCTGCTAACCCACCGACCAGGAAAGAACCCAACTACCTCAGATACATCCTCCTCAACACCCGCTCCGCCCGCAAAGACGCCGTTGAACTCTGGGACCTACTCGACTCAACCTCCCCAGACGTCACCTTCCTGATGGAGTTCTGGATGAACCCCTTTTCAGCACCCGATATCGCCATAGCCATCCCGGATGGCTACAAGATCACCAGCAGAGATCGTACTAACGGAGTAGTAGGAGGAATCGCCATTGTCAGCAGGAACACCCTTAGAGTCTCGAGCAGCACCGATGACACCCTCAGCACCGCCGAACACCTGCACTTCCAGATCCACACCGACCCCAACACCACCCTCAGAGGAACCCTCATCTACAGACCCCCTGGACCTCGACCACAGTTCAGCGACTCCAATGCCGATTTCATCAGCACACACGCCCTCGCCTCCACAGACTACATCCTCCTGGGGGACCTGAACTTCCACCTCAAGAACAACAACGACACCAACTCCACCACCTTGATCGACAACCTAGCCAACCTCGGACTCAGACAACTCGGCACAACACCCACCCACTCTGCCGGCCACACGCTCGACCCCATCTTCTCCTCAAGCACCCAAGTCTCCGTCAACCACACCACTGAACTCCACTAGACCGACCATTGCTGCATCCACTTCAATTTCCAGAAACCCATCTCGCACCACCGCTCCCAACAGATGGCTCGCCGTTGCTGGAGCAAAATTACCCTAGACCAGCTAACCACCACTCTCACCCTGAGCCCACCCTCAGAGCCCACCGACTAAAGAAACCCTCCAATAATCACACCAGCAAAAAAGCCAGCTGGTTCACTGAAGGCCTCCAGGCCTCCAAGCAAACCTGCGGAAAGCTGGAGATTAACTGGCTCCGTGAATGAACACCGGACAGCTACGCAGCCCACAAGAATTCTACCCACAGACAGCATCACCTCATCAGATCGGCCAAAAGGGCCTCCTTCAAAGACCACCTAGACAACAATGCACACAACGGAAAGAGCTCTTCAACATAGTGAAGAAACTTCCCAACCCCAGCTCCAACACCAATGACATCCCACCCTCGCAAGACCTGTGCGATACTCTGGCCACCTTCTTTCATCGCAAGATCGGAGACATCCACAACAGCTTTAACAACACTGAAACCCCCACGACCACCATCCGCACCAACCGCCTACTCTCCTGGACCAACATCAACGATGACGACACCATCAAGGTCATGAACGCCATCCACTCCGGATCCCTGTCAGACCCCTGCCCACACCAATCAACAAAGCCAGCACCGCCATTGTACCCCATCTCCGAAAAGTCATCAACATCTCCTTCGAGACAGCAACCTTCCCAGAGAGCTGGAAGCACGCTGAGATTAACGCCTTACTCAAGAAACGCAAGGCAGACCCCAAGGACCTCAAGAACTTCTGGCCCATCTCCTTGCTCTGATTTCCAGCCAAGTTCATCAAGAAGACCCTCAACAAACAACTGACCCGCTACATCGAGGAAAACAGCATCCTGGACCCATCACAATCCGGGTTCCGCAGCAACCACAGCACCAAAACTGCCCTCATCCCCACCACCGATGACATCAGGACCCTGTTAGACAACAGAGAAACCGCAGCCCTCATCCTCCTGGACCTGTCAGCCACCTTCGACATGGTCTGCCACCACACACTACGAGCACACCTCCACGACGCCGGGATCCAAGAGAAGGCCCTGGACTGGACACCCTCCTTCCTCACCGGCAGAAGACAGAGCGTCCGCCTCCCCCCCATCTGCTCCGAAGCCACAGAGATCATCTGCGGCATATCCCTGGGCTCATCCCTCAGCCCACGCTGTTCAACATCTACATGGTACAAAAGGGGTTGGTGATGGACGGAGCCTCTGAATCAATCAGACACTCACACCCAGTCAAGAGATCTGGGTTTAATCTTTCACCGTTCTTTAGCCCACTCTGCCACCCCAGTTCAGACATGGCTATATGCAAATCAGTCTGACCCTGTGCCTCATGGGAATAGTGCAGCCCGAACTGCCAAGCCATGTCTTCCGTGGACCGGAAACATGCTTCCGAGGACCTGTTTCTGGCATTCCAGCCTTCTTCAGCCCGGCTTGTTTGAATCCAGTGGCAAAGTGAGCAAGGGACTCACGTCTGAGTATACCCTGCCACACTTATGGTGGCCAAAAGCGGTACAAAAGGGGTTGGTGATAGACGGAGCCTCTGAATCAATCAGACACTCACACTCAGTCAAGAGATCTGGGTTTAATCTTTCACCGTTCTTTAGCCCACTCTGCCACCCCAGTTCAGACATGGCTATATGCAAATCAGTCTGACCCTGTGCCTCATGGGAACAGTGCAGCCCGAACTGCCAAGCCATGTCTTCCCTGGACCGGAAACAAACTTCCGAGGACCGGTTTCTGGCATCCAAGCCTTCTGCAGCCCGGCTTGCTTGAATCCAGTGGCAAAGTGAGCAAGGGACTCACGTCTGAGTATACCCTGCTACACTTATGGCGGCCAAAAGCGGTACAAAAGGGGTGGGTGATGAACGGAGCCTCTGAATCAGACACTCACACCCAGTCAAGAGATCTGGGTTTAATCCATCACCGTTCTTTAGCCCACTCTGCCACCCCAGTTCAGACATGGCTATATGCAAATCAGTCTGACCCTGTGCCTCATGGGAACAGTGCAGCCCGAACTGCCAAGCCATGTCTTCCCTGGACCGGAAACAAACTTCCGAGGACCGGTTTCTGGCATCCAAGCCTTCTGCAGCCCGGCTTGCTTGAATCCAGTGGCAAAGTGAGCAAGGGACTCACGTCTGAGTATACCTTGCCAAACTTATGGCGGCCAAAAGCGGTACAAAATGGGTTGGTGATGGACGGAGCCTCTGAATCAATCAGACACTCACACCCAGTCAAGAGATCTGGGTTTAATCCATCACCGTTCTTTAGCCCACTTTGCCACCCCAGTTCAGACATGGCTATATGCAAATCAGTCTGACCCTGTGCCTCATGGGAACAGTGCAGCCCGAACTGCCAAGCCATGTCTTCCCTGGACCGGAAACAAGCTTCAGAGGATGGTTTCTGGCATTCCAGCCTTCTTCAGCCCGTCTTGCTTGAATCCAGTGGCAAAGTGAGCAAGGGACTCACGTCTGAGTATACCCTGCCACACTTATGGCAGCCAAAAGCGGTACAAAAGGGGTTGGTGATGGACGGAGCCTCTGAATCAATCAGACACTCACACCCAGTCAAGAGATCTGGGTTTAATCCATCACCGTTCTTTAGCCCACTCTGCCACCCCAGTTCAGATATGGCTATATGCAAATCAGTCTGACCCTGTGCCTCATGGGAACAGTGCAGCCCGAACTGCCAAGCCATGTCTTCCCTGGACCGGAAACAAGCTTCCGAGGACCGGTTTCGGGCATTCCAGCCTTCTTCAGCCCGGCTTGCTTGAATCCAGTGGCAAAGTGAGCAAGGGACTCACGTCTGAGTATACCCTGCCACACTTATGGCGGCCAAAAGCGGTACAAAAGGGGTTGGTGATGGACGGAGCCTCTGAATCAATCAGACACTCACACCCAGTCAAGAGATCTGGGTTTAATCCATCACCGTTCTTTAGCCCACTCTGCCACCCCAGTTCAGACATGGCTATATGCAAATCAGTCTGACCCTGTGCCTCATGGGAACAGTGCAGCCCGAACTGCCAAGCCATGTCTTCCCTGGACCGGAAACAAGCTTCCGAGGACCGGTTTCTGGCATTCCACCCTTCTTCAGCCCGGCTTGCTTGAATCCAGTGGAAAAGTGAGCAAGGGACTCACGTCTGAGCATACCCTGCCACACTTATGGCGACCAAAAGCAGTACAAAAGGGGGTGGTGATGGACGGAGCACCTGAACCAATCAAACACTCACACCCAGTCAAAAGATCTGGGTTTGATCCATCACCGTTCTTTAGCCCACTCTGCCACCCCAGTTCAGACATGGCTATATGCAAATCAGTCTGACCCTGTGCCTCATGGGAACAGTGCAGCCCGAACTGCCAAGCCATGTCTTCCCTGGACCGGAAACAAGCTTACGAGGACCGGTTTCGGGCATTCCAGCCTTCTTCAGCCCGGCTTGCTTGAATCCAGTGGCAAAGTGAGCAAGGGACTCACGTCTGAGTATACCCTGCCACACTTATGGCGGCCAAAAGCGGTACAAAAGGGGTTGGTGATGGACGGAGCCTCTGAATCAATCAGACACTCACACCCAGTCAAGAGATCTGGGTTTAATCCATCACCGTTCTTTAGCCCACTCTGCCACCCCAGTTCAGACATGGCTATATGCAAATCAGTCTGACCCTGTGCCTCATGGGAACATTGCAGCCCGAACTGCCAAGCCATGTCTTCCTTGGACCGGAAACAAGCTTCCGAGGACCGGTTTCTGGCATTCCAGCCTTCTTCAGCCCGGCTTGCTTGAATCCAGTGGCAAAGGGAGCAAGGGACTCACGTCTGAGCATACCCTGCCACACTTATGGCGGCCAAAAGCAGTACAAAAGGGGGTGGTGATGGACGGAGCATCTGAACCAATCAAACACTCACACCCAGTCAAAAGATCTGGGTTTGATCTATCACCGTTTTTTAGCCCACTCTGCCACCCCAGTTCAGACATGGCTATATGCAAATCAGTCTGACCCTTTGCCTCATGGGAACAGTGCAGCCTGAACTGCAGAGCCATGTCTTCCCTGGACCGGAAACAAGCTTCCGAGGACCGGTTTCTGGCATTCCAGCCTTCTTCAGCCCGGCTTGCTTGAATCCAGTGGCAAAGTGAGCAAGGGACTCACGTCTGAGTATACCCTGCCACACTTATGGCTGCCAAAAGCGGTACAAAAGGGGTTGGTGATGGACGGAGCCTCTGAATCAATCAGACACTCACACCCAGTCAAGAGATCTGGGTTTAATCCATCACCGTTCATTAGCCCACTCTGCCACCCCAGTTCAGACATGGCTATATGCAAATCAATCTGACCCTGTGCCTCATGGGAACAGTGCAGCCCGAACTGCCAAGCCATCTCCCTCAACAATGCTCTGTCCATTTCTTTCTGTCTGGTGTCCTGATTCTTCAAGGATGGGGTCAATTGTGTGGTTCCAGTTCCCACTGACAATGATCAAGGGCCTTCTAGTCTTTCACGTAACCTAGTTAGAGTTAGGTGCATACACTTAGACCAGTATTAGGATCAGGCTAGTTATTTTGATTTTTTCACACATACTTAGCTTCTGGATTTGAAGAAGTGGAGAACATGGTGTGTGGAAGAGTCTTTCTAATCAGTATTGCAACTCTGCACTTCCTGGCTACGTTTTAGTTGGCAGGGTCTCTGGTAAGTGTACGTCTATTAATGACCACCTGTCCAGCCCAATAACTTTTACGCTTGTCTATTACAGAAGGCAAACAGTGGGTTTCCTGCAATAGTACTATGTCTATCTTCTCTTTGTTCATATACTCCAAACACTTCACTTTCCTTTTTTTCGATAGGCCACTACCATTAAGTGAATGAAAATACAATGATTTGCTGATAGCTTGCTGACAGAACATTTTTAGGGGTGAAATTGCCAAGTCTAGTGGGTTTAGTCCATTTAGAATTAGTTACTACTAGTGTTTAGAGATCTAAGCAATAGTGGGACTATACAATTAGATTTTATTTACAATGTTGTGCACTTTACTTTAAATTTAGGGCTTTAGCTAATGCATTGTATCACAAATCTTTAAAAATGCAGTTTAAAACTGAAATATATTTGTATATCATGAGTAGCAGACCATTTTCCATCTAGTCAGGGAAGAGCCTCCTGGTTTTATCAATGAACAATGTCAGCTTCAGGTGGTGTACAGTATGCTTAAATGTTTGGTTTGGTAAATATTTGGATGGTGATTTAGGTCAAGGGTTCCTTGAATCTGTTCTTATATGCTAAATGCCTTGGTGTTCATGAAAACCTATTCTTCATGCAAAGCATGGAATGGAGCCCTCTAGTGGTCTAAAGGGTGGTCTAGAATGCCCTGGCAAGTTGACAATTAGACCTGGTCCTTTCAAACAAGAGAAAGATCTTACAGTGGTGAGCGAGACTTCTTTCTCTCCTATGTCAGTGATGTGTGCTGTGGGAAGCAGCTGGAGAGACCATGGCCCCAATGTGTGGTTGGCCTTTTGCCATCTTGTCTTCTCTGCTGGGTTTTTGATTATCGGGTGAGAGTAATTTTAAGTGATGCAGGCATGACATTGTCTAGTATATCAGCTAGGTCGTTTGGGTCCATGAAGTCAGATGTTTTATCATCAATGTAGGTACTGTAATTATGGCTTGGCCATATTTAATGTTTCTCTCTTTCAGACTAGGTCTAACAGCTCAAACCGTCTTACTTTTAATTGTGTTATAGGAGTCATCTGTTGAACTACATATCGGACAAGTACATTTTGGTTCGATGCCAATAGGATAGTGCATGTGTGCTGATGATGCATAAAACTGGTTTTTATATGCCATGGATTGCCTGATTTAATCATGTTAACTGTAATCTCTCTAGATTCCAAGGGTTCCAAGAATGGTTAATCCATCAGGCAGGGAATAAAGGTCCTTTAAAAGGAGATGATGTCTATATTTTTAGGTTGTTCCTGTGTACCATACATACGGATATTGCTCATTGTGATCAGTGTCACAAATCCATCATTTTATGACATAGGGACCGATTACAATGTCAGCAGAAAGCCTTTGATCGACAGTCAGATTCCCCTAGACTGTTTTGGATCCCATCCGCCCGACTCGGTAGGAAACAATTCTGACTGACCGAATACGGTGCTCACTGTCGGAAAGGGAAACATTCGGTCATTCCAACTCCGTCCCTACTTGCATTCAGAGATTCCGAGTCAGTTGAACCCGAGTTGCACAGCTCAACAGTAAGCGTTTTCGACCAATCCATTACGATGTCGGATTCCAACACAAAAGCCTTTCCGACTCGGTCTGTCCGACATGAAAAGGCTGCCGGAAACTGACTTTGAGGGCCCTATGTAAAACAATGCACAGTGGGGCAGGCACCATGGGGTGCCTGCAACAGGGTGCAAGGTTTTCCATAGCTACCCATTTACCCAATAGTAGCCCGTGTTGTCGGTTGAAAGACAGGCTTCTATTGAAGACAATGGGAGTCCTTCCGAGCATCATAACCAGTGGGGTAGAACCGCAGACCGCGAGTCAGTCAGATCAGAATCCAACAAGGAGTCTAGCGGTTTAGTTTCCGACCGACACTGTAACGAGGCCCTTCAATGGTAACGTTCCATGCCACAATGTGGTTGGCTGTTCAACTGTCTCTCACATCCTCCAGTGTCTGATTGTGGAATCCAGTTAGAGATGCAGACAGCCAAAGTCTGATCTCATGGGCTTTATTTCAGTTATCATGTTGTCGAGTGTGCCCGTCTTTTTGCTACAGCAGAAACCTGTTTCATGATTGGG
Source organism: Lissotriton vulgaris (assembly GCF_964263255.1). Classification (NCBI taxonomy): domain Eukaryota; kingdom Metazoa; phylum Chordata; class Amphibia; order Caudata; family Salamandridae; genus Lissotriton; species Lissotriton vulgaris. The sequence goes on along the minus strand of NC_141698.1, from coordinate 933,506,606 downwards.
TCCAGTATGTCCTCTTGAAGGATTGATGTTTAGATGTTTGATTAGTACTAGATATGGCTTAAACATGAAGTACATATTTAATTAAAATTAATGTAGTTAGTTTAAATAAAATGTATAGCTACATTTGTTTTCAAATAAAAAAAGATTACTGTTTTTTGTTAAATAATACAATCGTGCTATTTTAGTTTTTACATGAATTTGTATTTATATATATGTTTAAATATTTTAAAATACATTATTTCCTACTTCACATGAAAAGTTGTGAGGGTGTGTCTTCTAAGTGGGGGGGATGAGAAAAATCATTGTCACAAAATACAAAATACCCATGCATGTTCAAAAGGCTTTTTGGGAAAACGATGTCGCAAAAAATGCTTAACGGAATTGGTGTAAATCCATTCAGTAGTTTTTGAGGCACTAAGGATCAAAAATATTTGTATATCTGGATAGTTGGGTTTGACCTACTATCAAGAGAGTCTCTCAAAACCATCATTTTTAAACAATAGAACTATCTGATTAGGAACCATAGGGCTTTTTTTCCTTGGGCCAATTTACTCCCACTGGTGGACTGCCTGCAACATGAGGAATAATTTTATTGTAGGCAGCCATTACTAGACTCGGGGACCTAGTCAACTGTTAATAAAGTATTGAAATGGGCAGGGAATGGATACCATGCCCCCCTAGCCTTGTGGTGGGCTCCAAGAGGGACTTTCTTGGGACCAAAATAAAAAAAAGATTTAGCCCCATCCCCGGACCACTTCCTGGAAATAAGGCGCGGGGCATGTGGTCCACAACCCCGAGCCTGTATAGGCTACGGTTACCCCATCTCCAAGGGCCTTAATAGATAATAATAGAGCCATTGACAGGGGAAGCAGCAGGTGACCCCCTCCCCGAACCTCCAATGGGTCCCAGAGACCCCATCCCATTAGGCCACCAGCCATGTATGAGAGAGGGGGGGCATGCAGTCACCCTCCCTTAGCCTTAAAATGCCCCAGGAACCCCATCCCCCAGGTCCGACAAGGAAAGCGAGAGTGCTCCCACCCTCTGGGAGCTTTGCAAATGCTCCACCAGTTGAGAGTGAACTTTTGTTTCCGTGCCAGTGTTCTTGTGGGCAGGGGAACTCAGAGGAAGCAAGCACAAACAGGTGTTCCTGCTCGGTGGGAGCAATGACGACTCCCACAACACCCAGGATTGGTGCATATGGGGAGCTTGCAGAGTCAGTGGGCCCTGGGGATCCAAAAGTGCCCCCTAACATACTTTTTGGTGGGTACCTTAAGGATTCTGGAGATGGGGTCCCCAGGGCCTCGATGGGCTCAGGAGGGGGGCTGTGTGCCCCCTCCCATTAATAGAAATGCTCTTTGGCCTCTCCCCTTGATTAAAAATAAAGATCCCAGGAAATGGGGTACACAGCAGCTTCAGAAGGGGGGCAACATGCCTCCCTCTTTAAATATATGTTTTGGCCTTGGAGCATGGGGTCTCTGGGGCAGTAAGGCCCTGGGGAGGGGTGCTGCATGCCCCCTTCCCCTTATTAGAAAAACCCTGCGGTTTGGGTCCCTAAGACCCTGGGGCCTCATTTATGAAAAGTGACGCATCGCTGCGTGAAAACAGCGATGCGTCACTTTTCACTGCGCACTCCTTACGACACCAATGATGCGTCATATTTAATGTGTGACGCATCATGTCAGTATTTCTGACGTATCTGTAAGCGCAAAAGTGACGCATTGCTGGAGTGTGTCACAAAAGTGACGCAACTCCAGCAATGCGTCCTTTCACATGGGGAAAGCCCCATGTGAAAGGGCTTGCGTCAGTCTTACGCCTGCTGTGAGGCAGGCGCAAGATTTTGACGCAACAGCATCCTAAAAGTGACGCAGTGAAATCTCATTGATTTCACTGCGTCACTATTACGAGGCTTTTTGCGGGGGAACGCCCCCTCTGCATACATTATACCTGACGCAGGTATAATGTGGCGCAGGGGTTTCAAAAGTGACGCATCTACCTAGATGCGTCAAGTTTTAAATATGGCGCAACAAGGCGCATTTTTTACGCTGCTGGTGCGTCACAAAAAGTGACGCATTGGCGGCGCAAAACTGACGCAAGGCCTCATAAATAAGGGCCCTGGTGAGGGTAGGGGAGGGGGGCCACATGCGCTCCTTCCCTTAAAAAAACTAAATACCCCGTGGAATGGGGTCCTCAGGCCTTAAAGACTTGGGGAGGAGGGAGTTGCACTCCCACTCCCCTCAAAAAATGTTAAGGGACCCGGGGTGGGACTCCCAAAGGTCGTAGTTACTCAGGGACAGAGCTGTTTACCGCTCACCCTTTTAAGAAACTGGCCTAGAGGATGGGGCTGAAGGGGCATGCAATGGCTTGGGGTGGGGGTTGTTCACTCCCTTGCCCTGAATATAAAATATATGGCCCTTGGGTGGGGTCCCTGAGTCTCAGGAAAGGGGACTGTGTGCCCCCTCCTGTTTTTTGACACAACAGGATGGGGTTTGCCTGAGTGCAGCTAAAGGCCTTATTTGTCAGGGGTGGACTTTATGTATGATAATAAAATATTCCTTTACGGAAAAATAGCCTAGAAACCTAGAAGCATATATACAAGCTGCTATTGCCACCAAAGCATCACTTTTTTGATTTTTTATGCTCTGGTGCTGTAGTGCAATTTTCCATATTTATAAGCTTGTGCTAAGCTACTTACTGTAGCTTAATGCCACCTTTTGAATATGCCCCTTTCTGCCGCTGTCCTGTGCGGCAAGAGGCGTGCAATTGGTGTTGCTGTGGACGTTCCACCACAACACCTGTTGCCTTTTGACGCTGCCCCAGACTTACAAGGCTGAGGCGGAGTCAAAAACTAACGCCATGAAATACCAGGCATTAGGATGGAGATACAAAGAGAAATGTTTAATTTCTCCTTGTTGTTTTGCTCTTTCCATATGTGCTACATTGTTCAACATACATAGAAAGAGCAAATTATCATTATTATTTCTGTGCAGGAAGGTGTCCCTTCTTGCACATAAAGGGACACCTTCCTGCACATAAACAATCATCATCCCTGCAGCGCAGGCGCCCTTGCAACATGGCAGTAGCGTGCCTGTGCTGGTGCTAGTCAGCTTTTTTACACCTTAGCTAGCGGAAACGCAGGGGAGCACTGTATTTTTGTGAATATGGTGAATCCTTGCATTTTCAAAAAGTCGGAGTGCAGTTCTGTCAAATTTGGTGCAGCTGCACGTTCCATCATTTTTTGGTAAATATGCCCCCTACTGTGGAATATTTGTGTCTGACAGTGGATGGATGAAGTCATCAGATTTCTGTTTTTCTTGAATTTTTTTATCGGTCTGCAATTTTACAATGTATTATTAGCAAGTTAATTAGAGTACCAGGGTGCTGAAGCCTTTGGCTTGCACCTACCTGCTTTAATTTGGGCATGAATGTTCACATAGTTTTCCCCAAAATTATCGAAGTTATTCAGAAGGGCATTGGTATCAGACATGAAGTAGATGGACTGTTAGCTGAGTTCAAGCATTACATTTTCAAAGAAGTATTTGATTAATCTGATTGTCTGTACTTCTCTTTTGTGTTGGCCTTGCTTTTTGGGGAGGATGTTGAGGGAAGACAAAGTGGCCTGTCCAGATTAGGGGTATGAGTGGCTTGTTTTGGATGGGTGGTTTTGTTGTGAAGACAAGGATGAGTATGAAGAGGGTGACTCTTGTGTTAAATATGTGTTGTCTTTGAATTTGATGTCACCCTCAACGGTGGTGTGGGCATGCCGGCTTGATGAGTTGATGAGGGGATCTAGGAATTCATCAGTGAAAACCATCTTCTGCCAACAAGGTTTGTAGTTGAGATGAAATGTGGTGATCCGAGTTGCACAGTATGGTAATGGCTTATCAGCAGCTCCATGAAGTTGAATGTCACATGCTTGCTTTGGCTGTAGGACCAAGATGAACTATGGATGAACTATTCTCTTCTTATGCGTGCAGTGCAAACAATGGATGCTGTAGCCTGTGAAAAGCAGGACGTCTAGGATGCTTGAGGATGTTTGGATGAACCATGTTTCTCTGATCAAGAGGGTATCCAGCTTGCCATATGTGATGAGGTCTGTGATGTCTGGTGGGTGGAGTACTGCAGCAGTAATGCTCATAAGTTGGAATGTGTGTTCTGTTGTTTCAGAGTGTGAAATCAGTCCCCTTTGTGCAAATAAAATGAAAGTAAATGGGATTAAAGTGCTCTGTTGTGTATTCTGTTATCCCGGGTTGATCTAGGTACTGGGGTCAGTTCAACAATCCTCTTTTTTAATATTTGGGAAGCGATGGGCCCCCTCCTTGAGCACAAGCTCTCTCTCAGAGACACCCATCTTCCAGAGGGAGGGTTCATTATGAATGGGCTTTCTGTTTCTGGGACCCCATCCCTGGGATCATGAAGCACAGCGACAGAGAGTGTAACCACACACTGCCAAATTGCAGTGTGCTGCTCTTGGTCCCCTTGGCCAATGCATAGGTGAGCAGGAGGCAAATGCAGTGCACATTCTGCCTGCATAGAGCAGCCAGGTGGAATTAAGGTGTCATCTCCCACACTTGCACAGCAGCACGGTAGAGAGACAGCTGGGGCAGCAGGGGAGCTGGCTCCACGCACACTTCCCAACAAGGCCCTGCAGCTGAATGAGGACTGGGTGAGTCCAGGGAACCAATGAAAATAAAAATATAAGAAGACAAAAAACCCACAGTGAGAAGATGCAAAGAAAAACAATGCTGCAAAACATTTACTTACTTTATCAGCAACAGCATTTTATACTCCTACACATCTGTCAGAGTTGTCTAGCTAGGAGTTCCTTTGTTGCTTTTTTTCCAAACAGACTTCATATGTTGTAAAACAACAGGATGTGTCAATGTCATTACAGAGAACTCCCACTTTAACTTACCTAACAATGAACAGAAAAGAGAAAACCTCCTTTGTACATATTAGCTTCTTTAGAAAAGTGATGTTTTGTGACAGGTATTTATGTCAAATATGCCAAAAAGCACTGAAATCCATAGTGAACAAAATCTATGATTAGGTTCAGATGTATTTAGATATTCAGTAGTCCATAGAACTGTAGGGTAGCAAACACTGTTTATTTAATGCCAATGAATTCAAACATGTAATTATGGGATCAGCATGACAAGACTTGACGGGCACTTGCGAGCACCCACGAGATTTGCTAGCTGCTCACGAGTGTCCACAAGATTTATTGTCCACTAATGCGTCATTAGGCGGAACCAGCAACTTCTGGTGCTTGTTTTTGGCCATAAGTGAGCACATCCAAGCACAAACGACCATGGGTGCAACTTGTAGAATGCAGGGTGGTTGAGAAATTGGGCGGGGCCTCCAACGACTTCTCAGCAATCCTACTGTGGGGAACGTACTTGTGGCAACAATAGGGGTTCTTGGTCCCCAACGGCCCTCAGCAGCCAAGGGTACTTTATCCGCCAACCAGTAGTGCACCAGGATGCCCCTTTGCAGAGTGGCTGAGAAAGAGTGCAGGGCCTCTGACAATGTCTCAGCAATCCTGCTGTAGAGGACTTACTTGTCGCAACAATACGGGTTCTTGGCTCCCAATGACCTTCAGCAGCCAAGGGGACGTCAGCCCCTTACCAGTAGTGCACCAGGAGGCCCTTTTCCGGAGTGGTTGAGACAGGGGGCGGGCTTACCATGACGTTTCAGTTATACCGCTGTGGGGGGTGTATGTGTGGCAACAATAGTGTTTCTTGGCCCCCATTGACCATCAGTAGCCAAGGGGACTTCATTCCCCAACAAGTAGCGCCCCAGGTGCCTCTTTGTGAGGTTGTTGAGAAGGGGGTGGGACCTCCGACGTTGTCTCAGTAATCACATTGTGGGGGACTTATCTGTGGCAACAATAGAGGTTCTTGGCCACCCACAACCCTCAGCAGCCAAGAGGACCACCCTTCTCAACCAGTCATGCACCAGGAGGTCCCTTTGCAGGGTGGTTGAGAAAGAGGGTGGGGCCTCTGATGATGTCTCAGCTGTCCCGCTGTGGGGGACAAACTTTTGGCAACAATAAGGCTTCTTGGCCCTGATTAACCATGAGCAACTAGGGAGAGATCATCCCCCAACCAGTAGTGCAGTAGGAGGACCCTTTGCAGAGATGTTGAGAAAGTGGGCGGGCCTCTAACAGCATCTCAGTAATCCCAAGACCCTCAGCAGCCATGGGAACTTCATTAGGGCTGGCAGAGGAATGCTCCAGCAACTCATGGAACATAGTTGGCAATGTTTTACGGCAACTCCATGGAATTTTATGGAGTGAAACTCAGCGAGCTCTGCCCATGTCTAATTTCAGCCCCCCCAAGAATCAATTTGGCCAATGGAGGTGTCATTGGAATGGGTAGTATCTCTTCCAATGGTACATTTCTCTAGTGGATTCCTGCTTAGGAATAACTGCAGGATCCACCCACTGGACACCAGTAACAATTTTTTAGGAGGGTAGCATGTCCCAGGCAAAAGACGAATACTCCCCATATTGGAGGCAATTACCTCCAATCTTCCCCTTGTGTGAAGACAACCCACTAGACACCATGGTGTTTTTATGCCCCCTACAGGTGGCAGAACTCCCACTAAACACCAGTGTGCATACTTTCTTATGATGAAAAGGTGTGGGAGTGGCTCACCCAGGCAACAGGCCAAACTTCCACCCCATGAATATGGTAACAATCTTTCTGCCAAACGGGGCAAGATCTTTATCACTAATCTGCCCCCCCTTGGTGGGGCAGAAAACCCACTAGTCACCAGAAAGATATTTGTTTTATTATTGTCAGGATGGTGGGTGCTTGCCTAATTATCATGCCAAGTCCCACCCCCAAAATAACCCTCACTTTCTTTCAGCCAACCTAGATAATGAAAAGAAGTGAGGGATTCCCCCCCAGGCCTTGTACCCAATCCCTACTTCAACAAATATACGAGTGGTCTTTATATACCACCCCCCCCCCCCCCCAGAGGGAAGACAGGAGGTCCTTACCCCCGATTAGCCCCTCCCCCATAGTGTGTTTAAAGCCCACTTGACATTAGGGAGTTTTTATTTTTATTGCTGGCAGGGTCTGTCCAGTCATTGGGCCGAGCCCCACCCCAAAATCACACTGCCCCCCTTAGGGCAAATAGGGGGTATTTATCTCCAATATGTGTCTAATGGGGAAGTGGGCAGTGAGAAAAAAAATGATTTTATGAGTAAAATGGGTGGCGTGGCCACAAAGACATCTTGCTGAGCACCCACCTCCATAATAGCCCCAACAATATTTATGTACTCCTCTGTGTGGCAGAAAGGAGGTATTTTCAACCAATATGGTAGTTGGTGGGTGTTTACCCACAATCTGCCTAAAGGGTCAGAAAAACTGTTGTGCCCATTCTGAACTAGGGACAAGGCCTCATGCCCCTTTATCAAGTCTGCCGTTATCGAAAACCTTTTGATTTTACTAAAAGGATAGGCATAATATACTTACTTAAAGGTGCTTTCAGCCACCTCTCTTCACCCAATGGTCTGTTGTTGTGTCATTCCCATTTTCCTCTACCCACTACAGCATACAAAATGGGGTAGCCAACTTTAATCTCTGCTTAATGTCACTTTGAGTGACTTCATTTCGTTCTTTCACAAAATGCACATCCATACGCAAAGAGTTCCCTTTAGTGACAGTGTTGCCAGATGTGATAGTAGGGTGCATTTGTAGTGAGGCAGTATCCTTCCTCTGCTGTTGTACATTACTTTTGAAGTGGACTGCTGCTGTTTCACAGTTCACAATGTTGTGTTCCTGGACTCAATTTCACCCTTGTTTCTTGAATAAGTTTTACCGTGGAAGAGAAACAAACTTTATTGCGTTTAATTTGCAGCACACTTGTAAGAGTATTAATAAAATAATGGTGGAGTGTAATTTGTGTTTTAGTACCCTGTACTTCAAACTTTGAACCCTCTTTACATCTTGCTTTCTTTCCTTCTTTTTGCATCTTTCTTTCTTTCTTTCTTTCTTTCTTTCTTTCTTTCTTTCTTTCTTTCTTTCTTTCTTTCTTTCTTTCTTTCTTTCTTTCTTACTTTCTTTCTCTTTACCTTCTTTTTTCCTTTTAACATTCTTTCTTTCTTTCATTCTTATCTTCTTTTGTTACTTCCTTTTTTACTTTCCTTTTTGCTTTCACCTTTTCTTTCATTTTGCCTGTCGTTTTGCCTTTTTCCTTGTTTCTTTCTATCATCCCTTCCTTTACATTTTCCTTTGTTCCTTCTTTCATTCTTTCTTTATCATTTCCTTCCTTTTTCCCTTTTTCTCTTCTTCTTTCCTTTTTACTCTCCTTCTTTCCCTTATCTTTACTTCATACCTTCTTTCTTTCAACTTTCCTTCTTTCCTTTTCCTTCTTTCTTGCCTGCCCCTTTCATTATTTTTGTCTTGGTTGCCTACATTCCATTTTTCTTTCCGTCTTCTCTTCCACCTTTTTTTCGTTTTTCTTCTTTTTTCCTTTCTTTCTTTCCTTTCTTGTTTTGCCTTCTTTCCTTCAGCCTTTCTCTTTATTTCTTTCCTTATTTCCTTTTTACTTCCATCTTTCCTTTTAGTCTTCTTTGCTTACTTTTCCTTTCTTTCCCCTTTTCTATCTTTTTGCATTCTTTCCTTTTTCTTTTTTTTTGCCTTCTTTCTTCATGTCCTTCTTTCTTTATTCGTGCCTTCTTTTTTATTCTTTCTTTCTTTTTTCTTCCTTTTTCTGTTTGTTTATTTTTTAATGTTTTTTCCATTTTCCTTTCCTTCTTTATTTTTCGCTTCCCTTTCTTTGTTCTTTCTTTTTTCTTCTTTTCTTCTTCCTTTCATTCTTCTTTCTTGTTTTGCCTTCTTTTTTCATTCTTTCTTCACCTGTATTTCTTTTTTGCATCTTTGCTTTCTCTCTTTCTTTCATCTTGACTTCTTTCTTCCTATCTTTATTTCATTCTTTCTTCTTTTTGCTTTCTTTCTTCCTTCCTTTTGTTCTTTCCTCCTTTCCTCCTTTCCATTTTCATTCTTTCTTTTTGCCTTCTTTAATTCTTTCCTTCTCCCCTCCTTTCTTTCTTTTTGTTTTCCTTGCTTGCTTTTTTGAAAATGTTTTGCCTTTTTGTTGTGTGTACCTTTCTTTTTTGTCTTCCTTCTTTTCTTCCCCTCTTTCATGCCTTTATTCTCAAAGGCGATGCTAGCTGCCAATTCCACACCAATGGCATGTTAGCACCTTGTTAGCAAAGACCTTTTGATTTAGCTAAATGTATAACATACTTACTTATAGGGGTTTTCAGCGAGACTTCATCCATTATTCTCTGATTGTGTCATTCACATTTTTCTGGCACTCATTCCAGCAGACATCAATGTTAGTCCACTTCAGTCATAGACGGACTTCACTATGAATTACGGGTTGCTGCCCTTTCACAATGAGCACATCCACGTACAAGGTTGTTGCCTTCAGTGATAGTGTGTACTTTTTTGAGACCATAAAACTACTTTTGCCATTTTCTTGCTAGATTTAACGAGGGCCCAGCAACTTCCATAATAATAATATTTTGCAAAAAAACATGACAAAACAAGAATTGCCAAAAGGCCATTGGCCAACACCAGAGCTATTGGCGTTGCCAGTGCTTGTTTATCTGTTGTGCCTATTCTTCCCCCTGTGTATAGTGGCTTTTCTGTCCCCCGAGGGCAGATTTTAGGTAGATACCCTCAATCCACTCCCAGGGAGCAGAAAAACTGATGAACCTATTCTGTGGTAGGAGCATGGTGTGATACCTGTATGAGCTAACCCACCCATTATTATGTTTTTGGGCCTATTTGCCCCTGTGTGACAGAAAGGCCACTAGAAACCAGTGATATCAACATGGCAGCAACACAGACAAAAGGCTAGGGTAACCTACTCTGACACCAAGACAGTACTCCTGCCCACAAATATGCAATATAGTATTTCTGCCCCTTTGGGGTCTAGAGCATGCCTGCTCCTATGGCAAGCAGGGACATTTTGATTCTTTTTGTTTTCTTTATTTACATATGGGTAGCAGAGCTGGGCTAAGCCCCAATACGGTGCTACTTATATACTGAAAGGCTACATGTTTTGGCTTGGGTGAGCTGCTACCTGGTGAAACCTACCAAGCTAGGCATTTATGAAAACTAGACACCTGGGACAGTAGAAGATAGTGTGCTCCATGTGGATCCCATGGCATTTTCTTATCCACAGTGCCCTACGAACATCAAGATTTCATTAAAGTCACTCATTTTCATTGCATTTCCATGACATCAACTTCTGGATACCACAGGGATCCCCAAAAAATCTTACCACTCAGCGTCCCCATAAAAATACTACCACACTTATGTGGTTAGGCCTAGTGCCTCCAACAGGCACACATCATACCAGGGACCATGGGCCCGATTCACAGAACTAACTTAAGACAAAATCCTAAACTTACTACTTTTGGTATTCACAGAAGTTAGGATTTTGTCCTAAGTTTGTCTTAAGACAAACTTAAGACAGACTTAAGACAAAATCCTAACTTAAGTTTGTCTTAAGTCTGTCTTAAGTCTGTCTTAAGACAAAATCCTAACTTCTGTGAATACCAAAAGTAGTAAGTTTAGAATTTTGTCTTAAGTTAGTTCTGTGAATCGGGCCCAAAGAGAGCAGGCCCACAGGACTCCTATCGATTGGCGTTGATCTGATGCATGCCTGTTGAACATGTACAGAGTAACGGTCAAGAAAAGAGCCATCCCTGTCGAGTATAGCTCATGTGGTGTATCATTTAATATACAAGAAGATCTTGAGAAAGAATTGGTCAGTGAGCCAAAAAGGCAAGATAGATTCTATTGAGTCTGCTTTGTAGCTCTCTCATTTTATGTGGTATGTAAACACAGTTGGCCTTTGTGTATATGAGGCACTTTGGATTGATTTGCACCCTCTTTCAAAGAGCATTGAGATGCTGTTTGTGGAGAGGGAGTCGTTTCACAAGCTTGATTTGGCATTCCTATATCATTCAAATAAATTGGAGTGAAATTCAAGACATTTTGCTGCCTTGATTTATTCTGACTCAGTGCTCCCTGGGCTTCATGTCTCAAATAAATGTGTCATAATAGCAACATGGGAAGTGGAGGAAGATGAACGAATAGTGTCATAGTTAGTAGAAATATTATGCATGGTATATTTGTCAACTGCCTTAGTTACAGTAGTAACTTTTAGATCTCTTGCTCTATCAAACGATGTAGTGAAGGCATGGAGGTTGATGTCAGATGATTGGATCATGAACTTCTTGCTTTCAAATGGTTGAGTTTTATCTTATACGTCTGATTATGATAATCTGCAACAGTGAGAGTTCTCCTATATTTTGTGGAAGGACCCAGACTATTTGGGAGTGCCCACCTCAAAATACCCACCTTCCAACAGTGACTATGTGTGACCAGAAGAGGGCAGGGTAATGAGGGGGAATACTGCTGGAAAGGTGACCTGGAATGAGAGATGACTATACTGAGTGATTTTGTGCATCTCAGAAACACTTACTATTCAATTCTTAGCTCCCTCACAAATGGCAGATACTTGTGAAATGAACTATAATGGGGATATGGATGCACTAATTGCATTTATACCTATGGATAATCAAGTTTTTTCCAACAATTTGTTAATAACTCCTGGGACTACAATTGTCCCCACTTGGTTCTTCAGTTATGCATCTTCCTAGCTAGTGGAGATGTCTCCGAACAGGTATCTGATAGACCTTCTGTATGTTGGACATCATTTGACATACATACTTTATAGAAGACAAATTGGTGGCACAGCTCAGAAGGAGTATTGATTTTATTTTTCTGCTAGGATCCAGATACATCAGCAGCAGTACCAAAAGTAATGTCTACCTTCAATCAGTGCTGGCTCTGCAGTTATGATTAAAAGAAAGTTCAGAATGCACATAGAAGGGGAGGAGCATGAGGGAGATTAATGTAGGGAAGGAGACCTAGAATGAGAGATGACTATATTCAGTGATTCTGTGAATGTCAAGAATACTTACGATTCAATTCTAAAACCTCCCATGACTGATAATTACATATGGAATGAACAACGAGATAGTTATGAGATGACTTCAATGGAAGCAGTACTTTTGGAGTCTTAAGAGTTTTGCTTCAGATTTGTGAATAAATGAAATGTCTCCTCTTGAGTTTTGGTGTTTTTAATTATTATTCTCTTCTACTATTAGTACAAGAATTCTGATCACACTTTCTTGTTTCTGTCCAAGTTTTAACAAAGGTTTTAGCAGGTTCAATGTGTATTTTCCCTGCTCAAGCAAGATAACAAAAGCTAATATAGAACTACCTTAACTTCAAAGTGTCTTATTTCATCTTTAAATCTGTCAACTTTCTCTAGACACAATAATTCTCTTGATTGACCCTCGACAACTTTTTTATGAATTGAAATTTCACATTTTTACTAAGCTGGGAGATCTATATGGCTCAATTGGTTTTCTAGATTTTGAAACACTTAGCCTACTTTACAAATTACCCAATCATACGTGCTTTAAATATATACAGATTCATGATTATTTTATAGGTAATCTGAAGCTTAAGAACATTTCAGATTCAGATTTTTGGGCTTGTATGTATGGGGGGGGGAGAAGAATAAATCTATAATTAGTCTAGGTTATAAATGCTTGAGCCAACTCAGAACAGATGAATGCCCTAAGGTTTCTCAGTATATTATCCCCTAAGTCTCATTAAGCAACAAACAAAAACTCCAAACTCACTCTTCTCTGGCAAAAAACTTTGGACAATATTTAAGTTCCTTTCCTGGAACTCAGATTTAAGTGCATGCAGGAAAACCTGACCAACTATTCTCCGAACTGCTAGGGTGACAACAGCAAAAAGAACAAGTGATGGATGGAGTTCTGAACAATGAGAACATTCACCTTCCACAGTCACAGACCTTTGTTTAATCCATCTTTTGTTTGCTCACCACACCACCCCACTTTCGACCTAGCCATATGCAAATCAATCTTGACCCTCCTCCACATGTGAAAAGTCCAGCCTGAACTACCAAGTCTAGTCTTTCCTTAACAAGAAACAAGCATCCTGCCACTGGTTTCAGGGTATCACCACTTATCAGTCAGGCCAGCTTGAATCCAGTGGCACAGAGAGCATGGGACCAACGTCTGGGATACCCTTCACACTTAGGATGACAAAAGCAAAAATGAAAAGATGATGGACGGAATACTGAACAATTTGAACATTCACCCCAGTCTCAGAACTGTGTTTAATCAATTAGTTTCTTGCTCACCATACAACTCCAATTTTGAGCCAGCCATATGCAAATCAGTATTGACCCTGCTCCTCAAAGGAACAATGTACCCGAACTGCCAAGCCATGTTCACTTTGGACCAGAAACAAGCATCCCGGAACTGGTTTTGATGTATCATCCCCTTTAGCCAGGCCAACTTGAATCTGGTGGCACAGCTAGCATGGGACCCACATCTGGGCATCCCTTTCCTACTTGGGATGACAATGGAAAAAGGACATATAATCGCCGGAATGCTGAACAATGCAAATATTCACCCCAGTCAGAGATCTGGGTGTATTCCATTGCTTTTTTTGCTCACCACTGCACCCAAGTTTGGGCCTAGCCATATCCAAATCAGTCATGACCCAGCTACTCACGAGATTAGTCGAGCCTGAACTCTCAAACCACTCCTCCCTGGACCGTAAAGAAGCATCCTGGGACCGGTTTCGAGGTAGGACCCCTCATCAGCCAGTCCAGCTTGAATCCAGTGGCACAGCAAGTGCAGGACCCAAGTCTGGTTATAACCTTCTTGCGACAAGAGCAAATAGAACAGATGATGGACGGAATGCTGAACAATACAAACATTCATCAGAGTTAAAGATCTGAGTTTAATCCATCGTTTTTTTTCTCACTACACCACCCCAATTTGGACCAGCCAAATACAAATCAGTCTTCTTGACCCTGCTTCAAATTGCAACCGTCCGGCCCGAACTTCCAGGCTGGTCCTCTCTGGACTGGAAACAAGCTGGGACCAGTTTTGGGTATCAAACCTTATCAACCAGCCAAGATTGAATCCAGTGGCAGAGCGGGCACGGAACCCAGGTCCGGGCATACCCTTCCTATTTAGAGCAACAAAAGCAAAAAGAACAGTTGATGGACAGAGTGCAGAGTTGATGGACAGAGTGCAAACATTCACCCCAGTCACAGATCTGGGTTTATTCCATAACATTTTTTGCTCACCACAACATCCCAGTTAGGACGCAACCATATACAAATCAGTCTTGACCCAGCTCCTCGATGAAACAGTCCAGCCTTACTCCCATGCAAGGTCCTCCCTGGTCCTGAAACAAGCATTCTGGGACTGGTTTTAGGGTATCACTCTTTGTCAGCCAGGCCAGCTTGAATCCAGTGGCACAGCAACCATGCAACCCATGTCTGGTCATACCCTTCACACATAGGGTGACAAAAGCAAAAAGAACAGATGATGGACAGGATGTTGAGCAATGCAAACATTCACCCCAGTTACAGATCTGAGTTTAATCTATCATTTTATTTGTTCAACACGCCACCCCAGTTTGGACCCAGCCATATGCAAATCAGTTTTGACCATGCTCCCCATGGCAACAATCCAGCCCAAACTCCGAAGCTGGTCCTCCCTGGGCCAGAAACAAGCATCCTGGGAAAAGTTTTGATGTATCACCCCTCATGAGCCAGACCAGCTTGATTCCAGTGACACAGCGAACACAGGATCCAAGCCAAGTCCTCTAGAATGGAAATGAGCATCCCAGGACTGGTTTGGGAGTATCACACCTCATCTGCTAAGCCAGCTTGAATTCAGTAGCACAGTGAGTATGAGATCCACGTCTGGGCATACCCTTCCAACTTAGGCAACAAAAGCAAAAAGAAAGGATGATGGACGGAATGCTGTACAAGCAAAATTCATCCCCAGTCATAAATCTGGGTTTATTTTGTCGTTTTTTTTCTTATCATGCCAGCCAGGTTTGAAACCAGCCATATGCAAATCAGCCTGAATCCTGCTTCTCATGGAAACAGTCCAGTCCAAACTGCCATGGGAGGTCCTCCTTGGACAGGAAACAAGCATCCTGGCTCCGGTTTCAGGGTATCACCACTCATCTGCCAGGCCAGCTGGAATCCAGTGGCACAGCAAGCAAAGGACACATGTCTGGACATAACCTTCCCACTTAGGGCAACAAAAGCAAAAAGAACAGATGATGGTTTTGCTAAGGCTTTGGAGCTTTTTAGGTTTGTGCTTGAAAACATTTCTAAGCCCCAAAACAGAAAGAGACTTTGTGATTTCGTAGGAGAGGCTGGAGCCTTCTGGGGGGAAAAATCTGAAATATCATTGATTGCCATGGAACTGCTACTTTCCATGTTTGGTCCTCTTGGCTTCGGAGCAAACGTGTTCAAATGTTTCCCAAGATTTTTTGGTGTCCAAACAACCACAGGCCTCATGAAGCTTTATGTTTACCTGGAGCCACACAGAATGTCAGCCAACTGACCCTCGAAGTCCATTTCTTTGTCATAAGGGAAAGATGGAGTGGGTCCAGTTTTTCACAGGCAGCAGACTAGATCCACCCTGTTCTTCTGCAGTTCCAGAAAGTGCCTTGGGGTGTCACATTCATGTCTGGAACTAGCTAGTGGGTAGGGGTGACCACTAGGCACTCCCAATCCATTTGGGTAATCATCCTTGGGGCAACGCTACCTACTTTTTCAGTTATTCAGTTTACTGAAAACACACACAAAATGCCATGTGTTGTGGCATTTTCAAGATGGTGAAAGACTTTGGTCACACCTAATTTGGGCTGTGATGATGTGAGTCTGTAGGTGAGTGCATTATGGTACTAGTGTCTTCCCACATTTCACACTAAAATCCAGTTTGAAACAAGTGCTGTACTCAAAACTAACTAAGAGACATAAGCTTGGTTAGACAAAGGCAGGGCTCTACATCACCCATAATGGGTATAGATAAGAATTGCCCTGGCTTCCTTTTTTTCTCAATTTCAAATGAGTCAAAGAGTTACATGTGTCTCAAACATAGCTATCGGGCAGGTTTTGACATTGTAGTGCAGACAAGAATGCCCACCGCCCCACCCTGAAGATTCTGCCAACCTCAGAGGAGTCATCTCTGCCCATTCAAGTCAACCTATTGTAGAAAACCTTGGAAGAATTTCACACATTGTTGATGACTCATTCAGGGCTGAGTCACTGGAAGTTTTACAGGTGTTAGTGGGCCCCTAGTAGCAACAGTAATGTATCTTTTTCAGAATAGCTGAAGTTGATAAAAACTCAAGAATATTTAAGGTTGACATGGTTTCAATTCCTTTCTTATTCAATTATTCCAGACATCCATTCAATCCATTTTGTCCCAACATGGCCTTTCCCAAGACTGTGAATAGCATATACAGACATGAATATATTAAAGTAAACAATTAAAATCTGTTAATACACCAAGATTTATAATTTTTACTCAGCTAGGATAAAACGAATAGGTCCCATCAACTGACAGAAGTTGTCCTAAATCCACATTTGAATAACAGTTAATTTATGAGTTCATATTGCAAAGTTATGTACAAGAAGCTTATGGAGTGCTTCAACCAAAACTATGAGGTTTCTAATAGAACCTAATCGGTTATTATCCCACAGAGAGGAAGTACAGGGAATTTCTTACCAGGTGCATTGGAGTGTATGTTTATTTCAAACTTATCACTTTTTATCTATTTATTTATTTATTTATTTATGTTTTTGGTTAATAAAAACTGTTACACAATTCAATTCAATTTCAATTCAAAATTTCTTTATTCGACTGAAGGTAAAATCAGTCATAAAAGTACATAGAAAAAAAGGTAACACATATATAATCAGTTCATCATTTAAAAGCAATTAGATATAAAACAGTAGATTGCGATGTACCCTATCACAGCTCATGCAAGAACGACAGTACAGTTCATTAACCTTCCATACTTTTCCTAAATCTCAGGGCTGACTTTAAAAAATTGATTACATATAAAGTGCTTTCACAGTGCAACATTTTAAGATAAATTAGTGCAGGCCTTATTTGCACGAAATTCAATTTTTTAAGAAGAGGTTTTAAAAACATTTTTCGAGGTACGGTATAGTAGGAGCATATGAATAAAAAGTGCGCCAGATCTTGCGGAGACTTATTGTCGCAGCCGCAAGCTGGCAGCACTTGTCCCCTATGGGCTCCACTGGGCACTGCTAGCATCAGATGAAAAAGGTCGAAACGAAATCTAGTCAGTAAAAAGCGCTCATATCTGGAGGTGGCCCAGGATAAATAAGGTTCTAATTGAATGCATGTTTTGGATAAAGTGTGGCTCAACACACTGCCCTTCTTCAGTTCAGTCTCTTCCCTCGCCAACTGACGGGTCATTAGAAAAGTAGTCTTTACAGATGTTACATCATACTTTGTTACTGACTGTGGTGCTAAGAAGAGGTCCAACCTGCCCAGATTTTGAAGACAGTCTCGAATGTACTTTATCCAAGGTATCTTTAGTTTCCCATCCCATGTGAGAGCTTCAGATAAAATATTCTGAGTGAAAGGTATTTCTGTGTTCATCCAACAATTTAGCCAGCACAAGAGGGGGTTTACTGCAATTTTATCCTCTAAATGTGGCGTACCCAGTTCCTCGTGGATGGAGAAGTTGGCCGTACTCTTCGGTAAACATAAAATTTGTTTTAAAAGGTTATTTTCAGTGATTGTTAGATCAGGCACTGGTAGGAACCCCCAGAGATCACTCCCATAGCAGGCAACTGATATGCTTTTGGCTTGGTACAATTTCATTAACGCAGCCACAGGTGTGTTGCCCATTTTGCGAGCAAAATCAGTTATTGCCACGTTGGTCCTTATTAAGTCTCCTCTCTTTTTCTTTAGCGCTGGTCCCCATGTAAGTTTACTGTCAAACAATACGCCAAGGTAGGAAAAAGTTGTTGTGTAGGGTATTTTTTACCCATTAACGGATAAAGGGTAAGTCTTCTTGGACCCATGTCCTACCTTCATAATGAATGACTTGGCGTTGTTAATACACAGGCCTCGTGAGTCCATGAAAAGAAAAAAAGAATCCAATAAAATTTGAAGGCCAAGTGCAGTTCTTGAGATGAGGACGGCGTCGTCCGCGTAGAGAAGAACGGGGACGCCCCTTTTACCTATGTATGGGTAGAACGTGTTTGTACTTAAAAGATGCTCCTCTAAATCATTGATGTAAAAATTAAAAAGAAAAGGCGCTAAAATACACGCCTGTCTGACCCCCCGGTTTATTTTAAAATCTTTGGTCACTTTTAAGTCTTTGGTGTATCGCACATTCGCTTGTGTATCGCTGTGGAGATCGGCCAAGAAATTGATTAGGTTTTTTTCAACCCCCATTTTCAGCAAGACATCCCAAAGTTTATTTCTGTCGACACAATCGAATGCCGATGAAAGGTCCATAAAGGCCATATTGAGTGTACCGTTTCTGGCCAGTGTATATTTACCACTGATTAGGTATAGGTTCAGGCATTGTGTTATTGTAGAATGTCCTGGTCTGAAGCCATATTGTACTGGTGACATAACTTTGTTGTTTTTGGCCCAGGTGGATAACCTGTTTAAGATGATCCCACCAACAACCTTGGCGACAGAGTTAATCAAAGAAATTGGCCTGTAGCAAGCTGCGTTACTTCTATCTCCTTTTTTGTACACAGGTACAATGGTTGAGGCTCCCCAGGACTTAGGGGCCCTGGTAGCGGCTCCAGCCTTAACCACCGCCGTGAGGATTGGAGCCCAGAAGGCGACGTTGGATTTGAATAAGTCTGGGGGGAGGCCATCTGGGCCCGGGGCCTTGTTGCTGGTAAGACAGTGAATCCCCCTTTCCACTTCTTTATCTGTGAATAACAACGGTGCTTCTACAGGGAGTTTTGGGGCTTGCGTTTGCTGTGTATCGTCGCTTTTAAAGATTGCACTAAAGTGAGGGACCCACTCACTTTCAGGTATGCAAGTTCCAATGGTAGCAGCGTTCGGATCGTCAAACATTGGTTTGTTGATTAGGCTCCAAAACTTGGAACTGTTGCCCAGGATGGAAGGATCAAGTAAGGATTCCCAAATGCTCGCCTTTATAGTTTTTTTGCGAGATGCCAAAGCGGATCTATAATCAGAGCGTAATATTTTGATTAATGTGGGATCCCTTGGTTTGTTCTTTAGCACCATTTTTAGTTGTCGACTGGCTCTTGAGCAGGTGTGATCGAACCATCGTGGCTGTTGGTTGACTTGACCCTTCAGTGGGACTGAGAGCAGTTGATCCACTCTTTTGGACAATTCAGCAAAGGCAGTTAGTATGAGATCCGGGGGAGTGGTGTTAGAGGAGCAGAGGGTAAGTTCTTGAACACAACTCGTTTTAACTGATTCAAGTAAAGCTTCACTATTTATTGAAGACCACTTTAGTCGTCGGTTACCATTAATTAATTTTAAAACACCCGGGTCTTTTCGGTTTTTGCTGAGTTCAAACAGTCCACTTTTGACTTCCACTGAGATCGGATTATGATCACTGTGGATACTTTCATGGATGTTGAAATTTGAAGCTGTAATTGCCATATCAACGGAGAGCAATATATGATCAATAAAGGAGCCTTGTTCTGAACCTTTATAAGTTGGGGTTTCATAAATAAAGGAATCCTCTTTCAGGGTCATCGCATTTCTCAAGTCTAGGCCGTCTATTAGATTATTCATGTTAGAGCCTCGTGGACAGTGCACAAAATGAAGGCCTGATCTGTTTCCACATCCCAAGGAGCCCAGGGGTGACGATGTCGGGTGACTACAGATATGCACATTAAAATCACCTACGATTCTTTTATTCCGTGGTAGAACTGCCAGGTTATCGTGAAGGTACTCATGGAGTTTGACGATGTTGCATTCACCTGATGGCGATATAGCATTATAGAAGTTAACCAAAGTTAGTACTTTTTTGCCTTTTCTAAGCTCCAAGACCTGTACGTTGATATTGTCTTGACGTTTTATTTTTTAATCTGTATCACCAGGGAGAGGCTAATGAATATTGCAAGCCCTCCTTTTGCCCTCCCCCTAGGTGAAGGAAGACCGGGAATGAAGAAGCTTTGGAATCCTTCAATGAAAACATTGTTGTCGGTGAGCCAAGTTTCCTGGAAGCATAGTATAGTATAATTTTTAACAAAGGCTATCCAGGAATGATCATTGATTTTTGCGGCCAAACCTGCAATGTTCCATGATAAAATTTTGATGGAGCTAGGATTGTTATGAGGATTCCCCATCTCAGCAGTCATTTGTGGTGGTGAGGGCAGGTGCAAGTCAGCATGCCTTTCGATATCTGTCTGTGAGCTGCTGTCGCTATCTGAATGGTTTGGGTGTATGTTAATATTAAGGAGGCCTGTGTCAACGGAGAGAGGGGCAGATGCACCTTGAGGAAATAAACTTTCAACACTAGTTGTTATCGTCTCTGTATTAAGAGTACCTGTGTATGCACTAGAGGTAGTGTGAGTGTTTTCAATGACAACAGATTTTATTATTTTAGAGGGAACAACGAGTTTTAACTGATTACTTAAATAGCTGGAAGGTAAAACAGATACCAGTCAATCTACCTCATCAAGGTAGTCGTTGTCATAGTTATAAAGGGCTTCATATCTATTTGAAGTTGGAATCTGATAAAAATTATGAGTTAGGTGCGATCTTGTGTGTGGATAGTAAACAGGTTCTAGATTCTCATACAGGGGATATGTTGGATAGTTATAAGATCTATTTTCCCAGGAATGAGCATATCGATGTGCTTCTAAGTTCGTAGTTCTCCCCTGACTGGGGGCTAGGGCGGGGGCCCGTGTTTGGGGGTAGGTATCAGCCACCGGGGGCCCATCATATCCATTGGGACGTTTGGTGTTATATCTAAGGCCATCAGGGTTACGTGGATAGAAGTAACTTAAACCCATTGTACGGATCAGGCTGTTTGTAGAGGAGCTCCTCGAGTTGGCAATAAATTTAGCAGCTCCCCTATCCTTGAAGTTGATAACAATACAATCTCCCTCAGTTGATTTATATCTTGTACCCACCCAATCAACTCTCCTAACTTGAGAGATTGTCCTTGTTATGTGGGAGGGAAGTGGTCTATGAGTGGTTAGCCACTGCATAACCTTGTTCTTTAATTCAATATTGGTTTCCCTCGTGTTTTCAGTTAGCTTTGGTACCCCGATCATAACTATTGTGTGGGCATTAGATTCGGGAGGGAGATTTATATGTGTAGTCGTTCTTGTCAATCTGGGTATGGGTTGGTTTGTCCCTGATGCATTAGTGGAAATATTTCTAGGAGGGATGCTGATGTGTTTGGATGTTTCATTATTAAGTCTAGTTGTGGCTATGGGAGAGCTCTCCGCAGCCCATTCACTATCTTCGGCACAATTATTCATTCATTACATTTCATAAAATTTGATTATAAACTGATATTTCTGACAAATCTTTTAAAAGAGGTCATACAACTCCAAATTAAATATGAATATAAAAGTTACATTAATTCAGTTCTTGTGTGGCCTCAACTTGAGAAACCCGCTACTCAGTGCATGACAGTTTTTCTCAGGGTTTTATGCGATTCCGTTATTCAATGTGCAAGAGCTGGTGTTTAAAGTGCTATTGTGCTGGGGTACATTATAATTCAAGTGTCTTCTTTCTCGTTATCCCGGATTTAAAAATGCATTGTCCTTGTTCTTTTGTTTTATTCGCTCTTTTAACACTGATTTCTCTAGATTTGACATTCTGTTCATCAGCACAGCGAAATTATTGTTCTTCCCTTGAACATAACGTAAACCATTTGTTAAGGTGCAGATTCAGTATACTTCCCAGTTAATGTTATTTATCAAGGCGCTAGTGCCCTAAATTGATTGCTCTAATGGTTTCATGATTACTTTTATACATTTTACTCCCTGGCATATAAGCGGTATAGAGTAGACAACCAACCAATGGGTTACTGATTACCTGCATGTTCGAATTTCTAGTTCTCTGAAAATTCATTCAGCATTATATTCCTTTCTGTCAGGAGACTCGGGCAGATTCAGAATATGTGTGCAAGAGTTTCTTCCATATATTTGCATCAACGACATTCTTTGTTCTATGTCTGATTCTTCCAGGATGGCATTAGATCTTTTGTTTTCCATTTTCCAAAACTGTACTGCATAAGCTGGAGTTTTATTTTGAGTGAAACGTGCGCTGTAAGGTAATCCTGGTGCTGTAGTTTTTTATAAGAATTAATCACTGTCCAGGCTTGATATCTGAGCGCAGGGCTTGTCTTGAAGCTTGTCTGAAGTTCCACCTCGAGAACAACAACAACACCAACTCCACCAACCTGATCGACAACTTCGCCAACCTCGGACTCAAACAGCTTGTGACAACACCCACCCACGCCGCTGAGCACACGCTGTACCCCATCTTCTCCGCGAGCCCTCACGTCTCCTTTAACCACAATAAAAATATCTATCAATGCCATCTGGATCCTGCTCCATTAAACGGCTCTGAGGCAGTGTTTTTTAAGATTACTCTCCAACCTAAAATCACCCTTTCAGGTTTACTGGTGTATCGCCCGCCAGGTCTTAGTAATGCCTGGCAACCACAACTCTCTGAAATCATAGCCCCAGTTGTATCTATATCGAGCAACTTCATAGTCATCGGTGATCTGAATGTACATCTTGAAGATCAGAATGACAATTTGGCCTACAACCTTATTGCAGACCTTGCTTCCATGAATCTCAACCTATCCAACAAGGGCCCCACCCATAAAGGCGGTCACATTTTAGATCCAATTTTTTCAAATTATATCCACGTAAAGTGTTCCATGGCTGTGCCACTCATCTGGTCTGACCATTTTTTTATTCAATTCACAGTTACAAACTATGTAAATACACCTATTCACAAACCAGATACCTATTCACAGAAAAGGGATTGGAAAAAGTTCAATCCTGATGCTTTCAATGCAATCCTATCTGATCTTAAGCCAGAGAATTTATGTACGTCCAATGAAATGGATGTGATGGCCAGTTCTGTAAACGACTGGCTCTTGGAAGCCTTAAATATCTGTCTCCCCACTACCCGCAAGAAAAGGATTATTCACAAAGCACCCGCTCCTTGGTACAATGAGTCGCTTCGCTTGCACAAATCAAAATTTAAGAAATTAGAATGTTTATGGAGGAAAGATTACTCTCTTACATCTGGTGCCGCCTATAAAACTGAGCTGAAATGTTATCATAAGGCGTGTGCTACAACCAGAGCCATCCACGTCAATAAATCCATAAGTGAAGCAATAAATAAATCCAAAACTCTGTTCACTGTGGTG
This sequence comes from Lissotriton vulgaris, assembly GCF_964263255.1. Classification (NCBI taxonomy): domain Eukaryota; kingdom Metazoa; phylum Chordata; class Amphibia; order Caudata; family Salamandridae; genus Lissotriton; species Lissotriton vulgaris. The sequence goes on along the minus strand of NC_141698.1, from coordinate 933,483,267 downwards.
AAGGAGCTCGCTGGTTCTCAGACCACAGCTACACTCCCCCAACTATCCAATGCGAAATGCAAGGAGCTTGCCCAATACTTCACTTCTAAAATCACGAGTATACATCAGGATATCCTTGCTCAAATCAAAATACCTGTTCTCCTCACCTCCCCTCAGACTTAGAACATGCCCATCAACTCTTCTGGGTCACCTCTGCCTCTACTGCTGTCGTGGCCTGACCTCTGCTCGGAAACTCTTTCAGAAATACTGAGCAAAATTAAATCAGGTTCCCCGGTGGACCCACTGCCCGTCCCCATCCTGCGTTCTCTGAACTCTTCACATCTATCCACTATTTGTAAGATGCTAAACCTTTCACTCACTACTGCCACTGTTCCTAGTTGATGGAAACATGCCATGGTCACCCAGTTACTGAAGAAACCACAGGCGGATCCAAAACTATCCGCTAATTATCGTCCCATTTCTTTATTACCGGCATTTTTTAAAGTTTTGGAACGACACATCCATTTCCATCTTTCAAAATTTGTGACAGACAATAATCTGCTACATCCCTCTCAATCGGGATTTCGCCCTGGTTTCTCTATGGAGACGACCCTGTTGGGCGCTACAGACAACTTGTGTCTGCTTTTGGATCGAGGAGAAACAGTTGCGCTGATCTTGCTCGATCTCAGCACAGCTTTTGATACTGTGTTACACGGTATCCTTCTCAAATCCCTTGCTGCCATTGGCATTGGCAACAAAGCATTGGACTGGCTTGCATCTTTTCTGTCTGACCGCACTTTTCAAATTTTCTCTAAGTCATCATCTTCTAAGAGTCACTCCTCCCCACATGGGGTACCCTAAGGGTCTATTCTTAGCCCTCTACTTTGTAATTTTTATGTCACACCTTTAGCTTTCGTTGCACAATGCTCGGGCCTAAATCTTTTCTCATACGCCGATGACTCACAAATTGTTTTTTCACTCTCACAAATTGATCCCGTGGCCCCCTCCTCTCTGCAAACTGGGCTCACCAAGATAGCTGAATGGATGAATAACAACCTACTCAAGTTGAACGGCGGGAAGACGGAGGTCCTGATTCTGGGCAACAAACCCGATCTCTGGAACTTGACTCATTGGCCCACTTCCATGGGTCCCCTTCCAATTCCATCGGAACAAGCGCGAAACTTGGGAGTCACTATCGACAGAGGCTTCACCATGAAAGATCAGGTCAACAGAGTCACAGCCATCTGTTTTACCATCCTACGATGGCTGCGTAAAATTTTCTGGATGATCCCAAAAAACACCCAGAGATCTGTCGTGAACGCCTTGGTGACCTCCAGATTGGATTACGGCAACGTGCTCTATCTGGGGTCTCCAAAGGTCGTTACACGTCACCTTCAGCTAGTTCAAACTGCTGCTGCTCGGCTCCTCTGTGGCTGTCGTAAACGTGACCACATCACAGAACGCCTGAGAGAGCTACATTGGCTTCGTGTTGAAAACCGGATCAAGTTTAAAGCACTGTGCTTTATGCACAAGATCAAAGCCGGATCAGCACCCCTCTACCTTCAAGCCCTTGTCAGTCCTTACCTTCCAGCTCGGTCTCTTTGTTCCTCATTTCACCATCTTTTTAATGTACCCAGGTTCAAACTTTCCAGAATGGGAGGTAGTTCCTTTTCGAACTTAGGACCCAGACTGTGGAATTCACTTCCACTGGCCCTACGGATGGAAAATAGTCATACGCAATTTTGCAGAGCAGTGAAGACCTGGCTCTTCGACGTCTAACTTCTTCTGTCTCATGTTTAGCGCTGGGAAACCCTTATGGGTAGCTGTCGCGCTCAACAAAATCAATAAATAAATAAATAAAACCACACCACCAAACCCCAATGGACAGACCACAGATGCATCCACTTTACCTTCAGAAAAGCTACCACACACCACCACACCCAACAGCTGCCTCACCGCTGTTGGGGCAAGGTCACCAAGGACCAACAGAGTACCACCCTTGCCCTGAGACCACCCGCCGACCCCATCGACCCCGACACCGCCACCACCAACCGCAAACAGTGGATCAATGACTGCACCAACACCCTCAGCCCTCTCAAGATCCCCACTACCAACCACACCAGCAAGAAAGCTGCCTGGTTCACAAAAGACCCCTGGACCTCCAAGAGCACCTGCCGGAAACTGGAGAAGAAATGGCTCCACGACCGAAAACCAGACAGCCACACAGCCCACAAGAACGGCACACGCAGACACCACCAACTCATCAGGACCGCCAAAAGGACCGCCTAGACAACAACGCACACAACACCAAAGAGTTCTTCAGCATCGTGAAAGAACTCTCCAACACCAACGACATTCCACCATCACAGGACCTGTGCGACTCCCTGGCAACCTTCTTTCATCGCAAGATCACCGACATGCACGACAGCTTCAACTCCAACACCCCCGCACCCACCACCGAGACTACCACCCCTGCGACCTCCACCCACACTAATCGCCTGACCGCCTGGTCCAACGTCAGCGACGAAGACACCATCAAGACCATGAACTCAATCCACCCCGGCTCCCCTTCTGACCCCTGCCCCCACCACATTTTCAACATAGCCAGCACTACCATTGCACCCCACCTACAGAAAACAATAAACATCTCCTTTGAGACAGCAACCTTCCCGGAAAGCTGGAAGCACGTCGAGATCAAAGCCTTACAGAAGAAACCCAAGGCGGACCCCAAGGACCTCAAGAACTTCCGGCCCAACTCCCTGCTCCCGTTCCCGGCAAAGGTGACGTGGAAGATTGTCAACAAACAGCTAACCCGCTACCTCGAAGATAACAACATCCTGGACCCCTCTCAATCCGGCTTCCGCAGCAACCACAGCACCAAGACCGCATTCATCGCCGCCACCGACGACACCAGGATCCTGATGGACAAAGGAGAAACAGCCGCCCTCATCCTCCTGGACCTATCAGCAGCCTTCAACACGGTCTGCCACCGCACCCTATCAGCATGCCTCCATGATGCTGGAATCCAAGAGAAGGCCCTGGCCTGGACCACATTCTTCCTCTCCAAAAGAACACAGAGCGTACGCCTCCCACCCTTCCGCTCGAAAACCACCGAGATCATCTGCGGCATCTCACAGGGATCCTCCCTCAGCCCGACGCTGTTCAACATCTGCATGGCACCTCTCGCCCACGTCGCACGACAACATAACCTCAACATCATCGCCTACGCCAACGACACCCAGCTGATCATATCCCTCACCGAAGATACCCACACCGACTGGATGAAGGACAGCAGACTGAAGCTGAATTCAGACAAGACGGAGGTCCTAATCCTCGGACCCACCCCATCAGCCTGGGACGACTCCTGGTGGCCCACATCGTTAGGCACAGCCCCGGTACCCACCAACCACGCACACAACCTGGGGTTAATCCTCGACTCCACCCTCTCCATGACCAAGCAAGTCAGTGCTGTCTCTGCATCCTGCTTCAACACCCTCCGAATGCTCCGCAGGATCTTCAAATGGATCCTCTCTGACACGAGAAAAACTGTCACCCAGGCCCTCATCACTAGCAGACTCAACTATGGGAACGTCCTCTACGCAGGAACAACAACCAAGCTCCTGAGATGACTAAAACTAATCCAGAACACCTCGGCACGACTGATCCTCGATGTCCCCCGACGCAGCAACATCACACCCCACCTGAGAGGCCTGCACTGGCTCTCCGTCAATAAGAGGATCACCTTCAAACCCCTCATCCACGCACACAAAGCACTACACAACTTCGGACCAACATACCTCACCGACCGACTCAGCTTCCACACCCCCACCCGCAGCCTCCGCTCTGCCAACCTCGCACTCGCCACAGTCCCTCATATCCGGAAAGGCGGCAGGTCATTCTCCTACCTCGCCGCCAAGACCTGGAACGGTCTCCCTACCAGCCTACGACAGACCCAGGACCTACTGTCCTTCAGAAGACTTCTCAAGACCTGGCTCTTCAATCAGTAGCAGCCCCCCTTCCCCCAGCGGCTTGAGACCCTCACGGGTATGTAGCACGCTTTAGAAATGCATTGATTGATTGATTGATTGTCTGTTGAATATGAAAGATTTGTGTAAGTAGCTTTTATCACTTTATAAAAAGCCTCTTTCCCAATACTTGCACTCCAGACGTCTTCTATTCCCAAGTTCCTCAATAGCCTGTTTTAGATATAGCCCCTAAGAATCTTTTTTATTTTGTTGTAATTGCTCCTCTATTTCCTTACAGCACATATGGTCAATTGACCATCTTTCTGACACTTGTAATCTCCAACATAGGTTTATAAAGGCTCCTTTACATTGGTATTTTTGATGCAGCTTCCCAAACTCCAAATGCACCTGTGCTGGAAATTCAGTTTTTGTGATGCTGAACACAGATTATATACTCTTGCTTGGATTTTGTTTAAGATGCCTTCTGTGCTTCCTTTCAAAGTTTCCATGCCATACGTCACTGCTGGCATTAACTGAGCACTCATCACTGTTAAAAGATGGTAAAATGAAGGACAGTTCAGTTTTTTTCCTAATGTTCTGAAGCCGTACTTTAAGGATTGTGCTTTAGCCTGTATTGTTTCTATGTGCTGTTTGCCTTTCATTTGATGCTCCACGATGAATCCTAAGTATTTGTATGTGTTAACATCCTAAACTTTGTTCCCTTCCAAGAATCATTTTTTTTTAGATCACGGAAAGTGCACCAGTAAAGAAGTCACACTCTGTTAAGCAAGTCCTTTAGATTTCTTTTATTCTTATTTATAAAGCAAGCAAAAGGGCATCAGCCAACGTGTTTCGTTCTGTTACGGCGGAATTTTTGATCTCTTATCAGATCACTATAGATCTAGATCCCAACTCAGGTCGACTGAACCTTTGTTACTTGTCATAGAGTAAAAAGCAATCCACTACTAGGTTAATCAGTTTAAGACTTGCACAACTCTGAAGAACCACTTACTACGAATACGTTTTAAAAGTTTTATTATAAAGCCAAAGATAACTGGAGATACAAACATCTCAATATAAGGTTCAAAAGATACACTGGCATTAGTACAAACATGAATTTTCTAAGTGCTTTTAGGTGCCAGAAGAGTATCACCAAAACTAATTCAAAGATCATCAAGGTTGCAAGAATGGACACAAGTTGTAACTTGTGCGACATTTACAAAAGGGAAGGAAAATCCAAATTAGACTGTCCCTACACTAGACTAAGTGACATCCCTACTTAGCAAGATCTTAACCTAAAAAAAAAGGTGTCAGCCGTGGTGACTTCCAAAGAAGATCACTCACTTTCCCTTAGTCTTTGTTGTAAATCTGTGCATCGCAGTTATGCGCTATCTGCCTACCCATCTGCTCTCTTAGGTTCCTCAGGCCATCTGCTCTACCTCCACCCAGGGGTGCTGTCCCTAATACAAAATCACAATTACAGTAGAAACGCCCCTCAGAGACGCCCCTCACGTACACCCCTCACGTGGTGTCGGTTCTGGCTTTTTCCATGCTGATACTCCTCTGGGCTCCTTGTTAGCGTTGACCTTGCTTCTCAGGCTCTTCTCCGGCAAGACGGTACCCCCCAGGAAATTCCTGAACCCTCCTCCAGGCCTGTGCCTGTCTCCCAGAACAGAGCTCTATTCATCACTCTCTTGATTGGAACTCCCTCGCTCCTGCAAACAGACACCCATGAAGTGGGCCCCAAATTCCGGCCTCCAGCTTATCTCCTAAGTCGTAAACCTTCGAGCATGGTCCACGATTTATGCTTAACATGACCTGATTCTAACTAGCACATGCAGATCAAAAGAAACGACCTTATCTCTTCAGGCCTACTAGAATTACATGAAACGGGCCTGTGCACACTATGAACCTTTATTTCTCAGCCTAAACAGTATTCTAACTTATTACACACAACTGGTTATAGGAAACACTTCTATAAAACGTATATTTTCAGCTCTATGATCAATAATACTTTGAATTATGACAACAATAATCCATATCATGTGAAATTGTAAAGGCACGTATTCTTTCTCAGTGAACTGCCATGAGGCCTATACATTTCTACGTTTAGCAGCATTACATTCTCCTCTGCAACAGCCACATAACATGGAATTTAATATCATTCTAACATCTCTAAACACTCCTACATTAGCTTTTCACACTGATATATGCACTCTATACTAATTAAACACTCTTATATGTATGCACTCTATAAATTCGATACTCTTATGTGTTCCTTTAACTAGACTGGTGCAACGTGCTTGTAAATATGGTGCACCTCTACATTTTACTTGATTTGCGCTCTCTCAGTTCCCCCCTTTGATGACCTTTAGAGGTCATCACCATCACAACACCATCCCTGAGGGTATACATTGAATCAAACAGAACTCGTTGCAGTGCTCCCTCGCTTCATCATCTCTAGGGCCCTCGGACTCGTATACTGGTTATCCTGCATCGCAGCTAACCTCTGCTCCTGCTCTCTCATGGATCTTTGAAACCTATTTGATCTATAGCATTGATACAGCCACACCAACCCCCACAATGTGATTACACAAATCACTATTATGATGATAGGTTTCAGTATGTACCAAATGAAACCCTTCCCTAGGTTGGCAAACCAACCTCCAACTTTACCCATTCCATGACCCACTTTTTCCCACACATTCACCTGTGTCAGATCCTCAATCTCATGATGAATTTCAGTGATGTTCTGTATATATTTTTCAAGAGGTTTTGAATTGTCTGGAATGTAAGTGCAACATTCCTGGACCTTCAAATCCTTACAGACTCCTCCCTCTTTGGCTAACAGAACGTCTAGAGCAAGTCGGTTCTGGAGAACCATAGCCCTTATCGATTGCATCCCTCCCTCCTCCAGCATTAGTGATCTAGCCGTACTGGTGGACAACCTATCTACAACTGTTGCCAATCTCCTAATCTTGACATCATTCAGAATTAACCCTAAAAGAGGGAACATAGCACCAAATACGTCTCCAATTACCTCATCATTGCTTACATCCCTTCTCCCTCTAGCTTGAGTTCTTCCCTCTATGATTTCTAGATCCTTAGTATGGTATATTTTGGGGAAGACAATTGCTAAATAACATGATCCGTACCAATTATCCGGTAGTTTCACGTATGCATTTCTTCCACAGACAAAATATACATTCGGGATCACCTGCATTCCCTTCAAGAAATCCTTTGTATAGTATTCTATTTGGAAAGCATGTTCACAACTTACTTCTCCCACAAACACATTCTCATAGTAGGTTTTACCCCTGTATATACATAGTTTCCCTCTTTGCACTCGATCTAAAGCTATTGGACCATTACTACCCTTTCTTTTGTGGGACTTTTCCTCCTCGGTCCAATCTGTTTTCCATTGGCCTGAAGCCTTTAGGATCTTCTGCCTCCTATATCGATCACCCACCTGCCCTATAAACTTTTTCTCAATTTCTGACACTTTACAAGTCAAATTATTTCTTCGGGCATATGAAGTATCCAGCGTTCTCCAAGGAATGAAAAATGTCACTCTTATAATATTCCCACTTGTTCATATGCTTGTAGGCCGGGACCTCTGGTAAAACAGCGTCAAAGTTTGAAAAATAATACTCAAAGCTATCGTGTCCATAAAATATACTAAGCAACAAACTACATGTGATTCCATAAGTCAATGGAAGATGATGGTACCTAATACCTTCGTCTACAGAGGCTGGCATTTGCATGCAGACATAACAGTCCTTTGCATCCATAGCATCAATGTATTCATAAAGTAATTTAGCATATGCATTTGATTTGAAATTTCCTTGTGATTCATCTACGCGCAACCTACGAGTTTCTGCTGCTAGCAAAACTTTATCTTTCTCTGTATTGTCCCCCCTTTGACCAGCAGTAATAGGTTTCGATGTCACTACAACTTTTGCTTCTTTTGTTGCCTTCTCTTCATTTTCATGTCCCACTATATATGATACAGTAACTACTAAAACTATAAGAAAAATTACTCCCACTAAAAGTGTGCTTACTATACATTTTTCCTTGCGGTTCGGGTTGCCGGCCTCCATGATCTCAAGACAGTGTAGTTCTATTTTTCGGCCACAACACAAAGTCTCTTTTCTTTGCTCCTTCAACAGTGTTTTCTTTGCTTATTCGGTCTTTTCGTACCACACCTGGAAGCTGATAATCCCTTTTGCAAGATCAGTCTTTTGAATTATAGCAACAGACAACCCTAGCCCTTCTCCGTCCACTAAATGGAAAAGTCCCTACATTTCTTCTTCTTCCACTTGGCGCTAGGTTATCTCTCAATCTGTTTATTTACAAAGTCTTTAGCAGTCTGTAATCATGCGTGTTCCAGCGGCTCTAATCACGTATTCTAAAATTTCTAAGCGAAGAATGATCTCCTCGAGTGCTGGCATCGTTGGACCAAAAGTCGGAAATTCTACTCTGTTTAAAACCAGTTCTCTTATTCTGCTCAGATAAGGAGGATTGGGGACAGTGAGTGTCAGCAACCCTTCGATCTCAATTCCAGGTACCAACAACACCAGTTACAATGTTATGATTGGGTCAGTACTGGTCACTGTCACTTCCCTCACCCTCCCGGATCTCCGTGCACTGGACATCTGCTGCTAGGTAGGTCCACTCAGGAGTGGCGTATCTTCTGCAGGGCACTCGCACCCTCCTTGATCTTCTTGGACCCTCCTGTTCTTGATTTTGTGCACCTTCATCCAGATCTGAGTCTTCAGATATAGGAGCAAGAGTTCTCTCTGGAGTTGGCTTCAAGCTCAGCCTCTTCTTCCTTTCAGGCCAACTAGCTTCTCCACGCCTTGTTCTCCTATTTCTTGTCCTCACACTCGGTTCTTGATCACTTTTGACTTGATCAGTGTCTGAGCCGTATTCACAGCAACTTTCTCCTTCTGTGGCAACTTCAGTTTCACTGTCGTCCTGTCTTTCTTCCGCTTGATCTGAAGCACTCCCAGCTTCCTCCGACACCCCCACAGCTTGACTGATCCCCTCTAGTGGTTCACCGTCCACAGCTGGATTTTCATCTGTGAGAGGAGCTGTTTCTTCCAGGGGTGCTGGAACTCTTCGAGTATGGGAGGCGTGAATCCAATTTGGCAGCCCTCCACACTTTACAGCAGTATTCGTTGTCAGAATTATCTGGTAGGGCCCCTTCCAGCGCACGTCTAGGCAGTTCTTCCGGACGTGCTTCTTCACCAGCACCCAGTCACCAGGGCACAGGTCATGACATAGGTCTCTGGAAGATGGAATTTCAGCAGCCTGCACCTGAAGAGACACAGAATGAATGACATCAGAAAGTCCCTTGCAATAATCCAGGATCAGATCATCTGTGATATTCAACAAAGCTGTAGTTGAAACAGATGGAAGTCTCATTGCCCTCCCCATTAGAACCTTGTGTGGGAGAGGCCTGTTCTCCTGTCTGGTGTGCTACGCATACTCATGAGTACCAAGGGCAGGGCATCAGGTCAGCTTAAGGACGTCGATGAACACACTTTGGCCATTCGGGATTTTATAGTTCCATTTATCTGCTCCACGATCCCGGAAGCCTCTGGTCGATAGCTACAGTGCAATTTCTGATCAATATTTAATGCAGAGCAAAGCATCTTCACAACTTCACTGTTGAAATGTGTCCCTCTGTCTGATTCCAAAGAGGTCGGCACCCCGAAGCGTGGTATTAACTCTCTAAGCAACAACTTTGCTACTGTGAGTGTATCGCACCTGCGTATAGGGTATGCCTCGACCCATCTGGAAAATATGCATACAACCACCAGAACATACCTGAGGCGGTTTCTTTTTGGCATCTCAATAAAGTCTAATTGCATTCGGTTGAAAGGCCCACCAGACCTCCCAATGTGACTCAATGTAACTGGTGTCCTTTTCCCTACGTTCAATTGCTGACATGTTACACACCTTTGACACACTGCTTCTGCGGCAACTCTGAACTTTGGGTTATACCAAGTCTGTCTAAATACCCGCAGCATGGCATCTCTTCCTAAATGTACTGGACCATGTATCTGTCGTGCCATTGGACTCACTAATTCATTTGGTAATACTGCCCTTCCATCTGCTGAAATCCACAAATCCATTTCACTTTTTACACAAACTGCAGTTTCCCATGTCTTTTTCTCAAAATCTGATGCGTTCTCTTGCATGTCTTTTAAATCATCCCAAGTATCAACTGTTTCTAGCATCATGTTTAACTCTGTCTTTTCCTGAGTCCCACCCACTTCCACTTCCGTGAAAGAGTATCTTTGCTCTGCACAGTAGCGAGCAACCTCGTCGGCATAACGATTTCCTTGGGATACAAAATCTGTACCTTTGGTGTGTGCTGCACATTTAACAATGGCAATTGCTGCCGGACCTTGTAACGCTTCTAACAATAGTCGCACAAACTCCCCATTTCGAATAGGCGAACCTGAAGAAGTCATGTAACCTCTCTGAGACCACAATTGCCCAAAGTCATGAACTACACCGAAACCATATTGGCTATCCGTGTAAATGGTGACTCGAATTTTGCTACCTGCTAAACAGGAACGTGTCAATGCAATGATTTCGGCTACCTGAGCGGAGTGTACTCCTTCCAGGCAAGCGGCTTCCACAACTCCAGTAATGGTGCAAACAGCATAAGCTGCTCTCAACTGACCAGTATCGTCTCTTACACATGAGCCATCAACAAAGAAAATTTCATCAGGGTCAGTCAACGGCTCATCCACAATATCTGGTCTTGGCTTGGTGCATAGTTCAGTCACATCAAGGCAATCGTGATCTTCACATTCTTCGCCTTCTATATCAATAGGAAGTGGCATCAACGTGGCAGGATTCAAAACAGAGCACCTCTTAAGGGTCATGTTCTCCGCAGCAAGAATAACTTGCTCGTAGCGCCTGAGCCTATTATTGCTCAAGTGCTGTGTCTTGGTCCTGGTCATTAACAGTTCTACAGAATGAGGTACATACACCACTAATTGATGTCCCATCACAATGCTTTCACACCTTTCAATGCTGACACCCGTTGCAGCAACGGATTTGAGACATCCGGGCAACGCTGTGGCTACTGGGTCCAAAGTAGCCGAAAAATATGCAACTGGTCTACGGGCATTTCCATGAATTTGTGCTAGGACTGACAAAGCACAACCTTCTCTTTCGCAACAGTAAAGTGAAAGTGGTTTTTCATAATCAGGCATTCCCAAAGCTGGAGCACGGCACAAGTCCTCTCTCAGCTGTAGGAACGACATCAAACAATCCTTGTCCCATGGTACCAGATCACTCACCTCCTTGTGCGTCAGTTTTTGTAAGGGTTTTGCTTTCAGCGAAAAGTTAGTTATCCACTGTCGGCAATAACCAACCATTCCTAGGAACATCCTGACCTCTCTTTGTGTCGTAGGCGAATTCATCTTCATGATCGCCTCTATCCTGTCTGGTGACACCTTCCGCATTCCTTTTTCAATTCGGTGACCCAAGTACTGTACTTCTGTCAGACAGTACTGCAATTTGCTCGGAGACACCTTATGCCCATTTTCAGCTAAATGGTTCAGCAAGGCGATGTTGTCTATCTTACAAGCTTCTTCTGTTCCTGACACAACAAGTAGGTCGTCTATGTACTGAACTAGAACCGAGTTCTGTGGCAGTACTAGACTTTCAAGATTTTTCTTCAGTAGCTGGTTGAAAATCGATGGGCTTTCTGTATACCCCTGTGGGATACGACACCATGTTAGGACACGATTTTCCAGCTTAAATGCAAAAAGAAACTGGCTCTCCTCATCTAATGGAATTGAAAAGAAAGCCTGGCAAAGATCTATCACTGTGAACCACTCAGCTTGGAATGGTATCTGAAACAATATCACTGATGGATTCGGTACCACTGGACAACATGAAACAACTATGTTATTAACCCTTCGGAGATCATGTACTATTCTAAATTTCCCGCTAGGTTTCTGCAAACCCATAATCGGGGAGTTGCATGGACTACCCACGATTTCCTTCAGTATTCCCTGCTGAATCATGGAGTTGATCACAGGTTTTATTCCTGCAATCGTCTCCGGGGTCAATTTGTATTGAGGCGTTCTTGGATATTCAACATTTGGTTTTATCATGATTTTCACTGGTTCTACCCCTTTAATCAATCCTATCTCTGCTCCAGTGAAATCCCATACTTCAGATGACACAGTATCTCTTAAGTCCCAAGGGAGCTCTTCCACCGTCAGGGTAGGATACAGTTCTACGCATACTCTTGAATTTGCAACTTTAAAGGTGGCATCATCGTTGTTAGTCTGTACCTCTACTCCCTGAGGCGTGCAGTATATTGTGCAATTTAGTTTGCACAATAAGTCTCTTCCTAACAGACACACAGGGCTAGAATCACATACTACAAACTGATGTTCATCGCTGTAGTTTCCTATTTTCACTAGCACTGGTTCCGTCAAAGGGTTAGTCATTCTCCTATTTGCGACTCCTACCACTTGAATTGTTTCCCCCGACATTGGCAGATCCGGAACCACGGCTGATCTCAAAGTTGATCGAGTAGCTCCGGTATCTACTAAGAATGTTGTAGGACACCCCGCCACCTCAGCCTCAACAAACGGTCCTCTTTGGTCCACCTCTAGAACTGCCCCGAGGGTACAGTCCTCCTCTCTACTCACACGCCGTCCAGTCAGTGGATCAACATAGTAACACTCTTCTCCTCCTACTAAAAGAGGCATTTGTCTATAGGTCTTGCCCCGTGTCGTAATCTTTGGTGGTTGCGGGAACTGAGCTCGAGGAGCCAAAGTCCCTCCTTTGGTACTGTCACCCCTTGGACTGGAACGGTCTGAACTTCCTCCTCCTCTACTTCCAGTTCTCAGTTTTCAGGGTTATAGGGACACTCGCGTTTCCAATGTCCCACCTGGTGACACTGGTGACACTTTGTCATCTTTTTCAATGTAGCAAAGTCTATTCTAGGTCTCGGATTTTCCTCGTTGTCCCTATTCTGACTATTTGATCTCCTTCCCATCGTCCCTGTTCCCTGTTTCTGCTGTCCACCCTTTCCAGCCGACTGCATCTGAGCCATCATCAGCTTCTCCTTAAGTTTCTTTGCTTTGGAATCTATTTCATCACTGCAATACCTTGCGTATCTCAAAATTTCATCCAATGGTTTGTTTTGCTAGCAAATTAAGTGTTGCTGAATCATCAAACAAATATCAGGTCTCAACCCCAAAACGAACTTCGATACTAACTGTCCTATGTCTTTGGGATCCATTACATCTAATCCACTGTATTGTTTGAACGTTTTCAGCAATCGCTCATAAAATTCATGGACTGTCTCCTTGGGTTCCTGTCTAGTTCGGTCTATTTTCACCCAATCTATATCTTGCGGTGGCACCTTCTTTTTCAGCCATGTCATCACCCTTTCATATTTTTCCATTACTCTTTCTGACGGTCCATTAGTACGAGCATCTCTTTCTGGTTCTGCTGTGGGCCATTCGACACTAAGTTTGCATGCTATCCACAAGTCTCCTGGGACCACAGTGTAGAATAAAGTGTTCAAATCAATCCACAGTACTTTTGAAATCTTGACAAACCTCTCTACCTGTTTGTACCATTCTACAGGATTCTCTCTTAACTTCGGAAATGAATTGGTAAATGCAGCCGAATCTCCTCTACTCCAGGGCACATGTACATAACTCCCATTCGCTATTTCTCGCAAAGGGAATGCCTCCATCCGCAGTGGCCCTCCATCCGGAGACATCACAATCGCGCTCCGCCTGACAGTCCCTTTCTTGGACCACCTTTCTTCCCATTTATCCAGATCTCTCCATGCTCTTATTTCTGTGATCAGTTCCCTTATGTGTGTTTTTAATCTAGTTGTCCTCCTCTCATCCAGGTCCTGATCTGAATAATGCAACCTATGGTTACCCTGTAATGCCTTTGTTCTCGACAAGTCTACCATATACTTGTCTGCCAGTTCAGACAATTTCTCGTGAGTTGCTCTTGCCTTTCGAGTAATATCCTTTGCTATAAACAGCAGCTCATCTTGCTCGTACATGTCAATCGTTTCTAAAGGCAACGCACCATCTATTATCTCGTCCAGGTCAGATTTCAAACTGGTCACATCGAGCCTTTTTGCCTTTATCACAGCTTTCAGTGTGCTGTCTCTAGAGAGCCCATTTACGTCTCTCCCATCACAGCTCTGAGTCCTACGTCTGGGCTCAGGCGTGTTATGGGCAGTCCTCCCATGCTCCCATCTCTCCAGGTCCCATGCAGTTCTATCCTCTCTTGGTGTATGGTGAAACACTTCTCTACTCCCCATCGTCCCACATTTACCATTCTGCCTGGTTTCTCTAGGTGCATGGTAAGACACTCCATTATTCCCCATACTTTCGCAATTCCCCTGCTGTCCATGATTGCTCGACGCATGGCAAGACACCTCGTGGCTCCCCATGTTCCCGCGATCCCGCCCCTGCCCATGATCGCTTGACGCATGGTGAGACACCTCGTGGCTCCCTATGTTCCTGCGATTCCACTCCTGCCCATGATCGCTTGACGCATGGTGAGACACCTCGTGGCTCCCCATGTTCCCGCGATTCCAATGCTGTACGTTATTGCCAGGTGCATGGTGGGTGCATTTAAAGCTATCCCTGTACTCTTGCGTCCTTCGGTCTCCTTCACTGTGAATGAGACGAGACGTCCCTCCACACTCTGTACTTCTACCTTCTCGCTCCTGCCTACTTCCACCGTGGATATGACGGGTAGCTCCTCTACTCTCCTGACTCTTACCGTCCCACTCCTGACCGCTTTCGCTAGCCCCGCAGTGAGACAATGTCCCATTGCATCGACTTCCCCATTCAGCTTCCGCTCTTGACCTGTTACTCTGTGTTTCTATGGCAGCATCCCTTTCCCTCAAGTCAGCCCTCAACTCCTTAAAGGATTTCGGCCGTGGTCCTCTCAGATCCATCGGTCGTCTCTGACCCCCCTGTTATGGGATCCACTGCTGAATCCAATGGGGTGCTCCATTTTCTCGGTCCTGGCAAATGCCTCCAGGCATTTGTCATGTTGTTCCTTCTTTCCATTTAAGCTCTTTCTCTGTCTAGCCGTACCTGTTCCTCCTCTCGCACTTTCTCTGGGTTATAAACCGACACTATAGGACCTATGGTAACGGGAACTTGAAGAGCATCTGGTAATCCATGAGACTCAACACACTCCGTTGCTGGCACCTTCTGCACCACAAACCTTCCGACTACCCTCTGTACAGGACTAGGTTGAGGTGTTTCCTCTCTGGTAGGTACCCAATCCGTTATAGGGAGTGGTCTATTCTCCTCTATGCCAAACCTATCTTACCTTAGGAGCTCGATACCTTCCATCTCCCTATTGTACGGAGGCGGTCTATCTATCAACAACCTACTTATTAGGCTATCCTCTGACACGCTCTCATCATTCTCCTCTGGGGTTCTCTTTTCTCCAGTAACCTCTCTCACTGGGTACAACTTATCCACTTCAATAGCCTGTACCCTCCATTTCTTGGCTTCCGCATCCCATTTGGCATCTTGTACTGCTCTTACTGATCGTCTCACCCTTTCTTGACGCCTGTTCTGATTCCTGTCGTGCGCTGCCCTAATCCACGCATTAGGGGCCTCAAACTGTGTTGGTCTAGGCAAAGGTCTCAATGAAGAAATAACTGCTTTTAGCTGGTGCAACACTTCTAATCTAAATGTTCCGTATTTCGGAAAAGTCAGTTCCTCGTTCCCTTCTGTAATCTTACTCCAAGTAGCGAGCCACAGTATAGTATGCAACTCAACATTCGTAGCCATATAATGAGCTGGTGTACCCTCTGGCGGGGCCTCTTCCCCGTAATAAGATTCTCTCCTTTTTCTCCTAAAGATCGCTCTAAAGCATTTAAAACACTTCATGTTCAAAATCTACATTTTTTTCCCTATTTCCCTGCGTTCGTTTACTTCCTGATGACAATCCACCAATCCCAGCGCGGCTCTCGCTAACCGGCCTATCCCAGCGCGGCTTCACACCAACCGGCCTATCACAGCGCGGTTCGCGTCAACCGGCCTATCACAGCGCGGCTTCACACCAACCGGCCTATCACAGCGCGGCTCTCTCTGACGTCACTTGTCTCTCTCAGCTCGTCTCCCGGTCATGCATGCGTTCCATTCATACCCTGAAAAATTATTACTTCCGACCAAGCGATCACTTTCCTTGACTGTACGCCCACAGTCTATCTGTAATTGTCACCTTAACTGACGAAATGTCTTTCCGTGAACGTCCAGACAATCGCCTTAACTGACAGGTTACTTACACACAGTAACTTCCGACCTGCGTCCGTTACCCATACACTCACTCTTGCGTTCCCCCTATCACGGTCCTGCGGGCGATCAATGGTACCTCATGACCCCCTTTACAATGGTCGACAATTACTCTGGATGTTCGATACACCCGAATCACTTAAGCTCTTCTCTGAACTTAAGATTTTCACCAGGTTGCAAGCGCTCACAACCCTCCCTCAATCACACTACAGGCATTCAACTCCGCATGACATTACAATACAGATACAACACAAAACACCGCAATCTGACAACGCATGACCCTTATTATACTTACTCTCGTCCGACTCTGCTGCTTTTCTCTCGCACCGTCAGCACCATCTTCGGCAGGCGATTCTTCTGCTGCTCATCTCTCGATCTCTAGGGACCTCGGGGTAATCTTAACCTAGTCTAGATCACCTTCCTCTAGAAGGTAACCATCCTACTCTGCTACCAACAGTTACGGCGGGATTTTTAATCTCTTATCAGAACACTATAGATCTAGATCCCAACTCAGGTCTACTGAACCTTTGTTACCTGTCATAGAGTAAAAAGCAATCCACTACTAGGTTAATCAGTTTAAGACTTGCACAACTCTGAAGAACCACTTACTACGAATAAGTTTTAAAAGTTTTATTATAAAGCCAAAGATAACTGGAGATACAAACATCTCAATATAAGGTTCAAAAGATACACTGGCATTAGTACAAACATGAATTTTCTAAGTGCTTTTAGGCGCCAGAAGAGTATCACCAAAACTAATTCAAAGATCATCAAGGTTGCAAGAATGGACAAAAGTTGTAACTTGTGCGACATTTACAAAAGGGAAGTAAAATCCAAATTAGACTGTCCCTACACTAGACTAAGTGACATCCCTACTTAGCAAAATCTTAACCTAAAAAAAAGGTGTCAGCCGTGGTGACTTCCAAAGAAGATCACTCTCTTTCCCTTAGTCTTTGTTGTAAATCTGTGCATCGCAGTTATGCGCTATCTGCCTACCCATCCGCTCTCTTAGGTTCCTCTGGCCATCTGCTCTACCTCCACCCAGGGGTGCTGTCCCTAATACAAAATCAAAATTACAGTAGAAACGCCCCTCAGAGACGCCCCTCACGTACACCCCTCACGTGGTGTCGGTTCTGGCTTTTTCCATGCTGATACTCCTCTGGGCTCCTTGTTAGCGTTGACCTTGCTTCTCAGGCTCTTCTCCGGCAAGACGGTACCCCCCAGGAAATTCCTGAACCCTCCTCCAGGCCTGTGCCTGTCTCCCAGAACAGAGCTCTATTCATCACTCTCTAGATTGGAACTCCCTCGCACCTGCAAACAGACACCCATGAAGTGGGCCCCAAATTCCGGCCTCCAGCTTATCTCCTAAGTCGTAGACCTTCGAGCATGGTCCACGATTTATGCTTAACACAACCTGATTCTAACTAGCACATGCAGATCAAAAGAAACGACCTTATCTCTTCAGGCCTATTAGAATTACATGAAACGGGCCTGTGCACACTATGAACCTTTATTTCTCAGCCTAAACAGTATTCTAACTTATTACACACAACTGGTTATAGGAAACACTTCTATAAAACGTATATTTTCAGCTCTATCATCAATAATACTTTGAATTATGACAACAATAATCCATATCATGTGAAATTGTAAAGGCACGTATTCTTTCCCAGTGAACTGCCATGAGGCCTACACATTTCTACGTTTAGCAGCATTACATTCTCCTCTGCAACAGCCACATAACATGGAATTTAATATCATTCTAACATCTCTAAACACTTCTACATTAGCTTTTCACACTGATATATGCACTCTATACTAATTAAACACTCTTATATGTATGCACTCTATAAATTCGACACTCTTATGTGTTCCTTTAACTAGACTGGTGCAACGTGCTTGTAAATATGGTGCACCTCTACATTTTACTTGATTTGAGCTCTCTCAGTTCCTATCAAAGGAACTTCATCGTGGCTGAAACAATTGACATAAGACAGCACATAAATAACCACAACACCTAAATGTACTACAATAGTTTGACGTAAAACTAATCTAATCCATGATCTAAAACCTTCTTGTCTGTATTCCAGTGAAGCCCAACTGTGGCAGGTTTCAGAGGTGGATTGCACAGAGCTCTTATAATTGTGTAACAGGGATTGATGTGCTGAACCTGTGGTCAGCGCGGTTTAGAGTTTCCCTTCCAAGAACCAGGTGTACTTCTTGATTTTCGAGCCTACCAACTGAACCACTTTGGTTTTCTTTATATTTAGCTCTAGCCCATTTCTATCCATGTCTGTTTTTAAGGCGTCCATACTTCGCTGAAGTCCTATTTGCATTTGACTCAATAAGACAATATTGTTGGCGTACTGTAGATATTCCATTTCCTCGAGCCAGTATAGGCGGTGAGTGTTGATATTCCATATGGTTTGTGCTAGCTCTGCTAGATATATTGAAGAGGCAATACACACCCCTGTTTTAAACATTTATGTGTGTAAACTTTGTTTGTTACATTCTTGCCATCACCAATTTTGACCTGGTCCTAGGTTCCTGTATAAAGTTCTCTGATTGCCTTTAATAGACTATTCGATACACCTCATACAGCCATTCTATTCCACAAGCATTCCCGTGGCACCCTATCAAAGGGAGTCTTGAGATCTACAAACGAGCCAAATAGCTGCGTTTTTCTTATTGTGGCCTTTTCTGCCATCAGTGTCAGGGCAGTTAGATTTGTTAAAGTCCCTATTCCTGCCCTAAACCCTGTTTGTTGTCGGGCAAGATGTTGTTTATTTTTAACCAGGATTTCAGGTGCTGTAGAAGACAGGCTACATATAGCTTTGCCTCCATATCCGTTAAGGCTAGGAGTCTATAGCTTGGTGTTAAAAGAGGATTTCCACTTTTATATATGGGCTGAAAACCTTATCCATCTCATAACCAAATCATATACTCCAAATGACAACTACCGTAGAGTGCTTATGAGCTTGTGCTATTCCAAAGAAGATGTAATAATGATGCTACTGAGCACTTACTAATACCTGTATTATTGCTTTTTTTTCGGTCATATTCTGGCAGGAGTGGGAATTGTAGTAGTCACTCTCACAGTGGTTGCACCATCAGTATATTATTTTACTATAAGTACGGCCTGAGTGCGGATAAGAGGGGAGGTTAATTACAAAATGTAGATTATTTGATGCCACTGACTGGGAGTTGACGGAGGGAAATGCAAATTAGCAGTCTGAAAGATTATGTAGGTAAATGTTAGCTTACTAAATGTAACTTTTACTACTTTTCTAATAAAAACGGACTTTACCTTTAGATATGATTTTTAGTAAATATAAAGTAAGTATTTGAATGGTGCTTGTAGTAAAAGAGGAAAACATTTACAGATCAAAGTGTATAATCTATACTTTAACCTTTTCTATGCAACCGTTACAGCATGACCAATGACAATGTCATTTTGGGCCTAGTCACTGAGGAATCATCCCATTTTTAATGTCACATGTTTTACTCTTAAATATTATGAATTATATCTTATGGCTGACAGAGTTCACTTATGAGTGACCTGATTAATGTTTAACATCAGGTTTTCATACCTCTCAAAACGGTGATTATTGCAGGCACAGGTTAGTCCATCAGACATATTTTCATTGCTACTATAGTGGGATATGTGCTGCAATGCACACGTCATTTAACTTTCCATGGCAGGAGTGTATTTCTGCACCATAAGCTATGGCTTTATATAAATGGTAATTGTGCTAATCAAAGTTAACAATATATAACAATCTTTGAAGGAGGAGCACAGGCACTTTGCATCTGGTTAGCAAGCGCACAGGCTTCTAACCCTATAAAAAATAGGGCCCAGAAAAAGGTGAAAAATGTGTGGAGACGGGCACAAAAGACATATTTCTTTACCCTTTGTAAACGAAAGAGTTGATCAGTTTTAATGGAGCTCAATCTCAAATTATGATATTTATCAAGAATTAAGGTTTCTGGGTTGGTTGCCACAGAAGGGTGTTTGAGGTATTTGGGGGTAGTCTTGTTTGAAAGAGGGAACAAGAAACGGATGCCTTACTAAATACATCCTGGAGTCAGAAGATATTTGAAGCTCTCTTTATTTTAGGGTTGCTGGCCATAGTAGGAATGGAAATGCAACAGCCAGTTGTCAAATTAAGTGAAAAAGGTGTGCATGGGAATGACCTCACATTTTTTTGCCAGGACAAGAAGATGCAAAATCATGGCTGGTGCAACGTCAGTTTGAGTGTGGAAAATGGTTGTTGGAACAAATTAGATTTAGAATCGAAATCTCATCTAGGTGCAACTTCAAATTTAAGTTTAAATCCACCATTTTTGTTTCTTTGTTTGAGAGTTGACAGTGTTCCTGATGACCAATACCTACTCCCCAACAGTCTTTTCTTTTGAATATTTACAAAGGGGACTCCTTCCAATTTACAATTGGGTGAACATCTCCTTTGAGGTCAATGTTTTGTGATTGGATTTCAGTGGGAGAAACACTGATAAATACATCTCTGTTTGGAAGGGATACCCTAAATGTACTCCTTCCAAACAGTGATTCATTATGAGTTTCAGAAGAAATTTTGTGACTCAGTAAGAT
Source organism: Lissotriton vulgaris (assembly GCF_964263255.1). Classification (NCBI taxonomy): domain Eukaryota; kingdom Metazoa; phylum Chordata; class Amphibia; order Caudata; family Salamandridae; genus Lissotriton; species Lissotriton vulgaris. The sequence continues at coordinate 933,462,376 of NC_141698.1, read as the reverse complement.
TTTATTGAACTGGAAACTGGATTAACAAAAAGTCATTTTGCAGTCGCATGATGTGCGATTTGCTAAATCACAGGGATTTTGCAAATTACAGACTTTGGGACAGCAGAAAGACTCTTTATGTCAGGACCCCGAATTTCACGTCAAATCATGCATTCTCAATTGAATTTCTTGCTGGGAAGTGGACCATTAGCATTTTTTCACAAATATGTTTCAAGTATGAGGAAAGGAGCAATGTGGGGAACGTCACAGAACTATTTCGTCCAAATGAATGCACATTTTATCAATCCCTATTCAGAAAGTAACACAACTGTAAAATCGGGAGACTTTTGAATTTTTATTTATGAAAATACTACGTTTTGTAAAGTAATGGATAATGGACTGGCAGCAGAACAACCATAATCGAATTACGCATGTTAATTGCAATTTCAATTTCAATGTTTTCTGTGTATGAAGAAATAATTGCAGAGCACGTGTAATGGAATGGGGTTAATGCATTCTAAGCAGCTGAACGGCAGTAAGTTGTTCAAACCTAAGTGACAGCCATTGGGGCGAATTTAATTCAATATTTCAGTTTTTATTTATTGTTAAAGGCAGTGAACATCCTACTCTACTAACAACATACGATGCATGAAATGCATACTCCACTGAGAAGAATTGTGTATCCCCAAAAAGCAGTGACTCACCTACCAGAGCTTTTACGGGCTGTAAAGAATGGTGCAATCTACCAGCACTGACAAAAATGTATTACATTTTAAGAGGCATTATGATAGTCTCATGAACAATTTTGAAAGTAGTAAGAAGTTTTTATCTTAAAGTATAGCTCATTTATCTTCAAGTATTACTTGACGGTCGTTATGATCGCTGTTCCCATTACTTAGGGACCTTAAAATCTACTAAATGCTGCCAGAGATGCCCAGGATAGAATTATCTAATCTACTGCTAAAGGATACTACAGGAAATGTAAATGACCTCAACTTGTCTGATACAAAACGACCATTACAGACCCACAGGCCATATGTAGGAGTTAAGGAGGCAAGTTGAAAAGCAACTGCTGGAGGATCTCTAGTAGGATCTGCATCAAGGGTACAGACTGCCAAGTCTTTTTCTTCTTAGCCTGTAACATTTTCCAAGGCTTCTAGGGGCTCATAAGCAACAATTAAGTCCCCAGCGAGAAAAAATAAAATGTCTACTATCAATACACGGTAGATGTCAATTGAAAGTTGCTAGGGTAGGAGATGCTTTACTTCTTGGCTTGGGTGCAAGTACATTTATTATATATATTCATAGACAATCCTCTGTTTACCCTGATGTTCACAACTAGAATACCTGTGATGTTGATTTCAATTTACTATTGACACATTTCATGAATATTTTCACCAAAATAAGCAAGCCACACACGGGTTGCCCTGAAGTTGGAAGTGCTTCAATACTATAAGTTATAAAACGCAATCTATGCACCGGCTTCAAGGGCGATGTTTCTTAAAAACAGATAGATGTGATGATTGTCAATAAAGTCACCTTAACCAGGATTATTGAAGTTTTCTTGCAACCCTGCTATGTTCTAGGTTAACATTTGCAATACATTACTATGTTGACCAAGACAGGTTCACTAATACCCGAGGAAATCACCCTAGGTCCAGAGAGCATAACTAAATCTTGTGCACTATTCATGGAAGCATTTTCGTCAATACTAAGATTCGTATCACCTACCTACCTTATCAAATCTAGGTGTGTAGGTGAGACTATTGAACAAGATATAGAAGTCACATTACTCGTTCAGTTGGCTAGCATACCATCATTGGCAACCTACCTGATCATAGAATTAGAGCCCTAATATACTATACATTTAAAATGTGCAGCAAGGTGGAATTGTGTGTACATCAAAAGCAATCAAACTCTTTACTAGTTTAGTGTCATTTAGGACCAATTTCATACCATTGAGTTGATCATTATTCAATCATTTGTGTACTGCACACATTATACCAGAACGTACAAGAGAATAACAATTACGATTATGTCTAATCAATAAATCCCTTTATTTATAAGTGAGGAAGTGTCTTCTCTAGTAGCGCCTTTTAACTTTAGAAAGTTTGTGATAACTATAGCAGTGCTCATGCCTCTTGATTTATCTTAGATTATAGACACCACCTATTTAGTATAGCTATCTGTACACCATCCTCGATCATTCATACTTCCTAGGGTAGACCTACTCCTCTTTTCCAGGCTCTCCCTAGATGGTGTTTAGCGGTGCAGCTCTGGATACACCCTACCGCTACACCGCCAAACCTATAGTGAGGCAACCAGCCAAATTAGGAGTTTCCTTCTGTGTGGCTGTCTTTGTTTGGCATGCCCATGGCGGTGCTTTTAAAAACAGGCCCTGCAACGGGAACGGCAAAAACAGTTTCTACACGGTGAAGACTTTAAAGTCCATGCCATGCGGGAACTGGTGTGCATGCACACAGGGGTGCACATGTTGTGTCTCCCTGTGTGCATCCACAGGGTGCACATGCACCAGGGGTCCCTGTAGGACCCCCTTTGATTCTTCTCTGCCACGGTTTACATGTTGGAGGTACCGCCATGTAAACCCTGGCAGAGAGGAAACTCCTAATATGCTTGGCAGGATCGCGGCAGTCCTGCCTAGAAAATGGAAGCCTCCTGACCACCTCAACAATGCCAGGTGAAGGCCGGCTCCCTGACGATTGCAGTGGGCTGTGGTGGTCCCACCGCCCATCTCATAATAGGGCCGTGGGGAGACCTCCACAGCCTTGCCCATGAGTCTGGTGGTCCATGACTACCAGAAACGTAATCAGCCCCTTAGAGTTTGGTGAAGCAGAAGCCCTGCCCTAAATATGTCAACAATATAATACCAACTCACGCTTTTAGCAGCCTGCTTTTGAAGTGGTATGCATGAAGGAGTTTGAACTCTCCAAAACTATAAACAATCCAATCTGTCAAAAGTAGTATTTGCGTGTGTGTGCACCTGCAGGTGTGTATCTGTGTGTGCAGTAGAACACCACGTCATCAACGAAGTATGGGATGCTAGCTTTACTGAAAAACAGATAGATAGCATATGTTTCTGTGTTTATGTGGATGCAAGTCCTTGCTCGCCTGCCTCGGAGCAAGGTATTAAATTTTGCAGAATATAAAAAAAAAATCAAAAAGTAGCCTTATTGGTGACCTTCTGAATTTCTTACTAACTGCATGAATGTGTCACAAAAGGTCTCTTGTGCAAGATGATTTAATCGTATACCTAAACATTAATGCCACTTGAAGAAAAATGTTCACCTGAGGAGAGAAGTAAACATTGCCTTACTGCCAGAACTGAAAAAGTGTCAGAGTATAATGAGATGTATGGTGCACGAGGGATTGTGTCTTTCGAATAAATGGTATTCTTTGGTAGGTGTGATTGATTTGCTTTCAGTTTCTGAAATGCCTCACAATTTTAGAAGGGACCATAGCAAACAGGACTGACTTATATGATGAATGATTGCTTCCCACTGTGAACACGATTACTGCTGCTAAGCTGTGTTTTGACTGTCAGCCTCAGCCTTGTAATATGGTAGGAATAGTCATACGTTTTAGCTCACGGAGTTCCAACAACCACTACAGAGACTCACTCTTTATTTTAAATAAAAGAATAAGAGGGGATTCAAATGCATCTATCACATCCATATCTATTTGGTTCAGTGTGTTAATTGTTAGGGCACAGCCAAGGTATCTCATAAAGCAGTAACACCAAAGGTACAGATAGCTTGCAGGGAGACATCTATTCAGCTCCATGGCTGCTGTAGAGAATTGTCAAGCATGGTCAGCAAGACCATATTCACAACAGAGAGAAGGGCTATCCAATGAGATGGAGAGTTTAGTGAATAAGCTGGTTCTTTTTTTCAGCATTTTTTTAAGACTGTTAAAAAAATATTATAATTCTACACTTAGCTCAACAGCTGGGTAGGCTAGTCAGTCACCTGGGTATCATGTCCAACATACTTCCAGTCACTAGAGGTGCCCCTCTCGCACCTCTATCAGACCTTGGGTTGTCTAAAAGAATCACACCAATTTTCACTTGTTAATATTGACTCGAGTAAATGAAGGCATGCTTATGCTTCTATTTATGCTTTTAACCGTGCTCCCACAGGAAATCAAAACGATTAAAGGTTCCTGAGAACAAGTTGTCATGTGCAGTCTAAACAGGATAAAAACAGCCTTTGTGCGAGCCGAAATCAAAAGTACCTTCAATGAGAATTACGCTGCTGGACACTGCATCCCAAAATGAAGTGTAACAAGGTTTAACTTGAGCACCATCTGATAAAATGTCAAGCAAGGTGTTGGATTTTGGCTCACACTATGGCCACCATTTTGACTTCACCTGACAACTCGTACTCAGGGGACTTCAATCCTTTTGAGTTCCTTTGGGAGCGTGGTAACCATAGTGAGATCGAAGATAATCCTGAGAAGCATTAATACTAAGGGCCTGCTTAAGAGTTTGGCGTTCTTGCATCGGCTTCCAAGCTAGCACCCACTGCAAGACCGCCAAACCCATAGTCAGACCACCCACCGGATTCCAACTGGAATCCAGGTTGGGCAGTCCTGCTGTGGAGGTCCCACTGCATTGGCACATAGGTGTGCCTTAGACACGCACTGCCATGAGACCGCTGGAGTAAATTCCTGCACGGAAAGAAATGCACAAGGCTGTGCATTTCTTTCCTTGCAGGACAGGGGATGCAAAAATACAGGGGTGCACAATATGTGCCCCTCTGCAAGCACCACCATGCATTGAGGCGACAGTAGGCCCTGTTAGGGGCCCCTGAGTTTCATCACTGTCACCCTTTTTATGGTGGGCTCACCTCCATGAAAAGCAAGGCACTGAAGAAACTTCTAATATGCTTGGCGATGCCACTGCCGAACCGCCAGCATATTGCTGCCTCAGACACCTGCGCCACCACCACAAGATAAAGGATCTCCAGCAGTTGCAGTGGTCAAGTGAGATCTCACCACATTTACTTGTAATACGGCGGGTGGCCAGACAATGTGGCGGTCCATAGACCACCACCGCAACTACAGACCGCTGTAGTTGTAATTAGGCCCTAAGTCCTGAAGAAGTCTTGGTAATGATGCCAGATGAAACACTTGGTGACTAGATGTTTTGAAGAAGTAAGAAAAATAATGGCGCAGATCGTGAATACAATGTGCAAGACTCTACATGTTTTCCTTGATTGTGCTCACCTAGACTATCAATAGAAGGAAGTATGTTGCCAATGTTTCATCCAGGGATGAAAACGTTTGGCTAGATGTTGGTGTTATTAGTTAAATAGTGAGCTGAAAGATCATATAGAGTGTTCTCTAAGGATAGAGTTCCCTCATCCCCAACCACACACTCTTTTCCTTTTCCCTTTCTCTCGCAGGCAAGAGTTCTCCCCTATGGTGAACTGTGGTTTTCTCCTTGCTGTTGGGAGCACTTTTTCATTGATCTCCATTATTATCCAAAGTATTACAAGTATTGTAAGTATAACTTGGCCAAATATACATGTAGCTCAACAATTATGCTAACTTCTATCTTGCAAACACAAAGAAGGAAAAGTTTTCCAAATGTGGTAGCAGTAACTCAAACCCCGTGCCCATGCCAATGCAATGCCCCCTAATGCAATCAGAGATGCACAACTTATGTAAGAATTATATTCTAATTAAATACAGGTGTAGCAACTGAGAAGAGTGTGTTTAATTTTCAAGTGACACTGTCCACTTAGTTAATTTTTACACCCGAAGAAATTAACCCTGGGCAAAGTACTACGCTACGCTTGATTAGTTTGTGAAGTTTGCACTACTTCGCACTACGCAAATTGCACGTAGCACAGTGCAAATACGCTTAGCGGTCACTTTTTGCTTGCTCATGGTCCTCCACGTCAAGTTGGCGAGCGAGCAAATTCACATCCAGTTGAGACTTATTCATCGTTTGCAATCAGCAACATCAAGTTGCCGATCGCGAGCGTGGAAAATAGTCCTCCCGGCGAGATTCTCAAAGCCGGGAGGTCAGGTTTCTCATTGCGAGTGGTCGAGTATGCTCGTGACCTCTCGCAAAGAGAAACTACCAGTCCGCGTTGAGAAAGCTGCAGCTCTACTCAAGCGGCAGAAAAAGACCGTTTGCACTGTGCAAGATACCGTTTGCACTGATTGCACAGTGCGGACAAGCATCCGGCACTGTACAATCAATGCAAACAGCATTTTGCACAGTGCACTACGCAGTTCGCGTAGCTACGTGTAGCTCGCGTAGTGCGAAGTGCACTTCACGTAGCTACGCGTAGCGCTACTACGTGAACTATGCCCAGGGTTAGAAGACATCCAGACAGGCAACCCAGAGCTAAGATAAGAATAAGCGACAAACCTACCTAAATGAACATGCTAGCTAAGTCATAGGGCAAAGTGAGATTTTTTGTTCAATTGCACTGCATCCCTTATTGAAAATGATATACGTTTGTCAACCTGGAATGAGATGTGTTTATTCCATAATGTTTTTACATCACCGAAAAAAGAACATATGCTCTGTTAGACCTGGCATCTTTGATGTGGTTTCCCCTGTCTTTTTGGCCTCTACCTCCTGTATTTTTGATGCTGTGCTGGATTTAGTTTTTGCTGGATTAGATGCTTTGGACACTCTGCTACTGTTGATCAGTGCCAGAGTGTAAATGCTCCCTGTGTAACTTGGTATGATGATTGGATATACATGATTAATGCAAAAACCACAGTTGATGGACAGAATGCAGAACAATGTCATACATTCACCCCAGTACAGAGATCTGGGCCTAAATCCATCGTTTTTTTGCACTTCACACCACCCCAGTTCAGACATGGCCATATGCAAATCAGCCTTGACCCTGTGCCTCATGGAAACAGTCCAGCCCGAACTGCCAAGCCATGTCTTTCCGGTAGTGTACTGGGTGTGCCAGGGCTGGTGATGATAAATGCTACTAGTGGGCCTTCAGCACGGATTTTGCCACCTACATGAGTAGCCCCAAAATGGTGTCTCAGGCCTGCCACCCCAGTGCCTGTGTGCAGTCTGTGAACTGCCATGTCCTCCTGGTCAGTGTCCCCACTGACCAGGCCTAACCCTTTCCTTTTTGTGGACATTGGTCACCCCTATGGAAGGCCAAAGGTACCCCCCTGGGCAGGGTGCAGTGTATGTGAAAGGTAGAGCATGTGCTGGTGCAGGTGACATGCTCTGGTAGTGAATTACAGCTATTTTCGTTTTTGACTATTGTAAGGCTATCTTGCTCCATTGGTTAACATGGGGGATGCTGGCTACAGTGGCTACCAACATATCCTCTCATAGGAACAAGATAGGACATAAGAGTATAGTATCCCTGAACTCAGAATTTAATAACACATCTTTTAGGAAAGGTTGTTTTTAAGTCCTGTGTTTGAGAACAGCAATTTTAGAAAGTTGCTGTTCTCTTGTCTGACCTGTCTGTGTGCCTTGGCCTGTTTGTGTATTGACTGTCTGGTTTGAGAGTGACAGGGGCTGGGGATTCCCCAGGAGGCTGGCTGAGTCAGCCCTAGGCTGAATGACTGCATTTGCAACTTGAGTGGTGGGAGGAGATAGCACCTGGGCCTGAATAGGGCTGTGCCTACCTTCCACAATGCTGGCTCCACCTCCTGCTGGGCCGCTGACGACCCTGCCCCTCAATCTGAAAGGAAAGGAAAAGCCAGGAAAACAAAGTGCTCAAGGAACACCCAGAACTGGTTCAGACCGGGCTCAGTGCCCACATGCACAAAGAGAACAAAGGCTTTTAGGGGTATAAGTACAGGACCCCTGGCAACAGAAAATTAGATCATCCTGGAATCAAGAAGGAACCTCTGCCAAGGATTAAACTGAAACTGAACAAGGAAGATTGTCCAGCTGTTGCTCTGCTGGATTGCCCTGCTGTTGCTTTGCTGCCAAGGAGAGGGGAAGGACTTTGCTTTGTGCTGTATCCCCTTGCTTGAAGGAATCTCCAAGGGCCTGAGAAGAGCTGGCTTCCTGTTTTGAAGTCCCAGGAACAACAGGACTTCACCCCCAGCTTCCTCTGAGCTCTACTGAGAGAGTCCTTCCTGGGGTGCATGGCCCATGTGTGGTGCCTCTGGAAGTTGTACCTCTGTGCTGGGAAGCTGGAAACCAAGATTTAAAGACTTTGCTACAGAAAAGTTATTGCATCGCTCGCTGCGGAGCGCATCCCCGACAGTGCGAGGAAATTCCCGCCGCTACGAAGGCCGAGATCGTCGCAGCAGCTGTTGCTGCTGCCAGAGCCGTTGCATCCTTCATTTGCAGGACGCACCAGACCGGTGCAGGAAGACTACCATCGATGCGAGTGTCGTCGCAGAGTCTGTCGTCGCTGGGTGAGATCGTCTTACCGCTTTCTTGCGGACCGCATCATGTCACTACGAACATCGTCGCAGAACCATCGCATCGAGGAGCTGCGAGAGAGAGATCTCCGCTGGATCGGGCTTCGTCGCTCCGGAGATCGTCGCAGCCCCTACCAGATCGTCGCATCGTGCCTTTGCGAGAACAAACTTCCTGCAGAACCTATGCAACAGAATCCATACAAGTGGCCTTCCTCCCCATACAGACCGGATAAGTCGCAACACGCCCGCTGCTGCAGCGGGGTTGTCGCATCGCCTCCCCAAGGTCTCAGGAGCAACGCTTCGCTTGTTTTTCACCGCACCAGCTTCTGCTTTGGGAACTTTGTCGCAACTAAAGGTTATGTGAGCTAAACGTGACGCAACTGTGAACTTTTCACGCAACTGTGGATTATTTTATCGCAACCTTAAGAACACTTTTGCAACCATATTCTTGAACTGTGTATGTTGGATTTTTGTCGTTTTGGTCTTGTGTAGTTTAGATTAAATACCTTTTTTTTTACTAAACTGTTGTGGAGTCAGTTTGTGGTGTTTTCACAGTGTTACTGTGAGTGTTGGTACAAATACTTTACACATTGCCTTCTGATTAGCCTAGACTGCTCGTGCCAAGCTACCTAGAGGGTGAGCAGCGGTTATCTCAGAGCGTTCCCTCCTTATCCTGACTAGAAGCAAGGGTCCCTATTTGGACAGTGGTACCTACCTCTGCCAACTAGAGACCACCAGATCTAACATGCTCAGTGAAATTACAATGTTTATCTTCATTACATTGGGTGCGCTCAGCACAGAAATACATTTGTGAAACTTGTTTTACTTCAACTTTGCTGTTGGCTGTCATAGATTTTAATGTGCCACTTTTCTAAGAAATATATGATGACCCTAAAATAAATAAGCAAACATATAGACAACTTTAAGAAACCAATATAGCGGTTAAGAAATAAACATCAATAAAAGTCACTAGGACATAATACAATACAATCAAATCAGTCAACACATTTTTAAATGGGACACTCTTGAACACAATGCAAGGAGAAACAACAGTTCCTGTGGATCATATAAACAAAATAGGTATTAATATATGTACAATCGCAATAGTTAGTCAGAAGATAATCATGTAGAAGAAAAAACCCTAAACATATTTCAATAATATAGCCAAACACTTTATTTATTTTATAAATATTCATAAAGGGTTGGAAATATATATGTAAAGGTAATAAATCAATGGTGTCATTCAAGATTGTACAAATTATACATAAGACTGAGATCACATTTCTAGCCATATATATTAAACATCATGAAGGCACATTATACAAACTTTTATATAGGAAACCTACAAAGAGGAACATACTCTTATCCTACAACAGCAGTCGTTCTAGGGCAATAATCCAATCCAAAAATTCTTTATTTCGGCCATATAGACCATAAAAGATGCAGTAGAAGACATTACATACATTAAAATACATTTTAAAAATACATTGTATAAAATTCTCTCTCATCCAGCGAGGAAGGAATTATAATGACATTAAAAAAAGTTCAGGGGGCTTTTTTCTTTCTGATCAGCCATATTGCCATTAGAAATTTGGATACAGCGAACACAATGTGACCCAAGGTGCTGGTTTTCATGATTCTGAATGCTTGTGCATACTCTCTAAACCCCAGGTTCTTGCAGAGCGGTGCTATCCAATATTTTCTGGGCCTTACGGCCTGTCCTTTGGCCAATTTCTGCATCACAGCTGAAATTGGTCACTCAAGGGAGATTACGTTATAGAAGCCCTGACCCTGAGAGGGAAAATAATCTCCAGAGGCTACCCCATTTTATTTTTTTTAACTATTTGAAACATGCCTGGTATTGTCCCAGAGAAGAAGTACTGACTCCCAAAAACAAGACCTCCGAAAAGAAACTAGCGTGCATCACCACTTTTTGTACTAAACCAATAGGATTCAGAATTTAAGCACAAAAAACTGGCATCTAATAGATAACATAGACCCCACATAGTAAGAACATCAGGGATTACTTAATACATTATTTGACACAATGTTGAGATAATTCTAAATCAATAAGCAGCATGGGGCCTTCCCAAACTAAGGGATTGCCTGCACCCTTTCATTTGATACAAATGTATTTTAATATGGCAACTTGAAATATGGACTAACATTTATGTTCAATTTTAACTCACATAATGTTGTTTACTGTTTCTGGTGTGCATGTGGTTGCCGTATATTGGCTAAACATCACAACCCATCGAGACCAGGATATGCCAACATCGGAGCAGAATATGTTGTGGAGTTCAGAACGTGCCAATGGTTGGTTGTTCTCAGGTGTCCCTCATTTTTAGGTCCTGATGAGACCCATCATTAATCATGGTGTCAGACGCTATTGACTATTTGAATAAAAAAATTGTTTTTACTGTCTCTGGAATGTATACAGTTGGCAGTACTTTTGATTTGTGCTTGATGCTATGGTTGTTTAATACATTTAGAAACATTGTTTTATGCCACAATTTGTCACTTTTTCTGGTTCTAGATTCACTTGGGACATTGAGCACCATTGATTTCCCATGTTTAGAACCATGTTCCCAAATAAATATGAATATAAAGAAAATACAGTGTTTGTTCATATTATTGAAATATGTATAACGTTTTTTTCTTCTCTATGATTATCTTCTGACTAACGATTGTGATTGTGCACATATTATTATCTTTTTTGTTTACATGATCTACAATAACCATTGTTTCTCCTTGCATACTATTTACCCTGGTTCCTTGTGAGTAGGAGTTCCAATGTTTGTTGAATACGACTCCTGAACACAAGACACCACTAGAAATACAGTGGTTGATGTTGGTAGCAAACTAAAGCACTAACCTACTGCAATCATTGTTATGCAATTTCTTTTCCACATTGAATAATGTACTTATTATTTACATGTTAAGTCACTTCCTTCCATCCTCATCGTTCTTAATCCTTACTCCTCAGCGATCTTTGGTACCCACTGTAAGCTGCTTTGCCTTGCTTCCTCTTCTTCTTCATTCTCTACTCGGAGAATCTCACTCACTTCGGCAGAGGCACAGTAGCTCTTTCATATTGCTACGCCACTTTACTTTCCATTCTCTCCTTGCACCACTGAGAGTTCTCCAGTCACTGCCAGGTTTGGCCAGCACACCAGTTCGCCATTTCCTATTCAAGTAGGGTTGTTTTTGGTTTGGTATTGAAAGCAAGCATCATTTATTCATGAATGTGGTTGTCAGCATTTATAAAGTAAAGCCACAAGTACTTACTCTGACAAAGCAGGTTTTATAATTTGCTTTCACAGTATTATGTATATATTTCACTTTTGGGAAGGATAGAACATTGTATTTAACATATCTATTTGTATATTACATGTAAAGTTTTATTAGATATGGCATTTGTCAATTGTCTTCAGTGTATATCAAATAAATAGTTTCAGAGGCATGCTGATAAACAGGATTAATTCGAAAATGTGGGAAGAGAGAATATGCCGCAAGAGACAGGAAGAGGAAGAGGTAGGAATGTGACACCTATGTTATTTTCGTATGAAATTATATTTCACAACATGAACAGTGTATCTGTCTCCAGCTGTGGGTTATACGTATGTGATACAGGTTAAAATACCGAAAACCAATGATTTGGGAATGGACTAACAGCTAGACTCATCATAGTCCCGTTTTGCGAGTCCTTAATAGCGATTATTAAGGAATCGCTATTAAGGACTTGCAAAACGGGATTCATGTAGGAATCGCTAAATAAATTGCGATTCCTACACATTCCTTATTTGCGATTAGCAATTTGCTAATCGCAAATAAGGATGCGATTTCAAGGGTGCCAGGGGTGTCCGAAGGACACCCTGTAGCACCCCTGAAATGTAATCTACATTGGTGTTGCGCACACACATGTCCAAAGGACATGTGTGTGTGTAACATGCAACTTAGAAAAATGCATTTAAATGCATTTTTCTAAGTTTTCGCTATTTACCAGGAGGTTTGACCTCGCGGTAAATAGCGGCCTAAAATTGGGATTTCGCAATTTTAAAATGGTTCATGAATTGCATTTAAGGAATCTCAAATAGAGATTTCTTAAATGCAATTCCTTGCAAATGTGCGAATTCTTTATTAGCGAATTTTGCATTTGCGATGATGATTCCCAAATGCAAAAATTGCAATCGCAAAGGACCAGATTCTCAGATTCTGGCCCTTTGCGAGCGCAATTAAGCATGATGAATCTGGCCGATTGTTCTTTAAGATTGATCAGTTTCACTAAACACACTTTATGCATGTTTCTATTTGTATTTCTGGATAGCCATCCTTGGTCTGCAGCAAAGGAGCACTGTCAATGCAGGAGATGGGACTGAGCATGGAATATGATTTTAGATTGTATAAACTATTATGGTGAGATACAGAGATTAATTAGGTTGTAATGCTAGGGTTTGTATTAACTGGATTCAGACTAGATAAGGGGCAATATGGAGATCTAGGGAATGTGAGTCTTTAGCTTTTTGAACTGACTAGAGGCAGATTGCTTTTTCAGATCATTGATAATGGGTTTTATAATGTGAATGTGTATTTTGATAGTGCTGACTGAAGCTGGCTGTGATAGTCTTTAACTTCCGCGTAATATGTCTAATGGAGAACCTCGAGACCAGAGCAGCTGGTGTTGATTCTTTGGATGTTTTGTTAGGAATAAACAGCTTGTTTGATAATTTGTATGCATGTTCGATTTCAATTTAACAGTGTTGGCACATTCTGTATAGTGGAACATTCGATTTGCACCAACATGTGGCATTGGACTCTCTGAGGAATAATGTTCCATGGAGACAATAGATACTTCAATTGAATGTTGACTGCTCTGACAAATCCACATTTCTAAATGTTTCTTTGTGGAACCTATGTTTATTGACAGCCTATCTGATGGCTTCATAAGGAAATATGCCACAGGCTAGAAATTTACCATTCAGGGTGATCCAGCGGGCCAAGAGAAATTCTGTCTCATATTAAACAACTCTACACCACAATACTCACCATAATTTATAAATTTAACACTAGGCCCATAAATGACTGAGACATGAATTGACCTACTGAATCATATGACCTAATTAATCAAAAAGGATAAAAACATTTAATTAAGTCAAAAATCATAGGCAATGGATTAACTAATGGTAACTCAAGGAAACAAACAAGACCAGCTTGTCATTTCAAAATCTAATTTATTAACTTTATTTTTAAGCAAAATGCATTTTAATGCGTAAACCTCTTTATTAGCAATTTTTTATTAAGCAGTATTATTTATTAAAGGCACATTTGTCTTAGCAGTTCGAACCAAAGTCAGCATGAGAAATGCTCAAACATTTAATTTATTTCTCCATAGCCCTAATTCCCTAACTTAGCTAAAGAAAACCTAAAGGGAAAAAGTAAAGTCTCTAAGGATCTTACGTGAAACGAAAATCCGGCAGCGTCTCTGGAGCACAGGAACGATCGAACAGTGCTCTTAGCAAGGGGGCAATTCTTATACGTTTTTCCCATCTAAAACTAACTAAAAGAATACAAATATTCAAGCAAGACATAATGTGATTGGTCAAAAGACGTCTCCTGAGGAAATCATCCGACTCTCACATAACAAGAGTCACGTTCTTTCAAGAGCGGCATTGTTAATTATTTAAACGTGTCACTAGCTTCCGAAGGTAGTTACATTTGACAAAACTTTATACAACTTCCTTCGTCCGTCCAAGCCTTTCCACCGCTGAACGTCAAACTCGTCCTTGGCCATGAAGAAATCTGAACCAAATTGTCCTTAGCTTCCACACAGCATTGTTTACGAGCCATTCTCTAAGAATTAATGTAGAAAAAACATTTCCACATTCAATCATTGCTGTGCAAGGCCCACTTTTGACAAAGCTTCAGACATCCATTTTAGAAATAGGCCACAGGCCTTTTTAGAGTGAGTCTAGTATGCAAGGAAACACAAGACAATAATTAATTTGAGAAATGATAATTATTCTGTTACCCAGCCCCTTTACTAAAATTAACCCATTAGACTTTGTTACCTAGTTTTGCATACAGAAGAATAAACAAACACAAACACATGAGACGACAAAACATAAACAAAAGCACATTTGAAGAATGCACATGCTACTATTTATTATTTAAGTCAGCCCGCAGTTAATATATGACAAAACAAAGGACAAAGTGAATGTATTATTTAAAGCCGAATAACAAACATGACAAGAGCACAAATGTTAAACCCGCGTGTTGGTGTTGGTGCATATTACTCTAGGTTGAATTAGTACAAACGTGCAAATCATGCAACACTCATTAGTTAAACAAAATCATGAGAGTTTCATTTGCCACAGGCTTTTATTCAGAAATAATTCTGAAAATCCGCTTCATCAAGGGGATGAGCCCATCTTTCAGAAGTAGCCTGTTTTCTTCTCAGCAGTATTTTGGACTTTAGGGCATCACATTCATGGCAACCCTTTTATGTGTGAGGATGAACGTTGTGCACCGTCATCTCCCCTCTTTAAATGGACATTATCACCGTCCACATCGCCCTACGACCAATGTATGCCTATTCACCTGGCAAGTGCCCATGGTCAGTGCCTGACTGTGTACTCCTGTCTATTGTTAGACTTGTTTATCCCATGTTAAATAAAGACTACAGTACACAGGATGTAAAACAATCCTGAACCGGGTCAGTTTGTGTCGAGTTGAACTGGAACATGTGGCACCTATGGCTAGTCAGAATCAGTAGAGGGCTCTTGTATTCTTTTCACAAATCTCAAAAATTAAAACGATGTTTCTTTTTACGAAGGTAACTTTACTATACACAGAGCGCTTTCACCATCTGAGACAATCATTAAACATTTTGTATGTTGTTGTTTTCCCATAACCTGAAATCACTCACTGTTTCTCAGAATGTTTGTGGTGTACATATATGTTTGTCTAAATGGCTTGTATATAAGATCATTCTAACAAAAACAGTTTATCTATTACTGCATATTTTATACAAATTGCAGAGAGGCCAGGGTTCCCTGAAGAAAGCATTGTAAACATACCTCATTATTCTTCAGTTATTCTACAATTTACAAATATTGGTGTGATGTTAGAAATATAAAAGCTTATAGCTTTTGTTAAGTCAATAACCTTTTTTTCTGAGTTCAAATTGAGAGATGTGTTTGTTGTTGATTCTATAATACAAAACTCTGGTATGGTTGAGTTGTTCACTGTACATTGAAAACAGCAGGCTATTTACTTGTTTTCGATGAATCACTGACAAAATATCGACCTAGAAAATATCAACCTACAGGAATATCGATGCAGAAATATGGAAGGCAAGAATATCGACATCCTATCTTCAACATGGTAAGTACAAAAATATCGAAAAAATATATAGATGGTAAAAATAATGATGTTAAAAATATCGTTTTTTTCTGTAAAAATATAAGTCTGAAATAAAGTAAATAACACTAATAAATAAAATAAACATAGTTAAAAATATCTAATAACGTTTAAAATTAATAAATAATACATATATAATAATAACACATTAACTAAACATAAACAGAAAATATATAATATATACATACTTAACAATAAGATGTAAACATTATTTTAAAAATGTTTAAATTAATAAAAAATATTATAAATTACAAATACATTTACAAACATAAAACAAAAACATAAATAAAAAGTAAAGATTTACATTTAATGAATAAAAAACTATAAATATACCTTTAATATTTTTTAAATGAATTATATACTACATTATCTAAATTTATACCAAAAAACAAAATAGCTAAAAAAATAAAAATACTATTCAAAATCCAGAAGTAAAAAAAATTCAGTAATAAAAATGTTAGATAGCATAGAACTTAAAATTACTATTCCCAATCCAGAGAGCGCAACAGTAGAGAAATTGTTCTATAGCGTAGAGGTAAACATCACTATTCCAACTCCAGAGAGTGCAACAGCAGGGAAAACATTGGTAGCGTAGGGGTAAAAATTACTATTCCAACTCCATACAGTGCAACAGTAGGGAAAGCGTTGGATAGCGTAGGGGTAAAAATTAACATTCCAACTCCAAAAAGTGCAACAGTAGAGAAAGAGTTGGATAGCATAGAGGTAAAAATTACTATTCCAACTCCAGTTTATCTATTACTGCATATTTTATATAAATTGCAGAGAGGCCAGGGTTCCCTGAAGAAAACATTGTAAACATACCTCAATTATTCTTCAGTTATTCTACAATTTACAAATATTGGTGTGATGTTAGAAATATAAAAGCTTATAGCTTTTGTTAAGTCAATAACCTTTTTTTTCTGAGTTCAAATTGAGAGATGTGTTTGTTGTTGATTCTATAATACAAAACTCTGGTATGGTTGAGTTGTTCACTGTACATTGAAAACAGCAGGCTATTTACTTGTTTTCGATGAATCACTGACAAAATATCGACCTAGAAAATATCAACCAACAGGAATATCGATGCAGAAATATCGAAGGCAAGAATATCGACATCCTATCTACAACATGGTAAGTACAAAAATATCGAAAAAAATATATAGATGGTAAAAATAATGATGTTAAAAATATCGTTTTTTTCTGTAAAAATATAAGTGTAAAATAAAGTAAATAACACTAATAAATAAAATAAACATAGTTAAAAATATCTAATAATGTTTAAAATTTATAAATAATACATATATAATAATAACACATTAACTAAACAAATACAGAAAATATATAATATATACATACTTAACAATAATATGTAAACATTATTTTAAAATGTTTTAAATTAATGAAAAAATATAAATTGCAAATACATTTACAAACATAAAACAAAAACATAAATAAAAAGTAAAGATTTACATTTAATGAATAAAAAACTATAAATATATATTTAATATGGTTTAAATGAATTTTATACTACATTATCTTAATTTATACAAAAAAATAAAATAGCTAAAAAAATAAAAATACTATTCAAAATCCAGAAGTAAAAAAAATTCAGTAATAAAAATGTTAGATAGCATAGAACTTAAAATTACTATTCCCAATCCAGAGAGCGCAACAGTAGAGAGATTGTTCTATAGCGTAGAGGTAAAAATAACTATTCCAACTCCAGAGAGTGCAACAGCAGGGAAAACATTGGTAGCGTAGGGGTAAAAATTACTATTCCAACTCCATACAGTGCAACAGTAGGGAAAGCGTTGGATAGCGTAGGGGTAAAAATTAACATTCCAACTCCAAAAAGTGCAACAGTAGGGAAAGAGTTGGATAGCATAGAGGTAAAAATTACTATTCCAACTCCAGAGAGTTCAATAGTAGGGAAAGCGTTGGATAGAGTAGGGGTAAAAATTACTATTCGAACTCCAGAGAGTGCAACAGTAGGGAAAACATTGGATAGCGTAGGGGTAAAAATTACTATTCCAACTCCAGAGAGTGCAACAGTAGGGAAAGCGTTGGATAGCATAGGGGTAAGAATTACTATTCCAACGCCAGAGAGTGCAACAGTAGGGAAAGTGTTGGACAGCGTAGGGGTAAAAATTACTATTCCCACTCCAGAGAGTACAACACTAGGGAAAGCATTGGATAGCGTAGAAGTTAAATATAACATACTTATAAATAATTGTTGTAAGTAAAATAATAAAACATTTAAATTTTTATATAACTCTACATCATTTGAAAAGTATCCAATAATAATTACTAAAAACATAATTTCAATTGAATAATTCATTAACAATAAATACCAATAAATATTAATTAATAAATATAAATTACCAAATAATAAATTTTAAACACTTGAATATTTTTCAAAATAAAAAACATATTGATAATTAAAAATTGATTAATAATTAAAAAATGGTAAACAATACAAATATTTTAAAATAAAAAAATTCATGAAATGTATTAACAATGTATTAACAATTACAAATATCAATAACCAAATGTAAAAAAATAATTATCAATTAAAAGACATAGTTGCTAATTAACAAATTTAATTACCAATTACAAACCTTAATTACCAATTAAAAAAACTAATTGCCAATTAAAACATGTAATTACCAATCACAAACCTTATTTACCAATTAAAAAATGATTTATCAATTACAATAATTAGTTACCAATTAATAATTAATTACAAATAAAATATTTATCAATACCAATAAAAAATAAATAATTACTTAATTACAATTAAATTACTTCCCACCCAATTCCCCTACAAACCCACAACCCGCTACAGAACTTAAACGCAAACATTTATTAAAATGAATTTACAATTACTAGAAATGTATAATTTATTTACTATAATTAAATTACTTCCCACCCTATTCCCCTATAAACCCACAACCCGCTCCAGTACTAAAACAAAACATTAAATTAAAAATAAAAATTTTAATATACAAAAAATAGTACACATATAATTTAAAACAAATAAAATACTATAAAAAAACATATAACACATACATATAAAATACATAATAAAATACATAACAAAAAACAAATATCGATATTAGTAACATCAAAATTAGTAACATCGATAGTACTAACTTTGATATTACTTACATCGATATAAAAAATCAATATTACTTTCCTTAGGGTCGATATTCTGTCCAACGATATTCTTGACCTCCATATTCTTCACCTTCGATATTTTCACCTCGATGTTAATGCAGGTCGATAATTAGGAATCGATATTTTGACTGTGCACCGTTTTCGACCATTCTTTAAGGTTAGCCTTGAGCTTTTTAATTTGTATGCCTTTTCTGCTTCCTCCCACTCACTCTCCCTATTTGTCTCTCCCTCCTTCTGCTGTGGGTACACTCCTTTTTCCTACCCCTTTTTACCTTGCCTCTCAGCCTGTCCCCCTCTTTAGATCTAAAGATCTGTATTTATAACCATCTGCTCATTTCTGAAACTGTAAGGTATATTTTTCTAAATAAATCTGTCTGTTGGCTCAAACAAATATCCATCCATTCATCCATCCACCCATGTATTGTGAGCCACCAGGTCATTATATTACAGGGTTTGCCTGATGCATCCTGACAGCTGGGCATGGGAGAAGGGTCAAATAAATAAGCAATATCCACTCAGGGTGATTACGCAAACACCAGACATCCTATGTAGTTCTGCATTTGCTCTGTGTGAAGGAGGCCTGTGTGCAGCCTAGTTAATGTAGTGACAGCTGCCATCCAACAACATCCATCCATCCATTCAAACATCCATCCTGTCTATTTTTATTTTTTTACAAACCCACCAGTAACACCATTCTATCAATCAATCAATCAATCATTACATTTGTAAAGCGCGCTACATACCCGTTAGGGTCTCAAGGCACGGGGGGGGATAGGGGCTGCTACTGATCGAAAAGCCAGGTCTTGAGAAGTCTTCTTAAGGCCAGCAGGTCCTGGGTCTGTTGTAGACTGGTAGGGAGAGTGTTCCAGGTCTTGGCAGCGAGGTAGGAGAAGGATCTACTGCCGGCGGTGTTTTTCCAGAAGCGTGGAACCGTGGCGAGGGCGAGGTTGGCAGAGCGGAGGTTGCGGGTGGGGGTGTAGAAGCTGAGTCGGTCGTTGAGGTATGCTGGTCTGGCATTGTGTAGGGCTTTGTGTGCGTGGATGAGAAGTTTGAAGGTGATCCTGTTGTTGATATGTAGCCAATGTAGACCTCTCAGGTGAGGTGTGATGTGGCTGCGTCGGGGGACGTTGAGGATCAGACGTGCCAAAGCATTCTGGATGCGTTGCAGCCGTCTCAGGAGCTTGGTTGTTGTTCCTGCATAGAGGGCGTTCCCATAGTCCAGCATGCTGTGACCAGGGCCTGGGTGACGGTTTTTCTCGTGTCGGAGGGGATCCATTCGAAGATCCTGCGGAGCATTCGGAGGGTGTTGAAGCAGGAAGCGGAGACAGTGTTGACCTGCTCGTTCATGGAGAGGGCCGAGTCGAGGATGACCCCCTGGCTGCGTGCATGGTCGGTGGGAGGGCTGTTCCTACCGATGTTGGCCACCAGGAGTCGTCCCAGGCTGAGGGGGTAGGGCCACGGATGAGGACCTCCATTTTGTCTGAATTCAGCTTCAGCCTGCTGTCCTTCATCCATTCGGCGACGGCCTTCATTCCTCTGTGGAGGTTGGCTTTGGCGGTGTGGGGGTCTTCGGTTAGGGATATGATCAGCTTGGTGTCGTCGGCGTAGGAGATGATGTTGAGGTTGTGTTGTCATGCGACGTGGGCGAGTCGTGCCATGTAGATGTTGAACAGCATTGGTGCTGAGGGATGATCCCTGTGGAATGCAGCAGATGATCTTGGTGGTCTTGGAGCGGAAGGGTGGGAGGCGAACACTCTGGGTTCGGCCAGAGAGGAAGGGTGTGGTCCAGGTCAGGGCCTTCTCTTGGATTCCGGCGTCATGGAGGGGTGCTGTTAGGGTGCAGTGCAGACCGTGTTGAAGGCTGCTGATAGGTCTAGCAGGATGAGGGCGGCCGTTTCTCCTTTGTCCATAAGGATCCTGGTGTCATCGGTGGCGGCGGTGAGGGCGGTCTCGCTGCAGTGGTTGTTGAGGAAGCCGCACTGTGATGGGTCTAGGATGTTGTTGTCTACGAGGTAGCGGGTCAGCTGTCTGTTGACGATCTTATCCGTGACTTTCGCCGGGAAAGGGAGCAGGGAGATTGGCCGGAAGTTCTTGAGGTCGTTGGGATCAGCTTTGGGTTTCTTCAGTAGGGCGCTGATCTCGGCGTGTTTTCAGGTATCTGGGAAGGTTGCTGTCTCGAAGGAGATGTTGATTGTTTTCCGGGGATGGGGTGCGATGGTTGTGCTGGCTTTGTTGAAAATGTGGTGAGGCATGGGTCAGATGGGGATCCTGAGTGGATGGAGTTCATGGTCTTGATGGTGTCTTCGTCTCTGATGTTGGACCAGGCGGTCAGGTGACTAGTGCGGGTGGTGGTCGCAGGGGTGGTGGTCTCGGCGGTGAATGTGGGGGTGGCGGTGTTAAAGCTGTCATGGAAGTTGGTGATCTTGCGGTGAAAGAAGGTGGCCAGTGAGTTGCACAGGTCTATGCACTGTCATTTATTCTATAATTGGATTTGAGCGAACCTGATTACCTCTGCCTGCTTTTCTGGAAAGTGGCACTATTTTGTACTTTGTATTTCTCATTGTGTTGCTCAGCAGGAAGGTAGAAAGAGATTAGGGTGAAAATGTCTTCTCTACAGTGTATGTGAATTGTGATTGCAACCTGCAGAGGATGATTCGTAGACAGACTGTTTCAGAGTACTCTGTGCAAGCGACAATTTAGAGCGATCATAATGTTTTAATCAATTTATGTTACAGGCTCCAGTCCCATTCAAGATCACAATATCATGGTAAAAAATGTTGTTTCAAAAAGATCGTTTAGGACAATAACTACCCTGATTTTGATGTTGGTCGTATTTGCCTCCAACCGACATCGTTTCAGTGAGGAAACCGCTGGACCATAGGTCGCGGTTCTGAACCCCTGACTACGATGCAACTGCACATGGTGCAGTCACAAGCATCCACTTCTCCATGGCACCTTATGCGGCGGGCGGAAACCACCTACCGCACAAGCTGCTATTGAGAAATGGTGCCTTCCACACGTTGCAGGGATTTTTAGGGAGGCTTCATACATGCAAACCCAAAGCAGAGAGCCTATTAAGAAGGGGGCCCTGCCAGCAGCCCCTAATTTCACTTTCTGACAGCCTTTTCATGTCAGAAAGGCCGACATGGAAATGCTGTCGGAAACCAAAATCATAATCCCGACCTCAGAAACGCCGTCCTTAAGAGATTATGAGGAACTTCCAACCGGCCGAGTTCCATGAGCCCGTCAGAAGGCACAAGGTGGTTCCTCCGACTACTGCCTCTCACCGCACGCGCTCTAATGCTTTGGTTGGACCGCAGCAGTAGATGGGGTTAGGACCGCAACCGACAAGCTGCATCGTAATATATACATATCCATCCAAGATACAGCAAAACCCACAATGCCGCTCATCCTGGCGGGCCGCGACGGGGTCTCCAGCCCCAATTAATTCCACATTACTGTTGTCTTCGATATCAAAAAGACAACATGCTTTGGCCCATCTTTGTTTCGGAAATTGAGATATTATTACATGGAATATCACCCAACGCGTTTCAAAGCTAACAGCTTCTTGATCACGAGTAACAGTGTTGGTGAAAACAATAAA